>NC_064639.1:180376385-181672218 GCF_023864345.2 Schistocerca serialis cubense | reverse complement strand
ACAGATCAATTTATACAAGAATACCCGGCCATGCATGAAATCATCAAAATTTTCTTTATTGTTGAAACAAAATTTATACTTGGTGCTCTGGATGTAGCTCTGCAGGATCTGGTAGAAATTTAGGGAAAGTTTTATAAAGAGCCACTGCTGTGAGAAAGAAAAGGGTGTCTTAGGCATCTATATGCAAATGCTATGAGTGTGGATGTTGCTGATAGATGAACAGCCCAAAAAAACCTTCAGTTTACAATTAAATGGTACTCCACCTCCCAAGCTGGCAGATAGTGGAAATTCTCCCAGATGTCAGTAATTTGTATTTGTATTTTATTTATCTCTACATTTACAGATCATCTGACCATGATGTTAAGGAGACACATCAATTTTAGCCTTATGATATACATAATTACATAATTCCCTAACACTAATTTGTACCAGTACATGTTGATATTGGACATAGTAATATTATTAAATTGTTTTTCTTATGATGTAACAGTACATTATATTTGATATGTATACAATATTATGCACAACGTATTAACATTAAACAGTCACACTATTCAAATGATGGCCATAGCAATATTATTAAATTGTTTTTCTAATGATGTAATGGTACATTATACATGTATACAATATTATACACTATGCTATAATATTAAACAGTCACATTATTCAAATGACGATTTCATCATTCATAAATTTCTCAGTTGAATACCAGGAGATCATATAGTTTTCTCTGCAGTGAATCTATCTCCATGCTCAGTACATCTCTACACTTGAGTTTACTGTAAATTTTCACTCCCGTGTACTAGGGTGTCGGTAAGAAGAGTTTTAAGCAATGTTGTGGAAGCATGAAATTTTCTTTGCGTCTAGTGTTCTACAGATGTTTGAAATCGGTTTCTTCCATTAGCTCAGGGTTCCTATGTAAAAAGATGATAATTTCAAATATGTACATTGCAGGGATAGGCAATATTTTTAGGTTCTTGGATAATGGGTGGCAGGATGTTCTTGGAGGGGCAGCACACATTTTTCTAACAATTCTTTTCTGAAGTAGCAGGATTCAAGACATTTAGCTTGAATTTCCCCAAAAAATTGAACCACATTTAATCACAGATTCCAAGTAACTGTGGTACACCACTTCTCTGCAGATTATGTCTGTTATACCAGATAGTGCATCCACTGGAAAGGCAAGGCTCTTTAATTTTGTAGTTAAATAATCTATATGTGCTTGACAGTTTAGATTTTTGTCCAAGTTTAGTCCCAAGAATTTAATGGTCTGAGCTTTGTCCATAATTTGATTTTTATTTACAATAGTGATGTCACTGATTTTTGATTGCTTGGTTCTAAGTTGCGTAAACAAAGTCTTTGAAAAGTTAAGTTTAAGGCCCTTTTGTTGAACCCATGTATCTAGGTTGTTTAGTGTGTTTATAACACCATCTGGAATTTCTCCCACATTTTGTTTTTCAAGGAGTACTGAAGTATCATCAGCGAACATGACTGGCTGGGCGTTGACATTAAGAGGTAAATTGTTTATGTAAAAGAGAAACAATATTGGCCCTAAGACTGAGCCTTGAGGGACTCCTTGTGCTACTGTATCCCACTGTGATACATAATTTATGGTGTTAGATGTTATGATTACCCTTTGCTTCATATCTGTCAGATAAGACCTGAGCCACTGCAGAGCATTTTGTCTGATGCCATCCATATCTGTTTAGTTTGTGAAGCAGTGTGGAGAGATTCACAGAATCAAATGCCTTTGTAAGGTCATAGAAGGTACCTGCTACTTTGTTGCTTTTGTCTAGTGGTGAGAAGATTTTTTCTATAAATTCATTAATAGCACTCATAGTGCATTTCCCTTTTTGGAACCCATAGTGGTTTTTAAGAATAACACCATGTTTCACAATAAAATTTGTTATTTGCACTGCAACTATTTTTTCAAATACTTTGTATAGCACTGGGAGGATATAGATGGGGGCAGTAGTTTCCCATATCCTCTCTTGATCCTTTTATGTGCAGTGGTTTTACCTCCGCATACTCAAGCACATCAGAGAAGTTGGCTTCCTCAAATGACTGATTGATTGTTACGGACAGAGGGTGTGCTATTTTATCATATCCAAATTTAATTACATTGTTGGTTATTTGATCCCACCCTGCAGCATTTTTCTTTTTAAGGACAAAATAGCATTTTTTACAACTTTGGCTGAGACTTTACTAAATGTCACAACGGGGTGACTATTCTGGTCCAGGCTGTTTTTATACGTAGTCACATTTACATCAGATTTTGTTATATTTATGAGAAACTTATTAAAACATTGAGCTGTTTGAACGGGGTTTGAAATAGTATAGTTGTTTTGTTTGATTTTTGAAATTTTCTGGTGGTTAACAGTTGTACCTAATTCTGATTTAATAAAGACCATACTGCTTTAGACTTATTCTTATTTCCTAAAATTAACGTATCATTTGACATTCTTTTGGCAGCTTTAACAGCACTTTTAAATACAACTTTATAACGTCTCACATAGTTAACAAATTCAGTGTTTTTGCTGCTTTTCATTTCTTTATTCAGCTATCGTTTTCGAACACTAGATACTTTTAGGCCTGGAGTAATCCAGTTTAGTTTTCCTTTTAACTTTTTGTGCCAGGTCCTAGACGGGAATGATTCATTGAATACCTCTAGAAAACTTCTTAAAAATTATCAAAGTTCTCAGTATTTGACACACTAATATGCATGGGCCATTCCACTGCATCTACCGTGTCACAGAATAGGTTCAAGTTATTTTTGGTAATGAAATGCCCAAAGTGGTCCAAATATTAACAAATTAGTGTCTCTTGTAGCATCCAGCAGCTGGTGGTCAGCATCTGTTCACCGAGTTGGTGCACCTGCTACAAATATGTATTTAGCAATAAATTGTGATCTCCAAAAGAGATCACAACCACCTCCAAACAGGAAAATAAGATGTGACAGAACAGGAAAGATACCCACTACCCCACACTAAGTAAATGTACTGCTCTATTCTGGTAATTGGATTCTGGGCCCAGGAACATCTTAAAAAGGAGACGATCCATAGCATCTCAAAATCTCTTTGCAAACGTTATATTAGCACACTTAACACAAATATGCTGGTCAAACTAGACAATCTTAAACAGCTAATGGATGTACTATAAAAATGTCACATCAAAATCCTGACAATGCAACAGAAACATTTCAGAGATGAAAACAACTTCAACAAGAAAACTACTGATTGCACACTTTTGCTAGACACCTGAGTGGAAGATGCTGTGATGATCCAAGATGAAACCAATATATATATTTATTTATTTATTTATTTATTTATATAAGATGATGTGACTTACCAAACGAAAGCGCTGGGATGTTGATAGACACACAAACAAACACAAACATACACACAAAATTCAAGCTTTCTCAACCAACGGTTGCTTCATCAGGAAAGAGGGAAGGAGAGGGAGAGACAAAAGGATGTGGGTTTTAAGGAAGAGGGTAAGGAGTCATTCCAATCCTGGGAGCAGAAAGACTTAGCTTAGGGGGAAAAAGGGACAGGTATACACTCGCACACACACACATACACACACATCCATCCGCACATATACAGACACAAGCAGACATTGTAAAGGCAAAGAGTTTGGGCAGAGATGTCAGTCGGGGCGGAAGTACAGAGGCAAAGATGTTGTTGAGTGACAAGTGATGTACGAGGGGCGGCAACTTGAAATTAAAGGAGGTTGAGGCCAGGTGGGTAATGAGAAGAGAGGATGTATTGAAGGGCAAGTTCCCATCTCCGGAGTTCTGATAGGTTGGTGTTAATGTGAAGTATCCAGATAACCAAGGCATGTTTAGCCACAGGGTGATCCTCATTACCAACAAACACTGTCTGCCTGTGTCCGTTCATGCGAATGGACTGTTTGATGGTGATCATTCCCACATAGAACACTTCACAGTGTAGGCATGTCAGTTGGTAAATGACGTGGGTGCTTTCACACGTGGCTCTGCCTTTGATCGTGTACACCTTCCGGGTTACAGGACTGGAGTAGGTGGTGGTAGTAGGGTACATGGGACAGGTCTTACACCGGGGGCAGTTACAAGGCTAGGAGCCAGAGGGTAGGGAAGGTGGTTTGGGGATTTCATATGGATGAACCAAGAGGTTACAAAGGTTAGGTGGACGGCGGAAAGACACTCTTGGTGGAGTGGGGAGGATTTCATGAAGGATGGATCTCATTTCAGGGCAGGATTTAAGGAAGTCGTATCCCTGCTGGAGAGCCACATTCAGAGTCTGAACCAGTCCCGGAAAGTATCCTGTCACAAGTGGGGCACTTTTGGGGTTCTTATTTGGGAGGTTCTGGGTTTGAGGGGATGAGGAAGTGGCTCTAGCTATTTGCTTCTGTACCAGGTCGGGAGGGTAGTTGCGGGATGCGAAAGCTGTTTTCAGGTTATTGGTGTAATGGTTCAGGGATTCAGGACTGGAGCAGATTCATTTGCCATGAAGACCTGAGCTGTAGGGAAGTGACCGTTTGATATGGAATGGGTGGCAGTTGTCAAAATGGAGGTACTGTTGCTTGTTGGTGAGTTTGATGTGGACGGATGTGTGAAGCTGGCCATTGGACAGATGGAGGTCAACGTCAAGGAAAGTGGCATGGGATTTGGAGTAGGACCAGGTGAATCTCATGGAACCAAAGGAGTTGAGGCTGGAGAGGAAATTCTGGAGTTCTTCTTCACTGTGAGCCCAGATCATGAAGATGTCATCAACAAATCTGTACCAAACTTTGGGTAGGCAGGCTTGGGTAACCAAGGAGGCTTCCTCTAAGCAACCCATAAATAGGTTGGTGTACGAGGGGGCCATCTTGTTACCCATGGCTGTTCCCTTCAATTGTTGGTATGTCTGGCCTTCAAAAGTGAAGAAGTTGTGGGTTAGCATGAAGCTGGCTAAGGTAATGAGGTAAGAGGTTTTAGGTAGGGTAGCAGGTGATCGGCGTGAAAGGAAGTGCTCCATCACAGTGAGGCCCTGGACATGCGGGATATTTGTGTATAAGGAAGTGGCATCAATGGTTACAAGGATGGTTTCTGGGGGTAACAGATTAGGTAAGGATTCCAGGCGTTCGAGAAAGTGGTTGGTGTCTTTGATGAAGAATGGGAGACTGCATGTAATGGGTTGAAGGTGTTGATCTACGTAGGCAGAGATACGTTCTGTGGGGGCATGGTAACCAGCTACAATGGGGCAGCTGGGATGATTGGGCTTGTGAATTTTAGGAAGTAGCTAGAAGGTAGGAGTGCAGGGTGTCAGTGGGGTCAGGAGGTTGATGGAGTCAGGTGAAAGGTTTTGTAGGGGGCCTAAGGTTCTGAGGATTCCTTGAAGCTCTGCCTGGACACCAGAAATTGGATTACCTTGGCAAACTTTGTATGTAGTGTTGTCTGAAAGCTAACACAGTCCCTCAGCCACATACTCCCGACGATCAAGTACCATGGTCGTGGAACCCTTGTCAGCCGGAAGAATGATGATGGATCGGTCAGCCTTCAGATCACGGATAGCCTGGGCTTCAGCTGTGGTGATGTTGGGAGTAGGATTAAGGTTTTTCAAGAAGGATTGAGAGGCAAGGCTGGAAGTGAGAAATTCCTGGAGGATTTGGAGAGGGTGATTTTGAGGAAGGGGAGCTGGGTCCCACTGTGATGGAGGACGGAACTGTTCCAGGCAGAGTTCAGTTTGGATAGTGCCTTGGGGAGTCACCTTCAGCCCTACTCCCAGATTCAACCAAACATCCCTCGTCAAAGATTTACTGTCCTACACTCGTACTCTCTGCTGGAAATATCACTTTGCCATGAAGAAAAATAATCCTAATCCTACTCCTAAAGATCCAACTCCCCAAGACACTATCCAAACTGAACTCAGCCTGGAACAGTTCTGTCCTCCGTCACAGCGGGACCCACTTCCCCTTCCTCAAAATCACCCTCTCCAAACCTTCCAGGAATTTCTCACTTCCAGCCTTCCCAAAGGAGAGTGGCAAGATTCATGACTGGTACATTTAGCCATCATGAGAGTGTCACAAATCTCATAGAAAGTTTGAAGTGGGACATACTTAAAGATAGACAGTGCACTAAGCAGAAGGGGCTGCTCACTAAATTCCGAAATTCGATCTTTGCTGACAATATAGAGCATATATTTTACCACCAACTTTCAGATTGCGCAATGCTCACCATTCAAAGATAAGGGAAATTAGAGCTCTTACTGAAGTGTTCAGACAGTTGTTTTTCTCTCGCACAACCCATGAGTGGAACAGACGGGGGGAAATATGACTTTGGTGTGAATTGTGCCCTCCGCCACACACCACTTGGTATCTAGCAGAGTAAATATGTAGATGTAGACTACTGCACAGCACAAGAAGAAAGACAGGCATCAAAAAGGAGAAAAATGGAGGGTGGAAAAAGACTTCATAACAATCAGTGATTCAGTGCTCAAATACATCGTGATTCCAAACTGTGAAGCTGATGTGTGCTCAGGAATCAGAACACATCCTGATTTAGGTTTTCTGTCATTTTCCTAAATCACTCCAGGCTAATTCCAGGATGGTTACTTTGAAAGGGCACAGTTGACTTCCTTCCTCATCCTTCCATAATCTGATGGGACCAATGACCCCACTGTTTGATCCTCTCTCCCAAAATCAACTAATCAACCATGAGCAGAAAAAGTTAAGTAACATTCTACAGCTACAGACATAGAATTAGTGGCCAGACTCAAAAAAACCATTTTTGACATACTAAATGGCTTAATAAAAAAAATGGCTTCAAGAAATAGAAGATCACCTAACAAGCATGATTCAATAAGGAAATGATAAATGAAAAGACAAATTCAGAAACAAAATTTTGAACACAACATCTGAAGTAAAAGAAAGGAAGAAAACAAGGAAAATAAAGACAGAAAAAAAGAAACAGGAACACATTCAAAAAATGAAGAGATTCTGGGAAGAGAAGAAAAGAAGAAGGAAATATGAAAGAAACTAAATAATCACACAGTTTTCAAGTTCAGACTGTCTTAAAGGCAAAAATGTGTAATAATAATGAATGTGACTTGAGTGAATCACTATGCTGTAATACTTCTTGACCATTTGTGTCACAGTCTCGTCATGTGTGAGCAGCTTTTGTAAATTGAAAAATTATCTTTGCTCTATGATGAATCAAGAATGACTAGACAGTCTGTCAGTTTTATCAGTTGAAAGAAAAGTTTCAAATGAAATAGATTTCAGAGACATTTTTGAGAATTTCAGTAAAATAAGGGCATTACAATATGTACTTTAATAATGTCAATAATAATTACTTTCTCTTACTAAGCTTGTGAAACTAACTGATATAACTATACAAGCTTTGTTTCCAGGCATATAAATTGAAGAGCAATTTCCTTATTCCACTCTTTATTATTTCTTTACTCTCTACCAGATGTTTACTGTCTAAATCCTGATTCATATTCTAAGTTTCTCACCTATATCTTTAAGTATGTATAAAACAGTTACTAGATTATAGAGTACACACATCATAAATACTAGATTTTTTTTGTCAGCCATTACATCTATGTTTCTTTTTTATAAAATGTACACTACGGATATATCAATCTCTCATTTACTTTCACCATCCGGTGTCTCCAACAGGATCAGTCTAGCTCTGTGTTCAGCAAGTAATTGTACCCCTTAGAGAAATGGCAGCAAGGGATGGGAAGAATTGCCTTGTGCACTCAAACAGTATGCATGGAGGCACCATTCACCATGTTAAGAGGCTGTTCTGACAGCCATTAACAGCAATAGGTGAAGCAAGCTGCAGATTTTGACCATGTTGGTACAAAATATCCTTGTGTTGTGGGGTGTGAGGTCATATATGGGTCAATCCAGCACGTGGCAGAGAAAATTGAGAAGTCTTGATCACTGAGTTTCTGCAGGGCTCACAATCCACAGTATTTCCCCCAGAACTGACTGGGAGCCTGTGGCTCTGGGCCATGCAGAAGGCTTGAACAAGAGGCTATAGAGGTTCTGGGGGCAGAGATCTCTGCCCTTGGCTGATGATTGTAGGATCTCCCAAAATTGTTCAGGATGCACTACACATTATAGACTATTATCCAGGTGGCTGACTGTGTGCAAATTGAACACTAGGTTTTTTATCTGAGATGACTCCCCATCCATTTTAGAAAATGATAGCTGAGACCTTGCAGTTTTTGTGTAAGAAAACCTCCCCCACACCCTCTCATAGCTGACAAACCCTGTCTCGCACACCTACTACACTTACCCCACCCTCCAAAACTCCCTCCCACCACCACACAGAACCCAGAACCTAAACAGACCCGCAACACAGTTATGAATCATTCCTCCAGAAGCCTTAGTCCCACAGAAATACCAGTCCTTTCCAAAGGCCTCACCTTTTGTCCCACTCCCAAATTCAACCATGCAGGACTAGTTAAAGACCTTCTCTCCTTCTCCCAGTCCCTACAGTGGAAACACTTTTTTGCCACCAACCCAACCAGTCAGACTCAACCAAAGACCAATATTGAACCTTGCCTAACTCAGTTCACTCCTCCATCCATCCGTGATCCACCCCTATATTTATTTAAAAGTTCAGTACTCTTATATTTCAATTGTTTATATTTACCTTCCTTATTGCAGTGATGCAAGTGGTTTTAATGGAAGCCTGTGTAATTAAAAATTACAGCTAACTGAAGTTAAGACAGTATTGTATAATGATAAAACATTCGGAAAAACTAAGCAGCTGGGGAGGTATTGTTACCAATCATTCAAAAGAAGACATTCCTGACTTTCCAAAAACATATTTAGAATTATCCAAAATTAGTTAACTTATAAAATAATTGGTTTTAAAATTTGGGACCCTTAAAATTTCAGTTTTGTATTTTGCTTAGATGGCTGCCAAGTTCTGAACTTTGACAATTATATTTTATTGCTGTATTTTTTCTGAATCAGACAACACCTCTCACTGCTTTATTCAGTCAGTAATTAAGATTTTGAATAATTTAGAATCATAAAACATTTATTTAAAGATGATGCCACACTCATAAACAGGGGAGCTCATATGACATATAGTACTAACATTCCATGTACTTGCATGAATTATTAACCTGAAACTTTTTCATAAACCAAACAATGCAAAAAGCCTTACATTCCATGCAAAATAGTAAAACCTAACCTCGATAAATTTCAAAGCATTGTGTAGTTTCAGAATTCACATCATGTTCTTAAACTTGTCTTTAAGTAGTCACCCCCATCCCAGAAATGGCGGCTTTGGATTGCATTAGAGTCTGTGACCAGCAAGGACTTGACTAACTTATACATACTGGATAAAGTGACAGTTTGCAGTTGGGAAGTAAACACTAAACCTTTATGCATCTCGAAGTATGCAACTGGCCAGCAAACAGAGAACATATCAGTGTCGATCCATAGAAGTCTGCCACCAATATTTGTACTAGCAACAAGTTTGTCATTTAATGTAGTATGTCTGTAATCACAAAATATCTTTGCTTCTGAAAATCTTGTGCAGAACAGTAAACGTGTCACTTTAAAGTGTTAGTATTCCACAACCAATATTTGTAGGAGAGTGTTATTAATTCTGTGATCATACCTCTACCTATTCCACACTCACTGTTACTTTCATGTTTCTGTCACTGTACCTTATGCTACTATGAAATCTGACAAAGACTGTGACTAATGAGTGGGTGCTTCTTACACATCTGTTTTCAACAGAAGAGATGCACATTTCTTTACCTGTATAAACTGTGAAATGTAAGTGTGGAGCTGGTCATCAAACATGGTGTAGCACAAATAAAGTGGGATGAACTACTTTTAAAATTATTTCATGTTCAGTTTACATTATTTGGCACATCGTTCATAATACCAGTTTCCAGGATATCTTTTTGGTACAGCAAGATACGTGACTTCAACTTTCGGTGAAATCAGGTGCAACATCTAGCTGCAAGAATGTGTACTGTCACAAGTTTTACTGTTTCTGTGATGTTTGTTCCCTGGTGCTGGACCATAACAATAGGCCCTTTGTCAAAGTTGCTATGTCAGAAGATTTCCCCATGTGCGCCCATATCAACACAAGAATGCTTCCCTATTCATCTCTGCTTGACTTATATACTTTCTTTACCATGTCATTTACCTGCAGTAACAACTGGCAGCATTCAGTCTTCTAATTTCTTGCTTCATCAGTGTATGTACCTAGTAGAACAGTTCATAGTGGCAGGGACCCTTCATCCTAGGCAACTGCTCTAAAGAGATTTCTAAGGAAAATGTATTTCTGCATAACAGATGTAACATAGAGAAATAGGCCATGGATAGAGAGCTGATGAATGAATCACATTTGGCTGTCAAGAGCACAATTTACAAAGAATCTTTTTGAAAGATCTGTCATAAAACCCAAACAAATTTTGATCATGTGTAGAGGCTGTCAGTGGCAGTGATGTTAGAGTCCAGATACTCATGGATGAAACAGGAACTGAAATCGAAATAGCAAAATACAAGTACAAATAATGAACTTCATTTTCTTATGTTCTTTAACAAAGCAATGTGCTGCTCTTTTTTATTTCTTACATCACTGCAAAGATGAGTGGTATGGATATTGTGAAACAGCTAAAATCAATGAAGAGTTCAAGACTTCATGGGATCCTTGTCATACTCTGTATGTAATTTGTAACTGATTTACCCTCATTTTAACCAATAAAAAGAAGATCCCTTGAACAGAAAACTGTGTCCATTGACCTGAAAAAGTACAGATCACCTCTATCTACATGAATGGTAATATGAGAAACACGAAACTGCCATCCAATCTCATTTATGTCCATCTGTTGTAGAATCCTAGAACATATTCTGGGCTGAAACTTGATGATATATTCAGAAACATCAACCATGCAAAAACAATCTTTTCTTTTCACACATGACATTCTGAAAGTCACTGATCAGGAAAATCAGGTTGATGCAGTATTTCTGAATTCTCCAAAGCATTTGACTCAGTTTCATACCAAGTTTTATTAACAAAAGTACAATTATGTGGGGTATCAAACAAAATTTTGTGACTGGATTAAGAATGTCTTGGTAGACAGGTTGCAGCACATAATCTTGTATGGAGAGTCATCAGCAGATGTAAAAGTAACTTCAGGTATGCCTCAGGGAAATGTGTTGGAACCCTAGTTGTTCATATTGTATATTAATGACCTAGGAGACAATATGAACAGCAAATGACTTTTCACAGAATATATAACAATGTACTGAATGAAGAAGCTGCTAAAATATTCAGTCATATTTGTATAAGTTTTCAGAGTGATGCAAAGACTAGCAACTTGTTTTAAATGTACACATATGTAAAATTATGCACTTTACAAAATGAAAAAAATGTAATATCCTACAACTACAATATCAACAATTCAGTTATCATCAGTCAACTCATGCAAATAAGTGGGTGTAAAAATTTATAGAGTTGTAAAATGGAATATTTGCATAGGCTGTCATAGGTGAGACAGTTGGTAGACTTTGGTTAGTTGACAGGATACTTGGAAAATGCAATGAGGCTACAAAAGGGACTACTTACTTGTGTGTCCCATTTTAGAATATGCTCAGCTGTGTGGGACCCACATCAAATTGACCTAACAGGGAATACTGAATGTATACAAAGAAGGGCAGCATGAATGGTCACAGGTTTGTTTGGCTCATCAGAGGGTGTCACATAAATGTTGAAAAACCTGGATTAGCAGAATCTTGAAGATTACCCCATGTAAGACTACTTACAAAATTTGAGAAAACAGTATAATGTGAAGAATCTTCAGATATTCTTCAGATCCCTACATATTGTTCATGTAAGGACCTTGGAGGCAAAATTAGACTACATATTTACAGTATGGACAGGGGCTGCTAAGTACTCTGTGCCAAGTACTCCATAGAGGTTTGCACAGTACATATGTAGACATAGATGTGAACATTGTTTTTTGATTGTGTAGTTGACAGACTTTTCATTCTCATCTGGATCTTAATAGTTTACTTTTTGAACAGTCTGATATTTCATCTTCAGTAACTTACTGTGTGTACTCACTTATAGCAGATTGATGTGTAGCATATACATACATGTGACAGAAAATAGTATTTATTCTATCTTCCAAGCTCATGTTCTTTTTCTAGCAAAAGTACCCACATTCACACACACACACACACACACACACACACACACACACACACACACACACCAACACATACACACACACACACACCTGGGAGTGTGTGATAGGGTGTCCATTGTCTTGTGCATCAGTGTGTTCACTATTGCTACAAAATACCACTATCATCAGTGGCCTATAAACTGCCCAGTAAATAATGGATTTCAATTAAACAAAGCCTGAATAAGGAATTAGGTATTTTGTGTTTCTGTCATACCTATATGTGCTTCTAACAAAACGAGTAAAGATAAATACAACATTTATAATGGTCTCATCAGTGGTATAAAAGCATGTAGGATAATTTCCCCCCCCCCCCCCCCCCTCTTGCTGTGATACATTGCACTATGCAGATAAGATAGATATTGAAAAACAGCTAAGTGTACGATCCAATGTAAAAGAAAAATTGCTTGCAAAAAATGCATAGTACAGTCAGCATCTATCAAATTGCCACAAATCATTAAATATACAAAAAATTTGTAGTGACCAATAATAATAACATACATTATATATTTTTACAAATCACATGGGGCATATGGTAGATACAAAGATGATCATCCTTACACAACATAGCAGGTTACAAGGAATGATTGAAGTGATTTCACAGATCTACTGTAATTATATTATTTAATGTATTGTCACTGGGCTTTGCACAAATGTACAAAAACTCAAAAACTTTTTTATAACATGTTACTAGTGCTCCATATGTGATCCCCTAAAGATTCTGTAGATATCAACCTGACAATCAAATCCTGTTCATTTTCAACAAGCATGTGTCTAACAATCTGTTCAAAACCACTGTTGATTTGAGCTCACAATTCTGGTAGGTTTGTTTGTAGAGCAGATTAAACCCAATCTTTCCCATAACTCTCACAAAAAATCACATGTGATAGGCTGGGAGAGCATAGAGGCCATGACACAAAGCTCTGATCATCAACCCCACCAAGCCTGATCTATCAGTTTCTCAGTTTCCTGTTTAATAATCACCAACACCATGATGGAAATGGGGTAGAGCACCATCCTGTTGGTAGATGAAGTCCACACTGTCAGTCTCCACTTCTGACAGAAGACAATTTTCCAGCATGTCCAGACACCCATGTCCTGTAATGGTCTTCTCACAGAAGAAAAAGGGACCATAAACTTTAAACCACAAGACTGCACAGAACACATTAACTTTTGATGAGTCTGAAATGTTCTGCATGATATTGTAGGGATTCTCATTCCCCAGATTCACACATTGTACTTGTTCACTGTGCCATTCCCAGAAAACTTTGCTTCATCACTGAAGATTAGTTTCTTACAACGTCCATCAACTGTACTGAAAATTAAAAATATCTGACTTTGTCATTCGGAGTTGAGGCCTGTAAGATCTTCAAAACAGTCAGCTGTGTTAAGTCCAGCTTTCTGCTTGCTCTATTTGTCAGTCTCTGTGGGCTATGTACGAAGCTGCCCCACAAGCAGTCAACTTTTTTTTCCACTCACTGCAGGCTGACCTGTTGATTTCCCCTTGCAGAAGCATCACGAAGCTTTAAATTGTGCATACCATCACCAAATGAAGTTGGCAGTTGGTGAATATTTGTCAAACTTCATTCTGAAGTGACATTACACTGTTACAGCAGACTGATGTGAATACATTTGAAATACACAATATGCTTTCTCAGCGCCTATTTCCATCTTGCCATCTGCTCAGTGCTGTGCTCTGGTGGCAGAAGTCTGAATTGTGGCTATAACAATAAAAATTTTTGAGTTTGTCTATAAGAGTATTGAGTTTTATGACAATATGTCAGTTAACATAGCTAGAATAAGTTTATAAAAATGCTTCAATCATTTATAGTAACTTTTTCTATGTGTCACCAGATCTGAACATTCCAATTAGAATTTCATGTAGATATACTAATAATTTAAAATTTTTAGAAAATATTAATAATACAACAAAGTCGTTCAATATTAAAATTTGTTTTTAATCAACAAAATAGAAACACATATTTCATAGTTCATATATTTTGCGAAATAAACACAGGAACACATATTTGTTTGAGTCCATCTTTTCAGTAGTCCATTTCTTAGCTCAGTCCCCAGTATTGATTACTTCTTGGGGGGAGTCCTTTTGAAATCATCCTGGCATTGCTGTCACTTTACTCAGTGACTATTTTTTTTTTTCAATTATATAAGAAACTAACAAAAAAGACTTATATTACCAAACAGTATTATAAAAGTATAAGAAACCTATAAAAATTTTTAAGTCCTTACAATAAACAAAGAATATTTACTCTATTTGTTCAATTTAATGCAATGAATATTAAATTAACCAGATGGATGCTGTGCTGGAGAGACAAAGGAAACTAACCAATCACCAAAATCCAATTACTTTTTAATATCACTGATATTAGCTGTCAATCTCTGTCAGGTATCTTTATATTTTTCTATTTAATCAGATTGATCCACATGGGCGATCTTCACAAATTAGTTTAGTATCTGACTTCATTGGTGCAAATTATTCATCAGGTGACATTACAAAGAAGGTAAATACATAAGTATCCTGAAAACAAATTCACAACAGTGTATACTTTACGAACTGTTGAATAATTTAAGATTTCATTCTGCATTTTCAAAAAATTTTATTATACTCTCTCAGGATTAAAATTGTATTCCAGAAAACATTAAACTGTGTTTAACCTTACTGCTACAACTTTTATATAAATTCTAGGAAATGTTGCCTCAAGTCACATAGATGTTTTACCACAGCAAATATTTTTTTTATATAGCCATATTTTAACATTTGGCAATATCTATTATGTATATATCTCATTTTCCTATTTCTTCATTGTTTACTTACAATTTGTTAACTATCACAAAGCAGCATTCCTATCAAGTGCTCTTACCATTGCTACATCACACAATACTTCTCATATTCCTCATTATTAATTAATATACTTCATTACATCATATACTTCATCATAATGTCTCATTACTACCTAATTGTTACTTGATTGTATATGGTATACTTCTTTATTACAACATGTTAAACATCAAAATCTTGTTTCGTCTTATTTACAAAAGGACTCTAAAGAATGACACTTCATAGCAGCAAATAAGAATAGCTAACATTTACAACACATAATTTCTCTTTATATAACAGATACTTAATTTATTGAAATCATTGTTTTGCTTTAAACAGTATAGTTTTTTTTGGTCCAGCTTTGAGGGCTACACTGTGATATTCTTTACTCAAAACCCACATTACTATATTCAGTTCAGTAATTTAATTTCACTTTAAATTTGTGGGGATATGGTTTGAAAATATAGGCACAACACATGATTACCGAACAACTTTATTTGCAATTTTCTGTATGGAGGATAACACAGAACCAGCTGGCTCAAGTTAAGTGATTGACAAAAGTGACATTTTCTTATTAGAAGAAAACAAATTCATAAGCTGAAGAATACAGAAATAAACTCATTAACATGACAGACACGGTCAGATAAATAATGCACATGGAGTTTGGCTAATATGCTGTGACATGATAATTACAATACATGGAGAATATAGGTCAAAGCATTACTCATAGAAAACAACACTTAGTGATACATATCCAAAGACATGTTACAACTTACTGTGTCCAGTGAAAGGGAAATGCTTAGTGCTGCAGAAGCTGCACACCGAGCATGGATTCTGGCAGACAGAAAAGCAAAAGCAGACTTGATTCTATCCCTCAATCCCAGTGAGCTCAAGCAAGTAAAAACTGCATTACATTACATCAGGTGTGGTATTAACTGTATCTTCATTAACTACACCCAGCAAGCCGTTCACATCAACACAAGTGAAAGCATTTTTAAATCTCCCACTAGCATGCCAATTGGTAAAGCTGTCCTCCCATCGCTCTCTGTCTGCAATGAGGGGCACCATTGATACACACCACCAGAAGACACTAAAATGAAGTGACCCTTACTCAAGAAACTCTGATTGGCCAGCTCTTTCTTTAAAACAGCTGCAGTTCAGAGCTCAAGTGCGTCTATAGACTTATGAACATTAGTTTGAAAGACTGCAGTGAGGAACATTACAATAAAGTAGCACAATGCTACTAAGTATTACTAATATTCAAAGAAATATATCAGTATCAGCATTCAAGAGTATTTCTTACAAATTAAGAACATTACTGTCACTTGTATATGAGTCAGCATTGCTGAAGAACCTATGGCATTAAAAGTTATGTATAGCTCAATTATTGAGTGTACATAGGGTAAAGAAACTCTTTAATGTACTACCTTTTTTAGATGTCTGCTTGGATTTACTGGCCACCTCCACTACCAACAGAGCATCAGGTATGGCTAAAATTAGGAATCAATATTGCTTACAAAGCTATGCTGTTCAACAACATCCACTTCACAAAATGCACTCTGGCGATGATGTGGCACATCATCTTACTGGATTCTTTAATGCTATGGAGAAATTGTAAGCAATGGATGTCAACATAAATGGTGATCTATTGTCATCAGCACTGCTCTACAATATTCCAGATAGTTATGACAATTTTATATGTGCTACTGAATCCTATGAAAATCTACCACATATTGTGATGCCAAAAGAACAAATCTTTGAAGAACACAAGGATTTAGGAAGAAAGTGAGAATGTGAGTGCTATGAGGTTTGTTAAATGAGGCAACAATTTTGTGAACAAGTCAAAAAGTACTGTGATCTGTGGTACTGATAGTATCTCACTCAGGAAGCATGGCACTTGTATGGCCAGCAGTTGGACAGTGCTGGTCACTGTCATTGTCACTCTCGGACAACACTGGCTACAATGCCACAAAAATAAGCAAGTGAAAAATCAGTGTGCAAATGCAGCTTTTGTAACAGGAAATAACACAAAGAAGTTGAATGTTTGGTCCCCCCCCACCCAGTAAGAAACTAAGTGAGCAAGCTGAAAACAATGTCGAGAAAGCTCATTGCTGTTTCTGTACGAATGAATCTCCTCCGAAGTTTTGTGACTCCATCAGTTTTTGCTGCATAGACAGTGGTTGTGCATCACATGAGCTCAAGGGTCAAAAAGTGTTCACACATGTGATGAAAATGCAAGAGAATGAAATGCCTTCAGACAACAGTGCTACACAACTAACAACACAAGGCAACATACACATTGCAACAACAGGTGACTAAACACAAAGAAGTACCATGATGTGTGGGAGGCATTTGAATGACATTGGAAATCACTCATATGACAGCCCTTGCTTACTTGACAGCCAAATTTATGAAAACATAATTAGGGATTTGATAACAGCTAATTATTTGTGACAATCAAGATTATAAATGTGACTGCTGCTTGTTTAATTCACAACAAATTTAAGCTAAGCCCTTAGGTTCCTGCCTAACCATAGCCTTGGAAACCACAACTTATTCAGAAGAAATGGTCATATGTTTCTGACAGGAAAGAATATAAATGCAATTGCTGATTGTTTCATCTGCAGCTATTTTATCCTTCATTTTTTAATCAGAATGAAGTAATGAAATCAAGGAAACTCATTACTGGAATAGCACACACTTATATGTAACTAACATAAAGTATTCCAGAACATAATTCTGTTACATGAATAATAAATGCTCCAAAACACGCACAAAGACTTTAAAAAAAGAACAAAATGATATTAGCATGTGCCAGGACACTAACCCTCTTCCTTCAACTCTGTAGCTGCAAGTCTCCAACTGACCACATTGATCGCATACAATTTTGAGCAATATTATTGTTTATCATCAATCTCCTAAAGGCTTTTACATACTCATACCAAAACTCCATCCAAACAGGCCTTGGAAGGCCCAAAGGAAATAACTGGCCACAGTTTCATCCTCAACTGATAGGCTCACTGGATGCAGGAACAGAGAGGCATTTGGTCAGCCCAGTGCTCTCCCAGCCATTGTCAGCTTTTGTACCGGAGCCACTACTTCTCAGTCTAGTAGCTCCACAATTGGCCTCACAAGGGCTGAGTGCATACCACTTGCCAAAAGTACTTGACAGATCTAAATGATCACCCATCCAAGTGCTAAGCAATCTCAACAATGCTTAAATTCAATGATCTGACAGGAATTGATTTTACCACTGCAGCAAGGCCATTGGCAACATGTCATCAGAACTGATATTTAATTAAAATATATTATGCCTAGAGTGATGTATCTGTGATAAATCTTCAATGTGCTGTTGACTTCAAATGCCACATTGCTATAAGACTGTGGCACTTCCTAATATTAGTTACTTGTGTCACAAATGCAGCCAGTGTGTGCCATTTACATAACAGGGAAAATACTTTACACATGCCAAAACTTGGACTGTATCTCATTTCAGTGGCAAAGGTTGTGGACATCAACTACACAGTCATGTTTGAGAAAACTTGTGCTGCTGTATGAGATATTGGTGTTAAATTCAAAGTGCAAGCAGAGTTGGTAACTTATTTTATACACAAGAAAATGGTTCATAGATGTGATGTGCAAATCTGCTATGCTCAATGAGGCCATTTTGTGAGGACCCTATATCATGACATGTTGAGTTATTTACTATCATTTTTAATAGTTGAGAGTCAATTTACTGAACTGCTTAATCATAGTGACTATGTTGCAGCTAACTCTGGTTTTCCCAAGGATGAAGTTTAAAGTAATCGCTGCCCACTGACAATGTTTTTGAATAAAGTATGATTGTTGTTGCTGAGCACCATTGCTGGGTGGCAGCTGGCAGTCAGCAGGCAGAGGTGTGTTGCATGAGACATGAATTGGGGTTCATAATAAATATGGGCTGGCAATATTTGGTTGCAACTGATAATCTATTTGGTATGTGAATATTCATGCCACATAATTTCATTTCAGAGTTTCAGTGTGAAATAACAGAAGTCATACAGTGGTATGCAGAATATCAATTAATTACGAATGTATCAAAGTATTTGCTGTGTCTTTTTCTTCACAGTTAATATTACTGTCAATAAACTTAGAACTATAACTGTCCTGTATAGTACCTGTCATTATCCACTTTAATCAATTATTATAAATCATTAGATTGTACCTATCTCTTAATTAATGGGGTTAAGAGAGGCAGCAGTGTCGTCATTATATAGTATGCATCAGTGGTTCATGTTATACATGGAGATAGGTGATAAGCATCTTACAGAATGCAGCAACCTCCAGATCTGGAGCCCAATTGCTAGCAATAACATATGGTGAGTGAGGTTGGCATTTTCAGTGGCAGCTTGATTTTCAAGCAATGTTGGACAGGAAAAGGAGTACAGATAATCAACAAGTATTTTGATAACAAATTGTGTTTGTAGAATACATTTCAATAACAATGGCTAGTCAAACAGAGAATAGTGACGTTGTTAATGGAGAGGACAGTGTTCATCAGGGCAGTGTTGATATGGATCTTGTTGCCAATAACAAATGAGAACTAACTGATACAATTTCAAATTTAGATCCCATGGAAAATGAAAATGCAAATTTGAAACTCAATGTGGAACCTCATGAGATGCTGTGGGGAGAGAGGATGTACCAATGGAGTTTTTACAAGAACTAGATAAGAAAACTGATGAAAATAAACTGTATTTGCACAAAAAACTTGTCAATATTAACAAAAAATTGACGTTGTCAAAGAAGAACTCAGCACAGATCTGAGCAAGAAACTCAATGAACATAGTTTGACATTAAAATTAGATTCAGATAAAATGTTAGGACTTTGAAATGAGTTACAGAGTTAGTTTAATAATTCTGCACAGGAAAGTAGCAAATCACACAAAGAGTAACAGTTGGAATTCATGAACAAAGTCATGACACTGTTGGAAAATGAGTGAGGATGTAACTAAACTTCAGACAAAAGTAGACTAACTGCAGAAAGTAGTAAAACAAGTTCTGCCAAACAGTGTAATCACAAATAATGAGGTAACTCATCCTAAAACTGTATGTGAGGAAAATAAGAATTCAGTCAATAAAGTGGATGCAAGTGCACAATAACAATGTTCCAATTTTGAATTAAATGTGCAGGCAGTGGAAGATACAATGAAGAACATTAAACTATCAAATACACTAAGTGACACGAACATTATCTGACAAGAAATAGAAACATTAATGCAAGAAAATGATGGTACAGTTTGTTGCACAAATGTTGCCTACAACATATTTGGTCAAGGACAGTTTAACACAAACAATTACATCCCATGGACTTCATGAAACAATTTAAAGTTATATTTCCACAAACTAAAGATGAATCAGAAAAGATATATATTGTGTATATCACATCATTGTAGGTAAATAGAACATGGGGAAATCATGTGTCCAATCAGCATACTACACTGCAGATCTTGAAAGTGTATTTTCCCCCAAATACTGATCACACAAGAAGCAAATAAACATTTAAAAAACATTATTTTCCATGCCTAGTTATTATGAGTACAAGGGGTCCATGTATCACCTTTTTCACAAACAATGGGAATGTAATAGTTACATGAGTAATCCTATTAGTAATGAGAAATTGATCATAATTTTGATAAAGCATTTACAATGGAAAGTAAGGAAAAATTAGTACATTGAACATTTGGTGACTTCAGTGAATTATTAAATCATTTGGAAGAGATTGACAACGAAGGAATGTTGGTGGGATCAGAGCAAAATTTAACTCACTGGAGTCAACATTTTCAGTGATGTGATGCACCACAGCAAGATAGTTCTGGTTGTCTGCAGTGTAATCAATAAAATGACAATCAACAGCAGTAAGATGACCCATGAAGAGATGAACACTCATGAAATTATGTGTGCAATGATGATGGGTTTCAAAATGATGAGAGGAAGTAAAATGAGTATGGACAACAGAACCAACATACAGTACACAAAGTTTGGGATCACTCATCACTTTGAGATATGGATGACAGACACTGACAATGCCCATAATCACTGGTAAACTAAAATCTGTTTCAGGTGAGATCTTTTTCTGGAATGTGTGATCAGCCTAGTGGGTCAGATGTGAGAATGCAGATGATGAAATGTGAAAGTGAAGATGTTTAGACTGAACTACTGTGAAAAGATGTGCATGTCGTCAATGAGATGTTGAATCCAGTAACTGAACTTAGTGCAAATGGTCAGAGAATTAGAGCAATTTTAGATTTTAACAATGATACTACAGTGATCTCCAAGAATTTATGTGAACAGCTTCATGAAATATAAGAGGTACCTATGTTTCCTGTCAATAGCGTGCATATAATTACCATAACTGGGCATAGAAGTCATGCTATTACTGGTCAGGCACTCAGGTCCAAGATTTTACATACATGCTTGGACATGACAAGTAGCTATTGGCAGGTGGAACTGGAAGGAGGAGGCCAAAATTACACTGTGTTCTTGTACAATGGACGATGTTACCATATGAAATGGATGAAATTCAGCTTAAACATTTTGTCAGAAGCATTTGCTAGAGCTTTATATAAGACTCTTGGAGAGGAACTTCTACTGGATGTGATAGTGTACATTGGTGATGTTTTGATTGCATCTCTGTCATGCAAAGAGCACACAGACACACTAGATAAAGTTTTGGAGTCACACTCAGTTTGCAAAAGTTGGAGTTCACACAGGATAAGATACAGTTCTTGGGACATGTTGTGTTGATGCAGAGACTGAGCCAGATCCAAAGAAATTAGAAGTAGTTCAGAATTTTCCAGTGCCAACTTGTAAGAAGCAACTTAAGTCTTTTTTGATTTTTGCAGCTACTGCACTTGATTTCTAAAGGAATATTGTCTATAATCAAATGTCTTACTATCATTAATAAATACAAATTCATTCTGGATGTGAAGGACTGATCAGCAAGAGGCATTTGATGAGATATAGAAAAAAAAGTTTGGAAGCTCCACTATTGCACCTGTCAGACCTTAATGAACATTTTTTCCATGGGATGGAGTCCATCAAATTTAGACTTTGTGTCCTTCTATATCAAACAGTCAGTGATGACGGTAAAGAACACTATAATAAAAATGCATTTGCAAGTCATGTTTTGACACCATGGGAATGGTCATACACAGTGAATGAGCATGAACCACTTGCAATATTTTGGAGCTTTGAACAGTTCTGCTAGTTTCTACTTGGACAGCACTTTATTGTAAGGACTAATCATGAGGCATGATCTTTCCTTCACTTTAAATTATTGTGTAATTGTTTTGCCATATGTGCCCTTGTTCTTAAGGAGTACAGTTTTGAGATGCAAGAGAGACCAAGCAGGACAAATGTGGTACCTGAGAGTTTTTCACATCTTCCATGAAATGTGAAAGATGTTTGCATTGAGACACCATGCAAAAAAGATCAAAATTAATTTCATGAGAGGAGTGGAAGAAGAATCCAAAACTCATTGGTTCTTACACGATATAAAAACACAGCAACAGGCAGATGAGGTATTAAAAATGGCAAAAACAGTGCATTCAGATGAAGCAGAGATTAAAATTACTTAATTCATAATGAAATCTTTTTCCAAAGAATGGACTGTGTTTTGGATTCATGGAAGCTTTGCATACTACAGCATATGATTTATGTTCTGATCAAACGTATCCACTACACTTTTGCACATTTTACTCTGAAGAAATGTTTACAACAGCTTCAAAAAAATGTACCAAAGCGTTTGCACTGCAACATAAAGGGTTCATGTGCAATATTCTGCCTCAAAAAGTTGTGAGATCTTTATGGAAATCTTCCCAAGTCTCAAACAATTTGTGGAATGTAATTAAATAATGGGCCAAATGCCAAGAAACTGATTTAGAGATAATCAACAAAATGTGTATGACTCTTCAACAAAAGCAGTATAAAAGTTGGGGATCACTACACAAACACAAAAACTGGAGAGGTTTCTTGTCACATATGTGTTTTTATTCTATGTAAATGGATTTAACAACAAAATGATACAAAATTTGAAGATAATGAAGCGTTCTGTTTAAAACGGGTTTAACATAAATAATGATACAAGTGCCATCATTTCCATTTCCACTCATTTCACAAGTTTCTCATAAAGCCACTTATTCTCCTCTTTTACAAATGGTATCACCTTAACTAAATCCCTTCTCTCTTCTTCAGACAGCCTACATTCACAGTGTAGTGTTTCCAGCTGTATGTGTTGAAGATCAGAAGGCTTCACATTTCTCTTCAGGATGTAACATTCCTTGAAATCTTCAAGTACTTGCAGAACCCCAGGCTGTTCAGCAGTCAGTCTGATCCATTGAGCTTTTGAAATATGTGCATTGGTGGTATTCATATATTTTTCAGCAGCTGACTTAAAGTTGTAAAAATCTATTTCTTGCATAATAGTCACTATGCATGATGTTGGTGTGTAGCTTCAGTGATGAGGTGAACTAAATCTTTTGGAACTTTGCACACAGTTAGCCCCTTTTGTTTCTCAATGTGAGCAAAATCACTATTTCCATAAAGTAACCCTTTGCTATAATGTAAACCCACGTTGTTGTTGTTGTGGTCTTCAGTCCTGAGACTGGTTTAATGCAGCTCTCCATGCTACTCTATCCTGTGCAAGCTTCTTCATCTCCCAGTACCTACTGCAGCCTATATCCTTCTGAATCTGCTTAGTGTGTTCATCTCTTGGTCTCCCTCTATGATTTTTACCCTCCACGCTGCCCTCCAGTACTAAATTGGTGAACCCTTGATGCCTCAGAACATGTCCTACCAACCGATCCCTTCTTCTAGTCAAGTTGTACCACAAACTCCTCTTCTCCCCAATTCTGTTCAATACCTCCTCATTAGTTATGTGATCTACCCATCTAATCTTCAGCATTCTTCTGTAGCACCACATTTCGAAAGCTTCTATTCTCTTCTTGTCTAAACTATTTATCGTCCATGTTTTACTTCCATGCGTGGCTACACTCCATACAAACACTTTCAGAAACGACTTCCTGAAACTTAAATCTATACTCAATGTTAACAAATTTCTTTTCTTCAGAAACGCTTTCCTTGCCATTTCCAGTCTACATTTTACATCCTCTCTACTTCGACCATCATCAGTTATTTTGCTTCCCAAATGGCAAAACTCCTTTACTACTTTAAGTGTCTCATTTCCTATTCTAATTCCCTCAGCATCACCTGACTTAATTCGACTACATTCCATTATCCTCATTTTACTTTTGTTGATGTTCATCTTATACCCTCCTTTCAAGACACTGTCCATTCCGTTCAAGTGCTCTTCCAAGTCCTTTGCTGTCTTTGACAGAATTACAATGTCATCGGCGAACCTCAAAGTTTTTATTTCTTCTCCATGGATTTTAATACCTACTCCAAATTTTTCTTTGGTTTCCTTTACTGCTTGCTCAATATACAGATTGAATAGCATCAAGGAGAGGCTACAACCCTGTCTCACTCCCTTCCCAACCACTGCTTCCCTTTCATGTCCCTCGACTCTTATAACTACCATCTGCTTTCTGTACAAATTGTAAATAGCCTTTCACTCCCTGTATTTTACCCCTGCCACCTTCAGAATTTGAAAGAGAGTATTCCAGTCAATATTGTCAAAAGCTTTCTCTAAGTCTACGTAGATTTGCCTTTCCTTAACCTTTCTTCTAAGATAAGTCGTAGGGTCAATACTGCCTCACGTGTTCCTATATTTTTACAGAATCCAAACTGATCTTCCCTGAGGTCAGCTTCTACCAGTTTTTCCATTCGTCTGATAAGAATTCGCATTAGTATTTTGCAGCTGTGACTGATAGTTCAGTAATTTTCACATCTGTCAACAACTGATTTCTTAGGGATTGGAATTATTATACTCTTCTTGAAGTCTGAGTCAATTTCGCCTGTCGCATATATCTTGCTCACCAGATGGTAGAGTTTTGTCAGGATTGGATTTCCCAAGGCCGCTGTCTACTCCCAGGACTTTGTATCTGCTTAGGTCTTTCAGTGCTCTGTCAAACTCTTCACGCAGTATCATAGCTCCCATTTCATCTTCATCTATATCCTCTTCCAGTTCCATAATATTGTCCTCAAGAACATCGCCCCTGCGTAGACCCTCTATATACTCCTTCCACCTTTCTGCTTTCCCATCTTTGCTTAGAGTTGGGTTTCCATCTGAGCTCTTGATATTCAAGCAAGTGGTTCTCTTTTCTCCAAAGGTCTCTTTAATTTTCCTGTAGGCAGTATCTATCTTACTCCTCGTGAGATAAGCCTCTACATCCTTACATTTGCACTCTAGCCCTCCCCGCTTAGCCATTTTGCACTTCCTGTCGATCTCATTTTTGAGACGTTTGTATGCCTTTTTTCCTGCTTCGTTTACTGCACTTTTGTATCTTCTCCTTTCATCAATTAAATTCAGTATCTCTTGTGTTACCCAAGGATTTCTACTAGCCCTCGTCTTTTTGCTTACTTGATCCTCTGCTACCTTCACTATTTCATCCCTCAAAGCTACCCATTCTTCTTCTACTGTATTTCTTTCCCCCATTCCTGACAATTGTTCCCTTATGCTCTCCCAGAAACTCTGTGCAACCTCTGGTTCTTTCAGTTTATCCAGGTCCCATCTCCTTAAATTCCCACCTTTTTGCAGTTTCTTCAGTTTTAATCTACAGTTCATAACCATTCATTGAGGTCAGAGTCCACATCTGACCCTGGAAATGTCTTACAATTTAAAACCTGGTTCCTAAATCTCTTTCTTACCATTATATAATCTATCTGAAACCTTCTAGGGTTCCTCCATGTATACAACCTTCCTTCATGATTCTTGAACCAAGTGTTAGCTATGATTAAGTTATGCTCTGTGCAAAATTCTACCAGGCGGCTTCCTCTTTCATTTCTTAGCCCCAATCCATATTCACCTACTACGTTTTCTTCTCTTCCTATTCCTACTGTCAAATTCCAGTCACCTATGACTATTAAATTTTCGTCTCCCTTCACTAGCTGAATAATTTCTTTTATCTCATCATACATTTCATCAATTTCTTCATCATCTGCAGACCTAGTTGGCATATAAACTTGTACTTCTGTAGTAGGTGTGGGCTTCGTGTATATCTTGGCCACAATAATGCGTTCAGTATGCTGTTTGTAGTAGCTTACCCGTATTCCTATTTTTTTATTCATTATTAAACCTACTCCTGCATTACCCCTATTTGATTTTGTATTTATAACCCTGTATTCACCTGATCAAAAGTCTTGTTCCTCCTGCCACTGAACTTCACTAATTCCCACTATATCTAACTTTAACCTATCCATTTCCCTTTTTAAATTTTCTAACTCATAGAAACGTCATAAATCTTGATTTTGTTCTGCCCACAGCAGTTGTCACTCCACATTATTAGTTTCTTTTTACAAGTAAGTGTCGAAGTAAAAACTTTGTGCACAATGGAAGCAGTTTCATTCCTACCACTGCCACATATGGCCTCATGCTAGTGAAACATGTGACCGTTTTGATTATAACCAACATGAATGCAAAAGTTGTAATTTCAGAGACGCTGTAAATATTACATTTCACTATGCCTTAATGAAGGAAGAGAAATCATTTTTTGCAAATCCATTGCAGCTGTATGTACTTCCGAGTTGGGCCCTTGACTCTTGATTGTGTCTGCTTTCGTGGAATCCATAGCTTTTTTTGCGCTTCTTTTTTTTATGGCATTCTAGCAGTTTATTGTCTTTATTATTAGGATCACACCTCAGTTTGGCTTTAAGAAGGTCACATGTAGAACAGGTGTCACTTGACAAATGATGAAATTTTGGCTTGAGGAATTTGTCTTTAAAGACTTTTGCGTAGAAGTGGCATGTGATGTTAGTGTCTTCATGTTGGCTTTGAAATTCCTGAAATAAACGATAAACAGTCAGGTCTTCACTTAAGTATTGTTTGTCGCCCAATTTTTCCCTTCAATATTGGCTTTCTTGTCTTGGTATAGCATTAATATGAGCAACAACCAGCTTTCCATCTTCTTCTGTGTATTTCCTTTGTTTTGTCTTATTTTCTCGCTTTTCTTCATATACAATCTCACCATTCTGCTTCAACTGTCTTAATGTCTGAGCTCTTCTTTATGTCAAACCAAGAACCTCAATAAATGCTCCTTTACATACTCTTATAATATCTTCCTCGCCATCAGGCAATGTGTAACACATAGTTACATTTTTCTTCTTGCGTATGACCAGTTGTTCTGCACCTTCCTCAGTAGACAGCTGAGTAGTTTCATTACTATCATTATATACTTTTGACATTCGCCTCTTCACTTTGCAAACATGTATGTGAGACACTGCATAGTTACTTTGCTTCACTACATCGTTTAGTGAGTACAATTTGCAACTAAAGTTTCTGGTCATATGAAAGATGCCTACACTTAAACTGATATTTACAGGAGACCTGCGAGAGTGAAGCAGTATATATATAATATGTTTAAACCAACATGCCTAGGTATTTGCAGGTAAGTAAATAATTTCATTCAAGAGTTAACTATAACCTCAAAATCAGAACAATGATTTTTGTCCATACAAAAATCATTTCAGTAACAATTTAAACACGTTAAAATACCAGAACATAACTTATGCAGATTCCAACCCTTGTAATAAAAATTAAAATGGCAGTCAAAGCTAACCTGGTGCTTGGGAGCCTCTTCAGCTGGAACCACAGTGCTGTCTTTTTGAGTATATTCCTTTCCTTAACTACATAATTTCTTCCTTTCACTTTGAGCACTACCTTCACCTCTCTTCTTCCATTTTGGTGCAGTTTTCCTTTCTATTTTTCAATATTGTGTATTATGTATATGTAATAATTACTTCAGCAGTGTCCTATCATTGCAAGCAAGCCACAGAGTTATTTCAACTGTCAACAATTCACACAAGTACACACCAAGCCAATAACAGAGAACAGAAAGTGCATGACTCATTATTTGAACATCCATGTTGGCATTAGACGCGAGTGCCATCTTGTGACAGCTGTAAATATTGTTTCGCACTGTTCTGGTGCTTGTATCAGAGTATATGTTATTGGTGTTGGCAGTTACAGTGGAATTCCACCTATAACTCAAATTTTCATTTTTTGGCACTAGACCCATTATTTACTTACATGCCACATTTGTAGTTTTGGAATTACCTTCAAAACTTGTTAGTTTCTTTCCACTGAGAAAAGCTGACAGTAAAATCATCATTAAAAACTGAAAGAATACTATTTTCTGAACACCATTCAACTGCAAGCTATTTTGCCAGATAACAGACTGCAACTTCATTCTTGAGTTTGGAAATCATTTATTAAAGAGAAGATGATTTGCCACAATGCTACATCAACATACAGGCCTTCTTCAAATACCACAGAATGTACAATGCATGAACTTGGATGATTATTCATTGCACATTGTGAGAGAAAGCACGGGAGCTGGATCAATAACTTATCTGACTTTGATAATGTAATGAATCGTTTGTCACATAACAGTGCTAGTCTGCCAGTTTTACACGGTAATAAACGTGACAACTTCTATGAATTTACTAATTTCCCATCAAAACTGAATTAACCTCTGAAGAAAGATAGCAAATAGTGTTAAAGCAAACAGAGAATATGGCACTGGCAAGAAAAGAAAGACAGGGCAGTTTAGTGAAACCTATTGTGTACAATATCAGAGATTACATGTTGATACATCCCATTTCAAATTTTCAGCAGCAAAGGATGAAATTAAGAAGTTTTTACATTACTGCTTGGGACCATTTAGAATTCAGAGTATTGTACATCCATATTCTGTTGAGCTGGAGAAACTTAAAGGTGAAAAATACTATGGACTTCACCATATGGAAAACATTAAATTGTATCATTGGCATATGGAAGGCAATGGAAGTGAAAATGTAAATAAATAATGGTATAGTAATGATAGGACTGCTTAGATTATTTGAGTGTCTTTCCCAATGGTGTAGGATAAGGAATAAGGTCAGTTTTCTCCCTGTGATTTGTTAGCAAATTGTCAGTAAGAGTCCTTTAATGTACTGATACCTGTAGTATGTGAGTAGTGGCAATAGATTGTTGATTGAACTATGGTATACTTAAAACTGTGTAGTGACATAGTGTTAAACTAATTTTGGCATGTGACTATTAACTTTATGATCCAGTGATGCAAATTTTGTTTTGAAGTGATTCTGCCATGTGGTTTCTCTCAGTTTTCATGCAGTGCCAGCTGGTGACACTACATCACTGTGTCAGACATTGCAAGCAAGTGGCTCAAGGAGACAAATGTCGCAGCACCTGATGTCAATAGTCTATGAGTCCTCCGCAGAGTGGCTTGCTGAGACATCCAGCCTACAGTGATGGCCACTGCTGCTGCATACAGCTAGTTGTGCAGTCATCTTCCCCCCATCCCCGTGTAGGCAGAGTGGTGGGTGTTTCCTTGTCAACGCTCCTACATATAGCAACATGAATCTGCGAGTTGATGTGACAGGGTTACAGAAAGTACCTGCCAGTGCACTGAAAGATGTTATACAAAGGTGCAATGCAAACAAATGTAGTTGCATATTTCACATATAAAGGTATTTACATATTCGTGTAACTGGGCCTGTGCACTGCATGCCTTTTACATAATGATGCCCCCTTCTGTTATTCTTCTTTCTTTAATTTCTTCTTTTATTAATTATTAATTTCAGTGTATTTTGATTGGAAATGTTAAATTTTTTTACATACCCATCTATGTAATCATTATTATTCCCATGTCAACTGTAGTATTTTCCTAATATTATCACAAATAAGAACATTTACTCTACTTCATACAAAGCTTGTTAATTTTAAAAAAGATACTTTAATGAGTAATGAAGAAAATATAATGAGGTAAAGGCTCAGCAGTTGAGTTCTTCTGTGGGAAAATATTTTAATTGTAATTAGTTGATACATCATTAATCAAAAAACATGTGTCATTCAGTTGCTAATTACTTTATCACATTAAATACACATTTTTAATGGGAACAAGATGACATTTCCGCAGTTCATTTTTATCTTCCTAGACCAACATTTTCAAAATGGTTGATTATAAGTTGAATATGCAAGATGTGATCAAAATTCTCAAAAACGTGTATGTGACACATTTGAAATTCAGTGATATCAACCTCACTAGGGCACTGCATGATTTGAAGGAAAAGTCACATCCATTCCTTCATGAAACAAGAAGGGAATGTAAACAAACTTCTAGAGTTAATCCACTCTGATACCCATGGGTCAATGATGGAAACTTCTCAAGGTAGTGTGAGATTTTCTGTGATTTTTATAGCTAACCACCACAGATGTATCAAGTCTATTTTCTTTGACATAAAGGAGAAGTTGTTGGCAAATTTGCTGAATATGGAACCTAGTTCAAAATCAGACTGATTAGAAAATTAAATGATGGAAAGAAGTACCTCTATCCTGATAATGACAGAAATACAGTGATGTCTGACAGTTCTACACACATCACAGCAAAATGGTGTTACCAAACAAATGAAATGTTCATGTGTCAAAGATGATCATTGATGCTGCTTGAGTCAAGACTAGCACCATCATTTTGGCCGAAGACATCAACACAGCTAACTACATCTGAAATTGTTGCTGAACTAAAGTACTGTCTGATGGAGCTTCATGTGAGATATGGTTGAAGAGAAAAATGTATCTCATCTTTCCACATTTGTTTTAATGGTTTTCAACTTGGATGAATCAGAAAACAAATTAAAGTTCAATCTTAAAGGCAGAGACCTTTCTGTTTTCTGACTGTTTGAAAGCCTATTGTGTGCTGGCACCAGGAGATCACAAACTCACAGATGTGAGGTACCTTGTTCATGACAGTTCTGAGCACAAACAAACCTACAATGGTTTCTATGAAGATGAACCATATCACCACCAAAGATAAGTCATCAACATAAATTCCATGGCAGCAGATATCAAAAATTATACAAATGCTGAATCAGAGCCATCATCAGATGATGGGCCATTCTATGATTATGAAGAAGATGGCCTTCAATCACTTCAGGCCAAGAATTTATCCTCAGTGATGAAGATTCTTCAAGCGTCACATCTAGCCAACAGTTTGTGCTAGGTCTAAACTCACCAAGAACTTCATTGAAAATACAACAGAGGTCAACATCAATTACACATAACATGATCCAAATCTTTTAGAGTGGTTTGAATCTATATATGTTGAAACCAGGCGGAATATTTTTGACAGACCATCAAAAGAAGGGTAATTGCCTGTAGGGTTCTTTTGACGAATAAACACAGTAGTGATTGATCTTTGCTGAGGAAAAAAGCAAATAGTTGCATGAAGACTCACCCAGTGGCAACTTTCTCTCCATTTGCAAGAATCAAACAATTTACATATGGCTTTGTCAGTTAAATCTGAGTTGGATGTCTCACAGCTCAATATCACCATCACATTTCTCAGTGACAAAATTGACAAAGCAAGTGAAATGCTCTAAACATTGAGTTATGGTGATAAAATGTGTAAACTTAGGAAAACTGGTTGTATCTGAGAAGTTCTACGTCAATTCCGAATGAACGACTGCAAGCTGATAGTCACTCCTTTGGCAACTATGAGCAAGTTGGAAGCAACAGCTAAGAAACTCAAAAATGACACTCATTATCTATTCAGAGAACTGGTTGATATACGTCACCACCAGTACTCAACACAGCATATGCTAGGCAATCAATAAGCTAATCCAGCATAATAACCAGCATAATTTTTTTCATGGACAAGCAGCTAAGCAAATCCTTAGATATCTGAAAGAAACCTTAGACAAGAAACTGATGTACAAGAAGGATTAGGAAGGAATTTATGGTTTTTCACATGCTGATTTGGGAAGTACCACTGTTGATAACAAATCAGATACAGCCTACATCCAAAAAAGAAACCCCTTTCACATTTTAACTCCCATGAAATATTCTTTGCTTCCATCCTCTTAAACCTTGATAAAATTTTGGCTTCCAGCTGCATCAAGTGGATTTTGAAGCATTTGACATGTCCAGAAGCTTGAGAGTATACTGTCAGTACATACAGCTGCAAAACCATGCACTCTCAAACATTTTTAATAATTACTGAAATCGAAATTTGTATAACATTTGAGCTGCAGATAATAGGAGATGATTACATTTTTCTTATAATTTATGGACAGGATAGTAGAAAATGAGAGTGGACCAAGAAATTAAGAATGGATTTATCCAGCTGGAGAAGCACCACTCAGTAGGTAATGTATTCACTAGAGTTGCTCAATATTCAACTGATTCCCTGTTTCCTAGCCTAGTCTCAAAGCACTGGGTGAAATCTGTTATTTAATGATTTTCTTAAGAGATGCAATAGCATAGAGGTATATTACTCTTAATAATACAATTGAACTATTAAGTCCCAATCAAGAAAATGTAAAGCCAGTATGAAAGCTGCGAACTTTTTATATTACATTAAATTCTGTTAACATTCCAAAAAATTTTGTAGTTTAAATGAAACGTTACATTACAACTGTAAAATTAATGTATTTACATTTATAAATATTAACTACAACAAAAATATTTCCTTCGCATCTTTAGAGCCACACTCTAATTTTAAGCTATTTAGGTATAAGGAAAGTAATACTACTAGCACAAGAATTCAAAAAATTAAAGTTAAAAGATAAATATTAAAATTAGAGTCATATCAAACCTAAATATCACCAACCCTATATAAATAAATAATCTGTATAAACTCTTACCATCTATTAATTCCCCAAACATAATTTAAAGACTTTGATGAATAATAACTCAACTTCAAAGGCACATATCCAACAAATTTCATTGAAAGACAAGGTATAAGAGATATTCAATTTAAAACTAAAGTTATTAAACCATAGAACCATTTAAATTAAAAAGTTCCCACTAAATAAAAACTCTATAATCAATTAGAAACAAAATAAATACACAAAGTGAAAATAATAGTTCTAAAAAAATAAACAAAAAATTAATGAACAAATAGAAAATAAATACACAGCCAAGATAAAAACTTCAATCACTGAAAGTATTTTAATTAAAATACTTAAGCTAATTTAAGAAAAGAAATACTTACACTTTAAACAAAAAATATTTAAAGCAATCAATGTAAAAGGAAAACATGATACAATAGTAACCAAGAGTACAAACATAAACACCATGCTGAGCATTAGAATATATGCATATCCATCAATAACAGTTCTACAAAAAAGATAAAAAAATTAATACTAAAGATCCAAAAGAAGATCGATACATAATTTTATTTAGTAATCTTAATTCACCTTCCAAATTTACAGAATGAGAAGCAGCCTTATTTGGAGATCTTAAAATAAATCACCACAAAACCATTCTTGGCATCAAATTAATTGTACCCTTGTGCATTAATAATAGTTGTCTACCTAGATGTTAACAAATAATTTTTTTAAACACCACCATATAACCCTACAATTAACCAAAACAATTAAACTTTAAACCCAAATAAGTAATTACATTTGTTACACAAAACTACCAGAAGAACAATCTAATATAATCATAAAAATCAAAACCATAAGAACAGAGAAATTAGAATGTAATGAAGTTAAATAAACTTAACCTCTAGCAGAAATTGTTAAAGAACAAATTCAAAAACTCAATAAAATTGAACTAAAAGAAAACTTAAAACAGAATACCATCGAATAATATTTAAATTAGCATAAGAATAAAGAATAAACAAAATAAAACTTGACAAGAATATAAAGAACGATTCGGGCATCAGCATTTGTTTAATAAACAAAGATGTATCAGAAATAGTTGAAAATAAATATTTTAACTTAAAGACAAGCCAAAAGAATTGAAAAAAGAACAGTATATTCCAATCTCAACAACATTATCAGTAAATATTTGTATAGTGAAGGAAAAACGTGAATAACAGCAAAAGAAACCAATAAAGAAGTGATAATAGAAAACATAAACATTAGCTTTAATAGTCTAGAAAAAAACACCACTCTTCTAACCTGGAAATAATCAAGCCCCCACTTTTAAAACATCTGGAGTAGGAAACTTTCCTATCTCCAAAACCGATATTTTAATTAACTAATCCATGAAATGAATAAAATAATAATTACATCACTATGAAATGTAATAAATATTGATTTTATTAAATTAAGAAATCCAGTATTAATAACACTTTTCATTGTTTTAAAAACCTTCCTAATTGGCTCAATAAAATGAATAATAATTGAAAGTTATTAACTAGCATTCATTTTATTTTTAACGCTTTTTGGTGGTGTGTTAGTTTTATTTATTACATTACAAGAATTGCATCAAATGAAATATTTCAGCCAAAATCATTTACTGTAATCTTCACTTTAACAATATGAATTATCATTATATTTACACTACTCATTCTAGTTATAATAACATTCAGAGACTTTTAAAACAGTTATGTAACTTAAAGCATTAAAAATTCAGTCAATTATCAAGAAATAACCAAAATTTTAGGAAAATTATATAATGACCCAGTATTCATTATTGCAATATTAATAATAATTTTTTTAATCCTAGCATTATTAGTAGTAGTCAAAATTACTAAATTAACCAGGACCTATTTGTAAAATAAGATAATCACGCTAATAAGTAAACCCTTACAATTAAGACACCCTTTCGTTAGTATTATTGGTAACTCTATTGACTTACCATTCCAACAATTATTTCATTCTCATTAATATGTTATACGTTTGGAGTTTGCATAGGACTGGAGATCAACTTACTCTCATTTATTCCCTTATTGATAAGAAATAAAAATATAATAATAAATGAATCGTCAATTAAATATTTTGTTGTTCAAGCAACAGCATCAACAGTATTACTATTTTTATTTCGTTGATTCAAATACAATACACAATAGGAGGTGAAAGAGAATTTATTTGATCAACAATAATCAGATCTAAATTACTATTAAAGATTGGGGCTACACCATTCCACTTTTTATTTCCAGAAGTTATAGGTGTATCTTGTTGAAATAACTGCCTAACACTAATAACATGATAAAAAAATGGTTCCAATAATAATACTTTCATACCACATTCATCTGAACAATTATTATCCTAAAAGTTATTATTGGAACAATAGGAGGTTTCAATCAAACATCATTATGGCATCTTTTAGCATATTCATCAATCAGCCATCTGGGATGAATAATTAGATAATTAACTGTCACAAATAATATAACACTTGAGCACTTTATTTTGTTATCATCTCTTAACTAAGATTAATTATAGTTCTGTTATTTAAAGAAATAAGTTTATTCTTCATAAATCACATCTATTCTGCAAGAAATATGGAAAAAGAAATTAAATTTATGATATTCTGATCGCTACTAACACCGAGGGAAGTAACCCCTTCCTTGGATTTCTGTCGAAATGAATGTTATGGAATCACTCATGGAAAATAACATAATAACTCTAATAACAATTGTAGCAGTATTAACCGTCATTATGCTTTATTATTACATAAGAATAAGATTATCACCACTTATTATATCATACACTGAGAACTCATGGTCAATAAAAATTACGTCTGAAAAATCAAGATTTATTCTTTGTATAACAATAATAATTTCAACAATAGAAACGATTTCCACAACAACTTTAATTTCATTACACTAAGGATTTATGTTAAATGAACTGATAACCTTCAAAGTTAAAGTTAAAAGAACAATCTTTTACACCTTAGTAACCATCCACACCTCTAAAATTGCAGTTTACAATCATAAATGAATATAAAACCAATAATGGTATGACAGAAAAATCTCATAAGTAGATTTTCAGACAACCATTCATAATCTTACTGCAAAAATGATTATTTTCAACAAACCATGAGGACAATGATATTTTATAGTTTCTTTTTGGAACATGAGCATGAATAGTAGGAACATCAAAAACAATACTTATTAATGCCAAGTTAGGACAGCCTGGATCTATAATTGGAGATGGCAAAATCTATAATGTTATTATTACAGCTCATGTATTTGTAATTATTTTCTTACAAACTGTTAAGCATTTTGCAACTTACACGTACTAGAACAGCTCCATTAACCAGTATATACATATCAAAAGTTACCTTTTGCTCATTCACTCCTTAGTGTCAAGAATATTGGACAGACCTACTATCAGAAATTTTATTAAATTTTCATTTATTCTAGCAAAGTGTGCCTTTCCAGCCTTTTCATTCCCTATGTGCATACATTTTATCTCCTTTTAAATATATAAACTTCAGTTAATTGCAGTTCATTTACCTTATCAACAACTTCAATAGGTTTGCATTCCTCCTCTAATTGGCGTTCTGTCACAATGTTCTTAACTTCATCAATATTTAGATTTACAATTTCCTCACCTACTTCAACATTCCTTACTTCAACAACATCTATTTGCTCTGTTCCAGATATCATTATCATCATAACATTGTTACAGCACTTCAGCCAAATAAGCATCAACAACAACTTCCATTTGTTCATTACATGGTTTTTCAATTTTGTCTTCACTAGATGAACTACCAGCACTTCAAGCTACTACATAAGATACCAAATTTCCATATAGTGGAGATGTAGGCACAACAAAAAGAGTGTCACAAATAAAGCTTTCGGCCAGTAAGGCCTTCATAAAAAATGGACAACACACACACACACACACACACACACACACACACACACACACACACACACACAAGTAAATGCAACTCACACACACGACTGTAGTCTCAGACAACTGAAGCCATAATATGGGCAGCACCAGCAGTGCATGATGAGAGTGCCAACTGGGTGGGGTAAAGGAGGAGGCAGGGGCAGGGATAGCAGGGTAGGGGTGGCGGACAGTGCGGTGCTGCTGGGGAGCACACAGAGACGAGCTGGAGAAAGGGTGGGGCAGCTATGTGCAGTTGCTTTATTATCACGAATTTTGGAGAAACTAGATTAATTGTATTGCTACATTTGTCAAATTTTGCTGAATTGTCAAAATCAATGTTTGATTTCAGCTACATGAGAAAAACTATAACTATCAGCTCCACTTCACATATTCCGTAATAATAGGAACTCGGCTTTCTGCTCCAAGTCAGTTGACTTAGATGTTGGTTTCAAGCCTTAACACGGCGAGATAGGGACATGTGCTGTCTTTGTTATATATGGCTATGGCGTCTGCTCTCTCTTCAAAGTTGTACCTTGCTTTCTCAAAGGCACAGCCTAACATAACAGTCTTGACCACACTCTATATGTTAGACTGTGGTCTCGACACTACGTCTCGTTTTCGTTACCCACAGCGATAGCAGGGCCCCAAGAGACCATCAAGAGACAGCTCTGAATACAATAACAGATGAGTTGAGAATGCTAACGTTTATATTGATCTGTAAGATAGTTTTTACAACAGGGAATCTATTTAATGCCACAAAAATCGACAATAACTACAAAATGACACCACATTTGTCATTATTTAGCTTCCTATGGATTCTGGAAGGAACGAAACGGTGCACTACATGACAGGTTATTTACTATTTTCTTATAACGTGCAAATATTTGCCGAATAACTTCCATTTCCTTTAATAACAAAAAACTGCCAGTAAACACTGGGAGACCTGACCTTTCGCAGAAACACGTTGCATACCTATCCAAGTACAATTTTGTTCATTGCACTTTCAGCCCAATCGATGAATCTGAAACACAGGAAACTTGTATGGTATGTAATACCTACATTATTTGATATACGAAATAAGTAAATGTCACAGACGTGATAATAAATCGTCAAACGGAATACAACTGTTTCCCCAACACACAAGAAACCAATTACACAATTGTTGCAAAATTTGAGCCGCAAATCGCAAGAATCTTCGATACGTCGCTTTTGAAGCAAAATTAATTACATTTATAAAATTACATGTTTATTAGAAAGCCAAGTGATGTGTAAGAATGGGCCAGTCGCTATAGACTATATAAAAATGTTACAGTGTCAAGGAAACTGTCTATGATAATAACAATAGCAATATAGATTTCGCGTGCATGAAATATACATTTATATTATCTTGCTTTCAGCTGAGTTAGCTGTCATTATACATACATTCGAAAGCATTTCTTCATGAATGACTTCTAGCTTATATCATGGACTGGTTTTACAAGTATTTCACGATACTTGTTGTCTCTTGGTAATTTAGTAACGCATAGAATGTACAATTCCAATAACTATTTCGTTAATTAGGTAGAAAATAATTAAAAAGGAACATTATCCTTATGAAGCATGTGACTGCATTCTCACCACTTGGTGTGCTAGTGTCGTTCTAGCTGTGAAAAGGTAACTACTTTCGCAACAGGGAGTGTCATGATCAGATTCATTAAAGCCAATTCACAATGGCCATCACTTCACGTCATATCCCATCAAAACATCCTGGAATGCGCTTCATATAGCTGCATCCACATTACCTGACCCATCCCGTCACATCACGGTACCATCATGGTTTCTTCTTTCTTGGGACGAAAGTTTTTGACAGCTGACGTCATCCGTCCATTGCTGATCACGTGATGCCCCCCCCCCCCCCCCCCCGTAGCTCATTATGTTACTACATGGCCACACACAGATCTCTGTATTTCATTTCGATGTGGCTTTTGTGGTTAATACCAGTTTCTTTTATTCGTTGTGTGTTATAAATTGTTGCTCTTTGTTATTTCTTTTGTTGAAATTTATAATAAATGACGAAAGATTAATTGAAGCAGTGAGGTAGCGGTCTGAATTGTACATGAGCGTACCAAATTACATAAATCTACTACATTTATAGAGTGAACTTTTTTTATATGTATCTGTACGGTATTTCATATCTTACAGGGAAATGCATTTCAATATGGCTCCAAAGCGAAAAAAGTACTATGGACAGAATCAGATTGATTAGTAGATGGAATTTATTTTTATATTGTCACGTGTTTGTGTTGTTTCACAAACAATGGACTGAAGCATTTAGACACTGCAAGTTGTTTGTTTAAATGTATGTTTGTGGCTAGCTTATTTATTGTTAAATAGTTCTGGATAGTGTGTGAAACAGTTTAGCAAGCGTCAGTGGTCAATATTTATGTGGTTTCTCTAGCTAACCCCAGTACAAATAATGCACTTGAACTATTAAAAGTTCGATACAAGACATAAAGAAAAGCTACAAATCTTGAAGGGAGGTATTGAGGGACAAGATGACTATTGCACTGGTCCAGCAACTAAACTTTAAACAAACCTATTTTTCATGGGGTGTGATGGTAGCTCATAACACTGTGTTCCTTTTAGTAATCCTGGGTGCAATTTCACATTACAAGTGCAAAACCTGATGCTTCAACTTCCTAAAATATAAAAGGAAGATTCCTCTTCCTCCAGCTCTTTGTATTGCAAGTGAAATTCCACTTGTGTACCATGTAATGACATTTTACGGACTCACACTCATTTTTGTGTCGTTTTGCATTAGTCTTCTCTCTCTAATCCCTGCAAGCTGTAAACCACTTAAGTCCAATAAATGTTATTTTCATACAATTGTGGACTCCTGTATCTATGTACATGAGATACCACGTTGTATACGTGCACATTGCACACAAAAACAGTTGAAAATCATCTTGCTAAGATAGCAATTCCCACGAAAAAAAAACGGTTGAGGGCAGCCATGCAAGTTGAGATCACATGACTTGTGTTGACATGGCGTGACAGGGAGACAGTGTGAATCCACCTTTACGTGAGAGTCCCATGACGTGACAGTCACATGACGTGATGGTGCCATGACGGCCAATGTGAATTGGCCTATAAGATGTGGTATTGCCAGGGCTGCAGCAGACACGATCATTCTGACCGCGAAACACGGGAAGTGCTTTGTACACTGTTCACAGTGGTTATCACATATAGTTGAAGGAGTTGAGAATATTATCTATGAAGGAGAAATTCTTGGCAGGTAACAAAGTCTGTGTCTGTAATTGTTTTCATCAAAATTCCAGACTTCATTACCCAGCAAAAATTTCGTGTTCAAGGTAAATACTCACAACTCTGTCACATGGATGCGCTAACTTCTGTGAACGACGTCGCTTCCTGTGTTTTGCTGTAGGGACCACAGTCTAACATAACTAGGGTTACCAGACGTCCGCATTTAGGCGGACATGTCCCCATTTTCGATGTGAAATGTAGCGTCCGCATACATTTTTACTATTTCTGTTAACGTTCGTATTTTTTGGTTTTGGGAATGAAGATCTTTTGATTTTTGTTTTCATGTCGTATCGTCAACAATTTATGTGCTTTTTACTAAGATCATTGAATTGCATCATTTGTTATTAGCTTAAATTCGATCTGTTACACTCACAAAATCGAAAATGTCGATTTGTATTGCATACAAATTATGTATCTTTTACCTTCGAGATAGCTACTTCGAACATAGGTAGTATATATGGTCAAAGCATAGCTGTGATTGTCTATATGCTGTTTGTTTTTGTGTGACAAACGTGTTTTTAGTGAACTGGTTGATCATCCAGCTCCATCTTTACTTTCCATATTCATCTTATTGGGTAAGTTTCGTGAATTTCAAAATACAGCTTAGGGCACAGAATTATAGGTAAGCTTTGTAAGTGGAGACTTTTTCATGGTTTAGCTGAACAATATGTTTTGATCATTCTTTGTTTAACTTTTGTTTAAGGTAATTTCTCATCATGCCAAAGAGGAAGTGTGCATTTATGGATAAACTCCGAGAAAAATATCCAAGCTTTCGTCCTGGAAGAGTTCAATGGGAAGCAGAATGTATGGTTTGTTGCCCGGGGACCTATGTATCTATAGCAAATCACGGCTCCAGCGATCTGTAAGTGCACATGAAAACAGAAAAACATATGAAGTGTGTTAGAGATGCAAATTCGTCAGGTGAAGTGAGTAATTTTTTTACAAAACCCTGTGCTGAACTACACACCAAAGTAAGTGCTGTTGAAGGGACTCTAGCTTACCATACTGTGTTTCACTACAGCAGCTACAAATCCATAGACTGTACCACTGGACTGTTGAGAGAAATTTTCCATGGCTCGTCTATATCATCAAAAACCTCGTGTGGACGTACCAAAACTGAAGCAATAGTGAATTCAGTTCTAGCACCTCATTCACTAGAATGCATCATGAAAGATCTGGAGTGAATTCATTTTTTTGGTGTCTCAACAAATGCTACCAACCATGGGAATATTAAAATGATTCCCATTATAGTTCATTACTTTGATCACAGAAATGGAGGACTTCAAATTAAACTTCTAAATATAGAAAGTACACCAGATGAAACTGCAGAAACTATTTCAACATATATCACTGATACGCTTAACAAGTTTAAAATTAAGGATAAATGTGTGGCGTTTGGTGCTGATAATTGCAACACATTGCTTGGTGGCATTAAAGGAGGTAATGGAAATAATGTATTTGCTAATCTAAAGAGGGTACTTAACAAGGTATTGGTTGGAGTGGGAAGTCCTGCTCATCTTCGTAATAACTACATTCAGCACGGAACTGACCTCCTTGAAATTGACTTCCAAGGATTAATAATGAAAATATATAATCATTTTTCGATATACACTGTCCATGTAGAGTCACTAAAGAAATTTTGTGATTTTGTCGAGATAGAGTACCAACAACTTCTCAGCCATAGCAGGACTCAATGGCTGTCACTATTTCCAGCCATTCAGAGACTTACAGAGTTGTTTCCCACTCTGAAATCCTTCTTTCTGTCACAAAACAAACCTCCAACAGTCCTAAAGAATTTTTTATGGACCCTATCAATGAGCTATATCTATGGCATATCCAATCTTTAGTTGGCATTTTACATAATTATATTAGTATCTTAGGAAAGGAAGAAAACTTACTTATCGATGACATGAATGTACTGTATTCCCTTTGTGGTGTTCTTCAGCACAGAAAAGATGAACATTTTATATCTTTGAGTGTGAAAGAAAGATTGTTTCAAATGGAAAATGATGGTTATGCTTTGAAGGTGAAGGATTTTAAGTGCCATGTTGGTACCCTCTATGAAGGATGTTTGGAGTACCTGAATATGTGGATGGAACGATTTTGTGAATTTTCTTGTTTTAAGTGGCTCGATTTTTCAGATATATCGTGGACTTACGTGGAAGTATCACTCAAATTTTTGTTGAATAAATATATTAAAATTGACGATGAAAAGTGCTTTGATCAGTTTTCCAGTTTAAAAAAATTCATAGCCACATATGATGGAAAATCAGAACCGGCCCATAAGAAGTGGTGCAAGTATGTTGAGTTGTGTAGCAGTGAGGAACAGTTTAGCGAGTTGATTGAAATTGCACAGTTCTTCTTGGCGTTGCAAGCCCATAATGCTCGTGTGGAGAGGTTGTTCTCCTTAATAGAGACACAGTCGTCAAAGGGGAGAAATAGACTCACTATTGACACTGTAAACGGGATTGCAATGGTGGAATTTAATTTTAGAAATTTGAATTGCAAGAACTTTTTTAAATATTTGTTTCAAGAAAAGGAACTTTGAAAAAAGATTCAGTCAAATGAAAAATATGTAGGTGTGTGAGATGTGTGTAATTTTTTTCTTATGTAATAAATTTAAGAAATAGAAAGTGTCCTCTTTTTTCATCATAAAATATGGAAAATGTCCTCTTTTTCGCATTCCGAAATATGCTAACTCTAAACATAACAGTCGTCACACTTCGCCCTGATTTTGTTGCCTACTGCGCCAGCAGCACACCCAGTGGCCAATAAGTCAAACTGTTGAGTTCAGCACTGTCGTGAAAGTGAAAGCGAATGGAAGTTGTTTATTTTGGTTTGTACACTGGTTTTTACAGACGGGAGCGTCTGTAGCACAATAAACTGCAGCAACTACAAGAAGAAGATACCACATCTGCCTTTCTTTTAGGTTTCCTAAGGACCCAGGGAGATATGTATCATCATGTTACTAAACTGTATTGTCAGGATTCGCTTGCAAACTACAGGCATATTGGATTAATGTTTCGTTTTAGGAGCAGATTCATCTGAATCATCAACATAGACCTGCCTTGACGATGAAGCGGTTAGATAAAGTGCAGTTATTTGTGTCTTGCAAAAGCGTTTGAAGTGTCAGAATGTACAGATGGCTAGACTTCGTGCAAAACTATTGATTCCTGGGAAACAGCAAGGACCAGACCCACATGTCACCATGCTTAGTGCAATGACATTCGAACATGTAAAACATTCAGGATTTATATAAATATTTACTAATGGTGCGCTACTGAAAAAGAGTGGATTAGTTCATGGTTATTATTCACTCAATTTCTGTCCTGACCCATCAGATTCGGAAGAGGCAGTACACATGAATTTACGATAATTTAAAGAAAACTCTTTGTCGTTATACTTGTTTGACCTTCATTTCTCTAGCATTGAACTGTTGAATACTTTGGCAGCTTTGACTGTTGTTTATAGTACCACCACAGACTCAAGCACAAAATTACGTGAGTCCAGATAGCTGTCACATTTAATCTCATTGGCGACAATAACTTTTACTTTACTGGCTGAAGATTTTCGCAGATAGCGAGAATAATTCACAGTTGGTGTGTCGAGTCTACATTTATGAGCATGTCACATTAAATGCGCTTGCTCTCAATTGCCACATCATCACAAACTCATAACATCTTCATGTGACATTCATTGTTGTTTATGATCTACTCAGTTACTTTACAGACTTTCCAATGCTTAAATTCATTTACTCCATCTGACAGATTACATGACCTTTATTCTAGTTACTCCTTTTGAACTCTGAACCAGGCAGAGCACAGTTCGGGAATTGGTTTTAAATCTTCCAGCTGATAATTTTGCTTCTCTCTCAGATGCTCAGGCGCGATTAGCCTGCTTCAAACGTGATCATGTAATCCTAATACTGTTTCTTCGCGCATCTGACACTTCCAGAATTGCTGCCATTCCTTTACTATCAACTGACTACCAGCACCACAGCAGTATCTCCTGTGTTATTGTTCCGTCCTTAGCAAGTCTATCTGGATTGTGGTACCATCGATCTTGAAAATTACTTTTCCTGTGTAGAAGCCAATGCTTATGTCCCTCTCTCAGATACTTTCCAATCCCAAAATAAAGTCGACTACCAATGACTACTATGACTAAGACTGCGTATGGTATTGCTGCATTTCCTGGTTTCAATCCTAACATCATCTGTATCCTCATAGTTTGCAACTGACTGCATACTGCTCCAGTAATCTTGTAGTTGTGTACTGGAAAGGTTGGTACTTTTATCCTTTGATATACTTGCTGGAAAAAACTGGTGGATATCAGATTGACTGACGCTCCAGTGTCTTGAATTACTGTAACTGGAATACCTTCAATTGCAGCCTTTATCTCTGATCCTCTCTTTCACATGTGTTGATGTCAGCACAGAGTCTTTCAATATTTGTTCCATGATTGTATCCAAAAAATCGTACCTCCTACCCATAGCCAGTAAGAGTATTCCTGACCGCTCCTCTGGGGCATAGTTCAGTCAGTCTTACTTTAATTGCCTCTGCTCATTTTGATGGGCAGGGTCTTACGAAACATCTTTTACTATTGGTGGATGATTCCTCCAGTCGTGATTCACCTTTGAAGGTTGTTGTCTGCATTTATTTGATTCACTCCAGTTCTGTAGTTGTGCCTTTGAATGGTCGGGATTGTTATTCCTCTGCTGATTATGTGGGTAATGATTCTGACTGTTGTCGATCACAGTTTGGTTTATACCCTTGCGCATTTCCTAATGATTGGTTTTTGCCATTACTTTGTCTATTTTAGTTGTTAACGAAGTGATTCTGTTGTTGTCAGTAACACTTCCCTTCACACATATGACTGATGTTATTTCGACGGCTATTGTATTCACTTGGATCTGATGCACTATAGTTTGCTTGCCTATAACACGATTTTGAGTCCTCATGGATTAAAGCGATTGAATAAAGTATATACATAAATTCACTCAGGTGTTCTTCACTCATATGAATGAATTTCTCACACATCTTGGGAGGTTATTTCGCCTTCAGAATATGCAGAGTATGTTTATCAGCATTGGGCTCATATCAGTACCGACCATCGTTTAAGTACTTCTCCAGGTAGTGTCAGAGACTACTTATTATTCCTGTAAGAAAACAACTCTGGAAAAAAACTTACTTCTTCAAGCGCTCTTGTATCCCTCAAGACTCATCATGTATGCAGCCCAAAGGCTTGCATCCCCCTGAATACATCCTGTTGCATAGCTCATCTTTTGATGTTCGCTCCATGAATGGGGTAGTCCCCCCAAGAAATCATCTTATAAAGACTAATAGAATTACTATTTTCTTTTTCGCCGATAGTGAATACAATTGGCGGTGCTTAAGGTGCCTCTCCTGCATTAGTATCGTCATATACAAATTCGTTAGTGGCAAAACACCAAGAGTTATTACTGGATTATACACATAGAACAATTAATATGTTGGTGCATTATTAGAATCTGATGCTGTGCCCGAGTCCTGTAATTGTTATGCTTCATCATGCATCTCTGGTTAGGTATCTCCAATGGCCCTCGGATATCCTCTACATCCTTAGAAAAATTCTCGACAGAGTTTGCTATCTTGGTTTTCTACTGAAAAAAGTTTAAACTGAGCTGGTCTTGTGCCTCTTTTACTTCCTCTGAAACTGGCTATTGGAAGGCGGATCTTCAGTTGATAAGTTAGCTTCTCCTTCCTTTATTCGCTGCAGTAAAGCATTTGTTTTTCCTTAGCCTTTGCCCAGTCTTCTAATTTACAGTGAACACTGGTTTGATGTACCCCAAACTTATTTACAATTAATTTCTTATAGCTGGGTGATGTGTTGGTAATTGTCTTGGTTAGCTGGCCAGCATGGGTCTCGACATCTTCTTGTATAGATCTTAAGTTCTTAACTTCATTTGTCACTTTCTGTGACTCCTCAGGATATTTCACCTGAGCTTGTTGTAATTAAAGTATCTCATTGGACACCTTCGATTGCTTACTTGCAATTTTAGAAACCTGGGATGTTACTAATTCAAAGTCTTGTTTGGTTGGTAATTTGTTTTCTTTGGTTTCTATATTGGCTATCTGTGTAGACATTTTGGTTTGTTGAGCAGAAATATTTACTACTGTTGTAACTATTTCTTTCTGTTGAACCATCAAAAGTATAACTGATTCAAAATTTCTTCAAGTGAACCCATGACTAATAGTGTCGATGCTGTGACCCCTACTACTTTTCAATGCTTCTGGCAGTTTTGGGTGACCAGAAGAGGAAGCAGTGTGGTGCTGGTGTGCAAGACTCACACGTCCCCTTCATCATTGGACTTACTTGGATATGCTTTGCCAATCTTCTTTTCAGGACAGCCGACTGTGTCGATCCCCCAAACTTCTTCTCTGAAGATATAATGCTGTTTGGAGGAATTTTCTCTATTCTCAAAATGATTCCATACACTCAAGATACTTTTAAATCAATCCCACTATATTTTCACCTCCACAAACAGAACACCACATAATAGTTTTCACATAAATAAACAGTATTTCGTAAGCTCGATGACTCGCGGACCATCAGAACTATTAAGTACTTTGACAATAAATTCAGTTCCAGAATTCTCTCAAAGTTCCCACAAGTCCACCATCAGCATCTCTAGAGAGTAAGTAAATAAGTGTCTTTTTCTTTTCTTATAACATAATTCAACTGTTCACAATAATGACTGATGTAGTATCATCACGGAGTAAGGCGAGCTTGCTCCTTGTGCTGGGCATAAAGCTTCTGTGGCGAGTGCGGCAACCACTTGCACTCGTCGATCAACCGTCCACTCCTGATACACGTCCACCCTGCACACACAGAAAACCGGAGCGAGATAGACACTCTCCCGTCTCTCACTCTCGTACGTAAAATATCAGGTGTCCGAGATAGTGGAAAGCCGAGGGTGTCTAGAATTTGCCTCGATATTCTAGAGGCACTACAAGCTCAATTATAAGTTGAACACTAGATCACTGTTCATGCTGCGTATTAAACAATCTCTAATTCTAATCACAGTACTCCAAAAATCGAGTTTAGAAACGTTAATCCTCCCTTGTAAGTCAAGTTACACACCTGGAAATTGAAATAAGAACACCGTGAATTCATTGTCCCAGGAAGGGGAAACTTTATTGACACATTCCTGGGGTCAGATACATCACATGATCACACTGACAGACCCACAGGCACATAGACACAGGCAACAGAGCATGCACAATGTCGGCACTAGTACAGTGTATATCCACCTTTCGCAGCAATGCAGGCTGCTATTCTCCCATGGGGACGATCGTAGAGATGCTGGATGTAGTCCTGTGGAATGGCTTGCCATGCCATTTCCACCTGGCGCCTCAGTTGGACCAGCGTTCGTGCTGGACGTGCAGACCGCGTGAGACGACGCTTCATCCAGTCTCAAACATGCTCAATGGGGGACAGATCCGGAGATCTTGCTGGCCAGGGTAGTTGACTTACACCTTCTAGAGCACGTTGGGTGGCACGGGATACATGCGGACGTGCATTGTCCTGTTGGAACAGCAATTTCTCTTGCCGGTCTAGGAATGGTAGAACGATGGGTTCGATGACGGTTTGGATGCACCGTGCACTATTCAGTGTCCCCTCGACGATCACCAGTGGTGTACGGCCAGTGTAGGGGATCGCTCCCCACACCATGATGCCGGGTGTTGGCCCTGTGTGGCTCGGTCGTATGCAGTCCTGATTGTGGCGCTCACCTACACGGCGCCTAACACGCATACGGCCGTCATTGGCACCAAGGCAGAAGCGACTCTCATCGCTGAAGACGACACGTCTCCATTCGTCCCTCCATTCACGCCTGTCGCGACACCACTGGAGGCGGGCTGCACGATGTTGGGGCGTGAGCGGAAGACGGCCTAACGGTGTGCGGGACCGTAGCCCAGCTTCATGGAGACGGTTGCGAATGGTCCTCGCCGATACCCCAGGAGCAACAGTGTCCCTAATTTGCTGGGAAGTGGCGGTGCGGTCCCCTACGGCACTGCATAGGATCCTACGGTCTTGGCGTGCATCCGTGCGTCGCTGCGGTCCGGTCCCAGGTCGACGGGCACGTGCACCTTCCGCCGACCACTGGCGACAACATCGATGTACTGTGGAGACCTCAAGCCCCACGTGTTGAGCAATTCGGTGGTACGTCCAACCGGCCTCCCGCATGCCCACTATACGCCCTCGCTCAAAGTCCGTCAACTGCACATACGGTTCACGTCCACGCTGTCGCGGCATGCTACCAGTGTTAAAGACTGCGATGGAGCTCCGTATCCCACGGCAAACTCGCTGACACTGACGGCGGCGGTGCACAAATGCTGCGCAGCTAGCGCCATTCGACGGCCAACACCGCGGTTCCTGGTGTGTCCGCTGTGCCGTGCGTGTGATCATTGCTTGTACAGCCCTCTCGCAGTGTCCGGAGCAAGTATGGTGGGTCTGACACACCGGTGTCAATGTGTTCTTTTTTCCATTTCCAGGAGTGTAGAATTCACTCTTAATGTAACACTTGACACATGTAAAACTTCCAGAAAAGAATTAACTCAAGATATAGACTACAATTCCACTAAATACTGTTTGAAAATCATACAACTATCTACAGCTAAAAGTATAAGCTGTTTTCACTGAACTGGTTCAGGAGTGTATTATTTGAAAATGTTAATTCTGCTGATGAAATGATTTCTATTAAAAATCTTGAATTCACTGTAGTCACTGCTCTGACCTTCAAAGTACTCACTAGCATTGTGTATAACCCGTTGTCAGTTATGTGGAAGTCGTAGGATACTCTTGGCAGTGCCAGTTGTGTTGACAGTTCGAGAAGCGCGGTCTATTGCCTAACGAATTTGTAGCAGTTCTGAAGTGAATACCGTGAAGTGTTACCGTCAGTTTAGAAATCGAGTTCAACTCACGAGGGCTTAAGTCAGGGGAGCGCAGTAAGTAGTATAACACTTAGCAGCCCCTTCAATCAAACAAATCAGTAACAGCTTGCACTGTACATGCTTTAGCATTGTCCTGCAAAATGATAGTCAGGTCCTGCAGAAAGTGTCAACACTTCTGTCACTATGCTGTTCATTTTTGGAACACAACTTATGACTAGCTTAGAGACAGAAGTGATGACACTTTCTGCAGGACCTACCATCATTTTGCAAGACAATGCTCAGGCATGTACAATGTAAGCTGTTACTGATTTGTTTGGCTGATGGGGCTGCTAAGTGCTATACCACCTACTGCACTCCCCTGACTTAAACCCTCGTGAGTTCAACTCGATTTCTACACTGGAGGAAACGCTTCACGGCATTCACTTCAGAACTGCTACAAATTCGTCAGGCAATAGACCGTGCCGCTCGAACTGTCAACACATCTGTCACTGCAGTCACTGCTCTGTGCCTCCATACGCAACATATTTGTTCATATAAGAAATATGATATGAGGGATGGAACTTTAATAGTGGCAATTATTTATTTACAGCTTGTATAAAACAGATTCGTGTTTCAAAGTATTACTGACCTTCAAAGTACTCGCCAGCATTGTGTATAACCCGTTGTCGCTAAGAGTATCCTACGACTTCCACATCACTGGCAACATGTTACACACAATGCTGGTGACTACTTTGAAGATCAGTAAAACTTTGAAACACGTATCTATCTTGTATGAGTTGTAAATAAATAGTTGCCACTATTAAAGTTCCAACCCTCGTACAATACAATATACAGCCAACAACAGATATACTCTAAAACGTTTTCCTATGTCATGTCTAGAAATGTCGTCACATTAAAATAAATCACAAAAATTTTATTTTTATCTTTTTGATGTTCTCTGGAATTTAATTGTAATATCAAATTAATGTCACAACTATGTATGTAACGCTTGTTATATGAAGCAGTGCTCTTATTAAGTGGTATTCGTTCCTTATATTGCTTTTCTGGAGCTCAGCAGATTTAGTCTTCTGCTGCCCAACATCTCACTAGTAGGATCGTCGAAGACTACAACTCAGAACTGAATTAGAATGGTTGTAATAGATTTTCGAAAGTTGTCCGAGCAATGATGCGAGTCTAGACTGGAATCTGGTAAGCATTATTTGTCCTAGGGGAACCTCAAAAGGAGTGAACCACTTTTGTGATGAATGAACGATTCTCCCAGAGAAGTTCTGATGGTGCACTGGCTCCAGGATTGCTACCAAAGTCCATCCATCCAAATGTCTGTTCTTGTGTGCAACATTTGGGATTCATATACACTGCATCACTTGAAATAAAAAATTGTTTCACGTAAAACTATGGTAAATTCTCCTATATTCTTCAGGTACAGTCACAATTATCGTTCTCATCTAACTTAAAACAACTTTATCAAATCATCAAATTTATAGAATTCCAAATTTTACAAGCCGACTGACTTTCAACAATACATTAAGCTAGCTTTGGACAAATACTTAGTATACATCTACTCAATCAGAGAACTAACACCAGATTGTCCTTTTACAGTTGATTCTTTGCTTAGTCACAAGACCAGAGTGAAGCACAGCACACAACAGAGTGCCTAGCTTTCTCTTGCAGTAACTAATCAGAGACTGGGCGTTACGTATGACTTTTTTAGTTCAGGTTTACATGATTTGTGTGTCGCATTGTACATCTCACATGGTTTGAATTGTCGGTTGGTATCATAGAGATTTCATTCATAATTATGTAAACACTCACACCTCACAGCTGAAAAATTATTGAGGAGATGTGATGCCACCATTATCCAGAATTTCAACTATAATTCTGCTCAGTCTATCACATTTTAATGGGTGTATAATTTAAAAAAGATTGAATGGTCCATTTGAAGGATCTTGACCTGACTTTGCTACTGAACAGTTAACATCAAAAGATCTATGATCTCACCAGTTGTTTCTATTGATAGCTCATCGATGTGTTGTTTTATTGACTAAAGTGGATTAGATAATTGGTTAAATTGTTTCCACCTACCCCCCCCCCCCCCCCCATGATCTCTGTCTGTCGTTTCAAACCTATCACTTCAGATAGTTGCATCAGGAAGACGACCATCCACCTTATCCTGCACAGTGGTACCTCCCTAATTCCGTAAACTGCTAATAAGCTGCAACTGAATGATTTTATTATGAAGTTCTTCAGCGACAGGGATTTGTTTGGGAACCTTATCCACTACCTATAAACCCTGAACACAGTTACACAAGTAATTTAAATGCACCTCAGTCCTAAAAATTTTGCCGGCCGTGGTGGCCAAGCGGTTAAAGGCACTACAGTCTGGAACCGCGCGGCCGCTACGGTCGCAGGTTCGAATCCTGCCTCGGGCATGGATGTGTGTGATGTCCTTAGGTTAGTTAGGTTTAAGTACTTCTAAGTTCTAGGGGACTGATAACCTTAGCAGTTAAGTCCCATAGTGCTCAGAGCCATTTGAACCATTTTTTTTCCTAAAAACTTGCAAACATGAAGGGGTCATACATTGCAGCAACTCAATATTTGGTTACACCTCAGAAGGTAAACTACTGCGTAGAATGCAGACAGTACCTACCTCACCACTGTTGTTGGCTGTGATGTAAATGTGCAAATGTTGACTTAACTTGGTTGCATTACCTTCTATGGACAGATCGTATATGGGTGGCTCATATAGAAATTGATTCTCTATCAGGTAGGATATATTCCGAACAGGTCGCCTGTCCATCACCAATTCCACTTTTATTGTCACTTGAACCCAACGAAACAACCAGTACTCCTTCCCAAAACAAAATAACCTATACCCTACCAAATTTTTTATTTACTTATAACAATGCCTCACACTATCAGAATCACGTTCTGCTACCATTTAAATGGTAGGAAGTCTGAACTGTGAGTGGTAAGGTGCTAAGTATACAAGACTCAAACATTAGTTTAAGACCAAAAACAATTAAGAAAGTATACATTTAAAAGAGAATTCATCAAAGAGCCAAAATCAGAAGCATTTGCTTACAGTGTCCAAAGACCATTACAAGGAGCTCTTAATATGGCATTAGAATAACCACCATTAAAATTTAAAGAAAAAATCTTGGTTTGCAGAAATATTTAACACGGGCAATTTTTTAAATTCACCAAAACAACAAAAGCTGAACATCGACATATTTCAAAACAACTGGAACATCTGATCATTCAAAAATAGATGCAGATATAATTCTAAAGAATCAACATGCAAGAGTTTAAAGTACAAAACGTGATACAAGGTTTGAACTCCTCAGCGTACAAAGTAAGACAGTGATGCAGATTTTAAAGAAAGAGTCCTCGGACTTGATCATGTTATATTGGAACTACAGTCGGTCAAAACGTGGCTCCCTTTACAACTGTCTTCCAGTTACCAAGGATACTGACAAACTTTTTAAATCTAGGGCGAATAACGTGCAGTGAGAGAAATACTCATGCCGCAGGTGTGAACTGAACACAAGTTTCAGCTAGCAGGGCTCAGCAAAGAGCAGTGACTTCAGCAAGTTGCATCCAACACTTAATCACACACAAATAACGTCATCACCATTTATATCTATGCTTGATCCCAGAGGCACAAAGAATACTGGCAGAACCATATCCAAGAACCAAGGCACCATAAATAACAACTGGCCAATTCAGGAGATGCGGTGTCTACAAAGGCAGTGGGAAGCAATGATTCTTCAAATGCCATTGGCACAGTCTCCACAGAGTAAACAGCCATCAGTCACAACTTGGCAACCAAACATCCATCCTCAGTGAGTTAGCCTCTCAACATAAGGAACAGCCAGAAAGACAACGCTTGGCAGAGAGCCATGTATTCTGTTGAAGTTCCTTCAAGCTCCTAGCAAGACAGCAGGAAGACCTTCACTAGGCAATGAAATCAGAGACACACAACCAGCGGCCTCAGTCGACATGAGCGCACACAAGGGTCAAACACAATGGGTAAGACAAAAAGGCTCTATTTAATGATGTGTCAACGTTGTTTCTATATGAATACACTTGCTGTAACGTACAAATTTCACTGTTTTGAAATGTTTAGATGACACTTTTCCTATTGTTTCGCTTCTCAGCAGTTTACTCTACAAACTTTGTCGAGAATAACATCTATTATGAATTTGGCTTTTATCATTGACAGATTGTATCATTGCTCATTTCTTAATTGTGATACTAGATTCCACACTTTTATATCATGGATGCTATCTCATGATGGAAATAAGAGCAACAAATAGACCTGACCTCTCCAGCGACCTTAAGGCAGTAGGAACAACAATGATTACAAAATGCGCAAGGGGAAGTAAGACAAGATTAAGATTTACTTGCTCAGTGAACTAGATAAGGAGGCAGTAGTGTCATATCTCAATGAGCAACTTGAAGCATTTAGCTCTGGACAGGATCATGTAGAAAAACAGTGATACAGGTTTGTAACGATAGCTGACAATGCACTTGATAGATATGTACCTAGTAGAATTATTCAAGATTGATGAGACCCCCATGGTATACAGTCAATATAAAGAAACAGAGACTACTGCATAACAGGTATTGAACAAAACATAGGGCTGTATATAGAGAGACGATGAATGTACTTCATTTGGTTGTCATGAGGGAAACCCATGAGTCCTTCAATGACTATCATAGCTGAATGTTATCGAAAGCACTCTCATAAAACCAAGAAATTCAGGCTGTTGGTGGCATCAAAGTTACTGTCCAGACACCCACAAATGACGCAGGAACTGATTTTTTCACAAAGGAAAATAAAGTAGTACTACCCTAGTTTAATTCTCAAACCACTGCTAAGATGACTCAAACATCTTAATGTCAGTGGCACTGATAAATATCTAAACTCATTAAAACTGTACAGAGCTATAGGGGCCAATGGAATTCCTATCACTTTCTGTGCCAAACTTGCAGCTGAGCTAGCCTCTCTTTTAACCATACTATACTACAGATCCACCAGACTAAAATCCTTAGACAGTAGTTGGAAGAGAGCACTGGTCAGGTCCATCTACAAGAAAGGCCGTAGAAGTAATCTACAAAACTATAATGCAATGTCCTCGACATCTATAGTTAATTTACATAAGTAGTAAACAAGCCACCATACAGTGTGTGGAGGAAGATACCCTTACCACAACCAATCGTTTCCTTTCCTCTTCCACACGCAGACGGAGTAAGGGAAAAATGACTGTCTATACGCCTCCATATGAGCCCTAATTTCTTGTATTTATCTTCGTGGTTCCTGCGTGAAATGTATGTTGGCGGCAGTAGGATCGTTCTAGAGTCAGCTTCAAATACCGGTTCTCTAAACATTCTCAGTAGTGTAGCAAAATGAGTGTCTTCTGCCCATCAGGAATTCCCACCTGCGCTCCCAAAGCATATCCATAACGCTTGCATGCTGATCGAACCTAACTGTAACAAATCTAGCAGCTCGCCTCTGAATTTCTTCGGTCTTCTTTCGATCCGACCTGCTGCGGATCCCAAACGCTCGCGGTCTCCATTACAGATGAACAACACTTTCCTACCACAATCCTTGATGCTTGTTCCATTTCATATCGCCTCGCAACTTTACGCCCAGATATTTAAACGATGTGACTGTGTAAAGCAGGACACTACTAACTCTGTATCCGAAGATGATGAGTTTGTTTTTCCTACTCATCAGCATTAACTTATATTTTTCTACATCCAGAGTCAGCTGCCGAGTGGCAACTGGAAATTTTGTCTAGGTCATATTGTACCAATCTCCAGACACTTATCTTCGACATCCTCCAGTACACCACAGCATCATCAGTGCGTAACTGCAGATTGCTGCCCTCCCCATCTGCCAGATCATTTATGTATACAGAAAATGGCAACGGTCCTATCACACTTCTCTGGGACACTCCTCACATTACCCCTGTCTCCAACGAATACCAGGCCTCGAGGACAACATACTGGATTCTATTCCTTAAGAATTCTTTGAGCCAGTCACATATCTAGGAGCCTATTTCCGTATGCGGGTACCTTCATTAACAGTCTTCAGTAGGATACCGTGTCGAATGCTTTTCGGAAATCTAGAAATATATATTTACTGTATAACATTAGCACAAGTTCTGAGTGCAAATAAAATGAGGTATCTTGAACAAAACGAACTCTTCTATACCACCCTAAATGAATTCTGAAAACATCGATCATGTAAAAATCAAATCGCGCTTTTTGCAGATAATATCTTGAACACAATTGATTAGGGTAATCAGGTAGATGCAATATTATCTTACTTCTGAGAAACATTTTACCTACACTTCCACTTATTATCGAAAGCACGATTGTTTGGAGTATCGTGTGAAATTTGTGGCTTTATTGATACTTTCTTGGTTGAAAGAATCTGGTATCAGGCAACGCAGAAGTTGTATGCCTGCCAGAAAAAGTCTTGATGACCAATGCAGGTCAATGTCGCTGCATGTGCTCGCATAGTGAGTGCGCCATCATCTTGCCATGTGAACACACTGGCCAATAATTTCCCTCGTGGAGGGCACAAAAACCGCCGCATCTCGAAGGCTTAGTTGGCCCAGGGCTCTGTCCTCTCCCCTCGCCTCTACCTCCTGTACATGGCAGATATGCCCCAACCCCCTCGCCCCCTCCAGTACACCTCCTTTGGTATGCCGATGACACCGCATTCCTTGCCCTCACTCCTACCCTCCAACGGTCCCAACGCCTTCTCCAGAATCACCTTGACCTTTTTGCAGCATGGTGTAACCAGTGGCTCCTGAAAATCAATCCTTCCAAGACCTTGGCAATCATCGTAGGTTGTACCACTCATTCCTTCCAGCTCCTTGATTTCTCCCTTACCATCTGTACCTGTCCTGTCCGCCTCTCCCTCACCCTTACTTACCTTGGCCTCACCATTGATCGTCACCTCATCTGGATCCCTCATCTCTGCTCTATCCAATCCAAAGCCCACAACTGCCTCCGACTCCTCAAACTCCTCTCTGGCCAGACATGGGGGTTGAACCCCTCTACCATCCTCCACACCCACAAATCCTTAATCTGTCCCATACTCTGCCAGTCCCGCCTGGATATCTGCCCCCCACCCCCAAATTCTATAAGTCCTTCCAGATCCTCGAGTGCCATGCACTCCACCTCACTTTCTGTATATGCCTCCCATCCCCCACATGGATTCTCTACGACCTGACTCCTTTCACCCATCTGCTCCTGTTCCTTGAACATATCCGCATACTCTACACCTCCCGGCGCCTTGATCCCCCTCATCCTCTGGTTGCTCCTCTCCTCTCCAAACCCCACCCTCTGCCGCGCCTTACCTGTTGTGCCCCCCTACCCTCCATCTCTACACCCTTCACCTCCTTTCCCAAGGTGGCTTCCGTCAACTCCCCTCCTGAATGATGCCCTCTCTCTGTCCATTTATCCCTCCTATCAACTATGATCCTCATCTCCCACTCCCTTCCTCTGTACTTTTCCTGGGCTTCCTCTCCCCCCCCCCCCTTCCGTGCTGTTTTTTCCCCGCCTAACCTCTCTCTGCCTCCCTTCTCTCCCCCAAATCCTTTTGTGTTTCCCTCCTCTGCCTTTCCCCATTTCCTGTCACATCTGCCCTGCCCCCCATTATGAGTCTTCTCCCTCCGTCGGTTCCCCCATCCCCTGTCAGTTTTCCTTTCCTCCCCTCTTTTCCCCCTCATCCGTCCAGGTTCCCCCCTCCCCATCTGCCCTTGGCTGTTGTGTGTCATCTTCATGCCGACTTTTTAGTGCAGTGTTTCCAGTGATTGTTAAGTGTTGTGCGTCTTTTACAAAGTGCTGCGAACGGACATCATGCTGTCGCTAGGTGTGATTTTTATATCTCTTGCGAACAGAAACCAGACTGCCACAGTTTTTTTTAATTGTCTGTCTAGTATTTTACCTGTCTGCTTCCTGTGTATTTTATTAGCATCGCCCACCCTTTGTTTTATGTTTTAACTTTCCACAATTTTCCGCCGTTTTACAATTTACGTCACCGCTTTATCGCCTGCTTTTATTGTTTCTTATCCTCTTATGTTTTAAAAATTCTGTAGGCTGAAGAGCAGCGTAATAAGCTGCTGCCAGCCCGCCCCCTTCGGGGGGAATCGAAATTCAATAAAGGAAAAAAAAAAGAAAGGACGGCCCAGTCAGTCGTGTACTTGGTCTGATGGCGTTCGTTTTTCATCTCTACCATAGTAGTAACTACTCGCCGACGACTTCGCTTTGATATTGGTTTTCCTCTCTGGTCTCGATTTGGACTGTGGTTGTCTTGTTCTGTTGGCAGAGTCATTTCGAAAGTTCGTCACACTTTGTTGTAGCCTAGATTGCGTTGCTCTTGTTATGCCGGGTCCGCCGTTGGTCTGCCCTGTCGCTCGAATCTGACGTGGGTTTGAGTTCCGACCACAGACGGCGTTCCCACCTTGCGTCGTCAATGTTCTCGCCTGTTCGCTGACGTGTGCACTGTTATGTGGCGACTCGCGGATATAGCAAAGAACACAAAATGTTTTACATTGAGAAAGTAAAGTTGAAAACTTTACAAGAAGTAAACACAGTATCATATGACTACAGTATCTATGAGTCAAAACTGGAATCGGTCAACTCGGTGTAACAATTTCTAAGAACATTAAATCGAGGGTACATAGTCTCAGTCATAGACAAAAGTAAGTGGCAGACTTCACATCATTAGCAGAATACTGGAGAAATGCAATCAATCTACAAAAAAGATTGGTTACAAATCACTGATGTGACTCATCCTAGAATGTTGCTCAAGAGTGTAGGACCCATAACAAAAACGACCAGTTGGAGATATTGAACACAATGAGGTGACAAAAGTCATGGGAGAGCGATATGCACATATACAGATGGCGGTGGTATGGCGTACACAAAGTATAAAAGCCAATGCGTTGGTGATGTTTTCATTTGTAATCAGGTGATTCATGTGAAAAGGATTCCGATGTGATTATGGCTGCACAATGGGAACCAACAGACGTTGTAAGCGGAATGGTAATTGGAGCAAGAGGCATGAGACATACCATTTCGTAAATCGTTAGGGAATTCAATATTCTGAGATCTACAGTGTCAAGAGTGTGCTAAGAATACCAAATTACAGGCATTACTACTCAACATGGACAGTGCAATGGCCGACGACCAAAAGCAGCGGCGTATGCATAGAATTGTCAGCGCTAACAGACAACCAACACTGCGTGAAATAACCGCTAAAATCAATGTGAAATGTACGACAAACATATCAGTTAGGACAATGCTGTGAAATTTGGCGTTAATGGGCTATGGCAGCAGACGAACGACGCAAGTGCCTCTGCTAACAGCATGACATAACTGCAACACCTCTCCTGTGCTCATGAGCATATCATTTGGTTCCTAGACGACTGGAAAACCGTGGCCTGGTCAGATGAGTCCCAGTTTCAGTTGGTAAGAGTTGATGGTTGGGTTCAAGTGTCGCGCAGACCCCACCAAGCCAAGGTCCCAGGTTGTCAACAAGGCACTGTACGAGCTGTGTTTACATGGGATGCACTAGTCCTCTGGTCCAACTGAACTTATCAGTGACTGGAAATGGTCACTTTAGAGTACTTCAAGACCATTTGCAGCCATTCATGAATTTCATGTTCCCAAACAACGATGGAACTTTCATGGATGACAATGAACCATGTCACCGGACCACAGTTGTTAACGATTGATTTGAAGAACATTCTTATTTGAGCGAATGTGGATGAATCACATTGAATATTTATGGTACATAATCGAGATGTCAGTTCATGTATAAAATCCTGTGCTGGCAACACTTACTCAGTTGTGGAAGGCTATAGAAGCAGCATGGTTCAATATTTCTGCAGAGGACTTCCAACAAGTTGTTGAGTCCATGCCAAGTCGAGTTGCTGCACTATGCTGGGCAAAAGGAGACACAATATTCGGAGGTGTCCCATTACTTGACACTTCTGTTGTTTGTTCAAAGAAGGGCAGCATAACGATTACAGGTTTCTCAGGAAAGGGCAGCATGGAGATGACAAACTGATTAAAGCCCACTTACAATACTTCAGAACCAGCTTTAAGCTATGAATCCAGGAAATACTACAGCCTCTAATGCATCACTCCCACAGAAGTTGCAAGACAAGATTAGACAATTGCAACATGCACTGAGGCACTGAAGTAGTCATTCTTCCCACTCTCCATACTTGAATGGAATGGGAAGAAACCTTAAAAACTGGTACCATTGGAAATATTTTCTGCCACTGCTTCACAGGGGTATGTAAAGTATAGATGTAATCATAGTTGTCGGTAACCTTTCTTTTACCACTTGGTACTGGGGTAAAAAGTAAGTGAAGTGAAGTCATCCTGTACAACATAATCAGGCCGTTGATTTATAGTAATGTCTCTTTCTATCATATTCAATTGTCATATAGTGTGAATCATCCGTTACTGGTGTTTACTATCATTTTTATGTGCTATCTAAAGTAATTTACTTATATAATAAATCACTCATTCTTTCAAGAACTATTTTATTTATCAACATTTAATTTTAGAAACCAGTTGGTGTATAGTTTAAGTAAACTTAACGAGAAATATAATTAATGAAGTCCTCATTAGCAGCTGCATATAGCTACTATCATTTTATCATAATCTCACATTATTTCACCCAGTGCAGGATAAAGGCCAATTCGCACTGGATGTCGTCCGAATGGAAGGCGACGTCATCAGCACCTGGTACTGTCTTTAGATCAGGCTTTTATAGCTTGAGTGCCTGTCTGCAAATAATTGGGCACCTATGGGCGCAAGTTATCAGGGTCGAACAGAAAGCTGATGTGTGAACAGTCAAGCAGGTGGGCCAATCATATTGAACTGGAAGGGCGTATGCCAGCATGGATGTCTACACAACTCTGACAAGTAGCCTAAATTAACTGCACCCTCATGTCAGTGTAATGAGGGCACCTGGTGATAGCCTTTCATCATAGGGCAGCATTGTAACACTTTGGTCTAGATGATTTGTGAATGTGACATTACTTAGCTTAGGACAGCATCCTGTGGTGATACAAAGGAAATACCTCCATCTCCTCTTCCGGCTGTGCAACAAGCCATCAAACTTTCGCCTCACGTGGCGAAGTCACCTGTTACACAACCAGAAAGAACAGAAGGAATACTCCCACGAAGACTTCTTAGGTCCCTCCAGCCAAAAAGCATCTACATCTACATCTGCACGAATACTCTGCAAATCACGTGCAAGCGCCTGGCAGAGGGTTCATCGAACCACCTTCACAATTCCCTATTATTCCAGTCTCACACAGCACGCAAAAGAACGAACGCCTATATCTTTCCGTACGAGCTCTGATTTTCCCTTATTTAATCATGGTGATCCTTTCTCCCGATGTAGGTCGGCGTCAACAAATAATTTTCGCATTCGGAGGAGGCAGTTGGTGATTGGAATTTCGTGAGAAGATTGCTCCGTAACGAAAAATACCTTCCTTTTAAGGATGTGCAGCCCAAATCCTGTATCATTTCAATGACACTCTCTCCCCTATTCCGCGATAATACTAAACGTGCTGTCGTACTTTGAACAATTTCGATGTACTCCGTCAATCCTATCTGGTAAAAACCCCACACCGCACAGCAGTATTCTAAAAGAGGGTGGACAAGTGTAGTATTGGCTGTCTCCTTAGTAGATCTGTTACATTTTCTAAGTGTCCTACCAATAAAACGCAGTCTTTGGTTAGCCTTCCCCACAACATTTTCTACGTGTTCATTCCAATTTAAGCTGTTTGTAATTGTAATTCCTAGGTATTTATTTGAATTTACGGCCTTAGATTTGACTGCTTTATCGAGTAACCGAAGTTTAACAGATTCCTTTTATCATTCATGTGGATGACCTCACACGTTTCGGTATTTAAGGTCAACTGCCAATTTTCGCACCATACAGATATCTTTTCCAAATCGTTTTGCAATTTTTTTTTTGTCTTCTGATGACTTTACTAGTCGATAAACGACAGCAACATCTGCAAACAACCTAAGATGGCTGCTCAGATTGTCTCTTAAATCATTTATATAGATGAGGAACAGCAAAGCGCCTGTAACACTACCTTGGGGAACGCTAGAAATCACTTCTGTGATTTACTCGATGACATTCTATCAATTACTACAAACTGTGAACTCTCTGACAGGAAAACCCGAATCCCGTCACGTACCTGAGACGATATCCCACAAGCACACAATTTCACTACAAGCCACTTGTATGGTGCAGTGTCAAAAGGCTTCGGGAAAAGTAGAAATACGGAATCAATTTGAAATCCCTTGTCAGTAGCACTCAACAGTTCGTGTGAGTTAAGAGGTGTTTGTGTTTCGAAAGAAGAATGTTTTCTAATTCATGTTGACTGTGTGCGACAGTTTTCTTCAAAGTAACTCATAATCTTAGAACACATTATATGTTCCAAAATCGTGCTGCACATCGACGTTAATGATGTGGGCCTGTAATTTAGTGGATTACTACTACTACCTTTCTTGAATATTGATGTGACCTGTGCAACTTTCCAGTCTTTGGCTGCAGATCTTTTGTAGAGTGAACGGTTATATAAGATTGTTAAGTATGGAGCTATTGCATCCGCATACTCTGAAAGGAACCTGATTGTTATACAGTCTGGACCAGAAGATTTGCTTTTATTAAGTGATTTAAGTTGCTTCACTACTCCGAGGATATGTACTTCTACGTTACTCATGTTGGAATATTTACTCCATCTTCTTTGGTGAAGGCATTTCGGAAGGATGTGTTTAGTAACTCTGTTTTGGCAGCATTGTCTTGGATAGTATCTCCATTGCTATCGTGGAGAGAATGCATTGATTGTGTCTTGCCACAAGCGTACTTCACATTCGACCAGAATCTCATTGGATTTTCTGCCAGGTTTCGAGACATCTGAGTCTTCCTCTCCCAACTGGAAAGGCTCCAAGAAATCAAACAAAGGCAAACGGCCTTCTGCTTCACCAGCTCTGAGATCCTTTTCGACGGTGTTGCCACGTGATACCCTCGCCCAGTCGACCTCCGTGTCGCCAGAGCACATTGCCAACCGTTTCTCTTCCCTGGACTCTGCAAACCGACAGAAGGAGAATGCCGACGCCTCTGTAGATCTCACGGAGCACGATCCTCCTGCCTCTACGCCATGTAGCTGTGAGTCTTCGAAAGCAGGACTCGGCAGCCGCCAAAGTGATACCCCTTCATTTTTTCTCTCCTCCCCTTTCCTCGTCATGAATCTCCTCCAGTGGCATATTTGCGGCCTTTGATCCAACAAAGAGGAATTACGGCTGCTCTTGGAAACGCAGCGTCCACTTGTTCCCTACCTCCAGGAAACAAATCGCGACCTCACGACCTCTTTGAGCTCTCATTTTTTCCCAGTGCGCTTTGACCTCGCCCCCCCCCCCCCCTCCCCCCCGATAACGTTCGTAGTCAACCAGTCTCCCCGACTACCTGGCTTCAAGCTGTTGCAGTCTGTATTTTCCTTCCTCAGTTGAACTTTTCCCTTTTGCCCCATTTACATTCCTCTGTCATTCAGTGTCAGCAGGGCAGACTTCCTCCAGCTTATTGGGCAACTCCTTCACGCCTTTCTGCTGCTCGGTGACTTTAATGAGTACCATCACCTTTGAAGTTCTTCCAGAACCTGACCTTCTCAATCAACTTACAGTGCGTTTAAAATTAGTTGTGACTTTTGACAGTTCAGTGTAGAGTGAGCGGAGGGAAGCATAATTGCTGGCGAGTGTTGAACTCGTCGACGGGTGACAATAATGCCAGGTCTGCTCAGAGCAGAATTGGGCAGGCTCTCTTGACTGCATGAAATGGAAACCGGACGATCTGCAATATTTCTCAAACGATTTTAAAGACACTATTCAGTAAAAACCTCTGATTCTCGCATATCTTATAGCTTAATTCGTCAGCATCGTTGTGAACTTCCCATCATTTCGTTAATGGTCATAGTTATTGTTATACACACGTCAATAAAAGTTTTGCATCACTTCGGTTCCGAGAGTTCCGGAACCTGTACAGACAAGTGGAATAGAGATCAACATAAACATCATTTCCTCCCATTTTATTGCTCATGAAAACCACACATTGCACGTTGTACCACCATACAGCGAGACCTTCAGAGGTGGTGGTCCAGATTGCTGTACGCACCGGTACCTGTAATACCTAATAGTATGTCCTCCTGCATAGACGCATGCCTGTATTCGTCTTGGCATACTATCCACAAGTTCATCAAGGCACTGTTGGTCCAGATTGTCTCAGTCCTCAACGGCGATTCGGGGTAGATCCCTCATAGTGGTTGGTGGGTCACGTCATCCATAAACAGCCCTTTTCAGTCAATTCCAGGCATGTTCGATAGGGTTCATGTCTGGAGAACATGCTGGCCACTGCAGTGGAGCGTTGTCGTTTTCCTGAAGGAAGTCATTCACAAGATGTACAGGCTGGGGGAGCGAATTGTCGTCCATGAAGACGAATGCCTCGCCAGTATGATACCGATACGGTTGTACTGTCGGTCGGAGAATGGCATTCACGTATCGTACAGCCGTTACGGCGCCTTCCATGACCAGCAGTGGCGTACGTCGGCTCCACATAATGCCACCCCAAAATATCAGGGAACCTCCACCTTCCTGCACTCGCTGGACAGTGTGTCTAAGGCGTTCAGCCTGACCGGGTTGCCTCCAAACACATCTCTGATGATTGTCTGGTTGAAGGCATATGCTACACTCATCAGTGAAGAGAACGTGATGCCAATCCTGAGTGGTCCATTTGGCATGTTGTTGGGCCCATCTGTACCGCGCTGCATGGTGTCGTGGTTGCAAAGATTGACCTCGCCATGGACGTCTGTAGTGAAGCTGCACATCATGCAGCCTATTGTGCATAGTTTGAGTCGTAAACGACGTCCTGTGGCTGCACGAAAAGCATCATTCAACATGGTGGCATTATTGTCAGGGTTCCTCAGAGCCATAATCCGTAGGTAGCGGTCATCCATTGCAGTAGTAGCCCTTGGGCGGCCTGAGCGAGGCATGTCATCGACAGTTCCTGTCTCTCTGTATCTCCTCCATGTCCGAACAACATCAATTTGGTTCACTTCGAGATGCCTGAACACTTCTTTTGTTGAGAGTCCTTCCTGGTACAAAGTAACAATGCGAACGCGATCGAACCGCGGTATTGACTGTCTAGACATGGTTGAACTCCAGACAACATGAGCCGTGTAGCTCCTTCCGGGTAGAATGACTGGTACAGATTGACTGTTGGACCACTTCCGTCTAATAGGCACTGCTCATGCATGGCTGCTTACATCTTTGGGCGGGTTTAGTGACATCTCTGAACAGTCAAACGGACCGTGTCTGTGATACAATATCTTGGAACTGGGGTGATGTGAAACTTATTTTGATTTGTGTATTTTGGAGCTGCACAACTACTGCAAGAAATTCTAGAAGTTTGCAGTGAAACATGAGATCGTTATGGAAATTGCTTTTGGTGCATGTTGGGTCATGTCACTACATATGAAATTTAGAAAACATATTGAATTATTCCTTAAGCTTGGAAGCACACCGCTATCTGTCTCCAATAGCGAGAAAATTGAATGTATGTGAAGTGCTCAGTCACCAACGCATGCGCGAGCGGAAAATCCAGAATGAAATATTCACAAATCCCTCGTATCCCATGAACAGTCTCAGATATTGAAACAAGATTTTGGCAAATGATAGCACAGCACAAAAAGAGGCTATTATTTTGCCATATGATTAATATGCGAAACTTTCGTATCTACCGCGATATTCAAGCTTCTGAAGGTTTTTTAAATACAATAATGTAATTTTTAAGGACTATCAATAGCTGATGAATCGAGACTTTCTGTGGGTTTTGCAGTAATATAAGCAAGAAGTTACACATTTCTTTTAATACTGAGAATGGGCTTTTTCATAACTATTGACTCATCTTGATCTCAGTTCCTAGTTTAATAAAACACTGTTCAGGGTTCTGTCACAATCCCAACTGCATTACAATGTTACTGAACTGAGTATTTGTAAATTACGTTGTGTTTTGGGAAAAAAGCACATTTTAGTGTGACAACAAGAGAAGTTATGTATTACTCAAAACTCGTCACAGTCCTTCACGAATCCATGCCACCTCAGCTACCTTCTTGGTATGGCTGACAACTTAAGTCCCGTGGTGTAGCATTTGCAGTTACTATGTAAATAACAGCCAAGTCTCTCTGGACGCGCTGTAGAAATCTGTTGCAATGCTTTCCAGAATAGCATAGGGTGCATTGTTCCTACTGAACCTAACGGGACATGAGAGATGCGCCTAGCCGAGCACGTGTTTACTGTGGCTAATGTATAGCTTTCAGAGCTGCGAGTCAAGCAAGAGACGTTAATTGCATAGCGGCTCGCCCTCGCTGGCACAGCTAAAAGGTTCACAGTGTTATACTGCCGTCACATGCCTATGAAAATAAAAGCCAAGTCTACCTCTCGGAAATCATAAAGTACCACAGAAATAGTTAACAGTTGCTTTTATAGGAACTTTCGTGATGTCTCAGCTTGTTTACATGGAAATTCTTGTAATAACAGGACCTGTTTACTCAAATAGCCCAGAATAACGCCGAATGCATTCTTCCTGCTGGTCCTACTGTGGCACCCCATTCATCACATGTTACCTTTTCTGGAAATCGTTAAGTCTTGCTTTCAAAAAACATCTCAGACACTGCAAACATTCTCACTGCTATGTAGAAGCTTCTGTGTCCCAGCACAAAAGATGTGTTCCCAATGAATGAAACATTCTGATTGGTTCTTACTGAATTTACCCACAAAATTACTGATGCTGCCAGTGTAGAAGCACTGTCCGCATTTTTCTTTCTGCAGACGAAACTTTCAGCGGCAAAACTATTTTGTACAGATCACAATATTGCACTGACGGTTAAACCCTGCAAAAGTGGCATACAGATCGTCAAATACGTAAAGACTCTTGCTCAATCACGCTGCTCTGCCACTGAGGATGGAAGCTTGAATATTACAGCATGAAACCGATCTCAAACCTGGCAGTATATCACCGTGTACCGTATCGATGTAGTAAACAACAACTCGTACGCTGCCCATACAAAATCGCCCCCTTTTGCATCACGCATATTGAAACCTCCCCATGAAAAATATTAATTAATTGATGAACTAAGTGTAACCTCCCACAGAAATAATAATTAAATGAATTTTAAAATATTGTAACCTCTGAACAAAATTTGGCTCCCATTTATAATCTCCATGCAGAAATGCATTCACATTTAATATACCCACAAAATTCTTTTCTCATTGAATGTAAGTTCAAAACAGAAAAATTCCCAAACCACAAAATAATAAAAAAATTCAGTAACCTGGTAGATTTTATGACGACAGCAGCGCTGCGCCTCGGCCCTGTATTCTGAATTTTAAAAAAAGCAAAAATTCTTACCTCAATAAAAATTGCGAATATATCTGCTCTTACATAAAAAATTTTCGGCACAGCTCCGTGCAATGCTGGCCTATGCTTTGTGATTCATGAAAGGAATAATTATCCATTGGATAAAATCTTTAAATTGAAATGAATGCTTTTTTTAAAAAAAATATTACTTTATATTATAAAAATTATTATTGGGGCATTTTTTGAAAGAAATTGGATGACAGTTAACATACATTACTAGATATGCGCAAGGCTGCTTCTTTACCTTCTACAATAATACTCATCATCCAGAATCCCGACCAGAGCAGGCTGCAGACAAGCGCAGACATGCGCACACAACCACCGACTACTGCTGACTCACGCAGACTAGTGCAGACTAATGCCAACTGGCGACAAGCAACAACTAACTACATACTGCTCTCTGGTCAGAGGCTCTCCTAAGTCTTGCCTGTTGCAGGCAGCACATATAGCGCATACCTCTCACATAACCCTCTACTGGGGGGGGGGGGGGGGCAAAAATTTGGCAGCGATGGTGAGTCAATTGGACTTGCCACGAGCAACAAATTTTTTTTACTTAAATTTACAATCACAGAATATATACATATAAATAAGTGCAAAACATGAAATAAAATATAGTGCACATGCACTGAGTACAGAACATATCAAGCAATGACAAAATGTATACGCGATGAGTACAAAACATATTAACAAATGACAAAAGTGCACACGCACTGTAGTACAGAACATATCAGGAAATCACAAAATGTATACGGAATGAGTACAAATCATATTAACAAATGACATAAAGTGCACACGCAATGTAGTTCAGAACACATCAGCAAATCAAAAAATGTATATGCAATGAATACAAATCATATTAACTAATGACATAAAGTGCACACGCACTGTAGTTCAGAATATATCAGCAAATCACAAAATGTATACGCAATGAATACAAATCATATTAACTAATGACATAAAGTGCACACGCACTGTAGTTTAGAATATATCAGCAAATCACAAAATGTATAGGCAATGAGTACAAATCATATTAACAAACGATATAAGTGCACACACACTGTAGTTTTTTTTTACTATTTTACAAGAACTAGGATAGGAAAGGGAAGGATTGCATCATGGTTGTAGCACATTAGGTTGCACGCAGCTGCACTGAAAGTCCATATATTTCTACAGAAACACAACACCAAGTGAGACAATCTGAAGTTCTTTTCCCTGAAGTATTAATCAGTGTAGCCAAGACACTGAAATGTTGCAGTAATATTCCATGTTATCATTTTGGTAGTACATTAGGTACACCAAACAGTGGGACCATAATAACATCTCCATCACTCAAGGTGGTGGACAGCATGTCGTGTCAACACCACATTCTTGTAAGGTACACCAACGTAGAATTAGTGCAAAAACCAAATATAGCGCTCCATGAGCATGAGGATAGACAGAACAAACGGATATTACAGTAATTTCTGGTAATTAGATCAGAAGGTGAAGGACATTAAGTCTTTACAGAGAACATTGGCACTCATTGACCAGTTACAAACCATCAGAAGTCATCAGTCAAAACAGGAGCTAATGAGTGTAGCAACAAGCTACTGGTAGTCATATATACAGCATGTAAGTGACATAATATAAATTTAAAAGATAAGAAACAGTGGCATTCATTAGCCAGCAAGTATTGAATATTACAAAACATTTTTCATCATTCAAGTGACATATGACATATTCAAAAATAATTATTGGCACTCATTGGCCAGTTACAAATCATCAGAAGTCATCAGTCAAAAGAGGAGCTAATGAGTGTAGAGCATGCATGCATTATTATAAAATATCATTCACTATTACTCAGAACTCATCATTTAAGTGACATAAGACATAATTAAAATGTAACACTCTGTAACTATTACTCAAAGTCTGTGATTAGAAAACATCATTCAGTATTACTCATAACTCTTTGAAATTGGTATCATTATTTGGGACTGGTAATACATTTTTTTTGTTTGTGCTAGCAATGCATTGCGTTGGGATTGATAATTAATTGCTGGGGGCATAACAATATTTGCATTTGACTTATTGCTGCAAATGAAGATGTGTAACGTCATTCGTCATGAGTCAGCTGTAGCAAGGTTATGAAACAAATAGAGTATATGTGATCACATTCATGAATGACACAGGTTTAATGACCAACTGCTTATAGCACATTAATTTCATGAATAATTTCTCCTGCAAAAATACAAAATGGATTATTAAGCTGAAAGAAGAAACGCATATTATGCTGAAAAGTAGTGAACTTTGAATTAACAGGTAATGAAATGTGTATTAAATATATATATTCTCTGGCTGTCCTTTCCAAAACCTTCAGTCATCATACCATGCGACATAAGACATACTGTCAAGATGAACTGCAACAAATACTTAAATAACTACATAGCATAAATACATAAACTTCAACATTATCCTCATCTGCAAAGAAAAACTTCATTATCATTACTATCATCACCTACAAAGAAAAACTTCATTATCCATATCATCATAACTCCATCATTATAATCACCTGTAAAGAAAAACTTCATTATCCATATTAGCATATTCTGCATCACTATTCATCATCATTCATTATCATCTGCAAAAAAGTCATTTCATTATTCATTATACAACTATTCATAGTATAGAGTTCTTTATTTCTAGCATATTTCATCACTAAAACTAAGATGTGTAGTTCTGTCTGACAGCCTGCATCAATCGCCTCGTATTCTGAAAGAAAAAATTAGTTAAGACTAGTATCATACGATGTGTATAGTATATTCTTGTTAACGCTTGTTAATTGTGATCCATTTACTCTTTGTGACGAGGTATTGTATCTTCTTTCGTTCATTGCGAAGGTGAAATTCCCATTTCTGTTTAATTTATTTCTTTTACACATTATTTCTTTCTGAAAATGATGAACAATGATTAATGTCTTGCATTTAAATCATATACCCATTAAATAAAAGCTGGTTTATAGTGATATAATTGAGCATACAGCATAGCATGACAGAAAACGTAATATGTCAAAAACATAGACAGTGTGCAGGTGCAAAAATGTACACAGAGTATCACAATGTAGCAGCAAAAAAAAAAAAATGTAAAATAGTCACGATGTTGAGATATCATAAGGCAAAATCTCAAAGTCAACTGGTTTTTGTTGCATCTTAAATATTTCATAGTGCATACAAACAAAACAGGAAAACAATCATACATACATGAAGAATGGAAAATGTGCACAGTCTGATGTGTAACGACAAGAAGAGCGACCTACTAACCTTACCTTGCTGGGCACTTGCCAAAAAATATATGACAATCATCAGTAAGTAATCACATAGATATAATTGCATAAGTGGTCATAAAATGTGTAAGTTCATCTGGAAAAATGTGCACGGTCTGATGTGTAACGACAAGAAGAGTGACCTGCTAATCTTACCTTGCCGGGCACTTGCCAAGAAAAAATACGATAATGATAAGTAGTGTTCATGTAAATATAATTGCATAAGTGGTCAAAAAAAATCAGGAAATGTCATTACAGTGTGATAAATCATAAAGTATGTTCATTCAATAAAGGGTTTGATGTTGGAGACAAGGTGATTCCCTTTCGTTTTCCTGGTTCTCAGAGTTTCGACGTGTACTACATTGGGGTGAGGAATGCTGCGAATTCGATATGGACCTGCGTATAAAAGCTCAAATTTACTACATCTCCTTTTTCCTCTATTAGATAAATAATGTGTGCGTACTAATATCTTCTGTCCAATGTGAAAGTCACGGCGTGTAAAAACCTGTTTTTGCTGTCTTCTCGGGCGCTCTGCGGCACGTTTGATGTTGTTCAGCGCAATGTCAATTATTTCATGGTGTCGTAGTCGACGAGATGTAGGAAAGGTTACTAATTCTTTAATTTTGTTAGGTGGTTCAACATTTTTCAGTATAACAGACGGAGATAGCATAGTGGATTCATTTGGTATGGAATTAATTACATCCTGGAATGAGAGTATGTGTGTGTTCCAATCAATATGTCTTTTATGGCAGTATATTCTACACAGTTTACCAATTTCTTTAATTAATCGTTCACAAGGGTTCGAAGAAGCATGGTACCTGGATATATAGATCGGAGAAATGTTTCTAGCTCGTAACATAAGTGTCCATATAGCAGATCGAAACTGTGATCCATTGTCGGAAATTACTTTCAATACATACCCTACATGAAATAGAAAATGTTTTACAAATGCTTTCGAAACAGTTTTAGCAGTAGCTTTGCGTAACGGAGTGAAGGTAACAAATTTTGAAGTGAGTTCAACAGCAACAAAGATGTAGCAAAAACCTCTATTAGTTCTGGGAATCGGACCAAAAATGTCTACAGCGGCCATGTGTCTCAATTTAATAGGTACAATGAGATGTAATGGAGGAATATGTGAAGTCGTACCTGACTTAGCTTTCTGGCAGATTTTACATGACGCTAAAACTCGTCGAATACGTTTCTCCATGTTGGTAAAATAACAGTTCTGTCTCAGTATAAGAAAACATTTTCTGGCTCCGTAATGTGCGTAACTTAAATGAGTATACCAGATTAATTTGTTAACAAGTTCGTCAGGAATGCATAATAACCAATTGTTGCTGTCAGGGTGAGAGCAGCGAAACAGAATGTTATTGTGTACAGTGTAATGGTTTCTAATGGTAACATTATTCCTATCTTGCCAAAGGTGTTTAATTTCTTTCCACACGTTGTCTTTACTCTGCTCTTGTGCTATGTCTTGTAATGACGACGAAATGAAATTTTCAAATGCAACTTGTTGAATGTACATGACGCTGAAATTTGCTTTGCAGAAGTTGGCTGCGATGTCTTGCTGATTGTTGCTGAGAGAACGGGATAGTGCGTCTACTACAATATTTTGTGTACCGGGAATGTGAACAATTGTAAAATTAAATTCCTGCAAATAAAGTTTCCATCTACTTAATCTGTCGTGTGTAAATTTAGCTGAAAGTAAGAACTGTATAGCTCTATGATCTGTGTAAACGGTCGTATGTCTTCCATAAAGAAAATGCCGAAATCTCGTAAATGCCCATACAACACATAATGTTTCAAGTTCTGTAACAGAATAATTGCGTTCAGCAGGTGACAGAATGCGACTCGCAAAGGCGATGTTTTTAATTACTGTACAACCATCTTCTTCAATTTCTTGAAAAATGTGTACGCCTAAAGCGGTGTTAGAACTATCGGTGGCAATGGAAAAGTTTCTATAAGATCTGGATGTGATAAAAGTGGTGCATTCAACAAAGCTTCTTTCAGGTTCACAAATTCAGAATGTGCTTGGCTATCCCAGGACCAAATAGTGTTTTTACCTGTCAATTGACATAATCTAGGGGTGTCTAAAGCAGAGTAATGAATAAATTTACGAAAAAAGTTAATTAAACCCAAAAAGCTGCGTAGTTGTTTCATCGTCGTAGGAACAGTAATGTCACGTAAAGCTTGAAGTTTTTCCGGGTCAGGCGCAATGCCTTCTGCTGAAATTACATGTACAAGAAATTTTATAGAAGTTTTGCCAAAGTGCGATTTACTGAGATTAACTGTGAGTCCTTGCGCACGAAAAGTTCGTAACAGTTGTTCAAGAATCAGATTGTGTTCAGACCAGTTAGCTTCAGCAATAAGAATGTCGTCTACATACGTTGCGATTCTGTCTTTAAGTTCTGTCGGAAGTATTGTATTCAAACCGCGAATAAATGCTGGCGAAGAAATAGTTAAACTGAACGGTAATTTACAAAATTGATAACAGTCACCAAAACAGAGAAAAGCCGTGTACTTTCTGCAGTCCAGATGGAGTTGAATTTGCCAAAATCCCGATTTCAAATCTAATGTGGAATAAATAGCAGTACCATGAAATTTCTGTAGAAGTTCTTCTAGTGTCTGTGGGCGATCTGTTTCATTAATAATAATGTCATTGATGTGACGCGAATCAAGTATGAGGCGAAGTGAACCATCCTTTTTCTTAACAATATGGAGCGGGTTTATGTACGGACTAACTGCCGGTTCAATAATTCCTTGGTCAAGCATAGCTTGTAATTCTTTTTTAACTTGTTCTCTGTGAATATACGGAATGGGATAATGTTTGGCTTTAAATGTGTCGTGCTGTTTAACTTGAAATTCATACATAAAACCGGACATAGTACCAGGAACGTTGTCAAAAACTGGAGCTTGCTGTAAAAGAATTTTACGTAGTTGCGTGCGTTCGTCGTCTGTATTTGCACTGCTCTGTTTAACTTTATCAGAAATCATCTGTATATCGTCATAGTCAGCTTCGTCTGGAGTATTATAGTTGTGTACGTACGTATCTGTGAACAATGTGGAATGACAGTCTATGTTACGTAATGCGGAAATGACCTCTGTACGATTAATTGTTTGTTCTTCTGCAGATAAAGAGTGCTGAAATTCTAAAGCCAGTTGTACATTTTCATCCTTTAACATTAAATAGGAGTTTTCAAAGTCAATAATTGCGTCGTGTTGTACCAGAAAATTCGTACCTAAAATAACGTCTGTCGTCAATAAGGGAACAATCCAAAAATTTGAATGAAATGCATGACCTGCAATACAAAATGATAAATGTGTCAGTAATTTTACATCTACTCCTTTACCAGATACTGCTCCTTTTACTTTAGTTTTGCCTAATGGTAACGTAGGATAGATATTCTCTTTGTTACATTCGTTGAAAGTTTCCTCATTTATGACTGACATAGGTGATCCAGAATCGATTACTGCTGAAAATTTCGATGATCCTACTTCGATGACAGTGTGTGAAATGGTTTTTTGAGTAACTGGTCTTTCCTGCAAAAGAGTGTCTCTGATGTCATCAAAAGTAATAACATTTTCGTGAACCAGATTCTGCGTGTCAAAAGTATTGCTTGCGTTACTGGAAGATGCAACCTGTACAGAATTTAGTCAAATTCTATCTGACGTGCTATTATTTTCGGGAGGATGCTGTGGCACTTCCACTATTTGAACTGTTCTGTTATTTCGTCCTGACGTATTACGTTCGGGATGATATCTACTGTCTGGTTCATTCATGATAATATGTTGTTGCGGGTGATTTTGCTGTTGGTAAGACCGACTGTTATTAAACGTACGGTGAAAATTGTGTTCATTACTTTTACGTCTGTCATGATAGTCATTTCTATACGGTGCATTGCGATAGGAATTGAAATAGTGTGTTTCCTGTACGTACTGATTCCCTTGTTGCTGTGCGTTACTATTTGTTGGAGCTGATGCTATACGTGCAGGCGGCGAAACATTAAAGCTTGGTTGACCTTGTACATTACATTGTTGGTTAGGTATGCTAACCGGTTGGCTTTCATGCTGTTGTTGTGAAAAACCTCTATTGTTACCAAAATGCGTTCGCTGTTGCTGATAATCTTGTCGATACTGATAATTAAAATTTTGTCTGTTATCAAAGTTCTGGTGGTTGTCGTTTCTGAAGCGTCTATTACCTTTGCTATTGAAATTGCGTGGCTGATCATAATTGCTGTATTGGGGTAGATGGTGACAGCCTCGACGTGGCCTACCCCCCCCCCCCCCCCCCCAGTATCGTGCCGCACAACGATCGCATTGCGAGAAGAAAATCGAAATGCTCAGAACGAGCTGCGACACGAGAAGCAAATGTCACCACCAAACGGCGGCCGGACGTAGTAATACCTCCCGGCCCTCACAGGTGAAGTTACGCAAGAGAGCGAGACAAATGCCTCAGTTTCCCCCCCGGAGCCAAGTGCGTGGACGAATACGTATATGCCAAGTTAACATAGAAGGATACACGAGGACAAAAGGAGACATCCTCACAAAGCTACTAACAGAAGAAAAAATTGATGTGCTGACCTTGCAGGGAACACATCTATCAGAAGAAAATATCTCGAGACTTCTAATACCAGGCTATGAAATTGTGGGCTATAAAGCCCATAATAAACACGGTATTACAACACTGATCAAGAAAGAACTGGTTAATAATATTGAGGAAACTATGCACCACGAATTTGCCGTGGGAATCAAACTAAACGATATGACTGTGTATAACGTGTACAAGCCACCTTTAGAAAAATGGGAAAAACCTGTTTTACCTAACCCACAACACCCTGCAGTCACAATTGGCGATTTTAACTCCCACCACCCCAGATGGGGCTATCAGTCTTGCGACAAAGAAGGACTCATGCTGGCAGACTGGGCAGATATAAATAATTATACATTAATATACGATGCAAAAGATACCCCCACCTTCTGTTCAGGAGCGTGGGGCACAACATCAACGCCCGATCTTTGTTTTGTCTCATCTGGAGAAACTGGAATAGCACTTCCGTCCAAGAGAACTGTACTGAGCCGTATTCCTCGGAGCCAACACAGACCAGTTATTATAGACCTTGGGATCCAAATACCAGTAATAAAGAGCCCCCCCTATAGCCCGCTGGAACCTCAGGAAGGCTAACTGGGTTAAGTTTAAAGATTCCATTGAAAATAATGTAAACAGAATTCCCCCAATTCCAGAAAATTACGACAGATTTACGAAGTTAATTATTAAAGCGGCCCATAACTCAATACCAAGAGGAGCGCGGAAAGAATACATCCCATGCTGGACAAAGGAGTGCGAACAACTACTCGATGAATATAACAAAACAGAGAATCCAGAACTAGGAGAACAGCTCATAAGAGCTATGGACGAGGAACGCAAACAGACATGGCAAAAGCGGATGGAACAAATGGACTTTACGCACTCCTCACAGAAGAGCTGGAGTCTACTGAGGAAACTTGGCGGAGCACAATTCAAGGGACGGAACATCAATAATAAAATGACCCCTAACAAGATATGCTCTTCTATACTACAAACATCCAGAATCCATGCCTCCGCCTCGAAGAAAAAAGAACTGCACCAACTGATGAACGAAGAGCTAGATGCAAGCGAGGAGGAAGCAGGTTTAGCGAACTGGGTAACACAAGAAGAGATAAATATAGCACTAAAGAAAATGTCACCTGGTAAAGCAGCTGGCTGTGACGGCCTTCTTCCAGAATTCTTGAAGAACCTTGGGCCAAAGGGAAGAGCGTGGCTGTCTTCTCTTTTCTCTAATATCATAGATACCAGCCGGTTACCAAAGCAATGGAAAAACGCACAAGTCATAGCCATCCAGAAACCAGGGAAAACAGGAGAGAATGCTAAAGATTATAGACCGATATCTTTATTGTGCACCACTTACAAGCTGTTTGAACGAGTCATCCTAGGCAGAATAGAAAGTAAAATAGAAGCTGCTCTTCCCCCAGAACAAGGCAGTTTTCGAAAAGGAAGAGATTGTTGCGACCAAGTTCTCGCCCTAACCACTTTCATTGAAAGAGGTTACCAAAACAAAAAGAAAACGGGCATGGTATTATTAGATCTCACCTCAGCATACGACACCGTATGGACAAAAGGGATACTGTATAAACTGTCAAAAGTCGTGAAATGCAAGAAGATCATAGATCTAGTCAGAAATATGTTGACAAACAGGAGATTCAAGGTATCTCTGAACGGGAAAACAAGCAGCTACAGGACACTACAAAATGGTCTCCCCCAAGGGTCTGTGCTGGCTCCATGCTTTTTCAATTTATACATAGCGGACATCCCAAACCTGGAATCTCGTTCTTTTATGTATGCAGATGACATCGCTATCGCGGCTCACGCCAACACTTTCGAAGAACTGGAAGAAATTTTAAACAGGGATCTGGAATGACTACAACAATATTATGACAACTGGCACCTCAAAGTAAATCCGACTACATCCGTGGCATCAATAATGCACTTGTGTAACAAAGATGCAAATCGTGAGGTAAAAGTGCAAATAAAAGGTAAATTGTTGAAAAACGATAGAACGCCAAAATATCTGGGTGTTAAGCTAGATCGCACTCTCACATATAAGAGCCACCTGTACGAAGTCGCCCAAAAAATGAAAACAAGAAACAACATCATAATGAAACTGGCAGGAACAACCTGGGGATGTTCCACTGAAACTCTACGCACATCAGCACTGGCACTTCTGTATAGTGTAGCGGAATATTGCGCACCCGTCTGGGCCCGCAGTAGGCATGTCAGATATATTGATGTGCAACTTAACGAGACAATGAGGCTCATAACAGGAACAGTAAGACCCACCCCGAAACCTTGGCTGCCCGTCCTTGCCAATATCGAACCACCCTCGATTAGACGTGAAAGAGCAATCCAGAGGTACAAAGAAAAGTTCAGGGACCTACCTCCTCCCCCTGACAGATTGATGTCAAGAAATCCCTTCTGGAAAGAACTCAAACAACAGATTGATATCGATAACCTGTGGAAACAGCAATGGCAGGAAAGCAAAGTGAATAACAGTTTCCTTATTGAGGACCCATCTCAACGAGTTCCAGGCTTCCAACTCCAACGTAGAGTGTGGGTAACTCTAAATCGTCTGCAGACAGGTGTTGGTCGGTGCGGATATTTGTTGAAAAAGTGGGGTTTCTCCCAGGACCCCAATTGTGAGTGCGGAGAGAGTCAAACCATGCAGCATATAGTTGAGTGCGACGTACATGGACTTAAGGGAGGAAATCTGATGGACATACATGTGATAAGTGACCAAGCACTTTTGTGGCTGGAAATCCTGAAAATTTTATTGTAAATCATTGTTAATGTTAATTTAAATTTTTATGTTGATGTTTGTAAGTGTATCACGCTTTGCCTGTAGCTGAACGAGAAATAAAAAATAATTGCTGTATGTTTGTTGAGCTTGGTTATTATATGAAAAATTTTTGTTTATAAAGGAATAATCCGATTGCTGCACTTCCAAAAGCTGTAACAGATCTCTGAATGCCGAAACATTTTCTTTATGTTGACCCATTAAAAGTGACACTCTTAATGATCGTGGTAATTTAGAAATACATAATTGAATAAGTGCACATTCACTGTATGGTTCACTTAAGTACTGGTTTTGTTGGACCATGTGTTCAAAAAATTGCGTGACAGTGGAAAAATTTGAGTTCTCATAATTCGGTAAACTAATTAATTGATCCTTGATTCTGCGCTGTGTCGTCTTCGACCAATATGCTGACAGTAAAGAATTCTGAAATTCTTCTACCGCGATTGTCTCGCGATTGGCCTCATACGAGTTGCCGGTTCGCCTTCCAAAAAACTGCAAATAAATTCAAGTTTATGTGTTACGGGCCAAGTCGGTGGAAAAGCAAAGCTAAATTGTTGTATCCAATCCAAGGGGTGGATCTGTGTTCTGTCATTTTTAAATACTTTAAATTTTCTCACTGATAGAAAATGCTTGTAATCAAAATTATCGTCTCTGTATGTCTGAACAGGTTCAGGATTGTATGAGAATCTATTTGTCTGTGACTGTTCGGAATCTAACTCACGTACTCTCTGTAATGACCCAAATTATACTGGCTGTGTGAGTGTGAGAAATGTTTGGAATGTGGAGAATGCTGTGACGTGTTAGTGATTGAAACATTTTTCATTTCTGTCACTTCTTGCTGTAAAGTTGACAATTTTCTACGTAATGTATTATTGAACGAATCTATCTCATTGATCGTCTGCTGTAAATTTTGAAATTTGGGTGTTTGATTAAACGAAATCAGTGAAGTATCTTCTGATTTGATGTCATTATTACTTTCGATAACGTCAATACGACTGGCCAATTCATCATATTTTTTGTCAGTATTTTTACCTGATCATCGTTTTTAGTGTCACAAGCATTAATTTGTTTTTGTATTTTACATGTGGTTTCGTCCAATTTTTTAATGTCTGCTTTGATGGCATCGGGATCCCGTATTAGTTCTAATTGTTCGAGTCTGTCGGTCACTGTCTGAAAGACTACTGTGTGTGTATCTGTTATTTCATCACGCAATTCGGTGTTCAACTGTTTGATAGTATTAATTTCGTATGATACTGTAGCAATATTGTTGTCTACGTATGTTTTTGCTTTCGTAAACAATTTACGTTTATCTTCCTGTCTCTGTGCGGTAATTGTTTCCATGACTTGTCGCTTTACTTTATTCTGTTCCTGTATAAATTTGCGGTAACGCGTTTCACTGTTTTGTAGATGGTGATTAAAACGTTCGTCAATTTGGCTGTTCTGTTGGTCAATTTTCGCGTCTACTTTTGCATCCAGTGAGCGCGAAAGTTCTGCTGACATTAATTTAAACTCGTCGCGTAACTGTGTTGCATTTTCAGAGCATTGTTTACCGACTGCACTAATTTCGTCTCTAAGTGATTCTGTTGTACCTGCTTGCGTATTCCTTAATTCTTGAGCAACAGATCTAATTTCTTCACTACTTTTCCTAGCACAAGCCTTAATTTCCTCACGTAATTGTTCCTTAGTATCATGACATTGCGCGGCAATGGCTGTAATCTGTTCACTAAGCTGTCTGGAATTGTTGTCTAATTTTTCATTCAACTGTTTGGAATTGTCTAGTTTTTCATTAAGGTTGTCTTGTTTTTCATTAAGTTGTTTGTGATTGCTGTCTTGCTTATCATTCGACTGTTTAAGACTTTCACTAAGTTGTTTGTGATTGTTGTCTTGTTTTTCATTAATTTCATTAATTTGTTGTTTGAGATTCTCGTTAAGTTGTATCATTAATGCTATGACTCGAACCATGCCAAAATTAGCTACTGTATTCTCTGTGCTGTGTGATGGTGTATCTGCTTTTTTCGCGTTTTGTGTAACCAGTTGGTCATTCTCTGATTCTTGAAAAGCTTCGCCACTTGGATGTGCACTGTTAGTCACTACCTTGGAATCAAATAAATCTGTCGTACTTTGAGTACACTTTTCATTTTCGTTAGAAAAATTCATCTGTTCACAATTCAAATTTTGCAAATCGGGCGTCCCGCGTCATCAATTGTCGTTAAATTGACAGAGGACACAATTGAATTTGTTTGCTCATCATTAGCATTAAAATCATTACTAGTCATCAGTACGCACTGATTGTCTGTAAATGGAGTACTGTCATTAAGACACTGAGTGTCGCAAGTATTATCGGTCAAATTATTAGAGTCGGCTATTTCACTCATTACACATCGCGATGCACTGTTAACAGTTTTTCGCAGCATTTTTGACAAATCAAAATTAAGCACAAATGAAACAAGGACAATGCAAAAATGCAACAAACACAATTACAACAAAGAGCAACAAATTGCCGATGATCTGTGAAAGAAAGAGTGACAAATTAGTAAATGCGTTGTGCCAGATGCAAACTACATTTAAATGAATAAGAGCAGATATATGACTACTTATCAGAAGATTCACAAAGAAATACGATCCTGACCGGATGTCGCCAAGTGAAACCTCCCCACGAAAAATATTAATTAATTAATGAACCAAGTGTAACCTCCCACAGAAATAATAATTAAATGAATTTTAAAATATTGTAACCTCTGAACAAAATTTGGCTCCCATTTATAAGCTCCATGCAGAAATGCATTCACATTTAATATACCCACAATATTCTTTTCTCATTGAATGTAAGCTCGAAACAGAAAAATTCCGAAACCACAAAATAATAAAAAATTCAGTAACCTGGTAGATTTTATGACGACAGCAGCGCTGCGCCTCGGCCCTGTATTCTGAATTTTAAAAAAAGCAAAAATTCTTACCTCAATAAAAACTGCGAATATATCTGCTCTTACATAAAAAAATTTCGGCACAGCTCCGTGCAATGCTGGCCTATGCTTTGCGATTCATGAAAGGAATAATTATCCATTGGATAAAATCTTTAAATTGAAATGAATGCTTTTTTTTTAAAAAAAAAATATTATTTTATATTATAAAAATTAATATTGGGGCATTTTTTGAAAGAAATTGGATGACAGTTAACACACATTACTAGATATGCGCAAGGCTGCTTCTTTACCTTCTACAATAATACTCATCGTCCAGAATCCCGACCAGAGCAGACTGCAGACAAGCGCAGACACGCGCACACAACAGCCGACTACTGCCGACTCACGCAGACTAGTGCAGACTAATGCTGACTGGCGACAAGCAACAATAACTACATACTGCTCTCTGGTCAGAGACTCTCCTAAGTCTTGCCCGTTGCAGGCAGCGCATATAGCGCATACCTCTCACAATAAACTATCGACCGCCAGACATGCGTACATATACCGCAAAGACAGATAGCATGAGCACCTGAACCATCGGTAAACTCCTCACAGCACTAGATATTTCCCGTGAGGTCAGGCAGTTATCCAATGCAGCCAATGGTCATAAATCACCCAAACGTGACGTGACCGTTGTGTCCTCAGCGGACCAAAGTCACTCTCTGAACTGTTGTAAAAAGTCGGTGTCGTTTCCCCTCGGCACAAAGGCATTACTGTTTCTGGCCCCGACGTGCTTGCTTGCCTGCTTTCTGCACCCATCTCCAGATTCCGGGATTACAAGAACATATGTAATTTCACATGGTTTACCAGAATAACATACCATTTTCGCGATACTTTTCGATATGAAGCACATAGCAATATCGCTTGCTTAGCAGTATCGCTTGCACAGCATAATTTCGAGGATACAGACCGGAAATTATTTCTCTAGAAACTCGAAACTTTAGCGAGGTGGAGCGTGCTGTAAACCACTGAGTAAGTAGAAACTGATCTCGTCTGCGATGACCATTACATGGAAACACGAAAAAATAGGGGAAACTGATATTTCTACTCGCGAATACCGATGTCGGTGATATAACAGAGTCCAAATAATCCTTATAATTTGCAAAGTCAACCTTCGTTGTTTCTCATGTCTTGAGAACCAGCAAACGTGTCTTCCACCCGTATTTCACCTGCTAGATGCACATATCACAATCGATGTTCTCTCTACCAAATAAAGACGGTAAATGTGCAGAAGCTGTCGACCGGACAATTTACATGGGTGAGAATAATGGTCAAGCACAAACACACATCCATATTGAATCTTCTCAGATGTCCATGCGATCACGAAGACTGTATAACACATACTAAGTATCAGTTCGCTATTCGGCCATCTAGAAGACGACACGGTTAAGTTAACTACATTCCTGCATCCCAACAGGCCTTTCCATTCGGACGGTTCCTGCCGTTAGCGGGAAATGTGAATCATTCCCACCACAGGCCACCGTTACCGCGTGCCAGTGGATGTATCATCGAACCTCTGACGTGGCATCAAGACAGAATGAATTATAAATACTAGAGAAATATCTAGTAGCGGCATGAGGTAGTTGTAAATACTGGTTTCAGACAACCTTCCTTAAGCTACGTTGTGCAAGACGCGACAGTTGGCTGCGACTACGACGCTGCCCCCTCCTCTTTTCCCACCCTGTAAGACGGTGACAAGGCCGCAACACGACAGCAGTCGTCGCTGTTTCCCAAGCTCTGGTCGGCGGCGGCGGATTCAAATACATAAGAAAAATAAGAATTCCGATTTTCTTGCTGTAAAAAATACTGTATGTTAATGGAACAAAGTTACATCGGCTCCCAGAGTTAGTTTTTCGATACAGATTCTCCTTTTACTTTAAAAAACTGAAAAGTATCTCTTCCGGTTTTGCGTGTTTTTTTTTCGCTGTATATTACTTCTCTATCGATTGTGAGGAAAGTAAAAGGCACAAAAAATTGATATTTTCGTATCTTACAGTTTCACATCACAGCTTCATAATGAGGTGTCTATTTTTCCGATATTCGTCACAGTTATTCCGATACTTAATTTACAAGTAACCTATTGCATAAAATTTGAATTGTGTACAGTGAAAAATGTGGTCGCTGGCTACTTTGAGTATGGTTCACGTTAGGTCATACATCGTTGCCGATGAAACGAAGCTAACATATCGAAATTATTTTTAAAGTTGAGATCAGAATGATATCGATCTCCGTTTCCGAGATTTGGACTCATACACTCCTGGAAATGGAAAAAAGAACACATTGACACCGGTGTGTCAGACCCACCATACTTGCTCCGGACACTGCGAGAGGGCTGCACAAGCAATGATCACACGCACGGCACAGCGGACACCAGGAACCGCGGTGTTGGCCGTCGAATGGCGCTAGCTGCGCAGCATTTGTGCACCGCCGCCGTCAGTGTCAGCCAGTTTGCCGTGGCATACGGAGCTCCATCGCAGTCTTTAACACTGGTAGCATGCCGCGACAGCGTGGACGTGAACCGTATGTGCAGTTGACGGACTTTGAGCGAGGGCGTATAGTGGGTATGCGGGAGGCCGGGTGGACGTACCGCCGAATTGCTCAACACGTGGGGCGTGAGGTCTCCACAGTACATCGATGTTGTCGCCAGTGGTCGGCGGAAGGTGCACGTGCCCGTCGACCTGGGACCGGACCGCAGCGACGCACGGATGCACGCCAAGACCGTAGGATCCTACGCAGTGCCGTAGGGGACCGCACCGCCACTTCCCAGCAAATTAGGGACATTGTTGCTCCTGGGGTATCGGCGAGGACCATTCGCAACCGTCTCCATGAAGCTGGGCTACGGTCCCGCACACCATTAGGCCGTCTTCCGCTCACGCCCCAACATCGTGCAGCCCGCCTCCAGTGGTGTCGCGACAGGCGTGAATGGAGGGACGAATGGAGACGTGTCGTCTTCAGCGATGAGAGTCGCTTCTGCCTTGGTGCCAATGATGGTCGTATGCGTGTTTGGCACCGTGCAGGTGAGCGCCACAATCAGGACTGCATACGACCGAGGCACACAGGGCCAACACCCGGCATCATGGTGTGGGGAGCGATCTCCTACACTGGCCGTACACCACTGGTGATCGTCGAGGGGACACTGAATAGTGCACGGTACATCCAAACCGCCATCGAACCCATCGTTCTACCATTCCTAGACTGGCAAGGGAACTTGCTGTTCCAACAGGACAATGCACGTCCGCATGTATCCGGTGCCACCCAACGTGCTCTAGAAGGTGTAAGTCAACTACCCTGGCCAGCAAGATCTCCGGATCTGTCACCCACTGATCATGTTTGGGACTGGATGAAGCGTCGTCTCACGCGGTCTGCACGTCCAGCACGAACGCTGGTCCAACTGAGGCGCCAGGTGGAAATGGCATGGCAAGCCGTTCCACAGGACTACATCCAGCATCTCTACGATCGTCTCCATGGGAGAATAGCAGCCTGCATTGCTGCGAAGGGTGGATATACACTGTACTAGTGCCGACATTGTGCATGCTCTGTTGCCTGTGTCTATGTGCCTGTGGTTCTGTCAGTGTGATCATGTGATGTATCTGACCCCAGGAATGTGTCAATAAAGTTTCCCCTTCCTGGGACAATGAATTCACGGTGTTCTTATTTCAATTTCCAGGAGTGTATATCTCCGGGAGGGTCGCGACTAGCCTCCAGTTCTGTCGATGCGCAACGTGAATCGTGTGGTCATCACACGATAGAGAATGCATTTGTTTTGTTTCGATGACGCATTTGGACCTAATGAAACCATTTTATGTCATATATTTCTCCGGTATGAGTTACTAACATTTCTCCATATGCTCTTGACAATTTCATTTAAAATGCCACGAAATGTAGGTTTCTTAAAAGTAAATACATGCTGCCTTCAATATATTTTCTTCTTATTCTTGGGAAGATGATGAATTACTCACCTCTAGTATTTTCTTCTCAACCTGGACGAGGATACCCAAGTAGAAGTAGACGTCCTAACAAAACCAACAAGTGTCAAAAATTTACGTTTTTCAACAGAGCGAAATTGATTACAGAAAGCTGTACAACAATCTGCTGGTGGGTTTTCACAACTGGAAGGTATCATCAAGACACCAATCTACCGTTTACTCTCAAAGTGAAGGTATTGTAAAATGTAACTTTCTCGTTGTACTTCAGATTGTTCATTTTATAATGTACTTGCCGTTTTCAATTTTTATCGTCACAAAAAAAAGAGTAATGCGAAAATTGACCTGCAAGTTCATTTTCATCATTCTAATTCTACGTCTGCATGGATTATACTGATTTTCATAACAGGACTGAAAAATTTGCATCAATGGGAAAATAATATATATTTCACTCACTTGCCAGTTTCAACTGTGCACCAATTTGTTCCCAAATTCTGTCTCTGAACAAAGTGTCCCTATATTTAGGGTTCTTCAAATCGTAAAGGCAAGGATGTTGCGAGACCAGCTCACAGATCATCACATCCTGTGAGTGGCTCATTTCAGTTTTCCTTGACTGACTCGACATCTTTCTGGCAGCCGTACGTCTTTGTGTCGTCCGACTTCGTCGCTAACACTGCTCACTGGTGCAGTGCTGCGGCAGCTGCAGCAACAGTCGCCCGTCGCATCCCAAACTCGAACTGTGCATGCGCCAGCAGGCAACTTTTGACGTCACGTAGCGACCCGTCGCAGTCGCTAGTGTGCGTCGCGTTTTGGACAATGTACCTTTAGCCAACACACTTTCTAAATTCGGTAATTTTATTACGAGGTTGCACCACCGGCGATGTGCAACCGCACTGTTGGTCTGATAATATACAATCCAACGATCACCGTTTACATTTAGTGTTGCAGCGTTTGCATGGAAAAACCATTTCATTCGGACGTAATGCCATACCTCGATTTATAAAGCCAGTATAGCTTTTAACGTGGATACTTGTGTGCACCTGTAGAACCAGAACCGCTTGTGACGGTAACATACAGTACTTGCTGCGATCATGTTTCTTAGCATCTGGCGGTTTGTAAGTAGATTACGCCTTTCTTTCTAAGACACAGTGGCACAACTCGCAAGAAAAGCTTATGAGACATGTCCACCCATCGCTGATTTTCCGTCAGTATTATTTCGTATTGCCAGCAATCAGTTACTGGCGAAGTATTATACTTGGTAGTACGGGATGCGTGATAGATCAGCATTGAGCATCAGGCTTATAAAGTATGTGTGTATGTGTGTTCCGACATGTGCAAAGGAAATGTCCAACCGTGAGGAAGGTATGGATTTGACGTGGCATATTGTAACAGCAAGGGGAAAAGTATGTCAAGTTATAAGAATACTGACAGTCATCAGCAGGGTGTATTTCCGATACTTCGCTCGTTGTCAAATATCGTCCAATTGAGACTGCGATGGTAATATTTAATTGTAGGTATAGCAATCAAATATGTATGTATGTCGCAGGAGAGCTTCTGTAAAGTTGGGAAGGTAGGAGACGAGGTACTGGCAGAAGTAAAGCTGTGAGTACCGGGCGTGAGTCGTGCTTCGGTAGCTCAGTTGGTAGAGCACTTGCCCGCGAAAGGCAAAGGTCCCGAGTTCGAGTCTCGGTCGGGCACACAGTTTTAATCTGCCAGGAAGTTTCATGTATGTGGCTGATTTCCTAGGACGATTCTGTCAAGGGGTGCGTGGCATGCGGTGACGGTGGCTTGTGGTGGGAATGATTCAAGTTTCTCGATAACGGCAGGAACCGTCTGCATGGAAATGCCTGTAGCTGACTTAACTGTGTCGCCCTCTAGACGGCCGAATAGCGAACTAATACGTTGTATGTGTGGTACAGTCTTCGTGATAGCATGCACGTCTGAGAAGATTCAATATGGACCTGTTTTTGCGCTAGACCATTATTCCCTCAGGTCAGGTTGACTGCTTCTGCACATTTCCCGCCTTTATTTGGTCAAGAGAACATCGGTTGTGATGTGCGCATCTAGCAGGTGAAATACGGGTGGAAGACATGTTTGCTGGTTCTCTAGACATGAGAAACACCTTAGTTGACTTTGCAAATTATAAGGATGATTTGGAATCCGTCATATCACCGACATCGGTATTTGCGAGTATAAATATCAGTTTCCCCTATTTTTTCGAGGTTTCATGTAAAGGTCTTCAAATACGAGATCAGTTTCCAGTTACTCAGTTGTTTACAGCATGCTTGGGACCTTTGTAGGGAAGAGTTTGCTGATATATTGCAGTCGAATGTCCAAAAGCGTTTTTTACGTGCAATGAGTGTTTGTGCAGTGCATTATTTTCAGTTATTTAAGCGTTGTGATCGTGTTAGCAGAGCATTATACAGGCATTATATTGATAATTTACGAGTTGTTTGCATGTCTGCACATCAGTGTACTGCATTATTTCGGTTGTTACAAGTAGTTTGCAGGTCTGTAGACTACTTAATGTGACCCCAAGAATGCCAGGGTGACTGTTTTGCATTAGTTTAATAGGTAATCAACATAAAATCCATTCCTAAATAAATTTTTTCAGAATAAATAAAGTACAGGTGGTGGTACTGTGTACTAGGTCAGTTGGATACTGGGCCTCATTGTGAACACACCGTATGGAGCTACTGCCTATGACTACTCAAGCTGTTTAAATAAACACTCCATACAAAATAAATACTTCTGTCCATCCATCCAGCAGCCCAGCACAGGCTGAGTCCTTTTCCCACCAATTCCAAGGAAGAGATTGCGGTCGGATGACTTAAGTTAGTAGAGGTATCCCAAGTGTCCTTTTTTCCCGCCATTTTCTTAGCTTAGTGGAGGTAGCCTAACTGCCCTTTTCCCCCTGCCAAAATTTGAAGTTCTTGCCATTTTCTTGGGGAGGGGGGAGGGGAGGGGAGGGGAGGAGAGGGGGGAGAGGAGTTATTAGGTTAGTGGAGGTAGTCCAATTGACCTATTTTCCCGCCAAAATTTGAACTTCCTGCCATGACATCATTGCGACATTGCCATATCTATCACCGCCATCTTGGATCCGTCATATTGAATAAATTTGGCAAAAATGCAACATGAGGTGGTGCCCTCTTTTCCCTACTACTCTAAGTTCATGTTTAACCCTAGCAATGGTTACTTACGCAATTAATGTACTTAATTAATACCTGAGAATTTGGTAGACTATCAGTGTGTGTAAAATGTGTATAACTTATTACATGTAAATTGAAGGTGGAGGGGTAGGGAAAAAGGAAAGGAAAGGGGGTAGATTACTGATGTTGGCTGCATAGAACATTGCGCAGAATCTGCAGCTACTAGTGAAAATGTGTGCTGGATCAGGATTCGATCCCGGAATATCCTGCTTCCTGGGCTAGTGGGGTAATCACTGCGTCATCCATGACACAGTGTTATCGCACCTGCACAGACCATCTTAGCACCCCTTACAGCCGACCCACACTCTCTCCGAGCGCCATCTATCTGCAGTCCCTGTCCATTTCCTCCTTGCTCACTGCTCTGAGATTTCCGCAGGAGCTTTGACGTACTTGTGCATCCACAATGAAGAAGGTGGATCCATTTCCTATCTAAGTGAATCAGTTATATAAATGCTTGGTGTTCAAGAGCACAGACATCATTCAGAATCCACAGCTGTGATATACACTCCTAGAAGTGGAAAAAAGAACACATTGACACCGGTGTGTCAGACCCACCATACTTGCTCCGGACACTGCGAGAGGGCTGTACAAGCAATGATCACACGCACGGCACAGCGGACACACCAGGAACCGCGGTGTTGGCCGTCGAATGGCGCTAGCTACGCAGCATTTGTGCACCGCCGCCGTCAGTGTCAGCCAGTTTGCCGTGGCATACGGAGCTCCATCGCAGTCTTTAACACTGGTAGCATGCCGCGACAGCGTGGACGTGAACCGTATGTGCAGTTGATGGACTTTGAGTGAGGGCGTATAGTGGGCATGCGGGAGGCCGGGTGGACGTACCGCCGAATTGCTCAACACGTGGGGCGTGAGGTCTCCACAGTACATCGATGTTGTCGCCAGTGGTCGGCGGAAGGTGCACGTGCCCGTCGACCTGGGACCGGACCGCAGCGACGCACAGATGCACGCCAAGACCGTAGGATCCTACGCAGTGCCGTAGGGGACCGCACCGCCACTTCCCAGCAAATTAGGGACACTGTTGCTCCTGGGGTATCGGCGAGGACCATTCGCAACCGTCTCCATGAAGCTGGGCTACGGTCCCGCACACCATTAGGCCGTCTTCCGCTCACGCCCCAACATCGTGCAGCCCGCCTCCAGTGGTGTCGCGACAGGCGTGAATGGAGGGACGAATGGAGACGTGTCGTCTTCAGCGATGAGAGTCGCTTCTGCCTTGGTGCCAATGATGGTCGTATGCGTGTTTGGCGCCGTGCAGGTGAGCGCCACAATCAGGACTGCATACGACCGAGGCACACTGGGCCAACACCTGGCATCATGGTGTGGGGAGCGATCTCCTACACTGGCCGTACACCACTGGTGATCGTCGAGGGGACACTGAATAGTGCACGGTACATCCAAACCGTCATCGAACCCATCGTTCTACCATTCCTAGACCGGCAAGGGAACTTGCTGTTCCAACAGGACAATGCACGTCCGCATGTATCCCGTGCCACCCAACGTGCTCTAGAAGGTGTAAGTCAACTACCCTGGCCAGCAAGATCTCTGGATCTGTCCCCCATTGAGCATGTTTGGGACTGGATGAAGCGTCGTCTCACGCGGTCTGCACGTCCAGCACGAACGCTGGTCCAACTGAGCCGCCAGGTGGAAATGGCATGGCAAGCCGTTCCACAGGACTACATCCAGCATCTCTACGATCGTCTCCATGGGAGAATAGCAGCCTGCATTGCTGCGAAAGGTGGATATACACTGTACTAGTGCCGACATTGTGCATGCTCTGTTGCCTGTGTCTATGTGCCTGTGGTTCTGTCAGTGTGATCATGTGATGTATCTGACCCCAGGAATGTGTCAATAAAGTTTCCCCTTCCTGGGACAATGAATTCACGGTGTTCTTATTTCAATTTCCAGGAGTGTATCTGGAAAGTAAGGTTACAAGAAGTTTTGAAGTACAGAAAGTGAATTTAATTTAATAAAATTTATATGCGTTGTAGTATAGATCTTGCATTATTCTTCCTCATAATCACCGCTTAACTCAGTACATTTCTTCATCCGTAGGACGAGATTTTCGAGTCCTGTGTTATAGACGTCTCCCGTCGCCTTTATCAGCCAGTTCTTCACTTCAGTTATCTCCTCGTCGTCGTCCGAAAGGTGTTTTCCATTAAAGTCTTCAATTTAGTGGACAGATGGTAGTCACTAGGTGCGACATCGGGGCTGCGAAGAGGGGGGGGGGGGGAGGGCTTAAAACATCTCAAATCTCAACTAAAAGAGGTCAACAACTCTTGTGTTCCATGAGAAGTGTGCAAATACGCTTTGTCATGACGGAGACAGACTCCTGTTGTCAGCATCCCGTGACATTTGTTTTGTATGGCTCTGCGAAGTTTCTTCATGGCCTCACAATATCTTGCAACATTTATTGTTTACAACAAATTAACGAGCAGAACCCTTTTTCTGTCCCAAAACACTGACACCATGATTTTCCTCGCTGTTTGCTGGGTTTTGAATTTTTTGGCTGAAGGAGAATATGGCGCCATTGCAATGATTGTCGTTTGCTCTGTGGAGTATGGTGATAAGCATAAGTTCCATCTCCTGTCACTATAGGGTTGATAAAAGCGTTGCCTTCAGTCTCACAACGGTCAAGATATTCGCGAGTGGGACTGACTCTGTTCATTTTGTGTGCTTCGGTAAGCATCTTGAGCACCCATCGTGCATAGAACTGGCACTTATTTAGTCGCTCAGTTACGAATTAATGAACAACAGTTCGTGAAATGTTTGCTCAAACTGCATTCAGGTCGTCAATTGTCGAACGACGATCAGAGGACGATGTTCTTCAATTTTCTGCACAACATCATCAGTCACAGCAGGCAGCATTCCGCTTCTGACTCAATCATGAATTTCGGTCCTTCCAAAATTAAAATACCGTATCCCTTTTGACGCATGCTGCCTTCAAATCACATCCTCTCGATAAACTGAAACAATTTCGCAATGAATCGCAGCGGCGTTCATGCCCTTAGCATTTAAGTAGGGAATTACAGCGCACAATTCGCACTTGGCGGGAGCCAGAATTAGAGCGCTTATTTCTAACAGTCACTACAACACTAATCGACGAGCTAATGATTGTTGTGAATGCTCGTTTCTTGCGCTGGCTTCTCACTACATAGCAGTGGTACCAACTTCCCCCCATACATTTCATGCCTTGTAACGTTAGTTTCCGGATAACCCACGTATACGTAAACTGAAGGTACATATATTGCATCACCCCCCTCCAACTCAATTTACGGATAATGTATCACCTTTCTTTCCTTTCCTTTCTCCTCCCTCACCTTTAGTTTATATATAGTGTATCACTGCTGCGGATTCCATGTGGCGACTTTCTTCTAGACATGTCTGAAAGAACAGACACCACTCATTCGTATTATATAATATAGATTTAAAAAGTATACAAACGAATTTTGAAGATTTTTAATCCCTTCTGGAGCGTATTTTTTGGAATCATTGGACTAGTGAAGAGATTCTTTCAAACCAAGTGAAGTTTTCTGAGTTGAAGTGTCATTTAACATACTCTCAAAAGAACTGATTCCGAATATTAATATCTTTGAAATACTGAAGTTACGTTACTAAATTTGAGGTGATTTTATTTCGCAACATTTGGGTGAATGTGTTGTAGAGAGTATTTTTCCAGGACTAGACTGACTTTACTTTAATCTTGAATGAAGAAATGTGAATTTGACTGTGAGAAACAGTCGACTGACAGTTTTGAAATACCAGTGCAGAGACTAGTTTTTCAACGAAAGTGAAGCTTAAGAAACCTACAATAAACAACAATAATATTGTTGGGTGTTACAGATTATGACAGCTGTGTCATTAATGTAGAGTGTCATCATAGATAGTAGAGGATTATGATAAAATAATATCTCCAAGCGAAAATTATTTCTTATAATTGATTCTGCAGCTTTAACAGAGTTTAAATTTTGTGAGTTGCTTTGAGACAATTTTATCTGGATATTGGTGGGCCAGAGATGATGTGCTGCTTCAAGTTCACTCTAGGTGAATATCTGTTAGTTGCTATATCAACGACTAAACAAGACTGTGATAGGGAAATTTTCAAATGTTATTCATTACATGTACTGTTAATGATCAAAAGCTTAAGCCCTTGATGGTCGACAATCAAAATAGAACCTGCAACCTAACTGATTTTATATTTGTAACTATACAATGGTGTGTGACTGTTGTGCAAATTAAGCATTATTGTAGTAACAACTCTAAAACGACAGGGAAGCATATCCTGATGCAGCGTATGAAAGCTTACAGACCATTGCACGTGGCAGAGATGTGATGGTATGCAGTCCACAGGCAGCAACAGTACAATGAGCAAGAAAGAATAAAAAGCCATTTGACTAAGGGTCACAGGGTTTTAGTCTGTCCTGGTGCTGCTGTATTACATGCTGGGCGAGGTGCAGAAGGCCCTGGACCAAATCCACTTTCGTCAGTCACATCGCAGTACCAGCAGCAGAGGGGAGACTGAAAGCACAGCAATTACAATTAATACTTGATAATTAAAGTAACAAATCTAGTGAGTACAATCCAGTGACTATTGAATGTAAATAAGAATAAAGTTTTGATTTATTGAAGCATTCGTATAGCGAAGAGAGATTAGCAGTAAGGACAATAGTGGTGCAACACATGTACGTACTTTTGACATCGACTGCTTAAGGAAAATAATGATTACAACAGTACATGCCTGTGGTACAAGGATATCATTATTGTAGATAAAAATGGAAGCCTTAATCTTAAATTAGATGGGCTCTTACGTCTAATGGAAACTATCAAAACCGAATTTTTTCATAAGATAGATGATAACTAAAATCAATTTTATAATAAAATAGATACTAACAAGACCAAATTGTCTAACCAGATAGAGATTAATAAGGCAGAATTGAAAGTAGAAATAAAACAGATACGAGATGATCTCACTGAAGAACTGACACAGACCAGAGCAGGGTACGAAATAAGACAGAAAAGATAAACCAAAGGTGAGGTACTTGCACTGAAACATCAAGACAGGAAAAAGTGTAAATCAAAATGCAGGTGGAAATGTTAACAAATAATCTTAGTAAATGACAGGTAAAGACAAACAAAGAAATAGAAGAGAAAGTAGGGGTACTGCAAGAACAAGAAACTACTGAAATTAGTACATGTAGGGAAGAAGTCCATGAAATTTTAAGTGAAATATAATCTAATAGCTCCAGAATACTGGGAGAAGGGTTTACAGTGGTAAAAATTATGCAGAATTCTTACTGGATCAATTAGAGAATATGAAGGAACAAAAAAATGATTACTTAAAAAACTTAGTAAATTCTTTAGATAACAATTAATGAAGTAATGAGAAATCAGATCACTAAAGAATATATGAAAGCGTACTATACTGGGGCGATAGCAAAAGGAAAGAGCATTGGAGAACTTGTGTACATGAACACATGCAGTAGTATAAAGATGTATAGGTTAAATCCATAATGGAGGCTATTTTCGTATAAAAAGTGTTTGTTGCACTTGAAGAAGGGAGGAAGGGGCTATGTCAGTGAGGAACAAATGAGAAGTTGTTTAGTTTGATACACAGTTAAGGATCTGAAAATTCCTTATAAATTCAAAATGTATGTGGTAACAACCAAGCGATTATGGGAATTGATCACAATGGCTTTTTTGGCCCATTGTTCTCATGGAAACATAGTTACAAGCAAGTATTGGTAGTAGTGCACTATAAGTCGAAGTACATTCACCTATATCTGCCGAAAGCTGCTAACTCACATGCTGTAACCAGATTATTTTATAAAATGTCGAATACCATGAAGAATTTTATCTGATACATGTAGTCAGTTTATGAGCACAGTATTTACACAATTGTTAGAAAGCCATAACGTAAAGTGCATTAGAATATATATCCCTAATTCTATAAAGTTCTGAAACCTCAAACGAAGGATCAAATAAATATTTATTGTAGACTGATGAACAATTTTTGAATGAGGCAATGCATAAATGAAATGTACTGGGTAGTTGGTGGGGAAAGCAATGTATGTTGCTGTAAATATCAATGAACTTCGATTCAAAATGTCAATTCTTGTAAATTAGATCAGTGATGTACTCACAGCTTAGACAATTTGTTCATCACATACACTAAAGTAATGATGTATGATACTAAGCCATTGACAAGGACTTCTTTGAAAGAGGTTACTTTGCTTTATGGTTTTAAGCAGTTAACAAGATCCTCACACAAAGAAGGTATTTGCTAAAATAAGGTAATATAATTGAAAATTCGCAGAGAAGACTGTATGTTTAGGATTAAATAGATTAGTATGGAGCCATGTCACATGTGGCTAGTGGAAGGGACTGAGGTTATAATGTACTTTGCAGGGTGCATGGTGAACATTTTCCCACCATACATTACATGAACAGAAAGTAGCTGTAAGTCTCATCATGTTAATAAAAAGGAAAGATTTCGTGTACTGATAATGCTTTACAAATGTGTATTACTTCCCATGACACTGCTGGGCTGCACTGGCTTCGAATTGACAGCCATTTTTCAGAGAAAACATCTCGCCTTGTGTTAATTATGATAACAAAAGAAAAAAATTACTTTCAATTGTAAAACCTTAAACTAGGCATTCAGTTTATGTTTTGCTTTGGCTTTAAACAGTTGGAAGCATTTAATATAGTTCATTAATGCCTGACATGTAGCTGTAATATCAGTGTGAGTAAAACTTTTGTAATAAAGAGCAAAAGTGAACATATGTTGTTAAGCATTTTAAATCCTATCTTAAGTACATTTTCATGAATTATTGGTATCGAGAAATGGTTCTTTCAGATCTAGTGCGGTTTTCGAAGTTGAAGTGTCATTTAACTTACATCTCAAAACAGCTGTTACCAAATGTTAATATCTTTGAAATACTGAAGGTATGTTACTGGATCTGTGGGGAGTTTATTTCACAATATTTGTGTGAAAGAGTTGTTGAGGGTATTTTCCCAAGTTTAGACTCACTTTACTTCAGTTCTGGAAAGAAAAAAATGTGAATTTAACTGTGGAAAAGCATTTCACTAACATATCTGAAATAACAATACAAATATTGTCTTGGGGCCTAAAGTGAAGCTTAAGCAAGCAATAACACTAATGCTGATGGATGCTGTAGGTCATCACATATGCGATGTTAATACAGTGTATCGTCATATCTGGCAAAGAACTATGATAAAGAAAATCTTCAAGCTAAAGGTATTTCCTATGATTGGTTTTGCAGTTGCAGTTGGGTTTCCATTTAGTGAGTTGGATCAAGACAATTTCAACTGAATATTGATGGGCCAGAGATAGTTGGCTGTAAGTGAACATTTGTTAGCTGCTGTATCAGCGAATAAGGCAGCTTCAAATCTTGAACATCCAAATCTACAGCGTTACAACTACTGTCAAGCCCTTGGCCTTCGATCTTCAAAATAGCACCTGCACTGTGACTGATTTTACCTTCAGAACTGTACACTGGTATCTGGCTGTTGTATAAGGTGAACATTATTATAGTAGTAACAACTTGTAAGCGACAGGGTAGGACATCCTTATACAGTGTATGAAGATCTACAGGCTACTGTAATTAGCAAATTTGTAACAAAATTAATGAACTCAAAAAGATCTTGCTAGTGGCAGCATATATTTCCAGAGAAACACGTCATTAAAGTGTTGATGCTTGTGGGCTCCAGGCTGCGTACTGTGAAATTGTAAAAAAAAACTTTGAACTTTTTGAATTATTCCCGTATTCTCTGCCTCAGCTGAGAAAAGCTGTTCACCCATACCTCTATATGTAGTTTACACTCTCAAAAACAGATTGCAAACTTAGCTCAAGTTAACTGAGATTGATTTCCTACAGCAGCTGTCTCTGAGTTTTACTACCTGCTGATCAATAAATTTGTCAAATATATAATTTCGTATTTAAAAATATTTGATTGCATTGCAACTGCTTACCTTAACGAAAAGTTCAATACGTGCGTCTGGATGGTAAAATGGTGAGTAAAATGGTGTCATTGTCTGCTAACATCGAAGGTTAATCAATTTGTGCTGCACCCAGTTAACTTTTAGTAGTGGAATTTGTGCTTGTGCACCATCTTAGTCTTTATTTAGTTATTCTAGTTTGTTTTCGTGATACAATGCAAATGCTACATGATGGTTTAGATTTATTCCGTTTAGTGCCCCTGCGCCAGATAGCAAAAGGATCAGGAACGCAGATGGATTAAAATACAGTGTTTATTTACACTATTTGGCAGTTAAAAGAGAAAATTCAGAAGATGAAGGAAAGAGATCTATGTATAGCCCTATAAATATCATTTTATGTTATTGAATGCATATATTTTCACTAGCAAATAACTGCTTACGTTTACAATGTGGGGACGACACTTGCGCTTTTGTTTCACTACTCAGCAGTTTCCACACAAACTTTATTGAGAACATCCATTATGAATGTGCTTTGCAATCTCCTTAATTCCGTTACTCTATTCCGACATTTTGTATCATGATGGGTATTTTATCACGTTCACCTTTTGCTTCTGGGCTACCTGAAGAATGCTGTGCTGACATTCCGTGTAGCATTAAGACATCACTTTTTGAAGGTGATGTCACCTGCCATCCCACTCCAATGCATTGACATTTAATCAGAATCGAAACTGGAGAAGCAATGCTAGAGGAACTGGAATGTGAGACTCTACAAGTGTCAGTAGATATTTGTGTCTCCAAGACCTGTTCACACTTAAGATCAACAGACCTTACATCACATAACATCACTGTCATGTCAGTGAGTATTCACACTGGACAGCATATCAATTCGTTTAGTCCACTATGGAATGGTGAAGGTGACGTTATGTGATACCCTGCATAACACAAAAAGTCGGAGTACAGTTCAGAACTGAGATACTAACAGCGTTAGAGTTTATCAATCTCAAAGAAACTTCATAACAGATATTCTTCATCAGTTTTGTATGGTAAATAGCTAAGAAGGCAAATAACATTTCAAAACATCGATATTTGTTTGCTAGTGAAAATATATACATACTAAAACATCAAACAATATGTATAACACATTAAATGAAGGGCTTATTTCAATAGTGGTACAAGTCCTTTACCTCCATTTTTCTGCCTATAATGCTTCTGAAATTAATGATCCAAACAAACAGAAAGTAAGGTTCATCTCTAGCAAGAAGCCATATGCTTGAATATTTCTGGTATCTCAACCGCAGATATTTCAGCGCTCATTTAACTTTAGGACTGTATGTTAAAATGAACAAAAATGGACTTGTACCACTACTGAAATAGGCCCTTCAAATATATCCTACTTATCTCATCGATTATTTTTTCGTACTTAGCAAGTAACGTCATAAACAACTGTATTTTTCCGTTCAGTACACCCGACTTTTCTACTTCATTTAGTGAATACCGCGCATTCAATTTCTGTTCTCATTTACACATAGTGTAGGCGTCAGCTCTGTTCTGTTATTCTAAAACCCAAATTATTTTCTACTTTCAGATATCTGTTCTTGCTTATGGAAGACCACTCAATGGAAAAGAAATCATGAAACATTTGCAATTCCTCTCGAAAACGAAATAATAAAATAAAGTTTAAGAACACACAAATGTACAAAATCCACTGCTATGCAATTGAATAAGAGCAGCGATTTCAGTTTAAGACGTGACGTGACACTGTGTTTCGTTCTGTGCCGTTGACCTCGTGAGTTGTAGTCACCCTATGAAATGACACACAATCAACATGGTGTTAGAGACCATCGTTCTTGTGAAACACAACCACCTCTTAACTCACATGAAGTGCTGAATGCTATTGACAAGGGATTTCAAATTCACTTCCGTATTTCTAGATTTCCAGAAGGCTTTTGACACTATGCCATACAAGTGGCTTGTAGTGAAATTGCGTGCTTGTGGAATATCGTCTCAGGTACATGACTGGATTCGGGGTTTCCTGTAGAGAGGTCATAATTTGTAGGAATTGATGGAATTTCGTCGAGTAAATCGCAGAAGTGTTTTCTGGCGTTCCCCAAGGTAGTGTTATAGGCGCTTTTCTGTTCCTCATCTATATAAAAGATTTAGGAGACAATCTGAGCAGCCGTCTTAGGTTGTTAGCAGATGGTGCTGTTGTTTATCGACTAGTAAAGTCATCACAAGAACAAAACGAATTGCAAAACCATTTAGAAAAGATATCTGCATTTTGAGAAATTTGGCAACTGACCCTGAATAACGAAAAATGTGACATCACCCCCATGAGTTTTAAAAAAATATGTTGAACTTCTGTTAGACGATGAATTAGTCAAATCTAAGGGCCTTAAATCCTACTAAATACCCAGGAATGACATTTATGAACAACTTAAACTGCTAGAAACACATAGAAAATGTTATGGGGAAGACTAACCAAAGACTGTGTTTTATTGGCAGGACACTTAGAAAATGTAGCAGATCTGCTAAGGAGACTGCCTACATTGTGCTTGTCCTCTCCCTTTTAGAGTACTGCTGAGCGGTGTGGGATCCTTAGGAGTTCAGCGAGAAAGTTCATAGAAGGGCAGGACGTTTTTTATTATCATGTTGTAGACAAAGAGTGTCACTGAAATGATGCAGGATTTAGGTTGGACATCTTTAAAACAAAGGCATTTTTCATTGTGGCAGAATCTTCTCATGAAATGTCAGTCAGCAACTTTCTCCTCTGAATGCGAAAATATTTTGTTGATGCCGACATATATATGGAGAAATGATCACCATGATAAAGTAAGGGAAATCCAAACTCATACGGAAAAAATATAGGTGTTCATTTTTCCATGGGCTGAACGAGGCTGGACTAATAGAGAATTATTTTGAAGGTTGTTCAATGAATCCTCTGCTAGGCACTTTAATGTGATTTGCAGAGTATCCATGTAGATGTAGATGTAGAAGCAGATGTAGTGAGTGCGGCAAAAATAGATTAGCTTCCGATGTTAGCAGATGATGACATCATCAAGAACTTCTTCCCAATGAACCTGAACTTGATTTGCCATGACAAGACGGTCAGTAGATAAATATATAAATAAAATTTTACTACCGTTCAACTGCTACAGCAATAGGCAACGTCAAGTCACAAAAATATATCTAAATATACAGTATATACACAAGAAACATTAATTCATAAAAGCTAAAACTACAATAAATTTCCAATAAAATACAGTACATATGCTAAAGCAATTTGTACAAAGTGTGATGCATTAACAACGTTAAAAAATTGTGGTGCGCTCTATAACGAATTACTGCTGCAACTGAGTAAAAAGGATTAATGGATAGCCAGTTATACAATTTGTGCTTAATTCGAATCGAGCTTCTACCCACGCAAGAGGCAATTTGTAGAACATTTATCGTAACCAGCACTTCATAATGTTCAGTGATTGAGACAGTCTAATAACCTCTATTATTTCTAGTGACACAACAGTATAAATGCTCTCTAAGATGGTATTCTGATGAGTTATTATTTGCATACAAGGGAACAGTGTAAATGTGCAAGTTTATTACAGTTGACATTTTTAGTTCAATTAAAATTGGTCTGCTGTGGGGAAATTTTTCTGAGTTTATGATAATCCTAATATCTGTCTTTTGAAGTACCAAACTAGCCTGAACTTAGGTGCATGCCCCAAAATCAAAGCCCATAGGATACAACACTGTGAAAGAAAACAAAATAGGCTGGTCTTAACATAAACCTTAGCTTTCTTAGCAACTACACTACTCTAGATAACATTGCACTAACATATTTAATGTGTGGATCCCAAGACCACTATCAATGACAGTACCCCAAAATGTAAGACTACCTAAAATTCTGTAACGTTATGTCTATCCATGTGAGCTAATCAGAATCATAGAACTGCTATGAGGTAGGGTGAATTTGATGCATGGTTGAACACCAAGAGGCCCAGGGCTCAGGGAGCGATATGGCCAGACTGGATAGTTGAATGTTTGCAGCCAGCCAGGTGCAGAGACAGTGAACACGTTGCTGAAAATGGGTACATCCCAGATGGGAATTTGAATGGCTGATGCTTGCATGGCTTTTGTGTAGAATATGCCATCAGGTAATCTTATAGATGGCCAAGTTACAGCTCTTTGAGATTCAACAATTTTAAGGCTCACCGGCCACTTGACCATCTTCTCCTTCTGCGCGGATGCACAAACAGTGCCCGAACTCTTACAGGAATTGGCAACGTGCCACGAGTAATGAGTATAATGGGCGGGGGCACTACGAATGTAGTGTGGGACAATACGTTGAGAATGTCTCACGGAAGGCGTGCCAGAGATAAATCCCTGCAGTCGCACTGTCATCTGTGTCCTAGGTGGCTCAGATGGATAGAGCGTCTGCCATGTAAGCAGGAGATCCCGGGTTCGAGTCCCAGTCAGGGCACACATTTTCATCTGTCCCCGTTGGCATAAGTCAACGTCTGTAAGCAGCTAAGGGTTGTAATTTCATAGTAATTTCAACAATAACTCACATCAAATACTAATGTAAATCTCAATACCTTTGCGATCTCAGAAAAATTAGGTACATTATGTGACATAATAATATCTCAATACTTTTAAAACCACACAAGTTAATATCTGACAGCAAATAAACCGTTCCACAGTGACCTTCTGAATTAACAACTTTTAATTGCTTCATGCGATTTTAACAAATGTTATCTCAGATGATAGCAATGCACTACAGCTATCATCCCTAAAAGCTACATCTCTGTTTCTATTTAATTTATTGATTTACGATGTCTTTTACATATTTTTCATTATGCAAATGTTTGTCAGAACATCATATTCTCCACATCTACCCAGCAAATGAATGCAGCATTAATATCTCATATTTTGTCACATTTGTGTTTTTATTTCATGAAATAGTCACTATTGCACCACTAACTTTATTTAAATGTTGATTGCATGTGCTATTAAAAATTTGTACTAATTTAAATGTGGGCAGTCTCATGTTTACTGGGCACCACAATTGAAAAGAACGCCAAAAGATATCTCTGACAAGGTGACATAAATAATTCTTTAAATAATATTTAGTGATAATCTGTAGTCATTTAATGTGAGCGCACTTCCTCAAGAATACTTGGTTGTTTATTTACAAACCACCCCTTACCTACATTTGTAAATGATCTAAGTGTAACCGAATGCACACATTTCTTTTATTTAAATATTGCTGTAATACATTAGCTTAGTGATAGAAAGTGGTCATGTTGAATCAAATCATGGCTGTAGAGCTTGTGAACGACGCATTTTTAGTGGGGATAGCTTTCAGCCATTTAGAGTTGGAGAGTGGCAGAACTCTACTGGAGTTAAGTGAAGACTAGCATTTCGAGAGAAGAGCTCAAGAGAGCGATTCTGGATTCTTTGTGGCGTGTTTAGGATGAAGGAAGACTAGTCTAGAGTAATGTGCGTGATTCAGTTATATAGGTGACGCTTTCTAGAATTCAACGGCCGCTACCTTACTTCAAATTCTGAAGGGACTTCATATTTCGAGAGGTTACTGTTCTTTGTATCGTATGATTTAATTTGTGAATCAGCATGTTGAACTCTGAACTATTTTGAGCTGGTGAATCTTCTGTGTATTATGATCATGAAATAGACTTAGTTTTTGTGGGTCTTTGATGACTGTTTAGTTTGGGGATTTTGCGGCCATTCTCGTACCACTGTTAACGTAACTTTACTGCATTTGGCAGGGGTATTTTCTGTCTAAATTTTAACTAATTATCATAGGACCACATCCAGTTTATTTGAGGCGCCTTTTCTTGGATAAACATTATTCACCGTAATCCTTTGTCGTCTTCATCAATTGCAGACATTAGAATAGAACCCTATTGATTAAATTATTCGTTTATCTTTTATATTATGTTTATGTGTATTTAATTAACTCTCAGTTCTAGCCATTTCATAGACTATTTGTGTGCAGAATCACAGTTACAATATATTATTTGCAGGTAATTTGATGTGGAACATGAAAGCAGAGATATGTGGCTCAACCCCATGACTACATCAAGCTATTATTTTTAGCCAGAGCCATGCTTAACCCCAGTACCTAAGGGGCAAGCAGTATCAGGCAAAGTCTCAGCTGGGTTACTCATATAGCATGATGTTCAGAAGTGCAACTAGTCAACCAGTAACTGATACTTAACGTTATAATTCGGGTTTTCTCGTCTGGGATATGTGTCTAATCTCTTTAAATTGCAACTGTAATTCTAACACCTTACAATATCCTGTGATCCACATCCCAGTTCTATTGCATAATAGTTTGCATGGGGGGGGAGCTAGTATAAGGTTTTACAGCAGTTGTATACTTGAGAATCGGTAGAAAAATAGTTGTTGGTTAGTTTGTCATGGAACTTCAAGAAAGATTAAGGCTATGCAGAGGTGTGCTGAGTTTCAGTCTCCAGCGGTCAGCAGCAGTGGAGACTTTAACGGCGGCATAGCGGCAGTGGCAGCTACAGCAATGCAGGTCACAAGCGGCAACTTATACTTCATCGGCACCAACTATTCGAGCAGCAACAGTACAGTAGAAGCAGTCAGCATGACCAATATGTTATGTAGATGCTCAGACAGTGTTAATACACTACTGGACATTAAAATTGCTACACCACGAAGATGACATCCTACAGACGCGAAATTTAACCAACAGGAAGAAGATGCTGTGATATGCAAATGATTATTTTTTCAGAGCATTCACACAAGGTTGGCGCCGGTGGCGACACCTACAACTTGCTGACGTGAGGAAAGTTTCCAACCGATTTCTCATACACAAACAGTAGTTGACCGGCGTTTCCTGGTGAAACGTTGTTGTGATGCCTCATGTAAGGAGGAGAAATGCGTACCATCACGTTTCCGACTTTGATAAAGGTCGGATTGTAGCGTATCGTGATTGCGGTTTATCGTAACGCGACATTACTGCTCGCGTTGGTCGAGATCCAATGACTGTTAGCAGAATATGGAATTGGTGGGATCAGGAGGGTAATATGGAATGCCGTGCTGGATCCCAACGGCCTCGTATCATTAGCAGTCGAGATGACAGGCATCTTATCCGTATGGCTGTAATGGATTGTGCAGCCACGTCTCGATCCCTGAGTCAACAGATGGGGACGTTTGCAAGACAACAACCAACTGCACGAACAGTTCGACGACGTTTGCAGCAACATGGACTATCAGCTCGGAGACCATGGCTGCGGTTACCCTTGACGCTGCATCACAGACAGGAGCGCCGGCGATGGTGTACTCAACGACGAACCTGGGTGCACGAATGGCAAAACGTCATTTTTTCGGATGAATCCAGGTTCTGTTTACAGCATCATTATGATCGCATCCGTGTTTGGCGACACCGCGATGAACGCACATTGGAAGCATGTATTCGTCATCACCATACTGGCGTATCAACTGGCGTGATGGTATGGGGTGTCATTGGTTACACGTCTCGGTCACCTCTTGTTCGCATTGACGGCACTACAGTGGACATTACATTTCTGATGTGTTACGGCCCGTGGCTCTACTGTTCATTCGATCCATGTGAAACCCTACATTTCAGCAGGATAATGCACTACCGCATGTTGCAGGTCCTGTACGGGCCTTTCTGGGTACAGAAAATGTTCGACTGCTGCCCTGGCCAGTACATTCTCCAGATCTATCGCCAATTGAAAACGTCCGGTCAATGGTGGCCGAGCAACTGGCTCATCACAATACACCAGTCACTACTCTTGATGAACTGTGGTATGGTGTTGAAGCTGCATGGTCAGCTGTACCTGTACATGCCATCCAAGCTCTGTTTGACTCGACGCCCAGGTGTATCAAGGCTGTTATTATGGCCAGAGGTGGTTGTTCTGGGTACCGATTTCTCAGGATCTGTACACCCAAAATGCAGGAAAATACAATCACATGTCAGTTCTAGTATAATATATTTGTCCAATGAATACCCGTTTATCACCTGCATTTCTTCTTGGTGAAGCAATTTTAATGGCCAGAAGTGTGTATGTGAACACGCATAGTCATCAGCAGTGATGGAGCTTCCAGTGATTAAGCAGTCACAAGCGCATATGGTTCAGATAATGTGAGTGGGCCAGTTAGTACTAAATTTGAATGTGGTAGTATCGGTAGAGAACATATTAGTGGGGCAGATAATCCGAAATCAAAGAAGGGATAGGTAATCGTGAATGATGCAATGGCATGGTTAACAGAAATTCTGACAAATTTGAACTCTAAAATGAGGCTGTTGGGTACAGAGAGAGGTTCAATAAAAATAGATATAGATTCAGAAGAGACAAATGTAGCAAAAACAGTAAAAGTTGAGGTGAAGAAAATTAAAATAGATATAGAGGGATGACTGATTCAGTATTAGAAGCTCTAAGGGTATATGCAAACTAAATTTCTGAGGAGGTAGACGACGCTGTAGAAAAAGGTTTTGGGGACAAGTTGAAAATGATACAGGCTGAATTGGATGGTGAAGTGAAAAATCTGTGTCCAGGGCAAAAATGTACTTGAAGAAGTGACCACAAAGTCTAACAACAATTTGTCAGATAGAGTAGCAGAATATTAAAAGTAGGTACTTGAAAACAAAGAACATTCTGAATCTAGATTAAATAAAGAAGCTGTGCAGCATGAACAGTGCTTTAAAGATATGAGAGCAAAATTAAATATTTTGGCGGCGAATCAGGCTTCTAATGTGATAGGTGTTTCATGGATTAATTCAGGAACAACCGAGTGTTTTGCAAATGATGGAAAGTACCATCCAGTTGATTTTCTTGCTGCATGTAAAGATTGTTTTGTGAGAGGAATGTCGAGGGAGACACAGATGAAGTTCACTAAAAGACCTCTTAAGGGCATTACACAATTATGGGCAATTGTCAAATGCAATGAGTGCTTCATGTAACACCTATGAAGTGTTTGAGAATTGTTTCATGAGCAAATTCTGGAGTTAAGCGAAACAAAGGCGACTTCAGAATGAGTTTCTAAATGGACCAAGTTTCAAACATAATGTGGGGATTTTATGCGATTGAATTGGCTAAGCTGATGCACATACGAGGGCCATTCAATAAGTAATTCCCACATTTTAGTAAAAAGCCATTAATATACACAGACAAACGTCCTTGTTGGTGCTTCACGTTTGATGTTTGTTCTGTGCGCCAGTGAAGTTTCGAAACGTTCTGGCAGATGGCAGATCCGTAATACTATGTCAAAATGGCGTCAACATACGACTCACCTTACAAGCAGCATGCTGTTATTGAATTCTTGTGTGCAGAAAAAGAAACCCTAGAGAACGTCCATAAACGTTAGTGTGCAGTGTATGGCGATGCTGCAGTTCATAGTTGGGTGATAGGTAAAGAAAGTTACAGCCTCAGAACATGCAGAAACAGAGCTCCATGATCAGTCACGCTCGGGGCGTCCTGTCACATCCACTGCTCCAGACATGCTGAATCGTGCCGACTGGATCATCACAACTCGAAAATTGGCTCCACAGTTGTCAGTCAGCACTGGAAGTGCGTCTGCATTGAACGAGACTCTCGGATATTGAAAGAGGTGGTCACGATGGTTCCACGATGGCGGCGAGAGATGGCGGCGATAGAAGTGGCAACATCGCAGTGACGTCATGTCAAGTTCAAATTTTGGTGGGAAAATAGGTCAATTGGGCTACCTCCACTAAACTAACGCAGCCATTCATGACACATGCACATACACAGTTTACAGAAAACAGAGCAAACGCACTGCAAATGTAGAATATGTGGGTGTAGGCGACTGGATATAATCGAGTACAGTGCTATACTAAGCCGCCCGACCATAAGAATAGTGCATTTGTGCTAGGTGTTGCCAGCTGTACTACATTTACAAGCAATTTTAGAACACGGAACGAGAAGTGATGTCATGATCACATGGGTAGAAGTGACATAAAATCGATAGAATTACGAAAAATGACTGAAAATACGTAAAAATTGAGGGGGAATACACCAAAATGTGGGGAAATTGAGGAAGTACTTAGGTTTCTTCTGGCTGGTGCAGAACAGTTCTTGTGCATGGGAACGATTACACGACAGTAAGAGGAATCTGGGAAAATGTTGACATGGAAGCGATGGCAAACAGCGAAACAGTAATTTTTTCTTTCCATCGAGGCAAAATCCTACTGTATGACTGTTGAAGTAACAATGATACGCGCGAGTTGACTCCTGTTTTTGACACTTTCCCGGAAAATAGAGAACCATCTGCCTCTAAACTTAACTGCATGTGCATTAAAGGATGACAGAGAGTGGATGGAGTGATCGGTTGAGCTGGAGTTGTAACAAGGTACGATTTAGTGGTAGACTGATGATGCATTCTAGGGAGAGATGGGGGGGAGGGGAGATGTTGCTGCAGGTGATTTGGCCATTTTTTGCCGTTGTTCTGTCAGGATGCATCAGTTGTGTGACATAGCCTGCATTCGACTCATAACCAACTGCATGTTCTGTGTGTGATTTAGAACAGTGATCGTTAATAGCAAACCTCGCGGTTATCAGAGGACTTCCATCTCATGTGTGGTGAAACGTGACCATTCTGTTTCGACATATTCCTCTAAACGATCGAATATTTATGCGATGTGCTCCACTCCCCTGTCGCTTCTTGGGTACAAAATCAAGACATCAGTTTCATAACCACAGTGATTCTAAGTTAGCGACAGACGTTTGTGAGGCACTGCAATTCCCGTGCATGCACCTGCTAGTCAGATCTGCTGTTTACAGAGTTAGTGACGGCGTGACGTGTAATTTCACATGTCAAACGCCGCTGCTATGCGTTTGTCTGCTTCCTTGTAAGAGGTATTGTTTACTAAGGATCATTTTATGTAGGGCTGATGTGGGCATAGTACAATTTCTGAACCGTGATCGGATGTGAACAGTGGACGCTAAACATCTCTGGAAAGTTATATTGTGCATATATCACACAGAATCGATATTTTAAGGAAACAGATTTTTCATTTTACAGTTTGTTACCACAGTTGATTGTAGAGAAACGTGCAAGAAGGATGTTTGTCATTCGCTGGAAATATATTTCTTACACTGGAATATTAACAGCACTGCATTCCACATGACTGATAGGTCACAAACTAAAGCAATCTAACATTATAGCCTATTTTGAGTACAGAATTGTCTAGCCTTAGGACTGCGTGTGTTTATGTTCTCTCTTACCTCCTGGGACTAATCCCAGACACTAGAGCAATACTTTAAAATTGATAGCGTAGTTGATCTACTTAAAAAGCTTCGAACAACATCCTTCTGGAGCTCCATCATGCATAAAAACTGCTCGCTCATCATAAAAACCACCCACTTCTTGTTCTCCTTAACTGTCTGTTATTACATCCCAACACTTTCAAATCTACTACTATACACTGATAAGGGGTGCCAACCTCCTCGACATGCGCACATCTGGAAAAATTTTGTGCACTTGAATGGGTGCGAACTCGGAAAACTCCATTCATTCACAGGACGTGGAATGTAACAGTCTACTTCTGGCCAGCTGCAGCTTAAATTGGTACCAGTGCTGCAGGGTAGGTTGGTCAAAGACAGTGCGAGGGGATCTTTCAGTCTCCAACTTTATCCTAAGAATGCGAGAATGCCCTGTGACTCACATCCACATATAAAAAGATCGTAAATTACGCACTATGCTCAAGGTGCTAGAAATATGTAGGTTGCTGTCTGGTACACTTTGATGATGTATATATTCGAGAATTAACAATGAATGGACATACTCCAGTCATCTATCTACATGCGCAATGATACTCGCAAAGTAGAAGAGGGTGGTTTAGAGATGATACTGAAATTGGGAGGCATGCTGTCACATCATTGATCATTGTTGAAATTACTGTAAAATTGCTTGAATTGTTCACACTATCAACTGTGATGCTTATTATTACAGTACATCAATTGTATCTTTACCATCCCATCTGTCAGCTGGTATGCTGTTGATTACCACATAAAGATTGACTGACATCGCTTGTCTGAGATGGGGAAAGAGTTTTGGTGGAGGGGCAACACCTTCTGGGGATGGCTAGCACCAAAACAGTGAATGTGTACGTGTCTGCAATATGAGGAATCAATTGAAATGGAACAGAGTGCTATTAGCTATTCCATCACTGTGACAGATGAGTTTAAATGTAGAGGCCATCAATCAACTTTAGACTGCAGTTAGTAAAAGCTCCACAATGCCGCAAAACTCTTCCAGTTTCCTTATGTTGTGATTGTCTTTTATTTAAAATCATCCTGTGTGTGTGTGTGTGTGTGTGTGTGTGTGTGTGTGTGTGTGTGTGTGTGTAAAAATGTACAGTAGTGTACAAAGCGTGTTACAGCAGAAAAACAACAATGTTTCAAACAACGACACAGAGTCACAGGGACCGTCTCTTGTGACATATAGTATAGTCTGTGGGATACAGTCATCCCCCTACAGGCGATGCTACTTTACACAGGTCTGCACAATAGGTCAATACCTGTATATTTACTAATACTCAGTATATGTTGGACAGCCTTCATGATCGAGTGTGTTCCTTGTGGAAATCTGTTAAGATTCAATATGGACATGTGTTTGTGCTGGATTGTTATTCCCTCATATGTAAATTGTGCAGTTGATGGCAGCATGTTTCCTGCCTTTATTTGTGGTGTGTGCATCTAGCAGGAGAAAGACGTGTGGAAGACACGTTTGCTGGTTCTCTAGACATGAGAAGCACCTTAGTTGACATTGTAAATTATAAGTATGTTATATCACCGATATTGGTATTCAGGAGTGGAAATACCAGTTTCCTCTATTTTTTTGGGGGGGGGGGGTTCAAGTAAAGGTCTTTGCAGACGGGATAAGTTTCTAGTTAGTGGTTTACAGCATGCTCCACCTCGCTACTAGAGAAATAATTTCCAGTCTATATCTTTGGAATTATACTGTGCAAGCGAGACTACTATGCAAGCGATATTGCGATGTGCTTGACATCGGGAAAAATCGCGAAAATGATATGACATTCTGGTAAACCATGTGAAAATACATATGTTCTTGTAATCCCAGAGTCTGGAGATGGGTGTAGAAAGCAAGCAAGTCGGGGCCAGAAACAGTAACGCCTTTGTACCAAGGGGAACTGACCCAGCCTTTGTACAACAGTCTTCGCAGTACATGTATTAATGTCTGATGGTCGACAGCTATGTGCAGGATGCAGAAGTGGCGATTTTGTATGGTGCAGGATACGAATTGTGTGTTTACTACGTAGAAACGGTATGTGGTGATATATAGCCGGATTGGAGATCGGTTTCACGCCGAAATATTCAAGCTTCCGTCGTCAGTGACAGAGCGGTGTAATTGAGGAAGTATCTTACCGTATTTGACGATCTGTAGACCACTTTTTCAGGGTTTAACTATCAGCGCACTATGGAGATCTGTACAAAAATAGTTTTGCCGCTGAAAGTCTCATCTGCAGAAAAAAAAGACGGACAGTGTCGTCACACGTGCACCATCAGTAATTTGGCGGCTAAATTCAGTAAGAGCCAATCACAGTGATCCATTCAGTCACAAGACATTCTTTGTGCTGGGATAAAGGAGCCTATGGGGCAATATATTGTGGTTGGATGCTGTCCCCCATCCACCATTGTGACATTAGGACATCTGCAGTAGCTGTAGGACACCGAAAATTCCAGCCATTTTTCTCTTCTGTAGGACAGTGCTTCGAATTCTATTTGCATAATTGTTCTGATTTTCGTGTCTACGCTTAGACAGCGCTCTCTTTCCAAACAATAATACTTTTATGATTAATGGTGTTTTCGCAAGCGTGCACACACATGATGAAGGCTTTTAGCGGTGAGAACATTTACCGTTTCTGAGACGTATGTTGAAAGCAGGACATCATGATTTCCAGGAAACGTAGCACAGGATGTCTCATTAGGACCATCAGGGAGAATGCATTTGGTGTTATTCTGGACTATTTTCGTAAACAGGTCCTTTTAGGGGAAGAATTTCCATGCAGACAAGCTGAGACATGACGAAAGCTCCTACAGCAACAACAAAAGCGACCGTTAACTATTTCTGTGACACTTCACGATTTCCTAGAGGAAGACTTGGCTCTTATTTATGTAGACGTGAGACATCAGTATAACACTGACAACCTTTCAGCTGTTCTTGCGCGGATGAGTCACTATGGAAACATCTCGCTCATCAATTAGGCCAGCGCAGGACTAGCAAATATGCACTGTGGCTAGGTAAACACGTGCATGTGGTTAGGGCCATCCTGTTAGGATCGCTGGGAAGAATGCGTCCTGTGTTATTCTGGGAAGTGATACAAAAGATTCCTATAGCGCATCCAGATGGAGATTTGGCTGTTATTTACATCGGCATGAGACGTCAGTATAACACTGGCAACCTTTTAGCTGAGCCTACAAGGGTGAGTCGGTAGGTAACAATCTCGTGGCTATGTGTCATCACGCCAGCAACGGTGCCTAAGCAAACACGTGGGCACTGCCAGAGGTGTCTTGCATGTGGGACGGATAGGACTAGCATGAGCGCGCCACCCCGGCGCCTCTGTAGGGATCAGTCCGCTGACACATTGGGGTTGAATTTCTTAACGATATTTCGAAAGCTTTTTCACCTACAATGAGTGTTTGTGCACTGCACTATTTTCGGCTGTTTAAGCGTTGTGAGCGTGTTTGCAGAGTGTTATATAAGCATTATTTTGCCTATTCTATGTGTAGTGAAAGTGTCTGTTGCATTATTTTGCGAACATGTCTGTGGGCTGACCAATGCATTATTTGGACAGTTTACAATAAGTGAGCATGTGTGCAGAGGGTTTTACATGCATTACTTTGAGAATTTACGAATTGTTTGTGTATCTGTACACCAGTGTAATGCACTATTTAGGTAATTTGCAAGGAGTTTGTAGGTCTGTAGGCTGTGCAATGCATTATTTCGACAGTTTACAATTAGTGAGATTGTTTGCAGAGCGTAATACATGCATTGTTTTGACAATTTACCAGTTGTTTTCGTGTCTGCACATCATTGTACTGCATTATTTCAGTGATTTTCGGGTAGTTTTCAGGTCTATAGGCTATTTACTGTGACCCAAAGAACGCCAAGGCGAGTATTTTGTGTCAGTGTAATAAATAAACTACCTGAAATTCGTCCCTAAAGAAATTGTTCCAACTTCCCACTGAAAAATAAATAAAAGTACAGTCATTTCCCACCATTTTTTCCCAGACCACCATTGGACGACAGTGCCTTCTGGTTGCAATACTGTATACTAGGTCAGTTGGATTACAGACCTCATGATGAACACACTGGATGGAGCTACTGCCTGTGAGAACTCCAACTGTTTAAATAAACACTGCATGCAAAATAAAGACTTATGTCCATCCTATCCAGCAGCCCAGCTCAGGCTGAGTCCTTTTCCTGCCAATTCCAAAGACGAGGTGGTGGTCAGATGTCTTATGTTAGTCGAGGTAGCCCAATTGACCTATTTTCCCGCCAAACTTTTCCCAACACTTTCTTAGGTTAGTGCAGGTAGCCCAAGTGACCTTTCTACTTCCAAAATTTGAATGTCCCATCATTTCCGTGGAGGGGGGGAGGGAAGGGGGAGGGGAGGGGATTAGGTTAGTGGAGGTAGCCCAATTGACCTATTTTCCCAACAAAATTTGAATTTCCAACCATGAAGTCATTGCAACGTTGCCGCCATCCTGAATAAATTTGGGAATAATGTTGAGGGGGCCATGCCCCAGTTGTCCCACTGCTACTGATGGAATGAGTGTATGTTTGTTGACATATTCTGTGATAAAAAAAGAGAGACAGGAGTGGATCTGAACTATGTGAAGGTAGAATGTATGACGAATTCCAACAGGTACTAGTCAGTAGTAACAGCAACAACAATGTAAGTGAAGGTAATGAAAATAATTTTGTTTTGAAGAAATTAGTTGCAGCTATCTGTGAAGGCAGTGAAGCAGTAGTCTCATCAAATGAAGATGAATTTTGTGGTATATCAATGGAAGAATGTGAAGCTTTTATTATGAGTCCACGGAAGTGGATGATTTATTGTTAAATGGATGCAAAGGTGATATTTGAGAGGGTCAAGTTGCGCAAGTTGAGGCTACTGATTTAGATACCTCAGAGGAAGGAGTCTGTGCATTTATTTCTGTTGATGGAAGTGAACCAGTGACTCTTGATGAAAGTATAAGTTACGAGTGGATGTAAAAGGACGAATGGGAAAATATTGTGTTAGGTAGTTGATCAGAACGCAAAGTGTTAGAGAAATCTGAGAGGAGAGAAAATGTTATGGATACAGAGGGAGTTCCGAGTTTGGCACAATTCGAGTGAAATGTGAATTAATATGTGGTTCAATGTGGAAATGGCAGTTTGAGTGGTGTATCGGGGGGAGGTTGACGAATTTATTGGTGATGATTTCTATAATGTGTCGACAGATATAATGGATGTTTTATACAATGAATCTTATGAGTTATTGGCAGATGTTAATGGACTTAAGTGTGATAAAGTTTCTATTGATTCAGCGAAAATAAGTGTGGATTTGTTTAAGAGTAAAGAGACTTTAAGCTGTGTGGTTAATTGAGAGACTGTTGAAGCTACTGGTATCATTAGTTCAGAGGAAGGGAACAGTATATCTGACGCTTACAAGGATGATAAGCCAAAGAATTTTGAGGGTTATTTAAAGCCAGAGATGATTTAGAGGTGGATTGGGAGAAAATAGAAGTGGATAATGGGGAAAATGTTTGTTTAGGTGGTGATGTTAGGGCTGAATGGTACAGCAAGGAATAAAAACACTACTCTATAACTGATTGGAAATTGTATAGGAAAATTTTGAAGTCATTACTACCTCACTGGTGGATACAGCAGAAATATAAAGTATTAGGTATTGATAGGAGGAAAGACAAAACCAGGCAAAGGAAGTGTTTAATGAATTGTTTGATGGTGATAATGAAATTGAGGGTTGGTCTAATGTTGCAATAAGTATAAAAGATATGGAGGAGATAGGAAAGAATATGAAAATGATCTTTTGAGAGAACAATGTTCAGAGAAAGGCAACATTAAAAATGAGCAGTCTGCAAGTGAAATGACCAATGTTGATGAAGAAAGAAAATGTGGATTTCTTGAACCAAAAAGTGATGTGCCAACAATAGCCACAATGTTTATTGGTAAACGTTGGAGTCTGTTGGTGAATTAGGAAAGAGGCTTCGCATTCCAGCGGTTGAAAAAAACGCAAAAAAGTGAGAGTCAAAAGATACACAGGCAGGATAAATATAAGCAGCACCTTGTAGAAGAAGAATGTGATGTGTAAACAAGTGTATTATCATGTTTAGTTTAAGCAATTTTTGGGGAGGGGGGGATATTTCTGTTTTGTGTAAGGGGTAATTTAAGATGTAAGGTGTATGGAGGCACTATTTAGTGCAAGGAGATTGTCGACATTTGGCTACACGACTCTTGGTGGGTGGAGGTAGGGAGAAAATACACTCCTGGAAATTGAAATAAGAACACCGTGAATTCATTGTCCCAGGAAGGGGAAACTTTATTGACACATTCCTGGGGTCAGATACATCACATGATCACACTGACAGAACCACAGGCACATAGACACAGGCAACAGAGCATGCACAATGTCGGCACTAGTACAGTGTATATCCACCTTTCGCAGCAATGCAGGCTGCTATTCTCCCATGGAGACGATCGTAGAGATGCTGGATGTAGTCCTGTGGAACGGCTTGCCATGCCATTTCCACCTGGCGCCTCAGTTGGACCAGCGTTCGTGCTGGACGTGCAGACCGCGTGAGACGACGCTTCATCCAGTCCCAAACATGCTCAATGGGGGACAGATCCGGAGATCTTGCTGGCCAGGGTAGTTGACTTACACCTTCTAGAGCACGTTGGGTGGCACGGGATACATGCGGACGTGCATTGTCCTGTTGGAACAGCAAGTTCCCTTGCCGGTCTAGGAATGGTAGAACGATGGGTTCGATGACGGTTTGGATGTACCATGCACTATTCAGTGTCCCCTCGACGATCACCAGTGGTGTACGGCCAGTGTAGGAGATCGCTCCCCACACCATGATGCCGGGTGTTGGCCCTGTGTGCCTCGGTCGTATGCAGTCCTGATTGTGGCGCTCACCTGCACGGCGCCAAACACGCATACGACCATCATTGGCACCAAGGCAGAAGCGACTCTCATCGCTGAAGACGACACGTCTCCATTCGTCCCTCCATTCACGCCTGTCGCGACACCACTGGAGGCGGGCTGCACGATGTTGGCGCGTGAGCGGAAGACGGCCTAACGGTGTGCGGGACCGTAGCCCAGCTTCATGGAGACGGTTGCGAATGGTCCTCGCCGATACCCCAGGAGCAACAGTGTCCCTAATTTGCTGGGAAGTGGCGGTGCGGTCCCCTACGGCACTGCGTAGGATCCTACGGTCTTGGCGTGCATCCGTGCGTCGCTGCGGTCCGGTCCCAGGTCGACGGGCACGTGCACCTTCCGCCGACCACTGGCGACAACATCGATGTACTGTGGAGACCTCACGCCCCACGTGTTGAGCAATTCGGCGGTACGTCCACCCGGCCTCCCGCATGCCCACTATACGCCCTCGCTCAAAGTCCGTCAACTGCACATACGGTTCACGTCCACGCTGTCGCGGCATGCTACCAGTGTTAAAGACTGCGATGGAGCTCCGTATGCCACGGCAAACTGGCTGACACTGACGGCGGCGGTGCACAAATGCTGCGCAGCTAGCGCCATTCGACGGCCAGCACCGCGGTTCCTGGTGTGTCCGCTGTGCCGTGCGTGTGATCATTGCTTGTACAGCCCTCTCGCAGTGTCCGGAGCAAGTATGGTGGGTCTGACACACCGGTGTCAATGCGTTCTTTTTTCCATTTCCAGGAGTGTAATTAATTCAATTATATGCGAAAGAGAGGGATAAATTCTACTGTACGTAAGATTTGGTGGGACATTCCAAAGTATTATTTAAACGTGCTACTTGCAGCATTTTGGATGGTGCTACGTGTAGTATTTTGGATGGGTTTCTCGTGTTATATACAAGATTTGTTCAAAAAATTCTGGACCATTCGTAATTTCGCGCCAGTGATTTAATGGAGCGGAATTCGGTTGGCATCCCAGCACACGCCTCTGTTAAATGTGTAACTGCTGGAAGTTTCATTGTTGTATCTCTGTAGCACAGTTTGCGAATTTCGAGATGGCAGAGCTAGAGGAACAACGGGTTTGCATTAAATCTTGCATGAATCTCAAGAAAGCCTTTACAGAGACGCATCAAATAATGCAGGAATACTACAGTGATGAGTTCTTAAGCCGTACTCGGTCTTACGAATGGTTCATACAGTTTAAGAATAACCAGACCCTCGTTCAATACCCCCTACCACGTCTACCGACTACGCTCATGTTAGGAACGTCAACGACATTGTGTGTGTCAATGGAAGACTGCCTGTCCGAGAGATAGCAGAAGAATGTATCATTTCAGTTGGATCATGTCTTGAAATCCTGACACAGAAATTTGGAATGCATCGTGTTGTCGCCAGGTTCGTCCCAAGGCTCATGAATCAAGACCAGAAAGACCCTGGTCTCGCAATCTGAAGAGCTTATTACGCACGTGAGATCGAGATGTTCCTTAAGAGAATCATAACTAGATGAGACGTGAGTCTATGGTTATGATGTTGAGACCAAGGTTTTAATCTTCACAATGGGTCAGGAAAGGGTCCCCAAGACCAAAAAAGCTAGTCAGACCATGTCAAATGTCAAGGCCATGCTGACAGTTTTATTTGACTTTGAAGGATTATTTCATAATTAATTCGTGCCATAGAGACAAACTGTTAATCAATGGTACTGTCGAGACGTGTACAGTGCGTGCGAAAAAATGAGAGAAGAAAATGACCTGAAATGTGGCGAGACGATCCATGCTTCTTGCATCACGATAACACACTCGCGGGTTCATTCCTAGTGGTGAGTGACAACTGCACAAAAAACGAAATTACTGTGCTGCTTCATCCTCATTGCTCTCCAGACCTGGCCCCTGCTGACTTGTTTTTGTTTCCAAAGTTGAAAACCCCATTGAAAGGACGAAGATTTGCAACGACAGACGAGATAAAACAAAATTCGCAGATGGCGCTTCGCGCAATCCAGCCTGAGGCGTACCAAGAGTGCTTCTGGTAGTGGAAACATTGTTAGAAGCGGTGTATCACTTGTGGAGGAGAGTAGTTTGAAGGAAACGATGCACAAAAAGTAAAATGTAAGCGTAGAAAAGTTTTGTGGGCAAAGTTCAGGGTTTTTTTGAACAGATCTCGTATGTATTTTATATATGAATATTGTTCACATAAAATTTAATGCATGGACGTCATCTGACTTCATTAAAATTTTAATTGCTTATGGGATTAGAACGTGTAGCTACGCACAAGTATAAGCAAAGTTTTGGAGGTACAGTTCATTGAGTAACTATAATATACGTTAATTTGGAAGAGTTTTGAATAGATTTGTGTACATAAAAATTATGGGGACAGCTCCATAATATGTTTAAGACGTTAATTCTGGAGGTAACTGTTTTTTCTGCATATAGTATATGGAATTTAGAAGGCATTTATCTGCTGAGTTCAAAGGACATTTCAGTGTGTGATATCTGCACAAGTTAGTATTAGTTTTAAATTTGTTATTGACTCTAAAATTAAGGGAAATGGTAAAATGTTAGTTGATTTATGGTGTGAAACAAATTTTGTAGCACTAAAGATGTGCTTTCCAGTGAGAACATGGACAGAGTGGTTGAATTGTTGATTTGATTCAAATGTGTTATCCTACACTGTAAATCTTTTTTTTTTTTTTTTTTTGCTTGCCTTCCTGTTAGTAATGTATTGATTCTTTTGTAAAGTCTCGTCGCCAGTTTTGTAAAGGCCTCATCGCTACTGCTGTGGAGGCGAAGCTCATGAGTTCGTGAAACAGCTTCTGGTGCAATACTCCACTAAGAATTTCTCTGTGCCACTGTTACACAGCTATACCCCAGGGTTGGGTAACAGGATAGGAGAACGAAGCTTCTACAACACTTCAACAGAAATAAATTCATACAAATGTATTAAAAAGTGTTCTTATCTTTGTGACTTGTTGAATGATTAAGCCTGCAACACTGCATGCAATATAACACAAAAAAGGCCCTCACTAGCTAAGTGAAAATAATCGCTGGTAGTCTTCACAGTACATAGCAAATGCCATTTACAGCAACTGTCTGTTCACTTCTAAGTGTTCACTCAACGACATTCCCTGTGTAAGTCAGCCCTGAACGAAGATCCATAACCATGTGGGCGAGAGCTGCGCTGATGTAACTCGCGCAAGCGGTGAGTCTGTGGCACTGGCACCAGCTCGTATCTTTGCGCCTGTGGTGCTTCTGCCCTCGATGTGCCTTGTTCAGACGACACAGCACTCCTCTCTCCCAAACCGACGCACTGTCGTCATGTACAGCCAGGCACCATAACGATGGTGAGTGGGAGGCGTGGGTGTTGGAACCAGTGTTGGGCCAGTGACTGTTGCTGTAGCCAATACCGAATCACTGCTCGCACCCTAACATACGTCTTGAGACTGCGAGGGAACATCAGCAGAAAAACGATGCAGAAGGTCGCGTCCCAGCACCCATTGGCAGAGCATCCTCTTGATGGCGTGAATCCATAACAGCATTTTCCTGACTGGACGCCCCTTGGTAGGCCTCGGCGTGGGGTTGATCCAGCGGTAGCGGCTTGGCAGGCGCCGCCAGACGTCCGCTAGTGGACGGATGCAGCGTCGGATCTATGCCCATCGGCTGGGATTCCGGAAACAGCGCTGTGTGACCCCACTCTGATGGAGAGCGCTTGAGCTGCGACGACCAGAAAGCCAGGAATCTGAACATACGAGATGTGGTAGAACTCTGCAAGCGACAAGGACGAATTTAATTTAGGTGGTGCTTCTGTAATCCTACAGGATCTCGAATCTGAAACATATGCAAACCAATTGAATTAGTAATGACACTGTGTTCAAAAAATGGTTCAAATGGCTCTGAGCACTATGGGACTTAACATCTATGGTCATCAGTCCCCTAGAGCTACTTAAACCTAACTAATCTAAGGACATCACACAACACCCAGTCATCACGAGACAGAGAAAATCCCTGACCCCGCCGGGAATCGAACCCGGGAACCCGGGCGTGGGAAGCGAGAACGCTGCCGCACGACCACGAGCTGCGGACGACACTGTGTTCCCATGACTGCTTTCTGCCATAGATTCTGTAAAACATAGGTTGGTTAATCTGATATATTGGTTGACTGGAGTCTGTAGGCGCCGACCGCAGCAGGGGAAGTTGCAAATGCAAGAATGTGCAGTGGCGTCGCCCATGTAGCAATTCTGCAGGCGGAGGGCCATTGCGGCGATGCGAGTGATAAGTGGACAAGAAGCGAAGCAAGGTTTGTTCGCATGGACGATGCAAGCGAAGTTTGTCCATTTGCTGTTTGAATGTGCAAACAAAACGTTCAGCCTCACCCTTCGATTGTGGGTGGAATGGTTCCAAGGTGAGATGGCATATGCCATTAGCTGTACAGAAATCTTCAAATTCTGTAGAGACAAATTGAGGTCTGTTTTCCGTGACGAGCAATTCAGGCAGACCTTCGATGCAGAATATGGATTGAAGTGCTTCCAAAGTGGAGTGAGATGTTGTCCATGACATGGGAGCAACAAAGGGGAATTTACAATATGCGTCGACAGCTACTAACCAGCGTGTGTTCCAGTAAGGGCCAGGAAAGTCTACGTGCACGCACTGACAAGGTGCCTCTGCCTTGGACCGCTTAAAAAAGCGTTGTGGAGGGGTGGCCTCATGTTCCGCATACGCTTGACACCGTTCAGGCATCCTGTTTATTTGCGCGTCCATGCCAAACCATATGCAGTATCTGGGCGCTAATTCTTTTGTGTGAACGACACCCCAATGACCTTGAAGCAATAAGCTGAGTACATGTCTTTGGAATAATTTTGTTATCACCACACGCGAAGGTCCTGATGGTGTGAAGCAAAATGACACCATCAACAACAGAAAGATCATGTCGACGTGCAAAATATCGACGAACAATGGGGCGAACAATGTGCTTGATAGAAAATGGCCATCCGGTACGAATATCTGGCCAAAATTTGCAAATCGAGATCGTAAGAAGTGGCCTGAATTACATTGCTATAATTCAGGGGAAACTGCTCGAGAATGTCAGTTTCTTGTGCATGAAATTGAAAACATGCTACTTCAGAAGTGTCGAAGTCAGCATCAGGTCCCACAGGTAGACGCGAGAGTATCGGCATTCCCATGCTGAGAAGAAGTGGGCCAATAAATGATCTTGTGCTGGTAGTGGGAGAGAAGAAGAACCCACCGTTGCAGTTTCTGAGCAGTACAAAAAGGAATCGGTTTGGCCAGATTGAAGAAGGACTGCAAATGCTTATGGCCCGTGACCTAATAGAACTTTAGACCATATAAGTACTGGTGAAATTTAGTCATTACGAAAATGATGGCGTAAGCTTCCTTTTCTATTTGGAGTTCTGCTGATCTTTGTTCAGAAGCTTGGAAGCGAAGGCAATAGGCCTCACTGACGAACCAATCCGGTGTGACAAAATAGCGGCAATTTCACAGGATTATGCGTCCATGGCCAAAACGAGAGGTTTTTTTTTGCATCGAAATGAACCAAACATCGATCAATAAGCAACGCCACTTTGAGTTTCTAAAAGGCTATGTCACAATCTTGAGACCAAAAAAAAGGAACATTTTTGCGGCGAAGGCGATGCGAAGGAGCCGCTTTACGAGCCGAGTTAGGGTTGAAGCTACTGTAATAATTGAGCTTCCCTAAGACAGATTGCAATTCTTTGACATTCTGAGGCAGTTTGAGATTACGTATTGCTTGCAAATGTGCCTGTGTCGGATGAACACCTCGAAAATTTATAACATGACCTAATTATTCTACTTCTGTCTGGAAAAAGACACACTTTTCTTTATTACATTTGCGTCCTGCCTCAGACAAAACCTGAAATGAAGTGTGCAAGCTGGCAAGATGTTCTGCTGTGCAGCCAGCAAAAACAATATCGTCCAGGTAATTTGGACATAATGGTACAGAAGTAGTCAGCTGTTCTAGGTAACGTTGAAGAACGGCAGGTGCTGATGCGCTACCGAAAAGCAAACGAAGAAACTTCAAAAATCCTAAATGTGTATTGATGACAAACACATTTTGCGAAGATTCATCAAGAGGAATCTGAAGGTAGGCATCGCGAAGGGCAATTTTTTAAAAATAGCGACCTGCGCCTAAAGTTATCCATGAGTTCGTCAGGTCGGGGCAATAGATCAGTATCCACAACCGTCTGAGGATTGACAGTGGCTTTGAAACCAGCACATATCCTAGATTTTCCCGATGGTCTGCGAACTTAAACTACTGGAGAAGACGACTGACATGCAGAGACTGGTGCGATTATGTGATTTTCTTGCCAGTAAGCCAGTTCTTTTGCAACCTGTTCATGAAGTGTAATTGTCACTGAACGTGGTTTGAAAAACGGCGGCTGTGCCTTGTCTTTAAGCATAATGTGTGCTACAAAGTTATTGGCTTTACCTACACCAGGAGCAAACAGTTCTTGAAATTCATCACAGAGCTTAGCAATACTGTCACTTGAATTGAAATGAGACACAGCTAATACACTGGCGTTCGCCTGGATAGCTGCGTGGTCTAATGTGCTGCTTCCCGAGCGGGAAGGCGTGTCTGTCCCCAGCACGAATCCGCCCGGCGGATTAATGTCGAGGTCCAGTGTGCCGGCCAGCCTGTGGATGGTTTTTAAGGTGGTTTTCCATCTACCTTGGCAAATGCGGTCTGGTTCCCCTTATTTCGCCTCCGTTGCACTATGTCAGTGATTGATGTGCAAACACTGTCTCCACGTACTTGTACACCATAATCACTCTACCTCGCGAACATTCGGGGTTACACTCGCCTGGTATGAGATGTTCCCTGGGTGGGGGGTCCACTGGAGGCCGAACCGCACAATAACCCTGGGTTCAGTGTGGGGCAGCGGTGGGTTGGGTGAACTGCTGTGGCTTGCTGTGGGGTTGTGAACCGCTGAGAGTTCTGGTGGGACGAAGCCTCTCTGTGGTTTCTAGGTCCCTGATTTCGATACACAATACACAGCACACAACAGCACATTGGCCACACTGTTTAGACAGACAAGTCGAACAAGTCAAGAACAAAAATGTTAACCGATTGTCTTCTTCGTAGCATTTGAAAGGGAGCTGTCTTCTGCAGATTCTGATACGTGCCTGCAATGTTAAGTGTTGCTATCTCTGGAATGTTCTGGCCATTGTACACTGTACACGTATTTATATATTGGCACAGTTATTGACACAGTTTTGATTTGCTTTAAAGTTCGTTAGTTTCATAGTTTAACAAGAACACTGATACACCAGTATCTACCTGAAGTGTTACTGTATAGCCTGCAGTTACTAAAGGTATATACAATTTGTTAGAGAGACCTTGCACACGGAACCAGTGTTCTGAATAACTGCACATGATTGTTCGTGGGAGCAACCTCTTTTGAATTCACAACATGCACCGGCATGTTTCACATTGTGATTTGTGGATTTTTTACTTTTCAAGCAAACACTTTCTTCATGTCCAGTTCGGTGGCAGAAGTAGCAAGTGGCTTGACGTGACGGGCAGTGTTCATGTTTATGTCCTGAATAGCATCGGAGCAAGATTTTGAACCACACTGTTGGTGAGCAAAGCGCAGCTTGAGTTTAACCTGTCGACGTGTTACAGCGTGCTGCCTGCGAGGCTGTTTGTGTGCCGTTAAGCACCACGTAGCACTAGAGCTATTGCCGCTTTCCCGTTCTACAGCACAAATATTACCAGACTGCTGAAAACTGTCCACAGAAAAATACATGGTTCTTGGTAATCAGTGATCTGCAATACCTGCCCAAGAGTACGATCAGAATATTTCAGAATTTGTTCTCTGATCCCATTGTTTGCCACATTCTGTGTGATTGCATCCCTGATCGTACATTCACAGTAATATTGTCCATATTCAGAACGGAACTTGCATTTCCGCGATAATCCTTGTAATTCACTGATGGTATGCTTGTCCTGGCTGCTTCTTTAAACGAAAGACTTAGATCTGGCAGCCTCAATGTTGCTACGGTCTTCATAGTATTTATTTAACGCACTGACTAATGTCTCAAATTGGACGTCTTCAGGCCGTGATGTAGGAAAGAATTTTGTAAGCGTCCTATACACGGAGACACCCACGATGGAAAGGCAACAAAGCCTGTGTCACAGTACCTGAGATTCGGTGGGCTGCTAGGTGGGCCCTGAATTATACAGTATACTCCGTCAAGTCTTTTGCGTTTTCGTCGAAGGTGCTATATGGCGGCAGGAACTATGGCACGGAAGTTGAGGGCGTGGTTGCCGACAAGCTGCCTACTGTTTGAGCTGCCGCTCGTTTGTAAAGAATTGTTTCATGATTTCGGTTAGCTTCTGAAGTGACTGCATCTGAAACTGAAGGAACGTATTAATATCCTGATGCGACTGTACATCAACATTAGGCAATGGTTCGGTAGGAACAGATAGAATTGATGGAGACTGTGGATTTGGAGCCGAAGTCGGTGCAGGCATAAGTGATGGTTGCGTCACGGGATAGTGAATTGTAAATTGTTGTGGGTAGTACGTGGGGTTGACATCATAACTAGTTAGACACAAAGGCAAAAGGCGTGATGCACATGACTTGCTCCCACAACTAGAACAAAAAATGCCACAAATGTGCAGGGATGGATTAGAAGAAACGAGAAAAATAAGAGCACTTTAAATTCGAAGCAAAAGGCGCACCTTGGTAACACGTCACCTTGTCGACAGTTTTGGAAAAGCCTTGTCGCTTTTGCTGTGGAGGTAGCTACCACTGTGGAGGCCGAGCTTGTGAGTTCGAAAACGGCTTCTGGTGCAGTACACTACTAAGACAATTTCTACCTGCCACTGTTGCACAGCTGTGCCCCAGGTTTGTGTAAGAGGACAGGAGAACAAAGGTTGTGCAACACTCCAACAAATTAGCAACAACGTCACACAGCTGAGTTGAAGAGGTTTACTTATCTTTGTGACTTGTTGAATGTTAAGTCTGCAACATTGCATGTAATGTAATGCAAAAAAGGCCCTCAATGGCTAAGTGCAAAAATCTTAGGTAAACTTCACAGTACATAGCAAATGCAATTTACAACAATGGTCAGTTCACTTCTCAGAGTTTACTAAATAACGCTCCCTACCTAAGTCAACCCTGGACGATGATGTATAACTAAGTGGGTGAGAGCTGCTCTTCTGTCTTCGGAGTAGGCTTCTGTTCATTAGCGTCCGGTCATTGGCAGATTGTACTCGGCCAGCCATTAGCCGAGGCGAAGTCGATATCTTCACCCTCAGCGCCACCTGTGGCGCTGATGGAACTCGCGCAAGTGGCGAGTCTCTATGGAACTAGCACCAGCTCGCATTTTTGAGCCTGTGGTGCTTTTTCCCTGGCTGTGTCTTGTTCGGACGACACAGCAGATTCCACTGGGAAGGGCATTTGGCATTCAGTGCCTGATCTGTGGGGACTGAGGAAGTCATATGATTTTTGGTAACTAAACCAGTACATTTTGGACAGCAATCGTCCTCCAGCACTAATGGTGACTGCAGATTTATGCAGGTTTGGCTTACTATGCGGTCAAGGTGGTCATGAATGTCTGCAGTGGGGGCTGGACTGCGAGGCATCTAAACGTCAAAGCTAGAACACTGATTGTGTGTTGTGTTGTTGGTGGTGAAGTGTTACAGTGTGGTCAAACCAAAAAGGTGCTATCAAATCAGCGGACAGCACAAAAACCTGAGTACAAATCCAGTTGACTCGAAAGTTTCTTTAAATTAATGTTTCCTGTTTTATTTCAGCAGTTATTAATACGCAGTAGTTTTTTAATCTGTGTTACAGTTAGAAAATTTAAGCTGATAAGAAGTTATGATGTATCCTAGAACATATGTGTTGTTACATACTCCACCACAGATATACTAACAATATTGTCCTGAAAAGCAAGTAAGCTCTTCTGTCTATTATGTTATGTATATATTTATTGTGTTATGTAAGTACACCAAATTTGGTGTGACTTAATGTGCCAAATTAGCAAGGTAATGTGCCGCATTAAGTGGAGGTGTGTCGCGTTATGTCTATCCAGGTGAGCTAATCAGTCACGTAGAACTGCTGTGAGGTAGGGTGAATTTCAAGCATGGCTGAATGTTAGCAGGCCCAGGACGCAGGGGGCGCCATGATCATCCCAGGTAGTTGACTGTTTTCGGCCAGCCAAGTGCAAAGACGATGACAGCATCGCTGGAAATGGGTGAATCCAAGAGATGGAAATTTGAACTGCTGATGCTCGCATTGCTTTAGCGCAGAATAAACTCCAGGAAATGGCGGAGTGTCAGGCAGACTTAAAGATGGCCAAGTTACAGCTCTTTGAAATTCAACAATAACTCACATCAAATAGTAATGTAAATCTGAATACATGTGCGATCTCAGAAAAATGAGGCACATATGTAACACAATAATATCTCAATATCTTTAAAACTACAGAAGTTAATTTCTCACAGCGAATAAAGAGTTTCACACTGACCCTCTGAATTAACAACTTTTAATGACTTCATGCGATTTCAACAAACCTTGTCTCAGATGATAGCATTGCACTATGGTTATTATCCCTGAAAGCTAAGTAGATGTATCTATTTTATGTATTGATTAATAATGTCTGTTACATCTTTTTCATTACACAAACGTTTGTCCGAACATTATAGTCCCCACATTTATGCAGCAAATGAATGCTGCATGAATGTCTCATATTTTGTCCCACTTGTTTTTTTTTTGTTTTTTTTTTATTTCATGAATAGTTCACTATTGTGCCAGTAACTTTATTTAAATATTGATCGCATGTGCTGTTAAAAAGTGTGCTAATTTAAATATGGTCAGTTGCATCTATTAGCGGACACCACAACTGAAAAGAGGATCAAAATATGTCTCTGTCAAGGTGGCATAAATAATTGTTTAATAATATTTAGCGATAATCTGTACTCATTTAATGTGAGGGCACCTCCACAAGAATACTGGTTTATTTATTTATGAACCAACTATTATTTATATTTGTAAATAATCTAAGTGTAAACGAATGTATACAACATTTCTTTTATTTAAATATTGTTGTAATATATTAGTTTAATGTGCAAAAGTGGTCATGTTGGATCAAATCATGTCTGTAGAGCTTGAGAACGATGTATTTTTGGTGGGCGTGGCCTTCAGCCAACAAGAGTTGGCCAATGGCAAAACACTACTGTAGTCAAGTGAATATTAGGGCTTTTCGAGTGAAGAGCTCAATGGTGCGATTCTGGACACTTTGTGGCGAGTTTAGGAAGAAGTAATGTGGGTGATTCAGTCGTATAGCTATGGACAGGAAAGCACATACCTGCGGCTAGCCCTATGACTACATTGAACTATTCTTTTAAAACCGAGCCATGCATAGCACAGTACCTAAATACGAGCGATATCAGACAAAGTCATAACTGGGTTATTCATATGGGACCCTGTTTAGAAGAGTAACTATTCGAACAGTTACCATCAGGTAACGTCACAAGTCTTCTACTAGCAAATCTCTTAAACTTATTACAGTGTGTTGAGTTTTACTGTCATCGTGCATGAATCCATTAGCTCAAAACCAGATTGATACTCGTGAAAGATTGTCTTTAATCACAGTGTGAAGGATATTGATGTCTGAACTGACACTGAAAAAAGTGGTATCACCAGCATAGAGAATGGGAGTATTTACATAAAAATGGCAGATTATTTATCATTAGAATAAATAACAAAGGATCCAATATTGAACCTTGTGGCACTCCACACCTAATTTCAGCGGTCTGTGGTCTCTCCTTCTCAGTAGACACAATTTGTTTACGATGATAAAGGAATTATTCAAAAATGTTACATAGTTTGTTGCTAATGATTCCATAATGAACTGATTTTCTGAGAAGTGAAGAATGTTCTATACAGTCGAAAGCCTTGTTAATATCGCAAGATATAGCCAGAGGAAAGTTTTTCTCGTCATAAGTGCTAAGCACCTTTTTAGTCGAAGTGTAGCTCGTATGAAGTGTAGATCTACCCTTCCTAAAGCCAAAATGTGCGGTGGAAAGAATGTTATTATACTCCAAATAATCATGTAACTGGTAACAGACGACGGATTCTAAATCTCTAGGTAAAGCTGGTGTCAGACATACTGGGGACAATGTCTATCTTTCTTACTATAAATAGGCACAGCTCTTGATAATTTTAACTCCTTTGGAAGTACAACTTCATTTAAACATTTATTTAGACAATAAGTAAAAGAAATTACTAGACAACCAACTACCTTTATCAACAAATTAATAGAAAAATAATATCAATCTTCACTATCAGAAGGCCTACAATTATTTATAATATTTAAAACAGCATGTGGTGTTACCCAAAAAAATGACTTTCACTGCATTGCTCATATTATGATATTTTATGATATCATATACTATTCATGAGGCATAAAAATGCTTTTACAAAAGTTATTAAATTCAACTGGTGATACAATGATAGCCTCTTTTTGTTGCTTTTGGCCAGTGAGTGTATTATACTCCATGCTTTCTTGTATTTATTTTTTGACGACTCTATACTGAAAAAGTTACCATACATTGTTGCTTACCCTCACTGACTGCATGTTTACGATCCTTTCGAGCTCTTACACATCTGAGTGTACCCATATCTGTTTTGTATTGTCTATAAAAACCCAAATACATTAACAATCTGTTTTCAGTACTGGTTAGTTGGGAAGTACACCATGCGTTCTTATGCATATGTGTGTTTCTGATGGGATTGGCTTTACAATTGTACTGAGGGAAGTTGGTCTCGAAAATATTTATGGAAGCATAAAAAAATCTGTCAAAGATTATATTAGCAGAACAGTTACTATTATTGTTAAACAAATCTTTCCACTCATAGTTACCGAGCGAGGTGGCGCAGTGGTTAGCACACTGGACTCGCATTCGGGAGAACGACAGTTCAATCCCATGTCCGGCCGTCCTGATTTAGGTTTTCCATGATTTCCCTAAATCGCTCCAGGCAAATGCCGGGATGGTCCCTCTGAAAGAGCACGGCCGACTTCCTTCCCCGTCCTTCCGTAATCCGATGAGACCGATGACCTCAATGTTTGGTCTCTTCCTCCAAACAACCCAACCCCAACCCAACTCATAGCTCTCGAGTGAAATCATAAAACTGACAATTTTGCCCTACATTATTGCTCTTGTAATGGCCACTTCAGGCTCTTTGAGTTCTTTCGACTTCATGTCAGGCTTACTTATTTCTACCCAAATTGAATCAAGATCTGAGAAAGCAAAAACAGCTACATTAAATCTCTACTAACTTTCATAACTACATTGTCAAGACAAGTAGCCTCTCTTGTAGTTGGCAGCTATGGGAATGCCTCTATCTGAAATCCATTATGGAATATTTTGTTGTGACGTGACGTGATGGCCAATGTGAATTGGCATTTATTGCGAATCCTAAATAATTTTTCACTTTCAGATAACTGACAGCTCTTATGGAAGATCACACAGTGGAAAAAACATACAAGTCATCATGTAAAATTCTCGAATTGCCAAAAAACAAGGTAAAATGATTAAAATAAAGATTAGAAAAGAACAAAATCCGTTACTATAACGTGAGTGAGAGCGGCGATAATAAGTTAATTTCCGATTTTAGCTGATGACGACACTGTCAAAATTTTCTTTCTGGGAAACTTTGATGGTGACATGACGTGACATGAAGGTCTGTAGACGTCATGCGTGAATGTCGCCCGATGTACAATCTCCAGTTAGCAGCTGCTTAAGCTCTGTTCCCGGAATAGCGCGGGAAACGCGTTGTACGAAACCAGAATAACACCTAACCATGTGAGTTTTGAGCAGTGAGCGAGCTTAACTTGGGAATACATTTTCAAGAGGGCAGGAAGAGTGACAGATGCAACTACAGACAGCAGTTACAAGATTTCGTATGATCTGTGTATGCAGATGAGGAAGGACAAAAAAGTGAGACGACATCAATTCCGAATTTATATCCAGATTTTGCTTATCAAAGTAAGCCATAGTTCATCTTTTCAATCTTACACATGAGAAACTGGAGCATATGACAGATCGATGAGACTATTTTTCTGTTTTCTAAAATAATACTGTTTATTTGTGGCAGTATGCATTTGATTTCAGTACTTCATGAATTATGTCATGTTATTTATATAAATCAGCGACATTAAAATGACGATTCATGCCAAATAGTCTTATTTATATGACATGTGTTATAATTGCTGCAGTAGTGGAAAGGACTGTTTCATTTTATTTATCAGTGCCTTAATAGACTTAACCAAATCAAAGAACCACGCCAGTTATGGATACTGTTTGTTCTAACAGCTGTTACAGTTTTAGACAAAAACATTGATTTTCCATGTAGAAAACGTTTTGATAAAAGGGTAGTGTTCCAGTTTCATTCAGCCACATTGCTTCAATAGCAGAAAATGTTGTTCTTCACTGTTTTCTATTAGGAATTACCATTTTCGTAAACGTCACAGCAGTGTGAGAAGAACTTTTGCCTTTTAGAGAAATTAATAGGATTACAGGCCCATTAAGGTTTCAGAGCAAAAACATTGTCTCCCATCTACCATTACTCACTGAAGCCTGTGAACTATCTGTGCTTAAAAAAAATGGCTCTGAGCACTATGGGACTTAACATCTATGGCCATCAGTCCCCTAGAACTTAGAACTACTTAAACCTAACTAACCTAAGGATATCACACACATCCATGCCCAAGGCAGGATTCGAACCTGTGACTGTAGCAGCAGCCATCACGAGGCAGAGAAAATCCCTGACCCCGCCGGGAATCGAACCCGGGAACCCTGGCATGGGAAGCGAGAACGCTACCGCACGACCACGAGATGCGGGCAAATCTGTGCTTACTCAAGCTATGTTCAACACAGTAAGATTAACAGGAAAGCCAGTATTTTAAAAAAAATGGTGATGCTTCCTCAACTATGGAACATAGCTGTTGTGTTTCTCAGTTATCAGTATTATCCACATAAGTCCATTTATATTTATTGTAAGATAATAGCTATAAATACGTGTTATCGGATCAAAACAGGAATCTAGTTAACGAATTATGTTGCTGCAGAATGTGAAACTAGTGCCTGGAATGCACAGTTTTTATCTTTCCTTGAATATCAAGTTATTTTCAGTGTCTACCTTTATTTTAGATTGTAGCTAGCTTAAGGTAACTTAAACTGAAATGTGTTATATTGCATTTCTGTGAAGTACCATTTTTCTGAAACTGATGGCTTACTATGACGTTTAATGTAACAAAAACTATGATAGTATACTAATGTCGAGAGTGCACTCAGTCAGAAAATATTGTTCACTCTTAACTCTCATTCGGACAACAACTTTCCATCTTTTAGTAGATGCGCCAGCCGGTGTGGCCATGTGATTCTAGGCGCTTCAGTCTGCAACCGCGCGACCGCTATGGTTGCAGGTTCGAATCCTGCCTCAGCCATGGATGTGTGTGATGTCCTTAGGTTAGTTAGGTTTACATAGTTCTAAGTTCTAGGGGACCGATGAGATCAGATGTTAAGTCCCATAGTGCTCAGAGCCTTTTTTTAGTGGATGCTTCAGAGCAAAAAAAATTATACACAATCTAAAACTATCCCTGTACAGATATCATTTATTTGTGCTTACTCAAACTGGTTTTAACACAATAAAATTGACAAGAAAATCAGTCTTTTTAAGAAAGGTATGGGATATGGCTGCTGTGTTTCTCAGTCATTAGTACTATCAACATAACCATAACAGTGGAAGGAGTGGCTAGCAAGTATTGTTTTTAAATTTCTTTTGAAGTGACAAACAAATTATGTTATTCTTTTTTCTTTCTTTAGGAAATGACTGTTCCACCAAGAAGTAGCTACTATTGACATTCAAATATTTGTCTCTGTGATTTTTTTCTGTCATTGGAGACGTCATTGGAGACGTCATTGGTACTGACAAGGGGACAGCTAGTAGAATTATTAAAAGAATCTGTGTGACATTGGACAACGTACATAAGAGACAGTTTTGTTAATTATTTCAGTTCTCTGTTACAATTAAGTGAAAAGAAAATAAACACATGTATATGGAATAATGTACTTTTATTCTGAAATCATTCGTTTTATTTGTATATTCTGATCTCAATTTAGAATTTTGCTTTTTTTTCAACCAATACAGTTCTTGTCATGCTACTTTTGAAGCAGCACCCCCAACTCTGCTAATTCTTGATATTTTTATTCTGAAAGCAAAACTGACAGTTTTATGCTGAGATGACTGTAGAAAAGGAAGAACGCAATGACAGTGTCATGCCTCCAGTTACTTCCCCTTCCCTCCAAGATTATATACAGTTGCTAAAGATGATTGCAGAAGTCAAAAGTATGTATGAAATAGCTACTGTTCCTCAAACACTTAGGGTGGGATACTATAACAGCCTCCAGTTTGGATATTTGCCGGAGGTACATTTCTATCCCAGGATTATAAAAAAGATAATGGTTGTTTAATGTAAATGTTGGCATCTTATACTTCACATTTACGCTAAATATATTTATTAATAATCATATCAAAGAAACAAGATTTATGTATGCCAAATAACTGCAAAAGTGGATGCACAATGTTAAGTAATTCAGCAAAGATACTTTTTATAGAAACCCCTTGCTGCTGCAATGATTTAATCCTTCTAAGACGTAAATACAACTGCAAGTTAGCCAGTAACACCACACAGGATTGTCAGCCAAATCAGTCTCAATGATATATATGTGTTGACATAGTTTTAGACTCTGAAAATACCAACTGTTTCACTAAGCAGGCAGCGTTTCACAGTTGCTTTTATATTATATCCTTACTTGGACTGCGGCATCCTTTCCTTGGCAATCTTTATCAAATTGTAAATTTGATTTACACAACTTGGAACTTACATTCCACATACGAGGCGCCACTGCTGCGTTTTCTAGGCGTAATATTTACTTATTTCTTTCTTGGGAGGAAAATATGTATACCTGTTTTAGGTCTGTTGATCTGTGTGAAGATGTTGATGAATCAAAACTGTTGCGTACTTTTTCCCATACTTTATTCAGAAATCTAAAAAGATCTCTTACTGGTCAAACAACAAATACCTGATCCTTTAACTAATTTTACGATAAATCGTATATTGTTATACATTCAAGTGCCCAGCAAACTTAGTTAACTGTTTTACACTAATGTTTTCATTGAATGAGACCGCAAAAGCTTTTATGTTTTCTACTGCGCTTTTATACTCGTCTGCAGTATCTACCAGCTTCAAAATATCCTCAAGGAGCAATTTTGCGATCTAGAACGCTTATCACTTGATGTTAGACATGCTATTTTTGCAGACGACGAATAAAGTAAATACGAAATTATGTAGGCGAAAATACTCTGTGTGCTCTTAACTTGTTGCCAACTAAACTGAATAGGAACGCTATTTTGGGAAATATTAACTGGGCAGTGAAATGGTATTGAACAGTGCACCTCCAAGTCTATTTATTTATTTGTTAAGCATCCATCCATCAAACATTTTTTGATATGGGATATAGCTTACTTTGTACATTACTGCGCAATTTCAAATACATGTTACATAACAGTAAGATTGATTCAGTACATAAATAATTTAACCACATGAGACAGAACAGTTTTTCATACCTCCACTCGTCTTTTCCAATTTGTTTTTAGTACTCACACTGTTTCCACCAGCTCAGCTTTGTTGATTTTTCGCATTTTTTATCGAATAGTTATCGACTATGAACTGTAGGTTCTCATTCTGATGTGTTTCGCCTGTTTGCTTACATTTTTCGATCACTGTTCTGTTCCTCATTTCGCGCGTAATTTTGCACTGTTCATTGTATTCATTTTTCTGGGTAGCGAGTTGAAGTTTACTAACTTTAGATTCCAGCGTTTTAAGTTTCTTCAAGAGGCCACAGTTTTCATGTTTAAGCACATCTATAATTTCATTTTTTCTCGAAATCTCGTGCTGTAATTACACAGTGTTGTCTGATCCTCTTCATTACCGGTACGAGTCTGCTTTGTTTTCCAACTTGTAGTTATGGGACGTACGTTTTTTAGTTTAATTGCATAAGCGCTGCAAGCACTTACACATTTCTGGCAAAACGTTTTGCATTTTACACACAAGACACTGGCATTTACATAGTTTTATTTGTACACTATTTACTGAACGTATTTTACTCGTCGCCATCTTGTTCCAACTTGTTATCCCGTGGTTAGTCTATTCCTCGGTTAGCTACCACTGGATTTAACCCGAGATTGTACAGTTGGCCCATTGTTGTATGTTTTGACATGACTTAGCGTGACGTAATGGCAAGTATGAATTTGCCTGAGTTTCGCTAGTCGTCTTGGTCGCCCTGCATCTCTCAGAGTAAATTAATGTGTGAAAACTGCCTGTATCTTGGCCATTTATATAGTTTTTATGTCCTTTTTATATTGTTGCCTTTTTGTTAGAAACAATTCAGTCAATAGAACTGCTCAGATGGTTTCTACGTGGTGCGTATTAATGTGCAGTTGGTTTCGTGCGGATATTTCTCTTCGATTGTAGTTTATCTTTGGCTCAAATTGATGAACGCTGTCTGTCGTCACTACGCCATTTTCTCCTCTGGTGTCTTGTACGTAGTGGAAGGAGGAAGCGCCATTGCGGCATCGTCTTGTTTGGGTCTGATACTCAAATATTGCCGAGTATTAGCGTCTCATAAGCTGGTAACTGTTTCTTAATATGGAATTGAATATTTATGTTATTGAATTTGTTTATTACTTTTTGTCAGTGTGTTGTAATTGGTAATTCGTGTAGGCAGTGATACTCGTGGTGGAGCGGTAGGCCGCATTTTGAAGTATGATCAATATTTATAAGATTAGATTTTGCTGTTATGTGAGTGGAAGTGCTAGAGAGTTTACTGCAGTTACATTTATGTGTATAGGTAGTAATCTTTAATTTTAAAATTTCGTTATTGAGGGCATTACCCCGCAGGCGCCATTTTAATTGTTCTGGATGCTACAGGAACGCCATTGGAGATACGGTGTGTGTTTTTGGAAAATTGTAAGGCAGTTCTAATTCAAAATCGGTAGACGAGTGGGTAAGTTGTGTTAAGATGAGTTGCATTATGATTGTTTAGTAGCTGGTGATGTTACGTTGGCAATTGTGGCAGTAAGGTTACTTCACCGGGTGGGAATTTGAATGGCGTTTATGGCACCGTGCAAGGCAAACGCGGAAGGCATAGAATAGCATGTTACGATTTTGGTAATGTATTTGCTAGTATATTTTTTATACTTTGCGCCGAGTAAAATTGGTTCCACTATTAAAACATTCTTCGGTTTCGAGTTACGGTAATACAACCTGGGCTTGTATTACATGTTTTGAAACTGTTGTTACAGGTCTGGTGCCACTCAAAATGCCAGGCTTCAGTAGTGTAGGCACATTCAAGATATTCGTCGGCAACTTGGCTGACAAAACTACTGTGGATGATATTAAGCCACTTTTTGAAAAATATGGAAAAGTCGTAGAATGTGACGTGGTGAAGAATTATGGATTCGTGGTAAGTATCAGATTTATGTGGCTGAGTTAAGCACTAATGTATAGTAAAATCTGTTCATAAATTTGATGCATTCGAACCAAGTGCTGTTATAATTCAGTAGTTGTAAATAGTACTATGAAAAGTGTTTGCATTAGATGGGTTTTCTACGATCTGCAAGTTTGAGGCTTTAACTGGAACGATTTAAGGTAAGTCTGAAGTGTATATAGTTTGTAGTCATGAGGAAGAACTGAAGGTACTTGCTGTATATGCATAATTATGTTTCCAACTATTCGTTGGTCTGAGTGATAGTATACTGCACGCAATTATCACTTTCTTAAAATCTTGGCTGTTGCAGGTACTGTTTTTCTGAGTTGATTTACAGTACCTCAGCTTAAAATACAAAATTATAAAAAAGTAATTTGTCATGGTCACTTGCCCTCGTTCAACACACGAACTGTTACCAACGGTGCCATGCAACAGAGGTCACGGACAATGTAACGGTGCTTCCATTGAATATTATTTAACTTACTGTATACTTGCATTCTGTGGTGTCGTACACTATTTCTGTAGGCAGCTCTAGACAGTAAGTATAAGACCAGCTGGAGTCCATCCTAAAATTTCACGTATGCAACTTTAGATTTTTCTGTTACTTGCAGCTGTTGGCAATTTATTGGTCACAGCCATTCAGCTGGCAGTATATAATAGCTAGTGAGTTGCACAGGTATTCGGCTGTTCCTTTTTTCTGAGTGTTGTGATTTTTGAGGTGTTAGGCAGGTATCTAAGAGCATACCGTAGATTGCAGGTATTTAAAGTATCGTCCAATTTCATTTACAAAGCCAAGGAAATAAGGAATAAGAATCTCATTGGCTCTTCAAACGTAGCTCGATTTGTCATAAGGTTGCACACTTGTTGACACATTGGACTGTCATTTGGATGGATAACAGAAGTTTGCGTTCGGTTATCCAGATATAGGTTTTCTGTGATTGCCTTAAAATCACTCCAGACAGATGCTGGGATAGTACCTTCCCTTCACCGTACTACAAGAAGTTGGATGTACTCCCTCGCTTAGCAATAATTCATGTTTTCCTTCGCTTTGTCAAATTAGTTCAACCTAGTGCTACTTTTTTACTTTTGCTGCAAATTGGTTATCAAATGATATTGATGAGGAGATTGTGAAGGTTGTGACATCGGCGTTGCAACAAATTTATGAAATTTTTGTTACCTTCAGGAGATGGCGGTCAAGATACTGTACTCTTTAAACATTTTTCCTAAATGCTGACTAAACTTGAGTCATCCATCATGGCAAATCTACTCTAAAATAATCTGTACTAAAGTGTGTGTCAAGGTGTATAGGTGGACAAGAAAAATCCTGAATTGCCCCTATGAAAATACATGTTTTCTGCATTGACAGTACCTTCACCTGGAGCTGTGAAACTTACCAGTCCTTTGGTGAAAGTTCAATACACTGGTGATGTAGAACTTCCTGCCACTTCATGAAACGAAACACAGTGAAAACGTGTATTTTAATGGTCTTTGGTGCACAGCAGCATGTACACTTTGTGTTCTCGTATTATGAAATTATAAATAAGAATTCTGCCAAATACAGGACATTAGGTTCCGAAATTGCTGAAATAGAGATTGCAATGTACTTTTGTCAATCGTCTGCCAGTAACAGTAGATATTCAGCATAGGCCACAGGTTGTAGTCAGCCAACAGCAACATAACTGTTAAATAGTGTGAACAGTGTGTAAATTAATGTACATATACAATAGTTACAAAGAAAGCCAAGCTTTCATGTGTAATATTTGTCCTTTTTCTGCATGATGATATCCTTTAGGATATATCAGACACAAATGTACCAGTAAAATTTTAAATGGATGGTCTTCTGGGCTTGGAATTTCTCAGTGGATTGGCCTCAGTGTGTTAAGTTTTCAGTACAAGTCAAATGCTCTGTGGTTTAAGAAATTCAACGCACATTCTCACACATTGTAATTGATCTTGTGTCAAAAGTTTGAAAGTAGCCCTCAAACTACCATTCAGAATATTTTCCCATGAATTGTTTGAAATAGGTTTGTTTGAACAGTTGCCAGAGAATGCCAGAAAACAGGTGCTACTGCACATGGTGCAGCTGTGATATAGGAAGTCCATGCTTGGTGTTTGGCCTACTTATACTCTCTTTGATGCATTTCTGTTTGGAATTTCATGGGTACTGTGTGTAGAGAGGAATGGTTCAGTGTTTAGCTTTGACCAGCATAAGAAAAGTGTGACATGCTGTAAAGAATATGGTGGCCCTCCATGATGTTACTGGGGCCGCTTTTCAGATGAGCTAAGGTACAGATCAGTGTCCCAACAAGATTTTTTGTCTTGCTTCCATTGGCTTTGCCAATTCACATCCATCACCTTCCAACTTAACCTAGACATCAGGCAAAGTTGCAGATCAATCTGTAACAACAACTAGATTTCTTTTACAATCACATTCAACGGTTTTACCGATTAATAACTAAACTGTGAATATGTGCACCAATAGACGTGGTAGCAGTCATTAACATTACGTCACTGGCCAAAGCCGACGGCACACGTCAAACATTCCACTTTACTCTACTGGAGCATTACATGACCATGTGCAGTACTGCAGCATGTTGTTTGGTGAGGACATATGGAGTTATCGTACTTAGGGCAAATGTTTTATCCAGATACGGAAGCAGGCTTTTTTCCCCAATACTGCTATCTAGCATTTCCAATCAGATTTCCATCCACACAGCACTGCAGAAAGGTAGTAAGAATAAATAAATATTTCTTGCAGAAATTAAACTGCAGTTTAAATTGTGCTAGAACTGAGGACAGTACATTTTTCATGGCTTCTTCAAATGGTATAAAAAATTAATAAGGTTATCTGTGAAGACAAATTTTCTATGTTGTACTGCCTGAATAAATACAAAGCATTTGGGAAGTTACAATGATAAAACACAATGTCAGTAATTTACCAAAGAATGGCATTCTGTAAATTTAAGACATAAACACTAATTAAGAATTAATGTCAAGCCTAGAGGAGGTACCAGACAAGTGCTGAAACATAAATACATAAAACATTGTCACACAAGGCGGATTTGTAAAATTTTGTTAAAGCTTCTCGATACACCTCAAACCAAAGATTTTATTCAGTATTACTGACCATATTTGCCTGCTTAGTCATAAAGTGAACATTTATGTACATCCGTAGGAATATACCATTAAGGGATCTTAAGTCACGTCATAAAAGAAACAGAATACACAAAGAGCATCAACATTTTGTAAACTATTAAAATGCACAAGATACTACATAATCGAAAGAGGTGCCATGTTGGTTTACGTGTTTACAAAGCTGAAGTACTGCACCAAGGATCTCTTAAAAATATTGGTTTCCTATGATTTGTTATACAATGGTGCCAGGAAAGTTGACTTGGGCAGCTGAAGTTGACACATCATCTAAGCATCAGTTTGCACATGGCTCAGCCTTGAGAATAACAGTAAAGATTCAATTTAAACCTACTGATACCAAAATCTGTAAGCTGGTGTCTTCAAATATATCAGATTTTTTTATGGAAGTGGGGAAAACTCAGTTTCATAATATTTTGTAAAAAAAAAAAAAAAAAAAAAAAAAAAAAAAAAAAAAAAAAAAAAAAAAAAAAAAAAAAGCTGGAGGTTTCATGTTATCACATTCACATGAAATTTTCCCATCGCTATTTATTGTTGGTCGTAGCCAAATGGATGATGTTGCAGGATTCACTTTGGTGGGATGAATATATTGATTTTCTTTTCTGAATGGGGAGTGAGAGATTAACCATCACTAATTAAGAGTGTCTACTCATTTTTTCTTTGTTTCATTGTATGTTTCTCAAGATGGTGGTTAGGGTGGTTGCAGTAGCTCAGCTTAAATTTCTGAGAGTGGAAATAATACCAGCTAATCTCATTTACAAAGCATAGGAAATAATAAATGAGTGAAATTGGCTACCCATATCCAAATAAAGATGATCATGAGCACTTCCCATCATTAATCATGCAAACTGTTAGCAGCAGCAGCAGCAGCAGCATGCATTGGATAAGTCATGGACACTTTGGTAAGTGCATCTTTTCCAGTGTGTGCAGTTCTTAATAAGGGTACAACTCCCAGGCATGAGTCAAATGAGTCACATGACACTCACAACAATTCAGCAAAAGGAAAATTACATAATGCACAGTAGAAATTTTGATGAAAACCAAAACTATTGGAAATGTGTGAAATGCAGATTGTCTGTTAATAGTGGTCCTATTAATTTCCTGTGTAGAGAACAGTGAAGTTCATTTTGCTTTGACCAGTGATGTCCCCATTGATACTGATAATCATTCCGAGAGCCTGGTGTGTTGTGTAGCCTGGAGTGTAGGTTAGGTTAGCTGCTTATTGGACAGTTTCAGGTCCTCAATTATAAAACAGTGTTCTTCAAACTAGTGTGAATTTGATAAATTCATTTGAGCAAGTTTGACTTGTAAAACTAAAATTTAGCACCAGAACACTTATTTTAAAGTTTGTGTAAAAAGTTTTAAATAGGATATGTTCTGAGGCATCAAGGGATCACCAGTTTAGTATTGGAGGGCAGTGTGGAGGGTTAAAATCGTAGAGAGAGACCAAGGGATGAATACCCTAAGCAGATTCAGAAGGATGTAGGTTGCAGTAGGTACTGGGAGATGAAGCAGCTTGCACAGGATAGAGTGGCATGAGCTGCATCAAATCAGTCTCAGGACTGAAGACCACAACAACAACATTGTAATCTAGTGCTCATTGCTTGTCATATCCCCTCAACTTTATCATAATAGTGACATAAGAGAGACTTTGGATTGGATGAAGTATCTGTGAAAGAGGTGGCTGGAAAATCCTGCTGCTCCCACTCCATTTCATTAAATTGCCTGAAACTGAACAATAGTGTGGTACTGGTTTTTCACAGTAGCTCAGCCAGAGGGCTGTGTTTAGTTTATAGGTTATCTGGTTCTGAGTTGACAAGATATGGTAAGACTGATCAGTAGTGTTGCCTTTGGTAGAGGTTCATTTTTGACACAGCATCTATTCTTTATAATTGGTGTCCAGGAAGTAAGGACAGATTCGAATTTTGTGCCAGCTGTGGTTTTTTCATGTTTTATCTGCAATGCTCTCCATTAGTAGCCTAATGGCTTGTGTGTTTGGTGTGCATTGATGTTACTTTCATCATGGAGCAGATAACAAAGCAATGTATCAAAGTGATAACATTATTTAAAAAACTGCAGAAGTCCCATGGCATCTGTTCATGAGTTGCATGTGACACTTGAACATAATGCTGCTCCGCCCGAATCATGAGTTGGACAGTTGGTCCAGAAGTCTCAGGCCACAGGTCCTGTTTCAAGCATTAAGAAAGCAGGATTACCGCGTTCTGTTCGAACACAAGAAAATGTTGTTGGGCATGACAGTGTAACTATAGGCCCAGAAGACCAACAACTGAATTTATCACAAAGTTCACTGCATGAAATCATTTCAAAAGATCTGATAATGCATGCGTACAGTAATCAACTTGCACAGGAGTTGAAGCTTGCAAATCATGGGGACTGCGGTATGCTGTATGGATATTGGCTCGACAAGCGGAGAATGAAAACTTCCCAAAAGAACTTTTTTCCCCCTACCTCAGTGGCTACATCATCAGAACTGTAGAATTAGGGGTAACTGAAATCCACGAGTGATGGCGATGTGGGTTCTGGGCAGGAGTAATCGGCCTGTGCTTCGAAAATGAGGCAGCTGTTGTCACCAAACAGTGACCTTTACCAAATGAAAATTTTGGTTTCAACAAGATGGTGCAACATGTTACATCCTGTTAAACGATTGCTCTGCTGAATGCCAAGTTTCCACAAAAAATTCTCTTTCTATGGCAACAAGGAATGGCCTGCCAGATCATGTGATCTTACACCTTGTTACTTTTTTTTGTTTGTATTTGTGAAGTCAGAAGTGTAAGTGAACAAACCACAAAACACAATTGAAGAATGAAATTAAAAGGGTTATTAACAGCATACCAACAAATGTTTGTGAACGTGTCATCGAGATCTTCAATGAACACATTGCTTGTTGCTCTGCAGCCATGGGTGGTAATAAGGAGATACAATTTTTCATGCTGAAGTGGGAGAAGCAGCTTCATGTGTCTAATAAAAAGATTACATTTTGAATTACTTTCATATGTTCTGTAGAACTTTTATGTTCATCCCTACTTTCTGGACACCCTCTGTGTATTTTTCTCTTTGGGAGCTCATTGGCTGATAGGCAGTTGGGGAGTAATTGTAGATATGTTGATAGATGTTCATGTAGGGTAATTAGAAAAAATTTTGAGAAGTCTTGACATCAACTTGAAGGAATTATTTTGCTTAATTTAAACAGGTTATTTTTGCAATTTAAGACAGTAAAATACAAACTCTGCTGTTGGGTTAATTACCTTTGATTCCAACTGATGACATACATTTACTGTGTTGTAGGGGTAAACCAACACTGGAATGATTTATGAACAATTTTCCTGAATGATTATGGTGGTGTCTATAATTACTCCATAATTCCTAAACAATGTTAAAAACTGTTTCAAATAACATTGAAACTATGGTGGTAGCCCACATGAATTGGGATGAGATTAACTAAACAGTTCTGCTGGGTAATTAATCTCCAGCTAATGTGAAGATGGATATTGAATTAAAAGTTGATCAGTAACTTGAAAGTATGTCGAGGAAACCCCATTAACAACTATCACTGTTAGGTGTAGTGTAATATAAAACTTCATTAAAATTTCACCTCTTTCTGTGGGACTGTATACTCCTGAATGGAAGGTAAAACTGTACTATGTATTTATGAGAAAAATACGTTTAATTAGTCTAACCTAAAGAAGTAAGAGACAATCAGTTTTCTGGTCCTCTGTTAAGGAGGAAAGGTAGAACACATTTTTTTCTGGTGCTTCACATCTTATTAGCTATATGCTGAATTTCACTTAAAATAATTAAGCCTAACCCGATTGGAAGAAAAAAATTTTAAATCAATGATAAATGTCACTCCATCCAATAGTAACTCTCATTTAACATAAGCTCAAAAGTACATAGCTAAGCCTTGCATACATCAATGGAATATTGAACTAGTATCACACATTCACTTTTGGGAGTCTCATTGACCGCAGGAGTAACCTATCATGCACACAGGTCATACACACAGGTGCCACTTGTGAACTGCTGTTGCTTTGTTGAAAAATCGCTCTGTACTGTCTCGGAGGGATAACACTGGAGGATGTTGTGCTGTCAGTTCACCTGATCAGTCAGCTGTGACCTGAAGTCTGTGATTGTCTCCTTACATCATGGTGTTAGGAATAATGTTGTGCCTCTTTGGTACTTGGGAAAGATGTGATGTTTCCCCATGTCACGAACATAAACAACGATGATGGTAACGCTGAGTAGTGCAGAACTGTGACCCATTGCTGAATGCACAGTAACAACATTCATGTGCAGTCTAAGCTTTGTGGATTCTCATGGTCAGTCAGCCAAGGTAATCTGCTTTGTTGTTTTAATGTCTTCATCCCATTTCTATGGTTTCCTTTTCATCCCATTTCTATAGTTTCCTTGTCCCCTTTTGTCCATTTACGTGTTTGTTGCCCTACGTCGTTCTTGTGATTTTCCTTTCATTCTGTTTTGAGTTCTGTCTCGTTTCTTTTATTGTCACACTTATGGCATTATTTTATTCGGAACAAGGGACTGATTAGCCCGCATCTCGTGGTCGTGCGGTAGCGTTCTCGCTTCCCATGCCCGGGTTCCCGGGTTCGATTCCCGGCGGGGTCAGGAATTTTCTCTGCCTCGTGATGGCTGGGTGTTGTGTGCTGTCCTTAGGTTAGTTAGGTTTAAGTAGTTCTAAGTTCTAGGGGATTTATGACCACAGCAGTTGAGTCCCATAGTGCTCAGAGCCATTTTTGAGCCAAGGGACTGATTACCTCAGTTTGGTCCCTTTCCCCTCTTTTAAGCCAACCAACCAATCTATGCTTCGTGATCTTGGCACCACTCCAAAACAGCCATTTGTGTTGCTGTGTTAATGGCAGTCTGTGCATGAAATAATAATTCCAAAGTTCAGTTGCTGCTAATATTTGTCAAGTGGTGGGGATGACACAAAATGCGAGAGTCCATTAGTTGTTCTCTGATGGCAGACTGATGTTTAGGGTTACAATGAGTGAATAGTGGTTACAATGAGCTTTAGGATTTGGCAAACCTCCGTTGTGGTGGTAGTCTTGGAAACCTTTGACAAGTATGCCTGTTCTCAATGCCCTGTGCAGTCCTTCCCCCCACAGGCCAATGCCCCACAAGTCTCGATATTGCAATATTGATCAGCCAGTCATCTGGAGACCCACTATGAGACTACTATCGAACTGTCGGCTGCAGATAATGTTCCCTCTCATGGGTCAGCAACATCTGTGTCCTTCAGTGATATTTCGGTGTCTTAATGCTGTTTGGGCCCTGCAGTACTTTGCCAGGCCTTGTAACACAACACATGAACAAAATTAATGCACTCTGGTGGCTGTTCTGTCCTGGAAATGTGAAATTCTAGTCATTTATGTACTTGATAATAGTGTTCATGTATGAAGTTATATCTGATCATGAAGTTACGTTGACATCTGTGTCTTCTGGGTGCTTTACTTTGTCAGTGCAGGTAAAACATTTGCCGATGTCAAATGGTCTTGTGTTATGCTTGTAATACTTTTTAATTTTGTCCACAGATTTGAGACTCAGAAAATCAGTTTCTTGGTCCTTTAATGTCTTGCACCACATATACATAGGTGTATTTTATTTTATTTTGCCAGAAAGAATTCTGAAAGTGTTTGTGCTCCAGCTTTAATCAAAGATTGCTTCATAAATTCTTAAAGTTTAGCAAGCTTTGGCACTGCCACTCCTCTTTAGCCATATCTCAGTTGTATTTTTCTTTCAGTGTTGATCTTATCCATCTTTCCCAGTTCTCTCTCTTCAGCTGATGTGAAACTTTCTTTTTGTTAACACTTTACGTACTGAATATGTCAGAAATGAGGATTGTCTTCTCTTGCATCGAAAGTGGGAGTTGATTTCATGAGACTTTGTGCAGATTTGCAGAACAAATCTACAAGACTTCCAGGAGTGAAAATGGACTTGGATGTGAAACGTTACTTCTGAGGTGAGGCATGTAATTTTATCTTTAGATCAACGACTTATTGTCTAAGGATGAAACAATTACCTAGGTTAATTACAAGTTTATGGCCTTATTGGCTGGGAGTCTTTATTTACCGCCCCTGCCCCCCTCCCTAATAGAAGTTTTTCTACATGCCATTTTAGTGACCTTCTACATCGATGAAAATACATAATGACACACACTTAGTTCCTGGGTAATGAAAATTGACTCGGCCAGAAATGGGGCATGGGACCATGCAATCTGGAGGCAGTGGAGCTTACTATTAGATAAGGGAGCCAAAAGGGATCTTGGTACAAGATGTATTGTTAAGAAAAGGTCTGTATTGTTGCAAGTCTGTGGAGTTGTGCAAAGCTTCTGAAAAGTTACTCAATTTAGAGCAAACTTGACCAAAGAGTTTTAATTACTAAACTCCAGTGTTTTACCCATTTGCTCTATACTGGAATACATAGGCTTATTTTAACATATTAAGAAGGGAAACACACATTTGTTAGGAATTTTTTCTGTTAGGTGAATGACTTTGGAGGTGCACTAAATTAATGTTGCATTGTATAGCCATTTCCACTAATTGTAGATTGCCCATCAAATATCAAAATTGCACTTTGACTTGGTAATTGGCAATAAACACATTTTTATATGTGAGGGAAATGTAGTAAACCACTGATAAAATGAGCTCCATTTGTTGAAGCCGCACAATCACTGGATAGGCATTATTCAGTCCATTGACTTTGAATTGTGCCTGCCTCATATGATATTTCGGTATCTTAATGCTGTTTGTGCCCTGCAGTACTTTGCCAGGCCTTGTAACACAACACATGAACAAAATTAATGCACTCTGGTGGCTGTTCTGTCCTGGAAATGTGAAATGGTTGCTTTCTGAACACAGTAAGCTTATGCACTCCCATAATGTTTTACTTTACTTGTATAATGTAAAGCTGGCTAGAACAGTTGTTGGTTCACTACTTCATCCATCCTCCCTCACCACGCAAAAGCTCAAACCAAGATGGGTCACTACAAAAACCCACTTGTCACAATTGTGGACAAAGCCTTATTATTTGTTATCTTTTCACACATTTTTGCAAATTATGCAGTTCATTGTAAAAGAGATTGTGAATGGATCTCCAGTAGGTGCTCAGGTTTCTTCAAAGAAGTACTGGAGTTGCAGTTCTGAACACCTGATAGGAAGCCTTACCAGTATGATCATCTTTAGGGTTTTCCATTAATACTTTTTAACATGTTGCCGTAAAACAGCTTCAGTTGTCATGTCATGGATATCACATTTCTGCCTTAGTTTTGTATGACCAGTGTAGCTTAAATATATGGAGGAAGAACTCAAGGATGACGGGGTCATAATTTGTCCAGTGGTACATCAAAACCTAAAGAAAGCATAAAGTTGGAATAAAATTTTATGCTAATCCTGTTTAAAGGGGCAGATTTAATTTTTTAATTTAGGAAGCTCTGAAAAGTGTAAGTTATTTAGGTGAGTGGTATATGGTTGCTTTCTGAACACAGTAAGCTTATGCACTCCCATAATGTTTTACTTTACTTGTATAATGTAAAGCTGGCGACACATTTATGTGTAACTCTAATCTGTAACAATAGTGGAAACTCCTTGATGAAACAATATTTAAAAAGAGGGAAATCAATCACCACACACCTAGAGTAGACTGATGGGTGAAGCTTAGAAACACAACAGAAAACAGTATTCAGACTTGCTTTCAAGCTCCTATCGTGTGTACACAAGCCCACGAAGTTTACTGCAATCTGGACATCCTTTAATGTAGGTCCTCGACTTTGTCCTCCAGAATGAACCAGTCATGGTTTAGTATTGTATTGCTGTCCTTACTCATATCTATACCCAATTACCCTGCTTTATATCAGTGACAGTAATCAATGTTTTGAAATTCACAATTGCAGAGATAAGTCTTCACGCAAAGTGGTAGCAGGAGAAAAAGCAAAGGATGTGGTAATGCACAAGCGTTTGGAGCCAGTGGCTTCTTATGGCAGAAGGGTTAAAGGGAAATAAAAAGAAATGGCAGAAGACTGACAACTTTTAGGAAATTGGGAAAGTTACAGAAGAGTTACTCAGTAACTGGGTTATGGGAGACTCATCAGATGGGATACAGACAGACATTGGTGCCTACACTGGATGAGATTTGGAAACATGAGGGTTTAAAGGTGGAAGAGGGGGTAATAAGCAAATAATGGTGGAAAGCATTGTGTGCATTATACATGGTAGACAGGTGGGGAGGGGGAATCGACAGATTGGAAAATAAGATACAGAAAAATATAGGCATGGAAAAAGGATTGGGTGAAAGAAATGCGCAGCCCGCAGAAATTGTTAATTTAAGCCAGGTGTGATGTTGGTTTCCAACAGCTATTCCAGATGTGGGAAAACAGAATTGACCTGATATCAAGGCATGTGACTTAAGTCATAGCCTTGTTGAGATAGCCCTTCAAGAAAAGTTTTCAAAACGTTTTATCAGGGAGGTAAACAAAGGTATAAAAACCCTCAAACTATGGAAAGCAGCTGGAGCTGATTATATATTTCCTGAATTTATAAAAAATCTGGGACCAATAGCAAGAACCTGGCTTAATGACATACTAAAAGCTGGAGATATCCCGAAGGAATTTAGAATGTCTCTTACTCTGGTTATCCTTAAACCAGGGAAATCTGGTGAAAACCCTGCAAACTACTGCCCAATAGCGTTATTGAGCATTTGCTATAAGTTGCTGGAGAGACTGATCTACAATAGGATGTACCCAACGATAGACAAAACACGTGCCTCACGAACAAGCCGGATTCAGAACTAACTGGAGTTGCTATGAACAAGTACAGGGCTATTACAAATGATTGAAGCGATTTCATAAATTTACTGTAGCTTCATTCATTGACATATGGTCACGACGCACTACAGATACGTAGAAAAACTCATAAAGTTTTGTTCGGCTGAAACCGCACCTCAGGTTTCTTAAACAGGAGATTGGAAAACCGATGGATCGGTCGTGGTGGAGATCATGATCAGCAATTCATGTCATGGCCTCCACGCTCTCCCGACTTAACCCATGTGATTACTTTCTGTGGGGTTATGTGAAAGATTCAGTGTTTAAACCTCCTCTACCAAGAAATGTGCCAGGACTGCGAGCTCGCATCATCGATGCTTTCGAACTCATTGATGGGGACACTCACATCCATCCACACATATAATGACACAAGCAGACATATTTAAAGACAAAGAGTTTGTGGATGGATATGTGTGTGTGTGTGTGTGTGTGTGTGTGTGTGTGTGTGTGAGTGTATACCTGGCCTTTTTCCCCCTAAGGTAAGTCTTTCCGCTCCCGGGATTGGAATGACTCCTTACCCTCTCCCTTAAAACCCACATCCTTTCGTCTTTCCCTCCTTCCCTCTTTCCTGATGAGGCAACAGTTTGTTGCGAAAGCTTGAATTTTGTGTGTTTGTTTGTGTGTCTATCGACCTGCCAGCGCTTTTGTTCGGTAAGTCACCTCATATATATAACACCCAGTTTCTCTCTCCACCAAAATTTTGTACTTATTGCCAATTAACCCTAGTTTAAGACTATTCCACCTGACCCTATACTTTTATAACTAATGGGAATTTGTATTGTAGCATATGGAACATGAAGAAGGTGGACGTGATGCAATTCAGAATCTAAATGGGTACCTGGTTCATGGACAAGCGATAAAAGTGGAAGCTGCAACAAGTCGCAAAGGACCTCAGACACCAACAACAAAGATATTTGTTGGAAACCTAACTGACAACACAAAAGCACCTCAGGTGCGAGCATTGTTTGCAAAGTATGGAACAGTTCTGGAATGTGACATTGTGAGAAATTACGGTTTTGTGGTGAGTATGACTCTTGCTATAGTAATTGAATGAATTAAAACTGTTGAGTGTTTAGAGACTAGATTTTTATTTACTTTTTTCAGCATATTGAATCAAATGATAATGTGAACTTGGCCATTAAAGAGTTGAATGGGTACATAGTCGATGGGCAGCCAATGAAGGTCCAGGTGTCCACGAGTAGGGTTCGTCAGCGACCGGGAATGGGAGATCCTGAGCAGTGTTACAGGTAAATCATTTTTGAATTTCTTAATAAAGCATTGTATGATAGTGGATATGCAAATATTACCTAGCATAACGTAACACAGACAAGGACAGCCATTTCAACTGTGGTTACTTTCACATCTTTGAGCTAATTTAAATGGACATCTCAGTTAAACTGTAATGTTAAATGTCGTGTAATGCTTCTGGCAATAAACTTGCTTTTAAAACATGCTAAAGGAACCCGAATATTCCATACTGAAAATTAATTTCATTAAGCCAGATGTGTTTCTAGCATATTTTTCATGTATAACCATAAACTTTCCTGAAACCGAATTCAATTTTGGATGGATTTATGTCCAGGTCCTCACCAGCATTAATATATTAATTCAGATGTGCTTAATTGGGTCTAACTTTATATGAGAATATAATTAAAATGTCATAACTTTTATTGGGATTGGCACAAAATGAGTTTTTATGTAATGTATAGTGTAATGGACAGCTGAACTGTATGTTGATCAAATTGGATCTCAACTGGTTATTTTCTCCTTCTGGAACAGTGTAAATTCTAAGCACGTTTGATATTTTTTATTGACTGTCGGAATGTAGGAAATACAAATCCTTTAAAAGATCCATTTCATGTGCTTACTTTCCTTAATATGAATGTAGTATCAGACCCTTTCCAAGTTGTAATTACATGTTGCTTAACCCCTCAAGCCAAGAACCTAACCATGTACTTTTGTGCCATTGGTGTCTACACTGATAACCTGATGATGCACACTCAGGTTGCAGTTTACATGTAGAACTGTATTGCTAGATCATCTGTTGACAGAAGACAGGCTGTCTATACCATAAAGATCTTTCTCAGGGAGGCAGTGAAGCAGAAGATATCAAGAACTGGGAAGAAAAAAAAAATAGGGTAGATGCCAGTGTGTTGTCATTGTTTACCATGAGGTATGATAGAAAGAAAAGGGATGTCAGGTGCTGCTTCTATGCAGCCAGTGATTTAGACATGAAAGAGAGGATGTTAGCTGCAGTTTCTACACAGCCAATGAGAGCAGCACACAGACATGTTTTGAAACCGATGGAAGACTATAGTCACAATCTCAGATCCAAAATACCACTTCCACAGAAATTGTAATTTAGGAAGAAAATTAAACATTTTTGACAATGGTTTAAATTTTAGCACTAGAAATGCACTGCCTCTTTCCTTACCCCTTTAGGTATGTGAAACTATTTTCACTGTTTCAGTGCACAATGTATTTTAGTCCATTAAAAAGATTCGGGAAGAGGCAGTCCGAGATGCCTCATGGTATACAATTCTGAAAGTTCATTGTGTGTTGTGTTTTTAAATGTAGTAAAGATTTTGCATTAACAAATCCTGAAAATTTAATCAACTTTCAGTAAATAAAAGTATTACATTGCTTTCCTGTAGCCGCTGGATGTAAAAATAATGAAGTCACGTTTGCACAGTGTAAAATTACAAATAGTACTGTAATTTTGCAGGTGTGGAAGAGGTGGTCACTGGTCTAAGGAGTGTCCTAAAGCTGGGTAAGTAGTTTGTGTTAAACTACTATGTAATGAGGCTGTTCATCTCTAAGTTGGTTTATGGCTACTTCTAGTTTTGGCATAAGGTACCACCTCCTTAGTTTTGAAGTGAAAATGTTTCAGATGCAGTTCATTTGTGTTTTGAGATTGCATAATCCACAATTCTGGACATAGAAATTATTTGAAATTATTTTGTATTAATTTCTCCTCATTAAAACACAGTATAAACCCCACTTTCACATTTCCGAAATTAGTGTTTTCCCCCATTTGCGAAATTTTATATCTCTCCTGTCAAATTTCCTGTGTCAACAATGTTACTTTGCACTCAATTTTGCGTCAACATATTTATAAATTTCCCACGATTTACACTTTTCATAAAAATGTTTGCGGAGAAAAGGCTGACGTAAAATGACACTCACATGATGTTGGCTGTCAAGTAGTGTTAACAAGCATAATGTGATAAAGTTCCTTGATACCAGGGTGCTCTACTGGACGAATTAAAACCAGTAAATGTGTAAAAGTTGGGACAATTTGTGCCATATCTCATGTTGCTGCCAAACTCTGTGTGGTGGCTGATGGGAGTAACTAGGTTCGTTTGAGTCAAGATATGGCCAATCAAAACCATTTCCAAACTGCCCGTACAGTGTATGCAGTTTTGTGATTGTTCTAATCACCACACCTCTGTTGGATCATATTCATCATGTCTCTTCTTTTGGCCACTTGTAGTGCTAGGTGACACCTTCATTCAGTTTGTGTTGCTGAAATGTTTTTGTTTTGAAACACAGTGAGAGTTACATATATTTTCATGCTGGGCAAAAGTGTTTCAAGAATTTATTCTTGTTAAGTGTAGTATGTACATATACATATTATTATTATTATTATTTATTTATTTATTTATTTATTTATTTATTTATTTATTTTTTTTTTTTTTTGTGATGTTACACAAAAACAATGTGAGTGATAGTTTGCATGTGTGTGGTTTCCTACATAACTGAGAAGCACAGTACCTGATAACCTAAAAAAGATGACTACAGTTAAAGTGGTGCTGAACAACACATATGCAAACACCACACAAAATGCTTATGTAAATATTTGCACTTGACATCAAGAAAAATTCTCGAAATGTACTGTGCTGAGCATGAAAAAAATACTTAACTGATGCAGTGTTTCATTAGTTATATAATGAATGACAACTGCAGGTGTTCCAAATACATAGATTGACATATGAAATTGAGTCAAATGTTTCTAGTTCCCAATTATCAGTTCCTGTTATATCAGTGGTTTTTATTAGATAATAAAAAAGTCCCTGACTAAAGTATGTTGATACCTATTACATGTATATAAATTAAGTGCGAAAATGCAAGGGGTATCCAATACGTAACTTTTACAGGTACATTTTCACCATTTTTTCAAGTCCCTTGAAAAGTATTAATGTGGGGTTTCATTGTACCTGGTAACTTAGCCACTATTTGTTCAATCATTATGCAATACAGTCATATTTTTAACCATTTTGGAATAGAATAAGAGCAGTGCAACTTAATAGAAATCTAATACTACTATTACTTAACTGGTTTCTGTTGTCTGCAATGTACTAGAATTTTAAGAAAGTCTTACGAATGGTAGGACCACTTTTAAGTGATTATTGCGAATGCCTTAAGGGTGGCTCTGACCTTTGTAGGTCCAGCTTTAAGGTAAAATCGTATTCCAGTATGCCATGCCTGCTCATTTTGGACATCAGGTGATTGTAGGAATGCAACAAAAAAAGTGGTAGCTTTTTTCTGGGAGGTGGTGTTGAAATGCAGGTTGAAGGATTTTATTTCAGTGTAGGAAAAAAAGGATTGCTGCTTACTGTAAAGAATGCAGATAGGCACAGTTGAGATATTAGTTTTAATAATGAACGGCCTCAGTTGAACCGTTTACCTAGAATTTACCTAGGTTTCAACTGGGATAACCCAACCTTCTTCAGAATAACAGTAACTACCATTTGTCCATAGTGGACATCGTCGAGCTAAAACTACAAATCCATAAATTTGTCAGACTGTAAAAACTTACCCCTGGGCTCCACTTTGTGGCTGCTGCATCACAGTTGCGAAGTGGGGCTGAGGCAGTTTCAGATAAGTTTTTACAGTCTGGCGATGATCTGTGGATTTATAGTTTTAGCTTGACAATGTCCACTATGGATAAACTGTAGTTAACTGTTATTCTGAAGGGGATTGGGTTGTCCCGACTGAAATTCTAGGTAAACGGTGCAACTAAGGCTGTTGATAATTAAAACTAATATTTATAGAGTTGCTGATAGGGCCGCAAAATGTTGAAGATACAGTTGATACACAAAGCTTTTGGCTGCAGCAGCTTTCATCAGCAGAGGGAAACAGAGAAACACACACACACCATTCACACTAATAAGACTGACAGCTCAAGCCAAAAATTCTGGCCTGAGCAGCTGGAGTTGGTGGTAATGTGTGCTTGCTTGTGTGTATGAATGGTGTGTTTCTCGTTTTCCTCTCTGCTGATGAAGGCTGTGGCCGAAAACTTTGTGTAATTCTGTTAACTGTACCTATGTGCAACTTGTCTCCTTTACGGTAGATAGCAATCTTATATTTCCTACATTGTTGGCTTAACAAAAATACAGATTTCCTATGCATGTCTTCCATGTTCATTTCATTCCCTCTTTCCTTTGTGCTATAGTAAACCAGTTCTGGGTGGTCAGTTTATCTGCACACCTCTGTGCCCACCAAATGTAACTTGCTGCCACTGCCACTTTTAACAAGCCACAGACACTCACAGTTATTATGTGCAGTGTTTTGATAATATGCTTACATCAGTGATTTGGATTTAAAAATCAAGAAATTAAATTTAAGTAATCAGTTACGAAATGTCAACAAAACTTACATTACAAAAGTTACACAGTGTAAAAGCGAAGTGTGTTTTCAGTGTTTCACTTATTCTAAGACAAACATAGTCTCCAGAATGGCTTATTGGAGCATTTCCACCTATTCTGTCAGGGTTTCTATTTATTTTTCCCTTTTGTGAATTTTTCTTTTGCCTTCGTGAACTTGATTTTGTGTGGTTCGCAGGCTGTACCTGTAGCCTCCTGAAGCAAGTTAGATTTTTGTCGGAAGCTGGTACAGATAGCCTTGGGAGTTTGTAGTTTGACCTGGTTTGAATGTGCTCTGTGTGGGTGGTTAGGTTGCAAGCCCATGCACACACACAAAAAAATGGAAAAGTATCCAGTGGAATCTGGTTATAGTAGTTTTAACTTAATCTGTTCAGGTTTTGCTCAGTCACTCAGATGAAACTTTTAAACCACTGAGATTGATGCCTTATTTTTTATTTGCATCATACCACTTTTGTTTAACTTATAAGTATGAATTTATTATTCATGCTGTTGTTATATTTTATAAAATGTGTTGCTAAACACTTTTGGATGTTCTGTTAGCTATGACATCTAGCACTCGACCTCAACACATCTGATAGAAAAGTGGAGATGGTAGCACTGCTAGCTTAGGGAATCGTAGAATCTTTTCTTAAAGATGAATATGATCCAGAAGTATAGTTCTGTATTTTATATTAGGTTAAAATAGGTCATAATTGAGGGTTAACAGAAGTAAATTTTTCTTTGCTATTAACAAATATTTCATCAGCTTGTATATAGTGTTTGTCTTTATTTTCCAGGTTAGGACCGGACAGGAATGGTTTCAGAGGCCCTATTTTTGGCAGAGAACCATATCCTCCTCCACCACCTCCACCATTCCTGCGTGACAGAATGATGGGCAGATTTGGAATGAGGGTAAATACCACTTAATTGCTTATAACACGATTAGAGAACATTATGATCTTGTGCTATTTCACACTCTTCGTTGTTCACAGGACCCCTTATATGACGGTTTCTATGACAGAAACAGATTTGAAGATTCACCACGTGACATGTTCGAGCGTAGGTTCCCCCCTCTTCCTCCTCGTGACTTGGGACCATCACTTCGTGGCCGAGAATTTTTACCCCCACCACCACTTCCTCCCAGGCCAAGGGATGCTCTCCCTCCACCACCTCCCATTGGGCTGCGAGGACCTGTTGGATCTGTTAGAGATTCACCAGTTTATGATCGCCCAAGTTCAGAGTATAGTATTTTCAGTCGGCGATCACCATCATCATCTGCTGTTCCACCAAGTCGATTTAGGTAAGAGAATTCTCTATAGTATGTTATGTAACACCCACTGCAGAATGTATTCGTGCAGTGAAGGTTTGAGTGGAAACTGTTGTGAATGCATGAACAGTTTTTAGGTTTTCTAAAAACTGTAACTGAAACTATTTTCTAATGTCAGTTGTGGACCATTCATGAAAGTCCAGTGTATAGTGCACCATGTGAGTTTTTAAAACCTGAACAGTTGCTCTATTACTGTAAAGAATAGAAAAGGTAATAGGCACTGGGGAAAAAAATTTGCAACAGATCTTTTTATACAAAACTCAAGAAATACTTGTGCCTCAAGTAATTCGTATTACTCTAGTGTGTGTGTGTGTGTGAACACACAAGTCTTAATCCAAGCCTTAGATTTTTTAGCTCTTGTACAGTAAAAACTTTGCCTCAGCTAGACGCAACCATTTGCTTGTGAAATTTTCAGTTTGATATTTCTGGAAAAATACTCCCTAGGTTTTTTAGGCTTGATGACAGAGCCATGAAATCATCACATGTATTCATTTAATTTGATGGTGTTCAATAAGCTTTGTATATTGATTGAAAATTGTGTGAAGAGTATTGTACAGTGCATGGCGTAAAGACAGTGTTTGAATACCTAAATGATAAACCCTCAGACTCATTACATGTGTGTACTTAATGCATTTAACAAGATCAGTGTTTCTGTATGGAGCCTTTACGTGTTTTTATATTAGTTATTATACATAACAAAGTATTTTTGTGTTTGAAGGTAAAACGTAATACACCTGCATTAGAAATATCTATTGTAATAATAATTCTGCACAGGTTGGTGTACAATTTTGCTGTTGTGTGAGTACAGTGTGCTTTGTATGTGGAGTAGTAGTTTGGCTCCTAAAGACTTTGCTCTTTGTTGAGATTATTTACTCTTCAGTGAAAAATAATTGCCAAAAGAAAAATATTCATCTTGTATTTCTTAAAATAGTTTCAAAATGGACATACCTGCATAAGGGTAAATACTCACTTTTTGTTTTACATTTCTTTGTTTAAAATCTCGGATTGGTTGCAGTGTGAGCTGAAAGCATGGCAGCATTGTTTTTGGGTAATGAGTATTCCATTTGGTTTTGTCATTAAATTTTATATGCATATATAAAATCTGAAAAATTAATATGAACTTAACGCTTCACAGTATGTTGTCCACTGTATGTAATTAATGAATGTAATTTCCACAAATTTCAGTGGTAAGTCATGTCTGAAAATACTGTAGGGCTCAAAAACGCACTATAATTGTCCAGTAGAGGTTCTCGTGATATTTTGTTTTAGGACTGTAATGCACTAGATATAAATGCATTAAATATTTACTGAATTTTCAATTTGTGTGATAAGCTTACTGAACAGTAATTTCTGTAGCAGTTATTAAAACTGTGACAGGTTTTCAGGTTAGCATGTCACTGATGGCGTGTCAGTGATTTAAATATATATTAATGTGCTTGAAGATTGTGCTGAACAGATGCTTATAAAATTTAGGTACTTGATGCTTTGACAACCTTCATAGAGTAGTTGGTTGTTGAGGCACACTCACCAGTTGTGACCTGCAAAAATCTGAGATGGTGTTATATTAGACACCACGAATAAAACACACACTTGACGTTGGAACCCATATCCTTAGTTCGTTTCTCTTGGAATTTTCACAACAGTCTTGATGCATGTGATAAAAATATACTTAATGTCAGTTGTGGTGGTATCAGTATTTTTAAAAGTAAAGATTTTACATTTTGCTTTCTAAGTGTACTTGTACAAATACACATGTAAACAAATAAGAAATAAAGATACCTAAATTAAAATAACCGTGTTTGTGATGCTTAAATTTGGCGTACTGTCTTGGCACACACTTAACCCTGGGCGAGGAAATTAGGCTCTTTTTGAATTGTAGTATTTTCATGAAGATAGTCACATGCATTTTCAGGACACTGTTGTATGAATTTCCAAGAAATAGTTTCCATTTTTTCAGTCATTGCTTACAGTATACCCAGAACCTTATTAGCATGCAAAACAATGCATGTTACTCAGTAATTAGTTTTGTGAAATTGATATGCATGCAAAGTAGTGAGCATTTTCATAGATGAAGTCTTTTTTGGAGCCTACTTTCCTTGCCTCCATAGTGATCCATTTTTGAGAACTGTAGTTCGTGGATCCATTGGGAGAGTAAAGTTTCTTGAAGTGACTGCAACCCTTGAAGTTAACACAATTGACTACTTCACAATAAATCAGTTAAATATGTTAACATACTTCTATGAATCAAAACTACTCCATTGCACACCTGTAAATGTGCAGCTACTATTCAGTTTATGCTCCTGAAGTCACTTCTTTGAAATTAATATAAAATTTGTGTAGTTTTAACTACACTGCCATTTACTTGCTCAAGTACACATTTTAATCACAGTTTGTGAGGAATGTGCTATTCAGAAAACGTAAGTTTTGTCCTGTGATCAGGAAATTCACTGGCTGGTATAGATGAAAGTTGGGCTGAAATGTGATTGTGGAGTATGGAAATATTGCAACATTTGAGAAACTAAGTCATTGGTTTTTATTCATAATTTATCAACTATTATCCGACCCTTTTTTAGTTTTCTGTAAAGTATATGGACAACGTAATTGGATTCAAAGCAGGAAAAGATGTAGTGAGAGGCTAGTTCATTCTGAAAAAGTTATTTTTTCTGAATTTTGTTCGAAGTTTGTATAGTAACATTTTCCCACTGTGATTAAAGATTGAATGGGTTTACAAGAACAGTTGTAGTTTGTACCACCCCTTTCATGTTCACTTAAGGCTTATGCTGTAGTGTAGAACTGTCAGAATGGCTTTGTATATTTCAGAGGAGTGATTTTGTTTATCCAGTGGAAGATGCTATCATTTAAACGAAACAGTTATTATAGTGTCTCCGAACTGCATAATATGGCTAACTGCATTAAAGTAAGTGCAGACAAAGCAGTGTGACTCAATAGATCAGTGTTACTGATACTCACCTTCTATAACCGAACACCAAGGCAAGCTTAGACTTTTAGAATAACTACTAAGTTGCTATTAAAATATACATCTGACAAATGTTTGAAAGCTCGGCTCTTTTGTGAATTAGGTAATGTTATATTGCTAATTGAATTAATGGTAAGGTGCTCTTGTTTACTTTGATAATTTCTGATTTTTTTGTCCAGTATGTTCACTGTTCAGAAGGAAGTCCCATTGCCTTATAATATACAAAGATGGGAAAAAATTGCAACACCAAGAAGTTGTGTGACATAAATGAAACTTGGCATTTTTCTACATCTGAAAAATGTCTATTCTTATTTGATGAGTGACGTAAGAAAGGTGGTGGTAGTGCCACTTTGAGGATGTAAATAGTTTGCTTTAAATATATACTGTAATGGTCATGAGTGTCAGTTACCTTTGAGATTGGACATGGTGGGTTGGTTAGTCAAGAATGCCTTTGATGGCAGACTCCATAAACAGTCAGTCTGAACGAGGCCACATAAGAGTGCTACGAGAAGCTGGATGATCCTGTGATATTGTAGAGAGAACTGGCTGCAGCGATCACGAGAATGTACGGTTGCAAGAAGACTGGGCTGCAGACAGCCATGTGGCACCAGAGGCAAGACCATTGTTTGGCATATGGTTCTGGTGCATGATACTGCATCTGCAATGGCAATTTCAGCAGCAGTTGGCATCAGTGACACAACGAATTGTTACAAACCAGTTACTTCAAGGACAGCTCCGAGGTAGACATCCTGTAGCGTGCATTTGACTGGATCCAAACCACTACCATTTGCGACTTACAAGGGGAGGCCGCCAATTGTGAAATTCAGATTCGATTCATACTGTGCATAATAAAAGCTCATGGCCAGAGGTGTAATATATATATAATTCCCAGCAATCAGGTGCAACAATTATGCATATAATAAGTTGTTGAAAGTCGTTTGTCGTGGAAAAACTGGCGACTTCGAACATCATTGTTTCCCGCAAACAAAGTTGTATTTCACAAATGTTGTTAATTATCTTCATAATGTTATCCACGTATAGTTAACGGAAGACGTAGAAACGATATTCCGAAACGAATACGTATAGCGTAAGTCAGATGTTCGAATTAGAATAGAGACACCACGAACACAAATTTACTGTGGCAGGTATGAAATATAAACTCCGTTACTCGCTCGTTACACTTGGACAGATGTTGAATGGGCCAAAACGAGCCGCCGCATAACAGCGTAGTTGCATGCTACCTTCGAAAGAAGGTAGATGCGGTCCCTAGCGCAACTTATAACATCGTCGAAACCAGTGCGGACGGCAGAGCTTTGGTACACCCTGTTTAAAAAAAGGGAAAAATGGAGGCGGTACAATTGGAGACCGATCAGCCTTCACCAACATGCATAAGCAATTCTTTAATAGTGTGTGTGTGTGTGTGTGTGTGTGTGTGTGTGTGTGTGTGTGTGTATTATAATGGAGGGAAACATTCCACGTAGGAAAAATATATCTAAAAACAAAAATGATGTGACTTACCAAATGAAAGTGCTGGCAGGTCGACAGACACACAAACATACACACAAAATTCAAGCTTTCGCAACAAACTGTTGCCTCGTCAGGAAAGAGGGAAGGAGAGGTAAAGACAAAAGAAAGTGGGTTTTAAGGGAGAGGGTAAGGAGTCATTCCAATCCCGAGAGTGGAAAGACTTACCTTAGGGGGAAAAAGGACGGGTTTACACTTGCGCACACACACATATCCATCCACACATATACAGACACAAGCAGACATATTTAAAGACCTTTCCGCTCCCGGGATTGGAATGACTCCTTACCCTCTCCCTTAAAACCCACTTCCTTTCGTCTTTCCCTCTCCTTCCCTCTTTCCTGATGAGATAAGTTTGTTGCGAAAGCTTGAATTTTGTGTGTATGTTTGTTTGTGTGTCTATCGACGTGCCAGCGCTTTCGTTTGGTAAGTCACATCTTTGTTTATATATATATATATATATATATATATATATATATATATGAATTACAAAAAACTAATAATACAAAAAAAGTTGCTTCGCGCAAGATTCGATCCGGCGACCTTTGGATTACGAACCCGAGCGCTTACCGCTGCGCCACGGCGCTGTAGAAAATTATTAATCGTAGAGAGTATTTCACCGCAACGGTTTCTTTTAACTGTCTATTTTCTCGACAACGGCTGAGAAGTGCATCTTGGTGCTTTGCCACATTACACCTTTGGCCATGAGCTTTTATTATGCGCAGTATGAATCGAATCTGAATTTCACAATTGGCGGCCTCCCCTTGTTAGTGATGTAAAGTGAGAAGTCATTGGAGAACAGGGTGGAGGTCTATTGTATCTTCTGACGGCAGCTGGTTCAGCTTTGGTGCCAATGATGGTTGTCTTGGTTAGCAAGAGGTCAGTTGAGTGTCTGCAACCAATCTACCTGTGTAATGGCACTCTCCCACACACCCTGACTGCAAATTTGTACGTCAATCTGGTGATTTCTCCTGTTGTGCTGTCACTCATGAACAGCATTCCAGGGGGTGTTTCTGAACAGGATAATGCTCACCTCCTATCACTGTTGTAACCAAACATGCTCGAGAGTGAGTCGACATGTTACTTTGGTGTGTTTGATCCCCAAATCTGTCTCCAGTAAGACACCCCCAGTGTCATCCACAAGCAGCATTAACCATCCCTGCATTGGCCAACTTCTTAAGTGCAACAAATGTGGCACTCCGTCTCACAAACTGACATTCGGCACCTGTACAATTCTCTACATGCTTGCATTAAACATTGCAGCTGCTATACCAGTTATTAATGTATCAGCATTTCACATTTGCAATGGCCTATCTCGTGCTTTCGTTAACCTGTGGTCTTGCAATGTTAATCACTTAAAATGTGTTACCTAGACAGAATTTATTCTGAAAATTTCATTATGTTATTTTTTTGTGTCAATGATGATGATTGGTTTGTGGGGCACTCAACTGTGTGGTCGTCAGTGCCTGTACAAAGACCCAATTTTTTCACAGCCCAGTCTGACCACTGTCACAAATGATAATGATTACGATGATGAAGACAACACAAAACACCCAGTCCCTGGGCAGAGAAAATCCCCAACCCGGCTGGGAATTGAACCTGGGACCCATTTTTGGTTGAGATTTGTCACCCACACTCAAGTCTGGTATTAAAATAAGTCTGTATCTAGAATGCTGACAGTACAGAGAGAATCTTTAATTGTCCACCTTCAGTGTGAAAGAGATCGTCAAAACAGGTGGAATGAGAGTTGTCTTTTGTTAAAACTCGTCAAAATCACACATTACCCAATAAACATGGCTGTGAAATGCTAGATTTTCATATGATGTCTTTCAGCTGTATAATGTTCGTGAAAGCTTGCAAGTGTAAGCAGTGTATCAGTTTTCACCACTAAATTTCTTGCTTCACCATAATTTTTATTTAATGTACATTGGTGCAGCACATTCCTGGATATAACCCTCAATTTAAAACTAGTTTGTATTATTAAATGCTATGATGTGAGCTGCTATATTATTCTGGCAACTTAACTTTAATGCAAATCATAGAATTCATTTGTTTCCTGGATTAGAAATTCTGGGAAGTGTGATTGTAATTTACTTCCTAGTATCATTAGTGTATGAAGCGACAGTATCATTCATAATGTGATATGAACTTGAATTATTTTCCAAAACTCAGTGCTTAAGGTAAATAGTATAATTTTTGTCTCTTACTTTGGAAAATCTTGATGAGAAAAGCATTAATTGGTACACATGTGGTGGATTCAGTAATTTGTCAATAAGTGAGGAAAGGCAAAGTTCAGATGTTAAATACAGTTGGAATGTTAATTTGAGATAGGAAAGAAATGAAGTGGTGCTTGAGCAGTATACTAAAAATATCTTTACTAAATGCCAAAAGCTATGCACATAACATCCACAAGCCAGTATTTTCTTAAAATGCTTTCAGGGAATGAACTGACCATTTAGAACGAATGGAAGGCACAAAAATCACACTGGGGATTGGAGTTCAAAAACCCAGTCTATTGAGTGCCTGGATTAAAATTTCTGACTGAAATGTAAAGTGTGGAACATTGGGTCCATATTTTTATAAGGTGTATGTAGCAATGTGTCCAAATGTATACCACATAAAATTGGATCTGCTTACTATTTACCTCCATGAGAATGTAGCAGTATGACGGAGGTGATATGGAGGATGAAATGCAAACAGCATACCAATTTTCTATGTTAACATTGATTAAAATGAAATGCAGGCATTGACAGTTTAAAACTAGGTATTTTAAGAACATATCACTACCTCACATTTAAGGCAGTATCAGTGTCATGGTTGCAGATGTGAAGATGGGTGCAGAGGTAGAGAAATTAACAGGTGGCCTCAATTTCAAAGGTGATGAAATTTCTCGAGCATTTTCATCATATGAATTGCACAAGTCACCCTTTTTGGGACTTGGGTGCAAGTTACTGCAGAAGAGAAATACAGAATGGTTGTTGACTGGAAAATCTCACCGCATGGGAGAACGGAAGCAGTGGAGAAAAATCTTTTTGCATGTTACGCACATTTGTTTCTGCCTTGAATGCAATAGTTAAACACAGTTGAACTATTGTGCAAATGCTTGCCTGGTACAGCATCACCAAAAAAGCTATTAGCTGTTTCACTAAAACTATGGAAATAATTTATCCTCTTGACTTTGACGCCAGATGGACAAGTCATGTGATCACTTACGAAGAAACTAAGTTAAACTTGGTAGTGAGGATCAAAATGGTGGTGGTGATTTGCTTGTAACTCTGGGAGATTTTTTCATGGTTGCTTCTAGCCAGAAATAGTAATAACTTGTCACCAAATTATTCTGGAAGAAAGAAGCAAACTACGTATAGTATTCTGATGATGGACAGTATTTAAGTTTTTTTCCATTCCACACCATTTTCTTTCTGTTGTTAGTTGAAAATGACTAATTCTTCTTAAATGGACTCTAGTTGGTGATTCCAAGAGAGCATGAAGGTGAAAACCTTTTTGCTAAAATGTTTCCATTGCATGCGGAGTTTGTGATAATTTTGTGTGTGTGTGTGTGTGTGTGTGTGTGTGTGTGTGTGTGTGTGTCCGTCCGTCCTGACGCTGTTTTCAATTAATTTCCTAGTACCATTGAATTAAACACTAAATCAGAAATCTGCAAATTTGTCAGTTTTACTTTCTATTACTTCTGAAAGTATTTCACTGAAGTAAACTGGAATTCCACAGATTGACTGTACTGCTTAAGTACATCATACACTCTACCAGTAGAACGCACAGCTTTTCCTGCCCTTTCTAATGCCTGGAGGGGTGATTTTGACCCCTTCTACATAACAATGTTCCAAATTGTTTCAAAATTGTATGCAATTATCATATTTTAGTGCTTTTATTTGACACACACACACACACACACACACACACACACACACACACACAAAATTCAAGCTTTTGCAAAAACTGTTGCCTCATCAGGAAAGAGGGAAGGAGAGGGAAAGACGAAAGGATGTGGGTTTTAAGAGAGAGGGTAAGGAGTCATTCCAATCCCGGGAGCGGAAAGACTTACCTTAGGGGGGAAAAAGGACAGGTATACACGCGCGCGCGTACACACACACACACACACACACACACACACACACACACACACGTGCACACACACACACACACGCAGACATTTGTAAAGGCAAATAGTTTGGCCAGAGATCTCTGCCCAAACTCTTTGCCTTTACAAATGTAATTGCATAGAAAAATGGAACTATTCAGGTTTGCAGCAATTTTAGCTAGGTTATACCCAATTGACATTAGTATTCAGTTTCTTGTGCGTTTTCCACAAGCCTTCTTCACACATACATTACACTTGTAAATGGTTTTATTACACTTGCACAGTTTAAGAACTTGAAATGTATGGCGTTTCTGTGCCACCTCATTTTCATTCTTTTCGTAATATTCTGAGGTCCTACGAGGTGAGCGACTGTTCATGTACAGTGCGTAGTTCCTACATAAGTTGCTGAATAATTTTTTGTCCATTCATACCGTCGTAACATGAACAGAAGTTAATTATTCCATTACAAAGTAAAATAACTGAAGTTTGGGAGTGTATGAAATTACAGTATTCCAATAAAGGGATGAGTGTGACAACCCTGGGTATTACAGCTGAAACCTACAGAAAAATTATAAATTGTGTGAAATGCAGTGGTTTTCAGAACATTGAAAATAGGTAACAAATGAATAAAACTCATGACAGGAAATGTTACTCCAATCATTGTGTGAAATGTAGTTATGTGAAAACTGAAAAAGGTCATTATGAAACTGAGTGTTCTAGTGTTAAAACAATCACATAAGATAAACAAAAGTTAACAACATATCGGCTTCCATTGAGTATTAGGACTGGGTGAATGGTTGTATTCTGTGTGCGTTACACTCTAAATTATTGAAAAGGGACCTCAATAGGAAGGGTATAACCACAGGGAGTCTAAATGTAAGACCCCCTTGGAGAAGGTAGGACCTGAAAACCACTCTTCAGAGTATTCTAGATACATCAGGCCACATTGTTGTGGCACTTAAAACTTCCAAAGTGTATAAATTTGAAATAGTTTTGCAGTGACAAAGTATAAAAAATTTATATTTACATTTAAATTTATTGACACCGTGTGTATGATTCTTTATTCTGTACTAAACAGCAAAAACTGTTTCAAATTGAATAGTTTTTTTAAAGTAAATTGTGCTTGATTTTTATTGGAAATGCAAATACAATAAACTCTAAATTGTCTGCAGTAATTAGGGATTTGAAAACTGTGGATAATGGAATTCTGCAAATAACCTGCAATTAAAGTACACAGATTATTTATATAATCATAATTTAAAATTATATAATCATAATTTAATTTAATCATCATAGTGTGAAAATTTTGTACTTTAAACGAAAACAGTACAATCCAATTTTGCAAACCAATTTCCCTTTACATTACACTAATGCAGTCCATCTCGGGCAGCATTCGAGCAGCACATTGTTTGGTAAACTCATATTGTAAAAGAGATTATTACTTGTGTGCGACTGGTCCCAGGTTAATGGCAAGTTTTCAGCAGCAGGAAAAGTACAAAAATTTCATCTGGCAAACATCTATAACTGAGGAACTGCTAACTGCTTGAAACCTTTTCCTTCAGAATAATACCCTTCAAAAATTTTAAGTTTCGTAGGTATTTTGTTGCCAAGTAATGTGGGCAAAGCTGCAATGGGTAAATTGCTATTCGATTATAAAGCTTTTTGCAGGGAGGAGTAAAGGAAAAATGTTTTGAACACAACAGGCTGTTAAGATCAGTTTAAAAAAATCATAAATTCCAGTAAACTAGCTGTTCAAGTACACTGCAGTATTAACATTGAATCATGTGGAATACATTTTGTAATATATATTTACTTGCCATCATTCCTTTGCTTTTAAAACCAGACAATATTCATGTTTTGCCATGAACACCCTTCATTTCAATTCCTTTTGACTCCAGCACTTGACTAATTTTATTATTATTCCAACCGGATTGTGATTGTCGCATGGCGTTATATTGTTAGCAGTTTGCCTCTTGATCACCCATCCTACAGACTTACAGCAAAACCAAGCAGATTGTTCCTATCTACCCTGTTGCCTTATCACTCGTAGTCATACCAGCACAATTCATTGAAACTTGGAATATTGTCTTTTTTTAATGAATAATGTACGTGGTTTTGATATACTGGTGGCATGTTAATGAATCAGCAAACCAATAATTCTTACTGCACAAGAGCTTTTCATAAGTAATTACTTAAGCTTGAGTATATTTGGTCAGTGGTATCACTTGTTGTTAACAAAGAGTGAAGAAACTGAAATTGCTTTTCAAAAAAATATTTGGGTGGATGTCCCCCGCCCCCCGCACACACCACACAGTCATCACTCAGGTAGGTGGTGATGCCAGTGTTCAGTCATTCTTGAGTACACTGCCTCCACTTACTGAAGATTGTTTCTTCATATCTACTCACTGCCAGAAACCTTATTGTATTAAATTTGGTTTGGAATTACTGTACAAAAATTGGAGATTCGCTTAAATTTGTTTGTAATATATAACTGGTAAACTGGAATATTTGGCAATATACTTTGCTCAGAAATTGTGGAATTAGTCCAGTTCCTTACTGTTCTTAAAATCACGGACAGATAAGCCCATACTGTGGAGCTGCTACCACCAGTGCTGCCAACAGAAACCCGTAAAAAGTGTGTATGCACACTTGGTGGAAAATTCCTTACCTGCTCAATGTCCCTTGCTGCTTTACATGTAATCCAGCATTCGTGCCCTACAGTTAATTTAGTGTAGACCATTTGCTAACAACAAATGGCACATAAAGGAGCCATTTTTTGATCACAATAAACAGCAAAAGTACTACATTTTTTAATTGGAATTGAAAATTTTCCAAAAAATTTGTTCACACTAAGCAGAATCCCTTTCTTTTGCTAATCCTTGTTTTGCCTATTAATAGTTTCGTCTTTGCCAACAGTTTTTGTGTGGTTCATGGTTGTGATGAAATTTCTGTACATGTAATTAGCAGTTCCAAAAATTGTGGAATTTCTTTCTGCTTCAGTCTTTTGTCATTGATGGAATTTTGGTCTGTCAGGTGCCATAAAATCAAATTCTTACTATAAATGCTTATCAAAATAGTTTAAACCATTTTCTGTTTACTTCCAAAAATATGGCTGCCAATGTGCCAGTTCCTTGTGATACAATAGTTTCTTCGACCTTTTCAAGTGTTTTGTTCTGAAGGTGCATTATTGATCTCATTTTCCAGACAAAACATTGTAATCAGCTTTGTTCCTTATATGAAAAAAAATTGCAGCCTGAACTACATTAATTTTGTTTTGCCAACAAAATGTTCAGAGTAAGTGTGTATATCTTGTTCTTGGCTGCAAAGTATTTCATTATTGTCTGAGCAAAATATTTCCAAAACTATTTAACTATGAAGCTTCCATTTTAAGTGAATTTCACGCTGTTATTAGGAAACCAAGAAGTATATTCAAATGTTAATGTTTCTTTAATCAGTACCCTTAAAATATGATTGAAGCATATGTAACTGACAACATATATTTTGATACTGTGATCTGTGGACACTAAAAGCTTGTCAATGTCTTGCCTAAGCAGTACAAGGTACTCTTATTCTCACTAAGGCAGGAAGTACTAGTGTTGTGCAGGGTAACTGGAATGAAGGGATGGAGGGAAACATTGCAGACAGATCAGCAAAAGCACCAAACACCCTCCCTCCCCCCAACAAATCTTTGCTCAATCTGTCATGTCCTGTCAGATGTTATTTTGTCTGGGTAACAGCATGTCAAATGGCACTACAGACAGGGAGTTATATTTAAGTGAAGCTAACACTCTGTGGCGCACTTCTTTTGATGCTCATAAGTGTAATGGGCCCTTAATGCAGCGGGGTCAGGGATTTTCACCTGCCTTGAGATGACTGGGTGTTTGTTTTGTCCTCATCATTCATGCAAGGGGCAAGATAGGACTGAGAAAAGGCTGGTAATTTGTACGGGTGCTGATAATCGCGCAGCCGAGTGCCTCACAATCCGATAATCATCTGAAATATGCTAATCTCCTCCAGTAAGCAGCCTCACCACAATGTGGAGTTTAAGTGGCTCTCATAGAGCATCAGATTTTAACTTTTCATGATTTATTTGCCAATAAGAAGCATGTTTTTAGGCAATAGTAAGGCACTTGTTAAAAATAAATAAATAAACAAAAAGATTGAGCTTTGTTGTGTAGCGGTACTTAAAATACAGGGTGAATCAAATAGAATTGGCTGTCTAAATTCCTCAAACTAATAAACATATACAATGAATTTTGTTTCTTGATAAATTGGAAACTATCTTCCCTCTCCCCTGCGCCCCTTTGCTACCACCACCGGGTTTAATGTGCCCCCCCTCCCTCTTGAGATGCGTGTCATATGTCAGTGTGGTATTAAAATTGTTCCCATACAGTAGTGAGCATATTTTGAGTTATAGCTTCCGCAGCTGCCGTTATGCAATGCCTCAGTTCATTCGTTGTAGTTGTTTTTGTTGGTAATGGAAGCACGTAAACAGTCTTTTATAAACCCCAACAAGAAATAATCACATACAGTCAGGTCTGGTGACCTTGAAGGTCAGTAATCCTTTGATTTAAAAATCCCTGCATTTCAAGGTGCCAGTGTGGTGGTGCCCTATCCTGTTGGTAAATGAAGCCATTCCAATGAGTCTCCAGTTGTGAGAAAACAGTTCTCAAGCACATGGAGATACATGTTTCCTGTTAGTGTTCTTGGCAAAGAAAAATGGACCATACACATTTTCCTGTGAAGCTGCACAAAGAAATTTTGGAGAGTCCATCATGTTGTACAACTTTTATGTTGTTATTCCATGCCCCATATTTTCACATTGGCGGTTCACCTTTCCATTTAAATGGAATGTTGCCGTGTCACTAAAGACTAAGTGTGTAAGAAATCGGTCATCTTCCATCTTGCCAAGAATGAAATTAGACTCCGCAGCTGCACGGCGAACGGATTTCTGCAGACTCCTCGTGAAACTATAGCGGATGCTTTCAACGTCTGTGAGGCACTTGGGGGACGGCATGGCGATTTGCCTTTACACAAACAACCTGATTCTTGGAATTGTTCATGCCATTGTCTAATGCTCTTTGCTGTAAGAGGATCTACGTCATATTTAGTACGAAAGTTCTGTTGAACGGTTATTACTAACCCGCACTGCAAAACTCTTTGTCGTCCTGACACCAGTTTTGCTAGAACTGAAGTGGGCACACACTGCTGCTACCTAGCAGGAACAACACACAACTCGAGAGTTTGCTCTTTACAACAGTAGGTTGCACATGCCCATATCTCAAATAACATAATAGTTATGATTTTTTAAAATCACATGATTGTTTTTGATATACCCTGTATTTAGAAGACTGATAATATTTCAGTGCACATTGCTTTTGCTTATAAGGCCATCAAAAAGGCAAATTAAGATGAATGTATAAATTTCAGCTTACATAGCATAACTGTTGGGCTTTCAGAGGGAGAGTTGTGTGTGACTGTATGATCACTTCACGGTACACCACAGTATGTTTATTTTAAATGTAATTAAAATATGTTAACAATTCCTGAATTTTATATATTTTTGACAACTGATTTCTGCACTACGGAAATTTGAATTTGCTCCTGTACAAGTTGGCCTCATAAAATACTGCCAGGAAGTATGGCACTGGCACAGAAACTGCTGGCTTGAAGGGTTAATCCAGTGAGTCACTGTGTGGTATTTGGCAAGATGTTGGATGCATTAATAAAATAGATCAGGGAGCCTAATAAATGCACTACAGTTGAGATGAGATCATGTTTTTTATAAATTGCAATTTAGTTTGTCTAAAAAGGAAACAATGTTTTAAATATTCAGTAGGATCAGCAGTCTATTTTCCTGTACGTACTTTTTGTTCTAATTGTCAAGAGTGGGTTAATTTATTGTAATATTACTAATGTGCGTGTTCTGGTTTTACATCATTTTCTTCAGTTGCTCTGGTTGGCCAATTGACAATTCAGGGTACGATTCACATTTGGGATTAAGATAATTTTATCTCCAGAAAAAAAATATTCACAGAACACAATTTCTCTATTGCTCAACACTCACCTGGTATGTTTGCTTTTCAGTATCAGTACGGATAACATCTAAAAGATAGTCACCACAACAAATGATAAAATTCCACACTGAATATTTAGCACACAAGAGAAAATGGCAAGTAATCCTTTTGGTTTCTGTCACATAGTATACGTCATCTTTGTTTCTGTGCACCTTACCCCCACCATTTCTATTTGATTAACAGCCGTGCTGTATTAATTTTTTAGCGCTCTTAAATTTCTTAGTTAAGTTTGTGCCAGAATGTAAGATTGCAATATACTTTTCATAATATACGTAAAATGCTGGTTGGGTAGGGGGCTTGGACGACTGACAAATGACAGGAGTGTCACAGTGAGCAAACCAACAAATTCTTTTGTAGAAGACGAAGTCTCTGATGGAAAGATAACAATTACATTGTGGTCTCGTCAAATGTAAAGACACTTTAAAAGTTATTCAAATTCTTGGTTGGAAAAAAAGTAGTCACAGTACGTAGATAGGAAAACACGGATTGCAAGTTAATGTGCAGTTAAGGGAGTAATATTAACTAGTTCTTGGATACAGGGGCCAGTGTTTCTTAGATCACTTGCACGGAATTTTTCGTCCATTAAATACTCCCATAAATTTTTTGGCAAATATCACTGTTCGCTTGTAAAATGCAGTATGTTAATTCGTGCAAAACATTGTCAGGTTGAGGATGTATGTCAACTGACAAATCATCTCGGGGCATTGTTTTTGTTTCGGAATTGACACTAGTAGTAAAATGCAATAATTTTAAAAATAAAGAAGATAGAAAATGTAATTACATTAAACTTGTAAGCAGACAACTGGCTGTGAGCAACTGACAAGAGAAACTCGTCACACCCCCATCATTGGTAAAATGGCTCAGTGGGTAGCCTGTCAAAAACTGAACACAGATCAAGCATGAAAACAAGGTATTCTGAACTGTGAAAAAAGCAGCAAAATAGAAACGGTGAAAGGTGCAATTTCAAGGTGTGAAACATCAAGTGACTTGCAAGAACCATGGTGACATGGTTATATGGTCATAGTGTTGGACTACAAAATGGGAGATCTGTGTTCAAACCTCCCTCGTGCCAAATTTTTTCATTAATTTCTGAGCTGTGTGTCGGGTCATTGACATGTCTGATCTCATGTAGTCTTGACAATTGTCATACTATACACTGGTTATAGAATCTGGGTCATGTGGTAAGAATATATTACTGTTGCTAGTAAATGTGATGAATACTGAGAGCAGGTGAGATGCCACATAGACCTCTCACAGAAGTGTAAACAACAAGTAAACACACATGAACTATGTTACAATGAAGGAATTAAAGAGTAAAAACTTCTAAAATGGAATGCAAGAGATATAACATATGGTACTTGTGTAGATTGAATGTGTGGAGGTTCCTTTGTTACATATCACTGTTGTAAACAGATGTTACACCACGATAAACACACAGATTTGAAGACAGTAAACACAAGTCAGTGATCAGATGGGACAGTTCATAATTTTCTGCATGGGTGGGTGGGGGGGGGGGGGGGGGGGGTCACGAGGGTGATTGGAACCAGGATCTCCCCCTTCGGAGGCAAACACCATGACCACATAATTACTATGACACCATAGTCATTGAAAGTCAGACCATTCACTATTCCTATTTCACTTCTTTTATCTACAACTCGGTACACCTTTCTCTAGTTTCCACATGTGATATATGCTCAGTTTCTGACAGGCTGTCCAATGGGCTATTGTACCAATAAATCTGGGCGAAAGCGGGGGGGGGGGGGGGTCGCTATGGGGAGTAGTTTCCTTTGTAAGCATCTGTTTCTGAAAATGTGTGTTTTGAAATGGTTGAAATTTGAGCCATATATAAATATTTTACATATACCTAAGAGCTTATAAGGAATTGGTGAGTTTTGACCAGTTGCAGATATAATTGAGAAGGAAATTTCTTGCTGACTGGGGCGGCCAGATGATGTGAAATTTGCGTTCAGATCAGTCAAGTTATATGTACATGGATTGGAATTCTGCTTCTTGCAAAAACTTTTGTGAGAATATTTTGTATTAAGTCAAAAGACTTTTACTGTGGAGGAGGACACTGTCAGCATACATTTGTATATGTGGACTACATTGTCTTATTTTTCTCCCTACAGAATATATTCTGCTTTAGAATGTTAAGAGGAGGAGAAAGATCAAAAAGTGTTATACAAATACTGCTGGAATCTCTCCTGGGCTAAAAGATTTTTATTGCAGATCATGTAGTACAACAGAATAATTTGGCATTTGATCTGTCAGATTTCATACCAGCCCATAGCAGATATGCCCCAAGTATTAATTTACTAAAGTAACCTCGTGTTTGCATATAATTATGTAAGAATTCTTGTAGAGAAGAATTACGGGAGAACGAAAGTCTTTGAGAAACAAAAATGAAAAATTTATTTAAAATGACAGTATAAATAATGCAAGAAGTAAAATTTCAAATCATGGGAATGCAAGTTGATTGTAAACTGGAGGCAGACGCTGTGTACCATATTGTTGCCACACCAATTAGTAAGAACATTTACCGCTGCAACTGATTGAATCTACAGTTGAAAAAGAGTTGTTGCCTAATGTTTAAATAAAATATCCTTATTTTCTAGCGTTTTAACAATTCTGTCTGATCAGAAAAAGATCCTGCATAAGATCTCCAAAAGAGTTGTATTTTCTTTCATGTACATGTGATTAACATGCTGAAGCTCATGAAAAATGGTGGGTCACAAGGTGTGTGCCTCTGATTGTTAGCGTAACATATGGTGTCCTGTAACTGGTAGTCTTCTCTTTGCAAGTCTGCAAATGTTTGTCAATCTCTTTCCATTCAAGTGCAATGTGTCTGTTATTTTACATCTTTGTAATTTGATTAAAAGTGGCTATTAAAGAATGTTTAAGGGTGTATTAATGTGTAATTGCTATATTGTTAATTCATTCCGATTTTTGTTTTAACATTTTAATTTTCTTGTTTTCAGTCGTATGTTTGAAGACTTCAGTCGTGATAGCTTTGAGGAAAGAAGGTAAGTTTTCATGAATACACAAGTTTGTCTATTAATTTTTTTTTACTCCTGCGTTTATTTGCTGCCCCCATGTAAAAATAGCATGAATTCAATCCCTGCTTCACTTTTTAGTTAATGCTTAACATTTTTTTTTCTTCCAGTTCAGGCTGGCTGTGAAATAATTAGGTGTAACTGAACTCCTTGTCAGTAATGCATGCCCCATCTGGTCCCCTTTTTAGAAGAAAATTTGATGAAACAGCCTTTCCTGCAGTGTCCATAACATAGAGTTGTCTTTTGTGGGTAAATTACTCAGTTCACTGTTTCTGTACTATTATTTTCTGTTGTAGTTCATGAGTCATCATCTAACTTTGATTGGACTTGTGTAAGCTTCATATTCCTCTCCTATTTGTTTTGTTTTACTTTTTTTATACCTTGTGTAAGTACGTGTTCTGTTTCCTTTTTATCGGTAATTCTCACCTGTTCAAGATAAGTCTACAGCTAATTGTGTATTTATTTTGTATTAGACCGGGCGCGCGTGGAACGCTCTCTCCTCGCCGCTTTGCACCGTATTAAGACGCAATCATCCGCCTGTCCGTCGCCGTTATAAGCCGGTCCGTAGCGTCGAAGTCCGGTGAAATTTTTCACGCGGGAAGCCTCGGCCGGAATGAAACGGAAGACAATCGCCTGTTGTGTTGCGGCGCGGCGTGACGGTGTAACGGGCAACTCACCTTTGTTCTCTTGTTTCTTTTTGAACATGCTAGATAGATTTCAGATATTCTGTCTTGTTTGATAGATAATTATTGTTGTAGTCTGATACATCCACACCATTACTTTTAAGCATTCTTCTCTTCGTGATTTTTGAAGGAGAATTTTTGAAATAGAATTCTTCTGTTCATTTGTTCAACAAGTAGGGTGGGCACATTCTTTGCTTCACGATCATGTGCATTACGTGCTGTTGGTGTTCAGCAAAATATTATTAACCCTGTTATGAAGTCTCATTCCATAGAAAATTAAACACGGTCCATTTTTTCACTGAAAGAGAAAGTTGCACTTAGACCACATATCCCCTTTTGACACAGTTGTGTACTTACAACATTGAAAAGAAGTGTATAAGGAACCAGTTAGTCTGTACTTACAAAAGACGTTGAACACATCCGACTTAGAAAGGCTTCCCGCACGGCATGTCGGTCGGAAGCGTTCCGTGGAATTAGCGCGACAGATGTGAACAGGTATGCTGCCGGTTGTGTTCTAGATTCTTTGTAGAATATTTTGATTGGAACAAAACAGGAATCATGACATTGTTTCAGATTTCTTTCATTTCCCAGTATCTTAGTGTTACTTGTGAAAGAAAAAGATAATTGATAGATTTTATAGCTGTGTAGGCTGATAAATATATCCCAGCTTGGGCAAACTGAAGTCAGTCCAGAAGAGGACACACATTGTCATTGCTTACTAAGTGTATCTAGTGTTACAGATTAGCATTCATATAGATTATACATATTTATTAGTAAGTATCCATATTACTTTGATGTGGTTTTCTTTATCGAGGAAAAATAAAACACATGTCTCGGCATTATTTGGAAATCAGCACCTTTTTTCAGCAGCTTACAATATTTGGAATCTTTGTCGATTTAATTATGTAATCTAAGGTGTGTTAGAACCATTTGTAGCTGTTTTAATGTGTGTATGTATTGTTTTACATAAATACATTTTTTCTACAAAGTGATGTCTGATTCTTTAATATTACCCTTGTGCTCCGAAAATAATTTGAGGGACCTACTGTAATTTCAGTTTTTTTCTTCTGAACATTATTCTTGATGCTGATTAGCAACTGATGTTTATTATGTGACAAATTCAGTGGATGTTTGGTTGGCTGCAGTATGTTGCTGTCCAGTTTACAAATGGATGTCGTGCCCAATCATGGGGAACATGCTGCTTGCATGCTCATAAACTAAAGTGTTTTGTTTACACTCCCCCACCTCCTTGATATTGTTGATTTGTGAGTGAATTTGTGTTTCACTCTTACTCCTCATTTCATAGTATGGTATACAGTATATAATTTTATGTATTGGAAATGAAAGAAACACCTCCGTACAACTGAAAATTTTCAAGAGATTTTTAAAAAAAGGAAAGAAAGAAAGAAAAAGAAACCCAAACTTAGATTTTTCGCAATTTTTCTCGTTTGTTCTATAGTTCACAAAGAGTTTTGGATGATATCAAGGCTAGCACCAGTTGCTGAAGAGGATGATTATAGGTTGTTTCCCAAGGACAAGTAATAGAATGTCCACATTATAAAGTTTACCAAGTTTTGGTTATTTCATAATGAATTCTGTCTACAGTGAAATCAGTTTTGAAGAATTTTTAAAAATATTGTTGAAAGTCATCAGTGATTTCTCCAGTTTTGGAAAAGTGTTTTCTTAATGCAGTATGTCACTGTGAGTGGTTATCTAAGTGTAAGAACTCTCTCCTCGTCAGTTCATGCTGCAGCTGATATCTACTGAAGTCTACAAAACTAGTTGTATTCAGAAACACTGAGAATGTTGAAGAAAACTATTTGCACGTCTGTTGTTTACAAGTACAATTATTTCTTAGATGTTAGTGTTCTAATAGCCCCTTTAGTTCAGCTTTAATCAATAATAATTTTTGACATCTTGTATCTATTGCTGACTAGGACATATCCTCATAAATCAGTGTTTTTTTCTTTGGCATATTGCCATCCACATTAGTGTCATTTTTTAAGTAAAATGATAAAATATGAGCACCAGTGATGGTTAACTTTTTTTGCAAAATATCCATATTTTTGTGACCAATTTCACTGGTTTACTTTGGAATATGCTTTCTACAGGGACATAAACTTTCAAATGCTGTCAGTTGTTGAAGTCTTGTTTGCTCCAGGACTTTACTTTTTGGGAAAAATGTCTATCCATTTTTCCCAAATACAGTGAACTGCAACAAATTTGTTGGTATGTTGCCTTTTTTCCGTAATTGATTTATCGAATTATACAATGTGTAACCCAAAATATATTCCAGCCTTTTGCATTTGGATGTTTTACATCAGCACGAAAGAACTACAAGTTATGTTTATCATTATTAATGCTTGAAATAAAACTTAACTGTATTTAATCATTTAAGACGATTGCTGGCAAATACTTACGGTCAGAAGGCATAATGTGTATTAATGCTGATAGACGAACAGAAGTGCCACTGTCCTAGCATTTGAAACCAGTTTCCGAAAATCTAATGTAACTGGATGAATAAAAAAATCTACTCCCCAAGTGGTGGCAGGAGGTATTACAGTTTGCAAGCTTTTGGAGCCAGTGGCTTCTGGCAGAAAGGTTAAGGAGAAAATAAGGGGTAGAGTTCGGAAAAGTCTCTTGGAACCCTGGGTCAGTGCACATTTACCAAACAGGATGAGAAGGAAAGAGTGACTGTTGGGGACTGCCTTTTAATGCCAACTGTCAGAATGTAAGTACTGTTGTTTGTGAGTAGATTTAATGTGAGCTGACCTATAGTGAGAATGAGATCAACATCAAGGAAAGTGGCATGGGAATCTGAATTGGACCATGTGAAATTTAATTGGGTGACTGTATTTAGGGATTCCAAGAATTTTAACAGGTCAGCCTCACTGTGAGTCCATATAACAATGATGTCATCAGTGTATCTAATCCAAACCAAGGGCTACAGGCTTATGGATCCCAGGAAAGCACCCCCACACCCGGTGACCCATGATAAGGGTGGCATGGGAAGGAGCCATTCCGATTCCCATGGCTGTACCCTCTGTTTTTATGTCTGTTTCTTAAAGATGAAGTAGTGGTTGATAAGTATAAAGTTGATTAAAATGAGCAGGAAGGATGTCATATTTGTAATCAGGTGGACACTGACTGAGGAAATGTTCAGCACCAGACCTACCATGTACATCAGGCATGTTGGTGTTGAGGGAGGTGGCATCAGTGGTGACAAGCAAGGTGGGTGTGTGGAGCAGAATGGACGCGGATTTCAGATGATCTAGGAAATGATTGGTGTTTTTAATATAGGAGGGAAGTCTTTGTACTTTGGGTTGCAGGTGTTGATCAAGTAAGGCAGATATACATTCAGTGGATGCTTTGAAGCCAGCAACTATGGGATGGCCAGGGTGATTGGGAGTGTGGATCGTAAGGAGGAGATAAAAAGTTGGGTGTCTGTGGTTTGGTTTAGGTAAGAAATTCTATGGAGTGAGATGTTAGACCTTGTGAGTGGCCTGAGGTTTGAATGCAGATCAGTTTGAATCACAGGTATGGGATCGTGATGGCAGTTGTATGTAAAGGTGGTGTTGAGCTGGCGTACACCTCCACATACGTACTCCTGTTGGTCAAGTACTACATTGGTAGATACTTAGTCCACTGGGAGGATAATGATTGAGCCATCAGCTTTTAGGAAACGAAGAGCATGGAGTTCTGCAGAGGACAGGTTACGATCATGTTGTAGGCACCTTAGGAGGGCTTTTTAAGCAATACTGAATGTGAGGAATTTTTGGAAGGCTTGTAAGGTATGATTTTGAGGTAGTGCTGGTGGATCAAGTTGGGATTGTGATTGTAACTGTTCAAGGCAGGGTTCAATTTCAGTTTTGCTTTTGGAAAGGTTTTGGGATTAGGTTGCAAACTGATACTTTTATTACTGTTAGTCCTTCACCAAAGTAGCATGATTAAATACAGATTTAGGAGTGAAAGTGAGACGGTTAGATAATTCAAGAGGGGAGAGTGCGGTAGAGGAGCGGTTGTGAGAAATGTACTGTTATGACTGGTTGAGTTGTTATTTGTCTGAGGGTCAAGGCTGGGGGTTTTTAAGGATATTGCCCAAGCTCAGTTTGTAGAAGAGGAGTTGTGGTTGATGGTGTGGCTGTTTAAGGAGCTGCAGGAGGACAGGAACGGAAACACCTCTGTTGAGGTAATTTAGGAGAAGGTTGTGGATAGCTTTTTGACTTGAAGTCTGTCATGTTGCAGCTTGGAGTTGGCCTGGCAGATGATACTATCCAAAGAAATGTGAGGGGCAAATAATTGCAGGATTTTGTAGGAGAGAAGTCTGGTGGAGCGGAAATTGAAGGATGAGGCATGTAGGTCACTGATTAGCTGGATAATTGCAAGAGATTGCTGTATTTGAAACTTTAAAAGGGGCTGGTGTAGAGTAGGGTTACATCTTCGAGACGGGGACTTTCACTGCAGGGCCTTTGGGAGTAACTGCAAGGGACAAGCAGGTTTCAAGAAAAAGAATATGAGACCTTTGTTTTTACAGTGCAAAAGAATGGTTGAGAAAAGAATGTATTATGTGAAGAGATTTAAAGGCAAGAAAATTGGAAAAATTTGTACGAAAATCATGCAAGGGGTTGACAAGAGGTAATTAATGAGTGTGAGAGAAGTTTTCTCCAGACTGGGAAGTGGGAAATACCCCAAGAATCAATCTTCGCTTCTCATCCTGTCCGATAAATGACCTTTGACCTGGGGTTCTGGGTGAGTTTTCCAATCTCCACACCTTTTCTGAAACCTTGACAGTCCTTCTCCTTCACCTCTCTCCCTTCCCCTTCTGCTAGAAGTAGTAGCTCTGAAAGCTTGTCACCTGGAATACAGTTTGTGTGTGTTTTCTCCTGCCGCTGCTTGGTGAGCAGATTTTTTCTCTGTCCAGTTAAATTATATTGTAGCATTTGAGATTATCAGTTCGTTCCACAGTGGAGGGATAGGTCGGGGAAGGTTAAAAAGGTATTATTCGGACCCCAGGATGATGGGGGCCCCACCTTTAAGTCAGGACGAGGTATATTTTCCCTATTCCTCAATGTTGACGATGTTGGCTGCAGAAAGACAACTGTTGCACAGTTGATCACAGCTGCCATTTTATTTGTTTAATTCTTGAAGGAATAGTTTTGAATATGGCTCTGTTCACTGTATGTCATGTCGTATAGAACCCACATTAAGTCTTCACTATCAGAGGCATTTACAGCAACTTATATCACAGTATTAGTGATTTGTTTGCCACACGCAAGTCACTTGTTGACAGTACATGCGATATTATAAGAAATTAAGTTTTTGAAACATGCACGTCTAACATGCCAGCAAATCTCAAAAAATTCTTACGTCAGCGGATCAGGTAAAAGATTTTTTTTTCCCCCCCATGTTTATTAACGCTACATAAGTAAAAGTTAACGTTTGGCACGAACTTTGTTAAACATCTGAAAAAATTTTGGGTAAAAAAGAGCTCTAGCAATTAATTTCAGAGAGTTTTATGAACATGTTATTTGATAAAAAGAAAAGTATATTACTTCCAGGTCATATAGACTGGAGCAAAATAGCAAGAGAAGTGTATGTCACTGAAAGGCTTAAGCAGATGTTACTTGTTAAGTACACATTGGGGAGTTGTTTCATAACGAGTATACTCAGTTTTGGTGTCCCCTTAAAGTTGGGAGCTTGATTCCTAAATGTGTATTTAAAGAACGTATCATAATCCACTTGCTCTGTGTGTTGTTTGTGTGAAGTGTCTTTGCAGGGAGGGGAGAGTCAGAGTGGGGCAGGGCCAGGTAGAGTGCAGGGTAGATAGTATATGAACGATTTGTGGGTATTGTGCTTTTGGTAGAACACAGTTAAAAAAGTTGTTTGATGTAAAGTGCAAATCAGCTCTAATAGGTTCATTGTATATTTGGGATGAAATAAAATTAATGAAATATATCCTGTATGTGTGGAGGCAACTGTTATGAGAGCTTCTTTTTAATAAAAACTGCAAAAGAAAAATGATTTTCCGGTTCAAATCAGTTGCTCCTCTTAAAATATGTGGCTTTGAAAGTGATTAACTACTTTGGCATGTGTTCAAACCAGTTTTGGAAATATTTTTCCACTGTGATGTAGGTACCTCAAAGAGACAGTTTTTCATGGATTCAGCACCTTCTTGAGATGACTGAAGTCAACACATTTTGTTTAACAAAAGGGAACAAAAAGACTTTAATAGGAGGTGTACTGGATGAACACGGGTAATGAAACATTAACTTCATGTTTTTCTCTGTTAAATTGAAACTGGCACTGTCATAGTGAAGAATGTTGCATTGTTTTACCTTATTCAGCATTGACTGTTCTTTGGTCCTCTAAAGCAGTGCTTGTGTTGTCATGTGCAAACAAACAAGTGATCATTTTCTTGAAAATGTTTGATGATCGTATCATATTTATTCGTTTTGGTTCGCCTTGAAACATCCAGTTCTGTGCTGCTTAGTTTCCAGCTCATATGAATGATCACAAAGTTCTGTCAACTTTTGTGATATAGTATACGAGATAATTTCTTCGGTCAGATTGTATGGCATTCAGTCGGGAACAGATCATTCTCACAGCTGAATGTTCTGGCAAAATTGAATGTACTATAGTCTTCATGGTAAGTCATATCGCAATTGTCTTTTTAAGTCTGTTGCACTCGGTGTAAGTGCTTTTAGGGACAACAGATTTTGGTTTATATTCACAAAATTCAGTGGTGACTGAAGCACAGCCACATCAAAATTCTGCAAAAAGTCTTGAATGTGAATGTGATGACTTATCTACTCCATCATTTTGTAAACTGCCATTGTTTTAACAGCAATAGCTTAAAAAAACTATCATTATATTAAGGTACTGTATTTCTTCACATTTATGCTAATTTAACATCAAATAGATTAAAACATTTTTTTAATGTTAGAATTGTGTGAATCTCACAGTGGTTACGCAGTGATCTGCTTATAGGGACACTATGGAAAAGTAGCTTAAGTAACCTTGTGTCCGAGCTTATCTTATGTAGCTTGCTTACAAGATTAAAGTCTGTTACATCTACATGGATACTGCGCAAATCACACTAGAGTGCCTAGCAGAGGCCTCATCAAACCATGTTCACAATAACACTCTTCCAATCTCAAATAGCGCACAGGAAAAACAAACATCTTTCTCTTTCTGTGTGCTCTGATTTCCCTTATTTTATTATTATGATAATTTCGCCCTATGTACTCAGTGTCGACAAAATGATGTCTACCCCAAATCCTGTATCATGTCTGTGACATTCTGTCCCCTATTTCTTGATTATACAAAGCATGCTGATCTTTGACCTTTCTTGATGTACTCCCATTAATACTATCTGGTAAGAATACTACACCGCGCAGCAGTACTCCAAAAAGGGGACGGACATGCATAGCGTAGGCAGTCTCTTTAGTAGATCTATTGCATCTTCTAAGTGTTCTGTCAATAAAACAGTCTTTGGCTTGCGTTCCCCACAACATTCTCCATGTGTTCTTTACAATTTAAGTTGTTCACAATTGTAATTCCTAGGTATTTAGTTGAGAATATAATGTAATTGAATAGATAAAAAAACTACTCATCAGTTGGCGGCAGGAGAACACACACGCACAAGGTTTAATTTACGCAAGCTTTCAGAGCCAATGGCTCTCCTCCTATCAGTAGAGTTGGATTTAGGGTTCATTGCCAGTTTAGTTTTCGCACTATACAGATATCTTTCCTAAACCATTTACAGTTTGTTTTGATTTACTGACAACTTTTATAGATGTTAAATGACAGCATCATCTGTAAACCACCTAAGACGGCTGCTAATATTGTCTGCTAAGTTTTTATGTGGATAAGGAGCTGCGGCTGGTGTATAACACTACCTTGGGGAACACCAGAAATCACTTCTGTCTTATTTGATCACTTTCTGTCAATTGTTACAAACTGTTATCTAAGAAGAAATCATGAATCCAGTCACATAACAGATAGTATTCCGTAAGCATGCAATTTGACTACAAGCTGTTTGTGATGTAGTGTCAAAAGCCTTCTGCAAATGTAGAAATACAGAATCAATCTGAAATCCCTTGTCAGTAGTACTAAACTCATTGTGTGAGTAAAGAGCTAGCTGTGTTTGAGAGGAACATTGTTTCCTAACTCGGTGTTGACTGTGTGTCAATAGACCATTCTCTTCGAGGTAATTCATGATATTCGAACACTGTATATGTTCAAAAATCCTGCTGCATATTGACATTAATGATATGAGCTTGTAATTTAGTGGATTAGTTCCACTGTTTCTTGAATATTGGTGTGACCTGTGCAACTTTCCAGTCATTGGGTACGGTTTCTTCATCGAGCGAGCAGTTGTATATGGCTGTTAAATATGGAACTTTTGCATCAGCATACTCTGAAAGGAATCTACTTGGGATACAGTCTGGACCAGAAGACTTACTTTTATTAAGTAATTTCAGTTGCTTCACTACTCTGAAGATACCTACATCTAAGTTACTCATGTTGGCAGCTGTTCTTGATTTGAAATCTGCAATATTCACATCATCTTCTTTGGTGAAGGAATTTTGGAACGCTGTGTTTAGTAACTTGTCTTTAGTATTTCCATTGCTACTTTTCCAGGGATTGTATGTAATCACATATATCTCTGAAGATTGTGAATATTATTATTTAGACACTTTCTTTACTGCACCAGCAGTTGAATTGTAAGCACCGAATACTATTTGTACCTCAAAACAGTTATGCTCAAAATGTAATTGCATAATCTGATTCAGAAATTCTGTATCCGTTGATTGCTTTGTTACGCCAATCAAGGATCTGTGTTAACCCAAATATCAGTGAGTGCAAATATCTCTGGCTGGCATTAACAATTCTCAAGTATAGTAAATTATTATCTGTGTAATTTGTGATCACTTTAGTCACTTCCTAAGTAAGAAAACTAATTACTTTGCCACATCCCTATACTTCCAAAATATTTCGGTATTCCCAGTTAATATTGATCTTGTGCAATATTTATGATTCATAGATTAACAAGTTCCTTTCTTTTGGTTTAGTAATAGATTTTAAATTTTCACACAGTAAAAACGCTTTTGAGAATATTTTTGAAATAATTACATAAACACTTTCAGCATCTTTCCTGAAGACACAACTTTTATTACAGAACACTATGTACGTACTACCACCATGTAAACTTTACTGACTTCTCTGTACATATGTTGGCAAGCATGGCTCTTTCTGAACGGAACACATTTTATTTTTCGCATATGTCGTTGCTGCAATTATTAATAACAGAAAAAAGCTTTGTATTATCACATATTTGAAGTGTATGCTTACAAATACTTTGCAAAAGAGCCTGTTATTTCCTTTGAAGTACCCTTAGTTTCATTCATTGCTCTCAGAAGTGCAAAAATTCAAGCATTTTAAATATGTTCAGTGAAATGAAAGAGGTGTTTTCTTAGAGCCATGTAAACAGTCTTGAATATATCATAGTATATTTCCATGTGATGGATGCTTGGATTTGTTCTTCAGGTGTATAATCCATTTTCAGGTGAAGGCAAACTGCTAAATAGCTACAATTTCTGTCTGAACTTTTTTCCTCAGGCACATCCAGAAACTCTGTGTAGAATGGTAATTCCAGCCCACTTTTATGTTAGCATAATTACCAATATCCTGTTATTTACTCTTAATGTATATATAAATAATATATATATATAAAGTATAGTGGAGATAAAATGACACTGGCCAGGTGTTGACTTTCAAGTAATGTTTACAAATATTACACAATAAACTTTATTTAGATCTGGCCTTCCTAGTTCTGGATTAGTTGAAGATACGTCCCACTTGTACTTTGCCTCTTAATGATGCCAGCCTAACAGTATCTATACTGCATGTAGTGTTGTTCATAATTCTCTAACAAGGTGTTGGGTTTTGCAAAAAGTTTTAAGTATAAGGAATGGAAACAAGTGCCTCGTCCGGAAAATACAGGGTGTTTCATCTATCTGATGACTTCCTGCTCGGGGTATTGCAGGCTGGCTATGGAAGCCGTGCCTGTTGGTGGAATGGGTCCCGAGGGACTGCAATATGCCCCCCTCCCCCTTTTTATGGGTTTTACCTTGAAGGTCGTACAGACATATGGGCCTTGTCTTCCAGTGTCATTCGAGCAGTGAAACAGCCATCATGAGTGGGAACAGTGAAGTTTTCAAATGTAACAATGGCAAGAGTGAATTGTCCAATTCCACAACGGGTGTTTATTTACAATTCGTATGTGCGTACAGTGTCTGCTCAGAGATTGTTTGAAAGTTTCCAGGTGTTAGAGTTGTGGTGCAGTTCACAAATTAGTGAACAAATTTCATGAAATGGGAAGTGTTCAAGACTAGAAGCATAAATGACTCTGTACATTGCTCACAGAAGCTCATATTGCTGACATTGCACACCGTCTGGAAAATTCCTCTAAAAATTCTCTTACACAGCTTTCGCAGCAAACACAAATATTGTGCACCTCTGTACAACAAGGGGCTGAGCTGCTATACAGTATCAGTAGTACAAGAACTTCGACCTGGTGATCCTGTGCTCACGATTAAGTTTTGCGAATGGATTTTAAAACTAGTGCATGACTGTGAAATGCATCCTTACCACATTCTGTTTTCAGATGAGGCTTGGTTCCATTTACGTGGTTATGTTAATTCCCAAAATTGTCAACATTGGGGAACAGATAGACCTATTGCGCTTCATGAGGAACCCCTAGTCAGAAAACAGGGTTTTGGTGTGCAGTTAGTGGTGACAATAATAGGCCCAACCTTTTTTTAATGACACAGTTACAAGTGAAAATATGTGCAAAACATTTTGTGGCCGTTCTTTAGTGAACTGAGTGAAAGAGAATGAAGCTTCACATTTTTTCAACTGGATCTGGCAAGGGGTCATACGGTCAATGTTTCTTTGCACTCAATTCATGATGTGTTAGATGAAAGAGTGATTAGTAGTAATGTCTTGTCCACTAGAAATCCTGATTTAACTCTGTGCGATTTTTATTTGTGGGGTGCACTGAAGGACAATTTACTTAAAATTGAGAGCAGAACAATACGTCTTTCGTTTCTTGAATTACTGGGTTTTATGTCCAGCAGACAGTCTCACATGATGCGTCCATTCACATTCTTGTCCATCACGAATCATGGTTGTAACAATCATGGTATCTTATAAACGATTCAAGATATTGAAATGAGGTTCTTTGCAAATGATTACATGCAATGAGGCCCAAATGTTGGATGTTAAATACTTCAAACTATTTTATTCGTCATGATGATGGAAGTAACTCGTTAGCATATACATGCCCACAGCAGTGAAAGGTTTAATTTCTGTTTCTTGATGACTTTATGCTGATATAGAGGAATTGGGTACAATATCTTGTTCAGAGTTTGAACTTTGTTTTACAACTTTACACACCACAATAAGATATACTAATTAGGTGAGAGCCTCTGCTGTGTCCGTTGGCAGCATTGTGACAATTATAGTGGTAAAGAATGTAATTCTACCATTGATTCTGCTGTCTAAGTAATCTGTCAATATAACCCAATTCTGTATTTCAATGCTGTACGATGCACTATTATGACTTCATACAATGAATGAGTGCCACTGCTTGCTGTGGTTTGTTCTCGTCTATGACAGGACTGTAATGCAGCATATCGTAAACATTGATGAGCACAAGTATTGATAGTGGAAATGCAAGCTTCCGAATTCATTCTGCAAATCAGTGATGCTCACAGTACCAGGTAGAAGGACTGGTGGCACACGTAAACACGTTCAGAGCACACAGGAACAGGCACAAAGGCGTAAACATGTTCAGAGCACACAGGGACAGGTACAAAGGCACATGCATTAACACGTCCAGAGGTTTAAAATCTGATTCTGAGGGAAGGTAATTGAAAGTTTGTCAGGAGAAAAAGGACAGCAAATAATATTAATAGTAGGCTAAAACCAGACACACTCAATAAAGATGAAGCAGCAAAGGTTCTGACCTGTAAAGCAGGACTAATTACATAAGAATAAAGTTTGCAAATTGTAGTATAGGAGTGGGAGGGAAGAGCAGTTATATATAAAAACAAAGATGATGTAACTTACCAAACGAAAGCATTGGTATGTTGATAGACACACTAATAAACACAAACACACGCACAAAATTCAAGCTTTCGCAACCCACGGTTGCTTCATCAGGAAAGAGGGAAGGAGAGGGAAAGACGAAAGGATGTGGGTTTTAAGGGAGAGGGTAAGCAGACACTTGTGTCTGTATATGTGTGTGTGTGTGTGTGTGTGTGTGTGTGTGTGTGTGTACCTGTCCTTTTTTCCCCCTAAGGTAAGTCTTTCCGCTCCCGGGATTGGAATGACTCCTTACCCTCTCCCTTAACCCTTTTAGTGCCAGACGTTTTCTCAAAAGATCATGTTAAAAGTGCCATGCGATTTTACAGTAAAATGCATACCTCTGCCATACTTGCAATAAAATCTAAATTAATGCATAAAGGAATGTATAATTTTTTTTTAATTTTTAGGGAATGCTGCTGGCTACAGTAATATGTGCAATACACATTGTCAAAGAACATATTTTCAGAGAAAAAAATTATTTTCATGATGGGGTTTATCGAAAAAAATTAAAACTTTGATTTCAGTTTACTCTGAGACCCATCAAATGATGATATACTCAAAAATTTCAGGTATATATTGAATCTCTGTAGTTTCCTTAACAAAAACACCATAAAGGAATACAAAATTTTTTTATTTCACTAAGGAAAAAACCAAAAAGAACATAACATTACAAAAAAAAAATTGTTTTGCTCTGAGCGTGTTCTCAGTTCTTCAGTCATAAATTACTGACAAATGTGAGGTTGCAGTTATGACAACTACTTGCGCACATGCTGACCAACACATGGAAGGATGCAGTCCTTTCTTGCAGCAAACACACACTGTTCATGAACGCCGCTTCTTATCCTTCGTAGAACAAACACTACAGTAGCGTTCCTTTCTCCCTGGAAGAGTCTCTACATTTATATCTATTGCACTTGTGGTTGCAGTCCTTGCCTGAAACCACTGTTCAGAAAGTTTGCAAATGACTATGCTGTTAAACTTCAGCCGTGTCAGTGGTTTGTCGCTGGGGTTTAGGCTTTCCTTATACAAAACATATGCATTCAGCAACATCCTGGCAATTATGCTGAACACTACCTTCTTCCACATCTTGACAGTCCTCCTCTCATCTAAATAGCAGTATGCCATCATATCAGATGAGTCAATGCCACCCATATGCTTATTATATTCAAAAATAACATCCGGTTTCTTGACCGACTGTCTATTGTGAATTGTCTTTTCTGATGATGTAGCAGAGGATGATGTACTCACAAGGAGGACTGGATTTCTCTGTGATTTCTTCTGTCTGAAGCCACAGAGAAGTATAAAAGATTTCTTGAAAAACTTTAGCTGACCTACAGCATAATTCGACAGAAGACCACGTGGCAGGAATTTTCTGTTTCTTCTAATTGTTAGTTAGATAAGTGCCAACTGAATACAGCTTTTCTGCCAGAGGAATAGATGTAAAAAAAGTTATCGCAAAACACATGGTAACCTTTTGCATGACGACTACGTATCCCAGGCCATTCTCTTTTATTTCGTTTTTGTCATCATCACTTTTTGCACCACAGTATGCATAAAACCCTAGGCAGTGATTTACGACTGAATCACACAGCATCCAAAATTTGACTCCCCATCTGTGATGATGTTTATTGGGAAGGTATTGGATTTGCTGTGAGTGCGCCTTTGTCCCAACAAGACTTTCATCGACACTCAGTTGCTGGTGTGGAGTGTAGTAGCGACGGAAAGCATTGTTGGCAATATCCACCAACACTTGAAACTTGGCTGTTGGATCATATAATGGGTGACCAGGAGGGTGAAGTTTCGAATTGTCTACATAATGGAAAAACCGCAGCAACAACTGAAACCTGTTGCGTGAAAACATTTGTGAAAACCACAGTGTCAACAGGTTTGCATCAGTTGACCAATAACTAAAAATCGTCGGTTTTTTAATCAGTCCCATATCCAATATTACTGCTATAAAAGCCCTCATTTCTGCTACAGTTGTTGGTTGCCACTGTTTGATTCTCGAATTTGGCGATAAATGCATTGACTGAATCACCTGGCGAGCGTATCTGTTAGTCTCTGTCACCATAATCGTAAAAAGCTGCAGTGAGAAGAACAAATTGAAAAAATCAATTGGTGTGGCGTTTGCTGGTATATGTTTAGGGCCTGGTACTTCTGCATACACAAAGCTTGGAGGAGAAGGATTATCTGATGCCTCATCCATTACTTCAACAAAAGTATTTGCACTGCAATTTAGTTGTGTTTGGTCATCGTCGCCATCATTTGCTGACGCACAATCATCACTTGAAGACGAAAACGATGAATCCTCTTCTCCACCTGACATCTCATAATCCGATTCACTTTCTGCAAATTCATCTTCATTTCCACTATTTATCATATTATTGTCTAAATCACTTGTATCGAACCGAAACTTCTTACTTGACGACGCCATGCTGCCGCGAAATAGTCAGTAAATAAACACCACCAGAGAAGTTTATTTTACTCGAAATATCGCACTGACAATCGAAAAGAAGATTGATATGCTGTGCCTTCGACCTTCCTTCTGCGTCTTGGCTAGGAAATACTAACAACTTTGCCTTCAAGCGCGGAAAAAATGAATGAGAAGGGCATCACGATCAGATCGTTACTGGCATTTTTCGCCGAAAATCTGGATCACGATCAGATCGTATTTGGCACTAAAAGGGTTAAAACCCACATCCTTTCGTCTTTCCCTCTCCTTCGCTCTTTCCTGATGAAGCAACCGTGGGTTGCGAAAGCTTGAATTTTGTGTGTGTATCAACATACCAACGCTTTCGTTTGGTAAGTTACATCATCTTTGTTTTTAGATATATTTTGCCCACGTGGAATGTTTGCCTCTCTCTCTCTCTCTCTCTCTCTCTCTCTCTCTCTCTCTCTCTCTCTCTCTCTCTCTCTCTCTCTCTCTCTCAATAGAAAATATATATATATATATATGGTTATAATAGAGGGGAAACATATTTAAATATGTCTGTTTGTGTCTGTATATGTGTGGATGGATATGTGTGTGTGTGTGTGTGTGTGTGTGTGTGTGTGTGTGTGTGTGTGTGTGTGCACGAGTGTATACCCATCCTTTTTTTCCCCCTAAGGTACCGTATTTACTTGAATCTAACCCGCACTTTTTTCCGGTTTTTGTAATTCAAAAAAACCACCTGCGGCTTAGAATCGAGTGCAAAGTAAACGGAAGTTCTGAAAAATGTTGGTAGGTGCCGCCACAACTAACTTTTGCCATCGAATATATGTAGCGCTACAACAGGCATGTCTTGCAGGCACAAAGATAAATACTGGTGCCAAAACCTCTTCGTCAGTAAATAAATTAAAAAAAAAAAGTGGAAAACGAGCTTTTTTTCTCCGCCCCGAGTTTCGACCACTGCTTTTTCATACATTATCCAACGAAGTAAATAGAAATTTTGTATTGTTCATCTTCTAGCAGCATTTCAATGTACTACGAAAATCCGACTGGCAAGACTGGAGTGTTTGTCAATATGGGAAACTTTACGTCCTGAATTTTTTCCTACCTGTGAGAAGAGATGGTTGCTGCTAGGAACTTTTATGAATTGTGAATCACATGCAGTATTCTCTTCACCATAAGGATAATACGAATATAAACATTTTGCCATGTGTTCTTTCGTGTTTGCTGCTGTCTCATTTAAATCCTGTCAGCCTAATAAACTACTAAACTAGAGCGAGAGAACAGCAAACGCGGAAGAATACACAAATCATGTCATGTTTATATTCGTATTATCCTTATGCCTAATAGTGATACAGTCAGAAATGAAGCACGGCAATTGACTAGATTTTTAAATCTAACATGACTCTAATTTCTGTGCAGAATATAATGTACTAAAGAGGCGTCTGCAAAGATTTTCAAACGGAGAAAAATGTTCGCTAAACTCTCGTTCAGAACATATTCCATCATATGCAGTCTGTTATTTGGTTCTTGATCATTATCAAAGAAAGCAGCAGTGCAAGTAACCGCGCACAAGAGCAAGCCATTATCAGAATGCGACAAACAATGCGTGACACAGTACAGTAATGCATTTTCAGCTTAGAGTGACGTAAACACTTAACGGCACTTATCAGATCAAAGAAAAATAAGCAATCAATTCAAACCAGACGAAGCACGTGAAAAAGGAAGGGTACCCATATAAATACGGACGGAGCACCTGACACATAGCAATGGCTTCCTGGTAAAGCTTAACTGCTAAGCTTACGACTCGAACCAAACTACTGTAGCTGTATCATTATTCGTTCGACCTCAATTGTGTCTCGTATCATAATGGACCAACTTAGTTTCGATTTGGAGGTGCGGCCTAAAACTTTTATCTCCCCTTGAATTTCGTGTCTCAAATTGCAGGTGCGGCTTAGAATCGGGAATTTTTTTTTCCTTGATTTCGAGTCTAATTTTTCAGGTGCGGCTTAGATTCGAGTAAATACGGTAAGTCTTTCCGCTCCCGGGATTAGAATGACTCCTTACCCTCTCCCTTAAAACCCACTTCCTTTCGTCTTTCCCTCTCCTTCCCTCTTTCCTGATGAGGCAACAGTTTGTTGCGAAAGCTTGAATTTTGTGTGTATGTATGTGTCTGTTTGTGTTTCTATCGACCTGCCAGCGCTTTCGTATGGTAGGTCACATCATCTTTGTTTTTAAATATATTTTTCCCGCGTGGAATGTTTCCCTCTATTATATATTTATATATAATCAGTGGTTTGTATTGATAATGTGTGTTCTTCTCAGGATAACTGCAATGCCTAGAAACAATTCCAATAATGTTTTTTTTTTTCACATTGTGTTGTCTTCGTACGTTAGCGTCTTACAAACATGAATTAGGCCAAAATATTAAGATATGCTTTTGGTGCTTTGCATTATCTGCTTCTTCAGAATTCAGCAAAGGTGTCCATCTCTCATATTATTCTGTGAAACATGAAGCTCCTCAAAAACAGTCCCCAGTGCTTCAAACATGGCATAGGACTTTTCAATTAATTCGTAAGAACATTGTTCATTGTTTAGGTCATTATTAGGTCTGATTAAAGTAAGTAGTAATTTTTCTAATAACAGTACTGTTCTTGCTGTAGAAACCTTACAGTGAATCTCTCTTCTGCGGCATAATTTAAATGAAATCTTGGCAACCATATGATGATCATGCTGCCAACTTGAAACCAGTAATGGTGCTATTTGTTTTTAATAAATAGCATTATTACTAGTGGTTATTGCTGTTTCTTCTTACTTTTTGTTAGAATTAAACTGTGTATTTTTTTACCTAAATCCATTACATCCCCGCTTAAGTGAGAATCTTCAGAACACATTTATCTATAGTGAAGACAAGGATCAGGAGACTAGTGAATCTTAAGTATGCGGTTGCGTGTTGAGATCAGATTAGTGCACAGAAAAGTGATGCATCACTATGTCACTATACAAATGTTTGGTCATGTCCTGAGGTGCCACATCATGTTGACAAGCACCCTTCAGCTCACCCATAGGTGAGCAAGTAGTATGACCTATTGCATGTGTTCTGCACATGCATGATCCAGTTAGCCACCCTTGCCCATGGTTGCTTAGCCAGTGCAGTACAATCACATAGGCTATCGGCAGGCTGGTACTTGAACTGAAACAATAAAATCTGTAGGACCAAATGAACCATCTCATAGCTATTTTGAGTCTTGGTAAAAGCAGTACACAGAGAGATGTTATTGATTTTCATAGTCATTGAATCAAATTTAATGAATATTTGTGACTAAAAGTTGCATGATTGGATAAAGAGGGAATAAAATACATCATGAACATGTAGTTTAAAGGTGTGAAATTCTTCCTTTAGGTAGAGTTGGTATTTGTTGTTGCGGAGGATTTCTGGAGAAATCTGGTGTGCAATAAGAATATTGGTGTGGACATACTACACATGAAAACTTTTTCAGCAAAGTGGAAAACCATGACACACTTTTGTGTAGTCCAAATATGGCAACATAAACTACCTTTGAAATAGTCAGCTCTGTGGCTTTTATTTTCTGTATAGATACACAGTGAGTAAAATTATTTGAATGTTGGTAGAACATTTATATGTGCACTTGATTAACAGGTAGAGAAGATGGAGTAAAGTAACCGTATGTTAATAAACAATATAAAACTGCATCCAAGACACCCTGTATTTCCAAAAAATGCTGCTAGCTACGAAATAGGTGTTGTATATAACATCTAGTCATAGATCAGTCATGCACAAAATGTATTTTGTTTAAAACAGCCTGCCATAAATCTACTGTGCAGTGGCTGTCCACTATCTGCAAAAGTATGGTCATTTGTGTAGTTAGCCACAATTAATTAATTATTATCCATATGTTTTGGCATTTTCTTCAATGTGGTGCAAGAAATTAATGGTGTGAGGATAGTATGTGTGAGAGATGGAGATATCCAGTATATACTGGTAGCTTACAATTTGCCTGTGCCATAAACCACTGTAGGTACTAAAGTAGTTTCTGGTGTTGCACATGGAGAATGATGTTTCAATTAAATCTCATATGGAGTGTATGATGCAGTTATTATTAAACCTTTTTCAGCTAGGGAATTGTTTGTAAAACATTCTTTGAATATAGCTAATTTTGTGAGGAAGGACGTAATGTATGCCAACTTCACATCATTCTAGTTGTTACCTGTGTTTCTTAAGGATTAGTTTGACAAGTTTGATGGCTTATTACTACTGTCAGTCCAACAGTATTCAACTTGAGTTTTCAGTGTGACAAATGCAGAGTTCATTGGAATTTTACCCAGTCAAACTTCATCCATGAGAGAATTTAAAAAAGGAAGAAAAAGAAATTTTGCATCGAAAAGCCTACTCCAAAATGTAATAGCTTTAATAATGGGTAATTTAAACTATCAGCTGCTCCGAAAGTACTTCAGTAACAGCAAGAAAATTATTATTATTATTATTATTATTTTTCATTTGCCCAATAACATAAAATGTCTGACAGGTAGTAAAGTAAGTACTAAATGTAACCTGAAATCCGCTCTCTTAGACAACACTCATTCCATATATGAATTTTTGTTTAAAAACTGAAAGCCTGTAAAAAAATTAGTTTTTAAGTGTAACTGCATGAGTAGGACCAAAAAACCATGTTCATTCATGTTAACATACCTGGAAATTATTAGAAGAAGAAATACACCGGGAAAATTTCAGAAGTCACATTATATATATAGATACCTTGTAAAGTGACTGACTCCACATCATAAAAGAATCGTTTAAATGATGTATGGCACATGTGAATAACTGAAGTTCCATCACTAGTGAAATGTCCTTTTTTTTACTCAGTGTGTTGTGTAATTTTAAGTAGAGCAAGGGGGCACTTCATGCAGTTAAGAATTACTTAATGCTAGAATTGAAGTTGCCTGATTCTGGGAGAAGATCATGAGACATTCCTGCATTATTCGTATTTCAGTAATTTTGATAAGCAAACATTTTATACATTCGTCAAGCATATGACTATTTATTGTCCTGTGGAATCACTGCTTATGATCATTTTCTGTAGTGCGTAGTTTCTGAACCAAGTAGTAACATTAATAATGGTGAATCATGAACTTCTTAGAACACTCTGAAGGCATTGTTGAGTTAATGTTGCAGCAAACCCCAACTACATCCTTGATGAAATGTTGCAAACTTCTCCATTTTCATATATCCGTATTGCGATGAGACAGAATTTACTTTGTATTGAAACATTTTTATTTATTCTGAGGGGCATGGAAAATTTGGAACAATATAAGCAGCCCTTTCAGAAAAATTGAAAAGGCACGAATGCGGTGTTCAGCAGAAAGCATGCATCTTGTCACACATTTCCAGTACTCCATAAAGTTGCACATGTGTAAAAATGTGAAAGTAGATTATAACAGTGATGTGTCCTATCTTGGGATTGTGATGCCAGCAAGTAGTTGCATTGTTAGTGCTATCTCAACACTGCTCATGAGTTACATGAATAATGTGATTTTCTGAGAGATCCTTTATACACTTGATACTCTTGTCCTTGTCTTCACATCCCTAATGTGAACTGACAGACAGACTTTAGAAATGACAGATTTCCTTGATGTCTGTATGCTGCAGCCTTCAGTAGCAGGTGATTAAGGGTTTAGTGTCCCATCGACAAAGATGCCATTAGAGACATAACATTAGCTCAGATAGTGGGAGGGAATGGGTCATATCCTGTCACAGGAATCGTCACAATATTTGCCTAAAGCATTTTAAGGAAATCAAGGAAAATCTTTATCTGGTTGGACAGATAATGGACTACTGAATAAGAGTTCATCTTACCACTACACCAAGTCACTTTGATTTTTTGAATGTAATTAAGTGTAAATCTTCGTTATAAGTGACACAGCATAAATAATTTTTTTAAAGAAAAGGATAGCAGTTTCTGGTATGGAAATTTTGCTTGGGCAGAATAAAAAATGGATACAAATAGAGTATGGTAGAATTGTGTGTGATGACCTCAGGAACCAGTACAACCAATGATGGTATGTTTGCGTTTCATCGAAGTGAACATAATTCTTAAGGTGAAGTTGGTCATTTCTTGTAAGTATCTCGGTGCCTCCTAAGAGCATCCCTAACATGTTTAATAGCACTCGTGTCACGATATACAGCTTTGCTCTCCTTTTTCTGCTCTTAAAAATAGTTACTCATGAGAAGAGCCATTTTACAGTTAAGAGTCAAAGAAACTGGTTCATCTGCCTAATATCATGTAGAGCCCCCGCGAGCATACAGAAGATCCACAACACAATGTGGCATGGACTCACCTAATGTCTGAAGTAGTGCTGGAGGGGATTGACACCATGAATCGTGCAGGGCTGTCCATAAATCCATAAGGGTATGAGGGGATGGAAATCTCTTCTGAAGCAAGGCATCACAGAGATATGCTCAATAATGTTCATGTCTGGGAAGTTTGGTGGCCAGTGGAAATGTTGAAACTCAGATGAGTGTTCCTGGAGCACCTCTGTAGCAATTCTGGGTATGTAGGGTACAGTGGCGGAAACAGGAAAACCTCAGGGAGGGGGCACTATAGACATCTTTGAGCTACCTTTACTTTTACCATGATAAAAAGTAATCAAGTCACATGCAAAGTTTTAATTAAAGTTGATTATACACATATGCAAAACAATGCCATCTTATGATATAAAAAAATTACGATTGTGGTTCTCTTCCTTAATAATGAATTCTGTGCGCCTATTCTTCCTGGCAAATTGGTTAATTTGGTTATCTATGTACTAGACAGAAATGTATAAAATACGATGACGTGGATGCACGTGCTACATAGGAAAGTACAACTACTCAATAACTGTATTCAGTCGAGGCGACTGACGAAAGAAACGAACGAATAGCTTGCGGACTGACTGGCGGGTGGCAGTGCGGGCAGCCCCACAAGGTTGAGGGGGGGGGGGGGGGGGGGTGCAGCCCTCCCTTTATGTATTCGCCACTGGTGGTGTGTCATATTGTCCTGCTGGAATTGTCCAAGTCCATTGAAATGCAGACAGGATGCTTACGTACGTGTCACATGTCAGTCATATCTGGATGTATCCAGGCTTCCATATCACTGCAACTGCACGCACCCCACACCATTACAGAGCCTCCACCAGCTTGAACAGTCCCCTTCTGACATGCAGGGTCCAAGGATTCACGAGGCTGTCTCCATACACAAACATGTCCATCTGCTTGATACAATTTGAAATGAGACTCATCCAATCAGGCAACATGTTTCCAGTCATCAATAGTCCATTGTTGGTGTTGACGGGCCCAGGTGAGGTGTAAAGCTTTGTGTCAGACATATTTCAAGGCAAAGAGTTTGGGTCTTTGCCTTTAAATATATCTTCTTGTGTGTGTGTGTGTGTGTGTGTGTGTGTGTATACCTGTCCTTTTTTCCCCCTAAGGTAAGTCTTTCCGCTCCCGGAATTGGAATGACTCCTTACCCTCTCCCTTAAAACCCACATCCTTTCATCTTTCCCTCTCCTTCCCTCTTTCCTGACGAAGCAACCGTGGGTTGCGAAAGCTTGAAATTTTGTGTGTGTGTGTGTGTGTGTGTGTGTGTGTGTGTGTGTGTGTGTGTGTGTGTGTGTCTTTTGTGCCTATCTCCCAGCGCTTTCCCGTTTGGTAAGTCATGGAATCTTTCTTTTTATTATATTTTTCCCATGTGGAATGTTTCTTTATATATATATATATATATATATCACACATACGTACATACACACAAAATTCTAGCTTTCGCAACCAATGGTTGCTTCGTCAGGAAAGAGGGAAGGAGAGGGAAAGACGAAAGGATGTGGGTTATAAGGGAGAGGGTAAGGAGTCATTCCAATCCCGGGAGCGGAAAGACTTACCTTAGGGGGAAAAAGGACAGGTATACACTCGCGCGCACACACACACGCATATCCATCTGCACATACAAAGACACAAGCAGGCATTTGTAAAGGCAAAGAGTTTGGGCAGAGATGTCAGTCGAGGCGGAAGTACAGAGGCAAAGATGTTGTTGAAAGACAGGTGAGGTATGAGCGGCCGCAACTTGAAATTAGCGGAGGTTGAGGCCTGGCGGATAACTAGAAGAGAGGATATACTGAAGGGCAAGTTCCCATCTCCGGAGTTCTGACAGGTTGGTGTTAGTGGGAAGTATCCAAATAACCCGGACGGTGTAACACTGTGCCAAGATGTGCTGGCTGTGCACCAAGGCATGTTTAGCCACAGGGTGATCCTCATTACCAACAAACACTGTCTGCCTGGGTCCATTCATGCGAATGGACAGTTTGTTGCTGGTTATTCCCACATAGAATGCATCACAGTGTAGGCAGGTCAGTTGGTAAATCACGTGGGTGCTTTCACACGTGGCTCTGCCTTTGATCGTGTACACCTTCCGGGTTACAGGACTGGAGTAGGTGGTGGTGGGAGGGTGCATTGGACAGGTTTTACACCGGGGGCGGTTGCAAGGGTAGGAGCCAGAAGGTAAGGAAGGTGGTATGGGAATTTCATAGGGATGAACTACGAGGTTACGAAGGTTAGGTGGACGGCAGAAAGACACTCTTGGTGGAGTGGGGAGGATTTCATGAAGGATGGATCTCATTTCAGGGCAGGATTTGAGGAAGTCGTATCCCTGCTGGAGAGCCACATTCAGAGTCTGATCCAGTCCCGGAAAGTATCCTGTCACAAGTGGGGCACTTTTGTGGTTCTTCTGTGGGAGGTTCTGGGTTTGAGGGGACGAGGAAGTGGCTCTGGTTATTTGATTCTGTACCAGGTCGGGAGGGTAGTTGCGGGATGTGAAAGCTGTTTTCAGGTTGTTGGTGTAATGGTTTAGGGATTCCGGACTGGAGCAGATTCGTTTGCCACGAAGACCTAGATTGTAGGGAAGGGACCGTTCGATGTGGAATGGGTGGCAGCTGTCATAATGGAGGTACTGTTGCTTGTTGGTGGGTTTGATGTGGATGGACGTGTGAAGCTGGCCATTGGACAGATGGAGGTCAACATCAAGGAAAGTGGCATGGGATTTGGTGTAGGGCCAGGTGAATCTGATGGAACCAAAGGAGTTGAGGTTGGAGAGGAAATTCTGGAGTTCTTCTTCACTGTGAGTCCAGATCATGAAGATGTCATCAATAAATCTGTACCAAACTTTGGGTTGGCAGGCCTGGATAACCAAGAAGGCTTCCTCTAAGCGACCCATGAATAGGTTCGCGTACAAGGGGGCCATCCTGGTATCCATGGCTGTTCCCTTTAATTGTTGGTATGTCTGGCCTTCAAAAGTGAAGAAGTTGTGGGTCAGGATGAAGCTGGCTAAGGTAATGAGGAAAGAGGTTTTAGGTAGGGTGGCAGGTGATCGGCGTGAAAGGAAGTGCTCCATCGCAGCGAGGCCCTGGATGTGCGGAATATTTGTGTATAAGGAAGTGGCATCAATGGTTACAAGGATGGTTTCCGGGGGTAACAAATTGGGTAAGGATTCCAGGCGTTCGAGAAAGTGGTTGGTGTCTTTGATGAAGGATGGGAGACTGCATGTAATGGGTTGAAGGTGTTGATCTACGTAGGCAGAGATACGTTCTGTGGGGGGCTTGGTAACCAGCTACAATGGGGCGGCCGGGATGATTGGGTTTGTGAATTTTAGGAAGAAGGTAGGGGTGCGGGGTGTCGGTGGGGTCAGGAGGTTGATGGAGTCAGGTGAAAGGTTTTCTAGGGGGCCTAAGGTTCTGAGGATTCCTTGAAGCTCCGCCTGGACATAGGGAATGGGATTACCTTGGCAAACTTTGTATGTGGTGTTGTCTGAAAGCTGACGCAGTCCCTCAGCCACATACTCCCGACGATCAAGTACCACGGTCGTGGAACCCTTGTCCGCCGGAAGAATGACGATGGGCCGGTCAGCCTTCAGATCACGGATAGCTTGGGCTTCAGCAGTGGTGATGTTGGAAGTAGGATTAAGGTTTTTTAAGAAGGATTGAGAGGCAAGGCTGGAAGTCAGAAATTCCTGGAAGGTTTGGAGAGGGTGATCTTGAGGAAGAGGAGGTGGGTCCCGCTGTGACGGAGGACAGAACTGTTGCAGGCAGGGTTTAATTTGGATAGTGTCTTGGGGAGTTGGATCATTAGGGGTAAGATTAGGATCATTTTTCTTCGTGGCAAAGTGATACTTCCAGCAGAGAGTACGAGTGTAGGACAGTAAATCTTTAACGAGGGCTGTTTGGTTGAATCTGGGAGTGGGGCTGAAGGTGAGGCCTTTGGATAGGACAGAGGTTTCGGATTGGGAGAGAGGTTTGGAGGAAAGGTTAACTACTGAATTAGGGTGTTGTGGTGCCAGATTGTGTTGATTGGAATTTTGAGGTTTTGGAGGGAGTGGAGCTGGAAGTGGGAGACTGAGTAGATGGGAGAGGCTGGGTTTGTGTGCAATGAGAGGTGGTTGAGGTTTGCTGGAAAGGTTGTGAAGGGTGAGTGAGTTGCCTTTCCGGAGGTGGGAAACCAGGAGATTGGATAGTTTTTTGAAATGAAGGGTGGCATGCTGTTCTAATTTGCGGTTGGCCTGTAGGAGGATGCTCTGAATAGCCGGTGTGGATGTGGGAGAGGAAAGATTAAGGACTTTTATTAAGGATAGGAGTTGACGGGTGTGATCATTGGCTGAGTTGATGTGTAGGTGAAGGATTAGGTGGGTGAGGGCAATGGATTGTTCAGTTTGGAACTGGTATAGGGACTGATGGAAAGAAGGGTTGCAGCCAGAGATGGGAACTTTAAGTATGAGGCCTTTGGGGGTAATGCCAAATGTCAGACAAGCCTGAGAAAATAGAATATGGGAGCGTAATCTGGCTAGGGCGAAGGCATGTTTGCGGAGGGAATGTAAATAAAACTTAATGGGGTCGTTGTGGGGGTGTTGTGAGGATGACATGGTATTAGAAGGTGGAAAGTGTAACATGAGGTTGAAATGAAAATGAAAGATAAAAATATATGGGGAGAGATTAGGGTGAACTAGAAAGTAACTGGAGATCTGGTATGAAAAAAGGCGAAAAAGTGTTGGTTAAGTTGATCCTGTGGTGAACTTGGGTTGGTAGACAGCGATGTGCATGAAGGTTAGGTGGTTGTGTTGCCGCTAAAACACGTTAAAGGACGGAGAAATTCGGGAAAATTTCGAAAAAACGTGTAAATGTATTAAAAGGAGTGGTGTTGTGGTGAAAGATTGCGAAAATGGGGCTAACAATTGTCTGACAAAGAAATAATGACGTTAAAATCTGTGAGGAGCGGCTAAAAATGATCAGTGATGTGCGAAAAACGGAAGTGGAAATAAAGTGAAAGTTATTAGAACTAGCCGAAATGGTTGTTTAATACGTGAAAGCAGCTGTTATTGAACTAGAAACGGTGGATTTTATAGCAGCGGTAGTGTTGAAAGCGGAAAATAAAATTTTTATGGTTATGGTTTGGAAGTGGGTTACGTATTATTGAGTATATATAGGCGGGATAAAATTGTATAGTAGATTACGGTAAAAAGGGGAAGGTGAATACAAAGTGAGACTACTGGTAAAAACAGAAGGGGAAAATAAAGAGAAAAAGACGACAGGAAAGATTTCGAAATGCAACAGCGACAATAACAAACGTAATTGTTGGGTTCAAATTAATGATATGGTTATAATAGAGGGAAACATTCCACGTAGGAAAAATATATCTAAAAACAAAGATGATGTGACTTACCAAATGAAAGTGCTGGCAGGTCGACAGACACACAAACAAACACAAACATACACACAAAATTCAAGCTTTCGCAATAAACTGTTGCCTCATCAGGAAAGAGGGAAGGAGAGGGAAAGACGAAAGGATGTGGGTTTTAAGGGAGAGGGTAAGGAGTCATTCCAATCCCGGGAGCGGAAAGACTTACCTTAGGGGGAAAAAAGGACGGGTATACACTCGCGCACACACACACATATCCATCCGCACATATACAGACACAAGCAGACATATTTAACGACAAAGAGTTTGGGCAGAGATGTCAGTTGAGGCAGAAGTGCAGAGGCAAAGATGTTGTTGAATGACAGGTGAGGTATGAGTGGCGGCAACTTGAAATTAGCGGAGATTGAGGCCTGGTGGATAACGGGAAGAGAGGATATATTGAAGAGCAAGTTCCCATCTCCGGAGTTCGGATAGGTTGGTGTTAGTGGGAAGTATCCAGATAACCCGGACGGTGTAACACTGTGCCAAGATGTACTGGCCGTGCACCAAGGCATGTTTAGCCACAGGGTGATCCTCATTACCAACAAATACTGTCTGCCTGTGTCCATTCATGCGAATGGACAGTTTGTTGCTGGTCATTCCCACATAGAATGCGTCACAGTGTAGGCAGGTCAGTTGGTAGATCACGTGGGTGCTTTCACACGTGGCTCTGCCTTTGATCGTGTACACCTTCCGGATTACAGGACTGGAGTAGGTGGTGGTGGGAGGGTGCATGGGACAGGTTTTACACCGGGGGCGGTTACAAGGGTAGGAGCCAGAGGTTTTTTGTATATATATATAACTTCTGCACAATTTCAGTGCAGTAATGTGTTCATTGTAAAGGTGTGTGTGTGTGTGTGTGTGTGTGTGTGTGTGTGTGTGTATTTGTTTTTGTTTTACTAAGGAATTCATCAATGGAGTAGAAGGAGTTGGCCACCAATAAATCCTTTAGGCTTCTCTTAAAGTGAACTTCATTGGTTGTTAAGCTTTTTATGGCTGCTGGCAAGTTATTGAAAATGTGTGTTCCTGAATAATGGACACCTTTTTTACAAGACTGAGTGACTTTAAATCCTTGTGAAGATTATTCTTATTTCTAGTATTGATTCCATGAATTGAGCTGATGGTTTGAAAAAGTGATATATTTTTAATGACAAATTTCTTTAAGGAATAACTATATTGGGAAGCAGTAGTTAGTATCCCTAGTTCCCTAAACAGGCTTCTGCAGGATGTTCTTGAGTTCACACCACATAAAACTCTTACTGCACATTTTTGTGCCCGGAAAACTTTAGCTTGGCTTGATGAATTACCCCAGAAAATAATCCCATATGACATCATGGAATGAAAGTAAGCATAGTATGCCAGCTTTTTCATTTTTATATCCCCTACTTCTGACAAAATTCATCGTATGTTAGACATATACCCATGGGACACCCCTTACAAGTTCTGAACTGCATGTAGTGTGTTTTTTCAAAGTTAAGTGACAGAGAATTGGCTAGGAACCAGTGATTAATGTCCACAAATATTTTATTAGCTGATCTTTCTAAGACTACACTTGTTTTGCTATTTATTGCAATGTTTGTATCATCGGCAAACTAAACGAACTTGGCATCTGGTAATGTTACTGATGAAAGGCCATTGATATACACAAGAAAAAGTAAGGGCCCCAAAATGGAACCTTGTGGGACCCCACATGTAATTAGTTCCCAGTTGGATGATGATGCCTGATAGCTTGATACATGTCTCTTTCCTAATAACACCCTTTGTTTCCTGCCAGAGATATAAGATATGAACCATTTTGCAGCATTTCCTGTTACACTATAATATTCTAATTTACTTAAATGGATATTGTGATTTACACAGTCAAATGCCTTTGACAGATAACAAAATATACCAGTTGCCTGCAATTTTTTGTCTAATGAATTAAGCACATTTTCACTGTAAGTGTAGATAGCCTTCTCAATATCAGAACCTTTTAGAAATCCAAACTGTGACTTTGACAGTATGTTATTTGAGATAAGATGGTTATAAAGCCGACTGTACATTACTTTTTCTAAAATTTTTGAGAATGCTGACAACAGTGAAAGTGGACGGAAGCTTATAGTCATTAACTTTTTTACATTTAGAGCAAGCTACTATCATCATAAGGAGAATACTCAAACGAAACTTGATGCCCCCACCATCTAGTATCCAAAGAGTGACACTTAGCAAGCGAGAATGTGCACACAGCTTTCTGTTACTGGAAGAAGTCGTGTACGGATATTACAGTTTTAATTTTTGTTATGCTTACTCCATCGGGTTTCAAAAGAGGCATAATTGTTAGGGCCTATCTTCCTGAAACTTTGGTAACAAAAATAACTATCCTTGGCAGTATCAGGAGAGGCATTGTGTCTTCTGTAATTACGTGGTAGAGCAGTAACACATTCTAAGCATGACAGTGGGTGAGAGTCAAAGCTGACTGATGGACAGGATGGTGTTTGTAGCCGTTTCTGGCCAGAAGTTATAAGACAGAGTATCCTAGATAACATGAAATGTTAATGGATGTGAACTGAACGCAGCAAACAGTCGTGTTGAGCTGTTATTTTAAAAACATTAATCCCATTGTGTAATATCTTGAAGTGATGAAACATGTGTTGCATGTTGGACCCAACACCAATTAGGAAAATGGTATCTAGCTAGACAATACATAGTTAACATTATTTCTTATTAATGGACATGTTTATTTTTGTGTAACACCAGTGGAAGCTTATCATATTTACCAGAGCTTCTCAAACTTTTTCATTGCTGATGCCTTTCATGACCTCCACTCACTGCGATAAATAATAACTGTGTATAAAAAGAACCGAAACGCTACTTTCTATGGTTATTTTTCTGCAGGAGTGCTTCCCCAGTGAAACTTATACTGAAATAATGATTAATTAAGTTCTAAAGCACAGTATTTGACAATAAATACTTTATATTAGATAAATATATGGTTAATGGATTAGTACATCAACAATGGAAATGAAAAGAAAGAAGTATGTAATAAAATTTAGGAAAAAACCATAACTTAACAGATGTTATTTAAATATAACAAAACAAAAGAATCAATTAAAAACTATGAAGATGAAAATAAAGTGGCTAAACATGGCAACTAGCAAGAAAAATCCAAAGCAATTAATAATGGTGCACTGAAAATATTTGGGTCAAAAAAATAAAAGGAAAACATGGTGGAATGAAATACGCAAAGAACCAAAAGCAGAGAGGACTAAAAAGTAGGAAAAATGGAAATGCTCAAAGAAAATTGAAGACTTAATCAACAATGAAAGGAAATACCGAGGTTAATCAGAAATACCAAACGAGCCTTTGAAAGGAGAAACTTTTGGAAATAGACAAAAATTGTGTAAAAAAACAATACTCGTTACTTTAGCAAACTTTTAAGAGTAAATTAAAGGGTTACCAAACTCCAAATTTCTGTTTCAAAAATGAAAATTGCAAACTTGCATTAAGTAATACTGAGATTGTGAAATACTAGCAAGAGATTTCACCTCCTGAACTTTCCTGAACCAAATAATGGAATTCTCAGATATTAATGAAAATTTGGATGAAGATTTACCACCAGCTATAGAAGAAATTCAAGAAGTAATTAAGACCCTCAAAAACAACAAAGCTAGTGGAGAAGCTAGTGGAGAAGATTGTATTACAGCTAAACTTTTGGAGTGGTCCTTGCCAAATATAGCAAAGGAGTTAAATTTACTTTGTGAAGAAATCAGGAAAACAGAAAAGATCCCAGAGGAATGGAAAGTTGCCCTGACACACCCATTCCACAAAAAGATAATAAACAGGATGTAAACAACTACAGAGGAATCTCTCTACTTTCATTAGTGTATCAAGTATTTCCTGAGATTTTATTAAGCAGAATAAAAACAATAATAGACAGTCCTTTAGGTGAATATCAAGATAGTTTTAGGAAAGGAAGGTCATCCTCAGAACAAATATTTAATCTCAGGTCAGTAATTCACCACAGATTACTAAATTTGCACATTTGTGGGTGGGTGCGTGTGTGTGTGAGACCTATTTTTGACGAAGGCCTCGCTGGCCAAAAGCTTTATTTGTGACAGTCTTTTTGTTGTGCCTATCTGCGACTCAGCATCTCCACTATATGGTGAGTAGCATCTTTCCTTTTCATAATATTGTCACAATTCAACGGATATTGTAGTTATGTGTGTTGACTTCAAAAAGGCTTTTGATTCTGTTGACAGAGAAACAATAGATAAAATAATTCGAAAATTTGGCGTAAAGTCCAAACTGCCAAACCTAATCCTTGAAACACTTACAGTTAAAATAAAATTGTTGGAAGAAATTTTGCAGCCTTTCAAAATAAAAACAGGTGTATGACAAGGTGATGGCCTATCCCTAAAAAAATTTAGAACTAAAAACGTATTGAACTCCACATCTCACATATAAGGTTTGAAAGTTCAAGCAAAAAGATTAAAATCAACTGTATTACATTTGCAGATGATATTGTTATATGTTCCGAAAGTGTGACATCTATTATAACACAAATAAATCTGGAAGAAATAACCAACAGAACTGGCTGAAGAATTTCTGCTGAAAAAACAATATTTGTAACAGACATTAAGGATGCTCCAAAATTTCAGGAATAATCCAAGAAAATCCTTTGGAAAAATATGCAATAGAGGAAAGACTGCATAAAATGGGGAGAGCATATGGTATCACCAAAGACCTTGATAGTAAAAAGTGCCTATCCAAAAAATGCAAAAATAAGGCATTACAACACAGTAGTGAAGCCAGCATGCCTGCGTGCAAGTGAATGCTTGGCATTAAACTTTGTTGTTGTTGTTGTTGTTGTTGTGGTGATGGTCTTCAGTCCAGAGACTGGTTTGATGCAGCTCTCCATGCTATTCTATCCTGTGCAAGCTTCTTCACCTCCCAGTACCCACTGCAACCTACATCCTTCTGGATCTGTTGTTTGTATTCATATCATGGTCTTCCTCTACGATTTTTACCCTCCATGCTGCCCTCCAATACTAAATTGGTGATCCCTTGATGCCTCAGAATGTGCGCTACCAACCAATCCCTTCTTCTAGTCAAGTTGTGCCGCAAATTTCTCTTCTCTCCAATTCTATTCAATATCTCCTCATTAGTCATGTGATCTACCCATCTAATCTTCAGCATTCTTCTATAGCACCACATTTCAAAAGCTTCCATTCTCTTGTCTAAACTATTTATCATCCACATTTCACTTCCATACATGGCTACACTCCATACAAATACTTTCAGAAACGCTTTCGTGCCATTGCCAGTCTACATTTTATATACTCTCTACTTCGACCATTATCAGTTATTTTGCTCCGCAAATAGCAAAACTCATTTACTACTTTAAGCGTCTCATTTCCTAATCTAATCCCTGCAGCATCACCCGATTTAATTCGACTACATTCCATTATCCTCATTTTGCTTTTGTTGATGTTCATCTTATATCCTCCTTTCAAGACAGTGTCCATTCCATTCAGCTACTTTTCCAGGTCCTTTTCTGTCTCTTGACACATGTCATTACAATGATATGACATTACAATGTCATCAGCAAACCTCAAAGTTTTTATTTCTTTTTCGTGGATTTTAATTCCTACTCTGAATTTTTCTATACTTTAGATAATTTAGATAAATTACAAGTACTAGAAAGGAGAAATACAAGGGCGGTTCAGAAAGTAACCTCCGATTGGTCATAGTGCGGGTTGTGGGGGGAGTAGCGACGCCATCTGTGCGTTCACGCACTCAACAGGTCAGTCGGCATCAAGCCGTGGTCGAGTGAACGTCGTACCTGCGCTAGTTTAGTTTTTGTGGCAGTTTGAAATGTGTGCTGCAATAGAAAACCCCGCCAAATGTGAAGTGCGTGCTGTCATAAGGTTTTTTACAGCCAAAGGATATTCTGCAGCAGCTATTCATCGTGAGCTTTGTGCCGTGTACGGACCAAGAGTTATGAGTGAAGGAGTTGTCCGTGAATGGGTACGTTTATTTAAAAGTGGACGAGAAAACGTTCATGATGAAGAGAGGAGTGGTAGACCATCATTGGTGACTGACGAACTCGTTCAGACAGTTGATGTAAAAGTTCGTGAAAATCGACGTTTCTCAATGTCGGAGTTGTCTACTGGTTTTCCACAGATTTCTAAGACTCTCTTGTACGAGATAGTGACAGCAAGATTGGGTTACCGTAAGTTCTGTGCACGATGGGTGCCCAAAGTTCTTACCGACCACCACAAAACTCAAAGAATGGCCTCTGCATTAGACTTTCTGTCACGTTATGAGGGCGAAGGAGAACCATTGTTAAACAGAATCGTGACCGGTGACGAAACCTGGATTAAGTACGTGAACCCTGAGACAAAAGAACAATCAAAGATGTGGGCACATTCAAATTCGCCTACCAAACCAAGAAAAGCCTCGCAAGATTTTTCTGCCAGAAAACTGATGGCAACGGTGTTTTGGGATGCCAAAGGGGTGTTGTTGGTTGAATTCATGGAACGTGGTACGATCATTAATCAAGACGTGTACTGTGAAACAATAAAAAAGTTACGACGGGCTATACAGAACAAACGCCGTGGTATGCTGACTTCCGGTATCGTTTTTTTGCACGATAACGCCTGTCCTCACTCTGCTCGCAGAACAACGGCCCTTCTTGAGTCCTTCAAGTGGGACGTTATCAACCATCCACCTTACAGCCCAGACCTGGCGCCAAGTGATTATCACCTCTTCATGCATTTGAAGAAATGGCTCAGGTCACAGCGGTTTGATGACGACGAAGAGCTCAAAGATGCGGTCACAGGCTGGCTCCAGGCACAAGCGGGTGATTTTTATGCAGAAGGAATTTCAAAGCTTGTGAAGAGATACGATAAGTGCCTCAATCGCTATGGAGACTATGTAGAAAAATAGTGCAAAGATGTAGTTGTAAGATGTATATATTAAAATATTTTTATTTAACTTGGTGTATTTTTTTAAATCAACCGGAGGTTACTTTCTGAACAGCCCTCGTATAAGAAAAATATTAGGACCACAATTACAAGTACTAAAAAGGAGAAATATTAGGACCACAAAACAGCAGAAGGTTGGAAATTACTAAGTAATGTTGAAATATACCAAAATATAGAAAATATTTCAAACATAATGGTAAAAAGTAGACTCATGTATTTTGGACATATGTTTCGAACGCAAGACAGTAGTTTAACTAATAAGATCTTCAAATATTTGTGGGGTAAGAAGTGCACGACAAGCAGGGTCAACAAAGTAAAAAAAGATTTAGAAAGAAACCATATAAAAATAGAAGTTATAAGCAACAGAGAAGCCTTCTGGGGAAAAGTATTGAAAACAGAAGGATTCCAAGGCAAGGTAGCTAAATAAACTGGTTCAAAATGGTCTGTGAAGAAAGAAAGAAGAAATATAGTGAACAAATGAAGGCGTACTGGAAGGAAACAAAAGAACAAAGAATTGAAATTGGAATGTGGTCCTCAGATTGCTTATTCACAGTAAAAAAAAAAAAAAAGAAAAGGATGTGTTGCTGAAGACTGGAAAAAAAAAATTACCCATGTTGTGATGGATTTGGCTGCTTATTCTGATATATTAGCTTAAACCGTGGCATAATGTCAGTCACTATCGGTTGACATTTACATGTGTACTCTGCAAACAACTGTGAAGTGCATAGCAGAGATTACATCCCTTTGTACCAGTTATTAGGGTTGCTTCCCATGCCATTCATGGGAAGAATGATTGTTTAAATGCCTAAGTGTGCACTGCAGTTAATCTAATATTGTCCTCATTATCTATGTGAATGATAAATAAGGGGTTGCCTATTTCTAGAGTCATCATTTGAAGGTGGTTCTTTAAACTTTTGTACATGGGCTTTCTCGGGATAGTTTATATCTATCTTGGGTCCCAAACACTTCAGAAGCATTACAGAATGGATTACATTAGTGATTTGTAAGCAATCTGCTTTGTAAACTGATTGCATTTTCCCAGTATTTTACTAATAAACTGAAGTCTGTCTTCTGCTTTATCCACGACTGAGCCCATGTGATCATTCCATTTCATATCCCTACAAAGTGTTACTCTGGTATTTATAGGAGTGTGACTCATTGGTCATAGGATACTAAGTTTTTTTCGTTTTGTAGCATTCACAGTTTTAAATTTTTGCACCATTGCACTGCACTGAATATTTATGCAGCTTCTTTCAAACAATACTTCACTACAGATAACTGCATCATCTCAAATATATTTGGCTGATAACATAATTCAAATAGCCTATTTGCATTTTTCAAGAAATTGACTTACACAGAATTATTTTGAGAGTGGCACCTATCAGGTGCACAAATTTTAATCTGTTTGATAACTTAAATTGTATTCCCTAATACAGCATTTAAATCAATGGAAATGTTCTTAGCCACTAAACCTACTCAATGAGTTCTGCGACGAGTAAAAGTAGTAGAAGCATTGTTTCCAGATTTAACTTTCAACATAAAATCTGCTGTTCTTCCTGTCATTCCTTTGCACTGTTGGTACATGCTACAACACATTTGCTTTTTTCCAAGCCCATGTCATTCAAAAATTTCATTCACTTTTAAAAATCTGCAACATGCCCCATTAATAGTGCTAACATAGTAAATGTCCATACAGGTTCTCCTTTGAAAAGGCCATGGCCAATTTCCTTCTTCATCCTTTTGTAATTCAAGCTTGCGCTCGGTCTTTAATAACCTTGCTGACGACTCTACATTAAACTCTACTTTCTTTGTGACTCAGCCTGCATGGTTCATCCACCTAAATTGTAAATTTTTAACTTAATTTATTTCTTACAAAAACTTGCTCATAGCATTCATTACTAATGTCCAAAATATGTTTACCTTTTGTATCATTTGACACTGGAATTTTTTGAAATTCTTTTGCAAACAAATTATTGGCCCAAAATAATATAATTCAGTCTTTCTGCCATATCTGACATAAGATTTATGCCTACGATTATAGTGTCTTATCCTTTATCCTTTCTGATTAAGTAAGATATTTCATTCGATGCTTATCAGAAAACTTTGTAATTCAGTAAACTTTTTCTTTTATTTTCCAATGCTCCTGTAGCCGTTCAAAAACTGTAAATTTATTTTTAAGAAGCTCAGTTTATGAGTAGGTGTCTGTATAAGTTTTCCGGTTTCATACTCCTACTTGCTAAGCATTCATTCCAAATTAATCAGTCCGCTCTGTCTCTAGTAACTGTGGAAATAATTGTAAATCTATGTTGCAGGTACATTTCACTGTATTTCCTCTATTTTCCATGTGAAGGCACAACGTCTGTTATTTTGTGTGACTGCACGGTTCCGGTGCTGCAGGATCTACAACGCACTTCACAACATATAAACAGTGTGTCTGAAACTGAGCAAGTTGCTAGATCACAAAACATAACAGATCACAAACTGTTACTAACCGTTGCCATGTTGTTGCCATAAACTACAACATTAACTAGTACACGACCAGTATTGTTCAAATATGATGGGAGTTCCTCACACACCAACAGTTAAACATTGGCCAAAGTAAAGGCAACAGAGTGACCAAATGTCGCAACAAATGATTCTGAAAATTTATCTTTAGTGATGCTGTAACTGTATGCAATAAAATATGAAAAACTAACCTGTAAACAGCAACAAAGGCAAACCTATGTTTGTAGCATTTGTTGCCTTAGAGAAAGCTTTTGTCAATGTTGACTGGAATACTCTCTTTCAAATTCTGAAGGTAGCAGGGGTATAATACAGGGAACGAAAAGCTATTTACAATTTGTACAGAAACCAAATGGCAGTTATAGGAGTCTAGGGACAGGAAAGGGAAGCAGTGATTGAGAAGGGAGTGATACTGGTTTGTAGCCTATCCCTGGTGTTATTCAATCTGTATACTGAGCGAGCAGTAAAAGAAACAAAGGAAAATTTGGAGCAGGAATTAAAATCCCTGGAGAAGAAATAAAAACTTTGAGGTTTTCCAACGACATTGTAATTCTTTCAGAGACAGCAAAGGACATAGAAGACCAGTTGAACAGAATGGATAGTGTCTTGAAAGGAGGATATAAGATGAACATCAACAATACCAAAATGAGGATAATGGAATGTAGTCGAATTAAAAGCAGGTGAGGCTAGGAAATGAGACACTTAAAATAGTAGGTGAGTTTTGCTGTTTTGGGGTGCAAAATAACATGATGGTCAAAGTAGAGAGGATATAAAATATGGACAGGCTATGGCAAGGAAGGCATTTCTGAAGAAGAGAAATTTGTTAACATCGAGTATAGATTTAAGTGTCAGGAAGTCCTTCCTGATAGTATTTGTATGGAGTTTAGCTATGTATAGAAGTGAAACGTGGACAATAAATAGTTTAAACAAGAAGAGAATAGAAGCTTTTGAAACCTGGTGCTACAGAAGAATGCTGAAGATTAGATGGGTAGATCACATAACTAATGAGAAGGTACTGAAAAGAATTGGAGAGAAGAGGAATTTTTAACACAATTTAACTGAAAGAAGGGATCGGTTGGTAGGACACATTGTGAGGAATCAAGGGACCACCAGTTTAGTATTGGAGGGAAGCGTGGAGGCTAAAAATCATAGAGGGAGATCAAGATGTGAATACACGAAGCAGATTCAGAAGGATGTGGGTTCCAGTAGTTCCCAAGAGATGAAGAGGCTTGCACAGGATAGAGTAGCATGGAGAGCTGCATCAAACCAGTCTCTGGGTTGAAGACCACAACAATAAACAGCAACAATTCATCATCATTTACTGCGCAACATACAAAAATAAAATCATCTCAATTTACAACCCACATCACTTCGAATAAAATACTTGAGCTTTTGATAACTTATCACTGCCGTCATCATCAGGAGTTAAAATCACTGACTGCTTGGGCAGGCATGGTGTTCTGCTTATATAGATGCAGTGGCAGAACACCATGCTTGCTCCAGTAGTCAGTGATTTTAATTCCTGATTGCAATGCTGGAGACAGCTATCGAAAGCTTGAGTATTTTATTCGAAGTGACACGTCTTGTTAACCGAGAAGGTTGTATTGAAGTATGCGACTGCTAAAGATTTCTAAGACACACATACAATATTAACATTATTGTTGAAACTAAAGACAGGATTAAAAATCATGTAAAACAGTTTTTGTGCAGATCATTACATGACCCCACTTAGAGAAGCTCTGAAGCAGACACTCCCCTAGAGTCGAGCATGATGGTGATTCAATAATGCCGTAGTGCTTGGTGATATATGTTGGTCTTGGACCAGTTGACCATTATGAGCAAGTTAAGGCAGAATATTTTAATATGCTGGTCAACAATCTTCACCCATTGCTGCAAAGTGTATCCCCTGGTTTACAACATGTGTGCCAAATGCCCTCATTCACAGTTCTGAAATTGAGACTATTTTAATGAACATGGTGATCAAGACAATACCTCATTTTCTCATCTGAATGCAATCAACCTTTGTGAATATCTACAGAACAGGCTGCACAGTTGATTTCCTCCACCAAGGAGCGACCTTCTTTTTCACAGGCGTGGGTGCATATCCCTCTGACTGGCATCTCTAGTATTTGTTACATTGGGACCAAGCTGTTCATAAAAAAGTTTTTGTCTCTTTTTCTCAGGTGGTTAGGTTTTTTTGTTCATTGTGGCTGCGACATTTGTTACATGTTGACCAAAAGCAAATGAGAAAACAAATAACCAATTGAGAAATGATCTTAACTGTTATGGAATGGAACAGTAACCAACGTAGATTGACCTAAAGAGTGCAGTCATTCACTGCAGAGAGGTTTTCAACCAGATGTCAAATCTCAGCTGTATGTTGTGGAAGCAGGTTGTCTGCACCTCCTCCAGTTCTTAACTGCTAGGTTTGTTAATAAGCCAGGAGATGATATCAAAAAATAACAAATACAGCTCATCCGTAAGGAACTACATCAGCTTCAGGGACATTTAATAAGACCAGCATGCAAATTGAACATTTTTATTGAGGCTAGATACTTGCCTTCAGGCATAGTGCATCATAAACACTGCTGTTCAAATCATTCTGTTATTAGTTCTCATTATCATGCACACGTCTTTCTGTTTATTAGATACTTATTACTTGGCATTGCAAAGTGAATACCCAGCCATTGTGAGAACTAACTTGATCACATGATAAGGTACAGCCACATTACAGTTCAAAGTAGTGTGCATCATTTCCACAAGAGTGAGCATGAAAAGTGATAGTGGAAAATGTCTTCATTTGAAACTGCAACAACTTGCTGTTAACGTCTTTAATTTTACTGACAGTGAGAATGGGGAAGGTGTCATAGTGCTGACAGAGATGGATACAACCATTGTTGACAATCAAAAGTTAAAGAATGAGATTTTCACTCTGCAGCGGAGTGTGCGCTGATATGAAACTTCCTGGCAGATTAAAACTGTGTGCCGGACTGAGACTCGAACTCGGGACCTTTGCCTTTCGCGGGCAAGTGCTCTACCAACTGAGCTACCCAAACACGAGTCACGCCCCATCCTCACAGCTTTACTTCTGCCAGTACCTCATCTCCTACCTTCCAAAATTTACAGAAGCTCTCCTGCGAACCTTGCAGAACTAGCACTCCTGAGTCTCGGTCCGGCACACAGTTTTAATCTGCCAGGAAGTTTCAAAAGTTAAAGAAGTCAGTGGTGTGCAAATTACCGAAGGGACATGATTCCAAGTGTAGCAGGATTAAAATATTTGCCCCAAAGCAGATAAGTAATTCAGTTGAAAGCTATATTGACTTTGCAGAATAAATTAAATGGACACAATAAGGATTTCATAGATAAAGTGGATAAATGTGTTGTTAGGCAGATACTTCTGTGACGTTATGAGCAACACAAGAAAATGCCTTCTTCCAGGCTATCAAAAAAATCTCTGGGAAAAGCTGTTACGTGTATGGGATTTGATGTAAAAGGTGCCAGAATGAATAAGTCATTATGTGAGTTGAAAGAACATAATTCCAAAAAATCATACTATGGTAGCCTTTTTACAAAAACTGAAGCATCAGAACTGAAGTGGCCAGTAGCTTATTTGATGGAGAGTGAATGTGTACACACTGTATTGTGAATAAGAATTGCAAAGCTACTCAGCAGCGAGTATTGTCAAACAACAGTGCCAGTCAACATTTCATTGTTGCGGATGCTAAGTTTCATTTCATCGGTACTCCTCTGTACCTGTAATAGGCAAATTTCAGACTATCATGTAGGAATGGAGAGTTAAAAAAATAAAAATATGCAGAGGCAAAAAGGGCAGAACTTCTGGCTCTGCTGTGACTAGTGGTGGCCTTTTGTTGTCATTGTGTTCAGGTGCATCAACCATCTCCTGTGTATCCACTGATGAAATGTTGCTAGAAAATGGTTACTTTCTATTTCTATATTATGAGAAGGAAATTAGTTACTCATCATATAGTGGAGATGATGAGTCAGATTAGGCACAACAAAAAGACTTTCACAGTTAAAGGTTTCGGCCATTGGTTTGTCAACAGTAGACACACACGCCCGCACGCACGTAAACACAACTCTCACATATTGTGCGTGTGTGTGCGTGTGTGTGTGTGTGTGTGTGTGTGTGTGTGTGTGTGTGTGTGTTATTGGCGAAGGCCAATGGCCAAAAGCTTTAATTGTGAAAGTCTTTTTGTTGTGCCTATCTGTGACTCAGCATCTCCTCTATATAGCGAGTACTAGCTTTCCTTCTCATAATATTGTTACATTGCAACCTGGATTTTCCATTGTTTCTGGACTTCAATCCTATCACACTGGACTGGTACAAGTGAACCATATTCTTCACAAGGGCTTTGATTCTTTCTCATCCTGCACTGAAATGAGGGGCATCTTACCCAAGATCCTTCCCACCCCTCCTAAAATCGTATTCTGTCAGCCACCTGACCTATATGATTCCTGTGCAGGCCTGGGTGAAAGACCTGCCCAATTCACCCACCAACACCCCCTCCTCCAGTCCTTTCACAGGCTTATCCTGCCCCATCAGAGACTGGCCCACCTGCTGCAAACACTGCACATCATTTTATGTTGGTATGACTACCAACCAGTTGTCCACCAGGATGGATGGCCACCACTATACTGTTATCAAGAACAAAGTTGAATATCTGGTAGCACAACATGCTCAATTTCAATGGCTGCTTCACAACCCGGAGCCATCTGGATCCTTCTATCTGCCACCCCTCCCTCCTGCATTCCTAGCTGGCAAACCAGCTTCCCTCCAAGCCACTAGCTACCCACCCCCAGTCTTTTTCCTTTCCTCCCACCACCCTCTCTCTCAGCTGTGGAAAATGTAATGTCACAGAGAAAGATAATTTTATGAATACTGCAAGTGAAACATCATGAGCAGCCAAGGTGAGATATACTGTACATCCTGTTTCTGTTCTTGATCTAAATGGGCACTTCATTCAGTGGCACATACATACATGTAGCATGTGCCAGCACCCCATGTATGAGAATACTGGAGTGTACGCTGTCACTGCTTCCCATTCCTGCTTCTCAGTCATAAACACAACTGTGGTGCTACCCAGCTAGGTAAACAGTTTGCCTTGCCAGGTAATACCAGCATCTCTCAATAGCTAGGGAAGTAAAACTAAGTCACCAAGCATTGAGGCCATGTGAGATGTGCAGTGAATTGTGCAGTGACACATCTACAAATCAAATTACATACTTAATGAAGGTAGAACCATTCACCACCCTGGTTAGCAAAGAATCCAAGACCAGGTTACTCTTTTAAATATATCCACACGGTGTGTGTGTGTGTGTGTGTGTGTGTGTGTGTGTGTGTGTGTGTGTTCCTCATCTCCTCCTAAACCACTGGACCGATTTCAGCCCTCCCTTGCTGTCGGGCAACAATCACTGTCGGGCTTAGAATCACCTGCCTATCATACCCAGGAGATATGATGTCTTAAATCCTGACATGCATGAAAAACTGTCACATTGTGCATTACATTTAAATTTATTACTCCTTTGATACTAACTCTACTTGCAACACATGTTGCAGACAGTAGCCACAAACGCCACTGAATATACCTAGAAATTTATATCATTGTATGGAACATAGTTCCAGAGACACGACACGAAAGAATGCCGCATCATGCACGAGGCTGTAATACATTTATTCTTTATTATTAAGACACCATGCAGTCAAGTCAATTTAGGAAAGTCCTTGATTTGTGGCAGCACGTTTGACAGCTTTGAACTGTGAAGCACCAACAGCTGTAGGAAAAACTGTAGCTATCTAAAGAGTTATGAAGAGGTGGTGACTTAGAGATGTTACAAAATTGCGTTGCGGACATGCAAAGCAGCTCTACCCAGCGTACAGAAACTATCTGGCGAAATGAAATATTTTCAATGTTGGAATACAAACACAGTTCATTTTTTGTTTTTGTTCAAACAGGAGTGACTGCAGTAATGGATAGGAACTGTGATTGTTGTGTACATATGCGAGCTGAGTTGGCGACCCTTCACTCACATATCCAGGCTGCTTTGGCTTCCATCACACAGCTTGAGGCTGCTGCCAAGGGGCGTCACTGTGGGGGATCGAATGCGGGGATGCGAGGAACGTCGAGCACGTCCCACATGTCCTCCGATCGGTCCACTGCCGTGGCCGCCCCAGGTACTGCCTGCACTGAGGTTGACCCCTCACCCGTAGTCGAGTGGGAGATCATTCCAAAGTCTGGCAAGCAGCGAAAAACTTTCCGAGGGACCAATCATAGGGCCTCCCTGGTTCGTTTGACGAACAGGTTTCGGGCATTATCTGTGGCCGAAGATGTCTCTGAGCTGGATGCAGTCGTCCACTCTGTTCCAGATGAAGCTTCTCAGCCCGCAAAGTCTGGGCATTCACAGAGGGTGGGTTTGCTGGTAGTTGGGAGCTCCAAGGTTAGGCGCATAATGGGGGCCTTTAGGAACATGGCTGCCAAGGAGGGGAAGGAAGCCAGAGTGCATTTGGGGGAGGGGGGGGGAGTCATTCCAGATGTGGAAAGGGTGCTTCCGGAAGCCATGAAGAGTACAGGGTGCAGCCAGCTGCAGGTGGTGACTCATGTCTGTACCAATGACGTGTGTCACTTTGTACCGGAGCAGAGTCTGTCTGGTTTCGAGCGGCTAGCGGAAATGGTAAAGACTGCCAGTCTTGCTTCTGAGATTAAGATGGAGCTCACCATCTGCAACATTGGCTCTAACAGTGTTCAGAAAGGATGGATTAAATACAGTTGGTGGTGGAGTATTTATTGCTGTCGGAGGTAGTTTACCTTGTAGTGATATTGAAGTAGATAGTTTGTGTAAAATAGTATGGGTAGAGGTTTGTTCATGAGCCCACTTGAAGCATAAATGGTTGCGAGAGCACAAATAGTGAGTATTGTGGTGAATATAGGGGTTAGTGACCACAAGGCAGTTACTGCTAGGCTGAATACCATAACACCTACAACCATCAGAAAGAAATGCAAAGTATATCTATTTTAAAAAAGCTGATAAAAATGCTCTTAACACCTTTTTAAGAGACAGTCTTCACTCCTTCTGATTTGATCATGAGATAGTATCAACAGCTATTGAGAGATATATACCACATAAATTAACAGGTGAGTGTACTGATTGCCAATGGTACACAAAACGGGTCTGATCGTAGTTGCAGAAGCAACGAAAAAAGAATGCCAAATTTAAAAGAACGCAAAAATCCCCAAGTTTTACAGAAGTTCGAAATATGGTGCGTACCTCAATGCGAAGTGCTTTTAATAATTTCCGCAATGAAATGCTGTCTTGAAATCTGGCAGAAAACCCAAAAAGATTCTGGTCATACATAAAGCACACCAGTGGCAAGATGCAATTAATACCTTCACTGCGCGATAACAATGGCGAAGTCACGGATGACAGTGTTACTAAAACAGAGTTATTAAACACGGTTTTCCGAAACTCGTTCACCAAAGAAGACGAAGTGAATATTCCTGAATTCCAATCAAGAACAACTGCCAAGATGAGAAACATAGAAGTAGATATCCTCGGAGTAACGAAGCAGCTTAAATCACTTAATAAAGGCAATGCCTCTGGTCCAGAGTGTATACCAGTCAGGATCCTCTCAGAGTATGCTGATAAAATAGCTCCATATACAATTATATACAACCACTCACTCACAGAAAGATCCATACCTAAAGACTGGAAAATTGCTCAAGTCACACAAATACCCAAAAAGGAAAGTAGGAGTAATCTGCTGCTTGCAGAAAACGATTTATTGACACATAGTCAGCTCTTTATACTCATGAAATAATAAGTGCTATCAACTGGGGATGTCAAATTGATTCCATAATTTAGATTTCCAGAAGGCTTTCGACACCGTTCCTCACAAGCGTCTTTTAACCAAACTGCGTGGCTATGGAGTATCGCCTCAGTTGTGCGACTGGATTCGTGATTTCCTATCAGAAAGGTCACAGTTCGTAGTAATAGATGGAAAGTCATTGAGTAAAACAGAAGGAATATCCGGCGTTCCCCAAGGAAGTGTTATAGGCCCTCTATTGTTCCTGATCTATATTAATGACATAGGAGACAATCTGAGTAGCCATCTTAAGATTGTTTGCAGATGATGCTGTCATTTACCATCTTGTAAAGTCATCAGATGATCAAAATGACTTGCAAAATGATTTAGATAAGATATCTGTATGGTGCAAAAAGTGGCAATTGACCCTGAATAAGGAAAAGTGTGAAGTTATTCACATGAGTACTAAAAGAAATCAGCTAAATTTCGATTACGCGATAAGTTGCACAAATCTAAAGGCCGTAAATTCAACTCAATACTTAGGGATTACAATTACAAATAATCTAAATTGAAATTATCACATAGATAATATTGTGGGTAGAGCAAATCAAAGATCGCGATTCATTGGCAGAACACTTAGGTGCAACAAGTGTACTAAAGAGACTGCTTACACCACACTTGTCCGTCCTATTGTGGAGTATTGCTGGGCGGTGTGGTATCTGCATCAGGTGTGACTGACGGATGACATCGAAAAAGTACAAAGAAGGGCAGCTCATTTTGTATTATCGCAAAATAGGGGAGATAGTGTCACAGAGATGATACGTGAACTGGAGTAGCAATCATTAAAACAAAGGCGTTTTTCGTTGCGACGGGATCATATGAAATTTCAATCACCAGTTTTCACCTCTGATTGCGAAAACATTCGGTTGGCACCCACCTACATAGGGAGAAATGATCATCACGATAAAATAAGAGAAATCAGGGCTCACACAGAAAAATTTAAGTGCTCGTTTTTCCTGCATGTCGTTCGAGAGTGGAACGGTAGAGAGACAGCTTGAAGGTGATTCATTGAACCCTCTGCCAGGCACTTTATTGTGAATAGCAGAGTAATCACGTTTACATAGACGTTTCTAATAGATAATTGGCAAAATGATAAACAGGCAATGCTGGGTTTTTGGCAAGTGTTTTATAAAAAGACCACAGTTACGTTATAGAGTGATACATTTGAGGAGGATTCCCTTGTTTGCTCTATGTGATATTCTGGACATACTAATATACCAGTAACAGATACAAAATTGCACTTTATTTTCTGGAACATACGTGAAATATTCTCAGGCACACAATATTCTCATTGTTATCAATATGCATTAAAAGAATTGCATTTAATATCTGAGAGTTCCCTATAATTGTGACAATAGAAATGTGCTTAAGAAAATAATTCACTGTTCTTGAAGTAAAGTTTGAAATGCAGTGGACATTATAGCTGCTAAGAGGATCATGTCATTAAATTCCCCATCTCCTCTCCCAGAAAAGAAGCAAATCTGCACCTCACAATGGCCCCACCTCTGCCTACAAAGGCAGAGGTCATATTATGGATGCCCAGGTGTGGTGGTCATTTATGGAAATTATGTCATAAATATATATCAGTTTGTTATGACTTCATGAGGAACACAGTAGCGCGATATGTAATATCCCTGCATCATCTCAACTCAAAGGATAACAATAACGTCAAATTCTGAATTATCTATGGCACAAACGTGATACATGTTTTAAAATTCTGTATGGTGTCCGTCTTCTTACTCAGAAAAACAACACATAAGTAAAAGAAAACCACTAACCGCAATTGACCAGTTTGTAGCATGCACACTGAAGAGACAAAGAAACTGGTACACCTGCCTAATATCGTGTAAGGCCTCCCAAGCACACAGAAGTGCTGCAACACGACATGGCGTGGACTCAACTAGTGTCTGATGTAGTTCTGGAGGGCATTGACACTATGAATCCTGCAGGACTCCCTTAGATCCTAAGAGTATGAGGGGGTGGAGATCTCTTCTGAACAGCATGTTTGCAAGACATCCCAGATGTGCTCAATAATGTTCATGTCTGGGGAGTTTGATGGCCTGCAGAGGTGTTTAAACTCACAAGGGAACCTCCCCATCGCACCCCCCTCAGATTTAGTTATAAGTTGGCACAGTGGATAGGCCTTGAAAAACTGAACACAGATCAATCAAGAAAACAGGAAGAAGGTGTGTGGAACTATGAAAAAATAAGTAAAATATACAATTTGAGTAGTCCATACGCAAGATAGGCAACATTAAGGATAGCTTGATCTCAGGAGCGCAGTGGTCCCGTGGTTAGCGTGAGCAGCTGCGGAACGAGAGGTCTTTGGTTCAAGTCCTGCCTCCAGTGAAAAGTTTAATATTTTATTTTCAGTTTATTTGACAGACTCTTATGTTTTCATCACTTTTTTGGAGTGATTATCACATCCACAAGAAAACCTAAATCGGGCAAGGTAGAAGAATCTTTTTACCCATTTGCCAAGTGTACAAGTTAGGAGGGTCGACAACATATTCCTGTCATGTGACGCACATGCCTTCACCAGTGTCATATAGAATATATCAGACGTGTTTTCCTGTGGAGGAATCGGTTGACCTATGACCTTGCAATCAAATGTTTTCGGTTCCCATTGGAGAGGCACGTCCTTTCGTCTACTAATCGCACGGTTTTGCGGTGCGGTCGCAAAATACAGACACTAAACTTATTACAGTGAACAGAGATTTCAATGAATGAACGGACAGATCATAACTTTGCGAAAATAAGAAATTAAAATTTTAAATTGAGGGCGGACTTGAACCGTTGACCTTTCGTTCCACAGCTGCTCACGCTAACCACGGGACCACGGCGCGCGTGAACTCAGATTATCCTAGATGTTGCCTATCTTGCGCATAGACAACTCAGTTTGTATATTTTGCTTATTTTTTCATAGTTCCATACAACTTCTTCCTGTTTTCTCGATTGATTTGTGTTCAGTTTTTCAAGGCTTATCCACTGTGCCAACTTATAACTAAATCTGAGGGGGGGTGCGATGGGGAGGTTCCCTTGTCAGAAGAATGTTCCTCACACCACCCTGTAGCAATTCTAGGCATGTGGGGTGTCGCATTCTCCTGCTGGAACTGCCCAAGTCCGTCGGAATGCATAATAGACACGAATGGGTGCAGGTGATCAGACAGGATGCTTACGTACTTGTCACCTGTCAGACTCATATCTAGATGTCTTTGGGGTCACATATCACCCCAACTGCCTCTACAGAGCCTCCACCAGCTTGAACAGTCCCGTGCTGACTTGTAGGGTCGATGGATTCATGGGGTTGTCTCCATACTCATACAAGTCTGTCCGCTCAATAGAATCTGAAACGAGACTCGTCCGACCAGGCAATATGTTTCCAGTCCTCAACAGTCCAATGTCACTGAAGCCCATATCAATGATGTTTTGTTGAATGGTTTGCACGCTGACACTTGTTAATGGCCCAGCGTTGAAATGTGCAGCAATTTGTGGAAGGGTTGCATTTCTGTCATGTCGAACGATTCTTTTCAGTCATCGTTGGTCCTGTTCTTGCAGGATCTTTTTCCAGCCGCAGCAGTGTCTGAGATTTGATGCTTACCTGATTCCTGATATTCATGGTGCACTTGTGAAATGGTCATACAGGAAAATAGCCACTTCATCGCTACCTCAGAGATGCTGTGTTCCACCGCTTGTGCGCCGAATATAACACAACATCCAAACTCACTTAAATCTTGATAACCTGCCATTGGAGCAGCAGTATCCCACCTAACAACTGTGCCAGACACTTGTTGTCTGATAGAGGCATTGCCAATCGCAGTGCCGTATTCTACCTGTTTACATATCTCTGCATTTGAATATGCATGCCTATACTAGTTTCTTTAGCGCTTCAGTGTAGCTAAGTGTAGAGCACATAAAATTCATTAGCTTATTCAGTACAACCAAAGACCTCATCGGTGGAAAAGCATGTGTGAATAGACAGGAAAGAGTAGTATGATTGTAGTATGATTTTTTATGGGGGTGGGGGGAAGGGGGGGGGGGAAGACATACCATAGAACAGAAATTATTGGCAATTTGATAAATTTATTAAGATGTTGATTAGTTTGTTTACCGAATCAGCAATTGTACGAAGAGCAAAAGATGCTTTCAAATTGTGGAGGAAGTCTGTTACTAATGGGTGTGTGGAATGTGTTTGCTTTTACAACCTGGTGCCCAATAAGAAGCCAACAATAAATGTATTTTCAACCACATGTGCATTTGAAATCAGTGAAGATAACACAACATGAAGTATGAATATTACACACTTCCTCCTGCTTAGGCAAGTGGTGCAAATCAGTTGGTTCTTTTTGCACATAATGTGGTCTACAGTGGGTCTTAAGAGGGTTATGGAAGCACCATCAGCTCATAGGTGGTTCCTTAAAATACTCCCAAACAAAGCTTTTTTTTTTTTTTTTACCAAAACTGAGTAACAGGAAATGGGTGGAATTTTTACAGTATATCCCTAAGATTCAGATCTTGAAGAGTCTTGAAATTTTTCTTACTTTTATCCATTTCTGAGATACAGAAGTTCAAAGTTACCCTACTTGTATGCACAAAATCTGTTGTGCGGAATGAAAGGTATTTTGTAAAGTGATGTGGCAGTGAGAAATATGCTATAAAATGTCTCTGTCATCATCAGAAGGGTTCTAGGAGCCCCATTTTGTAGTACTGAAGCACATGAAAATTTTTGTTCCTGTAAAATCTGGTCTAAGGTGTAAAATTAGTTTTGCTTTATTTCAATTTTGCGTAAGTAAACTACCCTTATTTTACTGACCCATAAAGTTCTTTTCATATGATTGATGTGCCCTGCAGTGGCAGTGAAAAGAAAGGAAAATGCTCCTGTTGGAGCACAAAAAAGGCAAATATGCTCCAGTTTTAAAGACTGACTGAAAAGTAGGGCAACAGCAAAAGTAGCGTACCAGCTGCTTCATTCTACCTTCCGCAGCACCTTAAAAATTTTTGCATGGGAACATAGTCACACTTTTTTTATGATGTGTGAGAAGGAGACAGCGGAAGTGGGAAAGAAACAGAAAAGTAATAAAGACTAGACAACAATGTGAGGGAAAGAGGGGGACAGAGTGTCAGTGGAACATTGTTGACAGTGACAGTACAGTGCTAGGAAAAGAATGGTGCCAGTGGGAGAGGCATAAAGAGAAGGAGAATGTGGATGTGGGTGAGAGCCAGTGATGGGAGACAAAAAGTCTTTGACAACGACAGTGAGGAAGAATGATGTAGTGGCAGTGTGAAGAAACATCAGCAGCACGAAGGAGTGAACGAGATAGTAGCAGTAAATGTGAATTTACACCTGTGCACCTAGCAGCTAGTAGCCGTGCAACTTCTTTCCCCACGCACAACTACAGGCACACGTTTAGGTGTGTGCCTCTTCTTCGACATGTGCGTGCAGGTGACTCCATTCACAGTGGACACATCTCCTGTGAGTGGGGCAAGCTGCAGCCACATGACGACTAGGTGCAAGGTGCACGGGTCTAAATGCACCTTTAGGGAGAGCATGAGGAAGACAGTGATGGTGAGTGGAGACATTAGTAGTAGGACAGAATGAAGCAGACTCTGGCTGTAAGACAGAGACAACTAGAGAGACACAAAGAGATCATGACAATGAGTTGGAATGAGTAAGTGAGTGAGAACAGACAAGTGGATGTGAATGGATATGAGCGACTTAGAGTGACGGACTACTGGGTGTGAGTTACCAATAGGGGAGCTTGTGGGAGTGAGAGATGATTTGCACGTTAAAAGAGAGTGCAAGTATGTTAGCAAGGTGCTGAGGAAGGTAGAAGGTTTTTCAGTCAGACTCTTTTGAAACAAGACCATATTTGCGTTTCTTTGTTCTCTGATAGGAGCATTATTCTTCGGCTTATGTTGGTCCACTTTTGAAACACAATACAGTAGTGATAGTGGGTGGCATGCATTCTACAAGTTCCTGGTAAGTTTTCAGAGGTACCTAATGTTTATGCATAGATCCTTCAATTGCCAAAAAATATGAGCTACTGAACTGTGGATGCGGAGCTCACATCAGATTGTGTTCCATCAGTTTCAGAATAGGTGAATTTTGTGGCCAAGAAATCAATGTGAGTTCTCTACCACACTCCTCAAACAACTGTAGCACAATTCTGGCCTTACGACATGGACAGTTATCCCACTGGAAAATGCTATCAGTGTCAGGGAAGAGACAAGCATGAATGGCTGCAGGTGGTCAACAATAATGTTCACAGTCTGTACAATTCAGCAGGTGGTTTTTTTAAGTGTTGCCTGTGTTACAGGTATCATCTCCTCTTACAGAACTTACGATCCACTGGTTCTTTCTTTCCAAATTTGTTAATTCACTATGCGCTGCTATGTATAACATTATTTTGTGTCTTATTTCAGAGTTTATAGCACTCAGTATAACATGCTTCCGGCCAGCCTCCTCATTTTGCTAACTATCCCAGCAGTAATTTTTCTGAACTTATTAAAGAAAAGCAGCTCTCATTTCCAATGTGGAAGTTAAAATTGGTATTTTGTGTACTACTTGTATTGTCTGCCTCCATAGCTGAGTGGTCAGCATGGCTGACTGCCATGAGGGGGACCTGGGTTTGATTACCGGTACTGCCAGGTTTTTTTCCTCGGTGGGACTGGTATGAGGTGCACTCCATCTCATGATGCCAACTGGGCAGCTACTCGATTGACTAGTAGCTCTTCCAAGGTCAAGAAACCTGACAACAACGTTGAGAGTGGTGTTCTAACCACATGCCTCTCCATATTTCATCTGATGACCCCATTGGTAGAGTGTGATATGGCCTTCAGTTGGGTGTGTTGACCATCTGAGCTCAGAATGCTCAACTTTTTTTTTTTTTTTTTTTTTTTTTTACTGATTTCATCGTATGAAATATTATATTACAGACAGCCATGTTGTGGCAGTTCGGTTCGAGGAATCCTCCATAGACACAAGGCTATTTATGTGTTGGCCAGATTTCCTAGCATGAATTCTGTAGAGCACATCTAAGAATTCTGGGTAGCAAGTAAAAAATTGGGACTTGGATAGCAATAGTGAGATGGAAAGGAGAGTAAGGGCAGAGATATTACGATGAATGTAAGACTTTCATATGGATGTCTTGTACTGTATCATCATGGAAATAACTGTAGTTAGAATGTTCAATATGTTGCAGAGTGCTTCCACTAAACAATCACTATACTTCACAGCCACAGTGGTGAAACCTTGGCCAATGGGGAAATAGTTGTTCTTTTTATAAACATATTGTGTCACCAAGTTGGGATTGAGACAGGAAACTGCTGCAAGAATGTAACTGAGTAACTTCAGAATGATTTTTCAGAATGATTACCAAAGTGCAGGACAGTCTCTGTCCTACAGTTATTGCCAGTCGGCAAAACAGATATCTGACTGCTGCAAATGTGGAATAGCAGACAATATTATTTAGTGCATCTACTTCCATGAGAGCATACATGATTTGTTGACTTAACAAACACTGAAATGTTATGTGTAATTGATTTTGGAATAATCTTATTTACTGACATGTAAGGCCCATTAAAGACAGTGTTGTCCTCTGTTTATAGTTGGTAGCCAATTATTGGCATTCACTTTCAGTCAACAGAGCTACTGCCATTGTAACCTCATTAAGAGTCTTCTTGTAAGGTGAATTCAAAAGAATACGAGTTGGAGGCTGTAAAATGAAAACTGTTGGAAGAATCATCATGTCACTGCCTGCGGAAGACAGTGTGGCCTGTATAAAGGTGCTGAGGCCTCAAACCCACTAGAGGGATATGGGGACACACTCACATGGCAACAAAGGGAACATGCACACATCCACTGTCCATTGTATTGAGTCACGCTGGAAACAATGAAATGAAGGCTTCAAAAGAAGAGCAAAGGTTTGTAGGGCTTTGTCTGGTAGCATAAGGCGTGGTGGGAATGGAAATTCATCAAAGAATGGCACAAGTGTATGGAGAGCACTGCATGTCCTCTGTAAGAGTAAAAGTATGGTACAAGTGATTCAGGGAAGGACAGAGTCGTAGGTTGATACTGCATGGTCTGGAGTGCCACACTGCATTACCAATGCCATTGTCCAGCCCATGGATGCCCTCATTATTCAAGGCGCGCAGGTTATGGTAGCAGCCATATAAGTTGGATTGTGCATCAGAGGTTTTCACACCATCATTAAGGACAGGTAGAAATTTTGCAAAGTGTGCACCCAGTAGGTGCCTCACTGTCTTCAACCAGCACAGGAAACATGTTGAATGGGACTCTCTCTTGAACATTTGCAGTCCTAAGTCAAGGAAGTGAATGTGTTGTGACTCTTCAAGTTTTGATTTATTGTAAATAGTCTTCAAGGCTTTCATAGGTCACCTGAAAACTCTTAGATAGCAATCATCGGATTTCTTAGTAAGTTTAGATGTTGTGTCTTTGTTTACAAAGGTGCCCTTGCAGGACTCTTTGGAGCTCATTAGCAACAAGTTCGAGGAGGGCATAGTAGCATTATTTAACACGTGCTTACTTCAACATACTTCTTAGTTCATGACAAATATTTTGAACAAGTGGACAGTGTCGCCATGGGAAGCTCTCGTGTCTCCTGTGGTGGCCAATTATTTTATAGAGGACTTTGAAGAAAAAGCACTGCAGTCAGCCACTCTCAAACCCTCTTGTTTTCTGCGGTATGTGGACGATACATTTGTGGTGTGGCCACATGGACTTGATACTCTACCTACGTTTCTTCAGCATCTGAATTCGCTCCATCCGAATATAAACTTCACAATGGAAGTGGAAAAAGATGATACTTTATCTTTTCTTGATGTTTTGGTATGGAAAGCAGATGGAACCTTGGGACACAGCGTCTACTGCAAGTCAATGCATACAGATCTATATCTGCAGGCCACAAGCTGCCTTCATCCTGTACAATGCGGTAGTGCATTATGTATGTTAGTTCATAGAGCACATGTTGTATCTGATCCTGAAAGCCTGTCAAGTGAAATACAACATTTGAAGACAGTGTTCTGACAAAACAGTTATTCTGAGAGACATATACGTAATGCATTCAGGCCCAGGCAAGTTCAGTCTGAGGAACAGAATGAAGGTAGGAAGATACCCACCACTTTGGCCTTTTTGTCGTCTTTTGGTGCCATGTCGTCAAGAGTCGTAAGAGCCCTCGGAAGATATGGAATTAAGTGTGTTTTTCAACCATCTGCAAAACTGAGAAACCTGTTGGGTTTGGTTAAGGATGACCTCGGCCTGAGGAAATGTAGTGTGTACAAGATTCCTTGTCAATGTGGGGCAGGGTATATAGGCCAGACATGCCGCACAGTACAAGAATGCTGCGATGAACATCAGCGTCATACATGCCTTCGTCAACCGGAAAAGTCGGCAACTGCGGGACACTGTCTGAATACAGGACATTGGATGATTTATGAAAAGATGGAAGTTTTATCCCTGGTATCATCTATCTGGGATTGCGTCATTAAGGAAGCAGTACATATTCACAAGGCCGATAATCTCATCAACAAGTATGCGTATTCCAATTGAGCACATCCTGGAACCCTGCATTGGCTGCTATTAAATCTCGGCGCTAAAATCAAGATTCTTTGATAACAGGCCTATCATAACATTGGTCTAATGCGGCCGTTGGTGAGTAACATCTGGTCGCACTGTTTGCAAATGCAGCATACAGCGCAAGTGCAGGAGAGTCACTCTGTGATTTTCAGCAGAGGGAGTTTGATTATGTCACCATCTATCTGCAAATCATTGCATACGCACGATTTCCGTGCCTGCACATTCTTTGCATATGTGTTCTAGAAACAGGGTGTCAACATGCAGATACTGTCAGTCATACCTAGCCACCAGCAAGGTTGAACCACCTGAAGATGTCGGACAGTTGCTCCAAGAAAATTTTGTGGAATTTGCACAATGTGATCCAGCGGCAAACCTGTGAAGACTATTTACAAGTGAATGTGTTCTTGTCGCAAATGGTCAGTGGAGATGAGACACAGTGTCATTACTTCAAACCTCAGTCAAAATGACAAAATTTCCAATGCAAGTATGCAGGGTTGCTGCCACCCAAAAAATCCAAGGTCATCCCTACAAGTGTGGGAAAGGCAATGCACACTTACTTCTTTGAGCGGAAAGGCCCCTGCAGCATAGGAGAAACTTGGGCTGCAGTGTTCTTCTTCGGCATGCCGTCAGCAATTTTCCTTTGTGAGAGACGATTTGTACAAGATCATGTGTTGATTTAATGTTCTATATTCACTTATTTTATTGTTAATGTCACATCTTCTGCATAATCATTGAGCAATTTGTAACAAATCTGCATTTGTGATTTAGTTACTGTAGCAAATTTTCTAACTAACATATTGTGTTACATCTAGTTTTCCCTTAAAGAGGAGTAGCCTTGTATATTATCATAAATTAACTCTGTTTTTGTGTTTGCTAACAACTATAATTAACATTAAAAGTTTTAGGAAACTAGTTATTTTTACCATAGGTTTCTGTGTTGCCTTATTAGAAATTTCGTTTTCTGTATCTGCTTCTATTCCTATAGTGAATTAGCAACTTTTTAGATCAACGGATTAAAACATAATCAGCAGGTTTAATTTAAAGACATTTGTTCACTGCCTTGTAATATATTGCACCAGCCAAAATGCAGCCCCACTGTCAATGCTGTTGTCAAACATGGGATGAGTTGGTTGATATTGGTAATCAGATGGAAATTGCCCAGACTACTGTCAAACAATTGGCAGCTGCTGCGAATTGGTGTGTTGGAAGAGCTCCTTAGAGCAACTGTGACACCTGTCCCATAAGCACCTGAAGTACTAGCCTCTCCTGTGGATCCTGACTCCTCTGCAGAAAGTGCAGTGGTGTGTCAGTGGTAATCTAGGTGACCTGTACAGGATGGACAGAGACCAGGGAGGACTCAGGTTGTTGTAAAAATCCCTGTACCCAACAAGTTTAAGGTGCTGTCTTTCATTGAGATTGAAACTGAGGCAGTGGGACTCATTTCACCTATTTGGGGAAAATTTTTTTGGCCATTATCAACGGTAGGCAAACGCAAAAGGGTAGAGGTCCATTAATCATCGGCAGTTCAAATGTGTGGTGAATGATGGTACTCCTTAGGGAAATGGCAACGAAGAACAGGAAAGGATTCCAGGTACACTCGTTGTGTATGCCTGGTGGCCTCATTTAGTATGTTGAAGAGGCTGTTATAGCAGCCACTGAGGGAACAGGGTGCAACCAACTGCAGCTTGTGGTGCATGTTGAAACAAATTATGCATGTCGTCTGGGCTCCTAGGTCATTCTTGGGTCATTAAAGCGACTGGCAGAGAAGGTTGAGAAGATCAGCCTTATGCATGGATTTTCAACAAAGCTCACAGTTTCCAGCATTGTCCCAAGAACTGATCATGACCTTTTGGTTCTGAGTCGAGTGGAAAGGCTGAACCAGAGACTTTGAAGGTTCGGTGACAAGCTAGGCTGCAACTTACTGGAATTGTACCTTAGGGTTGAGAACTGTAGGGTCCTCTAAATAGGTAAGGTGTCCACTACACATTAGATGCTGCTACTAAGTAGCTGACTATGTGTAGGGTGCACATAAAGGTTTTTTAGGTTAGGTGACACTCCATCCATTCCGGATACCAATAGCTGTATGAAACCCAGAAGTATCAATGTAAGATTGAAAGAAATGCACCACACAGATAAAGAGTATTAAAATGTTCATGGTAAACTGCTGAAACATTCACAACAAAGTGCCAGAGTTTGCAGCACTCATGAAAAGCAGTGAAACTCACATAATGCTTAGGAACAGGAAGTTGGTTAAAATCTGAAATTGACAGCAGTGAGATTTTTGGGAAAATGGTTATTCGTAAAATTCTTATGCATTGATTGACACTAAGCTGTGACTTACCAACTAGAATAAATGGAGAAGATCTGAGAGTATGCTCTACATGTCGAGTAAGCTCAAGAGTTTTGAAGAGATGCTTGCAGATGCTGCAAGATTGGCATCATGGATCACAGTTATGTTTACTGTTAAAATTCTGAGAATGCACATTTCCCCAAGGAGAGTGAAGCATAATACTTTATCTTATACAAAGGTGAAATTAAGATTGTAAAATCAGATAAACTAGTGCTCAAATACATGCTTACTGACAGCCATTTTTTCTGTTCACTATTCATGAATGGAACAGGGAATGGGATACAGTATTGGCACCAGAAATACCCCCAGTCACAGTTTCCTTGCACCACATTTTATGTACCTACTGCATCACAAACTTTCTGTTTTATATGACAATGAGGCAAGTGTAGTGTATACAGAGTGAAGAAAAAAAGATGCACTTGGAGGTCAGCATGTGGTTCCTCATCCAGATTCAAGAAAAAATTTGTTTAACAACATTGAATGTGTATCATCCCGCACTACTGTACGAGCCATCGTAGCTCATTGAGTAGACTGCTGGGACATCAAACCCACATCCACAATGGAGCTGTGGTTTGAATCCTCATCGGGTTCCTTTTTTATTTTTTAGATGTCCGTTTCCTAGTTGTTATCATTTATAAGCAGGACATCATTTTGGCGCACATGACAATAGCCTATCACATGACAGTTAGATCATTAAACTGCATGCATGTGTCTACTAACTGTGCAGTGGTTGCCATGCAGTACACAACCATAACTGGCCCTGTCAAGTTCACATAGGGTGGCTTCCCAATGGAGTGCACAAATGATGAAAATGTTAATGTGCTCTTGGTGCTGGGTGCATCCGATAAACAAGCTGCTGCTGCTCGTTCGTATGCTGCACGGGACCCTCAAAAGCACCATCTCGATAAGAACGTTCATTGTCACCTGGAGCAACGCCTTCAGGAAACTGGTAATATTCCTCGTAGGTAATGGACAGAGTTCATCCAAGGACTAGACCTACTCCATGGGCAGAGGATGCGATTCTTCAACTGTTAACCAGTCACCTCAGCGAAGTACCCATGATATTGCAAGCCAGTCCCAGATACCTCAAAGACTGACTGTTGAAGTGTTGCATGATGGAGAACTGCATCCAAATCTTACGCATTAAGCATACTATTCTGTGAATGGCTTTTGCACCAAGTGGAAGATAACATTTTATAAATAACGTTATATGGACTGATGAATCTAACTTCTCTCATGGAGGTATTTTCAAGCTCCATAACAGCCATTATTGGTCGGAGTACAACCCATGTCACCCATGAACATGGCTTTCAGGCATAGTTTAGCAGAAACCTGTGGGCTGGAATCGTGGGAGGAGTGCTTTTGGGCCCTTGTCTGTTGCAGGACAAGTTGAATGCACCCCTGTATGGGATGTTTCTTTTGCAATACTTTGCCTTATTCATTAGAAAACATTCCACTTGGTTTTCAGTGACAGCTATGGTTTCAGCATGATGGTGCACTTCCACACTTCAGAATGAATGTGCATAAGTATTTAAATGAAGTGTTTCCAGGGAAATGGCTTGGTCATGGAGGTTCAATGTTATGGCCTCCATGTTCCCCAGACCTTTCCTCTAGAGTTCTATTTGCAGGACACTTGAAGGAACATGTTTATAGTAACCCACACATGGATGTGCACAAGCAAATAGCTCACATGCATGCCACTTTGGCAGTGTTGTATGCAGGAGTGTCGTGTAGGGTCCAGCAAAGTGTGACCCAGCAAGTAGCGAAGTGTTTGCAAATGCAAGGTGGTCCCTTTGAACGTCTCCTGTAAAGTGAATGTTGTTCATATGTGTATGTACCAGCTCTGTGAAGATAAGTCTGGAGATCAAACATACAGATTGGAATTATTTTGTGCATAACATAATGTGCAGTCTATTGTAGGCAGTCTATTGTAGCCTACCTATCGTATTTTTTGTATCTCATTGGATACAGACAATGTTACTGTATCCACTGTTATTTTCTATTGGCTTTATTTGTGCAATGGACGAAACAAAGTGGACTTTTACATGTGTAAGAAGCTCATTTATCTCCTAATGTTTAAATAACAGTAATAGTAACAGAAAAAAATACTCAAGATACCACAACGTGGAGGTGTAAATTGGATACAGTTTTATAATTTAGCTGAAAAAGAATATTGGCTGCAAACACAACTTGAACATCAGTTCTGTCTGTTCCCCACAGCATTACCTCATTTCATTGTGCTAATGGGACAGCTCTGGCACAGCACAGAGCTCATGCTCCTGCCCGTGGCCAGGCTTCAGGCAGTTACAGCATTGCTAGAACCTTGCTTTTTAAATCACATTTCTGTTAAGCCTATTGGTGGGACCAGGTTTTATTAGATACACTGTTTTCTTGAATTGGGATGAGGAATTACATGCTGACCGCCAAGTGCAGTATTTTTTCTTCGCCCTGTATATTCTGTGTAGGTTCAGAAGCCCTTTGTTTTTTAAACTCTTTCATGTATCTTTTTTATGCTTTTAAGCATAGTCCACATGTTTATCTTTGATAGAGAATTTTGTCTCATTTGTGTCTCATCCTTTTATGCAAGGGCAATGAAGTTATTATGCACCCAGAAGCACAGGCCACAGGCATTTCCTTTCTCCTGTCCTTTTTCCAACTTAGATGATACTCCATCCCTATTGACTGTCACATCAGCCAAACATTAAACTGAATCTTCCGTGTTTTCTGGTGTCATGAGTTCATTACCTACTTAAAATAAAAATAGTTGAACCTTGTGGTGCTCATCTTCATCAGCCATTATCATGTGCACTTTTGTGTTGGCTGTGCTGCCAACATTCCTGCTGGTTCCTTGATGGGTTCTGGTACATCACAGAAGCTCTTACCGGGCATGCTCATACCAAACATTCTGGTTTATAACTGAAGCATTTCTACACCAGCATTCATATCTCATGTTGCTGTTTTTGCAGTTCTCTATTGTCCTTGAAATTACATGAAACATTAATTGAAAACAGAATTTTGTGTAGCAGTTCTGTGTCTGATGACTTCAATCTCGATGGGAAGTTAAATCCTTATCTTCCTTCCTTCTTTTTATAAGAGAGAAGGAATGAGGTTGTATAAATGGACAAAGACAAAAATATTTACAAGTACTGAATTACTGTATTCTCTATTGCAAAAATGCTGCAACAAATAAAGCTGTACTATTGCACCACTTTGGCTATCAGCCCTTCACTGCACCTTTAACATACATTAAAAATCTGGCATCAATGCTTTTTTCTATTACACCTTAAATTGCAGTTTACAAGACTTGCTTTCAAGATTCTGTGGATATTATTAAAAATCAGGGGAAATGTTACTCAAAAATAATACATTTGTCGTGCATAATCAGACATTATCAGTAGTGTTTTTTTGTAACATGAATATTTATGTAAACTATTTAATTCTTATTTTAGGGAGACCCACAGTCTGAGACTGGAAGCCACTTGATGGGGAAAACCAAAGATCTATGTCCTGTAACAAATAGTCACACAAACACGAAAAATGATTTGTTTATTGTTTGCCACTGCCTTTAAACCTGCTGTTATTTATGATGACAAAAGTTTGGCTAAATGCTAGGTACACAAATAAGCTATCTAAGGCAGTGCCAAATGTGGAAGGTAAGCACTGATTTAATGCTTTAGTAAATATTGCAACCATCACTTAATTGTACACTAGATACCAAAAGATAAAGAGATTAGAAGGAGAGTCACTTCATGATAATTATCTTAACACTTGACTTTAGAATTTAAAAACGAACCTTGAGATCCTTGCTTACATTCTGTGGAATGCTCCAATGTTGAGAGATGTATTATGTGCTGATCTGATCTATATGCACTAAAATCATGTGTGCAAAAAGTCACTTTGAGTGATTTGTAGAACGCAAGTTTCTTGAAGACTGTTTAACAAAAAACATGATTACTCTGTAAGCAGTTTTTCCTTTGCTGCTGGAAATTTTGAAGCCAACAAGAAGTCTTGCTATAAAGAAGAACTGAGGGCCCTTTACCATAAAATAAAATCAAAACATGCCGAAAAAAATTTTTAACATGAGAGCAAATGTGAAATGTTGGTGTCTGTCTGTCTTTTTTAACCTGCAAGGGTCAGTTCGCATGAATTTGTCCCTTAAGTTACCCAGCATTATTACACTCAAATGCTAAACAATGCACTACAGAAACAATTGAGCCTGTATTATTGCTAGTAAATGATTGTTTCTTCCATTATGACATTGATCCTGATCATGCTGCAGGCAGTTTTTGCCGAAAAAAAAATTGACAACATTTTTGCAGGCCCCTTACTCTCCAGATTCTGTCTCCTTAGAATTAGAAGGAGCCTTTTGTAGACAGGGGATGTGAAGTAAGGATTGCTGAATTTGTGAAGCAACATCTCCAAAAACAAGCACTTCAACGTAATTAATGTTTTCACACGTGGCTGGTGGTTGTGTAACTGATAAAAAACAGTATCTAGTGGAATCACCTTGCAGGATATATCCTCTCTGCATGTAGAAAGGCATTTCTGGTCTCCCCCCCCCCCCCTTCCTGTTTTAGGACAAACCATGGGCCACTCATTGCAGAGTCTAATTACTCTAGCTTAATCACTTGTGAGGTAGAAAAAACTGAAGTTTTAAGTCAGCTTGCAATGAGAAAACGGTGTTATCATTAAGCACTAGTCACAAAAGTCAAAGTTGAAAATTTCATTTACCATTATTTCAAAAGTGTATTTTTTTACGTAGTTTTTGTTTTGCTATTCTTGTATGAATTTTTCTTATTTACTCAACAGATACATCTTCATTTTTAGCTTCTGTTACTATTACAATTTTGCAAAAGATGCTTTCAGTTCACTCTTCTTTATTTCACACCTAGCAACCTGGCCCACCTGCACACGAGTAGCATTAAGTATCTACAGCAAGATGGCTTGACTTGGCGTAGTGTATATTGTTTGGGGCCACAAATAAAATTCAGAGAATAACATTAAGTAAGTGAATATTATCACTTTCACATAACTTATGTGATTTAAGCAGTGTACGCCATGAAAGTTGTCTGGAGGCATGAGTGTTATGGGGTTTGGAGTGGCAATGATGGGGAGCACATTGTGAGGTAAGTATTAGGTTTACAACCAGTGTAAATATTGTATGTGAATCATGGGTGTATGTGTGTGTGAGTGGTTCCGTATGTATCAAGGGTTGACTGAGACAGCACAAATAAAAAAAATAAAAGAAAAACAAGCATGATGTACATGATTAGCTCATATTTCAGCACTACTTTTGTGAAGCTTAGTACACACTGTGATGCATTGTTGAGACTCATTGCCAAAATTGTTCATTGTGGAGTCTTCCTGGTAGACTTCACTGCGCGATGCAAAGAATCGTGTCCACATGCAGATTTCATTCGAGAAAAGTTGAAAGCTGAGTAATGTGCTGCTCTGCTGAAAGAACATATTGCATGTAAATAAAGCAAAGTTGATGAGTTGATGAAGTACTTTTTTGGAAACATTTTACTTGAAGCATAAAAAAAGAAACACCATATTTTTTAGATTAGCAAGGTTTTTTCGCTATACAATTGTTCTCAAACAATTGCAGGGAAACTGTTGGTTAAAATGTTTGATTATTTCAAATTGTAAGTCTCACATCACAGCCCATTGACAAGGTGGTTATCTTTTCATTATTGGTCATATTTATTATGATACTTCAAAGTTGAGTAACTCACTGCCCATTGTCCAAAGAATTGGCAGTGAATTATGAATGTGAATTGCAACAGTCGGAGAGAAGCAAAAATTGTGCTCATATTTCAAAATGTGTTTGTGAACAATCTGTAGAAGTATTTCAAAATATTTTGTATTTATCCACAAGAAATTTCTGAATTCCAATCAAGAAGATAGTGACCAGGTCTTATATGACTTTTAAAAGACTCGAAACTCTTCCTTGTCAGTGGCAATTGATATACCAGTTCTCATGACACCCGTTCATGTTCATCATTTTTTATATATATTGAGCATGCTGAGTTACTGTGCCGGCTGACTATTAGACCGTAAAACCAGATGCAAATTTGATCACCATTTCTGCTAATTCAGGCATTGTTGCTCTATTGAGTTATCATCATTGTTCGGGAGGTGACAATGGCATCGTTTTCGCAACTTAACTTTAATCCATCAGAATTCAGACAATTTATGTGAAATGTTTATAAATCATGTACAGAAACCTTCCTCATGGATCAGTGTATCTGTTGAAAACCAATTAGTGATAGACAGATGGAAGCCAGGAAGCAACCTCAATCTATATATAGATAGATAAGCAGCTTTTATTTGTCTTCACTTTTGTGATTCTAGCATTGTTGTTTACTGTTGTGGCGTTCACATCTTGTAGAGTGATAGAGAAAGTATGCAAAAGTTGGTGTTGGAGTAGATAAAAGACCATCTATCGGACATTCTTACCAGGAGGTTTATAGGGCATCTGTTAAGGTACCCAGGGAATAGATGTGGAAAAAATAAAGGAGACAAAGCTCAGGATATACACTGACAAGCTAAAACATAATGATTACCTGCTCAGTAGCGTGTTTGTCCAACTTTGGAATGCAATACAGAAGCAGTTCTGTATTTCATATATTTGATACATACTTGTTAGGCTTGCTGATGTATGTGGCACTAGATGTCTATGCACAGTTCACACAAGTCTCAGATGTGTTCTGTGGGGTTCAAATAAAGCAGATTTGGTGGCCAAGACACCTGCATGATTTAATTATCTTGCTCTCCAAAGCATCGTAGCATGATTCTGATTTTGTGAGATGCATAGTTATTCTGCTGGAAGATTCCATCATCATCAACGTAGGTTGGTTGATTTGGGGGAGGGGACCAAACAGCGAAGTCATTGGTCCTGTCAGATTAGGAAAGGATGAGGAAGGAAGTCAGCCATGCCCTTACAAAGGAACCATCCTTGCATTTGTCTGAAGCAATTTAGGAAAATCGCGGAAAATTTAAATCAGGATGGCTGGACACAGCTTTGGACTATCATCCTCCCAAATACTAATTATTGCAGCACCTTGCTCAGTCATCATCAAGGAAGATATCGAGTATGAAGGGATGCAGGTAGTCCACAAAAATGTTCACACAGTCCACAGCTGTCATGATGCCTTCGATACCACCACAGGTCCTGTGGAAGCCTAGGTAAAAATCTCCCATTACGTAATACTGCGCCCACTAGGCTACGTGTGCACTGCTGTGCATGTTACAAAGAGTGATTTGCCTGGATGATGGTTTATGTGGGCACAGCCACTGACGTACATCAACATCTGAATCTACATGGCTACTCTGCAAATCACACTTGAGTGCCTGGCAGAGGGTTCATCAAATCACCTTCACAATAATTCTCTATTATTCCATTCTCGAACAGCATGCCGAGAAAATGAACACCTACATCTTTCTGTGCGAGCTCAGATTTCCCTTATTTTATTATGATGATCATTTCTCACTGTGTAGGTTGATGTCAACAAAATATTTTCGCATTCGGTGGAGAAAGTTGGTGATTGAAATTTTGTGAGATTATTCTGCCACAGTGAAAAATGCATTTATTTTAAATTTTGTGAGATGATTCTGCCACAGTGAAAAATGCATTTATTTTAATGGTGTCAATACCAAATCCTGTATCATGTCCATGACATTCTCTCCTCTATTTCACAATAATACAAAACATGCTGCTTTTCGTGGAACTTTCCAATATACTCTGTTAATCCTATCTGGTGAGGATCCCAGACCACACAGCAGTACTCCAGAAGAGGGCGGGCAAGTGTAGTGTAGACAAGAGGCCAGTGTTCTGCCAATAAAACGCAGTCTTTGGTTTGCCTTTCCCACAACATTTTCTATGTGTTTCTTCCAATTTAAATTGTTTGTAATAGTAATTCCTAGGTATTTAGTTGATTTTACAGCCTTTAGATTTGACTGATTTATTGTGTAAACAAATTTTAATGGATGCCTTTTAGCACTCATATGGATATCCTCACACTTTTCATTATTTAGGATCAGTTGCAAATTTTTGCACCATGCAGATCTCTCTTCTAAATTGTTTTGCAATTTGTTTTGATATTCTAATGATTTAACTAGACAGTCATCATCTGCAAGCAACCTAAGACAGCTGCTGAGATTGTCTCCTAAATCATTGATATATAAGGAAGAGCAGAGGGCCTATAACACTACCTTGGGGAATGCCAGAAGCCTCTTCTGTTTTATTCAGTGCTTTTCCATCTGTTACTATGAATTGTGACCTCTCTGACAGGAAATCATAAATCCAGTCATATAACTAAGACAATATTCCATAAACATGCAATTTCACTACAAGCTGCTTTGTGGTACTGTGTCAAAAACCTTTTGGAAATCCAGAAATACGGAATCAATTTGGAATATCTATCAATAGCACTCAACACTTCGTGTCTGTAAAGAGCTAGTTTTGTTTCACATGAATGATGTTTTCTAAACACGTGTTGCTCTGTGTGTCAATAGACCATTCTCTTCGAGGTAATTCATAATGTTCGAACACAATATATGTTCCAAGATGCTGCTGTATATTGACATTAATGACATGGACCTTAATTTAGTGGGTTACTGCTACTACTTTTCTTGAGTATTGGTGTGACCTGTGCAACTTTCCATTCATTGGGTACAGATATTTTGTTGAGCAAGCGGTTGTATATGATTGATAAGAATGGAACTATTGCATCAGCATACTCTGAAAGGAACCTAATTGGTATATAGTATAGACTGGAAGACTTGCTTTTATTAAGTGATTTGAAGATGCTTCACTACTCCGAGGATATTTTCTTTTAAGTTACTCAAGTTGGCAGCTGTTCTTGACTCGAATTCTGGAAAATTTATTTCATCGTCTTTGATGAAAGAATTTTGAAAGGCTATGTTTAGTAACTGTGCTTTTGCAGCACTGGCGTCGATAGTATTTCCATTGCTGTAACACAGAGAAGCCTTTGACTGTGTCTTGCCGCTAGCATACTTTACATACAACCAGAATCTCTTTGGATTTTCTGCCAGGTTTCAAGATAAAATTTCACTGTGGAAACTATTATAAGCATCTCACATTGATGTCCTTGCTAAATTACAAGCTTCTGTAAAATATCACCAATCTTGGAGATTTTGCATTCATTTAAATTTGGCATGCTTTTTTCATTCTGTCTGCAACAGTGTTCTGACCCAACAGTGTTCGGGTTTCGGTTTCCTGAATCAATTTATGAACAGGTTTTTTCATTAGATCCTGGATCTCATGGAGTTTTTCATTAGCATTGCAACTTGTTTTAAAATAGCTAACAATTTTTCTGGCCTTTTCCAGCATTATGCAGAGCTCACTGTTGCTGTTCAAATAACTTTTCACAACTAAATTGATGGTGTGTGCTAAACAAGGCACATGTTGCGTATCTATGTTGCCACTGTGAATAAGTTGCACGGCTGCCGTCATGTTACTGGCGTTGTCAGTTGTGATGCTTACAACTTTGTTTTCAATGTTCCATTTTGAAATCACATTATCTAACGCCTCACTAATATTTAGCGCTGTATGCTTTTCCGGGAAACTGAATGTCTCCAGAGCTAAGGCTTTCAGGCACCAATTAGTGTTAATGAAATGACGAGTTACAGCGATATATGCCTCACTATTGAGTGAGATCCAAATATCGGTCGTTAAAGAAACACAAGTAGAGTCTTACACGGCCAAGTTTACAGCCTCTTTCTGTTTATGGTAATCGTCCTCAATCATGAGGCGCAACTTTTTTCTATTTGGTATCGAGTATTGTGGGTCCAACAGTGAAACAAAACGTCCAAAACCAGTGTCCTTGACGATTGAAAGCGGTTGAAAATCATCTGTTATCATGGCCACTAGTGCTTCATTTAGCTGTTGTTGCCATTTACTTCCCTCTATGAAGAGAAACGTAAGATTTAGATCAGTGCTCCTGCAAGGGGGTGCGTTATGGTCGACAACTAGTCCAATAAAATTACATATTGTATCGTGCAAAAGCTAGGATAGTATAGGTTTGATTTTGGGAGTATGATATCGGAGTACGATTAAAAAATCAATGTTTTTTAAGCGCGGCGGACTGCTTCGGACACTATCCGAACTTTTGCACGGAATTCACCTTTTGTACCATACGTACCTGGATATTTTGTCTGTCTCGCACTATTGGAAGAATGAGTCTCTGTATCCACGGGCGTCGCTGTTTTATTGCTCGATAAATTGTGCAGTTTAAGATGTCTAATAATGCCCATTGTATTTTTTCATACATTATGGAGATTTTTACAACAAATGTTGCAAGTGACATTATCTCCATCCTCCGTAAAGTATTGCCAGCACCATGATGTTCGTTTTTGAGTGTCCATATTGATTTGAATAACAACTTTACTCGAATGAAACCTGAGATATAATAGTTACGATCACAGCGAGCAGCGAGCGTGTCTGTCTAACAGCGGCATTCAATTCATAAAACAACAATGGCGCAGCATATGTTGTCGCAGCCAACTGGTGCGCAGCAGCACACGCCGCCGAGCCGTTTCTCGTGAGCTTCTCGAGAATTGCCCGAGAACTAGAGGCTCGAGGAATTCTCGGTGCGCTCGAGTCGCTGCGCCTCGTCATCCCATCACTGATGAGCCCTATAATGCGCCTAACATTAGAGCTCCCAACTACCAATAATCCCACCCTCTGTGATTGCCTGAATCTTGCGGACTGAGAAGTCCTCTCTGAAACAGGACAGGTGACTGCATTTGGCTGAGGGGCAGTGCCAGCGACAGACAGCAAATGGAACCTGTTTGTCAGACTGACCAGGGAGACCTTACTTGTGGCCCCTGGGAAGTCTTTTACCACCTGCCATGGCCCGAGGCAACCTCCCACTCAACTAAGGGTGAGTGGGTCAACCTCTGTGCGAGCAGTAACTGGGCAGGTCACCAATACAGGCCAATCGGCGGATTCGGACATGCTGGACATCTGTTGGATCCACTCAGCTGGCCTACAGGAGTGATGCCCATCCACTGCAGCTTCAGCTGTGTAACAGAAGCCATCACAGCCTGGAGCTGAGAGCAAAGTGTCACCAACTCTGCTTGCATCAAAATACGGCCATCGCACTCCCTATGCCTGCTAAAGACTGTGGAAAACCACACTACACAGATGAACAAGAACCATTTGACACCTGGTGCGGAATTCTACTGTAGACACTGATGAAAACATAAGAACTGTATCTAATAAATTTGTTTAATATGCAGAGAGTCAAAAACTGAGCTTTCCAGCATAAAAGAAAGCACGAGAACTGTTGCCTATTAAATATTAAAGTAACACACAGAAATTTAAGAAACTAAACTACCAAAGCACACAAATGAAACTACACAATTCGCTCCTGGTTAGGAACTTGTAAAATGTCACAAAATCAGTTACTTCCCTGTGGCTGCTAGAGTCTCAGCTGGCTGTTGCTGACTCACTGACTAGCTGACTAATGCCAACAAGGGGTCACTAGCTTTCAAAACAAATGACTATTGACACGCGCTAGGGAACTCTACTGGAGACGTGAAGAAAAATGGAAGAACTGTGTCCATTAAATTAGATTAACGCCGGGATTAGCCGAGCGGTCTAAGGCACTGCAGTCATGGACTCTGCGGCTGCTCCCAGCAGAGGTTCGAGTCCTCCCTCGGGCATGGGTGTGTGTGTTTGTCCTTAGGATAATTTAGGTTATGTAGTGTGTAAGCTTAGGGACTGATGACCTTAGCAGTTAAGTCCCATAAGATATCACATACATTTGAACAATTAGATTAACATGCAGAGATTTGAAAACTGAACTACCAGGCCACACAGGTGAGATTAAATAATTCGCTCCTGATTAGGAACTTGTAATATGTCACAAAATCAGTTTACTTTCCAATGTAAATGAAAATGCAAGAATTGTGTCTCTTAAATATTAATTGCCGGCCGGTGTGGCCAAGCGGTTAAAGGCGCGTCAGTCTGGAACCGCGCGACCGCTACGGTCACAGGTTCAAATCCTGCCTCGGGCATGGATGTGTGTGATGTCCTTAGGTTAGTTAGGTTTAAGTAGTTCTAAGTTCTAGGGGACTGATGACCTTAGATGTTAAGTCCCATAGTGCTCAGAGCCATTTGAACCATTTGAAATATTAATTTAACATGCAGAAACTCAAGAAACTAAACTACCAAAGCACACAGATGAAACTATACAATTCATTCCCAGTTAGGAACTTGTAAAACGTCACAAAATTGGATACTTCCCTGTGGCTGCTTGAGTCTCAGCCGGCTGCTGCTGACTGACCTGGTATAATAAGTCATTCAACCAAGAGACATATTTCCATTGATCCATGGTCCAATCTTGGTAATTCCATCCCCAGTTAAATGTTAACTGATGGTGTCCTTGAATCAACATGGGAGCACACAAGTGTCTGCTGCGAAGTCTCCTGTTCAACAATGCACTCTGAAAAGTGTGCTCCAAAACACTTGTGGCTGCACAAGCATTATTTCTGTCACAGTTCTCTGCCTATCCTGCTTTACAGAGCAGGCAAGCATCTGATCTCCACATTCTGTGATGAAGCATGAATGTCCAACACCTTGTCACCCACTCATGGTTTCACTACCTTCAACCACTTTCAGTAGATACCCATGATAGAAGCATGCTAACAGTTGACAAACTTGGCTGTTTTATAGAAGCTGCTGCCGGGTGCCAGGCCATAATAATCTGCCCTTTATCAAAGTCATGTCCAAGGTTTTCCCCATTTATGGCCTGCATCATTGCTAAAATTGTTCTCCTTTCGTCTCTGCTCCTCTCATATATTTTCATCACCACATCATGTGCCTGCAGCACCGATTGGCATTCAATCTCTCAGTCATCAGTGGTCATAATGTTTTGGCTCATGAATGTATATGCAGTAGCTTATTCACAGAATAACGAGTCGGTCACATACACAGAAAAAGAAAAGATATAAAAGTTGGTATTAAAACTTAAAAATTTTAAGATTTCTTTTTTTTTAAATAAATATACATTTATTAAATCTGTAAAAGCTAAAATTTCCTCTCCTAATTGCATTAGGTAGGCGGCTGGTTATTACAATAGATTAATTTACATGTCAACTATACTTTTGTTCACCAAGCAGATAAGTGAGTGGGTTTGGCTCTTTATTGCATGTGGATGCTGGTATCTCAGAAAGCCAGTCAACAAAGTTGAAAATACTGAAGGATCCGGATGTCACATTTCGATACCAAGATCCATACACGTTCACCATATTACTGTTGCTTAGTTCCACTTGTTCAAAATTTAGTCGTATAATTAATGAACTATTTTGTCTTGATGGTGAATTATTTTATAAATTCTCTGTGCTTCTCATTTTCTTTTTGTTTTCATTTTTATACTTTTGTTTTTTAGTGTTGGGCAACTCACACTTGACTGATGGGGAGGACTCTTGTGTAAGCATGCTATCCATGCTAAAGGGCTTGAAGCAGCTTAGAGAATATACAAATATGTGCACTTCAAGGTAATGTTATAAGAACTGTGTTGTAAAACTATTGTGAAGCAAGATATTTTCAGTTTATGACACACAATCTTTATTACTTCTAGCTCCAGAATTTGTTGAGGACTGCTGTGGCTCCTTCCCTTAGTAAAAATTGGCTTGTTCACATTTCTTATAAAGGGTAAATTATAGTTTGCAGTCAAAGTATTTATTGGAAAGCTTGACTTTGTATGAAATTGATATGCACTTGGAGGCCAAAAATGCCATATTTTTATAACCGGATTTTTTAAAAAATTATGTTATATTGCCGCATCTGCTCTTTTCTGTTTCTACTAGCCTATTCTATTCAGTATCCCTCAGTTTTATGAGTCCACATAATTTTTAATGTATTTCCACTGCACCACATTTCAGATGCCTTGTTTCTGAAAAGTGATACAATGGGAATATTTTATAAATTATCTGGATTCACAAAATTGAGGGGTACTGAATAGAATTGGCAAGTAGGAACAGAAAAGAGCAGATGCAATATGTGTCATAATTTTAAAAAAATGTTATTCAGTTTACCAGTGATAAAATATAGCACATTTTATTCTTAAAGTGCACATCAGTTTCACAAAGTGTCAATTGTTTCATTAAATGCTGTGACTCCAACTATAATTCACCACACACACACACACACACACACACACACAGGTGCATTGTCTGGAAAGCCGCCACTGGGAAAAGTGACGGGTTCATATCCATGGGGTCAGATAAGAAGGCTGAGGCAGGACAAGGTTCAGTGGAAGATGTCTAAGTCACCCTGAGACCAGAGTGTTCACTGGGGTTGTGGAGAATCATATGGCTGCTGAATAGGATGGTGGAGGTGGAAGTTGATTTTGATGGCTCTTTAGAAGTCCATGAGTGGAGGTCACAGTGTGCATCACAGACCCATGGCAGACAGACTGTCCCATAGATCCACACCAGGGTTCCCACTTGGAAGGTAAAGACCTTGGCAGCAGCATGCACTGGTGGTAGGCACAGTGTATATGAGAGGATGTAGTGAGGACAGGCATGCAAATGCTTCATTGGGCTGTGGCCCTTGATTGAGGTGGCCCTCTAAGTTGGTAGGAAATGACAGAGTTCGTTAGGTGGGGTGTTAGACATCACTTCCTTGCAGACCTGTGTGGAATGTGCAGATAATGTGTTCTGCATGACTTGGAGATTGCGTGAAAAGGTGCAGTGCAAAGATGTTGAAAGCGATGCGAAACTGTTCAGAGTCAAAGGAGGTAAATGTCATCATGTTGCCAAAAATCGAAGTGCTTGGTGTACCTTCAAGGGCAAAGATTTTTCCCAATGTCACAATAGTAGTGCCACTAGTGACCTGAAGCATACGGAACACAAAATGGAAGTAAGAAAATAATTACAACTGAACATGTGGAGCCAAAAAACAGTCGAGCAAGATGGCCAGAATAGTTGGTTTCATTTGAGACATGTCCCAGTCAGCAGCGTGGAGAAAGCGCAGCACTCACAGCCAACGAGAGAGAACAATCAGTAGGAGGCAGTGGTTCTCATGAAAGACCCACAACAGGCCCCTTGATTTAGGTGTAGTTGGTGCCACCTGGTCAGCAGAACAAAATTAGGCCTGGGAGGTGTGTCCAGCCACCTGTGTTGTGCAAGGTGACCATTTGAAAGATGCATCTTGGTGTTGTAATGGGTAAGAGAGTTCTAGTAGGTTTGCAGTGAATTAAGTGCAATTAGTTGTTCTTACTCAGAAACACTTGTAAGTCTTTTATATTTATGGGACAACTACATTTAATCAGTCATCACAACATAATCCCACATTGGTCCCACTCAATTTGCCAAGGGTTTGAACTCTAACGGAAGATTGTATAAAGTATTTAACACTAGTGTATAAGACTCGGGACAACCTGGCGATCCAGGAAAAAGCTGTGATTTTTCGTTGTTTTAGTTTTCACTTAAATTTTTGTAATTTTTACTGGTAATGAACGAATATCGTTGATATAAACAGCCTTGGATGCAGTAATAAGTTACTCGGGATATGCGTAACCATGAAATCGTTTTCGAGTGAAGTGTTAATTTTGGGATGACGTTAATGATCTATCTTTAGTTTGCGTATGTCGTATTTTCACGCGCCGCTACAGGACAGACATTCTACCATTATTAGCGTGGCATTTGATGAACATTATCATCAAATTATGGGGAGCATTCACTTAAACATTTAATTTGAACAGTTATAGTTGCATCAGCGCATTAGACTCTCAACTGCTCTGGTAGTTGGATTGTGTGGATTCTTTTTAGTCTGTGACTTTCAGAATATAGTGAACATTTTAGAGAGAATGGTTTTTGATTATGAATCCCAGACAATCTCCTAATTCCTCAGAGCTATAAGCTGTAGCTATAAATGTATTTCTCAGATGAAGTGGGCACTAGGAATTCTAATTACAGGCTTCACGTTTTGCTAATCACTTTCTGGTTGCTAATATTGTAGGTAGAGAGCCAGTGTTGAGAATGGCAAACAACAGCATTAAATAAATAATAGGAAAATTAACAATTATTCCACCCGCCGCCCCACAGGAGCTATATGAGCTGAGCTGAATAAAACTGAACCAGTCCATGCCAACTGCTGCTTGTTTATGTGATTGATTTGGATTGCAAATGTTCAGCGCTGTTATAATTACCAACGAAATCCATAGATTCAGACTACCAGAGCGGAAATAAATGACTTAACAGGTAAGAAAGATTATGTATTATCTTCGCGGTGTACCCAAGAAAATGAAATTCTGACAGAAAATGTTTGGCCAGATCGCTACACTAGACAGGGCCAGTTGTAGTCCCCGGCTAGCTGCCACTTAAGTTCCATTCTGGGAGTAGTGCGGAAACGTATTGTACAAACACATAATCACGCCTAACCGGAGAATAATCACTGGATAACTAAACCGTTGTTATTATGGCAAGGTTAGCAAAGTTAACTGGAGAATGAGTTTCGACAGTGGTAGGAATAGTTACAGAATTAGTGATAACAAGATTGCTTGTTAAAACAAGGAAGGAGAAGAAACGGAGACATCACACAAATTATGGAAGAATATAACGACTCCGAATTTATACAGAAATTTCGTTCTACTTTTTGGTCTCGTGCATGAGAAACTGGAGCATATGAATGAGATGTGAAACTGTTTCCTAACCTAAAGCTTTTTGATTGTAGCAGGCCAAATGGGTATTTCATATTGGTACTTTGTGAATTATATTGTTGTACTATAAAAATGATCATTATTGCCAAAACAGTCTCGCTTATTTGATGTGTGTTACAATTGCTGCAATATTAGAAAGGCCTATTTTGTTTTATCCTGCACACAGTGACAAAGTAGACGTAATCAGATCGAGAAACCACAACAGTCTTGTGTCCTATGTGTATTAACAGCTTTTTCAGTATTAGACGACGAAATTTTGATTTTTCATGTAGCAAAACGTTTTACGAGCTTTGATGAGGTAATAGTTCTTTCGCAGAAAGGAAAGCACGCCATGTAAAGTTGTAGCAAGATCAGAGAAAAAAATAGCTAGGACCTAAGGATTGAAGAAATGTGTATTGTCCTCCCTGTCTCTTGTCTTTACTGGTTTTAGGTATCCTACATTTAATTTTATGTCACACAGAAGAGCAAGCTATTAGCTAATAGGCAATAATGAGTTCAGGTTTTCTGAAGAGTTTTTGTTCTCCCGGTTACAAATAATGCCATCCAGTATCAATTGCAATTTTTTATATCTGTTTTATTTTTAAAAGGGGCAAGATGTCAAACTGGCCGACTGGGATCAGAAGAGGCACTACAGGACATTTTAATTTCCACTGTCCTGAAATAGTTTGATGGCATCCATTACAAAATATACACATCTGAGTTCCACAAAGCGAAATACAGTGACGTGCGGTATAAGAATGTTGTTTGAAGAGGCGTGGCACTGCAGTTCGGCACACTTAAGACCAAATAACATGTCTTAATTTCCTCAAAGATATATGTTTTATGTATCAGACTCTTCACAAAGATGTGCGCTACAAAATTAACTTATGTTTGAAAAGTCTTTTTTTTTCCATTTTTGATGTTCTGATGTGGAGAGCAGTCTGAGTTGTAGTGGGGGAGGAGGGGGGGGGGAGGGTTAGTCTCCACATGACCCGTGTTTACATTTAGTGATTTTTCTGTTTCCTGTTCCTTTACTGCTCTCATGTCAAATGAAAACAAGATGGATTTCTGTGGCTGGAAGCTATCAAGCGAATTAAAATACATTCACATACTTCCGGAAGGCTAAAATATGTAACTAGTATCAGATTTGATTTTATTTCCACCTTTCAGGCAGTCAAACATTAATCGCCTTGCAGGCAGAACAATAAAGTTATTTTTGTCGGTTTGCTAAAGAAATTTGGCTTTTAAGCCTTCCTGCTGAGGCAGTAAATTTATTTGAAACGAAGTGTTTAATTCCATATTGTTGGCTAGTTTCAACTGTTCGCCGCATTTCACTGGCACGTTTTCATCTTCTAGCACATATGGCATTATGCCATAATAAAGAACCAAACATGAGATAATACAGTATTGGTAATCCAAGAAAAATTACGTCCTGAAAATCACACCGAAAAGCTTAATATCAGGTCGGGGCCTACGTCATTGAGAATCTGGATATACGAATGTGTGCTTTAAGGTGAACTATGCATTTTAGTATGGTTCACGAAATTCCGATGCTCGTGGAGTATCCTCTGATGTCTTGTTTCTTTTATGACATAATGTAAGTAAGATCTTACAATGTTTCATACGTACGAACATACGAGCTTCCTACGTCACTGTAGCTGCGCAAGCTATCTGGTTACTGCTGAAATGAATCTAACAGGTTGCGGGAAAATATTGTGAATTGTGGTTCTAAAAGTGTTATTTTCGAAGTAAATTTCCTTTTACGCAAGTTGAACTATGTGCAAGAATGTACGATGAATTTCTTAAATCACAGAGCGTTTGTTCTCATTTAAAAATCAGCCCTTTGATGACGAGCCATTTAGAAGAATTTCAAGCCCAGAAGAAGAATTTCAAGCCCAGAAGATCATAGATTTATGTCGGTATTAAAAATTTTACTGGCGTATTTAAGTGATGTATCGTAAAGTGTAACATGCGCTAAACAGATCAACATTATATGTGAAAGCTTAGCTTCTCTTGTAGCTTATTAACCTTCGAGACACTTATTATATGCGAAAGCTTTGCTTTTCTTGAAGCAATGCTATGTATATTAACTTAAACCATTAACTTTTCCTGTTGGTGGAATTCGAATTTATACTTTCGTAGTACGCAAAACTTGTCCCCCCCCCCCGAGTTTCTTTCTCTAAAGTGCCGACAAATTCTATGCTGCTATTTAAAACCATTTCCATTCAAAGGATTGATAAGTTTTACTGTTCCGACGGAAAGTGTACTGTCACTTAACACGGAAAAAGTGTATTTTCACCCGGGAGAAAATGTATTTTTAACCGGGAGATCTGTGAAAAATCCAGGATTTTTTTTCCTTGTCCACGTATACACGCTGACTAGCTTAACACAGAAAATGACCTCAGATCATACATAACTCGGAAATCTGTGATACATTAACATTAATCCCAGATTATGTCACCATGAAGTAGATCAACTTGGACTTCCAAAATTCACAGATCAGAGTCAGCTTTAAATGTAATCATCAGTTGACAGAATAGTGAAATTATAAAGCAATATTTTTGTTTTGTGCAAATTCAAATGTAAATGCTAAGGAAGTTGTTATTAACACATAAACATGTGATTATGCCACTATCACAGAGCTAAAATTTGAAATATTTTTTTAAGGGTACTGTTAAGGAAATTATCAGCTGCTACAGATGTAATGAATGCAGATAGAAATAACAGTTCTTAAAGATTTCTTGTAATTTATGTGATTAATTTAAAGGCACTTTGTAGCATTGAACTGTGTTAACTGTGAATATACATAAACAACCGAAACACACACACACTCACACACACACACACACACACACACACACACACACACACACACACACACACCTGCATCCCTTAATGGTGCTGGATAGACTGATGGTGCCAACAATCCCATTTTGCAACAGACGGACTGGTGGTTGTGTTGGGGGTAGTGTCAGGTGGAGTGATTAGAGGGACACAGAATTGGGAGGCAAGGGAATGGGAGGGGGTGGGTTGCTAGCATCTCATAAGGAGGCCAGTTTCCCAGCTAGGAACACAGGAGGGGAGGGGTGGCAGTTAAATGGGCTGGCACAATTGTAGCAGCCAGCGGGAAGCGGCACATACTGAAGGCAATATGGGGACATGAATTGGAATATGGGGACATGAATTGGAAGGAGTGACAAGACAGAAGAAGAGGAAACTGTTGGGTGGAGCGTGCGGAAGTGGTAGATTATGTGAGATTGAGGCCAGGATGATTATGGAGACAGACGATGTGTTGTAAAGATAACTCTTGTCTGCATAGTTCACAGAAGTGGGTGGTGGAGGGAAGAATCCAGATGGCTTGGGTTGTGAAATAGCTATTGAAATTGAGCATGTTGCGCACAGCTGTATGTTGTGCCACTGAATATTCTTGACAACAGTTTGGCAGTAGCTATTTGTCATGGATACATAGCCGGTTAGTTATGAGGCCTTCAGCATACTGGGTGACAAAGAAGTGTTTCCACTGTAGGGACTAGGAGAAGCAGAGTAGGTCTTTGATAAGTTCAACATGGTTGTATTTTAGGGTAGGGCTGAAGTTTAGGCCTTTGGATAGGACTGAAGCTTCTGTGGGACTGAGGTTTTTGGTGGAGAGGTTAACAGCAGTGTTTTGGGTTTGCTTGGGGTTCTGAGTTTTGTGGAGTGTTGGGAGGGAGTTTTGGAGGATGTGGTAAATTGAAGAGGTCAGCTAGGCAGGGTCTGAGCGCTATGAGGGGTTGACAAGGAGGTTCACTGTGAGAAGGGTGAGTGTACCCCAAGGCAGGAGTAGATGTCAACAGGTTGGATAGTTCATGGTGGTTGTGTCTGGAATGCTCCTCAGTGTGTTGAGGTGCAAAGGTTTCTAGTTCAGAGACATTGTGTGAGTAGTGCAGAACAACAGTATCTTGCAGAGGGGATGAAGGTATTTCTGGGAAGTCTGCAATGGAAATGTGTTTTTGCAGTATCAGGTTCTTGAGGGATAGCAACTGGCAGAATCCAAAAGGTGAAGCTCGTTGTGAAAGGAGGGGTGGGATCCAGCAAAAGAGATTTTTATGGTTAGGCAATTTGTGGGGGGGAGAGGGATTCCATGGGTTAGACAGCATTTAAGGAACGGGTTCTGGGGCAGGGTTTTAGCCAAGGGAAGAGATATTTTTTGGAGGGATAACGATAGCAAACAAATGGGGAAGTGAAAATGTTAGGTGGTTATAAGGAGAACTAGATATTATAGTGTGAGTTCATTGCATGAAGAGGGTGAAAGAGATTGTGCTGGGAGCAAATAGTATGGTTTTATGATGTGGCAATTTTTAAATAGTGTGTAACTTATCATCACATGCAGGCTGAAAAAAGGAAACACGCAAAGTTCTGATAGGAGGTATGTGTCAGGAGAGATGGGTGGATTCAGTGGTTAAATGTAGTGGTTGGTTGCTGGAACTGTGATTCAGTGGATGAGCGTTACGTAGAACACGTGCAATGCAGTCGTAACTGCAGCGACTAGTGCTACAAGGTGTCACAAAAGTTGTGTGCAACCATATCGGTTGGCACAGGTGAAGCATGTGCATAACAACGGTGTGTGGGAAAACACAGGAAAAGATGCTGACAGACAATACAGACTGTCAAACAAGACGTAGATTACAGATAGTAACAAAAGAGGCACGATACAAAGTTTGGGAGGAAGAGAGCCACTAGGCAGGATGAATGTTGTAGGAAAGTTCATGTAGAATGTAAATACCACTCACTGAAAAGCAGAAGCATTGAATTATCTGTAGGTACACACAAAAGAAGCAAAACTTCTGGCATTTGGAATTATCGTTTGATGAACTAGAGTAAAATACACAAATACTCATACACAAGCATACACATACCTATGTCCCTACATGGTGTCAGCTAGACTGACAGCACCAATGCTATTTTGTGGCAGGTCAACTGGTTGTGGTAAGGGTAGTGTTAGGTGGGATGGGTAAAGGGAGAGGGAAGTGTGAAGCAGTGTAGGGACTGGGATGGGTGGCAAGCAGCTCAGAGGGAGGCCAGTTTGCCAGCTAGGAATGTGGGCAGGAGGGGAGGGGTAGCAGGTATATGGGCTGGCACGATTATAGGAACCAGTGGGAAGCGACACATGCTGAAGGCAGTGTAGTGATGTGAAGTGGAAGCTGACAGGGTGGGGGAAGGAAAAACTGTTGGTGGGGGGGGGGGGGGGGAGGCAGCACCAAGACAGTGGGTTACCTGACACTCAGGCCAAGATGTTTAGGGGTTTGGAGAACGTGTTGTAAGGATAACTCCTGTCTATGTCATTCAGAGAAGGTGATGGTTGAGGGAAGGATCCAGATGGTTTAGGTATTGAAGCAGCCATTGAAGTTGAGTGTGTTGTGCTCAGCTGTACATTGTGCCACTGAGATGTCAACTTTGTTCTTGATAATACTTTGGCAGTGGCTATTCATCCTGGTGGACAGCTGGTTGGCAGTCATACCATCATAAAAGGCCATGCAGTGTTTACAGCAGAGTTGGTATATGACATGGCTGCTTTCACAGGTGGCCCAGCCTCTGATAGGATAGGATAGGATAAACCTCTGACAGGACTGGAGTAGGAGGTGCTGGGTAGGTGGATTGGGCAGGTCTTGCACCTTGGTCTGCCACAGGACAAGGGACTGGGAGCGGGAGTGGCTTAGAAATGGGGTAGGGTGTTGTGTAAGTAGGGTGGCCGATGGAACACACCATTTTAGGGGGATTGGGAAGGACCTTGGGTGGGATGCCCTCTGTTTAGGACAGGATGAGGGATATTCAAAAGATATGGTTCAGTTGTTCCATTCCAGTGTGATACTGGGTGACGAGATGGTTGCTCCATGGTCAAGGGTCTTCTTTTCACTGAAGATACAACTTCCATGGGTGGCTGAGGTGTATGGGAGGGAGTTTTTGGTGTGGAAAGGATGGCAGCTATCAAAAGTTGAGTACTTCTGGTGGTTAGTGGATTTACGGCAGACAGGGGTGTACATGGAGCCATCAGCGAGGTGGTGGTCATCATCTAGGAAAGTGGTGTGTCACTAGAGGAAGACCAGGTGAAATGGATGGGAGAAAAGGTATTGAGATTATGAAGGAATGTGGATAGGGTGTCGTGGCTCCAAGTCCAGATCATGAAGATATCAATGAAAATGAACTAGACTAGGGGTTGGAAGTTTTGGGACACTAGGAAGGTTTCCTCTACATGGCCTGTTCTAACGTTTTAACAACTTAAAGTGTGAGTGCGGGTCTGGGTTATACTGATTTATTTCCCCAAACCACATTCCACTTCTTTATGAGATGACTTACTTGGGATTTGCAGCCACTCTTCTCTCTCTCCTCTACTGGATAGCCGGCTGCTGGAAACTCTCTTGACTTCTTCTTTGTCAAATAATGTTAGGTACAGGAATTTTCAAGCCTCTTTCTACTAGTGAAATAAGTAGCTATACAAACTTCACATTTCGTCAATCAATTATGTATTTGAGTATCAAGCACAATAAAAATTCTCCCTTTCAACATAATATGTAAGTTCAGTAAGTCTCTCGTATAGTTGTATGTTAGAAACAAATTGATTTACATTTGGAAGAAAGTCTGCTTAGACACCATGACTTTCGGAACAAGAGACTAAAAAAAAATCATCTTCCCTCTCACAAGGCTGAGTCAAGAGTCTACAAGACTACTTTTTCAATTGTTCTTGTTTCACATAACAATAGTCAATGACACAATAAGCACAGAGCTGCATATAGACTCCATGGTTCTTCCTTACATTCTCACTAACACAACTATGGATTGTCCAACAGGTACTTGTTGGTGCCGTTCGACCACCATGTCTACTTTCTTCCCGCGACTGATTTTAAACCTGCACACACAAACATGTGATGTGAAGTAGGTAGGATTTTACCATCCCACACTCGTATCTAGAATATCGTGTGTTCGAGATGGTAGGAGGCTGAGTGGTTCTAGAATTTACACAGAAATTCTCGAATCACTACATATCCTCCCCCCCCCCCCCCTCTTCAGATTGAACAAACATTATTTTATACATAATCATTATGCAAATAATATCACTCATAATAACATTTCATATCTTAACAGTATACTTTTTTTACTTGTGTTTATATATGTATCTCTCCTTTCCATAACAATTCTCTGTCCTCTCTTGCACAATCTTTTGTTTATTTTTTTCTCTACTCTTTTCTTACTTTACTTTGTTGTTAAGAGATGAGCATTTACTCGTGGTTTTAGTCAGCTTTACTAATATTTAGGAATTGTGAGGACGCTTTTCCTTTTCTTTTCTTTATTTCCTTTTTCAATCGAAATCTTCAGGTGTTTATGACGTATGAGTAATCTATTTCTGTTCTTATCTTTTTGTACTACCTTTTTCCTAGTATGTACTATTTTCATTAGTTGTAGCTTGGAGGAACTCTGGGTGAAATGAATATGTTCTTTCGACTCTCATTTACTTCCATGAAATATAATAATGCTAGTCGTTCATAGAATTTACACTTTCCAGAATAATTCCTATAAAATTTGTGGCTTTAGTCAGGATACTGTCTCTTCCTAGGATCAGCACCTAGTCCTTACTTGTGGGTTGACCTTATGAGAGCACTTCTCTTTCCATTCTGATACGTACGCCCCTTAAAAAAAAAATCTCTGTTTTTTAGGCCACAGATCGTCCTATCTCCACATAGGTACGTCTGCCCTTTATACTTAGTGAATGCCGGGTACGCCCTCTTATCCTTTCTGGGTAGGCCTCATGGTTCATTACCCTAGTATATATTTCTGTGTTTTCCATAATTAAGTATCTTCTGGTAAAGTTATAAATCTATCTTAAACTTCACATTCATTCTTTAATATATCATTTACTCCTTAGATTCCTCTGCTTATCACTTCTATATTTTCAATAGATATTATGCCTACATATACTATTTACATCCTACTATCCTTCAATTCATTAGAGTATTTATTACACTGACTTTGCTCACGCCTTTTTCTTATTTATCCATTACTCATTACTATTTTATAGTTGTTCGTTATGTATGGGCACCTCTCATTATGTATATTTGATGCAGAACTGTCATAACTCCTCATATATGTGTGCACAATTCCCTGTGTACACACCTTTTCCCCTACAACACCTGGCAGTTCTCACATCATGACAGACTTTGTCTTATATAATTTAATATTTGCGTAGAGGTGTATATTTGTGTATATGTGGATGTTTGTTTATGTAGTCTGATTCTTTGCCCTTTGTATCTAAAGATAAGATGTAGGTTATTAGTAACCATGGAAATAAGGAAGGACTTCAGCGATAGAAGTTTATGAATATGGAAAGAGGGTAAAGATAAACAGGTCCTCAAGATGAGAAGTAAGAAAGGAAAAAATAGATGTGGTTGCTAGGATCAAAGAAGAGAAAGAAGATAGCCCCAAAGACAGGAAAGCCTTCCCAACCCCCTTCCCCAGGATCCCTACCTCTACTTGAGTGAGACGCTGGAGGAGGTTTGGTGTTACATTGTCTCGTACAGAATGGACTTCTTCCACCTTCACCCTTTGAAGTCTCCAAAGGAAATCCTAGCAACCCTATGGAAACGGCAAATGTAGAAGAATCTGGCACACTTGTTTGTGAGAGTTGTTTGAAAGTCACAATTTATCTGTTCTTGTAAATCATGCTTTTCACTACAATACCCACCCCTTTCAAAAGTTATACAAACCCTCTCATCTGTATCACATCTCATAAAAGGTATAAAATACTCAATACAAAATAGAAAAGCTATACAGTTCAGTATAACAGTTGTTCAGTTAGTCACATCATATTACATTTTTCACAAATATAATACTCTAGTCAATTTATTTCATCTAGATTTCACTTTTTTTTCTTTTTTTCTATTTCATAGTCATATCCAGTTTTCTAATCAATAAGAATAAAGGATAGTTTTAGATTTTAAATGAATTCAGTGCAGGAAAACTATTTTAGAAGAAACACTGAAAACAATTCGGGATCTGACAGTCATTACTCGGCCCGTAACTCAAAATGTTAATGTCCCTGGGGAATAGATGACTCCTCCCGGGTCCCATGGATCTGATATTAACTTTTCTTGTGCACTGGCAGACCAGTAATTTTCTTTAAATTTCTTTTGAAAGTCTTCCCAAGAGGAAAAATTCTCAATATTTACTGTACCCCATTCTGAGGCTTCCCCTAGAAGGTACCCCACCACAAATTCGATCTTCTTTGAGTCTTCCCAATTTTTTGTCAAAGCTTGGTTAAATCTTTTTAAGAATTTGGTCTGATGTACCTCTCTGTCCGGCTTAAACTTAGGGAATTGTCTAGATAACGCTGAATTAGTTCCCCATAGTAAATCAGTCACAGCTTCACTAGTTAATCCAGTGTTAGGTGAAGATACCCTTTTTTCTACTTTATCTTGGATAAGCTTAATCTCTTTCCACAGGTCATCCATACCTTTCCTGGTATCATTAAGTTCAGAAGAAGGAATAGGTGATACATTCCCGGACATTATTCTCTCGGTAACTTTTCCATCTATAATTTTCCCAAAGTGTTCCTCCAAACTAAGTACATTTATAATATCAGAGTTAGCTATTTTCTCTTCTAAATTTCTTTCCACATTGTCTACCCATGTACTGACACCTGTTATTTGTGATTGAATGATTGACATTAACTTATTCTGCTTATCTACACTCTCTTGCAAAGTATACAACCCATGTCTTACATCATTATATGTAATATTGTACACGTTTTGAACGATCCTAACTTTTCAATAAGTTCCGATTCTACACTATTACATTTGTTCTCAATGTTAAGTTCTAACCTTTTTGACAAATCCTGAAAGGTATCATTCTGTTTCTGACTAAGGTCAGTAAATACATGATTTATATGAGTCGTCAAAGCATTTATCAACTCATTCTGTAGATCTTCTTTTAAATTCTCTACTTTAATACTTATAGTGTCAAACTAAGTCTTCAAAGTACCCATGTCTTCACGCAGATTACTAAATTCTTCACTTTGAGATTTGACCTTGGCATTTAACAAACCAAAATTTGTCATTTTAATATTTAATTGAGAATTTACTAAACCTAAAACCAAAATTTGTCATTTTAATATTTAATTGAGAATTTACTAAACCTAATTCTTTCCTTAAGAGTTTCACTCTGAGCATTTAACTGCAGACTCTGAGCTTTAATTAAATTTATCAACTGATCTCAGTCAGGCACTTCCTTGCTAATTTTCATGAACCAGTTCTTGAGTGTCCCCAACCTGTTGTATATTTTCCATACTCTTGTATGCTTTAGCTCTTGTAAGCATTTAAAACTAACTTTAAATATGATAACTACACAAATAAAGTTCACTCAGCAGTATCTTGTACCACTTCATGCTAAAGTAATGAAGTTTTGTTTCACACTCACCTGGCACAGAAAACTCATAACATAGTTGAACGGATGTGGAGGCAGGTCAGCACTGGTGAACAACAACTGGTGACCGTGGCGTCGGATGTACGTTGGTTTCCGCGTCTGTGTCCCTGCAATGTGTGTGAGAGCTGTGTACTCCCCGCACTGGATCTTCTTGGTTAAAGCGTTCGATGTGTATTTCTTCTTAGACAAATACATTGAAATCTTCTTTTCTATTTTATCATTGTGAATTTTTCATGTCTTCACCCTTTTTCATTAAAATTCTGATCCATTAGATACTTGGACATATTCCAATGTCTCAGAGTAAATCCCTTGTCGTATTATGTATGGTTGCTATGGCAACACACAGCAGCTTCTTTTCTCGTTTTTGACTGAAAATTCCTGTTTTTTCAGTCCTTTCACACAGGTTCCCACATTCTAATGTTTTGTGACGTCTTAAAGTGTGAAAGTAGACATACAAACTCTCCTTTTCGTCAGTTAATGATGTATTTGTCATTCATGCACAATGTAATTCACACTTGCAACATACATATGTAACTTTCTGTAAGTAGCTCGTACTGCCGAACATTAGAAACAAAATGAGTTATAGTTAAAAGGAAGATGGCTTGACTACCGTGACTTTCTTAAAATGAATCAGAAAATAAGTCTTGTCTCTACCAAGGCTGAGTCAAGAGTCTACAAGACTACTTTTTCAATTGTTCTTGTTTCACATAACAATAGTCAATGACACAATAAGCACAGAGCTGCATATAGACTCCATGGTTCTTCCTTACACTCTCACTAACACATCTATGGATTGTCCGACAGGTACTTGTCAGTGCCATTCAACTGCTGTGTCTACTTTCTTCCCGCGACTGATTTCAAACCTGCACACACAAACATGTGACGTGCAGTAGGTAGGATTTTACCACCCAACATTCGTATCTAGAATATTGTGTGTTCAAGACGGTAGAAGGCTGAGTGGTTCTAGAATTTACACAGAAATTCTTGAATCACTGCACTGTAAAGAGGTTGGCATAGGAGAGTGCCATGCGGATGCTGATGGCTGTGCCACAGATCTGTTTTTAAACCTGGAAAAATAGTTGTGGGTCACACCTCTGTTCACGTTAAACCAACCAACCATGAACAGTACCCGCATTTCCACAGCTCCTATCTCTTCCACGCCAAAAAAAACCTCCCACACAGCCTAGCCATCCGCAGACATTGTATCTGTAGTGATGATAACTCCCTTTATGACTGATAGGCAGTAATCCCAAACCCAGTCCATAAATAGATTTCGCATGCCATATCTTCATGCATCCACAATCCTCCCACCACCCCAAAGGATCAGCTGGAAAGGAGCACCCCCCCCCCCCCCCCCATGTCACCCAATATCACCCTGCACTGAACAGCTGAACCATATCTTCACCAGGTCTTTGATTTTTTCTCATCCTGACCTAAAGTGAGGGACATCCTACCCAAGATCCTTTCCACCCCTTCTAAAGTGGTGTTCTATTGCCGTCCCAAACTACGCAACATCGTAGTCCATTCCCGACCCACCCTCACTCTGAACCCTTTGCCAAATGGATCATATCCCTGTGCAGACCCAAATGCAAGACCTACCCAATCCACCCACCCAGCACCTCCTACTCCAGTCCTACCACAGGCTTATCCCGCCCCATCAGAGGCCAGACTATCTGTGAAAGCAGCCATATTATACACTAACTCTGCTGCAAATACTGCATAGCCTTTTATGTTGGTATGACTACCATCCAGCTTTCCACCAGGATGAAAGCCACTGCCAAACTGTTGTCAAGAACAAAGTTGAGCATCCAGTGACACAATATACAGTTGAGCACAATGTGTTATATTTCAGTGGCTGTTTCACAGCCCAAACTATCTTAATCCTTACTTCCACTACCAGCTTCTCTGAACTACACAGACAGGAGTTATCCTTACAACACATACTCCACTTCCATAATCATCCTGGCTTCAATCTCGGGTAACCTAATGACCTCGCTCCCTCCACCCAACAGTTTCCCCTTCCTCCATTCTGTCATCCCTTTCCAGTTTATGTCCCCATGTCGCCTTCAGCGTGTGCCACATCCCACTGGCCACTACATTCATGCCAGCCCATATACATGCCACTCCTTCCTTCTGCATTCCTAGCTGGCAAACAGTGTCCCTCTGACCCACTAGCCACCCACCCCCTCCCTTGCCTGCCCCCCTCTCCCTCTACCCACTGCATTCCACACTACCTTCACCACAACCCAGTCCAGCTGGCATCACGTAAGGGCATAGGCATGTGTATGCATGAACGTGTGTGTGTGTGTGTGTGTGTGTGTGTGTGTGTGTGTGTGTGTGTGTGTGTGTTTGTTTGTATTTTACTGTAGCTTTTCAAAGGATAACTTCAAAAACTAGGAAATTTTCCATCTTTTGTATATGCGTACAGACACATTATACAAGAAATTCCTACAGCAAATAAGTCATTTAGCAAAGTTATATTGATCAGGTAATATTTGTACTATTGTTTCAGTAGCTGAGATGTTACATACTGGTGTATAGTGCAGAGGATCTCAGGTTCAAACCCAGGTCAGTTCTCTGAGTTTTTTACATTTCATAATACTGTCTCTATTGTATAGTCAATAAAAATAATTATAACACTATGTTTTGAAGCTAATAAGGTGGAAATATTGTTATCAGATGAATTAAAAGAAGTGTCAGTTACATGTATTAGTGAACATTGTTTAATAGAAAATATGTTACCTTTGGAATGATATAGAAATTTATTGAGATAACTTATACAGTCGGTAGATGTGTCATTTCGTAGCAAACAACCTCAAGTTTGATTCGCGCAGTGCATCAGTAGCCCTTCCACCACCAGGAGAGCCAGTACAGTGCACACCTACCAATTCTGTAGGTTATCTCAATAAATTTCTATATCATTCCAAAGTCGCAAAGTCCTTTAGACTCACCCTGTTAGAGAAGACATCAAACACTGTTGCTTGAAGTTCATTGATCAGCTATATAAAGAGCATGGCAGCAGAATTTCTGCTACAGATGTAATTTAAATGTCATTTTATTTGTATATAGTAGCCTAAATGGAAACATAACTACTTTCTTTTTCTTTGAAAATTTTGAGAAGGCACTTGGCGCTATAAAAGCAGTTAGTACAAAAAATATTGTGTGTGGTGACTATAACATAGATTTCAACGAGAACTAAAAGGACTGATTTAACCGGGAGGATTTATTGAAAACTTATAACATGCACACAGCCATTAAATCCCCTGCCAGAGTCACCTGTCACCCAGTGGTACTATAGATCAGGTACTAATAAAACAGATAAATATTTATTCAAAGCTGGAAACATGAATACAGGTTTCTGTGATCATTATGCAATATTTATTTAATTCCCAATAGAGACCATAGGTAACAACCAACCACAAAAAATGAGGAAAGGTAGAAATTGTAGCAACAAAAACTTACACATCTTGGGCATTTGCTGAAAACAGGAACATGGAATGACATGTACACTGTGAGGGCACATGTAAAGTTTTGACATGTTCATGGCAATATTCTCACATTATTTCAGTATTTCTTTTCCAGTTAAAAACTAAAAATTCAAAACTAGTAAAAGAAATAGTTTTTGGCTGACAACAGGCATTAAAATATTTTGTGTTGAAAACAGAAGACTTGAAGAAATTTCAAAAGCACAAATTTTATTGAAGAATTTTTTTGTGTTTCAAGAATTATAAGAGAGTGCTTCACAAGGTCAAAAAAAGGTAAGAAAGTGGAAAATGATCACTACATAATAACACCCAAAAACAAAATTAAAGCCATGTGGAAGATAGTCAGACACCAAGCAGGAAATGAGCCGCCCTCCCCTCAAAATGTAAACATGCATCTAGACCAAGACAGCAAACAAATTACAAATCCAGAGGAAGTAGCCACTGTTTTTAATGCATACTTTTCAAATATTAGTGAACAGTTTCTCTGTGGTATAAAATCTTCCACTAAAAATTCTGTCAGATCACCAGCAAATCTAAATAGAAACCCTGAATCCCTATTTCTTCCTCCAACCAACCCTGAAAAATTATGCTAGCAGTTAGTAAGTTAAGAACAAAATTTTCAACAGGTATGGATGAGATTCTGCATTATGTCATTAACAATGCAGGTGGCTTCATTGCGGTACTATTAGCTGAGCTTTTCAACAGTTGATTAACAACTGGAATCTTCCTTCCTGCTTAAGGATAGTGAAAAACCAAGCCACTATTCAAAAAGGGCAAGAAAGAAGAAATAAGCAATTATAGACCTCTTGCTTTGTTATCAGTATTTACAAAACTACTAGAAAAAAATTATAAGAGATTGTTAGATTTTCTAGAATAGTGCAACATACTATCCACAGCCCGCCATGGCTTCCAGAAAGGCCAATCAACAGAAATCACAATATTTGAATTTCTAAGTGAAGTGCACCAAAAACTTGATAGTGGGGAAAAAGTAACTGGCATATGCCTTGATCCGTCTAAGTGTCGTATCACTATCCAGTTTGTAGATGACAAATATTTTAGTCAGTAAGAAGACAGCAGAAATGTTACAGACAACACGATCTGAGACATTAACTGGTTTTGTAAGCTCATTCAGCCAAAACAAACCAATAATAAATAAAGTAAAAGAGAAGTGTTAAACTTTCATAATGTCTATAAAAACAGTGGAGAGAGTATAAAATTTCAGATATCGGACACAGATATTTCAGGTGTGGCTAATGCAGTATTTCTGGGGATCTGGTGCAAAATTAACCTTAGATTGGATACTCACATTGATAGCATGTTAGCATGTGCTGTTTGAAGAGTGCTTGAAAACTGTTGCCATAAGGACTGTCTGATGACTGTTTATTATGCTACGCTCTGTTCTGAAGCATGGGATCACTTTCTGGGGTAAATCACCATCCTGCCAAAAATTCTTCAGGTTGCAAAGAAGAAAAGTGAGAATCATTGCTGGAATAAAAATGAACAAACCCTGCAGACCCTCCTCTTCCATGTATTTACATTTCTGAAAGTACAGTGTTTATTAAGAAATACGCAATAACAAATCCTAGTGTCCTCTTCAAAAATGAAAATCTGTATCACCATGACGCAAGACAGAAAACTGACTTTCACGTGCTCCAAATAGAAAGCAGTTGTGCCAAAAAGGAACATTACACCATGGTAAAATTATTTACAAGAAGTTTCCAAATTAAATTAAAGTAATAAATGATCTACAAAAATTAAAGCAGTGTTAAAAAAATATCAATTAATGCATTGTTTCTATAGTCTGGAAGAGTTCCTCCAAAATCTTTGAGAGCCTAAGAAAGTTAATGTCAAGTGTGTAAGACACATTCTTTATCACATACAAAAATATTGTGTAAATATGGCTATCTACTTGTAGCCTGTAACCATTAATATTAGTTTAGTCATATTTCCAGTTGTAATTTTCTAGCTATAGAGGTTTAATTATAAGTCAGAGCTGAAAAAAAATGTATTCAGTAATGCACACAAAACTTCATCTAAAAATGAAGACATATATGCACTGATCTATCCAGTATCTGATGTGTTGTTCTGTAATATAAACTGGACCAAATAAATACAAATACAAATCATACTGTACTTTTCATTTTCCATGTGTTCTAGCCCTTTATTGTGTGCAAGAAACTAGCCTGAAATTAGCTTTGTTTTCAGATCTTTTTAACTACTTTGTGGCAAGGGGGCGGGGGCAATGTATGTGATTAGAGACTGTGCACAGATTGTTTTTGACCACAGCTCAGACACTAATGCAACCAGTAAAATATTCAGACTCAGGTATCACATTCACAAGCATACAATCATATACAGGGAATGTGAATCCTTAACAGAAGTGATCCATACATAATGCAATAACTGCTAAACTACACATAAATACCTATACAAAATTTACCAAACAATAAGTATAATGTACTTACATAGTGCTTTACAGTAACATATACAGTTAATAGAAGACACAGACTCATGGCCACATAGCAAAAAGTGCACTTGAGAAACTGAAACTAGTGTCAAATGAAATTTATCAAACTCACAAGAAGAACTACATCCAGACACTGGGCTCAGCAGATATCATGTTCAGACAGCTGTAACTACAAAATATGAGCTGATGCCACAAACCAAAAACCAGCATACATATAAACACTTTTTCTTTAGTGTTGTGTGTAAAAATGAAATGACATTAATGAACCGATTAGGAGAAACAGGCAACTGATATTGCAAAACATACATGCTGTGTGTCCTCAACCTCCAACTTCAGAAATCTATATCTAAATAAATATCTGCTATTGCAATGAGCCACTTGCAGTATCCATAGTACATGCCTTACTTAGTCTTGTGACAAAAAAATGAAGCCAGATTAATGGTCATATTAGGATATACCAGCTGCTGAATACCAAAGAAAAGACTCAATGTGAGCCCTTACTCTCTAACTTTAGAAGTCCAGAAGTAAATAAATATCCATCATACAATATGCCACTTGCAGCATTCACAGTACACTCTTATTTTGGTATTGACCTCTGAAGTTACGGTCTGAGTGTGCCCACCACATATTTTTGTGATATTCAGTTGCTGGTGTCTTCTAATTGGATTGATGATCTGGCTTCATTTTTTTCTCATAGTGTATTACTCAGGTTCATAGGTATTGTTGGTTATACATTTCTCTGTGTTTTCCCCTCCATCTTTCTAAAAATTTCAAACATATTCCACTTATATTGATTTCTGATGTTCTGAAAGAAGTATAGCTTTTCTTATTCTTCTTCCCATTACTAATTATAAGATTAGCATTAATTTCATAAGTACTTTGTGCTTTCTGAAATTAGTCAATTCTTTGAGTAACTGTTCAATTTTTTCTTCTATTATTTAAGTATTATTCTAGTCAACAACTGACAAGACTGAGATATGAGACTGATTTTCTTTCCTTCAACCCATATTTACCAGTGTTTTGGGCTTCCTTTCTTTTCTACTGTTTGATTAAAATCCCAATTCTCAGATTTTCATTCTTGTCACTTAATTTCTCAGTTCTTCAAAAATATTCTCTACAGCCACCCTAACATTTAATATGTGGACATATACATCTATACAATAGCAATTGGCAATGTCTTTGATTCATTCTTAAAAAGTAAGATTCAACACTTCAAGAACACCAGTGTTCTAAATTGAAAATAAAAGTAACTTATTCTTTTTGTGATGTTCATTGCCCCTATTTTTCCCATTGTTCTAGCAACTCTTTACAGCTCATGTCGTAATATCTTTACATTACTTGTGCATAATCTTTTTGCACACTGACTTTAGTTTTCAGCTCTGAGTTAAACAGCATCTACATTTAACAAGATGTCTTTCTCTCTAGAATGGTAGTACTAAAAAATGAAAAATAAGTTGACATCTGTAGCAAGTCACTTATGATATTATTAATAGAGTGCTACGTGTTTCAAGATTGTAATCCTCTTTGTTCTGATTTATATTTGAGATACAGCATGTTTATTGGTATCTATCTGAGTCGGTTATTGTGGCAGTAGAGCAGGACACTGCTCTTCTGACTTAAGAGACTTTCCTGTGTAAATAAGGGTAACACTTATTTGATAACTCCTTACCTTCCCTTCATTTTCAGTTGTGGCTTAAGGTTTTCTAATAGTGTTCTGTAACTTTCACTTGACTCCATTTACCAGTGTGTTTGCCTCTTGACCACCTGTCAACATTTCAAATGCTCGGACTTCTGGAAACTGCATCAAGAGATTTCAGCTGAAAAGTGAGTTTGTGTGTGTGTGTGTGTGTGTGTGTGTTTTGATTTTTCTTTGACATCAAGGACATTTCAGAAAAAGCTAAATATGCTAGGATATGTTGTAGAATGTGAGGAAAAGGTCAAACAATTCAGAGGGGAAGGCAACCTGGTTCAGCACAAATACATAGAGAACAAAGTCCCTGAACCAAAACCATCAGTGTTGAAGATGCTGACCCTCATTGCCACTGTTTGGATGAGAGTTTAGCAGAAACCACAATTTTGCCTTGTCACTACTGTTGAATTCCATTGTGATTAATGCATGCTACAGAGAATGATCTTTCTCTGGTTGCAATTAAGAAAACTTTTATTCACAACACAAGTTCACAAAACAGTTTGGTTCTGGCTAACAAGTGAAAGATTGTCTGTGATCATGTAAGAGTACCAGAAACAAAGCCTGCTGCTGTAATACCAATCCTACAGTGGAGTCTCATCTCAGGTGGCTGTTGGAGTGACATCCACAGCGCAGTGTATTGAGACTTATGGGCCCACAGTGTGTTGTGACATCATGACATACAGATGGTGTCACACTTAAGACAGTGTGAAGACAAGTGCGAAGTGGTGCAACATGATGGTGTAGAGGCAAGCATCCAAACTGGTCTCAGTGAAGTTCCAACTGATGGGCTGCAAAGTGCAGCCTGCTTCTGGCCCGGAACTAAGGAAGTGATGGATTTCTGCAGGTTGCTCTCTGCCTTAAATATCCGACAGTCTGAGTGATATCCGTGGTAATTTGGTGACTGCATCACCTGCAGACAGAAAGTGGTTCCTCAGTAGCAGTGCCACCATTTTACTGACATGCAGTGCTAGGGAGCATGCCTGAATTCATGTGTCAACATATTGTTTATAAACGGAATCACATCCACAATGTGCAATCCTCTTGTGATATTTGTAGACAGCCTTGGAAGAGAAAGCCTGCAGCCCAAGAATAGGAAAACCTGCAGGGTGAAGATGATGTGCTGGAAGCATAATGTAGTCATCATATAGTCAAATTACAGCATTTAAATAATTTTGCAACAACAAAAACTCAGGGTGATAAATATGGTTTGAAAAATCTGTGACAATTGCAACTGTATTTGTGAAAAATACAATTAATAATGAAATCATATAATATCCAAAGTAGCTTAGAATGTTACAAAACAGACAAAGAGGCACACGAATATAGTAATGTCCGTATCAACACTGAAGTTAATGAATAATCCAAGCAAATAAACTTACAAGCCACCTAATGGTGTTTGTCAGAGGGTACTTTTTGTACCACTAACTGAGCCCTCCAATCCTGTTCCACTCGTTAACAGTGTGTGGGAAGATTGATTATCAGTAAGCCTCTGTATTGGCTCTAATTTCTCAGATTTTCTCCTCATGGTCATTAAGCAAAACATGTGGGGATAAGTAGTTTGTTGTCCAACTGTTCCCAGAAACTCTTTCAGAATTTCAGTAGTAAATATCTCCAAGATGCACAATGCCTCTCTTGTAATGTCTGCCAATGGAGATAGTTTAGCATCTCCATAACACTCTCACACTGCCTAAATGATCCTGTGGGGAAACATATCACCCATCATTGGTCTTCTCTATCTCTTCTATCAGTACTTAAGATTCTTCTAATGAATCTGTGTTTGGCATCTGCTTTTCCCACTATCTGTTTTACATACTCATTCCACTTAAGATCATTCTGTATATTTACTCCTAGATATTTTATGGTAGATACGGTTTCCAGCAATTTGTCATCTTTAGTGTAGCCGTAGCCGGCCACTGTGGCCGAGCGGTTCTAGGCGCTTCAGTCTGGAACTGCGCGACCGCTACGGTCACAGGTTCAAATCCTGCCTCAGACATGGATGTTTGTGATGTCCTTAGGTTGGTTAGGTTTAAGTAGTTCTAAGTTCTAGGGAACTGATGACCTCAAATTTTAAGTTCCATAGTGCTCAGAGCCATTTTGTAGCCATATAGTAGTGGATTTCTTTTCCTATTATGTGCAATACATTACATTTATTTATGTTCAGGATCAACTGCCAGAGCCTGCAGCATTCATCAGTTATCTGGAGGTCATTCTGCAAATTGTCACTATCTTCTAGTGTTGTACTTTGTTATAGACAATCACATCATCTGTGAACAGCCTTAAAGAATATCCAAAACTTTCTTCTGGATCATTTACATATACTGTGAATAGCAACAGTCCTATCACAGTTCCTTGGGGTACTTCAGAAATCACCTCTACATCTGTTGATTTTGCTCCATTAGGTGCAAAAGTGTTGAGTTCTATCCGCAAGGAAGTCTGGAATCCAGTTGCAAATATTCAATAAGCTCATATTTTTTTCGCTAAACAGCAGTGAGACAGTGTCAAATGCCTTACTGAATTCAGCAAACACATCAACAACCTGAGTGCCTTTGTCTACAGTGCTGTGGACCTCATGAAGGAACAGAGAAAGCTGAGTTTTGCAGGATCTCTGTTTGCAGAACCCATGTTGATTTTTATAAAGGAGAATTTCATTCTCCATAAAGTCATAATTCCGCAACAGATTGACATCGACGATGTGGGTCTATAATTGTGTGCATCTGTCCTACAGTCCTTCTTAAAAATGGGAATGACCTGCACTTTCTTCCTGTTGCTAGGTACCCTTCATCACTCAAGTGATCCATGATAAATTACTGCTGGGGGGGGGGGGGGGGGGGCGTGTTCCTTAGCGTAATCTTTGTGGAATCATATAGCTATTGCATCTGGTCCTGATGCCTTGCCACTACTAATCGATGGTTATCTAAATATTTGTCATTTTGACATTTGTACAGTGATTGAAACTAGGAACCATGTTACGATGTTCTGTGATGAAACAATTTCAGAAGACCAAATTTAGGACTTTTGCCTTCTCTCTGTTGTCTGCTGTTTTGGTGCCACTATGTTCTCTGAGTAAATGAATAGATAATTTTGACCAACTTCCTGATTTTACATATGACGAAAACCTCATAGGTTTTTTACTCAGGGCGGTTAACAACGTTTTTCTTTCGAAATCATTGAACATTTCTCTCATTGCTCTCATTACAATCATTTTCACTTCATTCAGCTTTTGTTTATCAACTAGGTTTTTACTTCTCATGACTCTTGAGATGAAGTTCTCTTTGTTTATGTAGCAGTTTTGCAATATGGCTATTAAACCATGGTGGGTCTTTCATGTCATTTAAGACCTTACTCAGAACATACTTGTGTAGGGCATATTGAACGATTCCTTTGATTTTTTTCCATTTGTTCTCCACATCTTTGTCTCATCACTGAATATTTGATGCCGACTGCTCAGATACTCTGATGTTTGTATGCTGTCACTCATGCTAAGCAAAAATATCTTCTACCTTTCTTAACGTTCTTTGTAAGACCCATTGCCATAGATGCTATCACAGCCTTATGATCACTTATATCTTCCTCTGCCTTAACTGATTCGATAAGTTCAGGTCTGTTGCCAGAATGTCAAAGATGTTACCTTCATGAGTTGGTTCTCTATCTGCTCAAAGTAATTTCTGGACAAGGCATCCAGAACAATGTCACATGAATCCCTGTCTCTGGCAGCAGTTTTGATAGCATGGCATTTCCAATCAGTACCTGGCAAGCTGAAGTCACCCCCTATTAGAACTGTATGATCAGGAAAATTATTAACAATATTCTGCAAGTTCTGTCTGAAGCACTCTACAACTAGAGCTTCTGACCCAGTTGGTCTATAAAAGCATCCAATTACCATTTTTGACTGATGTATAATACGTAACTTCACCCAGATTAATTGACAATTGAATCTGTAATGATCTCATTAGATTTTATCAAATTCTGTACTGCAGTAAATACACTAGCACCACTGGTGACCAACCTATCCTCACGATAAATATTCCAACATGAACTCAGGACTTCGTTGTTGTTACTGTCCAGTTTCCACTTTCTGTCCTAATACTATCTGTGCATTATAACCTCCAGTGTGCAATACTAATTCTGGGATCTTTCCTTGGATGCTCCTACAGTATACTAAAATCAGGTCTCTGATCCCCAAGGACAAACATTCTTTGACGACACTGTGGCTAATTTATCAGGCAAATCGTTTTTGAACTCAAGGCAGGGTTTCTCTAACCTAAAAATGCCACACCAAGCAGCAGCTGTCATTTGTGCCCACACGTGCCACTATAAACAACTGGTTGCACCCAGTGTTCATGTTAGCCCCTGGCAGGACCACCTCCACATCACAGACGAGACCACTGGCAAACTTACTGAGTGTACACTGGCATTCTTTCCTGTCTTGCCCACTATTTCCCTGAGGGGCTCCATCACCTGCCTAACATTGGAGCTCCCAATTACAAGAATACCCACCCTCTGCACTTGTCTGGGCTGGTAGGAAAATCAGCCAGTGGCCCAACAGGAAGGGCATCCTGTGCTGGCTCAGAGTTATCATCAACACTAGGTAGCACCTCATACTTGTTGCTAAGGTGTAGGGAGCCAGCCATGTGACCTGCTCCCTCTTTTTGCCTCCCACAAAGTGACGCACAAACCCACCACTGTCTACCATTCACTCTTGAGTGAGAACAGACTGGTCAGATGTTGCGTATCAGAAGATGCATCAACACCAGCTCACCAGGGGATTCCAAAAGCACCAAAGGTATTACAAGTCCCATCACCAGCACCCCAATGTCATCACAACTTTGAACATTAGCCAGAAGCATGTCGGCAGTAGCAAATGCAGCTTCTAGCTGTTTACAGACAGCAGCCAAATCTCCTTGTGTCCACTCACAACTAGCACAGTTCCTAACCATATTGTAGCATGTAAAAAGTAGTCATACGGTCTCAAATGACGCTACTGAGTTTTGAATGTACGCAAAATATAATGAGGAGAATAAAGAAACACAAAAAATTGCTCTGCAGAGTTCTCACTGTACCCTGAGGAACAAGCTCTTAAACAGAAATAAATTTCTCTTCTGAAGTGGATGTATCTGTTACTAGAAACTCTGCTTTCCCAAAAGCTACTGCATGAGATAAGTATGCAGACTAGAATGCACTGATCCAAACTTTATGCTATGTACCAGCATAAGATTTAAACTTATTGGCATGACGTGGAGTTTCAAACGGCAGGAAAATTACTCTAGGAGGTCATCTTACACAAGGATATGTACCAAGATTTATGCAAAAACAAAAACTTGGTGTAATTTGAGAACCACTAGTCTACACAGAAAAATACATTGGTATAGTTCAGTTCTTTGCGAAAGCACGTGAACAGAAATAGAAGCCAAACTAAATTATTGTGTATGAGAACTGCTGCTGGCACGTCTCCTTGGCTCGGTATCTGCCTGTACACTAAGGGTGAGCAAGAAATCACTTATTTGTTACAAATCACAATGATTTGAGAAGTCACAAATATAAAAATATAGAATCTGACTGTAATTTCACTCACAACTAGGAGTCGCAAGTAACATTTAATATTCAATGCCATGTGCCATCTGTTGGCCGAATTTCATGCTTGTTCATGTGTACCATGTGCCATGCTACAATTTCAGTGATAAGTCACAAGTAGCAACTAAAAAGCACAGTTAACTTGCAACGTCAGGTGCTATCTGATGGCCTACGTTCATGCTATTGTTCTTCTTTGTGACACGCTATCGAGCCTAACTGCGAATTCTGTGACAAGTCGCAAGAAGCAACTAAAAAGTGCAATTAACATTAGATGCCATGTACCATCTGTTGACCTATCTTCATACTTGGTTCTAAGAACCTTGTGTCCCACGATATGTATGTATTACATAGTTATGGTCGAAGAAATGAACCAAGATGGTAATTTGTTCTGAGAAAAATTTTATAGTTACTTGAGAATTGGTGCAGCCAAGGAATGTGAATGTTGAATTAAGATTGTGCTAATAGATAGACCTATAGCATAGCCTGGAATTTTTGTGACATATTTAAACACACTTTTCATCGTAAAAGCTAAAATTGCAGGGTTATTTCGGAAAACAGATAATGCATACAGCTCTGAAAAGTATTTTGACGTGTATTACACACAGATATCGTACATAACTACTAAAAATGCAACTGGTGTCTACTAAGTAACTTTTAGCACATGTTTAACAGCTGTATTCACAAGAGGCTTTTTTTTTTGCGGTACGCAGTTGAACTTTTCCTTGTATTCTCACATATTGCATTAACACGATTTCCAGTGTCAACTTTTAAGTGTGGTATGAGTACTTTCGACTGTTTTCACCTGCACATCATCAACCTTAAAACTCGCCACTTTCCAACCTAACCTAGACCTTGGGCTATGCCACAGGTCAGTCTGTCATCACATCCAACAAGGCAGTAGGGATGGACGGGTCAATATCACACTCTAGCAAGTCTTTATCACTAAGTACACAGCAGAAAATTTTGGGGTATGGGGCGGCTTAGACAAGATGAGAATGGAATTTTCATTATTCAGTCACAGGGTAGTTCACACTTATTTATCATCCCTTTTAAATCACATAATGGCTTGAATGACACACTGTACCTGTAAACATTTTGTACATTTATGTTATCAATTATGGCTCGCTGTGAGTTCTTCAAGAGTCGTCTTGAATCTTCACGATTATCCTTGGAGCAGCCAGTAATCGAAATGGGAGCAGTGCCTGGAAAATCTCGAAGGTTGTTTTAACTTCTATATGGCTATTAATTACTAGCAATATAATTATTATACAACAGGTAATATTTATGCTAATGAAACCAGTTTGGGGGGGGGGGGGGGGGAGGTTTCACACTTTGCCTAAATGTGTCCTTACTTTCATTCACAAACTTAGAAATTAAACTTACTTCTGACGAAGATGGTGTAATGACGCTGTGGGAACTTCTCTAGTTCTGCTGTCACTGATATTTTCAATTATCGCTAGGTACACTGAATGACTGAAAATGTGGTTCAGATACCTGTGAACATAAGAACATGGTTAGAATCCATATTCTAAACATGAACTCTTACGGTACTGTGTGGTAATTTGTGTTATGATTATCAATATCACAACATCAGTATTTTCACACTTGTTCTGTTAGTACAAAACTAAAGCCAAAGGAAGAACGTAAGTAAAACAGCCGAAGGAAGAACATAAGTAAAACATACTAATTAATGACAAAAACATTTTAAAGAACATAGTTCTTATTATAGAAAACAGCAATCTATAATTATTATAAATAAACTGGAGGCAGTCTTGATCGCATAAATTTTTTAATGTGGTGACCGGTTTTGATCTAATTATAAGATCGAAACTGGTCACCACATTAAAAAATTTATGTGATCAAGACTGCTTCCAGTTTATTTACTGACTGTTTTGTCAAGATAAAATTTTGTCTGTGGGCAAGCATATCTTTTGTATATCATGAAACAAACAATTGATGAAGAATCATTGGAAATATTTTAATAATATCATTTCACATAACCTTTTCTCAGTTGGGTTACTGACACATGACGATGTATTTCTTGATTATATTGACACAGTTCAGCTCTTACTTGCATCTAATGACAGATTGTTTGAAAACTATATGTAGTACAGTGAGTATTGTTGTAACACATTGTTGCAACAGGGGGAGCTGGGGTCATGCTGTGAGGAGGGGGCCAAATTGGAGTGTGAGTGAGTGGTGTATTTCACTCCTGGTGGAGGTGTCAGTGACACAGTGATATCTGCAACAACATTTATTTATTGTGTAAAGTGTACAAAGTTACATGTATCACCAGAGCAGCAGTCGAGCGTAATCGCACATGCCATGAAGTAGTGTTGATGCCTAGTCAAGAGGGTCATGACATCACCCTGCAGGCCAGTTCCATAATCACTTGCTGTGCTGGTGGCATCTTTGGGGTGAAGAGGCATTGCAAGCTGAACATCCCACGATACAGTGTTGCTCCCAGCTTAGCACTCTCGAAGACAGCCCATCTCCTGTTCAGGTGGAGACTGCTGACTGTGGTCCAGGATGTCAGTTGTTGTGAAGACTAGGCTCTTGTCTTCCTCCCTGGATTGACCAATTCTCATGAGTCAGCTAGGAGGCTGCACGAGCATGTCATGCCTGATCATTGTGTAGAGACAGTAAGTAGCTTGCAGATCATCCGCAATGACCCAGTACTCAGTAATGGCAGACCAAAGCTGTGGTATGCATCTGGTTGGCTGCATCTTAGTGTTGAAGTCAGCAAACAGGTAGTAGGTGGGCTGTCATTGATCAGCTTGTCACAGTTTTACTGGAACTCAATAAACTGACTTTCTCTCTTGTTCTAATGACACGAACAGAATGACAGCATGACTGGATGTGTCTATTAGCTTGAAATTCCTTGTTATTTAAAGAGCCTCCTGGTGTATGAGCACATTTACCCTACATTTGATTTTGCTGTGGTGCTGGTTTTGAAATTACTTAGTGTCACCTCACAGTGCCTCACTATGTAGCATACAGTGTTTGCATTTCTGTCCTCCTCGCTCTGAGATTGTGTGGCCATGTTCACCTCATGCCCATGTCCATTGCACTGGCAGTACATCTTGCCGACAGTCTGAGTGGCACACTGGCCCAGAGCTAATCTCTCTGTTCTAAGCCCGCCTGGTAGAACTTTTACAAATTTAAACATATACAGTGTAATTATTCTGCTGTGCATCAATACTGTACAGTAGGAATTTAAGAAGGTAGTGATAAATTAATACTATGGGAATTAGATACATACATCATGCAATAGTTACTTAACATAAAGGAAAAGCAACCACTCACTTATAGCTGACTGATGTGTGGCACACAGAAATACGCAACAGTAAACGGTATTCATGCTATCTTTTCAGCTCTTGCTCTTTCTCTATACAGGGTGTATACGCCCCGGGAAAAACCCGAAAATTTTTTCATCTAGGAAAAAACCGGGAATTTTTTAGAATTATGGGAATTTTTCAATGTCCTAGTTTTCAGATACCTTTTTGTAATTTTGACTGGTAAGAACTGATACTCTAACGTCCGTCAACAGCAAAATGTGTCGAAGGCTTTAGGACGAAGACTGCAGTATTTCATGACAACGAGCGTGACGTCTCAATTGTTTGCGCTATACCGTGCGCGAACGCCTGCAGTTCTGTTGTGTTACCGCCTCGACTACAGTTTTTCTTTATTAAACAATGTCATCAAAACATTGTCGTTCACCAGGCGACAATCCGTTGCGCCGTGGAGTGCCATTAAATAGTCAGGCTTTGGAATTGCTACGGAGGATGCGTGGGTTTTACGAGCAAGAAAAAGAATTTGTTTCTGGTGGGCATGCGTCGATTCCTGCCGATAAAGTTTCAGAGCGTACATCGAAATCTCTACGACTCAGTGAAAGAACAGTTATAAGGAAAGGGGGGGGCTACTTGAAGACTTAAAAGACAGTGAAGTAAACCGTGTGGAAGAAAGCCCCTGTGGGAGAAAGTGTGTTTTTAAGTACTCCGGGAAAGGAAAAAAAAAGCAGTCTCGTCCTTTACAGGTATTCGTTCCAATCCGATGCAATTCGTCGGCACATATACGGACACTATAAAGGGAAAGAATACCCCACAATAGCGAAGCTGCTAATTTCTTTAAAAGGAAGTGAACTTTCCTCAGGGGGAAGACGTCACTTACGATGATATTAAAAAGTATGGATTTCCGTTTTAAAAAGTTAGATGGACGAAAACTGTTACTTGAAAAAGCACATGTCGTTGCAGCTCGTACCATTTTCTGACACAAAATTGTAGGAAAGGACATATATTCAGTCATTATCCGCTGCACGAGATATATATTTGTATACGTTCTACCACCGTAAGCCTATGTTATTAATTTACTGTATAATTACAAACTCATAATGTAACATGACAACTCCTATATCATTGTATATGATAAAATAGATGCTCAATAAATAACAAATATATAGTTAGGCGAAACCTGGGTCCTTTCTCTCTGCAATCGGGTAGGCTATGCATGTTTTGCTTTACTTCTTTCTATGAGTGTGGATAGCGTGTTTTTTGGTATGCTTAGGTTCGTTTTACGTGCCGCCATTACGGTAACAATTTTGAATGACTTTTCATAGATAATGTCATTAACATCAGGTGTTTTTATTTCTCGGTTTCACACACTATCAAACGCTTAGTCTCCGTCGTCTTCTCTCCATTGTTAGAAAAACAACGTGTAAACGTTGATTGTAGCTTACATTTGCAAAACGTATTTCGGAATTGTGGGCGTGTGCTATGGCAGCTATTGCAACCCCGCAAACGCAGTATAGCCACAGTTTAAAGGCCCGTCCGCACGCAACGATCTGTCTGCGCAAATGTCTGTGCACATCACATCTGCGCAGACAGATCGTTGCGTGTGGACAGGAGATTTGCACCGACATGAGGTGTGTGCAAACCTCGAAGTTGGAGTTGGAGGTTTGAGCGAATCGTCTTAAGCCCGGTCCACACGCAACGATCTGTCTGCGCAGACATCGGCGCAGATGTCTGTACATGCAAAAGATGGCTGCAAATGTGATGTGTCCACACGACACAAACCCCAATCTACTACTCGCTCGCCATCTGTCGGTGTAGAAATGAAATATCAGTGGCAAGTGAATACGCTCCCCGTAAACGTCAAAAATTTAAATCAGTTATTTTGAAATATAAAAATGGAGGAAGTTCTGTTGTGGTCTGTGTTCGCAACTTGTGTTGCAAAAAACATTCAGAGCAACCGCAGGAAACAGAGAAAGCGGTCAAAATAGTGTCGACAGTGGCTGCTAAAGCGAAAGCTGTTTTCTCACGTAAATTTACTTTGAGAGTTGCAGGGCGAACCTGTTTTGTTTTACATTACCTCGTGTTCCATTTCCTCGCACATTGACACTCCAATTTCATCTTCAATTGTACTCCTGCTTGGTCTTGGCGTTTCTTGATCACTAAGAAAGCCAAGCAGATCAAAATAACAAAGTTGGCTGGTATACTTGATCTACTCCTACACCAGATCTTCTAGATTTCTGAACTTTGGATAACTCTTTTTGGTAAACAGTTCGCTGACAGACTTCATTTACTTGACTTGCCTCCATGAACTCATCCTTCAGGACAGCGTAGATAGCTTCACATGTGTTGGGTATTATTCCACTCAACGCTTGTTTCGATATTGCAGTTGAAAATTCCAAATCCATGTAGCTCCTACCTGTTGCTAGGAATCTTAATGTTACCGCCAGCCGTTCATGAGGAGAAATTGCCCTTCTCATACAAGATTTTTTCTCGTAATATGAGGGGTTACAAGTTTTAAGAGGTAATTATAAGTTTCGACATCCATCCGTAAATAATTTCGCCAGTTCGCAACAAAATTATTTTTTTATTACCGTTTCTCTGTTTGCCGAGTCGTCAACTGCCCGCAATTTTTCAATTAGAGCATTGTATGCTGCTGTCTTTTTGCCTCGGTCACTATATTTTTTACTGTTAATCTTCCACAAACATGGGTGGTTTCTATATATTTCAATGAATTCACTTACAAAATCTCGAAAACACTGACGAGTATCCGCCATTTTAATGCCCTATGCGCACATATACAAACACTAGACTGAGCAGACAGCTGTTTCGCGCCAGATTTGCAGCGATCTCCTGTCCACACGCTCCAACTTGTCTGCGCAGATGTGGTTTGAACCCACAGATCTGAGAGGTTTCGCTCAAACCTCCAGCTCTAACTTCCAGGTTTTGCACACACCTCAGGTTGGTGCAAATCTTCTGTCCACACGCTACGATCTGTCTGCGCAGATGTGATGTGCGCAGACAGATCGTTGCGTGTGGACGGGCCTTTAAATCTGTGGGTTCAAACCACATCTGCGCAGACAAGTTGGAGCGTGTGGACAGGAGATCGCCGCAAATCTGGCGCGAAACAGCTGCTTGTTCAGTCTAGTGTTTGTCTTTGTGCGCACGGAGCATTAAAATGGCTGACGCTCGTCAGTGTTCTAGACAGTTTATCAGTGAATTCGTTGAACTTTATAGAAATGACCCATGTTTGTGGAAGATTAAAAGTAAAGAGTACAGTGACAGGAACAAAAAGACAGCTGCATACAATGCATTAATTGAAAAATTACGAGAAGTTGACGCACCGGCGAACTGAGAAACGGTAATAATAAAAAATCGTTGTGGACTGTTTGCTGCAAATAATTATCCAAAGTTCAAAAATCTCGAAGATCTGGTGTTGGAGTGGATGAAATATACCAGCCAAGTTTGTGGTATTTTGTGATTCAAACACGTCTAAAACAGCAAAAATATTGAGATTCTTCATCAGCAAAAATATTATTTGTAAGTCGACAGAATTAATGTACTTGACTTGCCTTCATGAACTCATCCTTCAGGACAGCGTAAATAGCTTCACTTGTGTTGGGTATAATTTCACTCAATGCTTGTTTAGAAATTGCAGTTGAAAATGTAAAGTCCTTATAGCTCCTTCCTGTTGCCAGGAATCTTAATGTCACCGTCAGCCATTCATGGAGAGAAATTGCTCTTCTCATTCAAGTATTATTCGTATAATATGAGAGGTTACGAGCGTTAAGAGACAATTATAAGTTTCGACATCCATCTGTAAATAATTACGCCAGTCGTTATGTTGGCCCTGCAACTCTCGCAGTAAATGTACGTGCTTCCGCTTTAGCAGCCACTATGTATACCATTTTGACCGCTCTCTCTGTTTCCTGCGTTTTGTCTGAATGTTTTTTGCAACACAAGTTGCGAACACAGACCACAACAGAATTTCTTCAATTCCTAAATTTCAAAATAAATTAATTAAACTTCTGACGTTTACGGCGAGCGTAGTCGCTTGCCACTGGTATTCCTTTTCTACACCGATAGATGGCAGGCGAGTAGTAGATTGGAGTTTGTGTCGTGTGGTCACAAAACACATTTGCAGTGATCTTCTGCATGTACAGACATCTGCGCAGACAGATCGTTGCGTGTGGACCGGGCTTAATATATACAGTCGCGACACTCACTGCTGTGAAAGTTCTTTCCATTTGACAGTTCAAGTGACACTAGCGGCCAGAATGCTCACCTCAAATGCGACGTAAAAATAATGATAGTTTTTAATTCGTTTTGTACGTAATTTACAAAATAGTTAGTATATTTTTGCGTCACAAGTGTTAGGAGAACAGCGAGAGACATAAGTAATCGTGAAATATAAGTAAACAGAGCACGAACTATTGAATGAAGTGACATAAGCTGCAACATATTCTTGAAGAAATAATTCAGAAGTTGCATACAATCGCACTTATTCCACTGAAAGTAAGAGAATACACACTGTATATCCCACATATGAAGTATATAGATGCTCTTCCTTGTGTAAAAATGAAGTGACACATCACTTTTCATTATGTTCTGCTTTGCAGGAAGCCTGCTTCCAAAAATACAATTTCCAGCTTATTCTTTGTGGTATCAGATTATCTCAATAAAAAGCATGACTGTTTTAAAAATTTATTATATCCCATTGATACATTTAATGAAAATAAAGTTAAATGAATGAATCGGTCCTAACACTTTAGCAACCCAAATGTGCCAGCTTCATCACTTTCTTATTTCTTCTCTTGCTCCTACAGATTAAGTCTTGATTCCTGAAGTTAATAGGCCTAATGTAAAATAGCCTCAATTTCACTAACAGTCTTATTAACAGCAGCTTGGTTTCAGCACAGCACCCAGGTGGAAAATTGGGGATGTCCATCAACATGTTCACAAAGAAAGCACCACAATTACTTCTGTGAGCGTATTCATCAAAAGTAGAAGTCATCTTAGTCTCACAATGAGTTACAAATTCTTTGACATCTTCTGTACAAATAAATAGGCTTCCAAAGTTGCCTTCATAACTTTTAAAATGACAATAAACTTTATCATTTACATCTAAGTCTTGGCTGGCATCTACAACCACTGTCCTACATTTATAATAGTCATGAATTGTAAACAGTTTCTTTAATACATAGCCAAACACGTATCTCATGCTGTTTGCCTCTCTGAGGTCTGATTGGACTTCCACATTTGGTAGTCCGATCACTGAACTCGTGTCACTGATGTCCAACAGTGGTGAAACAAGTAATTTGGGCGCTGCTTTCATATCCACTAATGTCTGATCCCAGTTGATCCCCTCACAATTGGTGGTAGCTACATTGTGTGTGTTCATTAATTTTCTTAAAGAACAATTATTGAATACAGCACAAAACTGTCGTGGTGATGGGTTGCTACAAAAAACACCTTTATGCCTTATCACTGAGAAAACGTTTTCCAGTGGATCTTGATTAATTTTGCGTGTTAATAAATATAACGTGGTTCCATCCAAAACATCATCAACAAATTTGTTCAAAGCGCTTATGTTACCCAGAAGTCCACTAATACACTTAATCCTAGATAAAAAATCTTTCCCATCAACATCTACAAATTTCCATGACTGTATCAATGGCTTCAGTGTCTTTAGTATTTCTAAATGTCTTGAGGCACTTGAAATGCAGTTCCTTAAGGATACAGGCCCTTTAACACTATATGCAGTAAATATGTCAAAAATATCGATTACTTTTTGGCAAAAATCTGCAGTAACAGTAGCAGATGATGATATGGTGGCACAAGTAACAAGGCCTCAATGACTATACCTGAATAAATTATTACGTATGCTTTTTATCAAGTGTGGGGTGTCATAAAAAAGTAGATCTTACTCCCTTCGTGTACTAAGCATGGATTAACTGGTGTGATACCCAGTCTGTGCCTCCACTCCACAAAATTCGAGCCTTGTTGCTGGGAGTTATCAAGTGAATGAAAATACATTCACATAGTTATGGAAGGCTAAAATTGTTATTATTTTTTTCTATTTTTATTTTATTTCCACGTTTTTGGCTGTCAAACATTAAACGCCTTGCAGTACAATGATGTCTTTTTGTTGGTTTGCTAAAGAAATTTGGCTTTTATTAATCTTTTCCACAGAGGCAGTCAATTTATTTGGAACAAAGTGTTTTAGTCCAAACTGTTAGCTAGTTTCAACTGTTTACTGAATTTCTAGTGCACGTTTTCATCTTCTGGCACATAAGGCGTTATGCCATAATAAAGAACCTAACATGAGATAATACAATAGTGGTACCCAAAGAAAATTTACGTCCTGAAAACCACATTGAAAAACTTAATATCAGGTTGGGGCCTACTTCATTGTGAATCTGTACATAAGAATGTCCACTTGAAGCCGAATTATGCATTTAATATGATTTACCAAATTCCAGTACTCTTGGAGTATGGATGTCCTGTTTCTTTATGACGTATTGTAGAGTCTTATGAACATACGGGCTTCCTACATCATTGCAGTTGAAGTGACGCCTGTTTTCTGACCCACTCTGGCAGCTGCTAAAACGAACCTATTTCTAACAGGTTGCGGGAAAACATTACGGATGCTGGTTAGTTTCTCTTTTATGCAAGATAAATTATGTGAGAAAGTTGGATGAATTTCTAAAGTCACAGAGCGCTCGACTCTCATTTATAAAGCGTAACACTTTGAGGAACAGCCGCTTGAAAGAGTTTCAGACATTTATTCATTATTTAAAATTTTACTGGCACATCTGTGTGATATATCGTAAAGTGTAACACACTCCAAACATGACCAATAATATATATATATATACATATATATATATATATACACTCTATGTACACTGTATATATTAACTTAAACCATGAACTTTTACTATTTGTGTTCGTGCTACTTAACAGTGATGTTGCTATTGACTGACTACATAACCTGGCCTAAGCTCTGAAATCTGCTGTCATCGGCTGGCGAGATCACGTGATATGAGCTATGAGTGGTCTAAAATGGCACATCACAATCTCGATTTTAATGCTTCAGAAACTAATGTCCTGTGTTTGGTGGAATTCGAATTTATAGTTTCGTAATACGAAATAAAGCAGCGGTGGTTTCTTTTCTTTTTTTGCCAAGTTTTGTTTTCTAAAGTGCCGGAAAGTTCAATACCTGTGTATAAAACCTTAACCACTCACAGAATTGATAAGTTTTACAATCCCGCAGGAAAGTACACTGTCCCTTAGCATGAAAACTGTGTACTTTCACTGGGGAAAAAGTGTATTTTTAACTGGGAAATCGGAAAAATTCGGGCCTTTTTTTCCTTGTCCACGTGTACATCCTGCTAGAGGTAGTAGATGCTTTCACGGAAACATAAGAGTAAATGCAGACATCTGCGGCCATGACCTCCATGTAACAGCTATTTTCTGAAACATCTGCTACTACTGCTAACAATAAAATACTGTTAATCTAGCCAAATGTATCTTAACTGTGAACAGAAGCTGATAAGCAGCTATGTTCACAACTGTGAAAAAAGGTCTAATGATTTGTGAAATAGTTACCAGACTAAAATATATAAACGAATCAGCAATTCTGCAAGAAAGTAAGCTGTCAGCGATGATGTCGTTAAAGTAGAAGCAAGGCAATATCTAAACATTCTCAAAATATTTAATTTGAAATTATTATGTCTTACTCAGATCTTACCATGTACCATCATCTTCAAAAGAGTCCACTTGGAATGTAATACACTGATCCAAACATTTCTGTCCATTTTTTAGTCACCAGCCTTCTGACTGGTTTGATACAGCCCATCACAGATTCCTCTCCTGGGCCAACCCCTTCATCTCAGAGTAGCACTTGCAACCTACATCCTCAACTATCTGCTGGATGTATTCTGGTCTCTGTCTTCCTCTACAGCTTTTGCCGTCTGCAGCTCCCTATCATACCATGGAAGTCACTCCCTGACGTCTTAACAGACGTCCTATCATCCTGTCACTTCCCCTTTCAGTCATCTCCAATTATGCACAGAGCCTCCTCATTCCTTACCTTAACAGTCAATCTAATTTTTAACATTTGTCTATAGCACCACATCTCAAATGCTTTGGTTCTCTTCTGTTCCAGTTTTACATAGTCCATGTTTCAGTACTATACAATGCAGAAATTTCTTCCTCAAATTAAGGCCTATGTTTGATTCTAGTAAACTTATCTTGGCCAGAAATGCCCCTTTCTGCCAGCGCTAGTCTGCTTTTTATGTCCTCCTTGCTCTGACTGTCATTGGTTATTTTTTCTGCCTAGGTAGCAGAATTCCTTAACTTCATCTACTTCATGGCCAGCAGTCCTGATATTTTTAAGTTTCTTGCTATTCTCATTTCTGATACCTCTCATTACTTTCTCATTTGTTCAATTTATTCTCAGTCCATATTCTGTACTCATTGGACTGTCTGTTCCATTCAGCAGATAATGTAATTCTTCTTCACTTTCACTCAGGACAGCAGTGTCATCAGCGAATTGTATCATTGACACCCTTTCACCTTGAATTTGAATTCCACTTCTGAACCTTCGTTTTCTTTCTATCACTGCTTCTTCAAATGTACAAATTGAACAGTAGGGGTGAAAGACTACATCCCTGTCTTACACCCTTTTTAATCAGAGCATTTCATTTTTGGCTATCCGCTATTATTATTCCCTCTTGGTTCTTGTACATATTGTTAATTACCCATCTCTCCCTATAGCGTACCCCTATTTTTCTCTCCATTTCAAACATCTTGCACCATATTATACTGTAGAACGCTTTTTTCTAGGTCGACAAATCCTAAGAATGTGTCTTGATTAACTTTATTCTTGCTTCCATTATCAACCACAATGTCAGAACTGCCTCTCTGCTGCCTTTACCTTTCCTAAAGCCAAACTGATAACTTTCTAATACATCCTCAGTTTTCTGTTCCATTCTTCTGTATATTATGGATGCATGAACTGTTAAGCTAATTGTATGATAATTCTCGCACCTATCAGCTCTTGCAGTCTTTGGAATTGTGTGGGTGATACTTTTCTGAAAGTCAGACAATATATTGCCAGACTCATACATTCTACACACCTACGTGAATAGTCATTTTGTTGCTACTTCCCCTAATGATTTTAGAAATTCTGATGAAATGTTATCGATATCTTCTGCCTTATTTGATCTTACATGCTGTTTAACGTATTGTGCTATTTTCCTCTCAGTTTCTCGTTCATTTACTTTGCCACAACCACACCTCGCTTCATAAACTGCCACAGCATGTAGTCAATCAATCACGTCCATTGTAGGATGAAAAAAAGTCTTTTATTTTATGTTTACTGTAAAATGTAGTCCTTAAGCCATTCATCCAAAGAATTTCGCCTGAGTAACCTTGCATGCTCCATTGAGGACCTTGCAGGATCAGATCACTCGCTTCCTGAACATTTTCTAGTATGATGTTAGTTGATGGCCAAATGGAACAGTCGTTACTATTAGTAAAGTAATCAAGACCCGCTTTCCAGTGGATCTTGATTAATTTTGTGTGTTAATAAATATAACTTGGTTCCATCCAAAACATAATCAACAAACATGTTCAAAGCGCTTATGTTACCCACAAGTCCTCTAATACACTTAATCCCAGAAGAAAAATCTTTCTCATCAACATCTACAAATTTCCATGACTGCATCAATGGCTTCAGTGTCTTTAGTATTTCTAAATGTCTTGAGGCACTTGAAATGCAGTTCCTTAAGGATACAGGCCCTTTAACACTATGTGCATTAAATATGTCAAAAATATCGTTTACTTTTTGTGCAAAAATCTGCAGTAACAGTAGCAGATGATGATATGATGCCACAAGTAACAAGGCCTCAATGCGTGCTGCTACTGTATGACTCAACACGCGAACTGCAGTGCTTACCTTCATTTTTGAAAATGCTTGCACTTGGACAGCTCTTTTAGCTAGCTTGGGGACCAACTTGTTCTTCCTTTCACAATCACATGAGTACAACTGACAAATGTCCTTCCATGAAGCAGTGCCAATCCATCCTTCCTCTGTTGTGTGGATAATGTTATACCTGAATAAATTATTAAATATGCTTTTTATCAAGTGTGGAGTGTCATAAAAAAGTAGATCTTACTCCCTTCGTGTACTAAGCATGGATTAACTGGTGTGATACCCAGTCTGTGCCTCCACTCCACAAAATTCGAGCCTTCGTCAGTCACACATGTTTATACAACCAAACGAATCTCTGTGAGTTTTTTGACAACTCCAAAAAATATGCACATCAGATAGGTGGCTCCTACTGGTCCTTTGGATAAATAATATAGTAACAGCTGTTTAAAATTTGAGAAGATGCCGTTAATCATTATAACTAATGCAGTATTGGCAACCGCAGGTGTACTTATGAAACCCATGTCTTCAAATCTAATAACACTAGACCTGTCATATATCAAATTTTCCATTAGTGGCATCTCATCCATAGACATAACTGCTGCACTTTCTGCTTTAAAAAATGAACTATGTTATTATTTATCCCACAATTTAATTGTATATCTTCCACATACCTTTGTAAGGTACGTACTGATGGAAGACTAAAACAGTGTGATAAAAACTGTTTGCCTGAATACTATAATACGACAAATTAAGTGCAAATAATTTAGTTTCATCTTTCCATTTCGCACTTCGTTTTCCATTCAATGGTATACTGATTTGGCTTTTTTCAAGTACTTGGAACCAATACTTTTTAAAATGAGCTTGTCCTTTTGTACTTGTGTCCTGTGACGTTGTCGTTGCAGTTTATTCTTCCGATGGGCACTTTCCTTGTCACGTAGTAATTTTGTACAAAGTGTAATGATTTGCACGTTTTCACATTTCACACGATTTTCCAACACGCGAATAATTTCACGTAATCTAAGCATTTCATCTTCGAAAGATGTCTGTTTTGCAGATTCGTTGTTAGTGATTTTATATATGTCTCTCGTGTAGGAACATTTGTGGTAACTGTTTCTTCTGTGTCAGGAGACAGTTTTATTGTTTTTGCAGTAACACTTTCAGGTTTGTATGGCAATTTTCTCTTCATCGTCACTAGTTGTGGCTTATTCGGCACGTCAAATAACGTAGGAACTGCATTCCATACCAATGTCTTCTTTTCGGCGCTCATGAACTGGTTTCACTCGAAATGTAACGCACAAAACTTCACGTTATTGTGCAAATAAAGGACATCTTTTTGCAGCAGGTCCTGTCTTCTACTATTTCTTGCTCCTAATTCAATACAGTTTAGAAAAAAATCGGAAATAAAGGGCGCTCTAATGTGATGTTTCATACCTCTCAGGGTCCTCAGGAAACCTGAAGAATGACAAATGTGGTGTCTTCTTCCTATTATTACTGCAATTGATTACGCTATATACGCTGTCTTTCGTAAAAACCATGTTAAAAATCGATATAAATGATGCGGTTTACATTTACTGAATACCGTATTCAACAGCGTAGCTTCTCCACCGCTTGGGGCGCTCTTGTAGAGGTGTATAACAAATATCAGCTCAAGTGTCGCAACTGTATATATTAGACTGTGGTATAGCCAACCACACGCGAGCTGTCAAGTGACATGTTCCGGCCCGGGTATATGTTCGTTTGAGCACTTCCCCGCGGGCTCACAGGCATGCAAGTTGAGCCAATTATGAGCAGTACCTTCTCCCGCTTATGGCTACTTGAAGTGTGACTGTTAGTGATTTTGCTGCTTCCTCTTCGTTTCAAGCTCTCACATCAAATGAAAACAAAACGGATTTCTGTGACTGGAAGTTATCAAGTGAATGAAAATACATTCACATAGTTATGGAAGGCTAAAATTGTTATTATTTTTTTCTAATTTTATTTTATTTCCACGTTTTTGGCTGTCAAACATTAAACACCTTGCAGTACAATGAAGTCATTTTTGTTGGTTTGCTAAAGAAATTTGGCTTTTATTAATCTTTTCCACAGAGGCAGTCAATTTATTTGAAACAAAGTGTTTCAGTCCAAACTGTTAGCTAGTTTCAACTGTTTGCTGAATTTCAAGTGCACGTTTTCATCTTCTGGCACATAAGGCGTTATGCCATAATAAAGAACCTAACATAAGATAATACAATAGTGGTACCCCAAGAAAATTTACGTCCTGAAAACCACATTGAAAAACTTAATATCAGGTTGGGGCCTACTTCATTGTGAATCTGTACATAAGAATGTCCACTTGAAGCCGAATTATGCATTTAATATTGAAACACGTATGTATTCATTACCAGCGATGGCGAGGCATGACAGAATCTCTGACCAGAGAGTTATTTATCGTTGCTAGTCTGCGCTTGACCGCGCGAGACGACAGTTGTGTGTAGCGAGTCGGCAGGAGCAGTTGCGTGTAGCGAGTCGGCAAGTTCAGTTGTACTCTGTCTGTGGGAGTAGTCAGTCGACAGTAGTAGCGAGTGGACGGTTGTACTGAGCAGGCGTCGGCATGCGTCGACGGCATGTTCTTCTTGCGACTCTGGTCAGGATTATGGTGGACGATGAGTATTGTTGTAGAAGGTAATCAAGCAGCATTGCGCACATCTAGTAATGTATGTTATTTGTAATTAATTTGTTCAAAAAAATGCCCCAATAATAATTTTTTATAAAGTAAATCTTTTAACGAAAAGTAATCATTTCAATTTAAAGAATTTTTCCACTCTTTTGAAGAAAAAGCATTTATTACAATTTAAAGAATTTTTCCTATGCATTTCCTCCAAGAATCAAAATTAAATATACGCCAGCATTGCACGAAGCTGTGTCGATAGATAAGAGCAGATATAGATGCAGTTTTTATTGAGGTAAGAATTTTGCTTGTTTTTATTCAGAATACAGGGCCGAAGGTCAGCGCTGCTGTCCTCATAAAATTTATCAGGTTTAATTATTTTCACAGGGCCGAAGGTCGGCGCTGCTGCCCTTATAAAATTTACCAGACATTATTATTTCTGTTGAGATGTTAGATACGGTTCATGGTTCATTATCTAATTAATATTATTGTGTGGTTCATGGTCAATTTTCATTTATCAATTTTGTGGGGAGTTCACACATGGTTGCATTTCACATTTTTTATTAAACATTATTGTGTTGGGAGGTTACATTTGGCTTCATTTTCTTATTTTTCATCATTATATTTCCTGCGGGGTGGTTACACTTGGCGACCCTGCCAGGATCGTATTTCTTTGAGAATCTTCTGAGAAGTAGTCATATATCTGCTCTTATTTACTTAAATGTAATTAGCATTTGGCGCAACGCATTTACTAATCTTGTCACTTTCTTTCACAGATCATCGGCAATTCGTTGCTCTTTGTTGTATTTGTATTTGTTGCTTTTTGCATTGTGCTTATTTCATTAGTGAATAATTTTGATTTGTGTTAAAATGCCGCGAAAAACTGTTAAAGTACATCGCGATGTATATTGAGTGAAATAACCGATTCAAATAACTTGACTGATAGTAGTTGCGACATGCAGTGTAATGATGACAATCCTCCATTTACAGACAATCTGTGTGTACCGACCACTAATATTGATTTTGGTCCTAGTGATGAACAGACGAATTCAATAGTGTCCTTTGTTAATTTAACGACAATTGATGACGCGGGGCGTTCTGTTGCAATGAGTGCTGCCCAGCTTGACACACCCGGTTTGCAGGATTTACGTGATGAACGGACAGATTTTTTTAATGAAAACGTACAGTGTAATCAGAATGCGGCGGATTTATCTAATTCTGAGGTAGTGACTAACAGTGCGCATCCGATGGGCAAACCTTTTGGTGAATCACAGAATGACCAAATGCTCACACAAAACGTGACAATTGCAGGTACGCCATCACACAGCACGGAGAATAGAGCCGATAATTTTGGCTGGGATCAAGTTATGGTATTTTTACGACAAATGGATGAAAAACAGAATGAAAAACTAGACAACAATTCCAAACAACTTAGTGAACAGAACAAACAAAGTAATGAAAATCACAAACAACTTAGTGAACAGATCAAACAACTTAATGAAAATGACGAAAATCTCAAACAACAGCTTAATGAAAAATTAGACAACAATTCCAGACAGCTTAGTGAACACATTACAGCCATTTCCATGCAGTGTCATGATATTAAGGAACAATTACGTGTGGAAATTGAGGTTTGTGCTAGAAAAAGTAGTGAAGAAATTAGATCTGTTGCTCAAGAATTAAGGGATATGCAAACAGCTGCAACAGAATCACTTAGAGACGAAATTAGTGCAGTTGGTAAACAATGCTCTAAAAAAGCAACACAATTACACGACGAGTTTAAAGTAATGACAGCAGAACTTTCGCGCACAATGGATGCAAAGACAGACGCGAAATTCGAACAACAGAACAGTCAAATTGACGAGCGTTTTAATCATCACCTACAAAACAGTGATACGCGTTTCCGTAAATTTATACAGGAACAGAATAAAGTAAAACAACAAGTCATGGAAACAATCACCGCACAGAGACAGGAAGATAAACGTAAATTGTTTGCGAAAGCCAAAACATACGTAGACAACAATATTGCTACAGTGTCTGACGAAATTAATACCATCAAACAGTTGAACACAGAATTACGTGATGAAATTTCCGATCTTAAATCGAAAACAGACACACACACAGCAGACTTTCAGACAGTGGCAGACAGACTCGAACAATTAGAACTAACACAGGATTCCGATGTCATTAAAGCTGACGTTAAAAAATTGAACAAAACCACCCGTAAAATACAAAAACAAATTAATGCTTCTGACACTAAAAACGATGATCAGGTAAAAATATGATGAATTGGCCAGTCGTATTGACGTTATTGAAAGTAATAATGACAGCAAATCAGACGATACTTCACCAATTTCGTTTAACCAAACACCTGAATTCCAAAATCTACAGCAGACAATCAGTGAGATTGATTCGTCTAATAATACATTACGTAGAAAATTGTCAAGTTTACAGCAAGAGGTAACAGAGATAAAAAAAATATTTCAGTTAATAACACGTCACAGCATACGGAGAATTCCGAACATTTCTCACACTCACACAGCCAGTATAATTTAGGTAATCTACAGAGAGTACGTGAGTTAGATACCGAACAGTCACAGTCAAACAGATTCTCATACAATCCTGTACCTGTTCCGTCATACAGAGACGATAATTTTGATTACAAACATTTTCTATCACTGAGAAAATTTAAAGTATTTAAAAATGACAGAACACGGATTCACCCCCTGGATTGGATACAACAATTTAGCTTTGCTTTTCCACCAACTTGGCCTGTAACACATAAACTTGAATTTATTTGTAGTTTTTTGGAAGGCGAACCGGCAACTCGTATGAGACCGATCGCGAGACAATGCTACTCGGTAGAAGAATTTCAGAATGCATTTCTGTCAGCGTATTGGTCGAAGACGACACAGCGCTGAATTAAGGATCAACTAATTAGTTTACCAAATTATGAGAACTCAAATTTTTCCACTGTCACGCAATTTTTTGAGCACATGGTCCAACAAAACCAGTACTTAAGTGAACCATATAGTGAATCTGCACTTATTCAACTATGTATCTCTAAATTACCACGATCATTAAGAGTGTCACTTTTAACAGGTCAGGAGAAGGAAAATATTTCGGCATTCAGAGATCTGTTACAGCTTTTGGAAGTGCAGCAATCGGATTATTCCTTTATAAACAAAAATTTTTCGTATAGTAACCAAGGCTAACAAACTTACAGTAATTACGATCAGCCACGCAATTTCAATAGTAAAGGTAATAGACGCTTCAGGAACGACAACCAACAGGATTTTAATAACAGGCAAAATTTTAATTATCAGTATCGTCAAAATTATCAGCAACAGCAAACACATTTTGGTAACAATAGAGGTTTTTCTCCGCAACAGCATGAAAGCCAGCCGGTTAGCATACCTAACCAACAATGCAGTGTGCAAGGTCAGCCAACCTTTAATGTTTCGCCGGGTGCACGTAGTCTCAGCTACAACAAATAGTAACGCACGGCAGCAAAGAAATAACTACGTACAGAAAACACAGTATTTCGATTCCTATCGCAATGCACCATATAGAAATGACTATCACGACAGACGTAAAAACGATGAGCACAATTATCAACATACGTTTAATAACAGTCGGTCTTACCAGCAGCAAAATGATCAGCAACAACATATTCTCATGAATGAACCAGACAGTAGGTATCATCCAGAGCGTAATACGTCTGGAAGAAATAACAAAACAGTTCAAATAATTGAAATGCCACAGAATCCTCCTGAAAATAATAACACGTCAGAATTTGACTAGATACTGTACAGGTCGCATCTTCCAGTAACACAAGCACTACTTTTGACACGCAGAATGTTGTTCACGAAAATGTTATTACTTTTGACGACATCCGAGACACTCTTTTGCAGGAAAGACCAATTGTTCAAAAAACTATTTCACACCCTGTCATCGAAGTTAAAATTGGATCATCGAAATTTTCAGCAGTAATCGATTCTGGATCACCTATGTCAGTTATAAATGAAGAAACTTTTAACGAGTGTAACAAAGAGAATACCTATCCTACTTTACCATTAGGTAAAACTAAAGTAAAAGGAGCAGTATCTAGTAAAGGAGTAGATGTTAAATTACAGAAACATTTATCATTTTTTATTGCAGGTCATACGTTTCACTCAAATTTTTGGATTGTTCCTTTATTGACAACAGACGTTATTTTAGGTACTAATTTTCTGGTACAACTCGACGCAGTTATTGATTTTCAAAACTCCTATTTAATGTTGAAGGATGAAAATGTGCAATTGGCTTTAGAATTTCAGCACTCATTATCTGAAGAAGAACAAACAATTAATCGCACAGAGTTCATTTCCGTATCACGTAGCATAGACTGTAATTCCACATTATATAACTATAATACTCCAGACGAAGCCGACTATGACGTAATACAGACGATTTCTGATAAAGTTAAACAGCGTAGTGCAAATACAGACGACGAACGCACGCAACTACACAAAATTCTTTTACAGCAAGCTCCAGTTTTTGACAACGTTCCTGGTACTATGTCCGGTTTTATGTATGAATTTCAAGTTAAACAGCACGACACATTTAAAGCCAAGCATTATCCCATTCCGTATATTCATAGAGAACAGGTTAAGAAAGAATTGCAAGCTATGCTTGACCAAGGTATTATTGAACCGGCAGTTAGTCCGTACATAAACCCGCTCCATATTGTTAAGAAAAAGGATGGCTCACTTCGCCTCGTACTTGATTCTCGTCATATCAATGACATTATTATTAATGAAACAGATCGCCCACAGACACTAGAAGAACTTCTACAGAAATTTCACGGTACTGCTATTCATTCTACATTAGATCTGAAACCGGGATTTTGGCAAATTCAGCTCCATCCGAACTGCAGAAAGTACACAGCATTTCTCTGTTTTGGTGACTGTTATCAATTTTGTAAATTACCATCGGTTTAACTATTTCTTCTGCAGCTTTTATTCGCGGTATGAATACAATACTTCCGACAGAACTTAAAGACAGAATATCAACGTACGTAGACGACATTCTTATTGCAGAAGCTAACTGGTCTGAACACAATCTGATTCTTGAACAACTGTTGCAAACTTTTCGTGCACAAGGACTCACAGTTAATCTCAGTAAATCGCACTTTGGCAAAACTTCTATAAAATTTCTTGGACATGTAATTTCAGCAGAAGGCATTGCGCCTGACCCGGAAAAACTTCAAGCTTTACGTGACATTACTGTTCCTACGACGAAAAAACAACTACGCAGCTTTTTGGGTTTAATTAACTTCTTTCGTAAATTTATTCATTACTCTGCTTTAGACACCCCTAGATTATGTCAATTGACAGGTAAAAACACTATTTGGTCTTGGGATAGGCAAGCACATTCTGAATTTGTAAACCTGAGAGAAGCCTTGTTGAATGCACCACTTTATCGCACCCAGATCTTACTAGAATTCTTACTGGGTCCATAGCCACCGACAGTTCTAACACTGCTATAGGCGTACATATTTTTCAGGAAATTGAAGAAGATGGTTGCACAGTAATTAAAAACATCGCTTTTGCAAGTCGCATTCTGTCACCTACTGAGCGCAATTATTCTGTTACTGAACTTGAAACATTATGTGTTGTATGGGCTTTTACCAGATTTAGGCATTTTCTTTATGGAAGACACACGACAGTTTACACAGATCACAGAGCGATACAGTTTTACTTTCTGCTAAATTTACACACGACAGATTAAGCAGATGGAAACTTTATCTACAGGAATTTAATTTCACAATTGTTCACATTCCCGGCACACAAAATGTTGTAGCAGACGCACTATCTCGTTCTCTCAGCAACAATCAGCAAGACATCGCAATCAAATTCTGCAAAGCAAATTTCAGCGTCATGTACATTCAGCAAGTTGCATTTGAAAATTTTATTTCGTCGTCATTACAAGACATAGCACAAGAGCAGAGTAAAGACATCGTGTGGAAAGAGATCGAACAGCTTTGGCAAGTTAGGAATAATGTTACCATTAGAAACCATTACACTGCACGCAATAACATTCTGCTTTGCCGCTCTCACCCTGACAGCAACAATTGGTTATTATGCATTCCTGATGAACTTGTTAACAAATTAATCTGGTATACTCATTTAAGTTACGCACATTACGTAGCCAGAAAATGTTTTCTTATACTGAGACAGAACTGTTATTTTACGAACATGGAGAAACGTATTCGACGAGTTTTAGCGTCATGTAAAATCTGCCAGAAAGCTAAATCAGATACGACTTCACATATTCCTCCATTACATCCTATTGTACCTGTTAAATTGAGACATATGGCCGTTGTAGACATTTTTGGTCCGATTCCCAGAACTAATAGAGGTGTTTGCTACATCTTTGTCGCTGTTGAACTTACTTCAAAATTTGTTACCTTCACTCCGTTACGCAAAGCTACTGCTAAAACTGTTTCGAAAGCATTTGTAAAACATTTTCTATTTCATGTAGGACATGTGTTGAAAGTAATTTCCGATAATGAATCACAGTTTCGATCTGCTATATGGACACGTATGTTACGAGCTAGAAACATTTCTCCGATCTATATATCCAGGTACCATGCTTCTTCGAACCCTTGTGAACGATTAATGAAAGAAATTGGTAAACTATGTAGAATATACTGCCATAAAAGACATATTGATTGGAACATACACATACTCTCATTCCAGGATGTAATTAATTCCATACCACATGAATCCACTATGCTATCTCCGTCTGTTATACTGAAAAATGTTGAACCACCTAACAAAATTAAAGAATTAGTAAACTTTCCTACATCTCGTCGACTACGACACCATGAAATAATTGACATTGCGCTGAACAACATCAAACGTGCCGCAGAGCGCCGGAGAAGACAGCAAAAACAGGTTTGTACACGCCGTGACTTTCACATTGGACAGAAGATATTAGTACCTACACACTATTTATCCAATAGAGTAAAAGGTAGGTGCAGTAAATTTGAACTTGTATACGCAGGTCCATATCGGATTCGCAGCATTCCTCACCCCAATGTTGTACACGTCGAAACTTTGAGAACCAGAAAAACCAAAGGAAAACACCACATATCGAATATCAAACCTTTTATTGAATGAAGATACTTTATGATTTAACATGCTGTAATGCCATTTGCTAATTTTTATGACCACTTATGCAATTATATTCACATGAATACTTACTGATGATTGTCGTATTTTTTCTTGGCAAGTGCCCGGCAAGGTAAAGTTAGCAGGTCACTCTTCTTGTCGTTACACATCAGACCGTGCACATTTTTCCAGATGAACTTACACATTTTATGACCAATTATGCAATTATATTTATGTGACTACTTACTGATGATTGTCGTATTTTTCTTGGCAAGTGCCCGGCAAGGTAAGGTTAGCAGGTCGCTCTTCTTGTCGTTACACATCAGACCGTGCACATTTTTCCAGATAAACTTACGTATCTTATGAATAATTATGCAATTTTATCTAGTGACATATTAATTTTATTGAATTCTCTCTCCATTAAAGTCTTTAATTCTCGCCTCTATTAACTACACAACATACAAGCTGAACACAAAGAAAGTCACATTTCTTGTCATCATTTTTTTATGTATGTACGATTGTTTTCCTGTTTTGTTTGTATGCACTATGAAATAGTTAAGATATATCAAACACCAGTTGACTTTGACATTTTTGCTGCTACATTGTGATACACTGGGTACATTTTTGCCTCTGAACACTATCTATGTTTTTGACATATTACGTTTTCTGTCATGCTATGCTGTATGCTCAATTATACTACTATAAACCAGTTTTTATCTAATGGGTATATGATTTAAATGCAAGACATTAATCTTTGTTCATCATTTTCAGAAAGAAATAACGTGTAAATGAAATAAATTAAACAGAAATGGGAATTTCACCTTCGGAATGAACGAAAGAGGATGCAATACCTCGTGATGAAGAGCAAATGGATCAGGATTAACAAGCATTAACAAGAATATACTATACACATCGTAGAATAGCAGTCTTAACTAATTTTTTCTTTCAGAATACAAGGCGATTGATGCAGGCTGTCAGACAGAACTACACATCTTAGTTTTAGTGATGAAATATGCTTGAAATAAGGAATAGTTGTATAATGAGTAATGAAGTGACTTTTTTGCAGATGATAATGAATGGTGATGAATAATGATGAAGAGTATGCTACTATGGATAATGAAGTTTTTCTTTACAGGTGATGATAATAATGGAGTTATGGTGATATGGATAATGAGGTTTTCTTTGCAGATGAAAATAATGATGAAGTTTATATAGTTGCTGTTAGTTAAGAGATGCTATGTAGTTATTTAAGTATTTGTTGCAGTTCGTTTTGACAGTATGTGTTATATTGCATAGTATGATGACTGAAGGTTTTGGAAAGGACAGCTAGGGAACACATTTTTTTTATACACATTTCACTACATGTTAATTCGAAGTTCACTACTTTTCAGCATAAAATGCGTTTCTTCTTTCAGTTTAATAATCCATTTTTGTATTTTGAAGGAGAAATTATTTATGAAATTAATGTGCTATAAGCAGTTGTTCATTAATAAGCAGTTGTTCATTAAACCTATGTCATTTATGAATGTGATTAAATATACGCTACTTGTTTCATAATCTTGCTACAGCTGACTCATGACAAATAACGTTACACATCTTCATTTGCAGCAACAACTCAAAAGCAAATATTTCCGTTCTTCAGTAATTACCCAACGCAATGCATTGCTTAAATATATATATATATATATATATATATATATATATATATATAATGCTTTGTAATTAGGCAATGAGTGCCAATGTTCTCTGTAAAACGACTCATGAACATTATTCTGTAATACTATGTCATTTATTAGCTCCTGTTTTCAATGATGACTTCTGATGGTTTATAATTAGGCAATGAGTGCCAATGGTCTCTGTAAAACAACTCATGAACATTATTCTGTAATACTATGTCATTTATTACCTCCTGTTTTCTATGATGACTTCTGATGGTTTGTAATTAGGCAATGAGTGCCAATGTTCTCTGTAAAACGATTTATGTACATTATTCTGCAATACTATGTCATTTATTACCTCCTGTTGTCAATGATGACCTCTGATGGTTTGTAATTAGGCAATGAGTGCCAATATTCTCTGTAAAAACAATTCATGAACATTATTCTGTAAAACTATGTCACTTATTAGCTCCTGTTTTCAATGATGACTTCTGATGGTTTGTAATTAGGCAATGAGTGCCAATGTTCTCTGTAAAACGATTTATGTACATTATTCTGTAATACTATGTCATTTATTAGCTCCTGTTTTCAATGATGACTTCTGATGGTTTGTAATTAGGCAATGAGTGCCAATGTTCTCTGTAAAACGACTCATGAACATTATTCCGTAATACTATGTCATTTATTAGCTCCTGTTTTCAATGATGACTTCTGATGGTTTATAATTAGGCAATGAGTGCAAATGTTCTCTGTAAAACAACTCATGAACATTATTCTGTAATACTACATGTATGGTACAGAAATGTTCAATAACTGGGCAATGAGTGCCACCAACTATTAGTGTAATTCTCAATGAAGACTAGTATGTGACTTAATGTCCTTCACCTTCTGACCTAATTACCTGAAATTACTGCAATATCCGTTTGTCCTGTATATCCTCATGATCATGGAGCACTATATTTGGTTTTTGCACTAATTCTACGTTGGTGTACCTTACAAGAACGTGGTGTTGACACGTCATGCTCTCCACCACCGTGAGCGATGGAGATGCTATTATGGTCCCACTGTTTGGTGTACCTAATGTACTACCAAAAAGATAACATGGAATATTACTACGACATTTCAGTGTCTTGGCTACGCTGATTAATACTTCTGGGAAAAGAACTTCAGATTGTCTCACTTGGTGTTGTGCTTCTGTAGAAAGATATGGACTTTCAGTGCAGCCGCGTGCAACCTAAAGTGCTACAACCATGATGCAATCCTTACTTTTCCTATCCTAATTCTTGTAACATAGTGAAAATCATTTTTGCTAACATGATTTGTATTCATGACCTATACATTTTTTGATTTGCTGATATGTTCTGAACTACAGTGCGTGTGCACTTTTGTCATTTGTTAACATGATTTCTACTGATTGCATATACAATTTTGATTTGCTGATATGTTCTGAACTACAGTGCATGTGCACTTATGCCATTTGTGAATATGTTTTGTACTCATTGTGTATACATTTGTCTTTGCTTGATATCTTCTGTACTCAGTTCGTGTGCACTATATATTTATTTCATGTTCTACACCTATATATATATATATATATATATATATATATATATATATATATATATATATATGTATGTATATTCTGTGATTGTAAAGTTAGTTAGTTTAAAAACAATTTGTTGCTCTTGGAAGTCCAAATGACTCACCACCGCTGCCAAATTTTTGCCCCCCCCCCCCCAGCGGACGGTTATGAAACACGTATGTATTCATTACCAGCGATGGCGAGGCATGACAGAATCTCTGACCAGAGAGTTATTTATCGTTGCTAGTCTGCACTTGACCGCGCGAGACGACAGTTGTGTGTAGCGAGTCGGCAGGAGCAGTTGCGTGTAGCGAGTCGGCAAGTTCAGTTGTACTCTGTCTGTGGGAGTAGCCAGTCGACAGTAGTAGCGAGTGGATGGTTGTACTGAGCAGGCGTTGGCATGCATCGACGGCATGTTCTTCTTGCGACTCTGGTCAGGATTATGGTGGACGATGAGTATTGTTGTAGAAGGTAATCAAGCAGCATTGCGCACATCTAGTAATGTATGTTAATTGTAATTAATTTGTTCAAAAAAATGCCCCAATAATAATTTTTTTATAAAGTAAATCTTTTAACGAAAAGTAATCATTTCAATTTAAAGAATTTTTCCACTCTTTTGAAGAAAAAGCATTCATTACAATTTAAAGAATTTTTCCTATGCATTTCCTCCAAGAATCAAAATTAAATATATGCCAGCATTGCACGAAGCTGTGTCGATAGATAAGAGCAGATATAGATGCAGTTTTTATTGAGGTAAGAATTTTGCTTGTTTTTATTCAGAATACAGTGCCGAAGGTCAGCACTGCTGTCCTCATAAAATTTATCAGGTTTAATTATTTTCACAGGGCCGAAGGTCGGCAGCGCTGACCTTATAAAATTTACCAGACATTATTATTTCTGTTGAGGTGTTAGATACAGTTCATGGTTCATTATCTAATTAATATTATTGTGTGGTTCATGGTCAATTTTCATTTATCAATTTTCTGGGGAGTTCACACATGGTTGCATTTAACATTTTTTATTAAACATTGTTCTGTTGGGAGGTTACATTTGGCTTCATTTTCTTATTTTTCATCATTATATTTCCTGCGGGGAGGTTACAATATGATTTACCAAATTCCAGTACTCTTGGAGTATGGATGTCCTGTTTCTTTATGACGTATTGTAGATTCTTATGAACATACGGGCTTCCTACATCATTGTAGTTGAAGTGACGCCTGTTTTCTGACCCACTCTGGCAGCTGCTGAAACGAACCTATTTCTAACAGGTTGCGGGAAAATATTACGGATGGTGGTTAGTTTCTCTTTTACGCAAGATGAATTATGTGAGAAAGTTGGATAAATTTCTAAAGTCACAGAGCGCTCGACTCTCATTTAAAAAGCTTAACACTTTGAGGATCAGCCGCTTGAAAGAATTTCAGACATTTATTCATAATTTAAAATTTTACTGGCACATCTGTGTGATATATTGTAAGGTGTAACACACTCGAAATATGACCAATAATATATATATATATATATATATATATATATATATATATATATATATATATACTCTATGTACACTGTATATATTAACTTAAACCATAAACTTTTCCTATTTGAGTTCGTGCTACTTAACAGAGATGTTGCTATTGACTGACTACATAACCTGGCCTAAGCTCTGAAATCTGCTGTCATCGGCTGGCGAGATCACGTGATATGAGCTATGAGTGGTCTAAAATGGCACATCACAATCCCGATTTTAATGCTTCGGAAACTAATGTCCTGTGTTTGGTGGAATTCGAATTTATAGTTTCGTAATACGAAATAAAGCAGCGGTGGTTTCTTTTCTTTTTTTGCCAGGTTTTGTTCTCTAAAGTGCAGGAAGTTCAATACCTGTGTATAAAACCTTAACCACTCACAGAATTGATAAGTTTTACAATCCCGAGGGAAAGTATACTGTCCCTTAGCATGAAAACTGTGTACTTTCACTGGGGAAAAAGTGTATTTTTAACTGGGAAATCGGAAAAATTCGGGCCTTTTTTTCCTTGTCCACGTGTACATCCTGCTAGAGGTAGTACATACATTCACAGAAACATAAGAGTAAATGCAGACATCTGCAGCCATGACCTCCATGTAACAGCTATTTTCTGAAACATCTGCTACTACTGCTAACAGTAACATACTGTTAATCTAGCCAAATGTATCTTAACTGTGAACAGAAGCTGATAAGCAGCTATGTTCACAACTGTGAAAAAAGGTCTAATGATTTGTGAAGTAGTTACCAGACTAAAATATATAAACGAATCAGCAATTCTGCAAGAAAGTAAGCTGTCAGCAATGATGTCGTTAAAGTAGAAGCAAGGCAATATCTAAACATTCTCAAAATATTTAATTTAAAATTATTATGTCTTACTCAGATGTTACCGTGCACCATCATCTTCAAAAGAGTCCACTTGGAATGTAATACACCGATCCATACATTTCTGTCCGTTTTTTAGTCACCAGCCTTCTGACTGGTTTGATACAGCCCATCACAGATTCCTCTCCTGGTCCAACCCCTTCATCTCAGAGTAGCACTTGCAACCTACATCCTCAATTATCTGCTGGATGTATTCTGGTCTCTGTCTTCCTCTACAGCTTTTGCCCTCTGCGGCTCCCTATCGTACCATGGAAGTCACTCCCTGACGTCTTAACAGACGTCCTATCATCCTGTCACTTCCCCTTTCAGTCATCTCCAATTATGCACAGAGCCTCCTCATTCCTTACCTTAACAGTCAATCTAATTTTTAACATTTGTCTATAGCACCACATTTCAAATGTTTTGGTTCTTTTCTGTTCCAGTTTTACATAGTCCATGATTCAGTACCATACAATGCAGAAATTTCTTCCTCAAATTAAGGCCTATGTTTGATTCTAGTAGACTTATCTTGGCCAGAAATGCCCCTTTCTGCCAGTGCTAGTCTGCTTTTTATGTCCTCCTTGCTCTGACTGTCATTGGTTATTTTTTCTGCCTAGGTAGCAGAATTCCTTAACTTCATCTACTTCATGACCATCAGTCCTGATATTTTTAAGTTTCTTGCTATTCTCATTTCTGACACTTCTCATTACTTTCTTATTTCTTCAATTTATTCTCAGTCCATATTCTGTACTCATTGGACTGTCTGTTCCATTCTTGCACCATATTATACTGTAGAACGCTTTTTTCTAGGTCGACAGATCCTAAGAATGTGTCTTGATTTTTCTTTATTCTTGCTTCCATTATCAACCACAATGTCAGAACTGCCTCTCTGCTGCCTTTACCTTTCCTAAAGCCAAACTGATAACTTTCTAGTACATCCTCAGTTTTCTGTTCCATTCTTCTGTATATTATGGATGCATGAACTGTTAAGCTAATTGTATGATAATTCTGGCACCTGTCAGCTCTTGCAGTCTTTGGAATTGTGTGGATGATACTTTTCTGAAAGTCAGACAATATATTGCCAGACTCATACATTCTACACACCTACGTGAATAGTCATTTTGTTGCTACTTCCCCTAATGATTTTAGAAATTCTGATGAAATGTTAGCGATATCTTCTGCCTTATTTGATCTTACATGCTGTTTAACGTATTGTGCTATTTTCCTCTCAGTTTCTCGTTCATTTACTTTGCCACAACCACACCTCGCTTCATAAACTGCCACAGCATGTAGTCAATCAATCACGTCCATTGTAGGATGAAAAAAAGTCTTTTATTTTATGTTTACTGTAAAATGTAGTCCTTAAGCCATTCATCCAAAGACTTTCGCCTGAGTAACCTTGCATGCTCCATTGAGTACCTTGCAGGATCAGATCACTCGCTTCCTGAACATTTTCTAGTATGATGTTAGTTGATGGCCAAATGGAACAGTCGTTACTATTAGTAAAGTAAGTCTTTGAACAGATCCAAGGTATTGAAAGCAAATGCTTGCTTCAACATTTGCTGTATTTCTGCAGCATTGTGGCCAGTATTTAAAATATAACGTTATACAGACACTGCCCCCTCAAGGGAGTCATCACAAAACCGAGAAGTAACAAAAACTCAACTATGCAGACATGCTTTCCAACTAAGCAAATACTCGGCTGATCACACTGATTCAAGAACAATGTATAAGGTGGCACCTAGTAGTAACCATTTGGAAGCAAAATTCTTATTTCACTGGATATGGAAATGTGGTCCTATAAGAGTTTATTGGAGTTATTTGCAACCATACAGTAGGCTACATGCAACAATTGCAACTAGAAACCAGCTGTGTAGTGTTTATTGTAAAGTCGGAAGCTATAGTGAAGCCTCTTGTAGTGCAAATACATTGTGTATACTATCAGTTTCTCGTGTGATTGTTGTGGTCACTACTGGAACACAGAAATCATATCGAGTGCACTTACATGTTTATGTTCAGATCTAGGGTTCTTTAACAGGTGCAGGTGTATGTAGCTGCTTTTGGAAAGCCTATGCCCGTATATACATTGAATGGAGAATTAGTATTGAATGAAAACTCCAAACATGTCATAATGCAGCCATCCAAAACAAGATGTCACCTGGAGAGCAGAATACAGTGAGCTGTAGGTTATTGTTCATGCTGACACCTTCTTCTGGGTTCATGTTAGCACCTGACTTTTGAAGCGTGGTGGAAATGGTGAAAGCAGCTTACTTTATCCATAGAGTCTCAGCATAACATGGAGGAAAGTAGAGTGAGTGAATTAGATGTTTGTCATGTCTGTTACAATCTCCACTGCAGCTTGTCAACCTGTGCTACTCCCAGTAAGAGCTTTCAGATTTGAACAGGATAGTTAGAGTAAACATTACACTCCAGAAGTGGTTGAATGGATGAAGAGTATGTGTGCAGTGAAAGTATGATATTTTGAAGGCCTGCCCAGTTAGCTGTGCGGCCTAACGCACAGCTTTCTGTGTGGGAAGGAGAACCTGCACCCGGCATGAGTCCGCCCGGCGCACTTGGGACGAGGTCCGGTGAGCCGGCCGGTCTGTGGATGGTTTTTAAGCGGTTTTCCATCTGCCACGGCGAATGTGGGCTGGTTCCCCTTATTCCGCCTCAGCTACACTATGTCGGTGATTGCTTCGCAAACAAGTTCTCCACATATGCGTACACCACCATATAACCCTGGGTTCAGTGTGGGGCGGTGGAGGGGTGAAGTGGTCTACGGTAGTCGTCGTGGGGTTGTGGACCGCTGCGGCAGGTACGGAGCCTATCCGTCGTTTCTAGACCCCCGCTTAACATACAATACAAGACTTACAATGATATTTTGAAGCTTCCAAATAAATGTGTGTTTGTCCTCCAGCGAAGTGTGAAATTAGACTGCAAAATACGGAAAAGGAAAATATAAAGATGCCAATTCTTAATTTGCAAAGAATTCTGCAATACTGGCTTGGGATTGATCTCTTTCAAGAATGGCATATGATTTGTTCTAAAGTGTGTACTATGCAACTGAAATAAATGATGTATGTCTTTGTTTCTACTTGAGGCATCTGGTTTGGGTTTCGAAACAATATTCTACTCTTGTTTTGTGTGGATGGCCACACAAACAAACTTAATATTCTACACACTTGTAGCGTCAAAAAGAAAAAAATCACAAACTGAAAAATCGATAATTTTTGAACTGATGCAGTGAGATATTTATTTTAGTCAACAAAAGTACAAAAAACCACACTGTTAGTATATTTGTGTGGTCAGTTTTTCAATGGCAACAGAACAACTAAGCAAAATACTTTCTATATTGTTAATTCATGCTTCAAAAGAGTATTAATTCATAATAACATTGATCAGACAGTGTTCTGTATGAGGGATCAGCAGATTTCTAGAACCCAGAAATTACATTTTCAGAATCTGACTGTACTGAGAGGCTGGTATGATCATCTACAATGTGTTAAGTGTAAATTGGTTGATTCCAGAGCAAGGAACAGAGGAAGCAATCCCAGCACCTACATAGGCCATCATGGGATGAGAAGCTGTGATTGTTGTCCATATCCTACATTTTCTGGTAAATGAATATAGATTTCGCATTTTAAATTAAAAGATGAGAATATTCCATACATAAATTAAGAGGAGGCTTGTGAATTGACTATAATAAAAGCTTATGACACTCTCCTTAATTGCACCCTTATTGGACATGATAAACACCAGATGCTGAAAACAGGATTGGGGGAGATGGGGGTAAAGCCACACTTAAGGTAGAAACCCACACTGAGTTTCTGAATTGATTGTCATCAGTTCAGGAATTGACCTCCGGGTGGTGGGTGGCATGTTTGTCTTACTGTTTCCTGAAAAATTGTCCTGGCTGCTCCAGAGGTGAGAAAATGAGGAAGTCTGTTCTTTTTCTCCCCTAATATGTAAATTTTCAGATGTTTCACTGGAACATGGTGTAATGTAGGGTTTGAAAAGAGGAATCAATGCTTTACTCATTGACACTTCTGCGTTTAAGCTTCACTTCCATGTGGAAATAAATTTCCAAAATCAACATGGCGGCTTTCAATGGTAGGCAATGAAAACCTCTTAACTTCATTTTGCTAAATTTTACAAGAGAAGCAAAATCAGTTTCTTAAAAAATATACAAAGTGATACAGGTAATGTTGCAACATGTGTAACTATATAGTTGATGCCAAGCTACTGACAAATTAGAGAAATCCAGACACCACCAAATCCCTCTTTGGTAAAGGAATTACTGGTTACTGAATTGCAGTATTGACAAACAGTTGGAGGTAAGAGGTTTTCATTCCTACCACTGATTTGTCAGAAAATGGTGAAGTGGAGCAAATCTTCACATGTCGTTTGGAGTAAAACCTCACAATTGTGTAAATGTGGCGACAATTCTTGAATGATTACCCCCCCCCCCCCAAAAAAAAATTACATTCAACCCTCACTCCTTCAGATTACCTCACCAGAAGATATCCTCTGCCTAAAATAAAGATTAAGAGGAAACACTGGCAAAGCACTGCAATCTATTCATCTAATGTCTGCACGCAATACACAAATAATGGAAGAAGAATCAATGGAAAACCAAAAGCTAGTTAGTCATAAGGAAAGATGTGCCAAAGAAAGAAAGGAGTGTGCTACAGAAACAAAATCATATAAGCTAGATTTCATTACATCTCTGCCAAAAAAGAAACAAAACAGGTCAAACAGCCAATTGATCGTTCTTCAGATTAATTATTCAGACTATTATTCAGATTTCTTTGTTCATGAGAGTAGTCCACATATAATTATAGACTTACTATTGGGCATAATTTAAGTATATCAAGAGGAAGGCTATGAAGGTGTGCTTTACTAAAACCATCCAGGAGCCCAATACTTTAGTGAGACACAGGGAGAGCCATTCATTGGCACTGATGATCTTATAACGAAACTTTCAAATCCCATAGGCATGAAAACAGCATTGTTCCATAATGTAGTAACTTTTTCAGAGGAGCTAACAAATTACACTCTTTACTAGATAGCTACAGGGTGGCGCAAAAAGGTGTTAAAAGGTTTTTGTCTACTATGACATAATATGGTGTGATAGATTTGTGGTGTCATATTTGTGCTGCAACAGTTAAAACTAACCTCTAGTATTATTTTAATTTACTTCATGAGCGTCAGCTATAAATTCGACACAACCAAGGAGGTTGGAGAAAGGGGATATACCCTTATGCTGCAAAAAGTGAAGCCAGTGCCACCATATTGGCGTATTCATAATATTTGGTGTTGAATATGTATTCATACTGCATTGCAGTGATACTTCATACTGTATCAAAATACATACTCAGAAATGACTGCCTATTAGATGTATGAAAGGTAAGGGAGCAAGTGACACACAGTATTTCACTGAGTAACTCTCTGTCTCGGCTCAGCAAGACGCTGCATCTGGCTTCAATAGATGGTTGTGCTCGGCGTAAGTAGCGCTATCTCGCCTTATTTTAACCTAGAGAAATGTGTTTCAGCTTCAAACAATATCTCAGCACTGCCTTGAATTATGGGCGCAGACAGCATGTAATGATCTGCTCTTGCTTTTCATTCATATTTGAATTAATTAATTTCTCTCTCAAGGAAAGTACACTAAATTCTGCTCAAGGTGAAGTTACTGAGTAGCTTTGGCTTGTGTGGTTCTGTTTAAACTATATTTACTGAATAAATGACCTACACTGTGTAAGCTAACAAAATATCAGACTTCATAAACAAATAAAATCTGCGATGGTTTTATCAAAAGAAAGATATACATGATGACTATTAAGACAAGACTGGAAATAATTTAGTATCAGTTTGCATTTGAGAAATCTTTCACGCAGGAGGATCATACAGACTTGCCGCTGTTTGAGTCTCGTACAAATTCCCGTATGGAGGACATAGTGATAGACATCCCTGGGGTTGTGAAGCAGCTGAATGGGGTGAAAATAAATAAATCGCCAGGTCCTGATGGGATTCCAATTCGGTTTTGCAGAGAGTACTCTACTGCATTGGCTCTTTACTTAGCTTGCATTTATCGCGAATCTCTTGCCCAACGTAAAGTCCCGAGCTACTGGAAAAAAGCGCAGGTGACGCCTGTATATAAGGAAGGTAGAAGAACGGATCCTCAAAATTACAGACCAATATCCTTAACATCGGTTTGTTGCAGGATTCTCGAACATATTCTCAGTTCGAATATAACGAATTTCCTTGAGACAGAGAAGTTGCTGTCCATGCATCAGCATGGCTTTAGAAAGCATCACTCCTACGAAACGCAACTCGCCCTTTTTTCACATGATACCTTGCGAACCATGGATGAAGGGTAGCAGACGGATGCCATATTCCTTTACTTCCAGAAAGCGTTTGACTCGGTGCCCCACCGCAGACTTCTAACTAAGGTAGGGGCATATGGGATTGGTTCCCAAGTATGTGAGTGGCTCGAAGACTTCTTAAGTAATAGAACCCAGTACGTTTTCCTCGATGGTGAGTGTTTATCGGAGGTGAGGGTTTCATCCAGAGTGCCCCAGGGAAGTGTGGTAGGTCCGCTGTTGTTTTCTATCTACATAAATGATCTTTTGGATAGGGTGGATAGCAATGTGCGACTGTTTGCTGGTGGCGCTGTGGTGTACGGGAAGGTGTCGTCGTTGAGTGACTGTAGGAGGATACAAGATGACTTGGACAGGATTTGCGATTTGTGTAAAGAATGGCACCTAACTCTATATATAGATAAATGTAAATTAATGCAGATGAATAGGAAAAAGAATCCTGTAATGTTTGAACACTCCATTAGCAGTGTAGCGCTTGACACAGTCACGTCGATTAAATATTTGTGCGTAACATTGCAGAGCGATATGAAGTGGGACAAGCATGTAACGTCAGTTGTGGGGAAGGCGGATAGTCGTCTTCGGTTCATTGGTAGAATTTTGGGAAGATATGGCTCATCTGTAAAGGAGACCACTTATAAAACACTAATACGACCTATTCTTGAGTACTGCTCGAACGTTTGGGATCCCTATCAGGTCTGATTGAGGGAGGACGTAGAAGCAATTCAGAGGCGGGCTGCTAGATTTGTTACTGGTAGGTTTGATCATCACGTGAGTGTTAGGGAAATGCTTCAGGAACTCGGATGGGAGTCTCTAGAGGAAAGGAGGCGTTCTTTTCGTGAATCGCTACTGAGGAAATTTAGAGAACCAGCATTTGACGCTAACTGCAGTACAATTTTGCTGCCGCCAACTTACATTTCGCGGAAAGACCACAAAGATAAGATAAGAGAAATTAGGGCTCATACAGAGGCATATAGGCTGTCATTTTTCCCTCATTGTGTTTGGGAGTGGAACAGGGAGAGAAGATGCTAGTTGTGGTACGAGGTACCCTCCGCCATGCACCGTATGGTGGATTGCGGAGTATGTACGTAGATGTAGATGTAGTACAGTTACAGTGGCCACAATTAACGTTAGGTACTGCAAGATAATAAAGGATAGGAATTGACATGAAGAAGGTTTATGGAATCCTTACAATAATTATTGTTTCGATCAGAGGTTGCACTTATATTAATCTGAACGAAGGCAACAATCTTACAGGCCAACTTAAGATCAGACCAGACAAGATAACGAAAGGATAACGAATGACTCATTGTCATGTAACAGTATATACAGTAAAACATGAAACAAATGAAGAGGACTAGCTCCATACTGTATGCTTATTCTGAGACAAATGTGATACTTTACATAAATTAGCACTGTAAGCTACATTTTTTTCTTATTATAGACTTAAAATGATTATAAGAATGAAAATCTGTCTCAAATTATTCAGCGATTCTGAAGGAGGCACCACACAGTAAATCTGAAATTGAATTCAGGTTTCCAAAGTGCTTTCCTTCTGCAGCAGTGAATGTGTGGAACTTGAAATGAATTCGGTGATGACTTTTTGGAGAGTTATCACTTTTGACTGCATTAATATCTCTGGAAATTGCCGTATAAAGATCCAGGTGTGTTGAAGGTGCATGTCTGAAGACTCTGTTCATTAATTATACCATAAGAAATAATCACATACGTAATATTTCTGCCTTACAGCCATCATATTCAGCTGCAAGAAGCTCTGCTTTGAGCAGTTGAGAAGGCAGCGATGGGAAGATGACATAATGTGGTGTGAAGTACCAATGAAGATGGTTTGTTCAGTATAGGTGTCGTGAGAAAGACTGCCTAAATTTTGGCCCTTCTCTGTGATTGGCTGCCGTTTCAAAGTAGCATGCCAAAATAATAAATTCTATAGTTAGTATTAAAAAAACTAAACAGTGAATTCACTTGCCTTTCATATAAAACCTTCTCTCAACAACAGACTATCACTCCAGTATTTCAAAAGTGTTAATTACAAGCAGAATAATAAACAATTGCTAAACAAAAGGGCAGACAAAGTAGTACGGATCACCTCAAACTTGGATGGCAGGCAACGTGTTCAGCTGTATGATCTGAACTGGACCAGCAATCTCAGAGGATAGACATGTTGTTTGCCACAGTTGGTATTGGTTAAGAATTTAATTAGCAATCTCTGGTTTTTGGACATAAGATCGAGAACTTGTGTGATAGTAATTATGCAAACACAATTTTGTTTATTTTCTGTGAAAGTGTGAAGAATGGAAATTATTTGTGGTTTATAAAGTGGACTATAATTATGTAGTGTCTCATATTCTGCTAATAAAAACGAGTGGCATACCTTCCAAACAAACCACTTCAGCATTTAATTATTTTTACAATATGGATTCCTTGCCAACAGTTTATTACAGCCTCAGGATAGTGGACTCACAACCTACTTGCTGTTTTCTGTGCAGTAGGCAACAACTACAGAAAACTGTAGGTTGGTTAACATTATTGGGAACTTATACATTCCACTTATGGTGGTGGAATCAGCTAGGCACCTCACATCTACTGCAGTCTTAGTACAAATGATATCAGTGACATGTCAAATGTGGTAACACAGAGGAGGTATGAAGGGAAGAAATTTTTGAGGGATGGGGTTCATTATGCACACATCTAACCATCTTGCCCAGACTCTCTCCCTCTCGCCATACGTGGCATTCCATGTAGGAAAAATCTTTGAAGTTGAAGTGTTTTGGAATTATGAGCCTAGATTTTATTAGCAAGAACTGTGAACTGTAATCGACCAGTGAACAGTGTAAGGACTGTGAAACGTATGAACTGTAAATGACAAGAGAACTGTGATAAGTACACTTGGAACTATGTTTGAAATGTTTTTGAAATTTAATTGAACCATAGTAACTGATGCTACAAAATAAATGAAGCAGGAATGGGAAGTGCTGAAGTGCAACGAGAATAAAAGTTAGCATTGAGTGCACTTCCAAGATTCTTCATGCTACAAGACAGCATAGCACGTGAAGACATTCAGGGACTGTTGAGATTCAAATTTTACCGTCACATAATATCGTTGGTGTCCACAGATGTTGCTATGTACACAGTTGTCGTAACAGTGTGTGTTCTCTGTCTGTGTGTGATCCTTGTTCAGTGTGCGCTCCTTTATGAATAAAGTTGTTCGTTAAAGACGTGTCGTTGCCGTAATTTCAAGTCCTAATCCTAACAGGTTATGGGCCCAGGTCACGCTATCGGTAAAAGCGATACTCTTCGTTTATACTAAGACGGAAATTCGTAAGCTGAAGTGCGGGAATAAACTGAGTCCGTTAACGCGACAAATATAGCGCACAAGGCTGCTGCATACGGAGTTCGAGTGGAAACGTTATCACGCGATAACTACGACACAGGGAGAATTCAAGACGAAGCAGTACTCATCAAGAATGTCACGTGGGGGTATGTATCTGGAGATATACCGCAACCTGCAGTGACTGGTGAAGACGCCGCACTCGGTGCTGCACAAGCCGCGTACAAAGTGTAGTTAGCTGCAGACAGAAAGGCGAAGGCAGACCTCATTCTATCCATCAGCCCCACGGAACTGAAGCAAGTGAAGAACCGCAGCATATCACGTCAGGTATGGCTCAAACTTGAACCAATTTAGGCATCCAAAGGACCTGCTCGCAAAGCAACGCTACGGAAACGTCTTACTCTTCACAAGACGCAACCTAGTGACGATGTAACACAGCATCTTAATGAATTCTTCGATGCAGTGGACAAATTACTGTTGGGAACATTCATATTTTACTCTTTGATGTGTTATATGTATGGTAGTTTATGTTTTCTCCTTGATCTTCGTTATGTACATCGTTGAATAAATGGTCTCTAAAAATGTGTGTTTCTGGCAATATGGTGTATTGCGTATTTGATTAAAAGGTCAACTTTATAATCTCACAGAGGACTAATTAGAGTCAATATCTAATAGGTTATGGGCCCAGGAGAGATTAGTGAACTTTCCATAGCAAAAAATAAACTGATAAATCGAGGTTACACAAGTTTCGCGCGTGTTCAGCGTGTTGCTATCGGTTTTTTTTTTTCAGAGAAACTTTCAAGATTTATTTGTTTAGCTATCTGAACCTATTCAAGATGGCTTTGGGTGGACAATCACTGTTTAATTTTGAAAAGTTGATCAGTATGACAAACTATAACGACTGGAAATTCACAATGGAAATGTACCTGAAACATGAGGGACTATGGGACACAATTGCTGGCACTGACGAAGATGAGAAGAATGTACAGAAAGCATTATCAAAATTATGTTTATCTGTAAATTCGTCTGTGTATCCAAAACTTCATGGAGCAACGACTGCTTAAGAAGCATGGCAAAATTTACAATCTGCATTTGAAGATACGAGTTTATCTAGTTGTATTGGGCTCTTACAATGCTTAATGAATGTACGATTGGCTTCTGAGAAAAATATGGAGGCGTATTTGTCGAAAATCATGTCACTTGCTCAACAAATTCGAAGCATTGGTAAGAAAATGGACAATGATTTCGTAGCTGCAATTATGCTAAGTGGACTTCCAGCAGATTTCCAACCCTTGATTATGGCAATAGAGCAGGTGTCAAGATTACTAGTGATTTAGTAAGTCAGCGATTAATTCAAGAATCGACGAAACGTCAGTTTGCATCCACAAATGAGACCACAGATTCGGCGCTGGTAGCTAGTAAGCAGGACAGTAAAAACCAGAAGACAAATATCCAACGCAATGTTCGAAATATCAAGCCTTTTAAGTGTCATAAATGTCAGAAACCTATTCACAAGGCGAATGAGTGTAAACAAAGAAGAAACCAAATAAATTTTCAAATTCTGCGAATGCAGTGAGTACTGAAAACGAAACTGTGTTAATAGTTCTAACTGCATCTTCGCATCATAGTGATGGCTGGTATGTGGATTCCGGGTGTTCACGACACATGACGAATCAGAGAGACTCGTTGAACACTTTCCAATCGACCACAGCTGCTAAAGTGACAGTAGCAGATAATACCAATCTTCAGGCTATTGGAGAAGGCGATATTCATCTTTGAGTTACTTGTGACGACAAGAATAAACAGATAACTGCTAATGATGTTGCGTATGTTCCAAGCCTTTCTTACATCCGACTGTCGGTTAGTCAGATGACAAGACGTGGATTGTATGTATAGTTTTACAATGTGCAGTGCGGTATATACAATAAAAGTGATGTAATTGTTTCTGGAACATCAGTAACAACTGCAACTCTAATAAATGGTATGTATCGATTAGATGAAGTGCATCATTACGCAAATGTTGTAGAAATTGACAGTTATGAATTGTGGCATCGAAGATTGGGAAATGTGAATCGTGTAAGCATGCATTTATTAAACAAAAAATGGCTGATGGACTGAACTGGTGCATCGAAGATTGGGAAATGTGAATCGTGTAAGCATGCATTTATTAAACAAAAAATGGCTGATGGACTGAACTGGTCGAACGTCAATTTAGATTCGTGTATTCCCTGCATAAAAGGTAAACAGTCTCGACAACCTTTTCCTAAAACATCAGATAGAAGAGCAAAAGATCTACTTGACATTGTGCATTCTGATGTTTGTGGAACAATGAGCATGGCTTCGTGGAGAGGATCACGATATCTTCTCACTTTTATGGATGATCTGTCAAGAAAATCTTTAGGTTATATGTTAAAATCAACAACAGAAGTCTGTGACACATTCATCGAATTCAGAGTACGAGTAGAAAATGAAACTGGTCGAAAAATCAAAATACTTTGAACAGACAATGGAAAAGAGTTCGTCAATCGGCGCATGGAGTTATTTTTAAAGACGAATGGAATTAAACATGAAACAACAACTCCTTACACGCCAGAACAGAATGGTGTTGCAGAACACTTAAATCGGACAATCATTGAAAAAGCTAGATCAATGTTAACAGATGCAGGTCTAAGTAGACAATTTTGGGCTGAAGCTGTAAACACAGCAATTTATTTGAAGACTCGATCTCCAACAAAAGCTGTTAAGGATGTCACTCCTGAGCAATTATGGAGTGGTCGTCGGATAAATTTGAGTCATTTACGAATCTTTGGGTGTGGAGCTTTTGTACATATACCAAGAGAAAAAAGGACGAAATTAGAAGACAAATCTAAGAAAATTATATTTGTTGGATATTGCGAAGATTCTAAAGCATATCGTCTGATTGATCCAAATTCACCAAAGACAATTGTGAAAGCCCTTGATGTGCAATTCATCGAAAACTCAAAGTGCACTTGTGGAAACAGTATTCCAAACAGTAACCCAATTGACGATAATCGTATAGACAGTCGTCAACTAGCGCCAGCACCTAACATCACTGAAGAGACAACTGAACTGACACAACCTGCTGAAGTTGACAGGAATGCAGTTTATCTTGAATTAGCACAAAGTGACACTGAGAAAACAGTAAATAGCAACGTACATACTCACACGGAAGTTGCGCAGCCAGAAATGCAACCAGAAATTAGAAAATCATCACGTGAAAGAAAACCAAATACTAAATATTTTAATGATGATTTTTCTTGTCTTGCTTGTATTTCTGAACCAAATTAGTATGAAGAAGCAATGAATTGCGATGACTGTGAAAAATGGAAAGAAGTCTTAGATAATCAATATAAATCTTTACTTGAAAATGAAACATGGATTTTGACTGATTTATCACCAGGCAGTAAGGTGATGAATTCGAAATGGGTGTTAAAGGTGAAAGAAACGTCAAATGGTGAAATTGAACGTTATAAGGCTTGTTTTGTAGCGAAAGGTTATTTGATGAAACGTTCTCGCCTGTTGTTCGTCATTCTTCACTTCGCATCCTGTTAGCTTTGTCAGCTGAATTTGACCTTGACGTTTAACATATGGATGTTCAAACTGTGTTCCTATATGGTGATATCGATGAAGAGGTTTACATTCGTCAACCTGAAGGCTACGTGAAGAAGGGGGAGGAGATGAAGGTCTGCAAGCTGTAGAAGGCAATTTATGGTCTAAAACAGGCGTCACGCGTTTGGAATATGAAATTAGATGTGACATTACATAAAATGAACCTAAATAAGTCAGAATATGATTCTTGCATTTACTTCAGAATTGAGAAACAAAATATACTAATTATAGCTGTTTATGTAGACGACTTGATCATTTTCTCTAATAGAAATGATAAGGGGAAGATAGAATTGAAGAAAGGATTAATGAATCAGTTTAAGATAAGAGATCTTGGTGAACTTAGTTGGTGTCTTGGCATGAGAATAAAACGAAACAGGAAACAAGGGACGATTAGTATTGATCAAAGCAAATATGCAGCAAATATACTCAAGAAATTTGGTATGACACATTGTAATCCCGTTGCATATCCATTTGAACCTGGTTCAAAGCTGCAAAAAAGTGAAAATAAATTGACAGATGAGGAAAACCTTGTGTTACATTGCATTCCTTATCAGCAAGCTGTAGGATCACTACCGTATTTAGCTTAAAGCACAAGATCGGACATTGCATATGTTGTGGGAGTTCTAAGCAGATTCAATTCTAATTATCGGAAAATCCACTGGGAAGCGGTCAAACGCATTATGCGATAAATTAAAGGTACAGTCAATGTAGGTCTAATTTACCGAAAAAGTGGAACAACTGAAATTGAAGGTTTCTGTGACGCTGATTATGCATCAGACCTCCATCAGCGGCTATCAACGACCGGCTATATCTTCAAGTTAGCTGGGACAACAGTTTGCTGGACTTCAAAACGACAACAAACCGTCGCTCTATCAACTACAGAAGCTGAGTGTATGGCTCTATCAGCAGCAGCGCAAGAAGCGGTATACCTTCAAGGATTACTTCGTGAACTGTGTGTTACGCATACTGAAAAACCAGTAAGTGTCTACTGTGATAATTGAGGTGCCATTGCACTGAGTCACAATGGTGTGCATCATGCTCGGCCAAAACACATTAACGTGAGGCACCACTATATTCGTGATTTAAATAAAACAGGAAAATTCAGTGTGAAACCTGTAAGTACCGATAAGTGGCAATCTGATTTTTTGACAAAGGCACTGCCTAAAGGTAAACATCAGGTGCAGTCAAGCTGTGAGACTTTCAGAGTTTACGAATTGACATCTCGAGAACTTGTGGGGGTGTTGCGAACATTCATATTTTACTCTTTGATGTGTTATATGTATGGTAGTTTATGTTTTCTCCTTGATCTTCGTTATGTACATCGTTGAATAAATGGTCTCTAAAAATGTGTGTTCCTTTCAATATGGTGTATTGCGTATTTGATTAAAAGGTCAACTTTATAATCTTGCAGAGGACTAATTAGAGTCAGTATCTAATAATTACAAGCAATGGACGTCGATATAAACGGTGATTTACTGTCGATAATGTTGCTCTACAGTTTGCCAGATAGTTACGATAATTTTAGGTGTGCAATCGAATCTCGTGATAACCTACCCGATGTCGAGACACTAAAGGTGAAAATCTTGGAAGAAAACAACGCGAGAATTCAGAAAGACAGTGGAAATGCGAGTGCTGCGATGTTTGTCAAACCGGTCAGGCCTAAACATTTCGTAAACAAATCAAAAGGTGCATTAAGTGACTGTGCCAAATCGGAACAAAAATCAAAACAGAAGCAAAGGCGGGAAAAATCATCATTCAGGTGCAGTTTTTGCAACAAGAAAGGCCACAAAGAAGAAGAGTGTTTCTTCAAAAGGAAGCTAATTGCGCAAGCTGCAAGTAAAGTTGATGAAGCTCATTGCTGTTTTTCCATTAACGAACATGCTCCGAAGTCTCGTGAACCAAACGTTTTGTCGTGTGTAGACAGTGGTTGCACATCACACATGTGTAACGCCCCTAAAGTGTTCACAAGCGTAACCAAAGCGCAAGAAAGTTTAACGCTTGCAGACAACAGTGCTACGCAACTGAGAGCTAAAGGTGACGTAGGCATCAAAATCTCAGCCAGTGATACCAACTCTATTATGCTGCAAAACACTTTGTATGTGACAAAACTCGGAACTAATCTAATCTCAGTCGCAAAGGTTGTGGACAGCAATCACACTGCAATTTGAGAAAAATTTTGCAGTTATAAGGGACACTAACGAAAAAGTTAAGGTGATTGCAAACAGAGTTAGTAACCTGTTTTACTTGCACGAAAACAGCCCAAAGGCCTGTACAGCTGCCGAGAAAAAAATTACGAAAAGTGACACGCAAATCTGGCATGCTCGATTAGGACACTTGAACTCTGGAGATATGATTAGAATGCTCAAGGATGAGTATGTGACAGGCTTAAAATTCAGTGATGCAGACTTCACCAAGTGCACTATATGTCTTGAAGGAAAGATCACATCCACCCCCTTCACCAGGCAGGATGACCTTCTGCAGTTAGTACATTCAGATTTCTGTGGGCCAATGAGAGAAAAATCTCTAGGTGGTGCAAGATATTTTGTAACCTTCATAGATGACCACAGCAGATGGTGTCAAATCTACTTTCTTCGACACAACGGGGAAGTTGTGGACAGATTTGTTGAATTCAAGAACTTTGCTGAAAATCAGACTGGATGTAAAATCAAATCTTTCCCGTCAGATAACGGCAAGCAATACTGCAACAAAAGGATGGACTCCATCTTCCGAGCGGCAGGAATACAGCGACGTCGAACAGTTCATTATACACCACAACAGCATGGTGTTGCTGTACGAAAGAACCGATCCTTGTTGATGTGGCTCGCCGCATGATGCTGGAATCTGGACAGCCACCATCACTTTGGGTCGAAGCTGTTAATACAGCCAACCACATCCGAAACCGCTGCCTAACCAAAGGACTTTTAGGTGGAACTCCATTTGAAAAGTGGATGAAGAAGAAACCAGACCTGTCAAACCTTCGTGTATTCGGTGAAAGTGTCATCATCCTGGACAAATCGCCAAACAAGGGGAAGTTTGATCCGAGAGGCAAGCAAGGAATCTTAGTAGGCTACTCAGACTGTTCAAGTACCTATCGTGTGTCGGTGCCAAAAGACCACAAGATACACACATCACGAGATGTCAGGTTCCTTGATCACAACAGTTTTGAACCCAAACAAGCCTATGTAGACCTCTCTGCAGATGAACAACATCGTTGCCAAAGAAGAAGCATCTCCAAGGACCATTCACCAGGAGACTTGAATGACAACAGAAGCTGTGAGTCAGAGTCATTCTCTGATGAAGAACCACTTTACGGTTTTGAAGAAGAAGAATTCACCTCGCTACCACACGATATCATTTCAGATGATAACCTGTCATGTGACGAGGACAGCAGTTCCTCAAGTTTCAAACCCGCTCCACAGCTTGCACCAGATGTTTCAAGTCATGACATCAACTTTGCTGCTAATGCAACAGAAATCAGTGTTGAGGATGCATTGAACGGTCCAGATAGTAAAGAATGGTTTAGCGCTATATACGATGAAGTCAAGTCGCTAGTCACGAATGAAACCTGAGACATCGTGGACAGACCAGCAACAGAAAAATAATTGACTGCAGAACAGTCTTAAGAAACAAATACGGCAGTGATGGATCCTTGCTACGAAGAAAGGCCAGAATAGTTGCATGAGGATTCAACCAAAGACCCGGAGTTGACTTTGTGGAAACATTCTCTCCAGTTGCAAGAATCGAATCATTTAGACTCCTCATGGCTCCGGCAGTGAAGTTTAACTTGCATGTCTCACAGCTGGATGTCACCACTGCATTCCTCAACGGTGAAATTGATACTGAAATCTTCATGGAACAGCCGGACTCATTAGCCAAGTTCTTACAGAAGATGAGAGATTTAGAGGAGGACCATCACATAGCCAAAAAAGCAGATGATATGCTCCAGAAGTTAAAATCTGGTGACAAAATGTGCAAGCTCACAAAAGCCATCTACGGATTGCACCAAGCTGGCAGACAGTAGCATGCCAAATTAAACGCCACATTGATGTCAATCGGATTGAGCCCACTAGTACAGATCCTTATGTATATGTGGACAGTGTGGGAAATTCTCAAGCCTTCCTGCTCACTTATGTTGACGACATCATAATTGCGTCATCAGACCCGGAAAGGACAAGGCAGATCCAGAACAAGTTATCTGCCAGATTCGACATCAAGGATCTTGGTCCTGTGAAATGCTACCTGGGCATTGACGTAAATCAGTCTTTTGACAAACTCACGCTGTGTCAAAGCGGCTACATCACAGAAGTTTTACACTGATTCCGAATGGATGACTACAAGCCCGTAAGAACCCTGTTGGCGACCGGGATCAAACTGAATGTTGCAGCTGCAAGTACAGCAGATGGGACTCAGTATCCACTCAGGGAACTGCTTGGAGCGTTGATGTACATCGCCATTGGCACTCACCCTGATATATGCCATGCAGTCAACAGGCTAAGCCAATACAACAACAGCCATAATATTGTTCACTGGCAGGCAGCTAAATGAATGCTTGGATACCTCAAGGGAACAATTGACAAGAAATTAACCTACGTCAAGGATAAAGAGGGAATATTCGGTTTTGCAGATGCTGACTGCGGAAATTCTGATGCTGACAGGAAGTCGTTTACTGGTTACAACTTTATCTTGTGCAAGTCAGCAATCTCATGATGTTCACGCAAGCAGAGGACAGTCGCTCTCTCATCAACTGAGGCTGAGTATATGAGTATTACCGAAGCAGCAAAGGAGGCGATTCACCTGTCACCCTTCGTGAAGGAGCTGGGTCTAGCGGAGCTGTCAAACATTGTAGCTACTGTTCAATGACAACCAGTCAGCTGGAAAATTGGTAAATAATCCAGTTTTCCACTCAAAGACAAAACTTATTCGCATAAAGTACCACTTCATTCGCCAGGCCCTGCAAGTTTCTCCACTGAAACTGGAATATCGGTCAACAGAAGACATGGTAGCAGACGTGCTGATGAAGGTCCTTCCTGCGCCGAAGCATGAGATGTGTGTTGTTGGACTCGGACTTCGAACCTAGAACCACAAACTTAAGGACTCAAGTTCATCGATTTATACCTGTGTGTAAAAATTGAGGGGGCATGTTGAGATTAAAATATTTTCGCCGCGTAATATCGTTGGTGTCCACAGATGTTGTTATGTACACAGTTGTCCTAGCAGTGTGTGTTCTCTGTCTGTGTGTGTTCCTTGTTCAGTGTGCGGTCCTTTATAAATAAAGTTCTTCGTTAAACACGTGTCGCTGCCGTAATTTCGAGTCCTAATCCTAACAGGGACAACAGGTATGGCGGCAGCAAGTAGCAGCTGGCACAGTTAGGAGTATATGGTGTGTCTGATGTGTTTGCGTCAGCACAGTAGAACTGTGGAGTTGCAGCCAGCGATGCAGCCCACAGCTCTTAGAATCAGTGGCAGTATGTCAAGGAAGAAAAGTAGTGTAAGTGCTGCACTTGCATACAGCAATCTATGATCTGTAATTGGAGCATTAATATTAGTAAAATGTCTGGGGAAAAGAAAAGGGATACACCCTCAGAAGCAGAGAAGGAGTTCAGTGTCACAGTAGCATTGATGATCATATGGGTCAGATACAAAAAAATGTTAGTGAAGCCAAATATATAACCAATGATTTTGTGGGGATTCTGAAGTAACCATGAGTGATTTCAATGGGGATGTAGAGTTAACTAATAATGAAGACAATGAAAATTTAAACGTAGGGGCAGACAATCATAATGTAAACCCAGGATGTTAGTACATAGTCAATGTGAACTGACTGACTGTAGTTATGATGCCAGAGAAAATGACTCTGATGTCGACTTTATATTAATGAGCAAACAGACGAGTAAAGCACATTAAGTCATGGTATAGCATCACCTGACACTTTACCAACACAGGGTTATGATGATGATATGAGGTGTATGCTAAAATTAATTTTGCAAGAACAAAAAGCAGCACAAAAGAAAACAGATGAAGGGTTAAAAGAAGTTCAATACATTGGAACAAAAGGTTACAAATCTTGAAGCTAAAACTGAGGGATGTTGCAAGAAAATAGAGTATAAAACAAAAGAAAGGGGTAAAAAATTAAAAGTTTGTAAGTCAGAATAAATCAAATGTTTGACCATTTGGAGGATCAAAGTGCAATAATGTGAACAACAATTTATGGCATTAGTATTGTAAGACAGGAACAAAGCAAAGCTATCAAAGCATGTAATGATGAACATAGAATACAATGGCATGTTTACAAACTATCAAAAATGATCATGAACTACTTAATCATAATTTTTCACATGTTGAATCATCTTGTAAAGATATCACAATTGTGATTTAGAGCAAACTTAGAGACATAGAGCAAAAAGTACTTCCTGAGTTGCAAGACAAAATAGAAAATTAAGTTAAACAAAAAGTAGAAATTTGACATGAACAGAAAAGAAAGGAAGGTATTGTTCATGTAAGTGCAATTAGAAATTACACTAAATCGTACAAATTCCATAATTTCTTTAGTAAGGAAACTGCACACCCAGTAGCCTCCATCAGGCAGTTTGATGGTAACATTCTTCAAAATGTGGCAGAAAAGCAAAAAATCAAATTTGTGGCCAGTAGGTTAGAAGGAGAAGCAATATCATGGGGAACAGGAGTCAGTAACACATGTAAAACATATAAAGAATTTTTGCAATCTTTTTTGAATCAATACTGGTCTATTAGCATACAAAACTATGTTAGAAATGAATCTTTTGAGGGCAGAAGCCTTGCAAGTAGTGGTTGTAGCAACTGTAAAGAATTTTTGCAACATTACTGGGAAAAGAGCTAATACTTGACTGACCCAGTATGAGAATAATCGAAATAATTATACTTAAATTCCCAGGATCAGTGGAAAAGAAGTTGATCAATGTAAATAAAAATGACGTCACTCACCTAATGCACACGCTGGAGCAATTAGATGCATTGTCTGGAATATGCAACTACCACACGTCTGGAGAAGGAACAGGCGGCAGAGAGCAAACACAAAACAGAAGTACAAATCAAAATGATCAACAGTGTGACTGGGCGGAAAACAGACAACTGCGTCACAGTTGTAGCCTGTCCAGAAGAGGGAGAGGCACATATTTCAAAGGGTGAACAGTGAAGGTTATTATGGTGGAAACAGGAGTACCATAATAATCGAAATAGGGAACATGCTTCTGAATGGGATAGGGATCATACAGAGCCAGAAAATTAGAGGGTGGTTCAGATCTGGTCTAATTTCGAACGGCTGAATGTAATGGACCATTGGTAAGATTCTTAGGGTATGACGACTGGGATGGAATAAAGAACGCACTCATGGAACAATAGAGGCAGGAATTAAAGGAAGTGTACCAATCAGCAATTGAAACTGAAATACAAAACATGAAATCAATTGCGATCCTAGATTCAGGTAGCTAAATTAGTGCTGCCTCTAGTAATTTATATGTAGAAATAAAGAAGGATACAGATGTTCCTGAGCTATCAGTACAAGGAGTTAAACTAGTTACAGCATGTGAGTCTAGAAAGGAAATGATGAAGAAGCATATTTTAATAGAATTTGAAGTGAAAACAGAACATTCTCAGTGAATGCTATGGTGGCTCCTAGATTTTGCATGAATTTAATTTTGGAGACAATTTAGTTAAATGCTAATAGGACAGTATTAAGTTTTTCCGAAGGTGTGATGATAAGAGAAGAACAGAAGGAACAGGTTAGTGGAAATGAGGCCACACAAAGTAAAACTGATAATGCAAGGGTACAGATTATAAGGGAATAGCTGTACTGGAACTGTAAACCAGACTAAAGCATGTGTGTGTATATGGGGATCACCCCAAATTGTGAGGGAAGTATAGAGGTTAGAATCAAGAAAAAATTCGGAAGTCTTGAGGGATTAAGTAAGGAAGAGGCACACAAGTTGGCAAAAATATTACTAAAGCATCGAAAGCATTTTCAAAGAAACCAGGGTGCATGAAGGATTATAAATATGGTTTCCACATAATCTGTTTAGGCTTAAACTGTATTCCATTCCGTAGGCGAGAAGAGAAGCAGTACATAAAGAAATAAAGTAAATGATTGAATGGTGAATTATTGAGTGATGTCCGAGTAATTATTGCTGTTTGGTTGTAATTGTGTCACAGAAAGATGACTCAAAAAGCGTAACTTTCGATGTCAGAACCTTAAACAAAGTCTTTTTACCACAGATGGATAGGCCTGAAGCACTAGAGGAATTTGGACAGAAGTTCAATGGCGTCAAGATATTAACAAGTGTAGAATTGACCATCAGCTTCTGGTAGATCCCACTAGTAGAAAACTGTAGAAAATTTACCACATGAGGTATGAAGTTACCAAGTTCAGAGTACTGCCATTTGGCGTAGAGATCTTTACATATGCTTTTATATGTACAGTAGATGAGATACTGGGAGAGCAGTATTGAACAAAATTACATTATATACTGATGATATTTTGATTCTTGCCAGAAAATGGAAGGAACACAATGACATGTTGAATCAAGTATTATATAAATTTGAGAAGAATAATATCAGTGTATGTTTGAACACATCTGAATTTGGAAAAGGAGAAATTAAATTTCTGGGGCATACTATATTAGCTGAGGGCATCAAGCCAGACCCAGAAAAGTTAAATGCCACAGGAAAATTTCTAAGACCTAAGAACGAAAAGCAGATGACAGCCCTCTTCAGTTTAACCAGACTCTATCACAAATTTGCCACCAATCAAGCACTTAATGCGAAAGCCCTACTCCAATTAATGAAGAAGAATGCCACATGGATCTGGACCCAGGAGTGCGAACAACAATTTCAAAAAGATAAAAGGTGAATTATGTAATAGTATTGTTTTATGCCATTAAAACTTAATTGGAGCTTTTTGCACCTTTGGTGACAGTTGAGATTATGGATTGGGAGCTCATCTGTATCAGTTCATAGGAAATGGAGATACAGCGAAAAGAAAATTCATTGCCTTTGCCAGTCAAGTACTATACAATTGGGAGAGAAGATATTCGGTAACAGAAAAGGAACCGCTAGCAATGGTGTGGGCGTTGAAGAGATTCAAATACTATGTTAAGGGAACGAAAGTAAAAGTGCTTACAGATCACAAGGCTCTGTCATTCCCGACTGGTTCTTGGCTGAGTCATAACAGATTAGTGAGATGGATTTTAGCGCTTCAGGAGTATAATTTGACAATAGAAGACTTTCCAGGGGAAAGCAATACAGTAGCTAATGCATTATCCAAATTGCCTGTGCATGTGGATAAAGCAGACTTAAATGATACAGGGCAGAAAGAAGTCTCCATATTATACCTAACAAAAGTAAAACACAAAGAAAAACTAAAGAGCATATTAAAAAATATGAGAAGGGAACAGAATGGAGAAGACACTGTTAAAGAGATAAAAGCTGATCGGAGTAGGAAAGTGAATGACAAGGTGAGAAATACTGCATCATACATAAAGGTTTATTGTATAGTGGAGCAGACCCAGAAGAACAGCTGTGGTCTCTTGGCCAGAATATGAAACTGAGAGGCGTGTATGGTACATAAATTTCACACATGCTCATTTTGGTGCCAAGAGATGTGCAGACACAATTAAGGAAAGTTGCTGTTTCCTTAATTTAGAAAAGATGGCACAGAAAATTCTAAAAATCATATTATATGTGTCAGGAAACAGAAACTTCAAGCTCTAGCAGCGCAGGGGAAATGCGTACCATGATTCAGACAAAAATACTGGAAAAGGTATGTGTTGACCTCTATGGTCCCCCTCCCTCCTCATGAGGAGTATTGGAAAAATATGTTGAGGTTATCTTGACATGAAACCTATACTACTTTTTTAATAAAATCCTCAATCAAATATGAATGGAAGATCATTTTAATTGAATCAACTGTGGGTTCTTGGTGAAACATTAAAATTAATTGAACAAACCTTGTTTTTGGCCTTGTTTCACAATTTTGCACGACCTAGGTTTCGGATCATAAGCCCGTTTTCAAGTACATTACTGTTTCCCCAAAGATGTTAATGCACAGATAAAAATGATGACCAGGCAAAGATAATCATCTCAACTTCTTAAGGTATCAATCCATAGCTTAATGTACAATTATGTCAATGACCTTTTTTTTAGCAAATTACATTCATTATTACACACTCAGCAATTACACTACAATGACTGGACTAAAGTTATGCATCACTCAAGAACTTTTTAATTACGATGGACTGGGGCCCAAAGTTTTGTTTCTATCCTGGGGTTGTGATCTCATCTAAAAGAGGTGAATAACTGAATTGGGTTTGCTCACTTAATACACAACATACATTTAGAAATTAAAAGACTGATGCTTATATCTCAACACCTATTTTTAAGGTTACCCTACTAATACTCCTTTCGTGGAGAACAAAGCAAGTATTTTCAAGCACTGTATTCAAAATATGAGGTATATAAGTTCAATATTGTGTTGGACAACTTGGTTACAATACAATATTGTTACACAAGGTTATTTCATGTGTTTTCATTACGCAATCATCCTTTTTTTATTCATGTTTATCTCGAAATGCTGCCATTTGTAGGCCATTGTCTCTGGGTAAATATTGATTGCTGGTAATGTGAGAGTGTTTATCTGAAATGGGGCAAAGACCGACACTGTGTGGCTTGACCCCATTTTGTGGAGTAAAATGCCGCATTTTTAAAAATATTTTTTGCTAAATTGTAAATTTCTCTGTAATTAATCATCAGAAAGAACTTGAAGTGGTTACAGAGAACAACTCATTCTCTCACCAATGTGAAATCGTGGAAAAACCTACCTCTCATTGATCACAATGTTAGAAAAACTGAAAACTGCAAGGCTTTACACCTACTTATACTGCATTTATAGTTTCTACACCTAAAGTGACTAACACTCAAGGGATTTCCTTTTGCTGTTTTCGCAATAGTAGTTCTGCAAGAGTTTAGTTCTGCAGGTTCAAAAAATAACGTGCCTTAGACAGACCTTGTCCACACTTTCAATGAATTGTCTTCAACGTATTTCGATTTTTCAGTGAAAATACACTTACAGTGCACTGTGGCTCTTTCATTGCATTCCGCTATTGGCAGTTTGTTATCATTCTTCATAGTCAATAAAGTGATGATATGCAGTTGCCAATGAGAAGTGCACAATAATATAAACGTGGTTGTCACAAATACGAGATTCATTCAAATGAAACCTGGTCAGTGCGTCTACCTTTGCCTTACACGTAAGATGGCAGTACATAACTGCAGGTATGGTGGTGCCGTCTATTGATAGAGAGACTGATGTGTGCACACCGTTTGATGTTGCACAGCGCCAGTGTGGTTTCACGCTGAAGAGAAGGTGGTCACACCAGTTTTCGCCCACTACTGTACACGCAGGTGAATAAGCAGGAACAGCGAGGAGTGATTTGATTTTTGGCGTCGGAGGGAGTTAGAGGCCATGAAATGTATCAGTGGATGAAGGCTGTGTACGGTGAGTACAGTCTGAGTCGTTCAAGTGTTGGGGAATGGCGCAAACAATTCCATGACGCGTGCGAGTCACTGGAAGACGATGCTCGTCCTGGACAGGCTCATTGTGTCATCACACTGGGAATGGTTGCGGAATGAATACTTTAGTCTTGGACAACCGCAGAATCACTGTGGACAAGATCCACTGGTTACTGGGTATTAGCGTGCGCACCACACACCATAATGCATCAACACATGAAATTTCGTAAAATCTGTGCGCAATGGGTTCCCCACCAACTGTTGCGTATTGTCACAGGTGATGAAATGTGGTGTTACCATTTTGAACCAGAAAGCAAGCGTCAGAGCAAGCAGTGGAAACATGTGACTTCACCATCTCCAAAGAAATCAAAGTCCTTGCACACCAGTTCTGGTAAGGTCATGATGTCCTTTTTGGACCACAAGGGTCCACTGCTTGTCAAGTTCCTGGAACAGGGAACCACCATCAATGCCCAGCATTATCAAGGCACTTTACAGAACCTTAGACGAGCCATCTAGCTGAAATGCTGAGGCATGTTGGCCAATGGCGTTATCCTCATGCATGATAATGCCCGCCCACACATGGCCAATGCGGTGAAGATGACATTGCAGCAGTTTCAGTGGGAGATACTGGCTCAGACACTGTACAGTCCTGACCTTTCACCGCGTGATTTTCATGTGGTTGGACTTCTAAAACAAGCTATTCGCAGACATCGATTCGCAACGGATGACGAAGTGTGTGACTGGGTCCAAGCCTGTATCCGACGGCAGCCTACTAGCTTCAAGGACCGGCTAGTGAAGCCAACAGTTTTGACAACTATTTTTCTGTATGTTTACTGTGTATAACTACATTTTTGAGTTAATAAAATCGTTACCGTTACTTTACACTAGTGATCGGGTTTCATTTGAATGAGCTTTCTATTTGGCTGTTTCGAATATCTAACGATTTCTGACGTGTTTAAGTTGGTATTTAGTAGGTCAGCTCACACAGATGTGTGTGATACAATATACTAGCTAAGTCCATTTACGAATCATAGGAAATTACCAACGCGCAGTGTTACAGGAAACCATGTTCCGTCCTGTTCCCTTCCTATCATTCATCACGCGAACCTTTACTAATAGTAGCATGCAACAGAAAAGCCGAGGTGGAAAAAAAATACACCCAGGGCCGATTCGAAACATTTTTCAACCCAAGCGACTTTGGCGCACCTCTCTCTCCCTTTTCGGTCGTACACTTTCACCTATGTCAGTACTAATCCTGCACTGTATATGAATCTTCCACTTGGCCACCCCTCTCAGGTTGATGGCCGAAGTGGTTGCTATTAATTTCGATGCCTCTATCAACTTGTCAGCCCAAGCGGCAGATTGTGTCACTTCAGCCCATCACAAACAACGACGTGTCTGCACAGCCAGATCATTGCGTTAACAGAAGACTGCACAGATGGGAGATGTGTGCAGGCTGGCAATTTGAGTTGGAGGTTTGAGCGAAATGGCTCTAGTATCTGGTTTCAAATCACATCTGCACAAACAAACTGGTGTGTACCGACAGGACATTGCTGCTAAAATGGCGTGCGAAATTTGTTTAACTGTTTATTCAGTCTAGTGTTTCTCATCTGCGTGTGCACAATGAATTTTGTAATAGCAGATAGACATCATTGCTTTAGAGGGTTCGTTGGTGAATTTTTTGTCATGTATAGGCGGTGTACACGTTTTGGGAAAATTAAGTGCAAGGATTTCAGCTATCGAGATAAGAAAACAGCTACTTATAATTCTTTAATAGAGAAATTACGAGCGATAGATGCTAGGGCAAACAGGGTAACGGTAATTCGTTGCATGCCGTTTTCCGCAGGAAGGTAAGCAAAGTAAAGAAACCTGCTTGATATGGTGCCAGGGACGACGTAATATATAAGACAATATTTTGGTATTTTTACCTTTTGTGCTTTCTGTTTGATTTCATCAAAGATGAAATATATGAAACACATATTGAGGTTCATCTTGTAGATAAAAATAATTATTACTTGTCTTTTGCTACTCTTCATTTATCTACAAGATGAAAAACATACAAGAAACGACTGAGATAGGTTACTGCAGATATTAACGTAGAGCTGTAACCATTTCCTGTTTTAGATACTACTGACAGAAAACATTTCATTAAACTGAGATGGCACTAGCATGTGGATAACTTAACAAAAATTCTCTCTAATTATGTTGGTGTGCAAAACAGATTGCTAGTATACTTGAGCTCAGTACTGTCCTATGCCATGATCTTAAGTGACATTGTATCAAAAAGAAATAGGCCCTATTTAGTCTAAAAAAAATGTGCAGTCAGAATATTGTGTTAAGGTGGTGATGAAAGGTCTTGCAGCAGTGCCTTCAGGGACATAGAGATTCTTGTTTTACTTCCTAGTATCACAAGAGTGAATTAGATTTGAATTGTAGAATCCACTATCAAAGTACATAAGGTAAAACTTTCCAGAAAGACTATGAATCCTCATCTACAGTTCAGAATAGAGCTTTATATTCTGGTACATAAGCCTATAATAAATTGTTGGTTGGCTTCACTCAGTGAATTGAAAATCCCGACTGAGAAACCAATTAATTATAGCTCATTATTGGCGACACCTATAATGTCTAAGAACATAGAGTTTCAAGCACATTTAACCATAAAAATATTATCTGTACCTTGGCAGAATTGATGTATTTCAGAATTTAGGTACTGGTACTTTATTTGCCTTCGTGAAATTCTCCATCATGACAGAGTAAATAGCTTCACATGTGTTGGGTATGATTTCATTCAATACTTGTCTCGAAATTGCTCCTTGTAGTTTCTTCCTCTTGGCAGGAAACGTCAGAGTTGGCCGCTCATGTGGAGAAATTGCTCATCACATACAAGTATTTTTTCATATTATACAAGTGTCTATGAACATCAAAAGGTCTTTGTATGTTTCGAAATCCACTTGCAAATAATTACCCCAATCTCTGAGTTCGCTCTGCCACTTGCAAAATAAATTTATGTGCTAAAACTACCTTCACTTAACCTGCCACTATCTACACCATTTCAATTGGACTTTCTGTTTCTTGCATTCTGTTTGCAACGCAAATAGAATTTCCTCCATTACAAATTTTTGAGTAAACGAAGTAAATTTTTGTGGCTACTAGAGCCTAGGCACTCACTGCTGAAATTTCCGTCCTGTATCGAAAGCTGGCGGGCGAGCAGTAGACTGACTCTCGTCGTTGGAGTACACCACATTTGCAGCGATGCATGCACAGACATTTGTGTAAATATTTTCGCAGCCAGAGCATTGCTTGTGGATGGGCCTTTAAATGGGCTGGTTCAGCATACCCTCAAAATACAGCAGGCCAATGAAACGAATTAGTATCTGTCGATTCAGACATAATATTCGCTGTCGGGCTGGGCTAGCTCTTGAGTGGGTGACCACCCTGTCTGCCCTGTTGCCAAGTGTGGTGCACTCAGCCATTGTGAGGCAAACTGAGGAGCTACTTGATTGAGAAGCAGCAGCTCTGGTCTCATAAACTGACATATGGCTGGGAGAGCAGTGTACTGACCACATGCCCCTCCATATCCACATCCAGTGACGCCTGTGGCCTGAGGGTGACTCCTCAGTCAGTACTGTTGAGCCTTCCAAGGCCTGTTCAGACGGAATTTAGTTTAGTTTTCATGTATAATATTGGATCTTCTTCCTGTTCAAACTAATGTAAATGGTAAGAAATGCGATTTTTATTATTATTATTCATTTTTAACTGTGCACCAAATAGCGATTTTTTTCTGTTGACAGCTGACATACAAAGTTGTAGATAACACAGGTGCTTCCAAAAATTGTTGAGCCCTTCTGCAGAACAATAACTTCATTGTTTTATTGGTATTGTTTTGACGGCACTCTAACTCGAGTTTTGACATATGGAAGAAAGAGAAGGTTATGGACTCATCCCTTGAATGTCGACCAAGATGGGCTCTTTACTTAAAGAAAATGCAGAAAACTATCCAGAAAAATTTTGTTTTTTGTACAGAATCATAATAAATAACAGTATCCGTTGCAAAACATTCAAGAAATATTCCAAGACAATAAATTTTCGCAGGAGTATAGCAGCAGAAGAAAAATTGTGTATGACAACCATGATGTGTTAGTTAACAGTCATTGGTTTGAAGGAGAACTGTATGCAGAACGTGGTATGGTTGCCTCCATTATAGAGAAACTCTTGCACAAACATTCGGCTCTTAACAGGAAGGGAGTTTATTGCATTCCTGAGAGTCAGGAAGTGAGTGTGTTCATCAAAGCCAATTTGTCCTTTCAGAGATGCAAAAATTCTTCTTTAATATTTTTTCCTACTAGTTTTTTTCTTAATGATGAAGTACTTGGCATCGACTGGAGCCTATGACTACTGTCAAAATGAACTTAATCTTGAGACATGTAGATTCAGGAGGGAAAATTCTTGAGATAATTACATTTGGCTCACAATTTTTGTTTCAGCTGACACGGAACTGTGAACAGGTCCTGGAATTAAATATATTTTGAGAAATTTTAGTGGTAAAACCAGGACCATCTGGAACTGCGTTTCAATGAACTTTCCCACGATTACCATCCTGATCTTTTTAGCCAGGCTGTAAGATTACTTACTAACAGGGTATACTTGAGACAGCAAGGGTAACTTGGAACAAAATTCGGGTATTTTGTTTTCAGTACTGGCACCACTGTTAAAGCGATTCTGAAAAAGTTTTCACATCTGTGCATTTTGAAGCTGTATTGCGTAAACGACAATAGCAATTGTTTTATATTTCAGGGTGTGGTAGGAATTAATTCAACGATACAGAGTACGCCAGAAAAATATATACACACTTTAAGGAACGAAAAGTATTGCTTATGTGTTTATTTTGCATTCAATAATTGATCACACATGTTGTACAACCTTCAGTTTAACACATGGTTACTTTAAATGTTCAAAATACACATAACAGAACGATTAGCAGTCGTTGCAACTACGTCAATCAATGTTACAGTGGAGATCACTGCACATGTCGCTGTAATCTCCTGGCGAAGTTCCTCCAGCGTGCGTGGCTTACATCGATAGACGTTATCTTTCACAGTTCCCCACAATTTAATTGTGCGTCGACACTCCATACTTACTTCATCCCAAACTGTTCGTTATCAGTTATATCAGTTACTGTTTGCTGATATCATTCGCAACATTGCATTCGGCGATCAGGATCACCATCATTAATCGCATGCAGTAATCGTGGAATGTAAACATTCAACTTTGCAGCTTTCAGAATTCTTCGTACACTTGTACTGAAAACCCCCTCTTCACGTGCACATTGCTTAGCAGACTTCTGTGGAGAATTAAGAAACGTTTCCAACATGAGAGCCAACAAAGCAGGACTTGTAGCTGCATACTGCCTTCTTGATCTTCCTTTGTGAAGATCACAAATTGTTCGATGCAATTCAGGCTTGTCAATGATATGTATAGTTGTTAGATGGGTGAGCAGTCCTGTTTCAAACTCCCACCTCCACTGACACTGACTTCAACGGGATTATCAAACTTCAAAAACCACTTCACAGTACATTCTCATTGCTCGAATGTCAAGCGTGTTCCAGCTATCTTGTTTTTTCAATGCCGAATGAAAGTAATAACATATGTTGAGCCAAAGATCATACTACAACACACTCATAACTCAAATAGAATGACAATATCGATATCTCGATAGAGCCTGAGAAAGAATGTATACAATTTTCTGGCGGACTTTGTATTTAAAGGTCAACATTTTTACTTACATTACGTAAAGTAACCTTAATTAGCACTCATACATTATTAGAGACAGAAGATGTCCATGCCATATCCTAACCACATTTGCGATTTATAGCGGCAGACAAGATCAGTGTGGCCACTCAGTATTATATTTGAATTATTTAGATTTGTTCTAGAAGGTGTCCATTAAATGTTACTTGGGATGGTGTCCCACATTAGGTGGGAAAGCGTTGTAATGCTCAATTTTAATTTTTTTATTTCGTCCCAAACCATTGTGATATGGGAATGGGACATAAGAGAGAACATGGAGAAAGGAAATACCACATTTTTTCAGAGGAAAATTTGCAGTTGGGAGGGGAGGCAGTAGTAAATAAGAAGCCTAGTCTTCGATAAGCTACAGAAAGATTGAATTCCAAAAAATATTATCAACAGAAAGATAAACAACAGGAATGAGGGCAAATATAGCTCTCTGCCCGCTCTTATCACTATAGAGTAGGGGTCTTCAAACTGTGGCCCATTGGCCAACACCTGCGCATGAACTCCACCAGTCAGGCACAAGGTAATGGGTAAGACATGCATGGTATCCGAACTGCTGTGTTTCTATATATATTACAGTCGATCCTTGCTCGTCGAGCACATCCAGTAACAAGTGATTCGCATAATGAGTAGAAGAAAATGTAAGAAACTGACTCGCTTAAGAATGATGCTTTGCACAAAGACTGTTTAATGTTATTTTTTCCATCTTCTATAGCCATTTGAATAACTACTTTCTTGCCTCGGTCGGTCTTGGCCACCATAAATGAACAATACATAAGTCACGTGTTCGCCTATGAACTCTAAAGTAGAGGCTGCGGCAATGCTGCTTTTAGTCAGCTGTACTGCTTGGACAATGCACCTCCCGTCGCAATTGTTGTCACTTGTACCATTGGCCAAGCCTCCGCGATGATGTTGGAAATTCACTGCAACGGTATTACAAGAACTTTTCTTCACTGTTGCATAGTAACCCTTCACCTAGTAGTATCTGTTTATGAGTTCCAATCCTGATTTATCGTCGGTAGCTAAGACGAACTCCATACAGGGTGTTACAAAAAGGTACGGCCAAACTTTCAGGAAACATTCCTCAAACACAAATAAAGAAAAAATGTTATGTGGACATGTGTCCAGAAACGCTTTGTTTCCATGTTAGAGCACATTTTAGTTTCGTCCACCTACGCTCAATGGAGCACGTTATCATGATTTCATATGGGATACTCTACCTGTGCTGTTAGAACATGTGCCTTTACAATTGCGACACAACATGTGGTTCATGCACTATGGAGCTCCTGCACATATCAGTGGAAGTGTTCGTACACTTCTCAACAACAGATTCGGTGACCGATGGATTGGTAGAGGCGGACCAAATCCATGGACTCCACGCTCTCCTGATCTCAACCCTCTTGACTTTCATTTTTGGGGGCATTTGAAAGCTCTTGTCTACACAACCCCGGTACCAAATGTAGAGACTCTTCGTGCTCGTATTGTGGACAGCTGTGATACAATACGCCATTCTCCAGGGCTGCATCAGCGCATCAGGGATTCCATGCGACGGAGGGTGGATGCATGTATCCTCACTAACGGAGTACATTTTGAACATTTCCTGTAACAAAGTCACGCTGGTACGTTCTGTTGCTGTGTGTTTCCATTCCATGATTAATGTGATTTGAAGAGAAGTAATAAAATGAGCTGTAACATGGTAAGTAAGCGTCTCCGGACACATGTCCACATAACATATTTTCTTTCTTTGTGTGTGACGAATGTTTCCTGAAAGTTTGGCCGTACCTTTTTGTAACACCCTGTAGAGATGACCACAAGGGAGTAGCTATGTCTGCTTCGAATTTCATTAACAATAATGCTATGTCTCTTTTTCGACTAACTTTGAAGCATGTGCATAAAAAAATATCTTTAGACAATTTTCTTCTAAAATAAGATGTACTGTGCTGTAAATACAAAATTACATTACTGTATTATAAATCTATTTGAGTACTATTTTTTCGGAATGGAACATATTGACCCATTATACACGCATTCCTATGGAAACAAAGTCTTACTTAATATGGATTAATTACGAGTAATGTTCAAGAACGAATTACTATCATCAAGTGAATTTTCAATAATCAGTTCATTAAGGTACACATTAACTGGCATATGTAATGTAACTGAACGTTTTAATTGTAATTACTTATATGAGATTACCTGAAAATGTATTGTACTCAAGTGACATGGTGTTGGGTTGTTTGGGGAAGGAGACCAGACAGCGAGGTCATCGGTCTCATGAGATTAGGGAAGGATGGGGAAGGAAGTCAGCCGTGCCCTTTGAGAGCAACCATCCCAGCATTTGCCTGGAGCGATTTAGGGAAATCATGGAAAACCTAAATCAGGATGGCCGGATGCAGGGTTGAACTGTCGTCCTCCCGAATGCAAGTCCAGTGTCTACAAGTGACTTGCATAGGTAATACACATATTTGAAATTAAGCATTGTGATTATTGAGCTTTATGAAAAATATAACTTCCCTTACAACTGTTTAGAATTGTGGGTCAACGGCGATAGCAGATGACCATCAGTTAGTTTAGATCAGCAAATACTTTTGTATATTTCATTTTGGAGAATGTTTTTTCATGGAGATAAGTAGCGCCGGTAGTGGAAAAGAAAGCCATGAGCAAAATTATGCAACTGATTAAACCATGTCACTGGAAGACTCTTGTAAAATTCCAGCCATGATGAATTTAAATATTTATCTACATAAAAATCGCTACATTGGAAATCAGCCTCTTCCAGTTGAAGTTCTTGGCCAAAAAGGCGTTAAAAGTATGTTGAAAATTATTGATACCATTTACAGTTGCATCAAGAGCTGCAAACTGAGACTCAAAATTTATTTTTACAGTACTCAAATTTTCAGTTGCGGAATCTAGATGAAATGGAGTCCCTGGTTGCTAATTGAATATTTGGAGTAAGTATAAATATATGAAACATTTGTTTTGGTTCAGTTGAGACTGAAGCAAAACAATTTTTTGCGGAAAGAATTTAATATGAATGTACAAACCATGCAGTACTGGATTTTACCTTGTTGTTGTTGTTGTTGTTGTGGTCTTCAGTCCAGAGACTGGTTTGATGCAGCTCTCCATGCTACTCTATCCTGTGCAAGCTTCTTCATCTCCAAATTTTTAATTCAGGTCGTTGATATGTCTAGTTAGATCTGTATAAAATGATTACCTCCATAAACACTGCGATTTCTTTCATGTGAGAAAGTTTCGAATGTTGGGTGGAGCTCAAAACATCGCATCAGAGCTTTTCCAGAGCTAGGCCGTGGTAAGTCATTTCTTCAATCTCTTCAATAAATTCGGGGGACTGACGTTGGTTGAGAGCATGTGATCTTATACAGGGTGAACAGTAATGAAACCGACGAACTGCAGGGGTGGATTCCTTACTGGAAATGGAGAAAAAAAGGTCCAGTGAATATGTGTCCAGAGATATATCGTTGGCAAGGTAGATGGTGCTGACGAATGACAGTTCTAAGATCATGTGCCCTATGTTCCTTGCGTGTTGCAGGAAGTACGATTCGCACAGTGTACTGTAAGCAGCAGAATGGTCCAGTATTCATTTCAGGAACAACCCGAGATGGTGTTTGTGTACAGCTAAGCACATGGAAACGGTCGAGAGGCAGCACATTTACACTAAAACAAGTACCCTCTCAGACATCAACCACATCACACAACATTTTAAGCGCTTTTTGTGCATTTGTGTGATCTCGAGTCTTTTCATACAGACGAACGTGCAGGGAGGTGGTGTACTGTGTGCACCAGATCTGGAGGACTGGGTTCTACAGAACTTTGACACGAACCCTAGGGCAAGCTCCAGGCAAGTTGCCTGCCAACATAGTTTAAGTCAAAGCACTATTATGTTTATCCAACATGACAATAGTTACTATCCCTATCACCTGCAGTATAGAAGTAACACAGGCACATGGTCAGAGGAACTGTCATTTGTCAGCACCATCTACTGTGGCAGTGATTTATTTCTGGACACATGTTGATAGGACCTTTTTTCCTCTATTTCCAGTCAGAAGTCCATCCCTGCAGTTTGTCAGTTTTATTAATGTTCACCCTGTATAATTAACAGCTGACATGACTTAGCTTCACAACTACTCGCATATCCAAGCAATTGGCACACAAAGACTGTTGATGAATAATGTGATATGCAATTAATGGTATTGATCCACCATCATTTTCTTCCACCTTTGATACGACAGCTACAACATCTTTATTTTTCCACACTCGTTTTTACACAGTCAGGTGCGATAGACCTTAAGGTTTTCCATTGAAATTTTCTTTTTTGAAGAGCATTTGCCGCTCTAAAAACTTCTTCTCCTTTAATTCTGCGAACATCAAGAAGCTCTTCATGCACTTCATATATTTTGGTCAACCCTCGAATAAAAATTAACACCTGTGCAGTGTCTGAAACACACGTTGACTCATACAGAGCTAAAGAGAACCTTCCTTCAGTATTGAGTGTTCTCAGACAGTTGAGTTAATATAGAGGGCGTATCAAAAAGAATCAACCGATTTAAAAAATCATAACTATTATGTTATTTGAGATATGTGCTTAACAACATACCGTCGGAAAGAGAAAACTCTTGAGTTTTACATGGTTCCCGTTAGGTAGCAGCAGTGTGCACCCACTTCAGTTCTAGTAAAAATGGTTTCGGGACAGCAGAAAGCATTTTGTGTTCTACGTTTTGCACAGTGTGGGTCAGTAATAACTGTTCAGCCTGAATTTCGTACTAGGTATGGTGTGAATCCTCCTACAACACAGACCGTTAGACGATGGCATGAACAATTCCGAGAAATAGATTGTTTATGTAAAGACAAATCGCTGGGCCATCCCGGAGTGTCTTATACAGATGTGGATGCATCCACCACAGTTTCACAAGGAGTCCATAGAAATCCGTTCGCCATGCAGCTTGACAGCTCAAAATGCCCCCAAGGTCCGTCTGGCGTGTGTTGTGTCGACATTTATACATGAAACCATACAATATTCTGCAAGCTCTTCGTGAAAGTGACTTACAAAAAGGTGTGAAGTACTGTAATTTCGTTCGCAAGATGGAAGATGAGAGTTTCCTTCCATGCTTAGCGTTTAGTGACGAAGCAACATTCCATTTAAATGGAAAGGTGAACCGTCATAATGTGAGAATATGGGGTATGTTACATCCATATGAAGTTGCACAACATGAGAGGGACTCTCCAAAATTTACTGTTTTGTGCAGTTTTACAGGAAAATGTGTATGGTCCATTTTTCTTTGTCAAGAACACAGAAATCACATATCTCGATATGCTTGAGAACTTTATTTTCTCACAGTTGGCGACTGATTCGAACGATTTCGTTTACCAACAGGATGGAACACATTGGCTTGTGGAAGTGTGGGAAATTTTAATCAAAGGATTACTGAATGATGGATCGGTTGCACTCAACCGAATTATTCAGTCTTACATTTTTGGCCTCCAAGGTCACCCGATCAGATTGTATGTGATTATTTCTTGTGGGGTTTTATAAAAGACTCTGTTTATGTGCCTCCATTATCAACAACAATGAATGAAATGAGACATCGCTGAACAGCAGCTGTGCAAGCTGTAACTCAAGACATGCTCGCTGCAGTGTGGGAACAATTTGAATACCACATTGACACATCCCATATTTACAGAAATTCACACAAAAGGTACGCAACTGGAAATCAAGATGATGCCAATTAATGATATTAAGGGCAAGGGTTCTGTGTAAAAAATTTCATAGGATTTATTTTTAAGGCAGTTTTAATTAGATTAAACACTCATTGTTACTTCACTAAGAAACTGTAGTCACAAAACACACTAGTCCCATGATATTTTGCTTTTCAGATTGCACATGTTGCATTACCCACGAGGTGGTGCTGTACTACTGCAATTAACGTTTCTAACCTCTGGAAGACTTCACTGCTATACATTTATCATTGTCAGAAATAGTCGTAACAATATGTAAATTGCAGCAGTCCTGAAGCGAAAATTTGCATGTGCTTCAACAGTACAGTATTTGGGTATAATGAACTGTAAAACGCCCAACTTTACTTGAGCCATACCAGTAGTGTTCACAGGGAAAGGAAGATTAACCTATATTTCCGCCACATGGCGAGAAATGTTGCCATGGGGAGATATCCCACAGTGCTGCTACAGTATGCAGCTCATGCTACGTTCTGACCGCTTACTGTGGTGTTAATGATGTGCAGAAGTAACAAGGTTTCTTGAAACAACGTTACAGCGATTGCCACGAGTGGCATTTATTTGTAGCAATGTATATGAAATAAAATAAAGGCATCAGCTCAAGGTCAAACAATAAGCAGTTCGCTGCTTAATGACTATTGCTGTGCCACTTGGTGCCAGTGTGTAAAGATTGGCAGTAGTGGTAAGAGTCAGTAAAAAATTCGAGCTGTTCTGAGAAGTTCTGAGCAGTACTAGTGTATTAGACATATTGTAGCTAGGTCTTGGCCTTTGGGACTTAGGGGAAAAGCCAGTGAAGACCTTAGGCTAAAAGACCCCTGCTATAGAGGAACATTGTTTGCTGGAAAACTTCAATCAGCCGCAAAGTGGCCCCTGCTTCAAACTGAGTTCGGTGTTAGGCTAGTTGTCAAAGAATATTTTGATATGAAGGGCATAGTAGAACCAACATTTAAAAGTTATGTGCTTGCTGTATAATAGACAAAATTATTTTAAACAGGAATAAAAATGAAATTAAAATTAGATTTTCTGAGAATGTGAAAAGATGTAGAGCTGCTGTAAGTGTAGATACAATAAAATCATATTTTGAAGATGTGGATATGGTCTACGATCAGCTATAAAATTAAATGATGACAAAGAAAATTTGTGCCCAATCGGGACTCGAACACAGATTTCCTGCTTATTGTGAGGTTTCGCCTCTAAATTTTTTTCGTTATTGTTCGTTGCATTTATTTGGGGCAGACATCCCATGGCACCTACTCTAGTTCACTGTTGATCCATTCACTCAGTTTTTTTTTGTTACAGAGGGGAGCTAACCCTCTGAGCTACCATGCCGGCTACCATTAGGTCGTGTGAGTATGACTCACAACGGCACCCAAACGTCCATATGTCGTCAGTCACTTGTCTACAACCAGTACTCAAACAGCCATTACATATATTCCTGTACAGGTGAGACATTTTACTTGAAAGTCACTTGCCTGGTGTCAGAAGTTAAATAATGGCAATATTGGAATGTCTGTGTTATTCGAATTACAATGCAATGTTCCTTTGGCCATGCATTCATGGGTCTGGCCATAAGTTGTGCTAAGGTAGGCTAATGCTAAGGCTACTCTCTGCGATAAGTGGGAAATCCGCGTTTCTGCATGCATGGCAAAAGGAACATCACATCATAATTCAGATTAACACAGGCACTGCAATATCATACATATTTTCAAGAGATAAATGTTCAATACATGCAATTTTGCCAAATGCTGTATTGAGTTATGATGAAACATATATTGCAGGTGAGCAAGGGAAGGTGAAACTACTTTAAGGAGAAAATGCAAACATCATTAAAGAATCATCAATTGCTCAAAATCAAGCACATCAGTAATTCTTGCTGGTACAACATCTTTATATTGTCATTCTCCATGCATTGTGTACAAACCAGAACAGCTATACCATACATGGATAGAAGGTGGTCCTAAGCGTAACCTTTTTTAATTGCTCAACATCAGGATCGTTTGAGAATGCAATTTTTGAGGGCTTTTCACGTCAATACATTAGGCGGTCATCCTGAAGTCATAATAAGAGGTAATTTGGCAAGCCACATATCAGTGACATTATGAGAAGAATGAGAGCTGAATAAAGTGTGGTTTGTGCTGTAACCTACAAAAGCAACTCATTTATATCAACCTTTGGACCTAGCTTTTTTTAGGCCATAGAAGCTGAAATTGTAGAGAAGCAGCATACTCACGCATTATAAAATTCACATCAGTCTTTCCATTGTGTGCCAGCCTAGTCCGCTGTAACTAGCTCTGACATCATAAATATTGCGCAATACTTTAAAATGAAGTAAATAACCTGAAACGTTTCTAGCATGTCAGGAGTAATACAAAATCAATTTGTGTTGAATATCAGTTCAATAACTTCAACCATTTTCGAAATTTGGACGTTTTTCTGTAAAAATCATTGGCGCAACAGAAAAGAGCTAGAAACTTAAAAATTTATATTTAGATTCCTTTTGCATAATAATTTGGTAGAAACAGTATTCTGGATCTCACTAATTAAAATTTTAGTTGAAATTCATGATTTTCTGGATTTAATCTTAGAAATTAAGGAAGCAAGATAGATTAAGTAGGCGAACAAATAAAGCTAGGATGTTTAAATTTAAGTAAAAGGGAGATCCGCTATAATCATAAAAATGTGAGAAGTTTCAACAGAATTACTATAAAACTATAGCTATAGCGTATCTCCAAAGAGCAAGTTCAGAGCTCGTCTACTGCGTGTACTGTAATTAAATTAATTCTCTCGCCCAAAATATTTGACTTAGCCACGTCAGACTTTTATTATGATTACTTACTTGTGTGCTGATTGCACAATTAAATTGAAAGCTTCATCGGCCACCAGCAAAGGAAGCAATGACTTATTCGATATCTTAAAGTGGTGCATTACTAGCCCAGTGGTTAGTCGGGAGAGCAGATTTGATCAGGCGTTCCCTTAGCCATCCGCACGGCGGCTTTATTTGTAAGAACGCTGCGTGACAAATAAGGCCCCAGTTCTCTCCAGACGCTGATTAGCGCACCACCTGTGCCGGGAGTCGCGTCACGTCGGTATCGTTGATATAAACAGCCTCGGATGCAGTAATAAGTTACTCGGGATATGCGTAACCATGAAATCGTTTTCGAGTGAAGTGTTAATTTTGGGATGACGTTAATGATCTATCTTTAGTTTTCGTATGTCGTATTTTCATGTGCCGCCGCAGGACAGACATTCTACCATCATTTAGCATGGTGTTTGATGAACATTATCATCAAATTATGGCGAGCATTCACTTAAACATTTAATTTGAACAGTTATAGTTGCATCAGCGCATTAGACTCTGAACTGCTCTGGTAGTTGGATTGTGTGGATTCTTTTTGGTCTGTGACTTTCAGAATACAGTGAACATTTTAGAGAGAATGGTTTTTGATTATGAATCCCAGACAATCTCCTAATTCCTCAGAGCTATAAGCTGTAGCTATAAATGATTTCTCAGATGAAGTGGGCACTAGGAATTCTAATTACAGGCTTCACGTTTTGCTAATCACTTTCTGGTTGCCAATATTGTAGTTAGAGAGCCAGTGTTGAGAACGGCAAACAGCATAAATACAAAACATATGTTCTGTTATTTCACCCGCCGCCCCACATATGGTGCATCGGTGCTCTCTCGTGGTATACAGGCAAAAAACAGCATGAATACAAAACATTTATACTATTATCCCACCCGCCGCCCCACATATGTTGCTAATCGGCCGGGAAACAAACTGAGTAAAAGTGAAAGTGATTATTAAATATTCGGATTCGGGAGTGAAATGCGACACGCAACTGAGTAATAGAACAGTGATAGTGTTACGTGTGCATGTGGATGACGCAATTGAGTTAACAACGCATCTGGATTGACGGAGCTGGCACTGAGTCTAACGGCGCTGCTGGCATCACGAGAAGCCAGTTTCGTCTCACCGCAGTCGTCCACCGGAGCAACCGGAGCCACACCTGCGGTTGCGGGCCACGCAAACACACAGCAGCCACCCAAGTGCCGTCTGCAGTTCAACGCGCCGCGTCGCATCAGTAATCCTGGTACGCTGCGCCGGCAACGCCATACGTCGTGCAGAAGGAACTAAGTTAAGTGAGAAGCTGTTAAAACTTTTACTAACCTGCACTAAAAGACTGTCGGCGATGGAACCGCAAAAAGAAACAGAAGTTAAACCTAAATCAGGACCTATGTCTGTTGAAGGAACTGTAAATCCAGACATCGTTTCAAGTGTAAACATGTCTGAAAATAGTAATGTTAAAGTGAAATATGAAGTATTGTCTCCTGACAGTAGTGTGAAAAGGAGCAATGATTCAATAATAGAGACCCCTGTAGTAAAGCAGAAATCAGAAATTGTTAATTTATTGGATGATAGTTTATCTGATGAGTTAAAAACGAAACAGTCATCAGAGGTGCTAGAGTTTAAAAAGTTAGATATGACTGATCAATCAGATGTTTCATTTCGTTTTGATGATTCTGGTATTGGAGCTAGTTTTTCGTCACCTGCGTGTGATAAAAAACCAGCTAGTGAGCAATACAAAGATACTGGGGCTATTGATTAAATGTTATATTACAAACAGTAGCTACCAGTAATGCTAAAATGAGAGCTGAATTAAAGTCTGAAGTAACTGAGGTCAAAAGCAGTAATGCTGAATTAAAGTATGAGATTGTGGCCAGCCAAACTAATTTTAATAAACGATTGGAGGTAATGGACAATACCTTCAAGGCTGGTTGCAATAAGTTGAAAGAGAATCTGGACAGTTTGAATCATAAAATTAATTACAATCATGAGGATATTAAGAAAAAGGTTGCTCAACAATTTTCTGAAATGTATAAAACAGTAAAATCCGAAGTTGCTGAGGTTTGCAAAGAGTTCCAAATAGAAGATGTGAAGCTGGAGCACAAGTTAACAGAAATGATCGAGGCGGAATCTGAACTGTGCTCAGATAGATTTAAAAATGTTAATATGAAAGTAAACATATGTCAAGCAGAAGTAGATGCAATCAAAATTGATATCATACATATCGTGCAAAGAGTAGATAATGTTGAAATGAGAGTAGAAAATATTAGTACTAACATTGCTAACATTGAGAGTAAAGTAGCTTCAGTAACTTCTGGTAATGGTAGTATACAACAAGTTGTAGCTGCAAACGCCGCATTTATCGGATGTCGGCAGTTCTTGCGGTTCGATCCAGATAAAAATATCCACCCGCTAGATTTCTGGAACGATTTTGAAGATGTGATTCCACCAACTTGCTCTGAACGAGAGAAAATCTCATTTATTAGAAGCCATTTAGCAGGTGACGCCATGCGTTGGTCAGCTGATGTTATGGTGAAGTGTAAAACATTAGCGGAATTTAAAACAGCTTTCATTAATGAGTATTGGTCTAGCAATAACAAAATGAAGTGTTGAGAGAATTTTGGAGTGGAAAACGCTTCAATGCAGGCAAGGAATCTATTAAAGAGTTTGCCAGGTCATGGATCTCACGTTTGTCACATTTGGCCAAAAAGCTAAAACCTGAAATGATAATACTAGGTCTTGAAGCCAAACTACCATGGTATTGGGAAACTAGAATTATATCTGCCCCTAGAGACAATCTTGATCGTTTCATTGAATATTTGGAACGTGTAGAGCGTGTTGCTGCCAATGAGGAGCAAGCACGTAATAACAGAAATAGTAATAACACTAGTAGTAATTTTAAGAACGAGCAAAATGGCAATGTAAACATCAGAACAGTAGGTATTCGCCATCCTAAGAGAGGTAGGAATTGGAGAAATAATTACCAGAACCAACAATGGCATCCAAATGGTAGTAATTTTATTCCTAACAAAAATGTGCAAGTAAACAACAGTGTTGAAAGCAATGCTGTGCCAGTTAACTATAATGCAAATAAAGGTAACAGTAGTAGGCAGAGGCTGGAAAACTAGTTCCCGTCTATGAGGATACTGGCGCTCATCAGGCGGTTGCTTTTCCTAAGCCAGTAATTACAGTAATTGGTAAGACAGATCAGAATATTCAGACTGAACATGTGGATGAGGGGTCGGTAGCATCTAAGGATACAGCAGAAATATTAGATCACTGACAGTATTTAATAGATACCATGTTAGAGACGCTTTCTAAGTGGGAAGAGAAAGAGAAGGCGCAGCAGTGTAACGGTAGGGAAGAGCTACAAAATACTGAATTGTCAGGTGAAGAAGCAGAAGAAATTCATTCTTATATTTACGATAAGGATGATGTGCTCTTATTTAAAGTTCCTGTGCAGGATGTTGATACTGTACTAATAGATTTAGGACAGGAGGTAAGTGAGAATGTAGAGGATAGCCCTCTAGGGGGTCGATGAAGCCAGCAGCTGTGACCAGTTGTCACTTGAGAAGGAACCCGACGATAATAGTGAAAGTGGTTTAGCTGTAACTAGTGTTATGCCCGGTCTGGAGGCGCAGAATCGCTCAGACTACAGTAATTTGAGTCATGTTCAGCAACCTAAATGTAATGAAGTCGTGCGGTGTTTCGATTTAAAATTAATAGACCGATTGGAAAAGGCAGCTGAGAATGTAGTTCAGGAAACCCCCACACACTTTGACCTAAATGTAATGAAGACAGATGTCGATCACTTTAGTTGGAGACAAATCCAAAAGGAACTATTGGATGAGTTTGAGGAACCACCAGTACAACCTAGAATAAGCCACCTTATAATAATTGTGAATATGTTGGGTATCAATGTACGTTGTCTCTTAGACAGTGGAAGTGAGGTGAGTGCGATATCCAAGTCCTTCTTTGATGCATTACCTAGTAAAGACAAGCTTACTGTAATGAGGGTATCAGAACTAAGAGTAATTGGTGCTACTGGCAAGGTGTCAAAAACGGTAAAGCAAGAAGCTTTACTGCCCTTTGATATTAATGGTAATTTAATTGATCATCCATGCTTAATTGTAAACAATCTCAGTATTGAGGTTTTAATTGGCATAGATTTCTTGTCGGAATATCAGAGTGTTGTTGACTTTGAAAGAAGCCAGTTAAAATTGGTCTTGCCGATAACCGGAGTAATTACGGTACCTTTTATTGATAAACATGTAGTAACTAATTATGAAACTTGGGAGCTGCCTATACGAGTTCTGAATAATAGGAGATAGTGGGACGAAGGTGTCAATCTTTTAAAAGTAAGCTAAACACAGAAGAAGAAGAAGCAATTATTTTGGACAAAATAGAAGCTAAATTGCAGGAAATCGATAAAATTTCAGCTAATCAGAAGGAAGAACTGAGATAGGTTTTAAAAAGGCATCATAAGGTATTTTCAAATCGACCTGGCGTGGTCAAAGGTTATGAATGTCAATTAAAGGTGAAACCTGGCCAAGTGTTTTTCAGGAACCCATACCAAATACATGTAGCTAGGAAGGAGGCGGTTCGAAAGGAGATACAGAGAATGCTAGAGTGGGGTGTGATTGAAAAAGCGGTCAGTGAGTACAATAATCCTCTTGTTGTTGTACCAAAAAGAGACGGGAGTGTCAGATTGGTCTTGGACGCTCGTTGGTTGAATGAAATAGTGGTTAGGGAAAGTGATAGCCCGCAGAACATGGACGAGTTAATGCAAAAATTCCGGGGAGTAAAATTCTTAACCTCTATGGACACAACGTGTGGATATTGAAATCTGCCACTGGCGGAAAATTCAAGGAAGTACACAGCTTTCTTGTACGAAGGAGTTTGTTACCAATACCGTGTGGTACCTTTCGGACTTAATATCTGTGTTTGTGCCTTTGTACGTGTGATGTGCAATGTTTTAGGACCAGCCTTAATCAATAAAATCACAGTCTACGTAGATGATCTGTTAATAGCAACTCCTACCTGGGAAGAACACGTAGTTTTATTAGAGGAAGTGTTAGAGGCTATTGAGAGAGGTGCCATGAAACTAAAAATTGAAAAGACAGAGTGCGTTAAAGAGGAAATAGGTTTCTTGGGATATATGATAAGTGGAAAAGGTATTCTGCCTGGCTCAGGCAAGCTAGCAGTCATTGAAAAATTTGAGGCTCCCAGAAACAAGAAGCAGTTGAGATCGATGTTCGGTCTTTTCGGCTTCTATAAGCGTTTTGTTAGTGATCACGCTTTTAATGCACCCTGTCTTCACCTCCTGCTGAAAAAGAATACCCCTTGGGTTTGGACAGCAGAATGCCAACAGGCGTTCGAGGTGCTTAAACAATCTTTGATTAATAGTCCTATTATACATCATCCTGATTTTGAAAAACCATTCTCTATGTCTGCTGATGCTAGTTGCTATGATATAGCTGTGGAGATATTCCAAGTAGAAATAGAGAACGAACAAGAAGTGCACAAGACTATAGCTTCCGCAAGTCGATCTTTACAGGCAGACCTGGAAGCATTGACAATTGTATTTGGGGTACAGAAATTTGAGCAGTATCTATTAGGTCACAAGATAATTGTTTACAGTGACCATAAGGCGTTGACTTTTTAAAGACCTGTAAGTTGAGGAATGCTCGTTTGGGAAGATGGTCATTGTATCTCCAGCAGTTTGACCTTCAGGTTAGATATATTCAAGGGGAAGATAATTTGGTAGCTGATGGGTTATCTAGAAGTGCGGAGCTCTGTGATGACGCGGGAATTACTGCAACAGACCGAAATGAAGTACGAATGTTTGCGTTGCACGAAGTAAAGGAAGAAAGTGCATTAAAGAGGCTGATTAAAAACTTGAGACGTGAACAGAATGCAGATGACCAGCTGAAATTACTAAAGAGCTATTTGGGAGATGCGAACTATCATAACGTTTCGCAATACTACTGTTTGCATAAAGGTATTTTGTTTAGGAGGAAAAAGGTAGGTGTTTCTGAGTGGAAGCTGTGCTTTCCCTCACAACATGTAGACTTGCTAATCGACTATGTACACCTGAGGTATGGGCACTATGGTGCAAAGAAGTGCATTGCAAAATTAAAAGACAAAATTGTGCTTGACAACATGTACCGCCGTGTTGCCAAGCGTCTAGCATCTTGTGTAGTGTGCCAGAAACTCCGTGCTGCTAACACCAGAATACAAGGGGATATGCATTCAGTAGAGCCAACTGAAACCCTAGAATTACTGGCTTGTGATTTGTTTGGCCCTCTTCCTGCTTCGAGAGGTGGGTGCACCCATGTTTTTGTTGTTGTGAATGGATTTAGTAAATATGTTAAGCTATACCCAATTAAAAGAGCAAATGCAAAAACGTTGGTAGAAAAGTTGGAAAAAGATTTCTTCGTGAACGTTGGCGTTCCGAAGAATTTGCTGTCAGACAATGGGCCTCAATTTACTTCTGATAGATTTAAAGAATGTCTGGATAAGGCCGGAGTGAAACATCTGAAAATATCTGCGTGTTTCCCCCAAGTAAATATGAGTGAACGTATTATGAGAGAATTGAATAGGCTTTGCAGGACTTACTGCACTCGGAAACACTCAAGTTGGGCAGAGCACATGAAGTATTTTGAGAATGTAATTAACAACTTAAGGCATGATGCAACTGGTTTTGCGCCTTGCGAATTGATGTTTTGCCAAGAACCACACAATGTGATTGCAGATATGGTAGAATTCCCTATTCTAACGCAAATATCCACAGACGAAAAGAAGTTAAGGGCTAGGGCACATATAAGGAAAAGAACATTAGAAAGAAAGAAGCTTCATGACGCAAAAGCTGTACCCACCAGTTTTGAAATAGGTCAGTTAGTCCTTGTCAAAACCAAGGAAAAATCAAAGAAAATAAATGCAGAAACAAAGAAATTCATGTTCGTATACCAAGGACCTTTCACGATCATAGGAAAACCACATGCCAATGCATATAGGATAGAGTACCCTAAGAGTAAAAAGCTATTCGGTCTCAGGAACGTGATCGACCTAAAGAAGTTCATAGGTAGTGAACGAATTCTGTAGGGAGGAGGTTGTTCTGTAACCTCTACACAGTGTGGCAGCTGTGCAGTCCCAGCTGTGTGAGATCTTCTTTGCATTTCAGGTCTCACTCTATCTTCATCTTTCCTATCCACCAAAGTTTCGACTCCCTCTTTGCAATACAAAAATTTTCCATCATGGCTATCAAGCCATGCGTTCTGTAACGATTCTATCCACCGTTTAGTGAAGAAAATACCTAATGTGAGAAACCTATCAGTGACATAAACAACAGAGAAGTATGATGTAATTAAGATACAAAGGTATTTGAGTAACAAGTATGTATAGAACCCTGGTAATATTATAAGTACAAAGGTGTTGTTTTATTGGAAATGGTCCACCAACAGTAATTTAAGAAGATATACAAATTCGTGTACAAGCAGGATCTGAAGTGGCAGTGAAACCTATTGTATGTTGTAGAGCTAACTAATTAATAGTGAAAGAGATTGCTTAGTGTTATGAAATATATGTAGATAAGTTGTATGAATGAGGTCACCTTGTGTAGCAAGGAATGGCAGTGTAATAGAATTGAACAGTGTTTGTGGTTGAGACGTGAAGAACACGTCCTTGAAATATTTATAAGGTTGGAGCTGGCCGTTATTTGGTGTAGTGTGTGACAGGACACACATACACGTATTGAGGTTATGAGGTTGGAGGCGTGAATGCGACCATAAGTACCCTTATGTTAGATGAGACAGAGCAGCTCATGGTATCCTATAGGTTTAAGGAATTTAGGATTATGCTCGGCCATAATTACTTAATGCACTTTAGTGGCAGGTCGAGAGAGACTACCTTTGGTTTCAGCATCCAATCAAGTGGAAATGGATTGCCATGCGAGCAAACTGATCAGCTGCAACACACTATAGATATGAAATAAATGTGCTATCCTATGCGTTAAATGTTAATAGAGTGAGTGTTAAATAAGTACATACACTAGCAACTTAATTGAATAACATAATGGCAGACGTGAAACATTATTTATAGCTCAGCATAAATACGCTTCGATGAAGTAAGTACATAATTGCAGATGTGGAACTGACACAGCAGCAGAGGACCAATAAGTAGATTTAGTAGTCAACTAAACGTTGTGTGTTTTGAACACTCAGAACGGTACTATTACCACAAGTTACTCACATGTACAAAGAAGCTGAGAAGACAACTACTAATCAAATATACTCATACTATCTCTAAGAATAAGGTAATTGAAGATGAGTCAGCTAAGTAAATAAAATACAAATGTATCAAGAATGTACCAAGCATTGGTTCAGTGTTCTGGCCCAGAAATAATAAATTGAGATTAAGTAGGATTCATGATTGTATGCCTTGAGCATAAATTTGTGACTAACGGCGTTTTGAGCCATTTGTTTACCGATTTTACGACAGTTAAGTAACCGTGAGAATAAAACTGAAAAAGTTCTGTTAACTTTGTACCAGTAACATATTGAAAGATAAAATGTATATATCCCCATTTCATTGTGACCCACCCTTAGATATTAAGTGAACAGAGTCTGAGGCACTCTTTTTGTTTGTTCTACAGGAAAAACCAGGTAGTGGCAGCCTGGTACCTCCGTGAAAGCGTGGAGTGACTTGGACACAACTCACAGTGACCCTCCCCCTTTCCCCATGTATTTTAGAGTGAACGTGAAGGACGAACACCATAGCAACTTCCCCTCCTCTGCCCTTGTGAATGGAAGTGTAGAACGCCAGCCAAAGCAGTTACAACCACGTGTGTAAAAATGAAATTGTCATGATTTGTGAAATTTTCTTTCAGGTTTAGAAAAGACTGCTAAGAAATAATTATCTGTTTATGTATCATGAATAACTGTGTTATTTTCTTTGAATTTGTGTATGTAAAATATTTACAGACGATTTAATGGATATGAGACTTTCATAATTTTACATATTTTTATGTGTTTGTCTGTCTAAGGCAATATGTAGGCCAAAGTGTTTCATTGGTTTTGCTTAAATTTTGAGTGATAATGTTGCTTAAAAGGCAGTGAACATGCCAGCAAATTAAATAATTGAAGTAGGTAATAAATTTTCTTTTAATATTTCTATATGTTTACTTTTCAATTTTAATTTTGATAGGGAGTTAAGCTGTACTCTTGCTTCCCTTTTTGTAATTAATTTTTTTTTCATTTGCATTCAAAAAAAATAAGTAGAGGGTGATTTAGGGAAGCAGCCTACTCACGCCTTATAAAATTCGCATCAGTCTTTCCATTGTGTGCCAGCCTAGTCCGCTGTAACTAGCTCTGACATCATAAATATTGCGCAATACTTTAAAATGAAGTAAATAACCTGAAACGTTTCTAGCATGTCAGGAGTAATACAAAATCAATTTGTGTTGAATATCAGTTCAATAACTTCAACCATTTTCGAAATTTGGACGTTTTTCTGTAAAAATCATTGGCGCAACAGAAAAGAGCTAGAAACTTAAAAATTTATATTTAGATTCCTTTTGCATAATAATTTGGTAGAAACAGTATTCTGGATCTCACTAATTAAAATTTTAGTTGAAATTCATGATTTTCTGGTTTTAATCTTAGAAATTAAGGAAGCAAGATAGATTAAGTAGGCGAACAAATAAAGCTAGGATGTTTAAATTTAAGTAAAAGGGAGATCCGCTATAATCATAAAAATGTGAGAAGTTTCAACAGAATTACTATAAAACTATAGCTATAGCGTATCTCCAAAGAGCAAGTTCAGAGCTCGTCTACTGCGTGTACTGTAATTAAATTAATTCTCTCGCCCAAAATATTTGACTTAGCCACGTCAGACTTTTATTGTGATTACTTACTTGTGTGCTGATTGCACAATTAAATTGAAAGCTTCATCGGCCACCAGCAAAGGAAGCAATGACTTATTCGATATCTTAAAGTGGTGCATTACTAGCCCAGTGGTTAGTCGGGAGAGCAGATTTGATCAGGCGTTCCCTTAGCCATCCGCACGCCGGTTTATTTGTAAGAACCCTGCGCGACAAATAAGGCCCCAGTTCTCTCCAGACGCTGGTTAGCGCACCACCTGTGCCGGGAGTCGCGTCGCGTCGGTATCGTTGATATAAACAGCCTCGGATGCAGTAATAAGTTACTCGGGATATGCGTAACCATGAAATCGTTTTCGAGTGAAGTGTTAATTTTGGGATGACGTTAATGATCTATCTTTAGTTTTCGTATGTCGTATTTTCATGTGCCGCCGCAGGACAGACATTCTACCATCATTTAGCATGGTGTTTGATGAACATTATCATCAAATTATGGCGAGCATTCACTTAAACATTTAATTTGAACAGTTATAGTTGCATCAGCGCATTAGACTCTCAACTGCTCTGGTAGTTGGATTGTGTGGATTCTTTTTGGTCTGTGACTTTCAGAATACAGTGAACATTTTAGAGAGAATGGTTTTTGATTATGAATCCCAGACAATCTCCTAATTCCTCAGAGCTATAAGCTGTAGCTATAAATGTATTTCTCACATGAAGTGGGCACTAGGAATTCTAATTACAGGCTTCACGTTTTGCTAATCACTTTCTGGTTGCCAATATTGTAGTTAGAGAGCCAGTGTTGAGAACGGCAAACAACAGCATTAAATAAATAATAGGAACATTAACATTTATTCCACCTGCTGCCCCACAAAATGGGGGGAGATGTTGGAGAAAAGCAAAATATCATGGCTTGCTCCCTAAAGATACTTTTCCACTTCTTAAAAAAATATCGAAATGTTACAGGACTCCATAATACAAAACCTGATTAGCGGATTTGAGGCAAGTGCCATATATCCCATTAATCCACAGAAAGTCATGTTGCACAGCCCACAAAACAATGAAGACCAAATGTAAAAATGGAATAATTCATTTGAAGAGTTACTCAGCGAAAGAAGACAAACGGTGACAACAGCTAGAAAGCACAGAAAAATTGGATACTTCTCCACTATTAAGTGTGACATATGACTTTTGTGTGGAATATCAACTTAACAAGCAGACAGAGCTTCTGAAAAAGAAGAGAGAGAGAACAGGAAAAGGGGAAAAATTAAGTAGCAGTAACGGTTACAGTATCCATCAAAAAAGAGGAGAAGTGATAATCTTCTTCAGTCAAAGGAAAAGAGGTAGACCAATGTCCTCTTCATGATTTAAAACTGCCACTAGTGGTGAACAACAGTAGTAAAAATTCAGAATCATGATGTGAATGAAACTGTTGCATAAAGACCAGCTATTCAGCAGCAGTGTTTATCAGTTCAGTATGGCGTTTTATTGAAGTTCAGTTTGTTTATAAAGAGAAGACAAAAACATCATCGACACTATGCTATCAGTACTAGCAGATAGATCATGTAAGTGTAAGTCCATGAGGCATTATAAAAGACATGAGAAAGTGTGCATATTTTCAAAAGAAGGTGACATTTCTGTAGTTTCTCTTGCTCAAATTGTATACAAACTTATCCCAAGGTCAATGCAGGGTGACAAATACATTTTTGAGTGATAAGAGCTAAATTTTGTCATTGTTCTTTTTTTGTCCATGTAACAAGTGTTATTTCACATAATTTAAATAAAATTACTTTCGAAATACTTTTTGACATACTTTTCTCTGTCCTAAATATAGTGAATATTGTTGTTTACATTGAACAGTACGAGATTATACAACAAAAATTTAAATTTATAACTTTGTGTCCCAAGTATACCCATCCTGAGGAGTGACATGGAACAGGATGAAAAATTAAGTTTACTCAGTCCTGTAGTTCAAAACTGAAGTTCTTTTAATGAAAAAAGTCAATGTTTTTTGGTCTCCTCAATAATTTATGGTAGCAGTGTCAGTAGTAGTAGTACTTTTATTCATCTGTAGATCTCTTTTACAAGGATACTGGACATATTTTGTTGTTACAATTTAGTTGAAGCTGTAGTAATGAGAGCATATCGCCAACACTTTATAATTTTAAGTTAGGGCCCCCACATTCTCTATAATATGAAGTTCCCTACTTCTGTGATTCCCACTGAAGTCCTCCTACTTCTGTGATTCTCACTGAAGATCCCTTACTTCCGTAATTTCTTGTCAGGCTCAAGCCACCTGTCATTTATTTTTTCGATCTATATACCATTCAGTCTGCTTTCAATCTGTGTTATAGTCCATCTGTGACATGCCATGAGTTTTAGAAGGAACAAGTGTCTTTCAATTAAATTTCGAAAAAAAATGTTCCAAAATAGTTCTCTGTTGTACCATCTACATTGTCAATGATTTTAAAAAATTAAGGTCATGTCAACGGAAGTATCTCAGGCACAGGAATAAAATGGCAACGTGAGATCGAATTTTCCGTCTTGAGGAGTGCTTGCTCATTTGAATAAATCAGTGTAATGAAAAAAACATACCCATATGCGGTTTCATGTTGAAATGAAAAGTCTTTTGCACATTCTTTTGGGATTGGAGGATGTGTGTCAATGAGGGGTGGTTTTCAAATTTTAGAAAACATCATCTCATCATGTCAAAAAAAGTTCTGTGTCAAGAGTACCAGTGTGCACTATTCCCTTTGTATTGAATGGACTGAAGAACTAAAACCACTTTTGAATGGCTATGATCAATGCAATATACTCAACGCAGACACAACTAGACTTTATTATAAGTATGTTCCTGATCTCACCCTAGCATTCAAAGACAAAAAGTATCATGGGGAAAAACAGATCAAGATACAATGACTGTCCTCCTAGTCTATAACATGGATGGATCAACGTATTTGAACTAGAGAAATCAGTGAAGTTCTCAGTGATTATCCCAGCAATGACATCATCACCTTGTCCAGCACTGGTGCTTTGGATGCCATACAGAAGCAGACACAGAAGCATGAGGAAGTACATAAGAGCAACAAATGACCAGCGCTAGCCATGGAGCGGTACAACAGTCAAAGAAAGGATGTAGCCAGCTTATTGCAGCAGTGTTTAGATGAGTCTCCACCATTAGAGAGCCCCACAGCTGTAGACCCATCCCTGAACCTGCACATGCCAAGCTCTTCTAGTGTTGCACCGACTCTTGATACAAACAATGCTGTTCCCTCCAGTCGGTCAGCTTATGCAATGAATAAAAATAACCATTATCAAGACAGTGACAATGGCCCTTTCTGTATATATGTGACATTACAAATATCTTATCAACAGGACGGAACAGAATCAAAATTGAACTTAACTCTCCCAACGCAGCTAGCTTACTGTCAGAGTCTCCAGTATTTTTAATTCACCAACTGGAGGCCTATATACCAAGTCACATCATCATGTGCCAGAGTGTAATCAGAAAAGTTCTTCATTACATAGATAATGTAGATATGAACATCGACTCTTTGGTCTGTAATCTTTCCACAAAATTTTACACAAAAAACTATTTGTAGAAAGGGATATGAACTACTGCGTATTTTTATGGCAGGTTTTGTAGTAAACAACAGAATTTATAGTAAATTTGACTTTTATTACATAAGTGTCTTACCTGCTCACAAATTAAATTCTAGTGTCACTATTTCGTCACCATTTTGAAATCTGTAGGGCTGTAATTTAACGTTAATTAAGTATCCTTGCGTAATAATTAATAATTTATAGTCTCATTAGATAGCTACACCCACGTGTTATTGTTGTTGTGGTCTTCAGTCCAGAGACTGGTTTGATGAAGCTTTCCATGCTACTCTATCCTGTGCAAGCTTCTGTGGGAGAAGGTTGCTCTGCTATATGGTGTTTTGGTGTGTTAGTAAGTGTTTTGACATAGATAAGGTTGGCTTCAGATATATATGTTCTGTGACGTCACAAGAGACAAAAGAAAACTATCTTGTTTTAGAGAGTTGTAAATGTATCGTTGCCTAAGTAACATGCCGATTCATGTCTTATAAAATTATATAATAAAGAAGTTATACGTTCTTATTTGTGTGTGTTTACCTTAGTTAGACACCATCAATAAGTGGTGACCCCGATGTGATCGGTGAGGCAACAAAAAAATTCATTGCAGACGGTGTTTAATAAAAATACTCAAAATGTCGACAGGAAGTGGACTTCACGGTGGTAATCCTGTGAGTACTCCAGAAATCAATAAGGTAAGCGTAAAGCTTCCTCGCTATTGGGTAGAAAAGCCCGATATTTGGTTTTGCCAAGCCGAAACTCAGTTTACAATCGCTGCTTCTGCAACGAAGTTCAATTACCTGTTGGCCCGGTTTGAACCGAAATATGTCGAAACCATCTGGGATTTGGTAACCAGTGATGAAAATAATAAATATTCACTGGCAAAAGAACGACTCTTAACAATTTTCAAGGAAAATGAGGACCGTAAAATAAAAAAAAAAAGTGTGGGTTGGAACTGGGCGATATGAAACCTAGTCAGTTATTACGAAAAATGCAAAACTATGCTGTGACCAACTTGTCGGAATACGCTTTAAAAACATTGTGGCTCGATAAACTTCCTAGTAATAGTCGAAGTGTATTAGTGATATCGGCAGAAACGATGGACAAAATCGCGCAAATGGCCGATCGCATAGTGGAGATGCAATATGCAATATACCCACATACATTGCAAACAGCTAAGAAAGAATTTCTGTTTCTATTGAATAACGGTATTATACGTCCATCACAATCACAATGGGCCAGTCCATTGTACCTTGTTAGGAAGTCAAATAGTCAATGGCGAGTTTGTAGGGATTATCGTTGCCTTAATGACAGGACTCTCCCAGACCGGTATCCAGTCCCTCGAGTAGATGACGTAATTTTATGCTGCAGAATAGGAAGATATTCTCCAAGATTGACCTACTGAAAGCCTAATATCAAATACCATTAACCGAAGAAGACAAACCAAAGTCAGCGGTTATTACTGCTTTTGGTCTGTATGAATTTAATTATATGCCCTTCGGAGTTCGAAATCCACCTAGCACATTTCAGAGGTTTATACACGAAGTTGTGAGAGAGCTGGATTTCTGCTTTCCATATCTGGATGATATTTTAATAGCATCAGAATCTCCAGAACAACATATTGAGCATCTAAATTTACTCTTTAAGCAATTGAATCAGTATGGTCTGGTAATAAATGTTGGAAAATCCGTATTTGGAGTGCAAGAACTGATATTCTTAGGACAATTAATCACATCTGCAGGAACGAAGCCGGATCCAGAAAAAGTGTCTGCGCTGTTGAGCTACAAGCGATCTGAAACTGTTCGCGAACTTCGAAAATTTTTAGGAATCATCAATTTTTATCATAGGCATTTAGAACATGCAGCAGAAAACCAAGCCTTGTTGAATGATTACCTAAAAGGAACAACTAAAAATGACCAAAGACATATTGACTGGAATGAAGAAGCAATTACTCAGTTCCATCATAATTTGGTTTATCCAGGTATAAAGACAACTGTAAAAATGATTACATCGAGATGTGTATGGATGAATATGAAAAAGGACATTGCAAATTGGTCATGAGTATGTAATGCTTGTCAAAAAAACAAGGTATCACGACATGTACATTCACCAATAGGACACTTTCCCGACACTGATGAACGTTTTGAAGTAATTCATCTGGATCTGATAGGGCCAGTGCCTTCTTCTGATGAATATACATATTCCTTAACATGCATCGATAGAGCTACGAATTGGACAGAGGTAATACCACTTCAGGATATACAAGCAGAAGTTGTAGCTCAAGCTTTCTTCAATTGTTGGATTACTAGATTTGGCACTCCTTATCAAATAGTAAACGATCACAGCAGACAATTTAATTCTGAGCTAATTTAAGCACTATCAAAAATATGCGTTTGTAATCAGACTCAAACTACTGCATATCATCCTCAGTCCAATGGAAAAATAGATGATGTCATCACACACTGAAAGCAGCAGTCCGTTCACATTCAACTACGAAATGGACTTAAACAATACCTCTAATCCTTCTTTGTCTTCGTTGCTTAATCAGAGAAAACACGAATGCTAGATAGCAGAAATGGTTCATGGTTCATCCATCAGGATACCTGTTGATTTTTTTCAAGAAGATGGAACAAAAAGGGATTGAGACTTACCCCTACTTGTTTTACAACGAAATCAATATTTTAACCAGCTGAAACCTGTGCAAATAGCTCACAAAGTAAAGCAGACACCATTTGTATACAAGGACGTACTGTATTTGTAAGGGTTGACAGAGTTAAAAAGTCGTTAGAACCTCCGTATTAAGGCCAATACCAAGTCGTGAAAAGAGCACCAAAATTTTTTGGACTTAAAATGAGAGACCAAGAGTTGCCTTCATATTTGCTAAACGACGACGTTAAATTGCCGGAAGATTCTCCAGTTTCACCACCACCACAGGACAAACAACCTGAAGTTAAAAAACCACGAACATCAAGATCGGGTCGCGTAATTCGATTCCCCACAAGACTAGTGGAAGTGGTACAGTGAATTGTGTGTCTTACGGAGAATGGGGTGATGTGGGAGCAGGTTGCTCTGCCAAATGGTGTTTTGGTGTGTGTTAGTGAGTGTTTTGACATCTATAAGGTTGGCTTCAGAGTTATATGTTCTGCCACGTCACAAGAGACAAAAGAAGATTGTCTTGTTTTAGAGAGTTGTAAATGTATCGTCGTCTAAGTAACACGCCAATTCATATTTATAAAATTTTATAATAAGGAAGTTGTAAGTTCTTATTTGCGTGTGTTTACCTTAGGTAGACACCACCAATACTTCTTCATCTCCCAATGCCTGCTGCAACTTACATCCTTCTGAATCTGCTTAGTGTATTCATCTCTTGGTCTCCCTCTACGATTTTTACCCTCCACGCTGCCCTCCAATACTAAATTGGCGATACCTTGATACCTCAGAACATGTACAATCAACCGATCCCTTCTTCTAGTCGAGCTGTGCAACAAATTTCGCTTCCCCCCCAATTGTGTTCAATACCTCCTCGTTAGTTATGTGATCTACTCATCTAATCATCAGCATTCTTCTGTAGCACCACATTTCGAAAGGTTCTATTCTCTTCTTGTGAAAACTACTTATCGTTCATGTTTCATTTCAATAGATGGCTACACTCGTTACAAATACTTTCGGAAACGACTTCCTGGCATTTAAATCTATACTTGATGTTAACAAATTGCTCTACTTCAGAAAGGCTTTTCTTGCCATTGCCAGTCTACATTTTATATCCTCTCTACTGCGACCATCATTAGTTATTTTGCTCCCAAATAGCAACACTCATTTACTAATTTAAGTGTCTCATTTCCTAATCTATTTCCCTCAGCGTCACCTGACTTAGTTCGACTGCATTCCATTATCCTCATTTTTGTTTTTGTAGATATTCATCTTATATCCTCCTTTCAAGACACTGTCCATTCCGTTCAAGTGCTCTTCCAGGTCCTTTGCTGTCCCTGACAGAATTACAATGTCATCGGCAAACCTTGAAGTTTTTATTTCTTCTCCATGGATTTTAATTCTTACTCCGAATTTTTCTTTTGTTACCTTTACTGCTTGCTAAATATACAGATTGAATAACATCGGTGATAGGCTACAACCCTGTCTCACTCCCTTCCCAACCGCTGCTTCCCTTTCATGCCCCTCGATTCTTATAACTGCCATCTGGTTTCTGTACATAATGGAAGTCGCCTTTCGCTCACCTTCAGAAGTTGAAACAGAGTATTCCAGTCAACATCGTCAAAACCTTTATTTAAGTCTACAAATGCTAGAAATGTAGTTTTGCCTTTCCTTAATCTTTCTTCTAAGATAAGTCGTAAAGTCAGTATTGCCTCACGTGTTCCAACATTTCTACGGAATCCAAACTGATCTTCCCTGAGGTCGGCTTCTACCAGTTTTTCCGTTCATCTGTAAAGAATTCGCGTAAGTGTTTTGCAGCTGTGACTTATTAAACTGATAGTTCGGTAATTTTGACATCTGTCAACACATGCTTTCTTTGGGATTGGAACTATTATATTCTTCTTGAAGTCTAAGGGTATTTTGCCTGACTCATCCATCTTGCTCACCAGATGGTAGAGTTTTGTCAGGACTGGCTCTCCCAAGGCCATCAGTAGTTCTAATGGAATGTTGTCTAGTCTCAGGGCCTTGTTTCGACTCAGGTCTTTCAGTGCTCTGTCAAACCTTTCACGCAGTATCGTATTTCCCATTTCATCTTCATCTACATCCTCTTCCATTTCCATACTATTGTCCTCAAGTACATCGCCCTTGTAAAGACCCTCTATATACTCCTTCCACCTTTCTGCTTTCCCTTCTTTGCTTAGAACTGGGTTTCCATCTGAGCTCTTGATGTTCATACAAGTGGTTCTCTTTTCTCCAAAGGTGTCTTTAATTTTCCTGTAGGCAGTATTTATCTTACCCTGGTGAGATAAACCTCTACATCCTTACATTTGTCCTCTAACCATCCCTGCTTAGCCATTTTGCACTTCCTGTCGATCTCATTTTCGAGACGTTTTTATTCCTTTTTGCCTGCTTCATTTACTGCGTTTTTATATTTTCTCCTTTCATCGATTAAATTCAATTTATCTTCTGTTACCCAAGGATTTCTACTAGCTCTCGTCTTTTTACCTACTTGATCCTCTGCTGCCTTCACTATTTCATCCCTCAAAGCAACCCATTCTTCTTCTATTGTATTTCTTTCCCCGATTCCTGTCAATTGTTCCCTAATGCTCTCCCTGAAACTCTCTATAACCTCTGGTTCTGTCCGTTTATCCAGGTCCCATCTCCTTAAATTCCCACCTTTTTGCAGTTTCTTCAGTTTTAATCTACAGTTCATAACCAATAGATTGTGATCAGAGTCAATATCTGCCCCTGGAAATGTCTTACAATTTAAAACCTGGTTCCTAAATCTCTGTCTTACCATTATATAATCCATCTGAAACCTTCCAGTATCTCCAGGATTCTTCCATGTATACAGCCTTCTTTCATGATTCTTAAACCAAATGTTAACTATGATAAAGTTATGCTATGTGCAAAATTCTACCAGGCGGCTTCCTCTTTCATTTCTTATCCCCATTCTGTATTCACCGACTACGTTTCCTTCTCTTCCTTTTCCTAATGTCGAATTCCAGACCCCCATGACTATTAAATTTTCGTCTCCCTTCACTATCTGAATAAATTCTTTTATCTCAAGCATTTCATGAATCTCTTCTTCATCTGCAGAGCTAGTTGGCATATAAACTTGTACTACTGTGGTAAGCTTGGGCTTCGTGTCTATCTTGGCCACAATAATGCGTTCACTATGCTGTTGGTAGTAGCTTACCCGCACTCCTATTTTTTTATTCATTATTAAACCTACTCCTGCATTACCCCTATTTGATTTTGTATTTATAACACTGTATTCACCTGACCAAAAGTCTTGTTCCTCCTGCCACCGAACTTCACTAATTCCCACTACATCTAACTTTAACCTATCCGTTTCCCGTTTTAAATTTTCTAACCTACCGCCCAATTAAGGGATATGACATTCCACACTTCAATCCATAGAAAGCCAGTTTTCTTTCTCCTGATAATGACATCCTCCTGAGTAGCCCCTGCCTGGCGATCTGAATGGGGGACTATTTTACATCCGGAATATTTTACCCAAGAGGACGCCATCATCATTTAACTATACAGTAAAGCTGCACGCCCTCGGGAAAAATTACGGCTGTAGTTTCCCCTTGCTTTCAGCCATTCGCAGTACCAGCACAGCAAGGCCATTTTGATTAGTGTTGCAAGGCCAGATCAGTCAATCATCCAAACTGTTGCCCCTGCAACTACTGAAAAGGGTGGTGTCCTTCTTCAGGAACCACACGTTTGTCTGGCCTCTCATCAGATACCCCTCCATTGTGGTTGCCTCCCCACCAGTGGCAAGGCCCATGGTTGATGGCAGGGGGGAAACACACCCACATACGGGTCACATAAATGATGTAGGTAGTGGGATAGTACTACATGAATATATCCTTGGCAGGCAGATATATGCGTAAGTGCTTCACAGGAGTCCATAACAATCTTAGCAGTTACGTTCACTGATATTACAGAACTAAACTTCAAGCATTCAAACGGTCTGCCTGTCGGCAGAAGTATCGAAGCTACTTCTAATCTCTCATCAACAGCGGCTGATTCCTCATTAACGTATTTTGTTTTCTGTTTGATATCATATCAAGACTAATCATTTTTCTTACGATGCAGGACTGATCCGAAAATAGCTTATGAAAGCTTTCGAGATTGTTTTTTGATATCAGTTAGCAAATTAACAAGTGAAAATTCGCTCCTGTTTTTCAGACATTTCTTGACCCATTTAATCTTTTTTATTGTTTTTGTTGTTATGGCTAGTATAATTGCAGCACACGTTTTCTTTTGTGTGTTCAACATTTTAATCTTGTGCTACTGGGTTGCCAACTGACAATTCCAACAACTGTTTTGATGATGTAAGTGTTGCTGCAATACACTGAATGTTTGACAAACTAGAGTAGCCAATAACTATTGAACATGTGTAGGCTCCTTTAAAGGGATGGTACATGCTAGCCTTGTCAAAATTTAATTCATCCTAGTGTAATTTTATTCCCTTGAGGGTTTTTCTTCAGAATTGTGTTGTATGTATGGAACTTATGGTATGGAGAACAAAAGGATCTCACTATCCTCTGTTAACTTCCCTTTCAAGCATCTAACAGATCAGACAAGAACTCTGAAATTGTTCTTCTGAAAACATGATGTAAACACTGGAAAGCTTATAGGCAATCGCCGAAAGCCGAATACAGAAGTGTCGCTTCTAGTTTAACTCAGGCTAAGGTTGTATGTGTAATGCTAGTACCATAGAGCGTGGCTGCTTTGCCTGTAAGGGTATAACTTTGCTCCAACTCTGCAACATGCTTTAATACTGCCTAACACATATTATAACAAACATTTAGGTACAGCAGGGTCAGTTGAAGGCTATCACAATCACCAAAGTTTCGCGGGCCCTGCCATGAGCTCTGTAATTATTTGCTCTTATTTAATAAACCCTGGTTTCCTACTAAACGAAAAAAAATTCTTCAAATTTAGAATGTTAACAGGCTCCAGTCCTGCTGTCGAGAGCACCTTCATTGTTGATTCTATTTTTTTCTTAAACTGGACAACTTTGATCAATACCGCAGCAGTCGTTCTGCCAGTGAACAGACGGAAACAGGGATTTCTATTTGTGCCCCAGTTAGTCGTCGGCCTGTGCGGAAATATCAGAAACGTTTGATACCAGTGTCTGGGGCCGTATGCCTTGCTTGCTTGACAAAGTGCGCTCTGGAGGCCAGCATGCGATTTGAGATTTCCACTGATAATTCACTGGCGGGTGCGTTTGTGTAGAAGGCCCCAATGTTGCCAGTATCTTCGTTTAGCGAATCAGTCAGGTGTGAAATACGAAGGCAGTCTGTAGTCTGTGTCTGGTGCTATCAGATGTTGTGGTTTGTTTTATTCTAGAGTGCAGAATGGGTAGTAAATACTTGTCTAACGCCAAAAAAAGGAAACGTATAGGTGTGACATCCTAAAAGACCAGTTGCAGCAAAAATGTTCATCAAAACAAATTTTAAACAGACTTGACAGTGTTTCAGAGAATGTCCAGTGTGACATGAAAGTATGTAGTGTTACTAAAGCTTCATCAGTTGATAATGTTGTATAATCGTAAGTTTCGTGAAGGAAGAACAAGTAGCTGATGAAACCGTTCCACTAGCGGAAACAGCTAATAATCATGTTACTGTGGAAGAGACCAGAGCAGGCCAAGATCTCCAAGACAAAAGAAAATCATCCAAGAAAGGTAATGGCTTTCAAGTTGACATGATCTTAGAGTCTGGAAACCTAGCCTGATATTACGGTTTTAGAATAAGACCAATCAAGAAAGGCCAGCTAGACATTAGTGAAAAGAATGTCACATTTCCTCTGGATGGAGAGATAAGAAATTATTTTACTGTTTTTCATTGATACCATTCTCTTTCCAATGATGAAAAAGTTAAGCGAAAGTGGCTTGTATATTCTCAAACAAAACATGCTGTACATTGCTTTTGTGGCAAGTTCATCAATTCGAGTGCCGGCGCTACCACAAGAAACGGTTTGAGAGACTGTCAAAGCTTGTCCCACAATCATATTACTGAAATGTGCAAGTGGAAAGAGCTTCCACAGAGGATTATAAATTCGAAATTAACTCAAGATCAAATTGATCAGAAAGAGGAGAGGTTGAGATTGGTTTTGTTATGGTTATTTTCCATAGTATGTCTCCTTTCCAAAGGAAATCTTCCATTAAGAGGTGACGATGAAATATTGAGAAGTCCAGGTAACGAAAACTTTTTGGGGCGAGTAGAGTTAATGGCGAAGTAGATCTCGTATTAAACGATCATATTAACTGCGGGGCCATATCTGGAAGGTTTGTTACTTACTTATGTAAGGGCATACAAATTGAAATCATTACCATAGTTTCTTATGAGATTGTATCTACTGTGAAGGATACTATACTCAAAAATAAATATTATTCAGTAGTAATAAATGAAAAGCACCACTTTGCTTTTGTTCTACAATTGTAGAACAAAAGCAAACTGGTGCTTTTCATTTATTATTATAATGTTGTTCTACCAAGAACCGACGGAAGATTCTGTTAATATGATTATTCAGTAGTATTGTACTGTGCACGAGATTTAAGTCACAAGGAAAAATTAAGCATAGTTTTAAGAGTGGTACATGTGTTTTCCAAACCAGTGCAATTAAAGAATTTTTTTCTTTTTTTTAAGCGAATGACACTTCTGAAAAAAATCTTACAGAATTGTTACTTCAGGTCTACATAACCTTGGCATACCACTTGCAAATTGTAGGGGATAATTTAATGAGGACAGATCAGCATGAAGAAAGGAATAGTGGTTCTCGAGCTGGTGCTATCGAAGAGAATCCAAGAGCTCATCATATCCCTTGCTGCGCTCATAGTTTCAAACTGGTTGTTAGTGATACAATTACATCATGTTGTAGTTCAAAGATTGTTCATATTATTTTCTGTCTCTGTGAAGCTCTGGGAAGCACTCAAGAATCATGTAAATGCGATTCTGAAGCTGCTGTGTAATACAGGACGGTAGGCTAGGAGTGAAAGTGTTCAGGTTGTAGGAACTGAGCTCAGTAACATAAAACTTGAATTGACAGGGTTAAACAAGAGATGCAAAAATGATACATTGTGTATCTAGTCTCTTGAAAAATTTCAGAATTTAAGTTTTCTTTGTGTGCTGTGACGTGGCATAATGTCCTTTGTTATCTCAACAGAGTAAATAAAGTAGTTCAGCAGGAAGCTATGGAATTAGACACTTTAGTAAAATCAATAAAATCTACACTTGATGTTATTAAATAATAAAGAGACAATGGTTTTGAAAAAGCCAAGAAAGAAACAGAAGTGGATGTATCTTTCGGAAATCTTGCTGAGTTATTGGAATCCAGATCTGCAACTACGAAAGTAAGGATCAACCTTTTCCAGTGGAAGACAATCGCTTAAGGGTAAACTTCTTCTATGTTGTGCCAGACACCACACCAATATCACTATCATGTCTTTGAAGAAAAGGTTTCAGCAGCTCATTAACTGTTGTGACATGTTCAGTGTTATTTTTGACCTTAAGATCTTCGCAACAAAGAAATATGATCTTAACTGATTATGTAGTAATCTTGCAGAAGCTTTGAGAGACCCTAAAATGCATTCAGGAGACATAATTCTCAAGATCTTGAAAACGAATCGGAACTGTTGTGCTCTATGCTTCCACAAAATGGAACACATATTTAGCAGTGCATCAGGCCCTCTTCGAAATGAACTTACAAAACGTTTTACCAAATGTAATAATTGTGTTAAGAATATTTTTGTGCATGCCAGTGTCTGTAGTTGCTGCAAAACGTAGCTTTCCAAGTTAAAGTTCATGCTTTCAATGAGCGACGATCAGCCAAAAAGGTCTTGCCATTATAGCAGTGGAAAGACGTATTCCACGTTTGGATGGCATGGAGAAACTGATGAAGGTCTTCATTGCTGCAAAAGCAAGAAAAGTGAAGATTCAGGCAAGTAATTTTTAAAATAATGCTTTTACAATTTAGTAAGCATTTCCTCTTTTTGTTTGTCGTTAGGCAGAATCTATTATATGCCTAATTTTGCATGGTTATAGTGGTTCATGTAAAAGTTATTATTACCAAGTCAGATAGCTTCATTCACAACTATTGTGAATTATTACTAGGGTGTGATCAAGAGTGATAAAGGATCATGAAAACAAAATTTAAGAATGATATAAATACAGTTTATGTCTATGACAGCTCTCGCCAACTGCTTGTCTTGAATGTGAAAACAGATCACGCTATCTGGGACTCCAGCATTTGAAACAGCCGCCATTGCTTCTTAAGAACTAAAAATTAGGCTGAAATGCTCAATCGTTATAGCCGCTTCAATATCTGTACTTATCTGTGAGTCCCTCAATTAACATGAAATGCTGTAAATAAATTTTTTAATACATTTCAGAATCTCCATGTACTTGCTTGCTGTTAAATTTGTGAGTTAAAGAAAAGCATTGTGTCAGGCATACTTTTCAAGGATTGTTTTTCAAGCAATATTGGAACAATGAAGTGCTACTCCATACCATAATGCAATGCAGAGGGGAGTTTTCCAAATGTGAAAACTTTTCTGAAAGTTTTGGAAAAATATTTAGTAATTGACTGTTACAAATAAAACTAAAATCGGTTCTGAATTGATTCAGTGTCATTTTAATCTCAGAAACACCTATTAAATTTATAGATTCCCATTTTTCCAATTAGATTTGGTTTTGGTTTTAGATGCAGGGTTGTTCATTTTAAGTGCATATTAGTATACTTTTGGTAGGTGTTTCCCTTGTTTTAGCGTATATTTGGGCGTTTTGTGCATATTTTAATGAATAAGTGCTTTCATTTAACTGAGACCAGACTCAGCAGCCAGAGACTGTGATTACAAGTGTGTTAGTTGCGTTTGCATGAGTGTGTTTGTATGTATATTATCTATTTCTGACAAAGGCCTTATTGACTGAAAGATCGCTTTCTGGCAGTATTTCTATTGTGCCTATCTGCGACTCAGTATCTCCATTGCATGGTGAGTAGCAACTATTCCTATTATTATTTGTGTTACATTTTTTGTCAAAGCCCTACTCAGTGTTATCTAAGTAGTAATTCAGTGTATAGAAGGTTTTGGTTCACAGGTACCTGTTAACTGCCTTTTTAAATAAGTGTTTTTAGCAGTTTCATCAATCTCCTTTGGTAATTTACTACACAATTTTATTCCTCTGTAGAAAATAGTGTTTGAGTTTTACGTTCCTACTTTCTTGGTTAAGTTCAGTCTAGATCTTATTCCACGGCCATTGGCAGAACGGCTCGTACAATAATTACCAGTTATAGGTGGTAACACGAAATACCACAAAGCTTAGCCATATTTCGTTGTAGTGTAACACACAGAGGCATGCGATTGTGTATTGGAGGCCAAAGGTGCTGGTTTGTGGCTGGTTCCAAATATTTTTTTAATTCATCTTCATGTTTCTAAAAGAATCTGAGACTTCATTATTAATTTAACTGATGTATGTTCTATAATAATCGATATAATGTACACATACGAGCAATCTCTTTCAGGGAGAATTTCTTCGATTTTTTGTACATGCCAGGGAATACAGACCAGGGAATTGCAAGAAGGGTCCTGTGAACCACATACTTCAAAACATTGAAGATAATTCGATATTAAATGTTGTAGATGATGTGCTGAAATATGTGGCTTCATACATTCACAAGCAAACGTAGATAAAGTACTAGAGCTCTGTGACAACTTTCGTTTTGTAACGTCACCGGTTTTTCTAGTTGGTAGCTGATAGATTAGTACTGATCGGCCCTGGCTAAAACTCGACGATAGTCCGTAGAGCGATGATACTGTTATTAGGTAAAGGCGACATTAAAAAAAACAGTGCTGAACTGAACTCTCGACGTGTGCGTCATATTTACTTCACCAATTGTGACCAATGTTACGCTACTCGTCGTAATTAACTCGTTTATATTCGATGGATTAACAGTTGCTATTAAAATATTAATCATAAATTCAATTCAGTTCCACCGACACAAACTTCCCCATAGTTTGGTTGTAATTTCAAATCTCTAGTAAGTCATAACATTGCAATTGCTTTCTATATATGCGTCAAGCGCTTCAGTCAAATATTATCACAGCACGCAAAAGATCACAGTTATATCTCTAAACAATTTTTTAATTTTGAATCACAAATGCGTAAATTGGTATGAAAGTCACAATAACAATCACTTCCTAACAAGGCCATGAGGAAGAAGCGTTCCCAGGTGGAGGTGGGGAGGAGGGAATTTATAAATTGTCTGCTTTAAAACTACTGCCACGTTGCAGAGTCCATTTGCAATTAAAAATGAAGTTAATTGTCTTCACTGTTCAATGCCTAACTAGAGTTGAGTTCGAGTCATCTAATTAAAAAGTTCACTTCAGTCTAATATAAGGAACTCCTCTATCTAAATTACAAACTATGTTATAGTTGAAGTCAATGTTTCGTTTCACTGCGTCGTAGTAGATCGCAATTATCAATCCTTGGAAAACCATCTAACCGCGCCTACATATACGAGTATCCAAACAAGTCTGACCAGCTCGTAACATAGTGACAGTGGATCAAATTTTCCTTAGCCATTGCTCACGATTCTCAAAGAGTACTTTGATAGTCTTAATTATAATGATTTTGCGATTTACTATGATTTTGAGTTTGAGTTTACTGAGATTCTATCTTTCTTTTGTAAGTTGATAAATTACTAAGTATAAGGTTCTTGTTTCAATTACTGGTTATTATCCAAATAATAGTGTTAAATGGAACTTTGGTTACTTGTTCACTTTTCATGGAATTTGGAACTTGTTTTGGAGTAATTTTTGGGGTATAGGTTGCGATTTTTTCCTTTTTCATTTTTCGCCTGAGGAAGCGGCATTACAGTTTCTTAATCATGTTTGTACAATTCTGTTGACACACACACACACACACACACACACACACACACACACATACATGTTATGTGGACATGTGTCCGGAAATGCTTAATTTCCATGTTAGAACTCATTTTAGTTTCGTCAGTATGTACTGTACTTTCTCGATTCACCGGCAGTTGGCCCAACTGAAGGAAGGTAATGTTGACTTCGGTGCTTGTGTTGACATGTGACTCATTGCTCTACAGTACTAGCATCAAGCACATCAGTACGTAGCATCAACAGGTTAGTGTTCATCACGAACATGGTTTTACAGTCAGTGCAATGTTTACAAATGCGGAGTTGGCAGATGCCCATTTGATATATGGATTAGCACGGGGCAATAGCCGTGGCGCGGTACGTTTGTATCGAGACAGATTTCCAGAACGAAAGTGTCCCGACAGGAAGACGCTCGAAGCAATTGATCGGCGTCTTAGGGAGCACGGAAAATTCCAGCCTATGACTCGCGACTGGGGAAGACCTAGAACGACGAGGACACCTGCAATGGACGAGGCAATTATTTGTGCAGTTGACGATAACCCTAATGTCAGCGTCAGAGAAGTTGCTGCTGTACAAGGTAACGTTGACCACATAACTGTATGGAGAGTGCTACGGGAGAACCGGTTGTTTCCGTACCATGTACAGCTTGTGCAGGGACTATCAGCAGCTGATTGGCCTCCACGGGTACACTACTGCGAATGGTTCATCCAACAATGTGTCAAACCTCATTTCAGTGCAAATGTTCTCTTTATGGATGAGGCTTCATTCCAACGTGATGAAATTGTAAATTTTCACAATCAACATGTGTGGGCTGACGAGAATCCGCACGCAATTGTGCAATCACGTCATCAACACAGATTTTCTGTGAACGTTTGGGCAGGCATTGTTGGTGATGTCTTGATTGGGCCCCATGTTCTTCCACCTACGCTCAATGGAGCACGTTATCATGATTTCATACGGGATACTCTACCTGTGCTGCTAGAACATGTGCCTTTACAAGTACGACACAACATGTGGTTCATGCACGATGGAGCTCCTGCACATTTCAGTCGAAGTGTTCATACGCTTCTCAACAACAGTTTCGGTGACCGATGGATTGGTAGAGGCAGACCAATTCCATGGCCTACACGCTCTCCTGACCTCAACCCTCTTAACTTTCATTTATGGGGGCATTTGAAAGCTCTTGTCTACGCAACCCAGGTACCAAATGTAGAGACTCTTCGTGCTCATATTGTGGATGGCTGTGATACAATACGCCATTCCCAGGGCTGCATCAGCGCATCAGGGATTCCATGCAACGGAGGGTGGATGCATGTATCCTCGCTAACGGAGGACATTTTGAACATTTCCTGTAAGAAAGTGTTTGAAGTCACGCTGGTACGTTCTGTTGCTGTGTGTTTTCATTCCATGATTAATGTGATTTGAAGAGAAGTAATAAAATGAGCTCTAACATGGAAAGTAAGTGTTTCCGGACACATGTCCACATAACATGTTTTCTTTCTTTGTGTGTGAGGAATGTTTCCTGAAAGTTTTGCCATACCTTTTTGTAACACCCTGTATATATATATATATATATATATATATATATATATATATATATATATATATATATACATATATATATATGATACTAAGAATAATTGTAAGGATTAATAAATGATAAATTTTTCAAATGTTATATAACTTGTGTTTAAACCACTTTTAGCAAGCACGTTCCTTTCAACAATACAAGTTTTTGTCAAGAACAGATTATGCACACACAGCTTGCTTACACTTTTATAGATGCTTGTCACGAAAACATCGCAGGCATACCACTTTAAACTTTTCTCACTGTTTGAAATTTCAACCAGATACATATAATATTAGTAATAATGAGTGAATTACGAGTAATTACGAGCTACATCCAACTCAAACATATATGAGTGAACAAAGATTAACTGCAGATAAGTAGCCAAGCATTAAAATTTTGTGTTATTCCATTACTTTCCGGTAAAAACTTCAGCATAACAAGGATAACTTGTACCTGAGTCAGTCTCTCAGCACACTTCTTCTTTAATAAGTACGTTCATATGTCCCAATATGGAAGCAGTCTAAATTTGTGTTCCACTCACATAGAAACTCAAGCCAGTAAACATAAGAGACTCAATAGGAGCAAAATCATCTGACAACATAAAACAAATGCTAAGCAATTATTTGCATCAGCAATTTACTATCATCATCTTGACAGTGGTAACTTCTCCCTCGTGTATTACTTCGTTAAGAGCGGAAAATTGATTCAGAATTCAAAATAGTGATGAATACTACATTGACCCTAATGATAACATAAGTCATATGCAGTATTATTGACGTCATTACACAGTTATTTACGTTTCCATCACAAAATAAGTCTATCAGTTCCCATATTCGTAGCAATGTTGATAAGAATTTCATACAAATGTTTAAGTGATTTCAGTCTTCCTATTACACAAGTATTCAAGAAGGAGAGAAGAAATGCAATAAAGTAAAAGATGATCATATCATTTGACATCATTTGTCATATAGGCATATCTACGGCTGTACAAAAAAAAAAAAAAAAAACAGTGACATGGCAAGTGCACATACTTGTGGTGTACTAGCCAAATAGCTAAATGAGAGAATATTCATTCACATTCGTACATTCACTACATATTTCTAACATTCATATACATATAATAATAATGTTTAATCAGCATAGCTGTGTGTACAGCAATCTGTTATATGTGTGCTGAGGTACCATTACATCTTTCAGGAAACCTCATCTGATTTTTTTTTCTTTCAGTTTTTTAATTTGGACTTGCTGACTTGGAGATTACATTCAAACTTTTTTTATGATGCACTCATCGGAGTGGATGGCTAAATTGCTGTTGGTATTGGGTTGGCACACATCCCAACATCTGTCTGTGGTCCACAGGAAACAACCAAAAGCTGTGGACAGGACACCCAATACAATCACTAGCTATTTTTTCCGTTATTCTTGCATTTGTTTGCAGATTGAGGAATCTGACCTATCCCTCAATCATCATCGAGAGCATCATGTTTTCTGAGCTGAGTGGTGTGTAGCGAGATTGTGGCACAATGTCCTGGCAATAGGCAGTAGATTGTGCAAGGAACAGGCAAAAACAACAGACAAAAACAAGCAGGATCAGATCTATAAAACATACTATTCTTCCTGGAAGATGGTATGCCATTAGTACATGGTTTGGTAATAACAGAGATGCATAAAAGAAAAATAATAATATATTTCATATGTTAATATCCCTATCCATACAGTTTAATTCTCTCTATATTTACAGGAAAGAACATACTATTTATTGAAAGTGTCTTTGTTTAATTCATTTTTAGTTCACAGCAGTCACTCAAAAAGTATGCAAGATTCACATAGAAGCAGTAACTTGCGAGCAGCTGTCTAAGTTCACTGCACTTGAAGACTTGGGGTGTGCTGTGGCTCTCATGACAACATCGTCTATAATTTTCATTCAGTACTACGAGTTCCCATTGTGTACACATATCAACACAGCACTGATTAAAATCTTCACGAAATGAACAACGTTAACAGATAGTAGTCAGCTAGGTTTTTGTTTAAGTGCTTGTGTGACACCTCAACACTCGTTGGCACTGTGGTGGGTTCTTAGATTTACTTTTGGAGGAGTCTGAGTGGATACTGCAACACCCACTGTATTAGATCACTTTATTATAGCTTGAGCAAGACGAAATACTTGACTTTAAAACAATCCATGTCCACAAACTATCTATGTGCATTTTTTACTGTCACTGAACACTAATGTACCAACTGATACAGCACAGATTAATAGTTTGTTCTCTCAATGTACAACTTACTATAAGATTTGTTACACATTTTCGTGCTGCCGAATCTTTAGTTATTATTGCTGAGTGGCACTGCATTCTGACATAAGTAAGTCTCCAGCAGTGGCTTATGCAAGCTCTTGAGGGTGTGTCTACACGAATGTCGCCCATTCATCACTGCATTTAACAGAGACTGTGCTTATTTATGGATCTGTCATGAGATACCAACGTTTTCGGATTGCACCACAAGTGTTCATTTTGAAAAACCATATGGACAAGAATTTCACTCAGCCCTCTTTACAGTTTGCTCTGTTGGAGTTTGATGTGTGCTGTCAAATGTTGTTCCTCTCACTTGCAGGAGCAGCTTAAGCCCTCTTCCACACTGTCCCCATGTCACTGTTGTATTGCAATACACTCTATAGAGTCAAAATGCCTCTAACTTCATACCACAATACGTTTGTCGTATATATGATCTACTTACTACTGCTTGTTAAGAAACTGCACCTCCTACTTGTAACTTAACTTTATTTGAAACTGAGTGCAAATGTTAAAATTATACATATATATATATATATATATATATATATACGAAAGTTGTCTACTTGAAATGGCTCATGTCTCGCTATACCTGATCGAACTTATATATACATTTAGTATATGATCTGAATGTTGGCGGAGCTATGACAACATGTTCCCATTTCCACCGAATGGTCAAAACACAGTCCTGTTGCACTAACTCAGCTTAACTGTTTCTACACAGGTTGCAGAATGTGGTAGCTATAACTCTCTCCAACTTCTGCTCAGTTCCGACTTAAATTGAAACGATCACATGCACAATGCTGCAGGGATGGCAGGTTAGAGTCTGATGAGCAGTTACAGAATGGATAGGGACTACCTAAAATGTCACATTGGAGTTTTACTGTGGCAGATATGTTCGAAAAAGGTGAATCGTTTCATGATCCAACGCAGGTATGTGGCTGCATGGAAAGACTAGATTCCAAATCGCAGACAGCATTTCTACCGGAAAGCGTAACAGTATAGATCGGAAAAGCTAGTGCACATTCCTTATGATCTCAATCTAGCGTTGCGTAGCACACCATCTACTATATGTGATAATTCTCAGTCAACTATCACCTATAACCCGGTGGATATATCACAGAACCTCTGACCTAGCATCGAGATAGAATGTCTTACAAATCCGGGAGAAATATCTGGCGGCGGTGTGAGGGAGTTGCAAATAGCGGATTCGTACCACGTTACTTAGCCGAATCACTTTCTAAATTCGGTAATTTTATTACGACTTACTACCGTCGGCGACGTGTAACTGCTCTGTTGGTCTGTTAATATACACTCTGGCGATCACCGTCTATATTCAGCATCACTATATTTGTGTGAAAAAATTACTTCATTCGGAGGTTACACCATACCACGATTTATAAGGCTTGTTTAGTTCTTAACATGGATATCGTTACCGATACTTATGAGCACCTGTAGAACCAAGTCTGCTTGCGACAGTAGCATGGGTGTTGTGATCGTGTTTTTAACATCTGGCGGCTTGTAAGACCATTACGCAGGTATGTGGCTGCATGGAAAGACTAGATTCCAAATCGCAGACAGCATTTCTACCGGAAAGCGTAACAGTATAGATCGGAAAAGCTAGTGTACATTTCTTACGATCTCAACCTAGCGTTGTGTAGCACACCATCTACTATATGTAATAATTCTCAGTCAACTATCACCTATAACCCGGTGGATATATCACAGAACCTCTGACCTAGCATCGAGATAGAATGTCTTACAAATCCGGGAGAAATATCTGGCGGCGGTGTGAGGGAGTTGCAAATAGCGGATTCGTACCACGTTACTTAGCCGAATCACTTTCTAAATTCGGTAATTTTATTACGACTTACTACCGTCGGCGACGTGTAACTGCTCTGTTGGTCTGTTAATATACACTCTGGCGATCACCGTCTATATTCAGCATCACTATATTTGTGTGAAAAAATTACTTCATTCGGAGGTTACACCATACCACGATTTATAAGGCTTGTTTAGTTCTTAACATGGATATCGTTACCGGTACTTATGAGCACCTGTAGAACCAAGTCTGCTTGCGACAGTAGCATGGGTGTTGTGATCGTGTTTTTAACATCTGGCGGCTTGTAAGACCATTACGCAGGTATGTGGCTGCATGGAAAGACTAGATTCCAAATCGCAGACAGCATTTCTACCGGAAAGCGTAACAGTATAGATCGGAAAAGCTAGTGTACATTTCTTACGATCTCAACCTAGCGTTGTGTAGCACACCATCTACTATATGTAATAATTCTCAGTCAACTATCACCTATAACCCGGTGGATATATCACAGAACCTCTGACCTAGCATCGAGATAGAATGTCTTACAAATCCGGGAGAAATATCTGGCGGCGGTGTGAGGGAGTTGCAAATAGCGGATTCGTACCACGTTACTTAGCCGAATCACTTTCTAAATTCGGTAATTTTATTACGACTTACTACCGTCGGCGACGTGTAACTGCTCTGTTGGTCTGTTAATATACACTCTGGCGATCACCGTCTATATTCAGCATCACTATATTTGTGTGAAAAAATTACTTCATTCGGAGGTTACACCATACCACGATTTATAAGGCTTGTTTAGTTCTTAACATGGATATCGTTACCGATACTTATGAGCACCTGTAGAACCAAGTCTGCTTGCGACAGTAGCATGGGTGTTGTGATCGTGTTTTTAACATCTGGCGGCTTGTAAGACCATTACGCAGGTATGTGGCTGCATGGAAAGACTAGATTCCAAATCGCAGACAGCATTTCTACCGGAAAGCGTAACAGTATAGATCGGAAAAGCTAGTGTACATTTCTTACGATCTCAACCTAGCGTTGTGTAGCACACCATCTACTATATGTAATAATTCTCAGTCAACTATCACCTATAACCCGGTGGATATATCACAGAACCTCTGACCTAGCATCGAGATAGAATGTCTTACAAATCCGGGAGAAATATCTGGCGGCGGTGTGAGGGAGTTGCAAATAGCGGATTCGTACCACGTTACTTAGCCGAATCACTTTCTAAATTCGGTAATTTTATTACGACTTACTACCGTCGGCGACGTGTAACTGCTCTGTTGGTCTGTTAATATACACTCTGGCGATCACCGTCTATATTCAGCATCACTATATTTGTGTGAAAAAATTACTTCATTCGGAGGTTACACCATACCACGATTTATAAGGCTTGTTTAGTTCTTAACATGGATATCGTTACCGATACTTATGAGCACCTGTAGAACCAAGTCTGCTTGCGACAGTAGCATGGGTGTTGTGATCGTGTTTTTAACATCTGGCGGCTTGTAAGACGATTACGCCTCTCTTTCTAAGACCCAGTGCACTTGCAAGAAAAACTTATGAGACATGTCCACCCATCGCTGATTTTCGCTCAGTATTGTTTCGTGTCGCTAGCATTCAGTTATTGGTAAACTGTTACACTTAGTAGTAGGGGATGTGTGATAGATTCGTTTTGAGCATCAGGCTTATAAAGTATGTTTGTGTTCTGGCATGTCCTGTCGTAAAGAAGGTATGGATTTGACGTGGAATACTGCGATAGCTGCAAATGGAATGAAAGATTTTTTTCTTGGATAATTATGTCCAGACATAAGAATGGTACAGATATTTCTATTTCAAGAGCCACAGTCGTCAGGAGAGGATATTTCTGATACTTCGCTCATTGTCGAATGTCGTCCAATTGTGGCTGCAATCGAATATTTAATTGTAAGTACAGAGATCAAATATATATGTGGCTGGTTTCCTAAGACGATTGTGTCTGTGGGTGCGTGGCGCGCGGCGGTGGTGACCTGTGGTAGGAATGGTTCACGCTTCCAGCTTACGGCAGGAGCCGTATGAATGGGAAAGCCGGTTGGGGTACTAGAATATAGTTGACCTAATCTTGTCACACTCTAGACGGCTGAATAGCGAACTAATACTCAGTACATGTTGAACAGCCTTCGTGATCGCTTGTGTTACCTGTGGAAATTTGAGAAGATTCAATATGGACGTCTGTTTATGCTGGACCATTATTCCCTCCCATGTAAATTACCCAGTTGACTGTTTCTGCACATTTCTAGTCTTCATTTGGTTGAGAGAACATCGACTGTGGTATGTGTTGCGTGCACGAGTGGAAGGCACATTTGCTGGTTCTCTAGACATGAGAAACACCTTAGTTGTATTTGTAAATTACACACATGATTTGGAATCTGTTATATCACTGACATCGCTATTTGCGCGTCGAATTATCAGTTCCCCTATTTCTTTCGAGTTTTCAGGTAAAGGTCTTCGCAGACGGGATAAGTTTCTCGTTCTCCATAGTTTACAGCACATTCCACCTAGCTGCACCCTGCTAAAGTTTCAGCTTTCTAGAGAAGTAATTTCCAGTCTATATCTTCATAATTATACTGTGCAGGCGATACTGCTATGCAAGCAATATTGCTATGTGCTTGATATCGAGAAGTATCGCGTAAATGTTGTGATATTCTGGTAAACCATGTGAAAATACGTATGTTCTTGTAATCCCACTGTCTGGAGATAGTTGTAGAAAGCAAGAAAGCTAGTAGGTCGGGGTCAGAAACAGTAAAGCCTTTGTGCTGAGGGGAATTGACCCAGCCTTTGTGCAACAGTGTGGAGAGTGATCTCGGTTCGCTGAGGGTGCTCTGGTCACGCGTACGGTCTGTGTGTGTGCGGCGGCAGATGACTTGTGACCGTCGGCTGCGGTGGGTAACCTCTCGACCTCGCAGGAAATATCTAATGCTGTGAGGGGTATATATGGTGCATGCGCTTATGCTATCAGTCATTGCGGTACATGTACGAGTGTCTGGCAGTCGATAGCTATCTACAGGATGTAGAAGTTGTGATTTTGTATGATGCAGGATAGGAATTGTGTGTTTACTACATCGATATAGTATGTAGTGATACAGCTAGATTGTAAATCGACTTCACGGTCAAATTTTCAAGCTTTTCTCGACACTAGCAGAGCAGTGTGATTGAGGAAGTGTGTTTCCATATTTCATGATATGTAGACCACTTTTGCAAGGTTTAACTGTCAGTGCGATATGTGGCTCTGTGGAAAATAGCTTTGCTACTGAAAGTCTCGTCTGCAGAAAATCGCGGAAAGTTCTCGCACACCAGCAGCAGTAGTTCGGCGGGATTCACATAGAAAAATTCAAGCCTGGCTCGACAACAGTAGAGCAGAGTAATTGAGGAAGTGTCTTTCCGTGTTTCACGATCTGTAGACCGTTTTTGCAGGGTTTCACTATCAGTGCAATATGACGATCTGTACAAAATAGTTTTGCTGCTGAATGCCTCTCCTGCAGAAAAAAAAGGCGGACAGTGCCCCACACTGTCAGCAGCTGCATGGCGGGTAAATTCAGTAAGAGTCAATCAGAACGCTCCATTCGTTCACAAGACATCCTTTGTGCTGAGGGATAGGAGCCTCCACAGACTGGTTGGAACAAGATGGGGGGAAAGGTATCTACAGAAAGTTCTGAGAATAATGTGATGTCTTCTTTTTTTGAGTATTCAAAGACAAGTTGAAACAGACCTTCGCTCTCTGGCAGGATGCTGGCCCTCATCTGGCATTGTGACATTAGGACACCTCCGGACCAGCAGCTGGTGGACACCAAAAATTCTAGCCATTTTTTTTCTCTAGGACAGTGCTTCGAATTCTGTTAGTGTAATTGTTCCGATTTTCCCATCTGTGCTTAGACAGTGCTCTCTGTCCAAACAACAAGATTGCTTTTATGATTAGCGGTGTTTTTGCAAGCGTGCACAGACATGATGAGGGCTTTTAGTGGAGAGAACAATGGCGAACGTTTACCTTTTCTGAGACGTATGTTGAAAACAGGATGTCACGATTTCCAGGGAGGGTAACACTGACAGACGGGATATCCCTTCACATCTACATCTACATACATACTCCGCAATCCACCATACGGTGCGTGGCGGAGGGTACCTCGTACCACCACAACTAGCATCTTCTCTCCCTGTTCCACTCCCAAACAGAACGAGGGAAAAATGACTGCCTATATGCCTCTGTACTAGCCCTAATCTCTCTTATCTTATCTTTGTGGTCTTTCCGCGACATGTAAGTTGGCGGCAGTAAAATTGTACTGCAGTTAGCCTCAAATGCTGGTTATCTAAATTTCCTCAGTAGGGAGTCACGAAAAGAACGCCTTCTTTCCTCTAGACACTCCCGCCCGAGTTTCTGCAGCATTTCCGTAACACTCGCGTGATGATCAAACCTACCAGTAACGAATCTAGCAGCCCGCCTCTGAATTGCTTCTATGTCCTCCCTCAATCCAACCTGATAGGGATCACAAACGCTCGAGCAGTACTCAAGAATAGGTCGTATTAGTGTTTTATAAGCGGTCTCCTTTACAGACGAACCACATCTTCCCAAAATTCTACCAATGAACCGAAAACGACTATCCGCCTTCCCCACAACTGCCATTACATGCTTGCCCCACTTCATATTGCTCTGCAATGTTATGCCCAAATATTTAATCGACGTGACTGTGTCAAGCGCTACACTACTAATGGAGTATTCAAACATTAAGGATTCTTTTTCCTATTCATCTGCATTAATTTACATTTGTCTATATTTAGAGTTAGCTGCCATTCTTTACACCAATCACAAATCCTGTCCAAGTCATCTTGTTATCCTCCTACAGTCACTCAACGACGACACCTTCCCGTATACCACAGCATCATCAGCAAACAGCCGCACATTGCTATCCACCGTACCCAAAAGATCATTTATGTAGATAGAAAACAACAGCGGACCAATCACACTTCCCTGGCGCACTCCAGATGATACCCTCACGTCCGATGAACACTCACCATCGAGGAGAACACACTTTAGGATCGCTAGGAAGAATGCATCCAGTGTTTTTCTGGGATATTTTCGTAAACAGTTTCTGAAAGGGTTGCAAAAGATTTCTACAGCCCATCCAGAGGGAGACCTGGCTGTTATTTACATAGACATGAGACGTCAATATAGTACTGACAACCTTTTAGCTGCACCTGCGAGGGTGGGTCGCTAGGCAAACATCTCGCTTGGCACTGGGCACGCAGGTACAAAGGCAATGCGTCAGCTCACCAGCCACAGTGGCTAGGTAAGCACGTGTTTCGACAAGAATTTCTCAGGTGTCAAGTATGAAAGGGATGTGCCACCTCATACTTTTGTTCGAGGATTAGTGTCACATCCGATCTGTGAGTTGTGGGACCTGAATGGACACCTGCACGTGGCTCAGCATCTGACCACCTCGTCGTCGCTTTGCAGGGGCCGCCACTGCACCCCGACTCCTGGCAGCGTGTGCGATGGCATTCTGTGCAGTCTAGTGGATAGTGCATACTTCGCGATCGAAAGATTTTTAACTCTGTAATTACATTTGATAGGTGTTTCATGACAGTATTCCTTGCACGATCGGAATAAAAAGAAAGGCCGGCGATTTAATTACTTCTTACAAGATGTGCATCTTCCCAGAAAGCAGATAATGAGGGGCAACAGAAGTCCAACCACCGTAAACTGATTTTTTTAATAAATAAACAATATACCCTTGAATTTCCTGTCATGAGATCCTTCCTCTCCACCACAGAGCCGCCAATTTCCAGGTAGAGGACAGGAGGGGGAGAGGGGAGGGGGAGGGGTGTCGGAGGGGTTAACAGAGAGGAGGGATTAAGTAACAGATAAATTTAATTAAGTAGTCAATAATCAAATTGATAAGAGGGAGAGGAGGCTATTCACATAACTCATACCTGAAACTGTACCTGTATCAGTGAGGGGATTGGAGGTTTCCTGAGGGTTTGGGGGGGGGGGGGGGAGAGGTGCGGGGAACAATAGTTTAAGGACCTGTCAATCAAAACGATGGATTATCCCCAGGGGGTCAGATTCCCCTTGAAAAATTTTCTCAAAATGTTTTTGTCATCAGTAAACATTTAGGACTTCTCACGTTCCTTCGTTTGCCTTTCGGTAGCGCGTCAGCACGTGCCATTTTCCAATGCTACTTATAATAGCTGACTACTTCTGTACCTTCATGTACAAGTTAACTGGACGATATTGTAGCTGCTGGCCGCATGGCAGGAAAACGTCTTGCCAACTTGTGCACTTCATTTCAAGTTTTGTCTGATGCCGGACTCAAGTTTAATAAAGAAAAGTGTCTCCATTTCCAGACGGAAATAGAATATTTAAGTCATGTTATCAATTCTCGATGTGTTCATCCGACACAAGAATATTTACAAGCGTGATCTGAAACCGCCTCCTAATGTCAAAGAATTGCCATCTGTCTTTGGGAAGCTCAATTATTACATTCATTTCATCCCTAACATAGCTCATATAGCTGCTCCCTTGCATCGCCTTCGCCGCAAAAATGTTCCTTTTGTTTGGTCCCAAGATTGCGACATAGCCCTTCAGAACTTGAAAGCGGCTTTCCTCAGTGATCGATGCTTGGTTCATTTCGATTCAAACAAACCTATCATTTTGGCCACAGACGCATCGTCCTATGGAATTACAGCTGTTTTGTCACACCAGATTGATTGGCTCTGAGCACTATGGGACTTAACTTCTGAGGTCATCAGTCCCCTAGAACTCAGAACTACTTAAAGCTAACCTACCCAAGGACATCATACACATCCATGCCCGAGGCAGGATTCGAACCTGCGACCTTAGCGGTCGCGCGGTTCCAGACTGTAGCGCCTAGAACCGATCGGCCACACTGGCCGGCACGCCATATTGATTCGTCAGCTTCCAAGCTTCTGAACTAAGCTCAGCAGACCTATTCCCAAATAGAAAAGGAAACTCTCGCCATAATTTTCGGAATGACTAAATTTCATCAGTACTGATATGGTCGAAAATTCTGTTTGGTCACGGACCAGAAGCCTTTACAGTCATTCTTCAACTCGGGCAAACCGACTCCTATTCGTACTGCTCAGAAATTGCAACGTTGGGCTCTTCTTCTCTCCCAATACCAGTAAAAGATGATTTATCGATCCACTTCTCACCATGCGAATGCAGACGCTCTCTTACATGTCGCTATGGGACCTGATGCTGACTTTGACACTTCCGACGCAGCATGTTTTCAAATTGCTGCACAAGAAAGTGACATTGTCGAGCAGTTTCCCCTGGATTATTGCAAGCCACTTCTTCCGATCCGGATTTGCAAATTTTGCTCAGATACATTCGTACCAGATGGCCATCTTCTATCAAGCACATTGTTAGCCCCATTGTTCTTCCATATTTTGCATGTAGACTTGATCTTTCTGTTGTTCATGGTGTCATTTTGCTTCACACAGTCAGGACATTTGCATTTGATGATACTGAAAGTGCTTCAAAGACATGTACTCAGCTTATTGCATCAAGGTTATGGGATGTTGTCCACACAAAACAATTAGCCCACAGGCATTGTACATGGTTTGGCATGGACACACAAATGGAAAGGAAGTCTGAACAGTGTCAAGCGTATGCAGGACATCAGGCCGCCCCTCCATAACGTCTTTTTGAGTGGCCCAAGGCAGAAGCGCCTTGGCAGCGTGTACACATAGACTTTGCTGGCACTTACTGGAACACATAATAGTTAGTAGTGGTAGAGGCACGTATTAAATTCCCCCTTTGTTGTTCCCATGTCATCGACAACACCTCACTTCACTTTGCAAGTGCCTCAGTTGAATTTTAAGATTTCTGTTAAGCGAACGACGTATGCCATCTGACCTCAGCACCAGGTCCCGACCTCCCCCCCCCCCCCAAATTGAATAGTGATGCTGAACATTTTGCTCACAGGTTCAAACAGCAAATGGGCAAACTTGCTCGCATCTTCCCCATGAACAAGCCTTGCTTCGCTTCTTGTGCACTTATCACTCACAGCCCCACAACAGCCCTCGCCCACAGAATTGCTACATGGGTGATGCCACCGCACGCGCTTGCACTTGTTCCATCCTCCGCAGCAGTCGGCGCCTACGGACTCCAGTCAGCCAACATATCAAATTAGCCAACCTGTGTTTTACGGAATCTATGGCAGAAAGAAGTAATGGGAGCACGGCATCATTACTAATTCAGTTGGTTTGCATATGGATTGCAGAAAAGGCACCTAAATTAATTTTGCCCTTGTCGCTTGCAAAGTTCTGCTTCTTCCCGTATCTTCACAGATTCCTGGCCTTCCCAGTCGACGCAACCCGAGCACCATCCATCAGAGTGGGGTCACGCAACACTGTTTCCAGACCTCGAGCTGATGAACGTCGATCCGACGTCGCATCTGGCCACTAGCGGCCGTCCAGTGGCGCCTGCCACGCCACCACTGCTGGGTCAAGGATCCTCCAGTCAAGAAGATGCTGCGGATCCATGCTGTCAAGAAGATGCCCAACTGATGGCTGCTGGGACGCACCCTCTGCGTCGTTTTTCGGCCGGTATTCCCTCACAGTCTCAAGACGGATGCTGGAGTGCTGGCAGCGACACAACATTGGCTACAGAAATGGACGCAACTCCAACACTGGTTCCAACACCCACGCCTCCCCCACACCGTCAGTATGATGTTCAGCCATACGTGATGACGGTGTGGCGGTTTGGGGGGGGGGGGAGGGAGGAGTGCTGTGTCGTCCGAACAAGACGCACCCAGGGAAAAAGTACCACAGATGTAAAGATGCGAGCTGGTGCCAGTACTGTAGAGATTCGCAACTTGAGCGAGTTCCACCAGCGCCATGGGAGGCGCTGAGGATGAAGATTTCGACTTCGCCTCGGCCAATTGCCAGCTGAGTACAATCCGCCAGTGACCGGACGACAACGGGCAGTAGCCTACTCGGAAGATAGAAGTGAACAGGCCAGTGTTGTAAATTGCATTTGCTATGTACTGTGAAGTTTACCTAAGATTATTTGCACATAGTCATTGAGAGCCTTTTTTGGGTTATATTGCATGAAGTGTTGCAGACTTCATTATTCAACCAGTCGCAAAGATAAGTAAACCTTTTTAACTCATTTGTGTGCCTTTTTACTAAATTTTTGGAGTGTTGTAGAACCTTTATTCTCCTACCCTGTTACCTTGCCCTTGGGCATAGCTGTGTGACAGTCGCAGACACAAATCGTCTTAGCGGTGTACTGCACCAGAAGCTGTTTCACGAACTCACAAACTCGTCCTGCCATAATAACAGTGGCAACCGCCCCCCCCCCTCCCCCATCAGTACCGATGAGGCCTATACAAAACTGGCAACGATCGTCTATAAAACATACAGTATAGCAAAATAGATTCTCAAGTGAATGACATTTTAAAGGAAAAGGAGAGAGAGCTATAGTCAGTCGGTAAACTGAAGAGCGAGCGAGCGAGACCCCACTCTGCCAACCCAGCTGCGTCACAAGGCGCTTCTACAGGTTGTTTCACAACGTAGTGCCGGCCCTGCCGCGGCGCGCGCTTCAAATCTGTGGCGAAGGCGTGTACAGATACGTCTCGGCTGCATTTATTTTTAGACAAATGCATTAAGGCCATAAGGAATACAAACAATGGTAGCTTCTTTCGAAACACAACATTACAGAGTAAATAATATTAACATAAGAACGGAAGTCAGGATTCTACTACAAACATAGAACCAAATGCCTGTTCATGTTAATGTATGTTCCTCTAGTGCTATTCGTAAAACGAACCCAATATGATGCGATCAGTCTGTAGAATTTAAGGCTTGTTCTTACTTTGTATTTCCACTAAGAGGTAGAAGTTTTCTTCGAAGGAATGCATTAGAACTTAACAATTCTTGCAACACGAAAAGTGTCTAAAAAGTAAACAGAAATTTATAATTTTGTGTGTTGCATTAGTCGGATTTGCACTAGTTTTTTGTCACTGTCTTCGTAAACATGCCTCAAAAGCATGTGTTCAATGTTATGCATACTGGGTATTTACTCTGTTGTCATCTGTCAGAAAGGTTCCGTGTGTTTTGGTAGCATCAACGATTATTTGTTTTGTATAAAAATAAATTAGAGAATCTGTATTAAATTTTGTAATAAGAATGGAATAAAGTGTGTGAAATTTTTAGAAATGGTAAATATTGCTTTTGGTGAGCCTGTTATGAGTAAACCAAGGGCAGACAAGTGGTATAAACATTTCAAAGCAGACCTTAAAGGACAGCGGTTTTACAAGCATGGATGAGATTAAAAATGCACGCTTAAGAGACCTGTAAACTATTCCAAAGAAACAGTTCCTAAAGTGTATTGGGAATTGGAAAAAGCACTGGCATAAGTGTATAGTATGTAACGGGGAATATTTTGAAGAGGATAACATTAGTGTAGATTAATAAATAAAGTTCTTACCAAAAAATAAAAATTAATATGTGAACACACCTCGCATGTCAAGCTTTTTGCTTAGAAGTCCATAACCGGTGTACATGTTTGCCAGGAAATTTCAGCAGTGTTTAGAATAGCTATTGCGCACATGTTTTAAGGAATATGTGTTAGGTGAATAGCGATCGAGATGGAGATTTAGTGTTCCATAAGCATCAAAGGGTTTACGTGATTTGGAAACTGTCTATAACAATAGGTTTCCTTCCAAAATTATTAGTTTTCCTTTGTGGCAATTCCAGTAAACCATGTGGCTTATTTTTCCATTCCTTACTGATGCGTCCTATTAGGTGAGGCTGACGTTTGCATAAATTGCAGCCCTTTGATTGGGACTGGTAATATTAGCCAACAGTTCTTTTTGGGTTGCCTCTTTAATACACGTTGTAATAACATTAGCTCGTTACTCCCCAAATATCTCCTCTTCGTATTCTGCACATTTTCTTGCAATGCTAGACGATTATGCATCACTTCCGGATATCGAAGTACATCAGTAAGCATACAAAGTTAACTCACTGACACTGGCATCTTAAGATGCCACGTACAGAAACGACGTATATCACTGCACGCCGATCTACACTGCTAGACAGATAATGGGCAAAAGATTTTTGGTGCCCCTGTAGGCCAGTGGCAACGTTCCTCCAGGAAAGGCCACTTCCCCCACCAAAAGCGCTGCTCGCTCTTGAGTTTACAGATAGACTATAGACAGCATTTTGTAATAAATTGAATAAAGATACTAGTCACAGATATATGGGGACATATCAAGGCTCTTCAACATAGGACCAAGGAAATATCAATTTCAGGAAAATGGATGAATCACTCATAGATATATATATATATATATATATATATATATATATATATATATATATATATATATATATATATAGACAAAATAGCGCATCTATCAGTGCTGGCAGAAGCTTTGAGTGTTCCAGAAGAAATATCACTTCATTTCCTATGCTTGTCGTTTACAAAAGCAGAGCTGTCGATTGCCTTAACCTGCTCAGTGAACATAGCACCAGGAATCGACACTATTTATTATGAAATGCTGGGCTATTGGAAGGGTGGCTATTGGATACCTGCAATCAGTATAGTTATGAGAATCACTTGCTAAATATTATACTACATCAATCATTATACAAATTCTGAAACCTGGAAACGATCCAACATCTGCTGACTCCTATAGAACCGCAGCACTCTCATTGTACTTTATGAAATGGAACAATTAATTAAAAGCCATCTTGAATGGTAATTCGAAACTAATAGTATACCATGAGACTATCAAAATGGTTTTCAGAAGAATTGCACTACTTTAGATAGTGTGAAACATCTCACTTTGGGCATACAAAATACATTTGAGGAAAGACAGTATCCTTCACCCATGTTTGTGGACATTGAAGGGGCATACAATAAAGTTACCATACCCTTACTGTAACAAAGTATGATAGAGGTAGGACTGCCATAAAATTTTGTTTATGGTATAACGAAATATTTGGTTAGAAGGTCTATTCCCTTACATGAAAAAGTAAAACTGTATGCACAAGTTGTACCACTCCAGGACTTCCACAGGGACCGACATTGAGACCTGTCCTATTTGATGTTTACACAGCAGGCATGGGAACTAGGCTGCCAAAAGCTACTCGAGTACTACAGTATGCTGATGAGATATGCATGTATACTTCTGCTACCAGCCTTGAAGAAATGAGTAGAGTAGTGGGTAAAGCACCATCCCAGTTGGAAAAATGACTGGCATCTAATGGCTTACAGCTCTCAGTGTTTAAGACAACTGTGGTTAACTCTGGCAGCTGAAGGGTTTCACAGTGACTGGCACACATAAGGTTAAATAACCAAATTTTCTCTGTGAAGAGTTAGTTCTTAGGAATGATTATGAGCTCACGCCATCATAGATGGGGCATACTGTGTACCTCATAGAGAAGTTCCAACATTGCCTCAATGAGATGTGCTCAATTACAAGAGCATGCTGGGTAGTGGGTCACGCTGTTCTGCTATTAATATACAGTCTGCTCTCTCTCTATATAAGTCAATGTCCTGGCTGAGTGACTGACTGACTCATCACACCCAGGCCAAATCACTAAAGGTACAAACTTGAAATTTGGAGAGGGTGCAGATCTTATACTGTAGGCATCATTTAAGAAGGGATATTCCAAAATTCCAAACCTAAAGGGGTGAAATAGGGGATGAGGGTTTTATTTGAAAAACATCTCTGTTAAGGCAGTTTTGAAGCTAGATCTATGAAAATCGGTATTTGGCTTCCCAGTCAGAAATAAAGAAATATGTTTTCAGATTTTTTTGAAATTTAACCCTATGAGGGCGATAGTAGTGAAAGCTTTTTTTAAAGGAATCATTATTAAAGAACAACCAAAGTATTTTCAAAGCTACAGCTATGAACATTTATATTTGACTTCTCGATTTCAACTAAAAAAATGTTTTCCACTGTTTTTGAAAATTGAGCGCCTGAGGAGATGAAATACGGGATGACAGTTTTTATGGAAATATTTCATTGTGCAAGCATTGTTGAAGCTAAGTCTATGACAATTTGTATTTGCCTCTTACTTTAGAAATAAAATGCACATGCCACTGTTTTTGGTAATTCAAACAATAATAGAGTGAAATATTGGGTGAAACATTTTATGAAAATATTTCATTGCAAAAGCATTTTTAAAACTAAATCTTTAAGAAAAATGGTATTTGGCTTCCAATTAGACATGAAAAAATAAACTGTTTTACTGTTTTCGGAAAATACATCCGTAAGAGAGTGAAATAGTCAGACTAATTCGTTAACTCATCATCGCCCAGCCCAAATCATTAAGGTAGAATCTTGAAGTTTGGAGAGAATGTGGATCTTATATTTGAAGCATTGTTTAAGAAGGGGCTATCGGAAATCCCCCCCCCCCTTCCCCAATGGTCTGAAGAACTGGATGAACAGCTTTTTGAAAGCATGCCACTATAAAGCGAATTTTGAAGTTAGAACTACGGAAACTGTTTTATTGTTTCTCAGTCAGAAAATAAAAATACATGTTTCAGAATTTTTGGAAATGCAGGTGACAATTTTTTTGAAAATCAATAATTATTAAAGAACCAATAAAGGATCTTTAAGGCTAGATCTACGACAAATGGCATTTGACTTCTAGGTTAGAAATTTAAAAAAATACGAGTTTCTGGAAATTCAACCCTTAGGAGAGTGCAACAAGAGACCAAAATTTTTAATGAAATATTTCGTTCCATTAAAAATTTTTAAGGCCAAATTTATGAAAATTGGTATTTCACTTCTCCATTAGATACAAAGAAATATTTGTTTGAGGATGAAAGTTGCTATGAACATATCTCCACAAGAACAAAAGACATCATTAACAAAAACTTTGGACTCCAGCTATCAGTATCTCTCTCTGATTAGAAGAACAGTCTACATAGTGAAGCAGTGGGCACTAACCCAGTAAGTTCTGAAATCGGCTATTAAAGCATGTTGTTCTGTAGAGGCAACAGAAAATCAATTTTTAAACTAGAAAAACTCGAGTTTACTTGCATCAGGATTTGCCTAGGAGCTATGAATTGGACACCAACAAATGCATTGTTAACACAAGCTGCAGAAATGCCCAGTGCCTTGCAATGGAAATTAATGACAGACTTTCTGCAATTGACCACCCACTGATACTGAAACTCGAGAGACTTTTTTCAAAAAGATAAGAATAGGCAAAGAATTAAAACTGCTCTAAAATCAGAATTATACACACACACCCACATATATATATATATATATATATATATATATATATATATATATATCAGTATATATATATCAGTATATATATATATATATATATATATTCCCTTCATATATATATTCCCTTCATATATATATATATATATATATATATATATATATATATATATATATATATGAAGGGAATTCTTCATAAACTCCAAAGAATGTCAACACATCCTAATTCAGACTTCCATTGTAATGAAATAACATCAGCAACTGATGTCTTTTTCTTTCCAACAAAATCAAATGCCAGAGTAGAACAACTAGTAAAAACTTGCATTGCTGATAATTTTGTGGAATATTTCCTTATTTGTGTTGATGGCTCCAAAACCCCAGGTAATGGGAGAGTGGGCTGTTCGTTTCTATGCTCGAGAACAATTTACAAACAACTGATTTCGATTACCAGTGAAACTTTCAGTTTCTTGGCAGAAGCTGCAGCTACACTCACAGCTTTAGAACATTCGCAGAACCTCACAACTAGAAACATTTTGATTTTAATGGATTGCAGAAGCTTAGTGGAAGATATCTAGACACCTACCTTACTCAAGAAAACTAATCCACTAGTATTGAATATCGTGAAAAGTATGAATATCTCAGAACGGTGACCAAATTTATGTGGATCAAAGGACATGCTAACATTAAACATAATGAAACACTCGATGACTCAGCGAAAACACTCAGTCAAAAAGCGCTTTTAGAACATCTTTTTACCCTCATCACATCTGAGGAACATGTTGTATAGAAGAATAACACAACAGTGGGAAGAAGAATATCAATTACCAATATGCATCAAAGGGAAATATTTTGGTCAAATATAGCCAAACATTCCTTCGAAGTCTTGGTTCCACACAATTAAAGCAAATAAACATTTCATAAGCTCCATAATAGGGATGAGATTTAATCATGAATCATTCATTAGCCATCTTCACTGAATGCAAATAAGAGATAAACCTTGTTGGAATGTGATGGAACAACTGTAGGGGATATCAATCATATATTTTTTTTAATGTAAACTGTATGCTAATCAGCAAATCGATTTCATACAACAACTAATATGATGTCATCAACCATTACCAATTACTATACAGGCCAATCCACACTGGCTACCACATCATGTTACGTCACATCCCAGCCAAACATTCTACAATGAATTTCAAGTGGCAGCATCCACAATGGCCATCCTGTACATCACATCGCATCAGGGCACCATGAAGGTTTCTGAGGAAGAAACTTTTTATAGCCGACATTATCCATCCATTGTTGATCATATGTATCCTAATCTCATTTCTTCCCAATTCACAGCCATGTGCACATCTACATATTTCATTTTACGTGGTTTTCATGGTTGCTACCAATTGTTTGTTGTTCGTGATTTTTGTTGTTTGTTGTAAATTATTTCGTTTCGTTATTTTCCTTGTTAAAATTTACAATTCCATAATAAATGAAGAAAGATTAATTGAAGTAGTGAAGCAGCAGTCTGACTTGTACAGCATTAGTGTACTAAACTACTTGCCCTCTACTACGTTTATAAAGTGAATTTTTATACACTCTGGTACCATATTTAATATTTTACAACAAAGTGGATTGCAATATGGCTGAAGCTTAACAGTACTGCGGGTAGTGCAAGCTAAATTCCCTAAGTTGTTCAGGTTCACATGCAGTTCCTCTTTCTTGAAATGTCTTGGCTCAAACTTGTGTAGAGGTGAACTGCACATGTCACATTACATGCCCTAAATTAGACACTTGTGACCTTTGATTAAATTGTCTGGCTGACAGCAAGTATTCGAAATACAAAGTTAATATAAAATATAATAACAGTAATAATAAAATTGGGAACTAAATTAACGACCCATAAATGATGTACGCCACACAGTTGCGATTTGGTTAGAATAATGTTCATTCAGATAGCAAACTAATAGCGAAAGTGGTCGTATTTAGAATTACTGTTACACTAGAGCGCATATCCATTTGTCACAGTTCGATCATTCACAACCTCATCGTGAATTACGAGTCCACCACGTTAACTAAGCGAAATGTTAGAATTCACACCAGGCACATGGCTGCTCACTGCTCAGAGACTAAGTCCCGCGATACCACACAACGCGAAATTTTGTAAGTTGTTCCACTTCCTAGCTACCTAAAGACCGACCGTCCGCTTTCGTGTCTCAGTCCGAACTGTTCCCTGTGTTTATAGACCAGAACTGCCCTCTGTCCGTCTCCGACCGCGTTTTCTCGAGCGCCGAACATCGTCACTTAACTGACTAAGGCAGTTCCCTTTCCTGAAGCCGTCCATCTGATTGGCTACAGCTTATTCTACATTATCTTACATTTTAACATATTTAAACAATCAAAGCTTGACCACTTCACGATCTAAATAAAGTAACAATAATATCCATTAAATAATAAACATTAAATTATTTTACATAAAACCAATACAATTTTCTTCTTAGCTTTGAATGTCACAGCCAGTTGCCTTGCACCAATGTGCTTCCTGATAAATAAACAAAGAACAAAAGTAATATTATGCACTAATCTTTACAACAAATATTCTATTGCCTAATGATTCAATAAGGTGTCATGCTGTCATTGTTCAATGTGTTTTGTGTGGGGAAAATGATGATGTGATGCTTAACTGAAAATACTAATAATTTAATTTTACCATATCATTTAAACAAATAAAGTTACAGAGTTGATAATTATAGTATTTGTCACTTTAATGATGTGCTTCTATATGAAATGTCGATCGTTGAGATCGACCAAACGTTCAGCTTTTAGCATTCAGGTCTTTGTTACAAAACTTGTTAATTTCACTTTAGCAGTAAATCCTAAACTATTATAGATATAATCAACATTCAAGTTTTATTGGGATCACCACGAAATTTTATGGAGGACGGCAGATTAAAATTACTGTGGCTTCATGCCCTGCACTACTACAGAATTAAATAGTTTTCATAAACGTTTCCCTTTATGGCTGATCTTAGGTCCGCCACATTTAACACTGCTACGCCTCCTTAGCCACAAAAATCTTCTACTTGGTTTTTCTATGACGTAAGTTCTCACTTGTCTCACTAGCACACTACAGTGCTTAGGCCTCAACAGACAATATATGCCTGTGAGTTTCTCCATCTCATGGTGAATCTGCACCCCTGGACGACAGGGTTCGTTTCACAATTGCTGAAGGCTGACTCTTTTGGCCATATACTTAAATGAGAGCGCAATGCTCGTTAACTCACAGTAGAAACAAATTGATTAGTGAATGGAATTTATTTGTATGTTCTCAGGCATTTAAAATATTTCATGAAGAAATGAACTGACATCTTCAGACACTCTAAACGTGACAAAATGCTTCTTTTGTGAAGCAGACATCAAGGACTGCATTAGAATTTTTTGTTGAAATATGTGTTTGTAACAGGCTTACTTATTGTTAAGTAGCTCTCTGGATTGTGTGAAATGCATAAAAACAGTTGAAAATCATCTTGCAAATATCGTAATTCCCGAGAAAAAAGCAATTGAGGACATCCATGTGAGTTGAGTTCACATGGCTTGAATTCATTTGATATGCCATGACAGGACGGACTGTGTGAATGCACCTGGATGTGACGTAGCAGTGGAATGATGGCCAGTGTGAATTTACCTTTGAGTTTCCACAACTTTGGATACTATGTTCAAATATATAAACGAAATAGCACTGGCAAATATCAACATGATAGTGGTGTTGCATCTTCCCAGCCATATGTTCCAGAGGAAGTGGTTAAGAAGAAAGTCAGTATCTATGCATAAAGGTCAGTTCACAGCTGCAATCATGCCACTGTCACATCACAGCAGCATGATGTCAAGGTGCTTTCACTCTCTCCATCACGTCATGATATGTGAAATCAATTTAAGTCATTTGATCTCAACAAGCATGGCTGCCCTCAACTGTTTTCTTTTTTTTCTGCTGGAATTGCGAATTTTCCAAGACGCTTTACATTAGTTTTTACGTGAAGCGCACATACACAACATTGTGCTTATGTACGTGGATTCTGGAGTGCAGATTTGTACAATAATGACATTTATTGGACTAAAGATAGCTTGCATATTAAACAAGAAAACAGAACTGCAAAACAACCCAACAAAAGAGTGTGGGTTCCAAAAATGTCATTATGTGGTACAAAAAGGAATTTCACACCCTGTGCAAGAAGCTCGAGGAAGAGAAAGGTGCATTTTATAAGCTTTTCAGAAAGCACCAGTTTTTTCATTTTTTGTATCAAATTGCACCCAGAATTACTGAAGGGAACACAGTTTTATGAGCCGCCATCACACCCCGTGAAAAACTGATTTGTTTAAGTTTAGTTGCCAGTCCAGTGCAAATTTTTGTGCATTAGTCATATCTCCTCAAACCTTTTCCTTCAAGATTGATAGGTTTCCTTTACATTTTGTACTTGGCTTTAAACAGTGCAAATGCCTTATTTTCACTGGGATTAGCTAATGAAACCACACAAATATTGACTCACAGAGGCTTGCAAAACTGTTTCACACACAATCAAGGGAGCTACTTATATTAACAATAAATAAGCCTGTCACAAACATATGTATTGTAATGTTCTGACGACCTAAAGTGTGAGTGTGGATCTGGGTTATATCCGCTTATTCCCCCAAACCACCTTCCACTTCTTTACGAGATGACTTATTTGGAATTTGCAACCACTCTTCTTTACTGAATAGCCATCTGCTGGAAACACTCTTGACTTCTCTGTCGAATAACGCTAGGTGCAGAATTTTGTAGACTCTTTCTTCTTATGAAACAAGTAGACATAAAAACTCTTTTCATCAACTATCGATGTAGTTTACCTCCATACACAATAATTTAACTTTCCACATGAATATGCAACTTCCTGCAAGTCTCTCGTACAGTCAGACGTTTGAAACAAATCGAGTTACAATTAAAAGAAGGTTGGCTTGGATACCATGACCTTTCTTAACATGAATTCTAAAATGAGTCTTGCCTCTAATAAGGATGCATCAAGAGTCTACAAGAGTACTTTTTCAATTGTTCTTGTTTCGCATAACAATAGTCAATGACATAATAAGCACAGAGATGAATATAGACTCCATGGTTCTTCCTTACACTCTCACTAACACAACTATTGATTGTCCAACAGGTACTTGTTGGTGCCGTTCGACCACCGTGTCTACTTTCTTCCCGTGACTGATTTCAAACCTGCACACTCAAACATGTGACGTGCAGTAGGTATCCAGAATATCATGTGTTCGAGATGACAGAAGGCTGAGTGGTTCTAGAATTTACACAGAAATTCTCGAATCACTATAATATTTAAACAAACAACTCTAATACATTACTTGAAGTCTACTTTACAAAAAGCATTTTGCCACTGTTGCAGTGTCTGACGATGTCAGTCCATTTCTTTATGAAACATTGTAATGCGTGACAATATACAAATAAATTCCACTTACTAATCAACTTGTTTCTGCCTACAGCCCTTTTGACTTCAATTTGCAGCTATATTGCAATCCAGTTCATTATAAGACATTAAACAACAGCAAGGATATGTGTAAATATTCACTTTATAAACATAGTAGAGCAAGTAGTTTAGTATGCTCATGTTGTACAAGTCAGACTGCTGCTTCACTGCCTCGATTACTCTTTCTTCATTTACTACGAAATTGTTAATTTTAAGAAAGAAAATAACGAAACTAAATAATTTATGACAAATAACAAAAATAGCGAACAACAAACAATTGTTATCAACCACGGCGAAATGAATTATAAAGATGTGCGCATGGCCGTGTATCGGGAGGAAATGAGTTGGGAGTCAAGTAATCAATAATGGACAGATGATGTCAGTCGTCAAAACTTTCTTCCTGAGAAACTTTGTCAGTGCCATTTGAAACGCATTGCAGAATGATTTGATGGGACGTGACGTGAAAGTCAGTGTGAATTGGCCTTAACGTTCAATCGGAAGTGCAATGCAGTTAAAAACGCTCAAGTTCCCCACTTTTCACAAGGAGTGTGTGAGTTATAAGTTCCCACATAGTGATATTTTAATTAACTGTCATCAGAAGGCCAAGGAGAAAAACAAAATTTTCGCATACTTCTGTCTTCTTTTTCAGTGTGAGGGCGATGTAACTTTAAATAAGTTCCACGGCCCATCTGCAGAAAGTTAACGTTTCCCTTACCAGATTTTCATGTGTTTAATTCTGTCTAATTGTAAATCTTTCTTTGGACCAGCGTCTTGTTTTTTCCTTCTTCTTTGAACACAGTGCCATCGTCAATGTCAGAAATTCTGTATCTTCGTTTGTAGCCACTACCAGTAGTGTCAAAATACAGTATACCGTACACAAAACGCATCTGTTTCAAAAGTGCGGTTAAATTAACAAACTCTTGTTGCTAAGACGTATTCTCACCTCCTTGGATTTTATTGTCGGCAAGGAAGCTGTTTCCAGTTTTCAAGCTACTTGCAATCAGAGATGATAGTTATGAAACCTGTGTGTTTTTACCTTTGTGGTCTTTGACAACATGTCGTCAGCGCGTTGTTGATGTTATTTGTGGTAGTTGTTATTAAGCCGTGTCTCAAATTATCTGTTGTGTGCCACGCGGACAAAACACCCAAAGTGCCCCACTGACAATGGTTCGAAGTAGCGGGTAAGAATACTCGAAGGATTATACTTAAAGAGTTACTCAGCTGTAAGCGACATATGAAGTTTATTTTTGTTTGATAATCCAATAAACTATTTGCGTGTATAAATGAAGGAAGTAACTGTAGTGTTTAACGCCCCGTCTACATCGGTGTCATTAGAGATGCCTGTAAAGATGGTTCTAGTAAAATAATTATAATTTGCTGGCAGTTCGAATTGTTCTAATTTTTGTTTTGTTATCTATTAGTAATGGCTGTAAACATTAATGGATATGTATCCTCTTCACGTTTTGGGTACCTGAAGCCCTTTCCTATTAAGTTACGTACCAGTAACAGCCTATTGCTAGTATATGACAGTTTCTGATGTTTCACTTCTAGATTGACATGTGACACTTGAAACTTTCTCTACTGTCTTACAAAATTTAATGTTGAGTCCAAAAATTTCATTGCCCGGCTTAAGGCTGTGACCTGTTCCACGTTTGACTGCTGTCTGTCACTTTTTGTGCGTTTGAGTGGACAATGTGCAGTCATCATATACAGAGACAATTATTATCAGTGTTGATAACGTGCATAATTTTAATATTGGTGCTATTCGTTTGATTGTAGTAGTTCAAGTACTGGGTAAGAATCTTTAGTATATTAATAAAGTTGCAGTTTCTTTAGGTACTTCCTTTTGCTAGTGTATTAGACGTGTGCAAATTTCTCTCATTGACCTACAGAGCAGTTGTTGCAAAAGTCTGTCATCTGTATATGTTGTACTTACGTTATCATATTAGTCTTACAAATATTAATGGCAAGAAGGATATTGTAAATAATATAGATGTCTTTGAGTTGATTTTTTATTTGTTGTTATTATAGTCATGCCGCTGGAAGAACATCCCTGACACTTCACGCACGTGGTGGGGTTTTGTAGAGCAGACACACTATTGTGTATCCGAGCTCTGAAATTTGTAAATGTTGCCATGGTGACAGAGCAGCATTGTGACCCCTACAACTTAAGATCATGAGAGGCCAACAGATGGACAACCAACATGGTGTAACAGCAAACAGCTACATAGTAGCAGTGACAACATAACTGCTGGCAGTCACTAGCGTTCTTTCAGTGGCTCGACTAGGCCTATAAGTTCTTTTGAATTGAACAATTTAATCCTAATGATCAGCAAATATTAGGAAAAAATATATGTAGCATAATTTTTTCTTATGTACAGAATGAAAATTATATTATGCAAGGGATCTGCAGTCCCAGTTTAGCTGAAGTAGTGCATTTGTTAAGACCGACTGACTTGCATTATGTCCTTCCATTCCAGCCATTGGAACATAGGGCTTTGGTGAAGCACTACCAGAGGACTCATTTTTGTCCCATTACCTTCACTTCCACACTTTCTACCTACTTCTTTTACTTCTCTCTCTGCTGTCCTCATACACTTATCTTCCTCTTCTGTGATGACCCTGAAGCTTCCATTTCTGGCTTGTTTCTCTATTGCTGACCAATTTTTGTGCAAAATGTGCCTAACCCATTTCCATTTCCTTGCCTTTACTGGTTTGTCCATAGACTTCTCATTTGTTCTGTTCTACACCTCTTGATCCCCTCTGGTATACTCTAAATACGAGCTCGGTCTTTCACTGTCTTCTTATTGCCATGTTAATCTTCACTTTAGTATTTTTCCTTTCTCCCATTTACTTCCGGGTGTCGTCACTCATCCGGTCTTTTCTTTTACTGTCTCTGAATCCAGCTGCCATTTTGGCAGTTTCAAGGATCACTCTCTTGACTTCCTGCCATAGCTCTTCTACTCCATCCTCCATTATGTGGAGTGGTTCATTTCTGTTCTGCTGTTCTAGTCCAAAGTCCTATGTGTCAGTAGGGCCCGTCACCCTTGAGGGAGCAAACCACTTGTTTAGGACATCAAATTTCTTCTTTGTAGCTAAGGTTTCCAAGTGCACCTTAACCAGAGTCAGCTGGTAGTCACTGCCTATATCAGCTCCTGTTTTATTTCTAATATCGGGCCATGATCTTTTCCAGTTCCCCAAGAAAAGTGACATGAATCGAAAAATGACAACTTTTAGTTAAAATCTGAAAGTATACTATGTGTAGTGCCCCAACATTCATGAAAATGATAATGGAATTTATGCCAACAGTACTGACTTGAAATTTAAATGAAGCTTATACTACACCGATAGAAAAAAAATCACGACACTGAAAAATAATTTATGTAGAGTAATGAAATTTTGGGAATACATTTGTCTAGGTAACATGTTTAAGTAATTAACATTGCAAGATCACAGTTTAATGTAAGTGTGAGATATGTCATTGCAAATGTGAAATGCTGGCACATTAATAACTGGTATAACTGCCAGAATGTAGAATGCAAGCATGTTTGTGCATTGTGTTGTGCAGGTACCCTATGTCCATGCCTGTTGCAGACAATACGGGGATGGTTAGCGCTGTTTGTGGATGGCACTGTTGTCATCCAATGATGTCCCATGTGTGCTTGATTGGAGACAGATCTGATGATCGAGCAGGCCAAGGCAACATGTTGACACTCTATAGTGCATGTTGGGTACAACAGCTGTGTACGTGAATGAGTATTATCCTGTTGAAAAACACCCTGTGGAAAGCTGTTCATGAATGGCTGCACAACAGGTCGAATCACCAGATTGAAGTATAGATTTACTGTCAAGGTGCTTGGAACAATCACGAGTGTGCTCCTCCTGTCACACGAAAGCAGACCCTATGGAATACTGTCCCAGTTGTGGGAGTGGACTCGTCACAGTTTGTAGTAATGGATGGAAAGTCAGAGTGAAAGAGAAGTAATATCCGGTGTTCCCCAAGGAAGTATTATAGGCCCTCTTTTGTTCCTGTACTATATCATCGACATAGGAGACAATCTGAGTAGCACTCATAGATTGTTTGCAGATGATGCTGTCATTTACCATCTTGTAAAGTCATCATATGACCAAAGCGAATTGAAAAATGATTTAGATAAGACTTCTGTATGGTGTGAAAAGTGGCAACTGCTGAATTTCTATTATGCGATAAGGCACACAAATATGAAGACTGTAAATTCAACTAAATACTTAGGGATTACAATTACAAATAACCTAAATTAGAACGATCACATAGATAATGTTGGGAGTTGAGCAAACCAAAGACTGCGCTTATTGGCAGAACACTTAGAAGGTGCAATAGGTCTACTAAAGAGACTGCTTACACCACGCTTGTCTGCCTTATTCTGGAGTATTGCTCTGTGATGTGGGATCATTGTGAGGTTGGACTGACGGATGATGTCGAAAAAGTTCAAAGAAGGGCAGCTCGTTTCATATTACCGCGAAATAGGGGAGATAGTGCCACAGACATGATAAGTGAATCATTAAAACAAAGGCATTAGTCGTTGCAATGGGATCTTCTCATGAAATTTCAGTCACCAGTTTTCTCCTCCTATTGCGAAAACATTCTGTTGGCATCATCCTGCATAGGGAGAAACGATCATCATGTCTTAATCAGGGCTCGCAGAGAAAGATTGAAATGTTCATTTTCCCCGGACACCATTCGAGAGTGAAACGATAGAGATACAGCTTGAAAGTGGTTCATTGAACCTTCTGCCAGGCACTTTATTGTGAATAGCTTATCACTGGAACCAGAACAGAACCAACTTTCGTCAAGAAAACACAACAGACCTCCACCATGCTTTCCAGTAAGCTCTTGCTTGATACCACTGAAGTCGCAAATGGCAGTGGTTTGGGGTCAGTGGAATGCATGCTACAGGGCATCTGACTTGGAGCTGTCCTTGAAATAACTGATTTGTAACAGTTCGTTGTGTCACCATGGTGCCAGCTGTGCCCAAATTGCTGCTGTAGATGCAGTACAATGCTCCAGTGCCATATTCTGAATGCAATGGTTTTCCCTCAAGCCAATTACATGACCTCATTCAAACTCAATGAGGTGTTGACATTGGCATTTTTGTTGTCTTTAAGGAATTCTTAACAAACATCAACTCATCACATTCAGTCTCAAAGGTAACTAACACTCATGATCATGACAGTGTGTATTTAAAGCAAACCTGATTTGTATCCTCACAGTGGCACTACTAGCACCACTCTTATGCGACAGGCATGAAATTTGAATAGACGTCATCTTTCAGATGTAGGAATGTGCCTACCAACTTTTGTTTGTCACACAGCTCATCTTGGTGTTTCAATTCTTTTTTTCCATCAATGTATTTGTGTAGAAAGGGTGTTCAAAAAGTTTTGCAGAGTCGTCTGTAATTTTTTTTATTTTTTGCAGGAGGAGAACAAAATTTTTTGTGAACATACTTGGAACATTTAGCTATATATTGAGCCTCCTCAGTGTAGCCTCCATCAGCTGTGACACATCTGGCCCAACATTCTTCCCATGATGTAAATGTACTTTGGTAAAATTCTGGGGATTGACTTTTACACCATAGCTTGACACAGAAAATAAGGTCTTTCTCACTATCAAATGTTTTAGCATGCAGGTGGGCAGACGGAGCCAAGTCCGGACTGTAGAGAGGCGAGGAACAACTTTCCAACCCATTTTTCTTCTTTTCTCCTGTGCCATAAGGATTGTATGGGGTTGGGCATTGTCATGGTGTAGTCTGATGAGCTGACTTTGAAGCTGTGTTCTGTGGTCTTGATGGCACGTCGCAGCTTGTTCAATGACAAACAGTAACAGTCCCAGTTAATTGTGGAGCCAGGTTCCAAAAAGTCAATGAAAATGACACCACACTGATCTCAGAAGGAGGCCATCACCTTTTGGCCTGCTGTTCACGAAAGTGTTGGTTTCTTCTTCTGGGAGGAACCCAGATGATGCCACTCCATGGATTGGGTTTTGCTCTCAGGTTTGGACAAAAACAACCATGTTTCATTCTGGGTAATGACACCGTCAAAACACTGTTTCCACTCTTCAGTAAAGGTCTTCATGAGAGACTCGCACAATTCTTCCTCATCGTTTTCATTTCTCTTGTCAATAATCTAGGCACCCAACATGCACAGTTTTTTCTGTACCCCAGTGACTGCACCAATGATACCACACTACCCAATGACAAACGAATCATTTCAGCAAGCTGTCGTGTTGTCACACATCTGTCATTTTGGATGATTTGATCAATGGTCTCCTTATTCACATCACTCACTGCCGTTGATGGTCTACTGCATCGTGGATTGTCCAGTAGAGGGAAATCACTTTCTTTAAACCTCTGCAACCACCACTGTATACTGCTGCAATCCACTGTGTCCTTCACATAAACAGGGAGCAACTTCCTATGAATCCATGTGGCAGAGTCGTCGCTGGTCTTGAAGAGGAACTCCATCACCGACCATTGTCGCAACCTGACATCTACTTCACGGTCCGTTATGGCTCACTTGTAAATAAAAGAAAATTCTTTTATATACCAACTTATAGCTAAATGTTCCAAATATGCTCACAAAAATTTCATTCTCCTCCTGGAAAAAATAAAAAAATTAAGAGACAACTGTGTAAAACTTTTTGAATGCCCTATGTATATGTTTTATAGAATTAATTCTTTAAATCAAGTTTTCTAAAGTATGGCATTTTTGAGTTTCACAGTCCTTGCCGGTGTGTGATATTTTGTCGAAAACAGTGTTCCTTCTTTAACTAGCTCATTGTTTGCACAGAATTCAGTTAACAGTTTACCATTTGCAGTAGACTTTCCTACTCTGTGTCCCGCCATTACGTGCTCCATCCCAAGATTTTCTGTACCTGCCTTTGCGTTTTGTTCCCCACTTTTCAGTGCTGCATGTATAAAGGGCAGTCAAGTGAAAACAAGACAAACTGTGCAACAGGTGTGGTGCAGACATTGGTAACTAGGTAAGTGTGTTTATCTTTTGGGAATCAGGAACGAAAAATATGAACATTCACAGCTGTGCCATTTGTCTGTTACACATGCTTGATGAGAAGTCAGCGGGTGTGCGTTCAACATCACTATGGAGGCCAGGAAAGTGGAACAGTAAGATGATATGCAGTCTTTTACTGTGGAAGGAGTGTCAGGAAGTGAAATTCATGCCTGAATGTTTGCTTTGTATGGCAGACACAGTATGTCACATGCAGACATGTGTACTTAGAATTAATGTTTTCGAGAAGTTAGGGTGTCACTGAAAGGCAGCATTCGGCCAGGACAGGCTTGTTGTGCCATTAACTGTTCTGTCATTGCTGCGGTGAATACTGATGTCAGAAATGGCAGACAGTGAGAGATATTCGGCTCGTGTCAGGCGTCAGCCATGGTAGCACTTACACCGTCATGACAGAGCATCTGAAATTCGGAAAATCTGTGCACGTTGGGTACCCTGCAGCCGAGTTGAGGAGCAGAAGTTGAACAGGATGTCGACATTACTGGAGCACCTAGAACAGTGCCACAATGAAAAATATTGTTCCTTGTCCTTGTCTTGGGAGACGAAACATGGTGTCACTATTTTGAGCCATAGAGCAAGCATAATAGCCAACAACGGAAGCACATGGGTTCACCTCTTAGTGAAAGGTCTTGAGCCATTCTTGCCTGCTCTAGTAAAGTCTTTGACTACAAGGTCCCAGTGTTCTTTGACTTTATGAAATGTCACTCCGCAATTAATCAACACTTTGCGGAAATTGAAGCGTACCCGCGTCCAATCGCCCAGAAATGTTGGCAGTCAGAATTATCCTATTGCAGGATATAATGCCTGCCCATAAATTGCCAAGGTTGTTTGAGGTACTCTGCAGAATTTCAGCTATGAAGCCTTTAAATGCCCTCCACACAGTCCCAAACTCTCCTCATGTGAATTCCGTACTTTTGGAGCTCTGAAGAAAAACATTTGTGGCCATTTTTTGCTTCAAAGAGGTGCACTGTGTATGCCTGGGGTACAGTAATAATTCCATAGCCGCAACTGTGAACATTTTTGCAGAAGGCGTAGATTGCCTTGTCTCACACTGTGATAAATTTATTAACAATTATGGTGATTACTTTTGAAATAATAAAAAGTCAACATTTTTCCATTGGTCTCATTTTCATTTGATTACCCCTTACAGTTCAGCACATAAGTGGTTTTTGATTCTATCTATGATTGTCCAGTGGGAATGAAACATTCCGTATCTGTCGTGTAAATCTTGCTGTCCTGATTCTGTCATATGAATGCCTGGTGTCTGTTGTTTTGGACTTGTCTGAAAAAACAGACATCATGCGAAAACTGCAGCTGTAATACATATTATGTAAATTGAAGGGGGGGGGGGGGAGGAAAGGGAAGTAACTGATGATATCAGCTGCATCAGTGCTGTATGCGGAATCAGTGTCAGGAAATGAAAATCCCGGGTTCACATCTTGGTCCTGCACATATTTTCACTCATTGCCACTGGTTCCACACAAAGTCCTGATGCAGCTGACACCATCAGTTCCTTCCCTTCCGTTTTCTTTCCTTTCTCTCCCCCTCCATCTTCAGTTTACATAATTTTGTCAGCTTTTCCTTCCTGCTTTGCTTTGAATTTTTCAATGTGGAGTAGTGTGTTTGCTGATGTGAAACTTCCTGGCAGATTAAAACTTTGTGCCAGATTAGGACTCAAACCCATTACCATTGCCTTCCACAAGCAAGTGGTCCACTGATTGAGCTACCCAGGCACGACTCATGGTCCATCCTCAAAGATTTACTTTCACCAGTACCTTATCTCCTACCTTTCAGACTGCACAGAAGTTCTGCAACACGTGCTGGATTAGCACTCGTGGAGGAAAGGATATTGTAGAGCATGGCAGCCACAGTCTTGCTCTCTGCTATTTTGTTTAGCATTGTGCCAACACTATTCACATGATTATCATCTGCATGTATTTTACCTGAATAGAGAAAAGTGACACACTTGAACTTGGACTTTTGGTTTGGATCTGCCAAACTAGTTCCGACGAACTTCACTCAATTCCATAATAGTTAACTTATATTTCTCTTGTAGAGGGTCTGCACAATCCAAAATCCAATTCTCATGGTCTGTTTCAATCCAGAGGTTGTTATCTTATTGTCCATTGGCTCTGTCTTCTTGAAGTTTCAATGTGGTTTAACAGATGCAGGTTGATAGTCCATGGTCTCTGACTGCTTTGGTGGGGATGACATCCTTGCTATATGGTCAATAATGTCTTTTTCCTTCCCTATCTAAGAGGTTGTACACTGTTCACAAGGCCCCTCTGCTAAAGCTTGCCCAGTTTGGGGGACTCTACCAGTACTTACACTAGTAGCGACATAGGCCTCAGCTTCATTGTGCCATGCAAACTTTCCCACCAGGCATTGAAGTTACCTGCAGTAAGATGGTGTCGCTTGGGAGGGGAAACAAGTGAAGTAGTTAATTTATTCGAGAGGATGAAGGCTCATGCTCGGTCCGTCCAGCCATCTTGATTTAGGTTGGTTATGGTTCTAATAAATCACCTAAGACAAATGGCATGATGATTCTTTCCAGAAGGTTACTCATTATAATGAAAGTAATTAAATAGAGTAGGCAATACTATTGTTGTGATTGCTATTACACCTCAATTAATAAGTTATTTTTTTCTTTCGATACAGGCATCACCGAAAGCGTTCTCGTAGTAGGTCCAGATCTAGAAGTGCTGACAGGAAAAGAAGCCGAAGATCAAGAAGCCGAGAAAGGTATTAATAAAATTAAAAGTGTTGCTTGTCTAAATAAAGTGAAGGTGAGAGAAGATGTGACTAAAGGACTTGTACTATCACTGTGTGCCATGCCGCATGCTCGATATTGATTGTATGTGGTATAATTACTAATCACCATTGCCGTTTGCCATGTGTTACTATCTTGTTTATGAATTGTACTCTGTAGGCATTTAATAGTGATTTGTTCACAAAATATCTATTTAGAAAATGTAACATAAAGTTTTGAACCTTAGGTTCTTAAATTTATTGATAAATTATATAAATTTCCTGAATGATTGTACAACAGTTGTGCATATCTTGTGAATAAAACCATCTAGATCTGATGCGGCAGTAGGATGTCAGCAGGTTGGGTAACTTACAGAGGTGGTGTCTGGGATGCTGCTCCTAAAGTGGTGATCCGTGGCCTACTCAACCTCCACAACATCCTTGTCCATCACAATGCCACACCCAATCCCAAACCCTTGCCACAAGGACTCTATCACTATGGAAGACCCAGGTGCAAGACCTGCCCAATCCACCCACCCAGTACTTTATACCAGTCCTGTCACAGGTTTATCCTACCCCATCAGGGTCTGGGTCACCTGTGAGAGCAGCCATGTCATTTACCAGCTCTGCTGCAATCATTGAATAGCTTTTTATATTGTTATGACCACCAACCAGCTGTCCACCAGGATGAATTGTCACTCCCAAACTTTGGTTAAGAGCAAAGCAGACCGTCCTATGGTGCAACATGCAGCTGAACATAACATACTCGGCTTCAGTGGCGAGCCATCTGGATCCTCCCGTCCACCACCAGATTTTCTGAACTGCACAGATGGAAGTTATCCTTACAACACATTATCCTGGTCTCTTAATTATCCTAGCCTCAACCAACAGTATGATACTGCCCCCACACCTTCCACCCAACAATTCCATCCCCTCTGTCCTGTCACCTCTTCCCCATCCTTGTCTCCCACCCTCTTTGTTTGCCATCCTCTACCACCACATCCACCCATCTTTCTCCACTCCTTTCATTTTTCACTCTGTTGTCCCCACCTTCATGCTCTACAGCCTCCTGACGCTGCGCCTGTTGAGATTCTAGTCCCTACGCACTCTGCCAGATAGTGCTTCTCTTTTCCCTCACCTGTACTCTGCTATCCCTTCCCTGCCCCTCTGGATTGCTGCTTGCATCCCATGTTATAGTTGCATTCTGGCCAGAGTTGGTGGTTGTGTGTGTGAGGTGGGCTTGCTTGTCTGAATGAATCGTGTGTTTCACTTTTTCCGATGAAGACTGAGGCTGAAAGCTTGTGTGAATATATTTAAATGTGCCTGTCACAACCTGATGTATTATCTTTATAGTAAGTAGCACTCTGTTTTTTTCTGCATTGTTAATTTTTTTCTATTTGGCATTTCATTTTAAAAGCAGCAATTTTTCATTGTGTACAATGTTAAAAGAAATAGATTCAGCTGTTCAATTATTAATTTAAAGGACAGGTGTTGTTGCCTGGTGGTGCATATTTCTAAGGAGGATTGTCTGTGTTACATTTGAAATTACTGTTGCCTAGATGAAACTGGAGACAGTGGCTTTACAGAGAGGTTAAAGTTATGGAACCCCTTAGGGGAAAATGACAGTGAAGTGTCTGAATTGTTCTTTTACTTGCAGTATATCGGATACATTTTGTATGTAACTGCCTCAGAGTGTTTCATTTTGAGAAGACCGGTGATTATCATGAAGAGATGAATAACAGTTTTTATGAAGTGGTTTTAAACATTGCTTATGACAAAAGTCACAAAGCCAACAGACGTTCTTAGGGACAATGCCCCATATCATTCAGGTGTTAATGAAAAGACACCAACTGTGGCAACGAGGAAAAATGAAATTATTCAGTAGTTGAATGGACAAAATGTAGATATCAGAGAAGATTTAACAAAGCCGGAGTAGCTCATAATTGTGGCATGAACAAAACCACCATTCCCACCATAAATACATGAAAGTGGTAAAAGACATGAGCATGAAATAGTCCGCTTGCTCTGTATCAGTCATTTGTATGTTATTGAAAAGTTTCTGGGTGAAAATATAAAATTACTTTATTGCAAACTACAAAAATTACACTGTCTCTGAAGTTGAGAATCTCCTTGGAGGCTTTCAGTCAAGTGACTTCTGAGAAGTGGAAGAATAAGGTAAATGATACTGCAGTCAGGGAGGCAGCCAAAAATGAAAGTGTTGTGGAAGACTGAGTGGAAAATTTAATTAGGCCTATATATGTGGGCAGGAGTAGTCATAGCCTGAAGAAAACAGAAGAAAATAATTCGAAATCAGATTATGTCACCTATGTGAGTAATGTTTTTCCATTACTGTTACTGCAACACATTCAGTAATTTCAGATGACAGTGTGTCATTGATTGATTATCACGTTGTGAATAGTTTCTTCAGGTGATAACCGTTAATATACTTTAAAATTTAACAGTTAATATACTTTAAAATTTAACAGTTAATATACTTTAAAATTTAACAGTTAATATACTTTAAAATTATTCTTTTGCTTGTTATAAAACAAGTTAATAATGCAAATATTTAATTACAAAAACAAGGACTGTGAATGTTCAACAGTGTATCAGAAGTAGTTTGTACTTTTGTTGGGAATTATCACACACAATCTTAAGATAATTCAGCATACTATATGCTTCATTCCAAACTTTTGTTTTTATATATGGGAACTAGTAACCGAAAACAAATTTACACATACAAATATGACCTGCTTGTTGTCACAGTTTTAGTTCTTACCGCTAGAATGTGAGAGTAGTCAAAACAAGTGCCATAAGCTACTTCTGGCAGCACTGCAACCTGGTCCCATGTACTGTCCATACAAGTCATTTGTCTCAGGGACTGTAATGTGAGATATTATTACTGCAGTAACATAAAATTAATTTATGTCTTACGTTTTTCAGATCCAAGACTCATTACAGTCGACGTAGTCGATCACGTGATCGAGATTCTGAGAGAGACAGGCACAGAAAGGACAGAGATGAGAGAAAAAGGTAAGCTTATATATTATCACAATAAAACAAAAGCAGTTTTATATCGCTAGTTACTTGTTGTTTACACTGTGTGATCAAAAGTGTCTGGACACCCCCAAAAACATACATTTTACATATTAGGTGCATTACGCTGCCACCTACTGCCAGGTACTCCATATCAGTGACTTCAGTAGTCATTAGACATTGTGAGAGAGCAGAAATGGGTGCTCCGCAAAACTCGCAGACTTCAAACATGGTCAGGTGATTGGGTGTCACCTTTGTCGTACGTCCGTATGCGACGTTTCCACACTCCTAAACATCCACACGTCCACTGTTGCAGATGCGGTAGCAAAGTGGAAACGTGAAGGGGCATGTACAGCACAAAAGCGTACAGGTTGACCTCGTCTGTTGACTGACAGACTGCCGACAGTTGAAGAGAGTTGTAATTTGTAATCCAGACCATCTCACAGGAATTCCAAACTGCATCAGGATCCACTGCAAGTACTATGACAGTTAAGTGGGAGGTGAGAAAACTTGGATTCCATGGTTGAGTGACTGCTCATAAGCCACACATCACACTGGTAAATGACAAATGACGCCTCGCTTGGTGTAAGGAGCATAAACGTTGGATGATTGAACTGTGGAAAAACGTTGCGTGGAGTGAGGAATTATGGTACATAATGTAGCAGTCCGATGGTGGGGTGTGGATATGGCGAATGCCTGGTGAACGTCATCTGCCAGCATGTTTAGTGCCAACAGTAAAATTTGGTGGCGGTGGTGTTATGGTGTGGTAGTGTTTTTCACGGAGGGGGCTTGGACCCCTTGTGGTTTTGTGTGGCACTGTCACAGAACAGGCCTACATTGATTTTTTAAGCTCCTTCTTGCTTCCTATTTCTGAAGAGCAATTTTGGGATGGGAAGTGCATCTTTCAACACGATCGTGCACCTGTTCATAAAGCACGGCCTGTGGTGAAGTGGTTACATGACAATAACATCCCTGTAATGGACTGGCCTCAACAGAGTCCCGACCTGAATCGTATAGGACAGCTTTGGGATGTTTTGGAATGCCGACTTTGTGCCAGGCCTCACCGACCAACGTCAATACTTCTCCTCAGTGCAGCACTCCATGATGAATGGGCTGCCATTCCCCAAGAAACCTTCCAGCACCTGATTGAACATAATGCCTGTGAGAGTTGAAGCTGTCATTAAGGCTAAGGGCGGGCCAGCACCATATTGAATTCCAGCATTACCTATGGATGGTGCCACGAACTTGTAAGTCATTGTCAGCCAGGTGTCCAGATACTTTTGATCACATTTTATGATTTTTAATGGGATAGGTAAAAAATCTACTCACCAAGCAGCAGCAGGACATGCACATAAAAGAAAGTTATAATGATGCAAGCTTTTGGAGCCAGTGGCTCCTTCTTCTGGCAGAAGGGTTGAAGGAGAAGGAAGAGCAATGAAAGAAAATGACTGGAGAGGTCTAGGAGGAGGGATAGATTTCAGAAAAGTCTCCCCTGATCTGTGGTTCCGGGTGACTTTTCTGAAATCTACCCCTTTTCCTAGACCTCTCCAGCTCTTTTCCTTTGCCCCTGTTCCTTCCCCTTCAGCCCTCCTGCTGGAAGGAACCACTGGCTGAGAAAGCTTACATGTTTATAATCTTCTTTTATGTGTGTGTCCTGCCGCCACTTGGAGACTAGATTTTTTATCTATCCAATTACATTATAACTGTCAAAAATTGATTGTTTTTGTTGTTATTTTATAGTTTGTGTTGTTTGATTCAGGGAATCAAAATCCTCATCAAAGTCTAAAAGCAAATCTGGCAGGGAGAAATCTAGATCTCCTTCCAAAGAAAAGGAGAAAAAAGATGAGAAAGAGGATGAAGCATTTGACCCTACAGCTCTTGATAAGGTAACTTGAACTTCAAAAATTCTGTGGTTAGATTACTAAAGTGTTTTTGTTACATGCACTTTGTGTAAAATAAAAGACAATAAATACTGTTTGGTCTTAAATAGCAAATTAATGTATTGTATGCAAAGTTATATAAGATGCTAGTAGAACTTTTGTGGGTGACTGAAATATATTTTCACCTAATTTCATGTTTCTTGGAACAGTGGTTTTGGTTTAGGCTGGGCATTGCATTCAGCAAAACTTTGAATCTTTGTTTGTCCCCCTTAGATGCTACCTAAGTCACAAAAAGTTTCTTTCAATTTTAATGTTTCTTGGACCAGTAGTTTATTCTCTTCCCCCCCCCCTCCCTCCCCCTCCACCCTCTCCGCCCCCCTCTCCTCCTCGTTAATTCTCTGGCAAAACCACCACATTCCTTACCATATCAGTTCACCTAATTTTCAACATTCTTTTGTAGCACCATATCGCAAATGCTTAGATTATCTTCTTTTCCAGTTTTCCTCACAGTCCATGTTTCACTTCCGTACAATCGTGTGCTCCAGACGCATATTCCCAGAAATTTCTTCCTCAAATGAAGGCCTAAGTATGATACTAGTAGACTTGTCCTGGCCAGGGACGCCCTTTTTGCCAATGCTAGTCTGGTTTTTATGTCCTCATTGCTACATCTACATCTACATTTATACTCCGCAAGCCACCCAATGGTGTGTGGCGGAGGGCACTTTACGTGCCACTGTCATTACCTCCCTTTCCTGTTCCAGTCGCGTATGGTTCGCGGGAAGAACGACTGTCTGAAAGCCTCCGTGCGCGCTCTAATCTCTCTAATTTTACATTCGTGATCTCCTAGGGAGGTATAAGTAGGGGGAAGCAATATATTCGATACCTCATCCAGAAACGCACCTTCTCGAAACCTGGTGAGCAAGCTACACCGCAATGCAGAGTGCCTCTCTTGCAGAGTCTGCCACTTGAGTTTGTTAAACATCTCCGTAACGCTATCACGGTTACCAAATAACCCTGTGATGAAACACGCCGCTCTTCTTTGGATCTTCTCTATCTCCTCCGTCAACCCGATCTGGTACGGATCCCACACTGATGATGAGCAATACTCAAGTATAGATCGAACGAGTGTTTTGTATGCCACCTCCTTTGTTGATGGACTACATTTTCTAAGGACTCCCAATGAATCTCAACCTGGTACCCGCCTTACCAACAATTAATTTTATATGATCGTTCCACTTCAAATCGTTCCGCACACATACTCCCAGATATTTTACAGAAATAACTGCTACCAGTGTTTGTTCCGCTATCATATAATCATACAATAAAGGATCCTTCTTTCTATGTATTCGCAATACATTACATTTGTCTATGTTAAGGGTCAGTTGCCACTCCCTGCACCAAGTGCCTATCCGCTGCAGATCTTCCTGCATTTCGCTACAATTTTCTAATGCTGCAACTTCTCTGTATACTACAGCATCATCCGCGAAAAGCCACATGGGACTTCCGACACTATCTGCTAGGTCATTTATATATATTGTGAAAAGCAATGGTCCCATAACACTCCCCTGTGGCACGCCAGAGGTTACTTTAACGTCTGTAGACGTCTCTCCATTGATAACAACATGCTGTATTCTGTTTGCTAAAAACTCTTCAATCCAGCCACACAGCTGGTCTGATATTCCGTAGGCTCTTACTTTGTTTATCAGGTGACAGTGCAGAACTGTATCGAATGCCTTCCGGAAGTCAAGAAAAATAGCATCTACCTGGGAGCCTGTATCTAATATTTTCTGGGTCTCATGAACAAATAAAGCGAGTTGGGTCTCAAACGATCGCTGTTTCCGGAATCCATGTTGATTCCTACATAGTAGATTCTGGGTTTCCAAAAACGACATGATACTCGAGCAAAAAACGTGTTCTAAAATTCTACAACAGATCGACGTCAGAGATATAGGTCTATAGTTTTGCGCATCTGCTCGACGACTCTTCTTGAAGACTGGGACTACCTGTGCTCTTTTCCAATCATTTGGAACCTTCCGTTCCTCTAGAGACTTGCGGTACACAGCTGTTAGAAGGGGGGCAAGTTCTTTCGCGTACTCTGTGTAGAATCGAATTGGTATCCCGTCAGGTCCAGTGGACTTTCCTCTGTTGAGTGATTCTAGTTGATTTTCTATTCCTTGGACACTTATTTCGATGTCAGCCATTTTTTCGTTTGTGCAAGGATTTAGAGAAGGAACTGCAGTGCAGTCTTCCTCTGTGAAACAGCTTTGGAAAAAGGTGTTTAGTATTTCAGCTTTATGCGTGTCATCCTCTGTTTCAATGCCATCATCATCCCGGAGTGTCTGGATATGCTGTTTTGAGCCACTTACTGATTTAACGTAAAACCAGAACTTCCTAGGATTTTCTGTCAAGTCGGTACATAGAATTTTACTTTCGAATTCACTGAACGCTTCACGCATAGCCCTCCTTACGCTAACTTTGACATCGTTTAGCTTCTGTTTGTCTGAGAGGTTTTGGCTGCGTTTAAACCTGGAGTGAAGCTCTCTTTGCTTTCGCAGTAGTTTCCTAACTTTGTTGTTGTACCAACGGTGGGTTTTTCCCGTCCCTCACAGTTTTACTCGGCACGTACCTGTCTAAAACGCATTTTACGATTGCCTTGAACTTTTTCCATAAACACTCAACATTGTCAGTGTCGGAACAGAAATTTTCGTTTTGATCTGTTAGGTAGTCTGAAATCTGCCTTCTATTACTCTTGCTAAACAGATAAACTTTCCTCCCTTTTTTTATATTCCTATTAACTTCCATATTCAGGGATGCTGCAACGGCCTTATGATCACTGATTCCCTGTTCTGCACTTACAGAGTCGAAAAGTTCGGGTCTGTTTGTTATCAGTAGGTCCAAGATGTTATCTCCATGAGTCGATTCTCTGTTTAATTGCTCGAGGTAATTTTCGGATAGTGCACTCAGTATAATGTCACTCGATGCTCTGTCCCTACCACCCGTCCTAAACATCTGAGTGTCCCAGTCTATATCTGGTAAATTGAAATCTCCACCTAAGACTATAACATGCTGAGAAAATTTATGTGAAATGTATTCCAAATTTTCTCTCAGTTGTTCTGCCACTAATGCTGCTGAGTCAGGAGGTCGGTAAAAGGAGCCAATTATTAACCTAGCTCGGTTGTTGAGTGTAACCTCCACCCATAATAATTCACAGGAACTATCCACTTCTATTTCACTACAGGATAAACTACTACTAACAGCGACGAACACTCCACCACCGGTTGTATGCAATCTATCCTTTCTAAACACCGTCTGTACCTTTGTAAAAATTTCGGCAGAATTTATCTCTGGCTTCAACCAGCTTTCTGTACCGATAACGATTTCGGCTTTGATGCTTTCTATCAGCGCTTGAAGTTCCGTTACTTTACCAACGCAGCTTCGACAGTTTACAATTACAATACCGATTGCTGCTTGTTCCCCGCATGTCCTGACTTTGCCCTGCACCCATTGAGGCTGTTGCCCTTTCTGTACTTGCCCAAGGCCATCTAACCTAAAAAACCGCCCAGCCCACGCCACACAACCCCTGCTACCCGTGTAGTCGCTTGTTGTGTGTAGTGGACTCCTGACCTATCCAGCGGAACCCGAAACCCCACCACCCTATGGCGGCGCAAGTCGAGGAATCTGCAGCCCACACGGTCGCAGAACCGTCTCAGCCTCTGATTCAGACCCTCCACTCGGCTCTGTACCAAAGGTCCGCAGTCAGTCCTGTCGATGATGCTGCAGATGGTGAGCTCTGCTTTCATCCTGCTAGCAAGACTGGCAGTCTTCACCAATTCAGATAGCCGCCGGAAGCCAGAGAGGATTTCCTCGGATCCATAGCGACACACATCATTGGTCGCTTGTTGTGTGTAGTGGACTCCTGACCTATCCAGCGGAACCCGAAACCCCACCACCCTATGGCGGCGCAAGTCGAGGAATCTGCAGCCCACACGGTCGCAGAACCGTCTCAGCCTCTGATTCAGACCCTCCACTCGGCTCTGTACCAAAGGTCCGCAGTCAGTCCTGTCGATGATGCTGCAGATGGTGAGCTCTGCTTTCATCCTGCTAGCAAGACTGGCAGTCTTCACCAATTCAGATAGCCGCCGGAAGCCAGAGAGGATTTCCTCGGATCCATAGCGACACACATCATTGGTGCCGACATGAGCGACCACCTGCAGATGGGTGCACCCTGTACCCTTCATGGCATCCGGAAGGACCCTTTCCACATCTGGAATGACTCCCCCCGGTATGCACACGGAGTGCGCATTGGTTTTCTTCCCCTCTCTTGCTGCCATATCCCTAAGGGGCCCCATTACGCACCTCACGTTGGAACTCCCAACTACCAGTAAGCCCACCCTCTGCGACCGCCCGGATCTTGCAGACTGAGGGGCAACCTCTGGAACAGGACAAGCAGCCACGTCCGGCCGAGGATCAGTATCAGCCTGAGACAGAGCCTGAAACCGGTTCGTCAGACAAACTGGAGAGGCCTTCCGTTCAGCCCTCTGGAATGTCTTTCGCCCCCTGCCACACCTTGAGATGACCTCCCACTCTACCACAGGTGAGGGATCAGCCTCAATGTGGGCAGTATCCCGGGCAACCACAGTCGTAGTCCGATCGGGGGATGCGTGGGACGAGCTGGCCGTCCCCGACAAACCCCCATCTGGAACCCCACAGTGATGCCCATTGGCAACAGCCTCAAGCTGTGTGACCGAAGCCAACACTGCCTGAAGCTGGGAGCGAAGGGATGCCAACTCAGCCTGCATCCGAACACAGCAGTTGCAGTCCCTATTCATGCTAAAAACTGTTGTGCAAAGAACGTCTGAACTAATCTACAGAGAGCGCAAACAAATCGACACAAAATTTAAATGGTTATTAAAATATAAGATTGCCTAGTAAATGCAGTAATGCTGCTACTTGCGCACTGTGGACACACTGCTCAGCGGCGGAAGGAGACTACGCGATTTTACACTATTCAGGTACTAAAACGCAATGCTACAACTCTCAAATACTATAATACGCCCGAAATTTATGAATTAAACAATGCAAGTACCAAAAACACGCAAAGAAATTAAGAATTAAACTATGTAGCAAATGAGTGAGCTGGGAGTATACAACTTGCTGCTGCAGCTGCTTATCCAACGACGGCAGGGAGCACACTCCGTCTGTTGTGAGCTATTTTGCTGCACAATTGGTGGCTAGGGTAACCCAAATGAGGCTTTATTCAAGAAGCACTAGACCACAACAGTCAACAGCCTCCCATGAACCCACACGTAACATGGCACAGTACACTAAAGTGAACAGCACACTGGAAAGACACACAAGAGAGCCGGTTAGCACTGCGCCGTGCATATATATGCGTGAGCACTGGTAGATGGTGGGGTGGAGACTTCACTGTGGTCGGCCGGAGTGGCCGAGCAGTTCTAGGCGCTACAGTCTGGAACCGTGCGACCGCGACGGTCGCAGGTTCGAATCCTGCCTCGGGCATGGATGTGTGTGATGTCCTTAGGTTAGTTAGGTTTAAGTAGTTCTAACTTCTAGGGGACTGATGACCTCAGAAGTTAAATCCTATAGTGCTCAGAGCCATTTGAACAAACCACTTCACTGTGCGCATGCCTCTTACAGGTGGCCTCCAGCTGTGTGCATACCTCCCACAGGTGGTCTCCAGCAGACAGCCCACACTGATACAGTTGGCGACAAATTCAAACACGCATGCATAGCAGCACAACACTTGGCACTCTAGCACTAGTCGCAGGACATAACACACTGAAATATTCAACAGTGCCGTAATTTGAAACAAAATACCATGCTACTCACTTCTTTACAGAACACTGAGATCATTCGGAAACATTTGGGAATGTTAAAAAAAATTCCAGAACTTTCTATAACATTGTAAAATCTAGACCATTTGAGAATAATTTAGGACATTCAAAATATTTATCAACACTCAGAAATATTCATAAATGCTTTGTAATGTAGATAAATCTTGAACTTTTTCCATTAAAATATATGAGGTTCATTAAAATGAAACCTGGTCAGTGCATCTACCTATGCCTGACACGTAAGGTGGCACCATGTAACTGCGGGTATGGTGGTGCCATCTATTGGTAGAGAAACTGACACGTGTGCACCGTTTGATGTTACATAGCGCCAGTGCGGTTTCATGCCAAAGAGAAGGTGGTCGCACAAGTCGTCATCCACTACCGAACATGCAGGCAAGTAAACAGGAACAACAACGAGAGATTCAGTTTTTAGCGGTGGAGGGAGTTGGAGGCCGTGAAATGTGTCGACGGAAGAAGGCTCTGTACAGTGAATAAAGTCTGAGTCGATCAGTTATTGGGGAATGGCACAAACGATTCCTTGAGGGGCGCGAGTCCTGGACAGGCTCATCGTGTCATCACACCAGAAATGGTTGTGGAAGTGAATGCTTTAGCCTTGGACAACCACAGAATCACTGTGGACGAGATTGATCGGTTACTGGGTATTAGCGGGGGCACCTCCCACACCTTAATGCATCAACACTTGAATGTTTGAAAACCTGTGCCCAGTGGGTTCCCTACCAACTGACCGCCGAACAGCGCAATACTCGAATGGTGCTGTCTTTGAGTCATCTGCAACATGAGGATGAATACAGCTTTCTGTCGCATATTGTCACAGGTGACAAAACATGGTGTCACCATTTTGAACCAGAAAGCAAGCACCAGAGCAAGCAATGGAAACACTACCTCCAAAGAAATCAAAGGCCATGTGCACCAGTTATGGTAAGGTCATGATGTCCTTTTTTGACCACAAGGGGGCACTTCTTGTCAAGATCCTGGAAAGGGGAACCACCATCAATGCCCAGCATTAAAAAGCCACTTTACAGAACCTTAGATGAGGTATTAAGTCGAAATGCCAAGGCATGTTGTCCAGTGTCGTTATCCTCCTGCATAACAATGCCCGCCTGCACGCAGACAATGCGGTGAAGACGGCATTGCGGCAGTTTCAGTGGGAAATGCTGGAACATCCACCATACATTCCCAACCTTTCACCGTGTGACTTTCATGTGTTTGGACCTCGAAAACAAGCTGTTCGCAGACATCAATTTGCAATGGACAATGAAGTGTGTCACTGGGTCCAGGCCTACTAGCTTCTTCAAGGATGGAATCGACCGGCGTGTTGCGATGGGATAAATGTGCCAACAGTTTTGGTGACTATTTTTGAGTATGTTTACTGTGTATAAATTCATTTTTGTGTTAATAAAATCATTACCGTTACTTTAGTCTAGTGACCGGGTTTCATTTGAATGCCCCTTATACATTGATGTGAAAGAGACAGAGTTGTCTCGTGACCACCACAATCTGATAGTGAAAACTTCAAACACTCATGTCTACAGAAACACAACAGCTATCACCTCACATTTGCTATAGTACATGACAGGGGAATCAAGGTAGCACCCGACACAAAAACCAATGATTTGTGGTTGGTGGTTTTTTAGTGTTCTGTACCTCACTGGGTAAAATTGGAACCCACATAACATCACTTTGTTCCCTGTCTGTTTGTCCATCTGTTAACTCCCCATTTTCTCAGAAATTACAGTAGCAACTGCGAAATACACAATAAATTTTAACTTGTGATTGAAACATTCTTGAAAGTCTTGGAAATCCTATAGCTGATAGCTTCTCAGTGTTGATATAGATAATAGTCAGAAATCACCAAGATTCTCTGTTCCGGAATGGATGAACTGTCTACTGTATATACATATTTAAGTTTGTATGGAATCCTCACAGTTTGAGACCTTCCTCGGACGTGGCCAGTTTTAATGTCAACCTTTAAATACAGAAATTACAGTCCCATATTAAATCATCAGTTCTCAATACAGCTGTATTTAATTTAGTGAAAGAAAACTTTTCACTATATTCAGTGGAAACTTCAGAATAAATGCAGTTTTCCTTTCATCTTACCTTAATATTATTTTTGCTTCAATTCTATTGTTTGATAAGTATTCAAGACCATTTCTTGTTTTGAATTTTTAAGTTAATGTAATCAACTACTTGATTTCTTACTGCTAAAATAATTGGTTGGTTAGTTAGTAGTATTATTATTAAATATGCATATGTGAGTAAGCAGTACCTACCTGCTACCTTTTACACATTACGACAATAGAAATTCTTATACCAAGTGGAAGTAGTATTAGTTAGCATGGAGTAATGAATGTCATTTTTCCTTCTGGTATTGTAGTTATGTGCATCGTTGTTCCTTTTGAACTGTTGTGGGTTGTTTACAACAACTGTTATGAGGGAATAAAAATACTGAGAAGCAGTACTCAGAATGCTTAAATCGTTAAACCGAGGTTTACAAGATGATGATGGGTTATTAATTCTTACAGCATCTTTTTGGACAATGAAGACTTTCTTTCTTAAAGATGAGTTACACCAGAATATTATTCCATATGACACTATTGAATGAAAATATTCACAGTATGTCAACTTTTTGATTCCTCCCTCTCCCCCACCCCCACCCCCCACCCCGTACCTGAGATGTGCAATAATTCTAAGTGCAAATGGGGCTGAACTAACTTGTTTTAGGAATTCCAAAACATGCTTTTTTGAGTTTAAATTCTCACCTATATGGATACCTGAGAATTTTGAAGTTTCCACCCAATGTATTATTTCCTCACATTTGATACACTTATCATTGGTGTAGTACCTCTAGATCTACAGAACTGCATATGTTGTGTCTTTTTAAAATTGAGGGTGAGACCATTCACAGAAAACCAATTTGTTGCTGTATGTATGCTGTCTTTTCCTACATCGTTAGTTGTCAAACTGGGTCTTTCACAAAACCAACTTGAATAATTTTGAAGATTGATGGGAGCTTTATTTATTAATTCATTTGGAATGGTGACAGTGTTACATAAACGATTTGTAAGTTCAGTGTGGCCAGTTGCACAATGACTTGGGTGAGTGCTTTCACTAAATTGTAAGAGTTTTCATCAAAGTGTTTTGCTTCTTCGTTGTTGAAAATCTGAAATTCATATTTCTACTTAATTGTACTTTCTTCGCTCAAGGCCAAAGAAATGTTCTCTTCAAACATGCATTCATTTCATCTGCTGGTGATGATTTTGGAATAATTGGAAACATTTGCCAAAGATGTTCATAATGCGTGAGTAATGCAGCGCCTGTTAATTCTGGATTACATCAGAGATCTAAAAGATTCTCGAAGATTCTACGACATTCTCTAACCATCTAGAAGGAACATTCTGGCCACCCTGGGCCACTACGGCATTCAGTTCCAAGCTGCTTCACCATCTTCATGTAAGAAGCCCATTTGTGCGATGCCCTCTTTAGACTCTCATATCTTCATAACTAATTCCTATAGTTCCCATAACAAAACCTTCTTCATGGATGGGTGATGGAAGGTTACCACACCATGTAACCCATTAACCCACATGGGGCAGCAAAATTCACTATTGAAGAGTTTTGGCGGTAATCACAGACACTCCACACTTACTTTTATTATGTACACAGGAGAAACAATTTCTCTAATGGTTTAAATGCTTTGCTACTGTAGTTAAAACTGACTGTAAGAAAGGAAACAATCCGCGCATTTTCACAGCACAGCACAGCATTTTCATTCCTCTAGTTGCTTTTACAGAAAACATGTACATTGTTGTTTATATATATATATAAAAAAAAGCAAAGATGATGTGACTTATCAAACGGTAGCGCTGGCAGGTCAATAGACACACAAACAAACACACAAAATTCTAGCTTTCGCAACCAACGGTTGCTTTGTCAGGAAAGAGGGAAGGAGAGGGAGAGACGAAAGGATGTGGGTTTTAAGGGAGAGGGTAAGGAGTCATTCCAATCCCGGGAGCGGAAAGACTTACCTTAAAGACGTCTTTCCGCTCCTGGGATTGGAATGACTCCTTACCCTCTCCCTTAAAACCCACATCCTTTCGTCTTTCCCTCTCCTTCCCTCTTTCCTGATGAGGCAACAGTTTGTTGCGAAAGCTTGAATTTCGTGTGTATGTTTGTGTGTCTATCGGCCTGCCAGCACTTTCGTTCGGTAAGTCACAATTGAAGATGTCGAAATGACAACATCTGCTGCTGACAAGAAGAAGAATACCATAAAATCTGTCGCTGCACACTCTCTACTAGATGGACCCGCTGTCTTCTGTGGATGTAGACTTAACTTCAGTATTGACCTTAATGATACATTCTCCCATGGTAATGGTTGGCTAACCGTCGCAATTGTACGAGGTGGTACAGGCGTACCCAATGTATCAGGACTGGAAAGCTTCGTCGACCGTGACGTCATAGCGGGAAACATTCCACGTGGGAAAAATATATCTAAAAAGAAAGGTGATGAGACTTACCAAACAAAAGCGCTGGCAGGTCGATAGACACGCAAACATACACACAAAATTCAAGCTTTCTCAACAAACGGTTGCTTCGTCAGGAAAGAGGGAAGGAGAGGGAAAGACGAAAGGATGTGGGTTTTGAGGGAGAGGGTAAGGAGTCATTCCAATCCTGGGAGCGGAAAGACTTACCTTAGGGGGAAAAAAGGACGGGTATACACTCGCGCGCGCACACACACACACATATCCATCCGCATATACACAGACACAAGCAGACATTTGTAAAGGCAAAGAGTTTGGGCAGAGATGTCAGTCGAGCCGGAAGTACAGAGCCAAAGATGTTGTTGAAAGACAGGTGAGGTATGAGTGGCGGCAAATTGAAATTAGAAATTAGCGGAGATTGAGGCCTGGCGGATAGCGAGGAGAGAGGATATGCTGAAGGGCAAGTTCCCATCTCCGGAGTTCTGACAGGTTGGTGTTAGTGGGAAGTATCCAGATAACCTGGACGGTGTAACACTGTGCCAAGATGTGCTGGCCGTGCACCAGGGCATGTTTAGCCACAGGGTGATCCTCATTACCAACAAACACTGTCTGCCTGTGTCCATTCATGCGAATGGACAGTTTGTTGCTGGTCATTCCCACATAGAAGGCTTCACAGTGTAGGCAGGGCAGTTGGTAAATCACGTGGGTGCTTTCACACGTGGCTCTGCCTTTGATCGTGTACACTTTCCGGGTTACAGGACTGGAGTAGGTGGTGGTGGGAGGGTGCATGGGATAGGTTTTACACCGGGGGCGGTTACAAGGGTAGGAGCCAGAGGGTAGGGAAGGTGGTTTGGAGATTTCGTAGGGATGAACTAAGAGGTTACGAAGGTTAGGTGGACGGCGGAAAGACACTCTAGGTGGAGTGGGGAGGATTTCATGAAGGATGGATCTCATTTCAGGGCAGGATTTGAGGAAGTCTTATCCCTGCTGGAGAGCCACATTCAGAATCTGATCCAGTCCCGGAAAGTATCCTGTCACAAGTGGGGCACTTTTGGGGTTCTTCTGTGGGAGGTTCCGGGTTTGAGGAGATGAGGAAGTGGCTCTGGTTATTTGCTTCTGTACCAGGTCGGGAGGGTAGTTACGGGATGCGAAAGCTGTTTTCAGGTTGTTGGTGTAATGGTTCGAGGCTTCCGGACTGGAGCAGATTCGTTTGCCACGAGGACTGGAGCAGATTCGTTTGCCACGAAGACCTAGGCTGTAGGGAAGGGACCGTTTGATGTGGAATGGGTGGCAGCTGTCATAATGGAGGTACTGTTGCTTGTTGGTGGGTTTGATGTGGACGGACGTGTGAAGCTGGCCATTGGACAGGTGGAGGTCAACGTCAAGGAAAGTGGCATGGGATTTAGAGTAGGACCAGGTGAATCTGATGGAACCAAAGGAGTTGAGGTTGGAGAGGAAATTCTGGAGTTCTTCTTCACTGTGAGTCCAGATCATGAAAATGTCATCAATAAATCTGTACCAAACTTTGGGTTGGCAGGCTTGGGTAACCAAGAAGGCTTCCTCTAAGCAACCCATGAATAGGTTGGCGTACGAGGGAGCCATCCTGGTACCCATGGCTGTTCCCTTTAATTGTTGGTATGTCTGGGCTTCGAAAGTGAAGATGTTGTGGGTCAGGATGAAGCTGGCTAAGGTAATGAGGAAAGAGGTTTTAGGTAGGGTGGCAGGTGATCAGCGTGAAAGGAAGTGCTCCATCGCAGCAAGGCCCTGGACGCGCGGAATATTTGTGTATAAGGAAGTGGCATCAATGGTTACAAGGATGGTTTCCGGGGGTAACAGACTGGGTAGGGATTCCAGGCGTTCGAGAAAGTGGTTGGTGTCTTTGATGAAGGATGTGGGAGACTGCATGTAATGGGTTGAAGATGTTGATCTACGTAGGCAGAGATGCGTTCTGTGGGGGCTTGGTAACCAGCTACAATGGGATGGCCGGGATGATTGAGTTTGTGAATTTTAGGAAGAAGGTATAAGGTAGGGGTGCGGGGTGTTGGTGGGGTCAGGAGGTTGATGGAGTCAGGTGAAAGGTTTTGTAGGGGTCCTAAAGTTCTGAGGATTCCTTGAAGCTCCGCCTGGACATCAGGAATGGGATTACCTTGGCAAACTTTGTAAGTAGTGTTGTCTGAAAGCTGACGCAGTCCCTCAGCCACATACTCCCGACGATCAAGTACCAGAGTCGTGGAACCCTTGTCCGCCGGAAGAATGACGATGGATTGGTCAGCCTTCAGATCACGGATAGCCTGGGCTTCAGCAGTGGTGACGTTGGGAGTAGGATTAAGGTTTTTTAAGAAGGATTGAGAGGCAATACTGGAAGTCAGAAATTCCTGGAAGGTTAGGAGAGGGTGATTTTGAGGAAGAGGAGGTGGGTCCCACTGTGACGGAGGACGGAACTGTTCCAGGCTGGGTTCAATTTGGATAGTGTCTTGGGGAGTTGGATCATTAGGAGTAGGATTAGGATCATTTTTCTTCGTGGCAAAGTGATATTTCCAGCAGAGAGTACGGGTGTAGGACAGTAAATCTTTGACGAGGGCTGTTTGGTCAAATCTGGGAGTGGGGCTGAAGGTGAGGCCTTTGGATAGGACAGAGGTTTCGGATTGGGAGAGAGGTTTGGAGGAAAGGTTAACTACTGAATTGGGGTGTTGTGGTTCCAGATTGTGTTGATTGGAATTTTGAGGTTTTGGAGGGAGTGGAGCTGGAAGTGGGAGGTTGAGTAGATGGGAGAGACTGGGTTTGTGTGCAATGAGAGGAGGTTGAGGTTTGCTGGAAAGGTTGTGAAGGGTGAGTGAGTTGCCTTTCCGGAGGTGGGAAACCAGGAGATTGGATAGTTTTTTAAGGTGGATGGTGGCTTGCTGTTCTAATTTGCGGTTGGCCTGTAGGAGGATGCTCTGAACAGCCGGTGTGGATGTGGGAGAGAAAAGATTGAGGACTTTTATTAAGGATAGGAGTTGACGGGTGTGTTGATTGGCTGAGTGGATGTGTAGGTGAAGGATTAGGTGGGTGAGGGCAATGGATTGTTCAGTTTGGAACTGGTATAGGGACTGATGGAAAGAAGGGTTGCAGCCAGAGATGGGAACTTGTGAGGCCTTTGGGGGTGATGCCAAATGTCAGACAAGCCTGAGAAAAAAAAAATGTGGGAGTGTAATGTGGCTAGGGCGAAGGCATGTTTGCGGAGGGAATGTAAATAAAACTTAACGGGGTCGTTGTGGAGTTGTTGTGAGGGTGACATGGTACTAGAAGGTGGAAAGTGTAATATGAGGCTGAAATGAAAATGAAAATAAATATAAAAATATATGGGGAGAGATAAAGGTGAACTAGAAAGCAAATGCAGATCTGGTGTGAAAAAAGGCGAAAAAGTGTTGGTTAGAGCTGGGCTATGTTGATCCTGTGGTGAACTTGTTTAGGTAGATAACGATGTGCATAAAGGTTAGGTGGTTGTGTTGCCGCCAAAACACGTTAAAGAGTGGAGAAATTCGGGAAAATTTCGGAAAGACTACGTGAGGATGTATTAAAAGGACTGGTTTGGTGGTGGCAGATTATGGAAATGAGGCTAACAATTGTCTGATGAAGAAATAATGACGTTAAAACCTGTGGGAAGCGGCTAAAATGATTGGTGATGTGAGAAAAACGGAAATGGAAATAAAGCAAAAGTTATTAAAACTAGCCGAAAAGGTTGTTTAATAGCTGGAAGGAACTGTTTGTGAACTAGAAACGGTGGATTTTATAGCAGCGGTAGTGTTGAAATCGGAAAAAAAATTTTTTGTTTGTTTGTTATGGTTTGGAAGTGGGCTAAGTATTATTACGTATTATTGAGTATATATCGACGGGATAAAATTGTATAGTGGATTACGGTAAAAAGGAGAAGGTGAATACAAAGTGAAACTACTGGCAAAAACAGAAGGAGGAAATAAGATGACAGAAAAGACTTCGAAATGTAACAGTGACAATAACAAACGTAATTGTTGGGTTCAAATTAATGATATGAATATAATAGAGGGAAACATTCCACGTGGGAAAAATATATCTAAAAAGAAAGGTGATGAGACTTACCAAACAAAAGCGCTGGCAGGTCGATAGACACACAAACAAACACAAACATACACACAAAATTCAAGCTTTCGTAACAAACGGTTGCTTCTTCAGGAAAGAGGGAAGGAGAGGGAAAGACGAAGGGATGTGGGTTTTAAGGGAGAGGGTAAGGAGTCATTCCAATCCCGGGAGCGGAAAGACTTACCTTAGGGGGAAAAAAGGACAGGTATACACTCGCGCGCGCGCGCACACACACACACACATATCCATCCGCATATACACAGACACAAGCAGACATTTGTAAAGGCAAAGAGTTTGGGCAGAGATGTCAGTCGAGGCGGAAGTACAGAGCCAAAGATGTTGTTGAAAGACAGGTGAGGTATGAGTGGCGGCAAATTGAAATTAGAAATTAGCGGAGATTGAGGCCTGGCGGATAGCGAGGAGAGAGGATATGCTGAAGGGCAAGTTCCCATCTCCGGAGTTCTGACAGGTTGGTGTTAGTGGGAAGTATCCAGATAACCTGGACGGTGTAACACTGTGCCAAGATGTGCTGGCCGTGCACCAGGGCATGTTTAGCCACAGGGTGATCCTCATTACCAACAAACACTGTCTGCCTGTGTCCATTCATGCGAATGGACAGTTTGTTGCTGGTCATTCCCACATAGAACGCTTCACAGTGTAGGTTCAAGGATTCCGGACTGGAGCAGATTCGTTTGCCACGAAGACCTAGGCTGTAGGGAAGGGACCGTTTGATGTGGAATGGGTGGCAGCTGTCATAATGGAGGTACTGTTGCTTGTTGGTGGGTTTGATGTGGACGGACGTGTGAAGCTGGCCATTGGACAGGTGGAGGTCAACGTCAAGGAAAGTGGCATGGGATTTAGAGTAGGACCAGGTGAATCTGATGGAACCAAAGGAGTTGAGGTTGGAGAGGAAATTCTGGAGTTCTTCTTCACTGTGAGTCCAGATCATGAAAATGTCACCAATAAATCTGTACCAAACTTTGGGTTGGCAGGCCTGGGTAACCAAGAAGGCTTCCTCTAAGCGACCCATGAATAGGTTTGCGTACGAGGGGGCCATCCTGGTACCCATGGCTGTTCCCTTTAATTGTTGGTATGTCTGGCCTTCGAAAGGGAAGAAGTTGTGGGTCAGGATGAAGCTGGCTAAGGTAATGAGGAAAGAGGTTTTAGGTAGGATGGCAGGTGATCGGCGTGAAAGGAAGTGCTCCATCGCAGCGAGGCCCTGGGCATGCGTAATATTTGTGTATAAGGAAGTGGCATCAATGGTTACAAGGATGGTTTCCGGGGGTAACAGACTGGGTAGGGATTCCAGGCGTTCGAGAAAGTGGTTGGTGTCTTTGATGAAGGATGGGCGACTGCATGTAATGGGTTGAAGGTGTTGATCTACGTAGGCAGACATGCATTCTGTGGGGGCTTGGTAACCAGCTACAATGGGATGGCCGGGATGATTGGGTTTGTGAATTTTAGGAAGAAGGTATAAGGTAGGGGTGCGGGGTGTTGGTGGGGTCAGGAGGTTGATGGAGTCAGATGAAAGGTTTGGTAGGGGGCCTAAGGTTCTGAGGATTCCTTGAAGCTCCGCCTGGACACTAGGGATGGGATTACCTTGGCAAACTTTGTAAGTAGTGTTGTCTGAAAGCTGACGCAGTCCCTCAGCCACATACTCCCAACGATCTAGTACCACAGTCGTGGAACCCTTGTCCGCCGGAAGAATGACGAAGGTTTGGTCAGCCTTCAGATCACGGATAGCCTGGGCTTCAGCAGTGGTGATGTTGGGAGTAGTATAAGGTTTTTTAAGAAGGATTGAGAGGCAAGGCTGGAAGTCAGAAATTCCTGGAAGGTTAGGAGAGGGTGATTTTGAGGAAGAGGAGGTGGGTCCCGCTGTGACGGAGGACGGAACTGTTCCAGGCAGGGTTCAATTTGGATAGTGTCTTGGGGAGTTGGATCATTAGGAGTAGGATTAGGATCATTTTTCTTCGTGGCAAAGTGATATTTCCAGCAGAGAGTACGGGTGTAGGACAGTAAATCTTTGACGAGGGCTGTTTGGTTAAATCTGGGAGTGGGGCTGAAGGTGAGGCCTTTGGATAGGACAGAGTTTTCGGATTGGGAGAGAGGTTTGGAGGAAAGGTTAACTACTGAATTGGGGTGTTGTGGTTCCAGATTGTGTTGATTGGAATTTTGAGGTTTTGGAGGGAGTGGAGCTGGAAGTGGGAGATTGAGTAGATGGGAGAGACTGGGTTTGTGTGCAATGATAGGCAGTTGTAGAGTAGTTCACCTGGGACTCGGAGAGTACTGTGGAAGCGTAATCTATCACCCTTTCAGTACCACCCCGATTTTGTACTAGACTGCTTGTATCCAAAAACTGCTACCAGCAGTGTGAAGATCTGTCTCGGCATTCTTGTCATACAATTTTAGAACTGGAGAAGAAGATAGTGCCTCTTTACGGACAAGGAAAGATCTTTCTTGCACTTCGTTGCATGAAAATTTGGCATCTCCCTGCTAAAGATGGCAAGGGATGTGCCTTGGTACCGAAGTTCTTTATGAATCTCTGATAGTATAAGCTCCTTGTGAGAAAACCTCTTACATCACTAATGTGCTGAGGAGTTGGACAACCTGTGACTGATCTTATTTTCTCCAGATTGGGACAGACTCAATCGTCATTTACTAGGTGCTCCAAGGTTTTTATTTTTTATACAACGAAGAGGCACTTTCTCGGATTCTGTTAGAGACCTGTTGTTTGTTTGTACTTCAGCATGGTTATCAGTCAACTTAGATGTTATGCATATGTCTTTGGGATAACGACAATGTTGTCTAGGCAGCAAAGACACATCATCTATTCCAGGTGGTAAAGCTAGTTGTGCACCCTAAATTCGAAGGGTTTCACCCAGTAACACTCCATATTGAACTGGCAAATTGGTGTTTTATCATGAGCTGTTTGAGCTGCCCTTTCTCCACACTGCCTTTGAAGGCATCCAAAAATTGATGCAGGGTGGCTATTACTCACTGTGTTGTTCTTCGCTCAGGCCAGACCCTATGGGCAGTTAGATAGTAGCTTCCTCGTCTGTGTTGCATGTAGTGGTAGTGGTACAAGATTCTTCGTTAATGATACTAATCTGCTCTTTCTTGCTGTCTCATGTGCACATACATTTAGGGACAAATTGTGGCTGCTCTTGACATTTAGTGATCCAGAGTTCTCCTTCACCACAAGGTTCTCAATCGTCATTGGCATTTAGATTTATTTGTGAATATGAGTAGCTTCTTGCTTTTGACAAAAACTTTACATTTTAATTGTGCATCTTGGTTGATGACTGGAACATGTGTTGTTGACAGTCGTGAAATAACAATATCTTCAACAGTAAACAACCACCCAGTGCAATCTATGGTACAGGTGCTTGTTTGGAATATCTTCGTCTGTCTGGAGCTCTGATCTTTCACAGTCAATGATTGCTATTGATGGCAGCAAAAAGTCTCGTTTGAGAATAACATCATCACTACCGTATGTCATAACAACAGATTCAAAGGCCTGTGTTGTGTCATTGATAGTTATTCTCACAGTATATGTTCCTGTTGGCTGGACACAAATCCCATTTATGACTGTCAGCACAACTGTTTCCACATCACAGACCATAATCTTCTTCAGCTGGTTGTGGTAAGCATTTGACATTGCAGGAAAAGAAGCCCCTTAGACAGTAGTGCCCTGACTTGTTGTGCATTGATGATCAAGTCACTGAGATTTCCTGTCATCTTGGTAACTGTTGTCAGTGGACAATTTTAATCTGTAGTGGTCTTACCATCACAGATGGTTGCCTCACTTAGTTTTTCTGAATTCAGCAGCTAGGTTAGTGGCTGGTACTTAAGTGCATGGTGCAGCGATGAGCCATCGCCGACTATAATCATTTGCAGTTGACTGGCATGAATAGGATTGTTGTGATGGTTAACATCTTGTGGCATGTTCCTGTTCTTCAGTTGTCCTTCTGTGAAGGGGTCTTGCTATTGATTCTCACCAAATGTTTTCATCAAGAACCTTCCTGAAATGATTAATACTAAATAACAAATAATTGCTCACATCAGCTTTGAACTGACGATCCGCAGCATGCCAGCCAGTGATGCTAACAGATACACTACACTGCATGCGCCACAGCTCGCGGCAGTGTAATGATGCTGAAGAGAAATGTGCTGTATGATAATTTCCAGTCATCGTGAGATCACATGTTGACAGCACTAATGATAGAAAACCTTTAATTGTGCTGTGCTCAGGGTTTATGTTGAAGCCATGTACTAATACATTCAGTAGCTATATTAATTTGTGATTGTGTTCATTACTTAGCTCTCATACCTGTTCTCTGCCTTACCAGGAAGCAGAGCAGAAACGATTAGAATTAGAAATGCAGAAACGCAGAGAAAGAATTGAGAGATGGCGAGCAGAGAGGAAGAAGAAGGAGCTGGAGATTACAAAGAAGGAAATCAAAGGAAACCTACTAGGTGGGAGATATGTTTTTCTCTTCTTTATTCACACATATAAAATTAATTATAATTATTATTTGTGCTGAAACTTCCTGGCAGATTAAAACTGTGTGCCGGACCGAGACTCGAACTCGGGACCTTTGCCTTTGCCTTTGCCTTTGCCTTTCGCGGGCATGTGCAAGTTCGAGTCTCGGTCCGGCACACAGTTTTAATCTGCCAGGAAGTTTCATATCAGCGCACATTCCACTGCAGAGCGAAAATCTCATTCTGGAAACATTCCCCAGACTGTGGCTAAGCCATGTCTCCGCAATATCCTTTCTTTCAGGAGTGCTAGTTCTGCAAGTTTCGCAGGAGAGCTTCTGTTAAGTTTGGAAGGTAGGAGACGAGGTACTGGCAGAAGTAAAGCTGTGAGGACGGGGCGTGAGTTGTGCTTGTGTAGCTCAGTTGGTAGAGCACTTGCCCGCGAAAGGCAAAGGTCCCAAGTTCGAGTCTCGGTCTGGCACACAGTTTTAATCTGCCAGGAAGTTTCATGTCAGCGCACACTCCGCTGCAGAGTGAAAATCTCATTCTGGAATTATTTGTGGTGTTCATAGTATTAGGAGCAGCAGTTTTTGTAGCTAACATTTTTAAAAAGTAATAAAGGTCCATTGTAGATAAACTCTTTGGTTTTTATTTGGAAGTAGAAGTCTCTGTAAGGCAAATTCTTTGATGTGATCACTGTAATTTATTTATTATTTGTTAACAATTATTTAGGTTTCTTTTTAACCACAGTGAGTTCAATAACAACAATATGAAAGTAATAGACTGCTACTGGTCACATAGAAGAGACATTGAATCTCAGCCATGCACAATGAAAAAGACTTATAAAATATTTAATTAAGACACAAATGAATTACAGACATTGGCTGAGAGTGGGCTTTGATTTAAATCAAAGGGAAAGTTGAAAATTTGTGCTGGGCCGGGATTCAGACCTGGGTCTCCTGCTTACTAGGCAGGTGCTTTGACCATTGAGCCATTCAGACACAGTGGTCATTGCAAGTGCACTGACTGCCGTAGCACGCCTCCTGTCAGACCCAAATTCTCAACTTATAAACACAACATTAATGTAGTGCCCTTTGCCCATTATCCTCATTACTTGTGGCATTTCTCAGATTCCCGTAAGAGCTAGTATGTGGTATGCACCTGCGCAGAAGAGATCATTGGCTGTCATCATCTTAATTATGTATATGTGGTGTGTGTTCTTTCAGTATCAGTGAAAAGCCATGAGTAAGTAGGGTACTGGATAAGGGGAACTACAGTGGTAGTGACTGGGTAAGTTGAGAATTTGGGTCTGACAGGAGGCGTGCAATATAGTCGTCCGTGCAGTTGCAGTGACCACTGAGTCCAAACGACTCAGTGTTCAGAGCATCTGCCTAGTAAGGAGGAGACTCAGGTTCAAATGGTGTTTTCGACAGTCTGGCATAAATTTTCAACTTTCCCCATTGATTTCAATCAATTCCCACTCACAGCCAATGTCTGTAATTCCTTTGTGTCTTAATCCAAAAGTGGCTACTGGATCAAAATTTGCCATTTCTTTAGGACATGTCTGAATGAACAGACACCACATACATATTTAAAGTTTTGGACAGAGTCCTTCTTCTGAAGTAGAAAACACACAAATATTCACACAAGCATCACTCGTGCAGATATGGCTGTTGTCTCCAGGTGCTCTGCTGGAGGTAGTGGCCACGTATGTATGAGTTCTTGTGCGAATGTGTATGTATTTTCTTCTTTGGAAGAAGAACTTTGTCCATAAGCTTAAATATTTTAGCAGTCTTTTTCATTGTGCCTATCTGCAAGTCGACACCTTCTCCATGTGGCTAGTAGCAATCTATCCTTTCCATATTGTTGTTGTTTTTCTGACCGGGACTTGGCGAACATTGTGATGGCAGTAACAGCCATTTAATTTTTTCTAGTGCATTATTTTCTACATTGTGCCATCTTTTTAAACTATAAGATGATCAAAAAAATTCTGTTCAAAGGCTGTACAGCCCAGAATCAGTATTGCAATCAGACAAAATCGCCATTAGCATTGAGGGTGACATCTCACGTGGTTGAAGATACCTATTTGGTAAAAAACCATGTCCTGCTGTGTGAATAAGTCCGTAACTGCCTGTTGCATATCCTCATCCGACAGGAAGCATTGGCAGTTCAAGTCCTTTTTTGAGGAATCGTAGGTGTGATTATCACACGGGGAGATATCAGGAATATAGGACAGATGCTCAGTTGTCTCCCACTCCAGCTGGTGCAACTTCTGCTTTACAACATTTACATTATGGGGATGCACATTATCATGAATCAGCAATACCCCTTTGGAACTTGGCACCCATTCCACAGTGGTTGTTTTTGATGGAAATGCTGCCCCATATGCATTCTTCATTCTCTCGTGCTTGTCTACTGGTGTTTGTCCTTTGGCAGATAAGATGGATGTTCACAAGAAATGGCAAAACAACAATTCGGAAGAAGCCAGAAGACAGTGTAGAAAACTGAACAGTGATGTAGCAGGGCTAACTGACGAGTTAGAGAAGATTGAATGAGGAAACAATGTGAGGCATTAGAAGAATTGGAAAAGAAAGAAAAACTGGAAGAAATGTACAGAGCAGTGAAATCTGTAGTAAAAAGGGAAATTAGCAAATAACGAATGTTAAATAAACATTAAAGAAGACAATATGTATAGAAAAGGAGGAGAAAGGGATGGATTATGTGTAAGAGTTGTACAGCGCACAGGCTGATGTCATGAGACTGGTTTTGGAAGATGAAGGGGAACAGAATCAAGAAGACTGAAGTCCTAAGGTATTGAATTGGGGATTGTAGAAACTAGATGAAGAATTGTGGAAGGAGAAAGCATTGAGCTGTGACAGAATACCATCTGAGGCATTGAAAGTCTTAGGTCCAAATTCAGTAACAAAATTCAGTGCCCTGCAAAATAATGTAAAGACTATAGGATATTTAGTATTATCAGTCGTGTTACACATTCCGTAGCAAGAGTGATACTAAGGAAAATTGACTAAAATACTGGGGAAGACCAGTTTGGATACAAAAAGGGTAAAGGAACAAGAGATGATATAGGTTGTTTGAGAATGACTAGAAAGAGGATGATAGAAATGGACAAGGAGGTGTGTATTTGGTTTATATGCTGGGAGAATGCATTCAGTAGAGTCATCTGTAGTATATTGTTGAGAATTTTAAAAGATATTGGAATAGACTGAAAAGATAGAAGGTTAATAGAGGAAAATGTGATAGTAAGAGTAGGTCATGAGGAGACAGAAGAAACGAGCATTGAAAGAGGTGCAAGATAAAGATGTTCACGTAAAGTGTTCAATATATATAGAGAAGAAGCTATAGATATGGCCGTAGAGGATGCAAGATGCATTATAATTGTGGTGTCACCGCCAGACACCACACTTGCTAGGTGGTAGCCTTTAAATCGGCCGTGGTCCGGTAGTATACGTCGGACCCGCGTGTCGCCACTATCAGTGATTGCAGACCGAGCGCCGCCACACGGCAGGTCTAGAGAGACTTCCTAGCACTCGGCCCAGTTGTACAGCTGACTTTGCTAGCGATGGTTCACTGACAAATTACACTCTCATTAGCCGAGACGATAGTTAGCATAGCCTTCAGCTACGTCATTTGCTACGACCTAGCAAGGCGCCATTATCATTTGCTATTTATCTTGTGATGCATGTACCGTCAGACCGATGTTCACCAATTATGGATTAAAGTTAAATATTCCAGAAGCTACGTACTATTTTTGCTACTATAAAGACCTTGTCATTTTCCAGACCTCACGCCATCCTGCGTGAGCTTAAACGCTTGACTTTCGGCTATCTCATAGGGGCTTGGCTGTCTTGCCAAGCCACAACAATAATATTATAATTGGGGGGTGGGGGTGTAAGGATAAAGCAGTACTTACGGAAACAGAAGAGCTGCTACAGAAGGTGTTGAATAGCTTTGCAAGAAGGGACATTAGGTATGCAGTGAATTTAAATATAGGAAAGACAAAAGTGATGAGAATAAGCAAGAAGGGAGACGGAAAAACGATAGAACAAGTTAAGTAATTTCTGTACCAGGGGAGTTCAGTGACATGGAAAGGAAGCTGCACAGAAGAAATGAGGAAGAGGATATCTATTGGAAAGTGAGCATTCGAAAAGGTGAAGAAGTTAATACCAGCTAGAATAATTCCAACGGAGCGGAGGAAAAGATTTGCTAAATGTTGTGTGTGGCATGTAGTGTTGTGCAGCACTGAATCATGGACAGTTAAAAAGAAAGAAGAAAGGAAGTTTTGAAGTATGGTTGTGGGGAAGAATGCTTAAGGTGAAGTGGACTGACAGACTTAATAATAAGAAAAAGAGGGGGTGAAAGAAGATAACTAGAAGTGATTAGGAAGGAGGAAAGAAGTGTTGGCTGGAACATATATTGTGTATGAATTGTCTGCAACAAAGAATTGAATTATAGAAAGAAAAGTGGAAGGAATGAGAGAAAGAGAATTGGAATGGTGGACAACATTACAATAAACACACACATTAACAGATGAAGAAAGATGCTCAGAACAATACACAATCGAGAATCTCCAGTTTAAACCTGCCATAAGATGGATGCACTAAAGAAAGAAGAGAACATATCTGTAATAATGCATTTCAACTGTCAGTGTTCAAGCAAAATGATAAAAAGGCACCAGAGTTGCTTTTAAATGAGTCAGTGGAAATATTTCCTGTAGAAACACCACACATATTCCACACTCTGTTTTTGCACTGGCATGCAGGCATTTTCACAGTGATACAATCTAATAGGCAGTTGAGGAAACAAATGTAACAAATCACTATGTAGTGAGCCATTGTTGAAAATGGTTTCTTAAATCAATATTCGGCAAATAACCGGAGAGAACTTCTGAGAGAGTAGCAGAACTTAGATTCACCCGTAAGACAAATCTACTTTGAAAAGTGGGCAACTCTGTACTTCTTTATAAGTGCTGCTTACATATATCTGAATACTTTAATGAGTTCATATGAATGGTTTTAAGGTATTTTTATGTTACAGCTAATCTTCCAGTACCGGCAAAGAAGTGGACACTGGAAGATGATAGTGATGAGGAAGAAGAAAAACAAGACAAACAGGAAAACAAGGAAAATAAGGAAAATAAAGAAGAAGGTGAAGCTGAAGCTGAAGCTGAAGTGGAGGATGAAGTAGATCCATTAGATGCTTTTATGAAGGTAATAAGAAGGTGAACCACATATATAATCATCTTACACCCTTGTATCTAGAAGGGAATAAATCATTGTAAACAGTAGTATCACATTTCAGTATTTTCATTCAATATCTGAAATTTATTACTATATTAAACCAATTATAAGATAAATATAATAGAGGGAAACATTCGACATGGGAAAATATATCTAAAAACAAGGATGATGTAACTTATCAAACGAAAGGGTTGGTATGCTGATAGACACACAAACAAACACAAACACACACACAAAATTCGAGCTTTCGCAACCTAAGGTTGCTTCATCAGGAAAGAGGGAAGGGGGAGGAAGGACGAAAGGATGTAGGTTTTAAGGGGGAGGGAAGGACGAAAGGATGTAGGTTTTAAGGGGGAGGGTAAGGAGTCATTCCAATCCCGGGAGCGGAAAGACTTACCTTAGGGGGAGAAAAGGACAGGTATACGCTCGCGCGCGCGCCCACACACACACACACACACACACACACACACACACACACACACACAAGCGGACATATCTAAAGGCAAAGAGTTTGGGCAGAGATGTCAGTCGAGGCGGAAGTGCAGAGGCAAAGATGTTGTTAAATGACAGGTGAGGTATGAGCGGCGGCAACTTGAAATTAGCGGAGGTTGAGGCCTGGTGGGTAACGGGAAGAGAGGATATAAGGGCCTAAGATTGCAAGTGGGTAACGGGAAGACAGGATATATTGAAGGGCATAAGATGGGAACTTGCCATCTTATGCCCTTCAATATATCCTCTCTTCCCGTTACCCACCAGGCCTCAACCTCCACTAATTTCAAGTTGCTGCCGCTCATACCTCACCTGTCATTCAACAGCATCTTTGCTTCTGTACTTCCGCCTCGACTGACATCTCTGCCCAAACTCTTTGCCTTTACATATGTCTGCTTGTGTCTCTATATGTGCGGATGGATATGTGTGTGTGTGCGAGTGTATACCTGTCCTTTTCTCCCCCTAAGGTAAGTCTTTCCGCTCCCGGGATTGGAATGACTCCTTACCCTCCCCCTTAAAAATCACATCCTTTCGTCTTTCCCTCTCCTTCCCTCTTTCCTGATGAAGCAACCTTAGGTTGCGAAAGCTCGAATTTTGTGTGTGTGTTTGTGTTTGTTTGTGTGTCTATCAGCATACCAACGCTTTCGTTTGGTAAGTTACATCATCCTTTTTCAATTATAAGATAAGGTTTTTCCCCAAATTCTTCCATTAAAAAAATGCCTGGTGGTCTTATGTTCACAGATTAAGCTATTGCTGCCATGGACAACATTCTTACACTGTTTATAGATTAATATAGGGGTCATCTTACATTTACAGATGAAGCTTCAGTTGTTGGGATCATGTGCAGACTTATTTTGAAGAATTCGAAAGGCAAACAATACTTGCATTTGAACTGGCTCAAAATTTCCCAACACGCTGAAGTGCTCTATATAGTATCGACTGTGCTCATTCAATCATAGGACATTTAACTCACATGGAGCTAGTGCGAGGGATATGCAAGTAACTATGAACTAGCCACTATATTGCTCTGCTTGAAAGTTGACAATTTTGTGAAATACAGGAGGAAATAGCATTCAATATTTATGCTGACTTTTAAGTAAAAGTAACATTTAAAGGCCAAAATTACTTGACTCTGATCTCAAGTCAGTATTTTATTTGCTTATCAGAGACTATATTGATTTACCAAGTGGGTTGCAATTGAGAAATTTGGTCACTGTTCACGTATTAGAATACCAAGTAAATGTTTACCAGATTTTAACCAGTTCTAGAACAATATGGTGACATTCAGATGAAATATGAAAGAAAGTTAATCCAGAATTAAATATCTAACAAAGGAAATAGATCTTATTAAATTGGCTGTAATTGTTATCGTGAGAATAAGTTGCAGTAGCAAGACCCATTGTTGAGATAATACCAATGTAAGCCATTAGATTGTGGGACAAGCGAAAGTTTAAGAATTGCGATCATTTATTTATATATTATTTGCTGTTGTTATGCATGACCAGCACCCAAAAAGGTGTTGCAGTCAGTGTTTCACAGTTGCTCAAGCACAGCACTATGTTCGCGTTGGAGGGGGAACAGTGGCACCAGTTTGGTTCAGAACTAGGATGAGTGCGGGGAGGGGAGTGGTTATCGGGCAACTGAATTTGTCATGCTGCCAACCGTGAGAATGTATACTGCTTTTTATGAACATCTACCACATTCAAACTGCAGTTTACCTGAATCTGTTTGTAACTGGACAGACACTTGATAATTCTTTTATTAGTGAGAAAATTGCACTCAGATTGATCATTAACATACAATTATTTTAGTCAATCTTCATTCGCTTTGTGGAATTCATTGTTAATGCATATTTTTTGGTGAAACCCATGTATTTAAAGCCTTATTGTGAGATGTCTACGGTTCCTACATTTTCTGGCCCAGCTGTCATCCAACATGGCTGGTATGCTGTAGAACTCCAAGTCTATCTACAGTGTGTTAACTGTAAGACGGCAGAGTTATGAGGGGAGTGCGGGGAGAGGAGGAAGCAAGCATCGGCTGGCGAGGGGAGAGGAGCCGTTGGGGGGGGGGGGGGGGGGGGGAAGGCACGCCTACCAGTTGCAGTGCTGGCACTGCAAATTGCGCATCATGCTTACACGAAAGCAGACAAAAGGCTTGGAAGTAAAACTCGCCTTAAATGTTTGTAAACGAAACTGAAATCGTCATGTACATTAAAATCTATATATATAAAAATGAATGTATGTATGTTTGTCTACCATGCGCTCACAAACCATTCATCCGATAATTTTGCGAGCATCGCTACGTAATACTGGTTTCCATCTAACCGTAGGCCTACCGGTAGGGGTTGTTGGCGACTCCCAAGATGGGCCAGCAACTGCCTCTTCGCTCATTTTGAAAATATTTAGCACAACTGCACAATAAAAACACGCAGAACAGTACAGCGCAAAACAATAACGAAGCAGACGACAATGGCTACCTTGTACAACACAGTCAGCTACATAATGTTGGCAGCAGTCGAAACTACGTGCCTACCGAAGCCTCACGACGTTTACTGTCTTCTACCGATTCAGGACTAGGGAGAGGTCTGCCATCTAAAAGTTTACACACTGTACATCTACATCAACACTATACAATTAACACTTAAATGGCTGGCAGAGGGTTCTTCGAACCACCTTCAGGCTATTTCTCTACTGTTCCATTCTCTAACAATGCATGGGAAAAATAAACATTTAAATCTTTCTGTATGAGCTCTGATTTCTCGTATTTTATGATGATGATCATTCCTCCGTATATAGTTTAGTGACAATAAAATATTTTCACATTCAGAGGAGAAGGTTGGTGATTGAAATTTCATGAAAATATCTCGCTGCAATGAAAAAGGCATTTCTTTTAAAGATTGACACCCCAACTCGCAAATAATGTCCATGACTTTCTCTTCCATATTTCGTGATATTGAAAAATGAGCTGCCCTTCTGTGGACATTTTTAATGTCTTCCACCAATCATATCTGGTAAGGATTCCATATCACACACCAATACTCTATCAAAGGATGGACGAGCCTAGTGTAGACAGTCTCCTTAGTAGGCCTGTAGCACTTTCTAAGTGTTCTGTCAATAAAAAACAGTCTGTGGTTTGCTTTTCCCCACAACATTATGTATGTGATTATTCCAATTTAAGTTGTTTGTAATTGTAGTTCCCAGGTATTTAGTTGAATTGATAGTCTTTAAATTTGTTTGTTGTGTAACTGAAATTTTAACAGATTTCTTTTTGTAGTCATGCAGATGACCTCATAGTTTCCTTATTGAGAGACAGTTGCCACTTTTCATGCTAAACAGATATTGTGTCTATGTCTTTTTGTAATTGGTTTTATCTTCTGATGCCTTTACTAGGTGGTAAATGACAGTATCATCTGCAAACAATCTAAGGGGGCTGCGCAGATTGTCTCTTAAATCATTTATATAGATTTGGAACGGCAGAAGAGACCTGTAACACACTCTTGAGGAACACAAGATATGACTTCTGTTTTACTCTATGATTTTCCATTGACTACTCTGACTGTTTTGACAGGAACTCACGAGTCCAGTTGCACAACTGAAGTGACACTCCATAGGCACGCAATATGGTTAGAAGTCTCGTGTCAGAAATGGTGTCAACAGCTTTGTGAAAACCTAGAGATATGCAGTCAGTTTGAGATCTCGTGGCGAAAGCACTCATTACTTCATGTGGATGAAGAGCTAGTTGTGTTTGACATGAACGATGCTGACTGTGTGTCAGTAGATCTTTACCTTTGAGGTGATTCAGAATGTTCAAACATAGCATATGTTCCAAAATCCTGCTGCAAATTGATGTCATTAATATCTGTCAGTAATTCATTGGATTAGTCCTATTTCCTTTCTTCAGTATTGATGTGACCTATGCAACTTAGCAGTCGTTTGGTATGGATCTTTCGTCAAGTGAGTGGTTGTCTATGATTGTTAAGTATAGAGATATTGTATCAGCATATTCTGAAAGTAACATAATTGGTATACTATCTGGACTGGAAAACTTGCCTTTAAAAGTGATTTAATCTGTTTTGCTACACTGAGGATATCTACTTCTAAGTTACTGATGTTGGCAGCTGTTCTTGATTCGAATCGTAGAATATGTAATTGTCTTCTTTGTTGAAGGAATTTCGGAAAGCTGTGTTCAGTAACTCCACTTCAGTGGCACTGTCATTGCTAATACTACCATTGGTATTGTGCAGCGAAGCTGTTGATTGTCTCTTGCCATAGGCCTTTGTATATGATCAGACTCTCTTCGGATTTTCTGTCAGATTTTTGAGACTTGAGTTCCACTGTGGAAGTTATTAAAAGCATCTCACATTGAAATCTGCACTAAGTTTCAAGCTTCATAAAACGTCATCAGTCTTGGAGATTTTGCATCCTTTTAAATTTAGCATGCTTTAATTTTTTGCTTTTGTAACAGTGTTCTTGCCTATTTTGTGTACAATAGGGAATTGGTAACATCCTTTATTAATTTATTTAGTGTAAATTTCTCATTTGACACACTTTACTTTTCATTTTATGTTTACATTTGGTGGACTTGAATATTGCAGTGGTCATTGTAGCTACGACCACCTTGTGGTCACTAGAACTACTCAACAACTGAATCATCTGAGTTGGGAAGTTGATAAGAGGAACCAATTATTAATTTATTTACGTTGTGACTTTTCATTCCAGTTGTCAAGTATAACCTCACAGGAAAACACTCTTAGGTCCTTGTAAATTGCAGCTGAACTTACCTCCGCCTTTAGCTAGCTTTCAGTACCTCCGGTTCTTTCCCAACACAGAAGACAGTTTACAATTAATACAATACTTACTGTTAGTATGTCTATTCTCTTCCTATGTTCATCCTGCACCCTTTCAGTCTAAAGCCCTTTCTGTAATTTCCTGAGACCTTCTAACCTAAAAAACTGCCCTGTCCATTCCACCCTGTCCCTGCTAACAGCGTAGCCACCTCCTGTGTGTAGTGGACCCCTGACCTTTTAAGCAGAACACGAAGCCTCCCCACCCCATTGGTGCAACTCGAGAAATCTGCTACCTACATTGTTGCAGAATTGCTTGAGTGTCAGATTCAGACTCTCCAATCAACTCTGTACTAGAGGCCACAGTCAGTCTTGTTGACGATGCTACAGATGGTGAGCTCTGGCTTGATCCTGCAAGACTGGCAGCTTTACCATTTCAGCTAGTTGCCTGAAACTAAAGAGAATCTCTTCCAGTCCCTAGTGACCCACATCGTTAATACCGATATGAGTCACCACCTACAGTTGATGTGCTCTTCATGGCTTTGTTTCATGTCTGGAATGACTTTTCGTAGTATAAACACAGAGTGCACACTGGCTTTACTGGATTTCTTCCTCTCCTTAGCAGCTAATTTCCAACGGCCCCCATATGTGTCTGACATAGGGGCTCCCAACTACCAGTAATTCCACCTCTGTGAATGCTCAGATCTTGCAGGCCGAGAAGTGTCCTCTGGAAATCAGGCATCAGACACCAACCAATCAACAAGAGCAACAGCAAAGTAACTGATTTTATGACATTTTTTGAGTTACTAACCAGGAGCGAATTATAGTTTCATCTGTGTGCTTTGATAGTTTAGTTTTTGAATTTTTGTGTGTTAATTTAATATTTACCAGGCACAGTAGTCGCATTTTCATTTGTGTCGAAAAGCAACTGATTTTACGAGTTCCTAAGCAGGAGCGAATTATTTAGTCTTACCTTATGTGCTTTGGTAGTTTAGTTTTGAATAATTTCTGCATGGTAATTTAATTTTTATTTCCCACTGTTCTTGTGTTTTGGTCAGTGTCTACGGTAGACTTCTGCAGTGCGTGTCAGTAGTCATATGTTTGTCTGTTTAGTGTAGTTTTCCACTGTCTTTATTGTGGCCAAGGACTGTGCTTGCTGTGTGCGATGAGACCTGAGTTGCTGACACTCAGCTCTCAACTGCAGGCTGTGTTGGCTTCGGTTACACAGCTTGAGGCTGCAGTGGATGGACATCACAGTTGTGGGGATCCAATGGACATCTGTCATGACCCACAACTCTGCCGATTGGTCTGCACTGGTGGCCAGCCCAGTTACTGCTCACAATGAGGTTGACCCCCCACCCGTGTTTGAGTGGGAGGTCACTTCAGGACGTGGCGGGCTGCATAAGACTTCCTGTGGGGTTGAATGTAAGGTGTCCCCGGTTAGTCTTTGGCTGACAGTGTCCCTCTGCCAGATGCAGTCACTTGCCCTGTTTCAGAGGAACCCTGTCAGCCTGCAAGATCCGGGCAGTCATAAAGGCTGGGGTTATTGGTGGTTGGGAGCTTCAGTGTTAGGTGCATTATAGGGCTCCCTAGTGGTACGGCTGCCAAGAGAGGAAGAAAGCCAGTGTGCACTCCGTGTGCATAGTGGGTGGAGTCGTTCCAGACATAGACTGAATCCTTCTGGATGCCTTGAAGAGTGCAGGGTGCAGCCAACTGCACTTAGCAGCTGATATTGGTACCAGTGTTGCTTTGGGTTGTAAGAGATTCTTTCAGATTTCAAGTGGATATCGGAAGGGGTAAAGGCTGCCAGTCTTGCCTGCGAGGTGAAAGCAGAGCTCTCCATTTGCAGCACAGTCAACAGGACCAATTGAGAACCTCGGGTACATAACCGAGAGGAGGGGCTGAATCAGAGGCTCAGACAGTGCTGTGACTGTGTAGGCTGCACATTCTTCGACTTGTGCCGTAAGATAGTGGGCATTCAGGTTCCGCTAAATAGGTCAGGAGACGGCTACACGGGTAGCATTTGTGGCTTGGACTGGATGGTTTTTTTAGGTTAGAGGGTCTTGGGAAAACACAAAACAGGCTTCAGTCTTGAAGGGTGCAGATCGAACACAGGAAAAACATAAATCTAGGAACCATTGGTATAATAGCTCTAAGTTGTCATAGCTTTGTTGGGGAAGTACCAAAGCTCGAAGTACTAGAATGCACGGATGCTCAAATCATTATAGGAACTGAAAACTGGCTGAAGTTCAGCTGAAATTTTTGTGAAGGATCTAACATTGTTCAGAAGGGATAGTCTAAATACAGTTGGCAGTGGTGTATGTGTTACTGTTAAAAGTACTATATCTTGTAGCAAAACTGAAGTAGATAATTCTTCTGAGTTAGTGTGGGTAGAGGTCAACGGGAATAAAATAATAGTTGGATCCTTTTACCGACCTCCCTACTCAAATGATACAATTGGTGAAAGGGTCAAAGAAAACTTGAGTCTAATTTCAAACAGGCACCCAACTCATACAATTATAGTTGTGGTGAATAGTAAACAGTTATGAAAACACAGTTGACCTCTTACTAACAAATAAGCCTGAGCTAATAACGAGCATCAAAATGAATACAGGCATTAGTGAACACATGGTTGTCATAGTGTACTGAATACTATAGCTCCCAAATCCACCAAAAATAAATGAAAAATATATTTATTCAAAAAAGTAGTTTCACACCTTCCTGAGAGAGAATCTCCACTCCTTCCAATTTAACAATGTGAGTGGAGACCAGATGTGTGGCATGAATTCAGAGAAATAATGTCAATGGCAATTGAGAGATGTATACCAAATAAATTAACAAATAATGAAGTTGATACCCTATCTTACACAAAACAGGTCAGAACAGTGTTGCAAAAACAATGGAAAAAAAGCATGCCAAATTTAAACACTTGCAAAATTCCCAAGATTGGTTATCTTTTACAGAAGCCCAAAATTTAGTGTGGACTTAAGTGTGAGATGCTTTTAATGGTTTCCATAAAGAAAGTTTTTCTCAAAACCTGGCAGAAAACCGAAAGAGATTCTGGTCATGTGTAAAATATGCTAGCGACAAGATACAATCAATGCCTTCTCTCCATGATAGCAATGGAAATTTTATTGATGACAGTGCCGCTAAAGCAGAGTTACTTAACACATCCTTCCGAAATTCCTTCAAGGAGGAAGACAAAGTAAATATTCCAAAATTTGAATCAAGAACAGCTACCAACATAAGTAACTGAGAAATAAATATTCTTGGAGTAGTTAAACACATTAAGTCACTTGATAAAAGCAAGTCTTCCAGTCAGTTATGTCCCTTCAGAATATGCTGATGCAAGAGCCTCCATACTTAAGTCATGTACAACCACTCACATTATGTAAAATCCATATCCATATCCAGAGACTGGAAAAGTGCACAGGTCACACTAATATTCAAGAAAGGCAATAGGAGTAATCCAATAAATTAGATAGTAATCCAATAAATTAATAGTAATATTAACATCGATATGCAGCAGGATTTTGGAACATAAATTGTGTTCGAACAATATGAATTACCTTGAAGAGAAAATGGTCTATTGACACATATTCAACATGGATTCAGAAAACATCCTTCTTGTGAAACACAACTAGCTCTTTACTCATGGGAAGTGTTGACTGCTATCAACAATGGATTTTCAAATCAGAGTTCGCACAGGAAAATGTAGGTGTTTTTTTTCCATGCGCGGTTCAAGAGTGGAATAATAGAGAATTAGTGTGAAGATGGTTTGATGAGCCCTCTGCCAGGCATTTAAGTGTGATTTGCAGAGTAGCCATGTAGATGTAGAACAGCGCAAACAACTGCATCTGACTTAAGATCTTTTTCAACCACTGATAGCGTCTTAAATGTGTTTGTCAGATAAACTGAGAAGGCTTCCTGAACGGTCCTCCGGAAAGTCTTTCGCTGCCTGCCGCAACTGTCGCAGTAGTGGACCAACTGGGGGACGTGAGGGATATACTGGATGCACCTTGCAGCCCAATATCCGGGTCCCCACAGTGATGTCCATTGGCAACAGCCTCAAGCTGTGTGATTGAAGCCAGCACCACCTGGAGCTGTGAATGAAGGGTCATGAACTCCGCTCGCATCTGAAAGTAGCAATCACAGTCCTTGTACATACTAAAGATGTCAGAGATATAGGCTAGACAGTTATTGAAGCGCAAAGCTGTGGGTACAAACACACTGCTGCTGCAGAGACGGTAGCTGCGCTCAGCTAATGAGTTTGTCATTTTTAACTGACTGCTCACATGAAAACAAACACCTGTCGTGATACAGACAGCTGAAGTAACACTACACAATCTTCTTCTTCTGGTCTATGGTCCTTCCATAGTTCCTCCGTACTGGAGTATTTAGGATTTTCCATTTATATGTTGTCTAGACCTGCCACTTTCTTGTTTTTTTTTCTTTTTTTATTGCTTGTCTGACTTCCTTAGTTATTATTAATTCAAAGCTGTGCACAGTCTCCGTTGCTTCAATTTTTTATGCCTTGTCTTTTTTTCCTGTCTGTTCAGTATTTCTGAGAAATGTGTTTCCGATGTATCCAGATGGATATGTGCTCTTATGGGTGAAACTGTCTTCCTCATTGCTGTGAATGAATCTGATTTTGCACCCATTTGTTAATTTTCTTGCCGCCTCCTCGATGTATTCCGCATGTCTTGTCTGAGTGTTTTTGCTATGTGTAGTATCTACAGGATTTCTTTCCTTTCTCTGAAGCATTCTTGGTCAAACCATTTTTGTGCTTTTCGTCTTCTGTTGATTTTTGTGGCTCTTCTGTGGTTATTTTCAGGCTTCTTACAGTTTTTCTTCTTACATTAGTGTCTTTTCTCTTTCAATGTTATCTTTGTTTTGCTCTATTATTCCCTGTTGTATTTTTCAGGGGTGTTCCAATTACTTCTTTTCTCGGTTGTGGTGTGTTGATATGGAAACTTTTCATTGTTGGGAAATATTTCCTTATGGGAGCTGTTACTGAGGACCGTAATAATTCTTGTTTGTTGAAGTGTCTTCCTTTACAAAAGACTGGTTCTGCAGTGACCTATGTATATTGGTATTTCTTTTTTATTTTCTAGTCTGAAATCTTCCTCTTCTAGTGTTTCTAGCAGTATGTTTGCCTTGGCATTCTGCTTATCAATTCTTCACAATTCTACACTTAAGACCTCAACTAGTATAACATTTGTGTCATTGGAAAAATGAAAGTTATTTTGTGCATTCACTTACGAACAACACTGGACTGAAAAGGGGTACCACTGATCCTGAATCCAGAAGCTACACTAATGAAGGAAAAGGAAATAATTAATGGTCTCCAGCCCACTAGAGTAATTTACATCCAAAATCCTGTACAAGATGATGGTAAAGAAAAACGTGCATTATTAAACACTGACGTGGCAACTGAAGGTTGTCACATTTTTTGACACTAATGTAATGATAACTGAGAAGTCACTCTTACATTACGTTTATCATTAAATTTTGGAAAAAAAGGTACAATCGAGTAATGATTTGAAAATGTGCAATTAAACTGTATGTTAGTATTGAACTTCGTTACGTGAACAGTGACTTTCAGTGACCTCAACGTAACATCATCAAAGAAATTTAGAAAAAAAAAAAAGCAAGCACTTTTACTTTGCTGTTATTTATTTTGCAAATTGAATTTCAAATTATTATCTGAACAACTGAGCCTTTTTTACTGACTTGAACAGAAATAATAGAATACGTACCAAACCAGTCAGTCATGTGCTTCAAGCTATATGTAAAATAAATAAAACTCCCGCACTCTTAATTTGGGCATTTCTTTAGATTTGGATTTTTTCCAGTGATTGATTCTCAAACTTGAAAAATGAAATTGCTTTACTTTACTCGTATACTGAAGCCTCTGTTGCACAACAGTTAATTGAAAGTAGACTGAGGCTGAAATTCTTAAAAGTGAAATATTCATTAATAAACTGGCTGTAACTATTCAGTTTGTTTCTTATGGCACTCGGTTAGCATATAAGAGGGGTGGGTGGGGGAAGGAACAAGGGCCCTGCTTGGTAATAATGTGTAAGCCAGTGAGGACACAATCACCCTGAGTTTAACTGATTATTATTTAAATAAATTGTATTAATCAAATCACATTTAGTTGTGCTGCTGGGTTATCTGTTAATACTGTCTACCAATTAACAGTCTTACTTCAGTGCTTGGCATACGACGAAACTCTGAGCTGACGATGAATCTGTGTAGCTGGAACTGCTGCTGTTGTTGAAGACGGTAGCACCTTGTGGAGCACGGCTAATTACAGGAATGGGCAATCGTAATTAATACAGCGTCTTCCACCCGTCCACTGTCCTTACTCCTGCTACTAGTCATCTGGCCGGCGCGCATACATGATGCTGCTGAAATGGTACGCTCTACTGCGAGAGCGTTAACACCACACTTTTGCTCACTACAAGCGCTGTAATCTGTCCCCCTCTCTCCACGCGGTCCGTGCAACAGCTCCCTACCCAAAGATTTCACAACGCACAAGCACTGCTATTATCGTTGCTAGTCGATGCAAATAACAATTCCTTTGGCTTTTTCCCAGAGCTTATAAGTTTCACAGTAAAACACGGATAATGTCAACAGACTTCTACCTAAATTTACACATACAGCGAAGTAATGTCCTTACTTATTGAAAGAAAGCATTTAAATTACAAATATTTACGTACAATTCAGCAAAAAAAAAATTATATATCGGTAACAGGTGCCATTAATCCCACATTTTCGGTGTTACATATGGAAGAGCACAACTGTGTGGAAACCACTATTTTCATGCAAGATGGGCATCTCCTCATGTTGCTTGCCCAGTGAAAGATCTGCTTAATGTGACCTTCCACGAACATATCTCCAGAGGTTTTCCAGATCCATGGGTTGCAACATCACCTGATCCGAATCCATGTGACTCTTGGAGATATGTAAAAGAATGTGTTTGTCAGTAACATGTTTGGTCTGTACCTGATATGAAGGCAAGTACATAGGAACATGTTACTCAGATTCCACCGCAACTGCTGTGAGCAACTGTTGATCATATACACTACGTATGCAGCGTCTTACCAACATCTCTGGTGCTCATATTGAACTAATTGTGTAAACAGCGGATTATAATAAAATCAACATTATGCCTTTATCACCTGGATGATGCCTTCTGCCCACATCCTGTTCCTATTCCATTAAATATGAAAACATTTTTACAACTCTTTCTTGTATCTGGTGTCCAAAATTGAAACCAATTTTTTTCCAGAATAAATTGGTCCTGCTTTAATGCAGACCCACACTGGACCTCTTTGTGTAGCTGCAATTTAATTATAACCACTCAGTACATTTGGAGCACAGTATTGTATGGTAGTGAGTCATGGAGTGTGGGAAAAATGAAAAAAAAGTGAATTGAAGTATTCTATATCTGGTGCTGTAGAAAGACGTTTATAAGTGCACTTATCAGATAAGAAATGTGGTGGTTCTCCACAGAATTGGCAAGGAGAGGAATGTGGAAAATACTGAGAATTAGAAGAGACGAGGATAGGACGTGTGTTAAGACATCAAGAAACGACTTCACTGGTATTTGAGGAAGCTGTAGAGGATGAAAACTGTAGAGGAAGTCAGAGATTAGGATATATCCAACAAATAATTGAGAACAGTGGGTGTAAGTGCTACTGGGAGGTGAAGAGTTTGGGACGGGAGATGAGTTTGCGTTGGGCCACATCAAACCGACCAGAAGACTGCCGATGAAATTAAAACAGTGATATGCAGAGATGAAGAGGCTTGCACACAGTGAAGTAGCATGGAAGGGTACATCAAACCCCTCTTGGGACTGAGGACCACCACCACCACAACAACAACAACAACAGCAGCAGCAGCAGCAGCAGCAGCAACAACAACAACAACAGAGGCACGCTGACTCATGAAATCTTGAATTTTAAGTTCACAAAAATGGTTACATCTAAATGAAGAGAGAAATTGCATGTAACTACACTGGTGTTGAACAAAGGGAAGCTCATTTAGAACCTTATTTGAAGAAAAATGCATAGGTTATATACAGGTGTCAAAAGTAAGGACGACTAAAGTTCAAGAGTAGGGATGTGAGCTATAGTTTTTCTGAATATCAAATATGTAGTGAAAGAAAAAAAAAATAAGATGACAAGCATAAAGTGTAATTAACAAAATTTGTCAAGAACAAAGACAAAATGTGAGCCAAAGAGAAATAAAAAAGGTAATAATAGATAATGTGCCAAAAAAAGTATGCAAAAACAACAAATTAAGAGAAGAATCAGGCATAAGAAGTTAGCAAAAGACAGAGAAAAAGATGGAAAGAAAAGAAAGAAATAGGACTGGAACAAAGAAGGAAAAAAGACAAAGGATGACAATCTTATGCAAGTTAAGTTTGGCTGGAAGTCAAAGTGAAGTGTATATGTTTAGGTACTTTTAGTCTCCAGTTTTCAGTGCTTAGTTGCCGTTATGCTAACGTAAAACACTGTTTAAAACTGCCAGTATCACTGACTTGTAATTTACATTTCTTACATATAATTTCTTATTGCTTCTACCCATGCATTCTGAAACAGTTCGCAATAGATTTTTTCACTGGCTGTGCTTTACAGAGTAGCCCATCAAATAGGTGTGAACCATAAAATAAAAATGTGAGGTTGATAGTATCTGTGGTCTGCTTTATCATGAACATTGCGTGAATGTTGACAGCTCATCTTGTAGATATGAAGAGCATCTTGAGCAATTTGATCTCTTTAAAAGGCATGGAAGCCACACTTCAGTTATCAAAGTTTGTAAACAAATTCTACTCTAGAGTAATATTGTGACATAGTCTTGTCCTTTTATACAATAGGGGGAGGGGAGGGGGGGTCTGCTTGAAACAGAAACATTCTCAGAGAATTATGTGCCTACTTAGATTGCACGCTGTGCATGACCCTGAAAAATATCAACATGGAGAGCTGTGACAAGGGCCTGTCCAAATCGTCTGGGTACTATTTTCAGTACTGCGTGTCCTGTATGTGCTCAACGTTTGGTTTTGTTTTGGGGTTAACACCAAAAGTCAAGATCAAACAGTGAAATAAAAGGCAAGATGTTAAGTTTGATAGGTTGTTGCAAATTGTAGGAGTATCTCTGTTTTACTATGTTCCTTTTCATCATACATATTCCCCATTATTTGACATATTTCTTTGGTTAGTTGTTCTGCTCCCCTTTCAACTTATTGAAACCTTTAGTGTTTCCCTCATACCATCCCATTGCTTCTGCAAAAATATGTTATTTGCTCCCTGCACAGGAGCCCAGTAGCTCCACAGTACATGTAAAGGGAAATATGATTGTGGGTAAACTGTGATGCAATTAAATGTTGCCAATCCGTATGTCTACTAGAATCAGACTACTGTTGCAGACATTTTTTGTGTAACTCTTTCTGTTATACTCTCTTTTGTTACTTACTACACTTTAAGTTTTAACAGTTTTGCTTTATGTTCATGTATTCCTTTGAAAGTGATCTTGTTTTTAGTTTAACTTTCTTGCTTTTAGTAATGCAATATCAGCTGTGATTTAGTACTAAGAACTTATGGTTGGTTGTTTAAGTGTTGTATGACACTTATTCTACTTTTGTTTTTGCAGGGTGTTCAAGAAGAAGTAAGAAAAGTAAATAAACTAGACAGCAAAAAACCAGATGGGAAACCTGGCACAGTAGTTAACAGCAACACCACAGGTGTTGTCATAATGACTGGTGTGGCAAAAAAGAAGGTTGACAAAAAGAAGGGAGAGTTGATAGAACAGAATCAAGATGGCTTAGAGGCAAGTAGGAGTAATGGTTTTTTCAAGATATATTTTTTTATTTTTATCTTAAGCAGTCCAGTGACATTCACAAATATGAATCACTTGATTCTAATTGATTGTAGTTTGATTATTTATTCAATCAATTTGATTAACTTCATCACAGATTGCATCAGCTTAAAATGGATTGTTGTGGATTCTCCTTTGAATCCTTCCCCATTAGTTCATTTTTGTAAGAAGACAAGAGTTTGGTACTTATTTGCAGAACAACTAATGTACAGTTCTGATTTATTTACATGCTAATAATACACTCAAGAACAACTAAATTAAATGGATTTATGTATCAGAATGTAGTGTCCCCTTTTGTCCTAATGACAGTGATAATGGCGATATTTCAAAGGAGATTTCCTGATCCATAAGAGATCAGGTGCCACCGATAACTCATGAAGATTGGGCCACCCATAACTCATGAAGAATGCTCAGAGCTGGGTCCAAGACACACATTTTGCTAAACGACACTCCCGTGAGCTCAGCAGAATAGAGTTCAGATCACCTGAGAGTGGGAAGGGAGATTTACACACAAGCACTATTCTGTCCATGGAGTGTTACTTGAACTGTTAACACAATTAGGGATAGTGGGTTGACAAATTGTCTTACAAAAGCTACAAACTGTGTTGGAGTGTTGTAGGTGAAAAAATGGATGCAACTAACCAGTCAGCAGGTTCTTGTATTATTTACTATTGACAGACATAGCCTAACTATTCAACCAGTTCGCTGGTATTGTGTGCCATGTCCATTCTTCACACAACTGTCACATCAACACCCAGTATGAGATCTGCAGACATCCTGAATGTATGCCAAGCTGAAGTGGTTAATTTAGTGTAGTTACAGAAGTTCTCTCCTTCTAAAACAGCAGTTGTCTGTAATTCATTTCTTCACAAGTCTGCCTGGAACTACTGTAATACAATTCATAATGTGTTCCAGTTCCAAAATTTCTGCAACTCTTATAATAAGAGTGTAAAACTATTATCAGTGTTTTTATTCTTGTAATACAGCTAGATACCATCAGTTGCTTTTTCTTGCAACATTGGTAATAATGTGTGTTCACTAAGGTCATAGTATTGTACATTGCCACATCTAAACTGTAATCTCGTCTGGACCCAGAGTTAGAGTCATCAAAGAATCACAGCATTTAGGATTGAAAGCAAGTTCATTACTGACATCAGCTTAATGCCAGAATAGAACTCATCTCATACACAGAGTGTGCAGCTGTTCATACAACCATCAAATACTCCAGATTATGATATTTATACAAACATCAAATACTCCAGAATATACAAACATTACGAACATGAGATATACCAAGAACATTCCAGAAACAATAAGTATGAAATAACAAATAATTACTGTCAGTTGTGTTTTAACTGGCAACCTGAAGCACACCAACCACCAATGCTAACCATTATGCCACATTGTATATTCTGTAGCTCATGACATTGCTTCTTCTCCTAGAGAAATAGTGAGTGACTCACTGTTTCAGAAATTCTCAGTGGAGCCAACTGCAGTGCTCTGGATTTGGATTTTGTCAATGGTCCTCTGTATGGTAGCACCGGCTGGTCATGTTGTCACATCTTCACTATGAAGAGCATTGAACGCAGCTTCATCAGCTGAAGCTTCGAGCTCATTGAATAGGTCTTCAGTTTTCTTGAACCTCCCATCATTGATCTGTGCATAAGGACTGAGTGTCTGTGCGTTTGTCCTCAACTTCATACATCATGTTTGACAAGAGACGAAAGATGTGAACAAGGCCCAAAGTAGTGCTTTACTAACTTTTCTGATAGTCCTGCTTTCGGCAAAGATGTAAAAATCGAAACCAAGTTCCTGGACTGCATTTCACTGGTTGGTGCTTATCATTGTAGTGCTCTCAGTCCTTCTCTTGTGTCTCCAGAGACCTGTCGTTTAGGCCTCACATTTGGTGTGAAGCCTGCAATGTCTTGATTCACTGTGTTATATGCAGATGTCATGTTGGGCAACATTGTATCCCAATCTCTCTGTTACATATTAACATGCATCAAAGGCATATCTACCAGTGCCTCATTAGAGCATTCTGTAAGGCCCTTTGTATGTGGATGGTACGCAGTTGTCATATTGTGGGTGATGTCACAGTGTGAAATTACCTCAGATACTAGTGTTGACTGGATAACTTTTTCATGATCAGAGATCATCACATGGGGTGCTCCATGCTGCAAAATTATGTCTGCTACACTCCTGGAAATTGAAATAAGAACACCGTGAATTCATTGTCCCAGGAAGGGGAAACTTTATTGACACATTCCTGGGGTCAGATACATCACATGATCACATTGACAGAACCACAGGCACATAGACACAGGCAACAGAGCATGCACAATGTCGGCACTAGTACAGTGTATATCCACCTTTCGCAGCAATGCAGGCTGCTATTCTCCCATGGAGACGATCGTAGAGATGCTGGATGTAGTCCTGTGGAACGGCTTGCCATGCCATTTCCACCTGGCGCCTCAGCTGGACCAGCGTTCGTGCTGGACGTGCAGACCGCGTGAGACGACGCTTCATCCAGTTCCAAACATGCTCAATGGGGGACAGATCCGGAGATCTTGCTGGCCAGGGTAGTTGACTTACACCTTCTAGAGCACGTTGGGTGGCACGGGATACATGCGGACGTGCATTGTCCTGTTGGAACAGCAAGTTCCCTTGCCGGTCTAGGAATGGTAGAACGATGGGTTCGATGACGGTTTGGATGTACCGTGCACTATTCAGTGTCCCCTCGACGATCACCAGTGGTGTACGGCCAGTGTAGGAGATCGCTCCCCACACCATGATGCCGGGTGTTGGCCCTGTGTGCCTCGGTCGTATGCAGTCCTGATTGTGGCGCTCACCTGCACGGCGCCAAACACGCATACGACCATCATTGGCACCAAGGCAGAAGCGACTCTCATCGCTGAAGACGACACGTCTCCATTCGTCCCTCCATTCACGCCTGTCGCGACACCACTGGAGGCGGGCTGCACGATGTTGGGGCGTGAGCGGAAGACGGCCTAACGGTGTGCGGGACCGTAGCCCAGCTTCATGGAGACGGTTGCGAATGGTCCTCGCCGATACCCCAGGAGCAACAGTGTCCCTAATTTGCTGGGAAGTGGCGGTGCGGTCCCCTACGGCACTGCGTAGGATCCTGCGGTCTTGGCGTGCATCCGTGCGTCACTGCGGTCCGGTCCCAGGTCGACGGGCACGTGCACCTTCCGCCGACCACTGGCGACAACATCGATGTACTGTGGAGACCTCACGCCCCACGTGTTGAGCAATTCGGCGGTACGTCCACCCGGCCTCCCGCATGCCCACTATACGCCCTCGCTCAAAGTCCGTCAACTGCACATACGGCTCACGTCCACGCTGTCGCGGCATGCTACCAGTGTTAAAGACTGCGATGGAACTCCGTATGCCACGGCAAACTGGCTGACACTGACGGCGGCGGTGCACAAATGCTGCGCAGCTAGCGCCATTCGACGGCCAACACCGCGGTTCCTGGTGTGTCCGCTGTGCCGTGCGTGTGATCATTGCTTGTACAGCCCTCTCGCAGTGTCCGGAGCAAGTATGGTGGGTCTGACACACCGGTGTCAATGTGTTCTTTTTTCCATTTCCAGGAGTGTACAAGCAACTTAGCAAGTTCCAGAGCTTTGGCAGTCAACACAGCTTTGGTGACAGTATAGGGAGTGAAATAATCAGTGCAGACTATAATGTATCACTTCTTATTCCATGGAAAAGTGCTGCTGCAGGCAGGATCTCCCATGAGCTCAGATGGCTTGTGATGCTTGCAAGTTGTCCCATCCAAGAATAACATGACTACATTATGTTAAAATACATATTTGAATGACTGCATTCTGAATTTGCTAGTTAGTGTTGTGATACATATTTCCCATTTACGACCTTCTGCACAGTTACTTTCATACCACAGAACTTAGCCTTCTTTAACTTACGACATTACTGAAAAAGAAGCTCTTGAGTTGGCTAGTGCCCGGACTAGTTGGCTGTCGGTGATGATGCTGATGAGATGTTTTTGTCATTTGATAACTGTCGTTCATGGACAATTTTCATCTCCCGTCCAGATGGTTGCCTTGCTTAGTTTTCCTGAATTTGGCAGCTAGGTAGGCGGCTGGTACCTCTGTACAGTGATGGGAAATGGATACAGTTTGTTGGGGAGTGGCCTAGTCCAGAGTATGGAGATGAGCTTCGGCCCATAGGTTGATAATAATCTTCTGCAGTTAACTGGCATGAATGGGACTGTTATGGTGGATGATGTCTTCTGTGTCTGTTCTTCTGTGTAAGCCAGCACACCAACGGCATACTCGCCTTCTCCAACCCACCAAGTCCGCAATCGCCGAACATTGTATTTCCACAGACCATTCCATGAATTACGATGACACAAAAATTTTGGCCCGTACATCAAACTTTTGGAGCTCGATTATCAATGAATCTGTGGAAATAAGATTGTCTGACAACGAGACTCTCATCAATCGAGATAACGGTTATCAGCTAAACTCTGCTTGGAATCCTGTTATAGAGAAACTTCGTAGTCGACGTAGTTATCTGCATAAAGATGGAAATCGACCTGATACCAATATGCCAGGCTTTCACAGTGGAGGGTGTGAGGCGCAGTGCACGGAGCCGTTATGAACGCGCACGCTGAGCAGCGCATGCGTAATGTCACCTCAGTATGGCTTTAAACAGCGGAGCTCAGCACGTACTTGCCAGTACTACTACTACAGTGGCACTCACCTGAAGATGGCCAGAAGACTCTGCGCCGAAATATCATGGCAGGACGTTATTGATATCCGGCAGTTCTCCCGTGTTTTTATGGAACAAATGTGGACAGAGTGATAGCTCAGTGCGAAGTGTGTGCTTCACTGCCTCTCAGGCTGTATTTATTTATGGGCGCAGCAGACATTATTTTACGACTCTGTTGTGTATCAATCTACAATCTTCATAATTTTTATATGAATGGAATTAAGTTGGCTTTAGGTACAGAAAAAGTTTTAGCTTGGCTGCATTTAAACTAGGCCAGCTAAAATTTTTAGAATGGAACCGACAGTAGAACATGGCCTCAGTAATACATCTTTAGGAGACCTTGTATTGATTGTTATTTACATCAAAGTCTTGAAACTTCATATCTTCATTATTTAATGGATGTTATCAAGTGCTGTAATCAGAACTTTCCATCGTTAATATAAATGATACTTAGTTTATTACAAATAAGGACGTTTTTGTTCCAGATGTAGCTGTTAGTAAATTACTTGAAAACTATCAGAGGTAGCTTAATGTGGTCACATAGGCAATGTTTTTATATCAAACTTAAGCTTCATATGAATTTTCATCTTTCTGACTCTCAATATTTTGTGCCTTCATTTTTTCATAAAAACATCAATTTTGACCAAAATATTGCTCTAATTAAGTTGAGACTTGTCACTGTTGATTGCGACATACATATGCACATTCTGAACAATTTGTGGTTTTCTAGCTTTATTACTTAGTGCCACTTGTTTTTATTTAAAAAGATATGTTTACGGAAACATATTCATCTGATCATTCTGAGATCTAACAAATGAAACATTAATATACTGAAACATATGATGACAGTTTGAAAAAGCTAGTTTAATTACATCTTTAAATTATGGTGCAATACTTGTATGCTACGCAGAGACGCGTTATGATGATGTGGTGCTAGTAGCAGGTAATTCTTGGCACACTCGCTCGCCTCTGTATCTCTCAAATGCTGCAGCACATGTTTTGCCACAAGAGAGGCAAGATCAAGGTAGTCTTCCACAACAGGCATGGTGACCACATTCAGCAGGTGGTCATATCTCTTTCATCTGACTTTTTCTGTTGCATTTCCTCGATTTGTAACAGCACTTCATGAACTCTGTCATTGTGACATCCTTTACCAGAAGGGCTTGGTACATGTTTCTTCGTTGTTCTCGAACCACTGTTGGGTTGTACGTCCCAGTAAAAGTACACATTTCCCAAAATATAATGTCATCCTGTGTAATTATTTGGCTTCTCGGTTGAATCCTTTCACCCATTTCATTGTGTCCTGACTAACGTCTCAGAAAAACTGATGGATGCGGATGCCCTGATTTGCGACTGACTTACTGCTGTTTTGGACTCTGTCTGTCTCCTGAATGTACAGATCTTGGGAATGATGTACTGCATGTATTCCAGTCCCTGTGTGTGTAGGTGATGACTTTGATGCTCCCTAATTGGAGCCAAGGTGAAGCAGATGTTTTGCATCATCATTGAAGCACGGCGCTTAGAAATAAATGAATGTTTATTACTGTCAGCAATGTACAGCAAGAACAGAACTCAACTCCTGCATGTACAATGCAGATATTTATACAACCATTGAATATTTTAGAATTTACATCTACATCTACATCAGTACTCCGCAATCCCCTTGTGGCAGGTGGCGGAGGGTACCCTATGCCACTACTAGTCATTTCCTTTCTTATTCCACTCGCAAGCAGAAAGAGGGAAAAACCATTGTCTATAAGCCTCCATATGAGGCATAATTTCTCGTATCTTATCTTTCTTTCCCCTAGGCGTAATGTGTTTTGGAGACAACAGAATTGTTCTGCAGTCAGTTTCCTGTTAATGTTCTCAGCAGTGTTCCTCAAAATGTATGTCACCTTCCCTCCAGGGATACGCATTTGGGTTCCCAAAGCATCTCCGTAACATCCGCATGTTGTTTGAACCTACCACTAACAAATCTAGCAGCCTGCCTGTAAATTGCTTTGATGTATTCCTGTATCCGACATGGTACAAATCCCAAACACTTGAGGAGTACCCAAGAATAGGTCGCACTAGTACCCTATATGCAGTCTCCTTACAGTTTCCTAGAAGTCTCCCAATAAACCTAAGCTGACCAGTCATGTGCCCTACAACAGTTATCACATGCTCCATCCATTTCATATCGCTTTGTAATGTTATGCCCAGATAGTTAAATGACATGGCTGTGTCAAGCAGTATCCAAACGTTAACAGTTGGTTTTCCCTACTCATACACATCTTCATTTAGAGCTAGCTGCCATTCGTCACACCAACTAGAATTTTCTAACCCATCTTGTATCATCCTACAGTCACTCAACGTCGACACCCTACTTTGTAGCATAGCATCATGAGCAAACAACTGCAGATTGCTGCCCACCCTGTCTGCCATATCATTTATGTCTGTAGAGAATTATAGCAGTCCTATCACACTTCCCAAGAGTACTCCTGACAATACGTTTGTCTCTCATTAACACTCATCATTGAGGACAACATACGGGGTTCTATAACATAAGAAGTGTTCAAGCCACTCACATATCTGTGAATCTATCCCACATGCTTGTACCGTCTTTAACAGCCTGCAATGGGGCTCCATGTCAAATGCTTTCCAGAAATCTAAAAATATAGAATCTGCCTATTGCCCTTCAAGAATATAATAATTCCAATCCCAAAGAAAGCAGGTGTTGACAGATGTGAAAATTACCGAACTATCAGCTTAATAAGTCACAGCTGCAAAATACTAACACGAATTCTTTACAGACGAATGGAAAAACTAGTAGAAGCCAACCTCGGGGAAGATCAGTTTGGATTCCGTAGAAACACTGGAACACGTGAGGCAATACTGACCTTACGACTTATCTTAGAAGAAAGATTAAGGAAAGGCAAACCTACGTTTCTAGCATATGTAGACTTAGAGAAAGCTTTTGACAATGTTGACTGGAATACTCTCTTTCAAATTCTAAAGGTGGCAGGGGTAAAATATAGGGAGCGAAAAGCTATTTACAATTTGTACAGAAACCAGATGACAGTTATAAGAGTCGAGGGACATGAAAGGGAAGCAGTGGTTGGGAAGGGAGTAAGACAGGGTTGTAGCCTGTCCCTGATGTTGTTCAATCTGTATATTGAGCAAGCAGTAAAGGAAACAAAAGAAAAATTCGGAGTAGGTATTAAAATTCATGGAGAAGAAATAAAAACTTTGAGGTTTGCCGATGACATTGTAATTCTGTCAGAGACAGCAAAGGACTTGGAAGAGCAGTTGAATGGAATGGACAGTGTCTTGAAAGGAGGATATAAGATGAACATCAACAAAAGCAAAACAAGGATAATGGAATGTAGTCTAATTAAGTCGGGTGATGCAGAGGGAATTAGATTAGGAAATGAGGCACTTAAAGTAGTAAAGGAGTTTTGCTATTTGGGGAGCAAAATAACTGATGATGGTCGAAGTAGAGAGGATATAAAATGTAGGCTGGCAATGGCAAGGAAAGCGTTTCTGAAGAAGAGAAATTTGTTAACATCCAGTATTGATTTAAGTGTCAGGAAGTCATTTCTGAAAGTATTCGTATGGAGTGTAGCCATGTATGGAAGTGAAACATGGACGATAAATAGTTTGGACAAGAAGAGAATAGAAGCTTTCGAAATGTGGTGCTACAGAAGAATGCTGAAGATTAGATGGGTAGATCACATAACTAATGAGGAAGTATTGAATAGGATTGGGTAGAAGAGAAGTTTGTGGCACAACTTGACCAGAAGAAGGGATCGGTTGGTAGGACATGTTCTGAGGCATCAAGGGATCACCAATTTAGTATTGGAGGGCAGCGTGGAGGGTAAAAATCGTAGAGGGAGACCAAGAGATGAATACACTAAGCAGATTCAGAAGGATGTAGGTTGCAGTAGGTACTGGGAGATGAAAAAGCTTGCACAGGATAGAGTAGCATGGAGAGCTGCATCAAACCAGTCTCAGGACTGAAGACCACAACAACAACATATTGCCCTTCATCCATAATTTGCAGTATATCATGTGAAAAAAGTGCAAGCTGAGTTTTGCACGAGCGATGCTTTCTAAATGGGCTGATTTGTGGATGTAAACTTCTCTGTCTGAAGAAAATTTATTGCAATACAACCCCACTTTTACATTCCCAGAATTAACGTTTTCCCGCTGTTTGACAGTTTCTATTGCTCCTATCAACTTTCCTGTGTCCACAATGTTAATTGACACCCAATTTTGTGTCAACATATTTATAATTTTCCTGCGCTTTATGCTTTATGAAAAAACGTTTGTGGAGAAAAACTGACTTAAAATGACCCTGGTATGGCGTTGGCCATCAAGTAGTGTTTATGAACCTTACATGGTTAAGTTTTTGACACCAGGGCACCCTACTCAATGGATGAATCAGTAAACAGATAATAGTTGGAACAATTTGTGCCATATCTCCTACCGCTGCTGAGTTCTACTCGGCATGGTGGCTGATGGGAGTGACTAGGTTCGTTCAAAAAAAATATATTACGACCAAGCACAACCATTTCCAAACTGTCTCTACTGCACATGCACAGTTTTTGATTGTTTTGATTGTCATGACACGTTTGTCAAATCATATTTTGCATGTTTCATCATTTGGTCACTTGCAGCACTGGTTGACACCTTCATTCACTTTCTGTTGCTCATATGATTTTGGTTTAAATGCAGCACCAATTACGTATTTCATTTCATGCTGAGCAAAAAGTGTTTCAAGAATTTATCCTCATTGTGAAGTTCAGTATTTACGTATCTGTTTTTTGTGATGTTACACAAACAAACAATGTGAGTGATAGTTTGCATGTGTGTGGTTTTGTATATAACTGAGGAGGTTCAGTGCCTGACAACCTCAAAAAGACAACTACATTGCAAGATACACAGAAAACAGATATGTACACACCACACAACATACTTATGCAAATATTTGCATTTGACAATGAGAAAAAACTCTCGAAATGCATTGTGCTAAGCATGAAAAAATACATAACTGATGGAGTGTTTCATTACTTAAATAATGAATGACAGCTGCAGGCTTTCTAATGACATCAGTTCCGATGTATGAAACTTGAGTCAAACAGAAAGTTGAGTCAAACAGAAAGTTACCAGTGCCAATTAGATCAGCAGCTTTTATTAGATAATAAACCTTTGTTGTTGTTGTTGTGGTCTTCAGTCCTGAGACTGGTTTGATGCAGCTCTCCATGCTACTCTATCCTGTGCAAGCTTCTTCATCTCCCAGTACCTACTGCAACCTACATCCTTCTGAATCTGCTTAGTGTATTCATCTCTTGGTCTCCCCCTACAATTTTTACCCTCCACGCTGCCCTCCAATACTAAATTGGTGATCCCTTGATGCCTCAGAACATGTCCTACCAACCGATCCCTTCTTCTGGTCAAGTTGTGCCACAAACTTCTCTTCTCCCCAATCCTATTCAATACTTCATCATTAGTTATGTGATCTACCCATCTAATCTTCAGCATTCTTCTGTAGCACCACATTTCAAAAGCTTCTATTTTCTTCTTGTCCAAAGTATTTACCGTCCATGTTTCACTTCCATACACGGCTACACTCCATACAAATACTTTCAGAAATAACTTCCTGACACTTAAATCTATACTCGATGTTAACAAATTTCTCTTCTTCAGAAACGCTTTCCTTGCCATTGCCAGTCTACATTTTATATCCTCTCTACTTCGTCCATCATCAGTTATTTTGCTCCCCAAATAGCAAAACTCCTTTACTGCTTTAAGTGTCTCATTTCCTAATCTAATACCCTCAGCATCACCCGACTTAACTCGACTACATTCCATTATCCTCGTTTTGCTTTTGTTGATGTTCATCTTATATCCTCCCTTCAAGACACCATCCATTCCGTTCAACTGCTCTTCCAAGTCCTTTGCTGTCTCTGACAGAATTACAATGTCATCGGCGAACCTCAAAGTTTTTATTTCTTCTCCATGGATTTTAATACCTACTCCAAATTTTTCTTTTGTTTCCTTTACTGCTTGCTCAATATAGAGATTGAATAACATCGGGGAGAGGCTACAACCCTGTCTCACTCCCTTCCCAACCACTGCTTCCCTTTCATGTCCCTCGACTCTTATAACTGCCATCTGGTTTCTGTACAAGTTGTAAATAGCCTTTCGCTCCCTGTATTTTACCCCTGCCACCTTTATCAAATGATAAACAAGTCCCTGACGAGTATTTTGATGACCATTATGTACATGTATCATATATAAAGTGCAAAAAATGCAAGGAGGTAACAACATATAACTTACCCAATATATTACTTAGTTGTCATCTACATGCAGTATGTAGTTTCCTGTCTGTTACTCTGATTCACTGAAATACATCCACTTAAAAGTCTTTCTGTTTTTTGCAAGACACTGCTTTTATTTTAATCTCTTTCAAAACAGTCCACCGAAATGAGAGGTTTTGCCTGAAAAATACACTCCTCTCGCACCACCGATTGAAGTAATTTTGCCATCTGTGAGTGTGCCCTCTCCACTCCTTATCACAATTAAAGTAATCTGTGTTTCCATCCTTTAATTAGGTGTAAGAAATGTTTTATGAATCACCGTCACCCATCATCAGCAACCAACAATATCGTTGTATGCTTTCCAGGAAATCATAAGCTAACTATTCAGTTTCCAGTACCCTCACAGTAAGGCTTTTTCATCTAATCACTATTGACTTTCAGCTTCATACAAATAAAATTGAGTGTGTGCTACAAGTAGTGCTTTGTCATTTTCTTGGAAGTGATGGTCCTGTAGCACTGTTGTAAAGTCTCTACGAAGTTTAGAAGGGGCAGGAACAAATCCATAGTAAGTTTTCCATTCATCTAACTACTGTCTTAATCATCAAGAAATTACACTGCACTTGTTAGTCAGTGCCATGGTTTATTGCCGTGGAAACCGTTCATCCACTTTCAGCCTTATCTCTTTTGAGAAGTTTCTCTCCCTTTGCAACCTTGTGTTTGTCAGCAATGTTATATTTAATATGAGACACCTGTTCATCCTAATGCTTAATGCACTCAAATGTCATAAAGTTATTTTAGTCTAATTCTGAGAGTGTGGATATGAAATCAGTGTCTTCAGTTTGGAAGTAATTTCTACTGGTGTACCATAGACATCAGTGTTGGGCCCACTTTTTATTTTATGTAGATACTGTCCCATACTCCAGACAAGAAGTTAAAATAGCTCTTTCTGATTATAGTAACATACTCAAGTGACACAAAATGAAAAGAAATAAATTTTTTGTGAAAATTCTTCACTCAATTAAATCACTAATATGTAGGGACAGGAAAAATCATTTTATTGTATGGTCAAACTTGTTAATATTTGCCAATAAAAATGCTTTTTTTAGCTAATTTTGGTGTTATTTTTAGCTAATTTTTCTGTTATTTTTACCTATTTTGGTGGTGTTTATTGCCAACATGGGAGTTATTTTTTGACAATATCACTGCTATTCTTTTCCAATATTAGTATTAATATTGTCGATATTGGGGCTATGTTTTGCCAAAGCTGGTGATATTGTCAACCAAAATTGGGTGTTAAATTTTGGTCAGTTTTCATGGTATTTTATATCAGATACAATGTTACCTTTTTTGTCGCTTTCTGTATTGTCTGCTTGGCCTGATTCTGTGTTAATTTTTTTACCATGTATTAGTGTGATTTCCTTTTTTCCCAGTTTCTCTGTTATTTTCTTACCAACTTAAGCGGTATTTTTTTTCCCCAGTTTTGGTGTTCGTCTTCTCCAGTTTTGGTGTTACTTCTTTTCTTCCAGTTTTGCTGATCCCTTTTTCCTGATTTTTTTGTTACTTTTTTCAATTTCGGTGTTATTTTTCTTCCCAATTTTGGTCCTTTTTCACCAATTTTGGTGTTGTTTTTTTTTGCCATTTTTGGTGCTTGTTTTGACTTCACATCATACTTACATGGGAAGTGAATTGTTATTTTCAGATCATATACCAGCCTCAGTCTTGTAAACAAAAAATCAAAAGACAGTTTCAAAACTCAGTAAACCTCAGTTATGAATATTGACAACATTGCTATTCTCAGATTTACAACATTTTTATTCAAGTAAATGGCAAATTTAACGATATTTCTGAAAAAATTAATGATATTTTTAAAAATCGTTGCATTCATCTCAAATTTTGCGTCCCCCCCCCCCCATACTCCGCAAGGAGTGGAGTGGCGGAGGGTACCCTGAGTACCTCTATTGGTTCTCCCTTCTATTCCAGTCTCATATTGTTCGTGGAAAGAAGGATTGTCGGTATGCTTCTGTGTGGGCTCTAATCTCTCTGATTTTATCCTCATGGTCTCTTCGCGAGATATACGTAAGAGGGAGCAATATACTGCTTGACTCTTCGGTGAAGGTATGTTCTCGAAACTTCAACAATAGCCCGTACCGAGCTATTGAGTGTGTCTCCCGCAGAGTCTTCCACTGGAGTTTGTCTATCATCTCCGTAACGCTTTCGCGATTATTAAATGATCCTGTAACGAAGTGCGCTGCTCTCCGTTGGATCTTCTCTATCTCTTCTGTCAACCCTATCTGGTATGGATCCCACACTGTTGAGCAGTATTCAAGCAGTGAGCGAACAAGCGTACTGTAACCTACTTCCTTTGTTTTCGGATTGCATTTCCTTAGGATTCTTCCAATGAATCTCAGTCTGGCATCTGCTTTGCCGACGATTAACTTTATATGATCATTCCATTTTAAATCACTCCTAATGCGTACTCCCAGATAATTTATGGAATTAACTGCTTCCAGTTGCTGACCCGCAATTTCGTAGCTAAGTGATAAGGGAACTATCTTTCTATGTATTCGCAGCACATTACACTTGTCTACGTTGAGATTCAATTGCCATTCCCTGCACCATGCGTCAATTCGTTGCAGATCCTCCTGCATTTCAGTACAATTTTCCATTGTTACAACCTCTGGATACACCACAGCATCATCTGCAAAAAGCCTCAGTGAACTTCCGATGTCATCCGCAGGGTCATTTATGTATATTGTGAATAGCAACGGTCCTATGACACTCCCCTACGGCACACCTGAAATCACTCTTACTTCGGAAGACTTCTCTCCATTGAGAATGACATGCTGCATTCTGTTATCTAGGAACTCTTCAATCCAATCACACAATTGGTCTGATAGTCCATATGCTCTTACTTTGTTCGTTAAATGACTGTGGGGAACTGTATCAAACGCCTTGCGGAAGTCAAGAAACACGACATCTACCTGTGAACCCGTGTCTATGGCTCTCTGAGTCTCGTGGACGAATAGCGCGAGGTGGGTTTCACACAACAGTCTTTTTCGAAACTCATGCTGATTCCTACAGAATAGATTTCTAGACTCCAGAAAAGTCATTATATTCGAACATAATATGTGTTCCAAAATTCTACAACTGATCGATGTTAGAGATATAGTTCTATAGTTCTTCACATCTGTTCGACGTCCCTTCTTGAAAATGGGGGATGACCTGTGCCCTTTTCCAATCCTTTGGAATGCTACGCTTTTCTAGAGACCTACGGTACACCGCTGCAAGAAGAGGGTCAAGTTCCTTCGCGTACTCTGTGTAAAATCGAACTGGTATCCCATCAGGTCCAGTGGCCTTTCCTCTTTTGAGTGATTTTAATTGTTTCTCTATCCCTCTGTCGTCTATTTTGATATCTACCATTTTGTCATCTGTGCGACAATCTAGAGAAGGAACTACAGTGCAGTCTTCCTCTGTGAAACAGCTTTGGAAAAAGACATTTAGTATTTCGGCCTTTAGTCTGTCATCCTCTGTTTCAGTACCATTTTGGTCACAGAGTGTCTGGACATTTAGTTTTACCCACCTACCGCTTTGACATAAGACCATAATTTCTTAGGATTTTCTGCCAAGTCAGTACATAGAACTTTACTTTCGAATTCATTGAACGCCTCTCGCATAGCCCTCCTCACACTACATTTTGCTTCGCGTAATTTTTGTTTGTCTGCAAGGCTTTGGCTATGATTATGTTTGCTGTGAAGTTCTCTTTGCTTCCGCAGCAGTTTGTTGTACCACGGTGGCTCTTTTCCATCTCTTACGATCTTGCTTGGCACATACTCATCTAAAGCATGTTGTACGATGGTTTTGAACTTTGTCCACTGATCCTCAACACTATCTGTACTTGAGACAAAACTTTTGTGTTGAACCGTCAGGTACTCTGTAATCTGCTTTTTGTCACTTTTGCTAAACAGAAAAATCTTCCTATCTTTTTTAATATTTCTATTTATGGCTGAAACCATCGATGCAGTAACCGCTTTATGATCGCTGATTCCCTGTTCTGCGTTAACTGTTTCAAATAGTTCGGGGCTGTTTGTCACCAGAAGGTTCTCTGTTTACCTGCTCAAGGTAGTTTTCAGATAAAGCACTTAAAAAAATTTCACTGGATTCTTTGTCCCTGCCACCCGTTATTAACGTTTGAGTCTCCCAGTCTATATCCGGCAAATTAAAATCTCCACCCAGAACTATAACATGGTGGGGAAATCTACTCGAAATACAGGGTGATTCAAAAAGAATACCACAACTTTAGGAATTTAAAACTCTGCAACGACAAAAGGCAGAGCTAAGCACTATCTGTCGGCGAATTAAGGGAGCTATAAAGTTTCATTTAGTTGTACATTTGTTCGCCATTTCAGCCAATAAAGTTTTTGGTCCCTTTTTCTTCGAAGGTGCTACTGTAACTGGACTACAGTATCTGGAGATGTTAGAGAATTGGCTGTTCCCTCAGCTCGAACAAGAAGCACAACAATTCATATTTCAGCAGGATGGAGCGCCACCACATTGGCACTTATCTGTCTGTAACTACCTGAACGTCAACTACCCGAGGCGATGGATCGGCTGCCAGGCAGCCCGTGACAGAGCACGTCATCACTTACCCCCTGCGATTTTTTCTTATGGGGGTATGTTAAGGATATGGTGTTTCGGCCACCTCTCCCAGCCACCATTGATGATTTGAAACGAGAAATAACAGCAGCTATCCAAACTGTTACGCCTGATATGCTACAGAGAGTGTGGAACGAGTTGGAGTATCGGGTTGATATTGCTCGTGTGTCTGGAGGGGGCCATATTGAACATCTCTGAACTTGTTTTTGAGTGAAAAAAAAAACCTTTTTAAATACTCTTTGTAATTATGTATAACAGAAGGTTATATTATAGTTCTTTCATTAAATACACATTTTTAAAGTTGTGGTATTCTTTTTGAATCACCCTGTATTATCCAAATTATCCTTCAGGTGCTCAGTCACAACAGCAGCTGAGCCAGGGGTCCTATAGAGACATCCAGTTACCATGTCTGAGCCTGCTTTAACCGTGACCTTCACCCAAATTATTTCACATTTCGGATCTCCGTCAATTTCCTTCGATACTATTGCACATCTTATCACTATAAACATGCCTCCCCCTTCACTGTCCAGCCTGTCTCTGTGGTATACATTCCAATCTGAGTTTAGGATTTCATTACTGTTTACGTCTGGTTTCAGCCAACTTTCTGTCCCTGGTACTATATGGGCGTTGTGACCGTTTATTAATGAGAGCAGTTCTGGGACCTTTCTATAGATGCTCCTGCAGTTTACTATTAGCACATTAATATTGTTATTCCCTGTTGCATTTTGCCTACTCCTACCTTGCCGCGTCTCAGGAGGCGTCTTGTTGGGCCTAGGGAGGGAATTCTCTAACCTAAAAAAACCCACATGTGCACTCCACACGTACTCAGCTACCCTTGTAGCCGCTTCCGGTGTGTATTCCACACCTGACCTATTCAGGGGGACCCTACATTTCTCCACCCAATAGCGGAGGTCGAGAAATTTGCACCCCAGATCTCCGCAGAATCGTCTGAGCCTCTGGTTTAAGCCTTCCACTCGCCTCCAAACCAGAGGAATGTTGTTTACAATTTTGATGTAGTGTGGAATGACTACCACAAGGGTATCAGTTAGGATGAACGGTCGTAGGCAGAGAGTGTATACTGGCAACAAGCAATATTCTGTTGCAGAACTTGCCCTACAATGTGGCAGTCATGACCTCAGTGCCTGTTTTCCCACACATGCCAATTGGATTCTTCCCCCAGGCACTAGCTTCTCAGAACTCCGCGAGTGGGAACTGGTTATACAGCATGACCCTGGTTCTCACCATCCACCTGCGCTTAATTTATGTTCATTTCTTTGCTGTCAGCATTTCTTCTCAGTAACCATTCCTTCCTTCACTGCCTTTTTAACTCATGTGCGATGTTTTGGCAGTAATCTCTGTCTTGTGTATTACCATATCTTCCACCTTTCAGGTTTTCAAATCTCACCCCCTCTGTAGTCCCCAACAATCAGTCTTCCATCCTTATCCCATCCAGTAGGTCTCCCCTGACTTGGGTTCTGGGCAGTTTTTCTGAATCCTCCGCATTTCCTAATCCGCACCTGTCCTTTTCCTTCACCCCTCTTCCTCCCCCTTCAACCTACTGCAAGAAGAATGAGCCACTGGCTCAAAAAGCTTGCAAACTTCAGTACGTCTACATGTGTGTTCAACTGCTGTTGCTTGGTGGTGTATTTTTTATGTACCCAATTATGTTAAATTGAGGTAAAATGGTTTACTCTATCACTTATCCGGTCTTAACATTACAAAGATAGAAGTGAAGGCATGCGTACTTTAAAATGCTTACTATTTATGCAGTTTTGTAAATGGTCAGATGGGTATTAAGAGTACTATTTTATAGAAAAATCTGTTGACAAGTGATACAATCCACTGTAAAAACACTTGAAAGATTAATCGCATGTAGTGTAATCGAAAAACATCAATGCATTCTACATAATAGTTAATTATCATGAACATGATTAACAAGGGCCACCTTCATAGACAAATGGTTAGTGTTGCTGCCTTTATTGCTGAAGCTTTGGGTTCAATTCTTGGTATAACATCAGGTTTTTTCTGAGGTGGGGAGGTCTGTGAATACATGTTGCATGATCATGAATTGCTCATTATACTTCCTCGTAGGCAGCAGTCAAAACAGCCCTAAGGCCTAATCCTTAAAAGTGGTGTTTACTTTTACATTTTTATGATTAATGAGACAAATAGCTTGTTAGATAGGCAACCAACTAAGCAAACAACCTTCTGCCTTTTGCCTCAAAATTAAAACATTTTTGAAGTGCTTTTGTTTTGCTTTTTCTCTTTATTGTATTCCACTTAATTGTCAACACATAGTGTTCTAACTACTACAGTTATTATTATTATTTTATTATTATTATTATTATTATTATTATTATAACAATTGTGCCCCTTTAGGAGAGCGATTGAACTTGAATGCATAATTTCAACTCCGGACTTTTTCCTCTTTGCTTCCCAAAAACTCTTAATCCTCTCAGAATGCTCCTTCTTCCGTTCTTCTGTCCATGTTTTACCAGGCTGGTGAGATGTTCTTTCCTTGAACTTCACACTTGTGATTTTATTCCGGCATTCAGTGCGGTCTTTGAGATTCTTTTTTTTATTTATTTATTTTTTTTTTATTTTTATTTTTTTATGGTGTTGTTCTGCTGCAGATCCCTGTGGATTTCTTTCAGCCATTCTTTGCCGTATTTACTCTTTGTTATAATATTGAAAAGTTACCTTCCTGTTCTGGAGTCTTCCATCCTGTAGATATGTGTATAAAATTTGGCTCGGCGTTTCCTGATTATTATTATTATTATTATTATTATTATTATTTACAGTATTCTTCAGAAGAAGAGGAGGAAGACTTAAATGCTACTGCAGCTGGCATAGCCAACAAACAGAAGAAAGAACTTGCAAAAATAGATCATACTAATGTGGAATATACACCTTTTCGGAAAAACTTTTATGTCGAAGTGCCAGAGATCACCAGAATGACGCAAGAAGAAGTTGAAGCTTATAAAGAGGTAACACTGGCACATATACTAGCATTTACCATTTTATTTTCATCTAAGATTGCTTTCTGTACGTTTTAAAGTGAGTAATCGGTCAAAAGTCTAAAGGTCAGTTCTTAGTTTTTGGATGATATTTGTGGTTAAAATGTTGGACAGATGTGAATCTAGATTTTTAAAATTTTAGTGCAACCATAATGTGGTTTCTGTACATAACATTAAATAAGCAACTTCTTCAGATCTTTCATCATATAGATAAATGGTTCTCTTTTTAAAAAATGAGGATTTTGAAAATTTTAGAAAGTACAAAATGAAGTGAAGTCTTAATGAAAATTTTCTAAAATGCTAGAGTTTGAACTCTGTTACCACATGTTGACACTTACTGTGATTATAAAGAATAGCTCTTTGCAAAGAATAGCTCTTCGCATGTTGCTGTTAATCAGTGTAAATATGACACATAAAACGAAGGGAACATTATGTATTGTGTACCCTTGCAGAAAACATAATTTGTAAATAAAAAAGTTCTGTGATGAATTTGGCTGAACTAGTATCCAGGCCAACATTTTGATGTTGTTCTACACTTTTTTTTTTTTTTGCAACTTCAACATCCATCACAAGAGATTGTGTGTGCCATTATATGCTCAATGAGATTTTCAGGAATGGTATTGTGTACTGTAGGAATGCAGTAAAAATCAGAAATCAAATCAGTCTCCTTGTTCATTTACCAGGATTATCACTGCACCACTTTTGTTGTTGCAGTTTCTCTCTCTCTCTCTCTCTCTCTCTATCTCTCTCTCTATCTTTCTCTTTTTTCCCCTGCAGAATTCCTCGGTTTTAGCTAAGTACATAAAGCTGAATACCACAGTCTTTGATAATATGTTGCCTACTGTAGCCCTTAAATGCCAGTTGTGATTTGGTGACAAACGTTGCTTGTAACAGTTGATTATGTTTCATGCCATGTGTTTGTGTATGTTTTTGCTTTTAAATTACACTTAGAGCCACTGCCTTTGTGTGAGGTTGGGAGTGAGACTGTACAACTGAACTTTGTTATTTATGGCTTCCTCAGCTTCTAAAGGCTGTCACTGCAAGCACATTTGTCACTCCACTGCTGAACATTTCAAGTCAGCATACTATTTGATTTTTGAGTCCATCCATCTCAGAATCCACATGATTCTTCCGTAGCCTTCCTCTTCCTTTCTTTCCTAAAACCTTTCCTTTCAGTATTGATGAGCAAAAATTCATTGTGACATATCATATAGCTGATGAATTTTATTTTCCACTTTTTTTATGGCAGTGATCAATTTCCGTATTTAATCTATTTCTGCTCATTTGACCTTTTCTGTTTCCAACTTCTTTTCCACAGCCACATGTCCATTGCTTCCAGGCATTGCATATCCTACTTCATCAGGACCCATGTTTCACAGCCATATAACAAAAAACTCCAGACAACTGTTTTGATGAATTATTTCCTAGTTTTTTTGTCAGAGGTTGTTTCTTGTTACCGAAAGCCTATTTAGCAAGGACACTTCTTCTGATTTGCACAGTGCATCTATTTTCTTAAGTGACAATTTTACTAAGTATAGTCCGATGCACGAATGACAGCGGTGTGCACTAACGGTAGCGGTATGCACTAACGATAGCGGTTTGCGCATGTTGAGGCATTGCAGGAATTGCATTGTTTCCAATTCCAAGCTTCAGTTGTGGTACACATGTGCACTTGCTTTCTGCACGAAGAAAGCGTATATCCTGCATGTCTCTTACTTGCTTGTGCAGTTACCACCACAATCAGCAAAATGGAATCGAAATTCAGTAAACAACTCGCTATGATCACATTTAATGCTCACATTAGTTACGGCATTCACAGCAGAGCACTCAGATCACTACTGAATGCTCATTGGCTGTCGGAGAATAAGTGACGTAGGTGTGCAGAATAGGACTAAACTCCACCACCATCTTTTGTGACTCAAACTATAGCAGAACTGACTCAAAGTTGTATGGTGTCATCATCAATCTCAATGTTTTTTGGGTCTTTTCATTAGATTTCTTAACAACCATTAGTTATTTCACAATTGCAATTTAAGTGTTTGGACCATTTTCAAGTGGTACTGCAAAAGATTTTGCTTCAGCACATCAGATTTTAAAATGCTCCAACATGTATACACATTATTGTCAAAAATAAGCTCTTTCACTGCAGAAATACCATAACAGCAGACAAGTGCAAAGCTATGACGACTAAGGCCATTGATGCAAAGATACATTAATGCTAATGACCTTCATTCGCATAGCTTCGCACTTGTCTGAAGTTATGGTATTTCTACAGTGAAAGGCTTAATTTTGATGATGACATTAATACATGTCAGAGGAGTTTAAAGTCTGACATGTGGCGTGGCATGAGCTTTTGCATTACCTCTTGAAAATTTCAATTGTGATATAAATCATTTCTGCAGTCAGTGGCAAATATGATGTCCTTTAAAAAAATATACATGACTGTGAACCCTGAACATGAGAATTACTACTTTGGTTTTTGAAGTTTTCGGCTTCTGTTGTACTTCTTTTTGTCTTGGTGCTAAAACTTGCAGCATTTTATTTAATTCCTTTTCAGAATCTGCAATATGCAATGCCATGTTATACTCTAACACAATGAATTTTTGCCGCATTGATTTTGATGCTTTTGCCTAAATTTGTATAGAGCCTCTACAATGAACATGTTGACTAAGTATGGGGCTAGTGTGCAACCTTATCTCACACCCCTTCTAATGGATGCAGTCTTTACATTTCCATGTCTTTGTGCTTTGGTTTTGAGTAGAATGAGTCTTCTGTTTCTCCAGTGCATTCCTATGTACTTCATGTTTTTAAAGAACTGCCTCCAGTTTTACATTATTGAAAGCGTTCTCCATGTCTATGGATACAATGTGTGTCTTCCTGTTACCACTCTGTCTTCTGTGTAGAATAATTCCTACTGCTAGGAGAGCTTCTCTAGCTGTCTTTCTGGATGAGAAACCAAACTGAACCTGAGATTTACAGTGTTCAGTTTTCTTTCTAATGCTGATCTTAATTACATTGAACAATGTGGTTGATGCATGTTACAGAAACTTCTTGGCAAATTAAAACTGTGTGTTGGCTGAGACTCGAACTCAGGACCTTTGCCTTTTGAGGGCAAGTGCTCTACCAACTGAGCTACCCAAGCACAACTCATGACCTGTCCTCAGAGCTTTGCTTGTGCCAGTACCTTGTCAGCTTCCAAAAATCACAGGAGTTCTCCTGCAAAAAATGAAGGACTAGCACTCCTGGAAGCCACAACCTGGAGGATATTTCCAGAATTAAATTATCACTCTGCAGCATAACATGCGCTTGGGTAGCTCAGTCGGTGGAGCAGTTTCTTGTGAAAGGCAAAGTCCTGACTTTGTTTTTCAGTCTGGCGCACAGTTATAACCTGCCAGGAAGTTTTACAGTGCAGAATGACAATTTCATCTTGGATCCCTTCAGAATTTCTGCTGATATATGGTGTTGTACTGTTGCTTTCTTGTCCTTCAGTTGCTGAGGTGCTGGATCAGATTCTTCTGCTGTGATCATCAGACCTTTATTATTTTCTTTCAGCATCTGCTCAGGTTCTAGGTAGTCTGTGATTTACAAAACTCTCTCATCATAGTACAAGTCTAGCAAGATATTCCTTCCAGCATTCTGTGATATCTTCATTGTCAATATGTTGTCCATTATCATTTATCACAGTAGTTCTTGTTTAAGGTTTGTATTGCAGTGATTTTATCAAACTAACGCTTCGTCTGTTACTACTCCTACATCAGTCTCTATACGCCATGTAACTTCCTTTGCCCCATATTCTTTGGCCTGTTTACATTTTGTTACAATGACATTCTTTATTATTGTGTACTGCATATGGCTTTCTTCTGTATTGATCCTCTTATACTGGTTTAATTGCTATATGAGGTTGAGTATTTCTTCAGTAATCCAATATTGTCTTGGTTCTGGTTGCCTGTTTCCTAAAGTTCTTTTTGCTTCCTTGAGGATTCCTTGTTCCATGCCAGTCCATATAACTGTTCCCATGAATTCATTTCTGTTTTTGTTTGTTCATTTTGCATTTTTTTTTTTCTTTACAATTCTTACTTTGTTCGTTCCTACTGTCTTTTTAAATTCCAAACTGCAATTTGCTTTCTCAAGTGCATGGTCACGGTCTATTTCAGAACTAGGGTGGCTTAATTTGATTTTATTTCCATACCTAGCTTTGACCAATGTGTAGACAGTATTGGTATCTTTGTATATCACTGGGATTTCTTGTGTACGGCTTCTTCTCATAGGACTGGCACAGTGCTTCGCACTCTGGACTCGCATTTGGGAGCTTGTCTGTTCAAATCTGTGCCCAGCCATCCAGGTGTACCTTTTCCATGATTTCCCTAAACCACGCCAGGTAAACGCTGGGAAGGTTCTTTTGAGAGGGGAGTGCTGATTTCCTTCCCCATCTGTGAAACAATCAGTTTGTGGTCTGCCTCTAATGACCTCATTGTCGGTTGGATATTAAATCCTGATTTTATTTTTTCTTCTCAAAGGCATTTTAAATGTGGCACTAGTCATTACCATAGCATACTGTTCACAAAGATCTACTTGCTATTCGCCTCAGCTGTTTCTCTTTCCTGGTCTGTTCCTATTCTGTCTGAGTTTGATGGTTGGGTTAAAGGCATCTCAATAGGTGGAAGTATTTTAACAACCTCTGATTTGCTGGTGGCACAGTGCTTGTAGCCAGCAGCAAAGATGCACTTGCTGAGCTACTAACAAAAGTAAAGGACATTAGTCTGTCACATTGATTAGACATCAGTCTCAGCAAGTACAAAATCATGATGATTGACAGAGGAGCACAGATTCAGCTCACAGCTTGATTAAAGGAACTGGAAGTTAAGTGTGTTCTTTCATCTATCTCGGTTCAACCACCTGTGACACAGGAAGCTGTGAAGATGAGATAAGAAGATGGATGATGCTAGGATGATTGGCTATGAAGAAGCAGCTCACAAAGATCTGGCAGAATAGGACGATAATGAACAGCAGTAAGGTCCACCTTATTGAAACACTCGTGTTTCCCGTCTTCTTTTGTAGTTGCAAAATATGGCCTTCGAAGCAAGAGATAAGCATTGTACTGATGCATTTGAACTTTTGTGCTGACATATGTTGTTGCACATAAAATAGACCAAAAGAAGAACAAATGTGTCCATTAATGAGCTACTGAATATTTCCTGGGGCCTTTCTTCTCATCTCTGACAAAACATTTTCCTTTTCTTTGGCCATATTGTGAGAAGATATGGAGAATGTAGAGAAAATAATCATGGAAGAAAGTATCGGCAGAAAGAGACTGAGGTGGAAAGCAGCTAGTAGGTGTATAGATCAAATAAAGGTCTTTGGACTACCTCTTCAGCTGGCTCTAAGAGAAGCTGGTAACTGTCTGGGATGGAGACACTTGCTCCATGGGATCATGACGCTCAGCAATAAAAATGGCAACTTGTGATGATGTGGTGATGACAGCATTGAAATTTCCCATAATAACCACATTGTCCTTGTCAGCTATTAATTTCATTACATCATCAATACACTTGCATGGTTCTGGAAGTTGTTCTCTTCACAGTTTAATGTTGGAAAGTACTCTTGTACAGTAGTCATGTCCATAGGTCTTCATTGATCTTCGCCACCAATATTATGTTATTTACATGACATGTGTTCTCAATCTTTTTTGCTCAGTTTCTTCTAGGAATCAACCCCATGCCATGTTGACCAGGCAGTATTCCTGCACTGTAGATTATCGTACAGGAATCACTAATGAAATCACCGCTTCCTTGGCACTGTATTTCACCCAGTCCCGAAATTTCAGTATCGTAAGCTGCCATTACCTCTTCTGCTGTTCCCACTCTTGTTCGTTTTCTGATGTTTCAAGTTGAGATTCCCCTCTTGCAGTATACTCAGCTTTGCAACTGTTTGTAAGAAGTGTAACTCATACTAGACTGATGCCAGAGAGGACTTGCAGCTCCACAAGTATGCAGTCTCGCATAATGATCCACTGAGAACTGAATTTACATGGTCCTGTGACAATTCCAGCAATAGCCTTTGTATTGGTCCATGCCATACAGGATATTTCAGAAGGAATAGTAAATATTTTAGGAGGTGGTAGTGTAGACTAATTCGAATAAAACATTCCATATTGTGTGTCTTGAGTTTGTTTGGTTACAGAGAGAGAGCTGGTTACAGAACTAAGTTTTCAGTAGCTATAGATTTATGTATCAGTTGTCATTTTTTGCTTTGAAGTCCAAGCCGTGAAGCTGTGTATGAGTTTACATAATTGAAGTTTTAAATTGTGACTGTTGTTTGTTGATCTATTCTATTGTACTGTTTAAGCATACTTAACATATTTACAAATGCTGAGTGTGCTGGTGTGTTATTCATCTACAAGTTTTGTAATGGAAATTCTGCTGCTGCTTGGACAGTGTGTTAACTGACAGGTACTGGATACAAGGGTGATTACTTATGTTTTCACTAAATTAGTGAGAATGGTGCAGTTGTATTTTGTCATTCACTAATACAAACGGATGAGTAATTCTCTTAGTACTGTTTATTGATGAAACCATCGCCAGTCATGATGGTATCAACAACACTCACAATTCACATTAGTGGTGAAAAAAAAAAAAAATTGTCTTTGTGTAGAGACATTTTCAGAAACACTTCTCTGTGAATGTTTTGTGTGCTGTGATAGACAATCAGTTGATTGGGCCCATCATGCAACCAAATTGTCGTAGCAGAATCCCATTATCTAGATTTTCTTGAAAACAAACTTGCAGTGTTTTTGGAAGACATTTTATTGGCAACAAGGATGAATACATTCTTCCAATGTGATTGGGCCCTTGCACATTCTAGTCATCAGGTGACACATCATCTAAATGTAATGTTCCTCACAGTAAGGATACGTCAACAAAAATAATCAATTTTTGAGAATATAAGTAATTGAATAAATAAAAAATCTACTCACCAAGTGACACCAGGAGAACACACATTAAAATGTGGTATTTTTCGCTAGCTTTCGGTGCCAGTGATTCCTTCTTCTGGCAGAGTGGTTGAAGGGGAAGGAAGAGGTGTAAAGAAAAGGACTGGTGTAGTTTAGAAAAAATGCTAGAGTTCAGGAAAGCCACCCAAAATAGCAGGTCAGGGGACAGTTATCAAATTGGATGAGAAGGAAAGACTGATTGTTGGGGACTGGAGCGGGTGAGATTTGAAAACCTCAGAGTTCAAAGGTGGAAGATGGGTAGTACACAAGGCAGAGATTACTGCTAAAATATCGTGCCCGAGTTAATAAGAGCAAAAGGCTAAGGGCATTGTATATGATGGGGGGGGGGGGGGGGGGGCAGTGGGAAATAGACGGGTCAGAAAATAAAAGATGTGGAAAACTAAAAGTGAGTGAATAAAGGAATAGTCACTATGAAGAAATGCTGAGACCAAAGAAATTAATGTACATTAAGGCCAGACGGGTGGCGAGGACCAAGGACATGTTGTAGTGCCAGTTTCCACCTATGGAGTTCTGAGAAACTGGGTGTCTGGGGGCAAGAACCCAGATGGCATGTTTGGTGAAATAGACACTGAGGTCATGACTGTCATATGGTAGAGTGTACTCTGCAACAGGATATTGTGTGTTACCAATATACATACTCTGCCTATGGCCATTCATCCTAATTGAAAACTTATCATTAGTCATGCCTATGTAAAAGACTGAACAGTGTTCACCTATCAAACAGTGTGTACATGCTAGCTGGTATATGACAAGTATCATTTCAGAGGTGGTTGTTGTGATAGTATACATTTTGCCAGTTACAAGGCAGGTATAGGTGGTGGTAGGATATAGGGCAAGTCCTGCTGCGGGGACTGTCACAGGGGTAGAAGCCATGGGGTGAGGAGATGGGTGCAGAAGGAGTGTAGAGTCTGACATGGATATTGCAGAGATTGGGAGCATGACAAAAAGCTGTTATTGGTTGGTGGGCAAAGTCTTGGATAGAATGGACTTCATTTTAGGAATTCACAGCCTTGTTGAAGTAGCTGACTAACACATTCAAGACCAGGATAATACTGAGTGACAAGTGGTGTACTACTAAGCTGTTATTTGGAGGGGTCAGCAGTACCAAGATTGGATGTGATGGGCCGGGAAATCTGCTTTCGGACTAGAGTGGTGGTATAATTACACCCAGTGAAGGCTGAGGTGAGAATGGTGGTATATTGCTGTAAAGAGTCTGCATCTGAACAAATGCATTTGCCATGAATGCCAAGGCTGTATGGGAGGGAATGTGTGACATGGAAAAGATGGCAACTGTCAGCATACAAGTACTGTTGTTGGTTAGTAGATACAATGTGAACAGAAGTGTGTAGCTGACTTTTGGTGAGGATGAGGTCGACATCAAGTGAAGGGGCATGGGATTCAGGTTAGGACCTCACCATGAGTCCATATGGCAAAGACGTTGTCATTGTACCTAAACCAAAACGGGCTGAAGGCTTATGGATCCCAGGAAAGCCCGCTCCAAGTGACCCATGAAAAGGTTGACATAGGAAGGAGCCATCCTGGTTCCTGTGGCTGTACCCCTGATCTGTTTTTATGTCTGCCCCTCAAAGGAATAGTAGTTGTTGGTAAGTGTCAAGTTGATTGAGGAGAGGAGGAAGGGTGTAATAGGTTTGGAATCGGGTGGGCCCTGACTGAGGAAATGTTCAAAGCAGACAAACCGTGTACATGGGAGATGGTGTAGAGGGAGGTGGTATCAATTGTGACAAGCAAGATGTGTGGTGGGAGTGGGACAGGCACAGATTTCAGACGATGTAGGAAATGGTTGGTATCTTCAAAATAGAAGGAAAATCTTTGTACTATGGATTGCAGATGTTAATCAGCCAAGGCAGATATATGTTCGGTGAATGCTTTGAAGCCAACAGCTATGGGACAGCCAATGTGAATGGGTTTGTAGGAAGAAGGTAAAAGATGGGGGTGCACGCTTTGGGTGGGGTGAGAAGTTCTATGGATAGAGGTTGGTAGTCCTTGTGAGGTGCCTAGGGTCTTAAGGAAGGACTGCAGGTCAGTTTGAAACACCAGGATCTTGATGGAAGATCCTGTATGTAGAGGTGTCAGACAGCTGGCGTACATCTTCACGTACATACTCTCCTCAGTCAAGTCGCACAGCTGGGCAAGTGCAAGAGATTGCTGTATTTGAATTTGTAAAAGAGGCTGGTGTGGGGTGTGATTACATACAGAAACAGGTACTTTCAGGATAAAGCCTTTGGGAGCAACTCCAAGGGACAAGCAGGTTTATAGAAACAGAAAGTGAGACCTTAGTGTTGATAGTTCGAAAGCATGTTTTCAAAAGAAATGGATGTAATATCTGATGGGATTCATCATATCAAGAGAGGAGGGTTTGGAGTGTTGGAGATAGTAATAGTGGCAAAAAAGAGAAGCAGAGGGTTGAAAAAGATAGAAGAATGTAAGAAAAGCAAGATTGCGCAAAGTCATACAAAAATAATGATAACAGACAAGGGTTAACAAGACATAATGAATGGGTGAGAATTTTTCACCAGAAAAGTGACCTATATCATACAAAAAATGATTGGAAAAGAAAAAAAAGGTTGCTTGGGAAAGTCATGAAAACAGACAAAATTTTAAAAACTGGACAAACAGAAAGAGGAAGTCACTGGAGAAAATGTAATCTGATGTGTTTGGCAAATAAAGTAATGTAGGAGGTGACAGTAAAAGGCAGTCACAGCAGTTTGGTGACAAACAAACATACAGTGACATGAAAGAGTTACATATAAGTAAGTTAAATGGTGAATAGGAAAGTGTAGCTGCCAAATTTGCAAACAAATTGGCAAATGATAATCAGGAGAAGGCTCCACAGTGTTCTGAACCATAAACAAATTGTTGTATGCAAATTTGTAAATAACAGTGGACCCATCTAAATGCTCGGAAATCAGTACTAGAAAAGATGTAGGAGCAAGATGTTGGTTAACATAGATGGTACAGGTAAGTAAATTAGTGGATTAGTACAAAAGGTAGAAAACATACAATAGTTTGAACAAGATAGATGACAACAAAGACTGGCAAGAGGGTCACATAAGAAGGAATGATGATCACATGGGCTAATCAAACAAAAATAATCAAGTTTTGAAAATATAAGTAACTGAATAGGTAAAAAATCTACTCAACAAGAGGCAGCAGGAGAACCCACATATACAAGGTATTATAGTTTGCTAGCTTTTGGAGCCAGTTGAAGGGGAAGGGGAAGGAAGAGGGGTGAAGGAAAAGGACTGGTTATGTTTCGGAAAGAGGGTGGAGTTCTGAAAAGTCACCCAGAACCCTTGGTCAAGGAAGACTTACTGAACAGGATGAGAAGGAAAGACTGATTATTGGGGACTACAGCGGGCGAGATTTGAAAATCTGAGAGCTTAAAGGTGGAAGATATGGTAACATGCAAGACAGAGATTACTGCTGAAACACCATACATGAGTTAATAAGAGCAACAGCCTAAGTGTGTTGCATGTGATAGACATGGGAGAGGGACAGTGAAATATAGACAGGTCAGATAATGAAAAATGTAGAAAACTCAAGGTGAGTGAAGGAAGGAATAGTTACTATGAAGACTTGCTGAGACCGAAAAAATTAACATAAATTAAGGCCAGACAGGTGGTGAGAACCAAGGATATGTTGTAGCACCGTTTCCCATCGACAGAGTTCTGAGAAACTGGTGTCTAGGGAAAGAATCCAATTATGTAAGCACTGTTTGGCATTTTACATGTGCGTGACTACCAGCAAGTTATCATTTAGGATGAACGGGCATAGCAGAGTGTGTATACTGGCAACACACAATATCCTGTTGCAGCTCATGCTCTACAACATGACAGTCGAGACCTCAGTACCTGTTTCAGCACTCAGATGCCAGACACCAGTTTCTCAGAACTCCGCAGGTGGGAACTGGTGCTACAGGATGTTCTTGGTTCTTGCCACCTATCTGACCTTAATTTATGTTAATTTCTTTGGTCAGCATTTCTTCATAGTAACTATTCCTTTCTTCTCTCCCTTAGTTTTCCGCATCTTGCATTTTCTGACCTGTCTGTTTTTTGCTGTCCACTTCCAACTTCTATCACATGCAATTCCCTTAGCATTTTGCTCATATTAACTCATGCAAGATGTTTTACCGGTAATCTCAATCATGTATATTACCTTTAAACACTCAGGTTTTCAAATCTCGCCCTCTGCAGTCCCCAACAATAAGTCTTTCCTTCTTATCCTGTCTAGTAAGTCTCCCCTCTGGGTGACTTTTGTGAACTCTAGCCTTTCTCCTAAACCACACCAGTACTTTTCCTTCAGTCATTCTGCCAGAAGAAAGAGTGGCTGGCTCACAGTACGGGTAGGCAGAAATAACCGTTTTTTGGTCACCAAGGCCACCAGACCTAACCTCTTTAGAATTTGCTTCTGGGAATAATCTACGTGAGAGGATTGTTGAAAGAGAAATCTACAAAGGAAAACTAAACACACGAGATGAACTGATTGTTCTGATCATGATTGGGCTGCCCCCATTAAAAAATGCCAAGATGATCTCAGAAGATCAACACACGTGTTGTCTAGATAATTTGAGAGTGCATTTAAGTCTTCAGTCAAATTTACAAAAATCAGCCTTGATCTCAATCATTTCCTTTTGTGTAACACCTTCTGTGAGTGTTTGGTGTACATTCTAACAGTCCTACCTGTGCAGCCAATAAAAATGGACGTATATTACATGGAATGTTTTATTCTAATTAGTCTGTACTACCATCTCCTAAAACATTTACCATTCCTCCTGAAACACCCTGCGTACATTGATTTCTAATGTAGTATTGGGAATCACAAGAGGATGTGGTATACTTGGAAAAGGCCAGCAGATACAAGAAGATTTCAATTATTTACATCATGGTCGGGCAGAGATTCCAAAATCAGATATTGGATTGTAAGACATACCTAGGAGCAGATATAGACTGAGATCAAAATTTAGCTGTGACAAAGAGTAGGCAAAAGTTCAAGAGATTAGTTAGGAAGATTCAATGTGCAAAGAAGTGGGATAAAGAAATACTAAGGAATGAAGAGATAGACTTGAAGCTTCAAGGCTGTAGATACTGTGATAAGGAATAGCTCAGTAAACAATTCAGTTGAAGAGGAATGGAGATCTCTAAAGAGGCCAATCACAGAATTTGGAAAGAAAAACAGAGGTACAAAGAAGGTAACTGTGAGTAAACTGTGGGTAACAGAAGAAACACTCCAGTTGAGCAGCGAAAGAAGAAGGTGCAAAACAAGCTAAGGGAAGTTCAGGAATACAAACATACAAGTGACTTAGGAATGAAATAAATAGGAAATGTAGGGAAGCTAAGGCAAAATGACTGCAAGAAAACTGCTAAGAAATCTAAAAACAAATGATTGTCAGGAGGACTGACTCAGAATATAGAAAAATCAAAACAACCTTTGGTGAAATTGAAAACAAGGATGATGACAGTGCAGTGGAATTCCACTGTTAATGTAGAGAATTGGATAGGCGAAAAGAGTACATTGAAGGCATCTGTGAAAGAGAAGACTTACATGATGTGATAGAAGAAAAAACAGCAGTCAATGTAGAAGAGATAGGGGATCCAGTATTAGAATCAGAATTAAAAAGAGATTTGAAAGACTGAATATCGAATAAGGCAGAAGGGATAGATGACATTCCATCAAAATTTCTAAACTTATTGGGGAAGTGGCAACAAAACGGCTATTTACATTGGTGGGTAGAATGCACGACTCTGATGTACCATTTGACTTTTGGAGAAACATCACCCACAAAATTCCGAAGATAGCAAGAGCCGACAAGTGTGAGAATCCTTGCATAATCAACTTAGCAGCTCATGGATCCAAGTTGCTGACGAGAATAATATACAGAGAAATGGAAAAGAAAATTGATGATGTGTTAGATGACTATCAGTTTGGCTTTAGGAAAGATAAAGGCACCAGAGAGGCAATCCTGACATTGCAGTTGGTAATGAAAGCAAGACTAAAGGGAAATCAAAAAATGTGAATAGGATTTGTCGACTTGGAAAAAGCATTCAACAATGCCAGATGGCACAAGATGTTCGAAATTCTTAGAAAAACAGGGGTAAACTTTATGAAACGGGTAATATACAGTATGTACAAGAGCCAAGAGGGAGCAATAAGAGTGGAAGACCAAGAACAAAGTGCTCGGATGAGAAAGGGTGTAAGACAGGGATGTAGTCTATCAGCTGTTAAATCTGTACATTGAAGAATCAATGATGGAAATAAAAGAAAGGTTCAAGATAAGAATTAAAATTTAAGGGTTAAAGGATAACAGTGATAAGATTCACTGATGACATTGCTATCCTCAGTGAAAGCGAAGAGGAATTACATGATCTGATGAATGGAATGAACAGTCTAATGAATGCAGAATACGGATTGAGAGTAAACCAAAGAAAGGCGAAAGTAATGAGAAGTAGCAGAAATGTGAACAGTGAGAAACTTAACATCAGGATTGGTGATCACTATGGTGATGAAGATAAGGAATTGTGCTAACTAGGCAGAAAAATAACCTATGATGGATGGAGCAAGGCGGACATAAAAAGCAAATTAGCACTAGCAAAAAGGGCATTCCTGTCCAAGAGAAGTCTTCTACTATCAAACACAGACCTTAACTTGAGGAAGAAATTTCTGAGAATATACTTTTGGAGCACAGCATTGTGTGGTAGTGAAACACGGACTGTGGAAAAACTGGAAAAGATGAGGATCAAAGCATTTGGTAATCTTAAGGAAGAATTCAAGTTTTGATACAACAGTGTGTCAGCATTAGAGAGTGAGTGTTATCTGTTGTCCTCTTGATAGTTAGTGAATATTGATTAAAAGGTTTACAAGTGCCCATTTTGCACTGATGTGCAGCTTGAAGTCATTGATCTGCAATGAGACAGGGCATATAAATACATTCTAGAGTTCTCCAAACATGTCCCTTAGTATCAGTTTCCTTGTTAACACAAGTCTCCACACAGCTCCCCTCTCTATTCCCCGAGATGATGGAAGGGGTTCAGTATTCACTACTCACAGGCCTGTGCTCATTGCCTGCTTGTGGAACACGTTTTCTCTGAAGTGCTGCTCTTGAACTTGGTATCTGTCTGATTCACCATGTTGCCAGTGTGGATGCTTTCTCCCAACACCAACAGTATCTCAGCTCTCTTTGTTGTTGTATATCTCCCTCATCACCAATTCCTCCCCTTGTTTACCCAGCTGGTTTCCACTGTTCCACATATATTTAAGTATTATGCTGTGTCTTCTCTTCTTATCTGCTCTTATCCATGTCCTTATTTTTTTCCTTCTCTCTCTCTCTCTCTCTCTCTCTCTCTCTCTCTCTCTCTCTCTCTCTCTCTCTCAACATTTTACTTAATTTTTCCTTCTTTTTCAGTGGCCATTTTTATCTCGTGTATCATTCTTCTTGCAGTACATTGTCCGGTTATTTGTAACCACCTACAGAATGATTGTCATAGTTATTAATTGTAGAATTTTCATGTAAAATAATGACCTTACAGTTTTGTAAGCTAACATTTGTTCTTTGATCAGGCTTGTCCAATTTTACACAAAAATCTATCCCAATCTCGTGACTTACCTGTTAACATTTCTTAATTTTGCCATTTTCATATTTTTTCCTCCTGGAATTTGTCCTGTGTTAAAATTATATATTTCTCTGATGTGGTGTTTAGTGAAACTTGGCCTGCTCTCTTAGAATGATATAAGTGATAAAATATTAACTCTCTCACTTCTAATACTGAATGTGTTTTGGAATGAGCATATGTCTTTGTATGCTTGTGTTCAGCATATATGTCTCTTGAAATCATTGGGTGAGACTTATCCAGCGTTTTAGAGTTATTCGGTTTGATTGAGTAAGCATCTGGCTTTAACAGTACAAACTTAATGAGTTTCAGAAGAATGTTTTATATTAATGAAGACTGTTTTTGTCTTTCTTTTTAGGAATTAGAAGGCATAAAAGTAAAAGGGAAAGGATGTCCAAGGCCTATAAAAACATGGGCACAGTGTGGTGTGAGTAAAAAGGAGTTGGAAATCTTAAAAAAGCAGAATTATGAGAAGCCTACACCAATTCAGGCTCAAGCAATTCCAGCAGTTATGTCAGGTAATATTATGTAGTAGAGTCTATTAGTTGATATTATCATGGCTGAGCACATTACTTTTATCTTTTTCCCATTAAAAAAAGTGTGTGTGTGTGTGTGTGTGTGTGTGTGTGTGTGTGTGTGTGTGTGTGTATTAATTATAGGCAGCAAAAACGAAGAACAATAATAACAGTAAACAATAACAATAATAATAGGAAACAACAGAGTAACTACTACTGTAGTAACTTAACCGGCAGTCTTTCTGCATTTAAAATGTGTATCAAATGCATTATCATTATGAAACATTGTGATGTAACATCTCTGCCACCATTGCAAGCTTTGCACTGAAAGTGTTAGTAGAACACCTGAAATAGAACAATGACAATCGGATAAGTTCTTTCAAAATCTCAGGTTTTTAAATTTCTGAACAGTATAATGTCACTTCCCAATAAGTTGTGATTAGTGCTTCAGGCTTTGCTTACTATGATTCAATTGAAATGTGGCTCCTTTCTGAAACCTGGTACATGATGGGAGACAGGTGGCTGAAGTCCTGGAATGGGAGAGTAGATGTCACCAATATTTTACCATAAAGCCTGTTTGCGATGAGACAGAGAAGGGCAAGTGAGAGGCAGAGCAGAGTGTATATTTTATGTTAACCTATGTCAAATCTGAAAATTGTCCACTCATATGAAATTAGGAAATAGGTTACATCCATCAGATTGATGGGTTAAACATGCTGTGCCCAACTTTGCCTCTGCTGTTCTCTCATTTCTATAATTCACAACACTAACATAATACTCTGTACATATACTCATTTAAGTCATTTAATTTGAGTAACACTAATTGTATCTTAGTCTCATAGTTCAGCAGAAGTTTCATATCTTTGTAATATAAGAGACAACAGAATTTGGCTGAAGTATTTGTAAGCTCTTGGCATCATCGGCATCTCTGCGGCTATTCTGCATATCACACTTAAGTGCCTTGCAGAGGTCTTATTGAAACACCTTCACAATAATTCTGTTATTCCACTCTCAGTGTGCGGAAAAAACGGCCACTTATATCCTTCCATGTGAGCTCCGATTTCCCTTATTTTATTATAATGATCGTCTCTCCCTCTGTAGGCCAGTGTCAACAAAATATTTTCACATCTGGAGGAGAAAGTTGGTGATTGAAATTTCATGAGAAGATGCCACTGCAGTGAGAAAAGCCTTTGTTTCAATGATGTCCACCCCAAATTCTATATCAGGTCATTGACACTCTCTCCCCTATTTCTCAATAATACAATACATGCTGCCCTTCTTTGATCTTCCTTGATGTACTTCGTTAATCCTATCTGGTGTAGGCCCCACACCATGCAGCAGTACTCTAAAAGAGGATGGGCAAGTTTAGTGTAGGCAGTCTCTTTAGTAGATCTGTTGCTTCTTCTAAGTGCTACTCCGGTAAAATGCAGTTTTTGGTTCTCCTTCCCCACATTTTCTGTGTGTTCTTTCCAATTTAAGTTGTGGCATGTTAGTGTGACTTTCCTTTGTGAATACATTTACTTGTCCCTTGCTTCCCAAAAAAATATCACCCTGAAATCTGCTGAATTTCAGAGTAATGTTTAAAATTTTCTAATTAATCAGTGTGTTACATGTTTAAAATAGTTAATGCCATCTGTTTTATGTTTATTTCACTAATTGATGTTGTTTACTTCTGAAATTGCATAGCAGGTGCAATGAAAATTTGCAGATAATATAGTTAGGGAAGAAAAGAAAACTTCTTTTTTTATTTGCTATAGTTTTATTGTACTTCATTGTTTTTCCGCAATCGGAGTACACTATGTGATCAAAAGTATCCAGACCTGGCTGAAAATGACTTACAAGTTTGTGGTGCCCTTCATCGGTAATGCTTGAATTCAGTATGATGTTGGCCCACCCTTAGCCTTGATGACAGCTTCCACTCTCGCATGCATATGTTCAATCAGGTGCTGGAAGGTTTCTTGGGGAATGGCAGCCCATTCTTTACGGAGTGCTGCATGAGGAGAGGTATTGATGTCGGTCAGTGAGACCTGGCACGGAGTCGGCATTCCTTAACATCTCAAAGGTGTTCTTTAGGATTCAGGTCAGGACTCTGTGCAGGCCAGTCCATTACAGGGATGTTATGGTCATGTAACCACTCTGCCACAGGCCATGCATTAGGAACAGGTGCTTGATTGTGTTGAAAGATGCAGTAACCATCCCTGAATTGCTCTTCAACAGTGGGAAGCAAGAAGGTGCGTAAAACATCAATGTAGGCCTGTGCTGTGATAGTGCAATGTAAAACAACGAGGGGTGCAAGCCCCCTCCGTGAAAAACACGACCATACCATAACACCACCGCCTCAGAATTTTACTGTTGGCACTACACACGCTGGCAGATGATGTTTACTGGTAATTCGCCATACCTACACCCTGCCACTGTTTAATCGTTCAGTGTTTAAGCTCCTTACACCAAGCGATTTGTCATTTGGTATGTGGCTTATGAGCAGCCACTTGACCATGAAATCCAATTTTTCTCACCTCTTGCCTAACGTCATATTATTTGCAGCGGATCCTGATGCAGTTTGGAATTCCTGTGTGATGGTCTGGTTAGATGTCTGCCTATTACACATTAAGACCCTCTTCAGCAGTCGGCAGTCTCTGTCAGTCAGCAGACGAGGTCAGCCTGTACACTTTTGTGCTGTACGTATCTCTTCACGTTTCCACATCACTATCACATCAGAAACAGTTGACCTAGGGATATTTAGGAGTGTGGTAATTTTGTTTACAGATGTATGACACAAGTGACACACAATCAACTGACCACGTTCCAAGTGGATGAGTTCCGCAGAGTGCCCCATTCTGCTCTCTCACTATGTCTAATGACTACTGAGGTCGCTGATGTGGAGTACCTGGCAGTAGGTGGCAGCACAATGCACCTAATATGAAAAACATATGTTTTTTGGGGTGTCCGGATACTTTTGATCACATAGTGTATGTGCTGGGTCACTAGTGGCATTGTTGTCAATGCGATGCTACACTTATCACTTTTTGCACCTCTTCTTAAAACTGCTTGACTATGTGCATTTTTTGCAGCTGACCCAACAAGCATTCACATATTGAGAGAGAAAATGTATTCTCTTTACAGCACAACATAAGAATACTCCTTATTACTCATATTTAATCTTACAGTTACTGTTCTGCAAAACAGCCATTAAGTTAAAGCAACTCTGGTATCCACCAAAAAAAAAACTAAGTTTCATGATGAAAAACTGCAATGGTTTGCTTTGAAACACATGAAGTGCATTTCACACGATTGGCACCTCTTACTGGTTTCTACAACAGTGATTTTGTTGTAAGTTATGAATATAGTGTTTCTGATTGTGTATTGCATGTGTCTGGCACAAGGTATTTGAGTAGTAGGGAAGCAGGTTGACTGTTCAGGAACATTTGGATGACATTATGCATATTCAGATCATGTGCTGATTAGCAGCTAACCACAGATCAGCTCAAAAGTAACTGAGAATTTAGTATCTTACATAACAATATTTTTTAGCTGTACGGAAGATTCAAGGTGTGAGGTCACATTCAGTGGGAAAACAGACAAGGTTGACTGAGCGATGTGATGCTGTGTTAAGCTGCTGGACTCATATTCGGGAGGACAACAATTCAAATACCTATCTTGCCATCCACATCAGGTTTTCCATGGTTTCCATTATCTTTCCCCAATCCAAGCTTAGTCTCTAAGAATATTGTCATTGGTGGGACATTAAACCTAATCTTCCAACCTTCCTTCTTTTCTTCCATCCTTACAAGCAAGATTAAACATGCACCCCAACCCAATGCCTGATTCTCTTGGCTTGTGTGACCTGAAGATGTTCAATCTCAGCACAGCACCTGCCATGCCAAAAGACTTTGCAGAAGGGTCTTTGTTGCACATATCTGATCAGACTGTATATCTTTGACTTCATGAAATTGCTCTGTTTGCTCATTTACTCATTAGATTAATTCTCCTGGCTGTGCAAGTTGATGGATGTGATTCCTTTCCTACCATGAGTGGGCCTAAGAATGTCGGAGTAACGTTCTGTAACAAATGAGTCAAGTTTTAGGTTGGAGAATGATTTGCTGCCATTTTTTTCCTGTGCTATGCCCGTGGAACATGCTGCAACCATGCAGATGTAGTGGGCAACATTGTGTTAGAAGCATGTCATCCATTGCATGTGTTCTTTAGTGGTATGTTTAAAGTTTTAGTCTAAAGGGATAAAGATTTCAATAATTCGTGTGCCTTTTCACAATCCATGTGGATCCAGAGTTCAATGTTCAACCACACATGGGTGGCGTATTGGGTGGGTACCAGCAACATGAGGGAAAATACCATGTGTCAACTTGCTCCTCTGGTTTGGGTCAATTTAATGTGCTTGGGGTACTCCAGGTCGGAGGACTGCAGCTGTATAACCATTGCCACAGACTATCCTTGACCTCTAGATGGAAGAATTATCACGAGCTATGGTGAAAAGTCTGATATGATGGGGGTAGCATTGTGCATCCTGAGATTATGAATTGTTTCACGAAGTTGCTTAATGCAAATGCTGAGATGAATCATTTGAAAAGGGCATGGCTGATTTTCTTTGCTATGATTCCTCACTCTGAGCTTGTTTTCCATTTTAACAACCTCATTGTTTATGGGGCATTAAACCCGTCCTAGCTTCCATTTTGTATTGCCATACACTATTAAGAATCTCTGTACCTGTGCCTTTTTCTTGTTATGCCACGTACCTGCATCACTGTGCCAAAAGTCACAATGTTCCATATGGGCATGTTATCATGATGTCTAGCTTTGCTTCATGTATTTTCAGCAGTTGCAGACATGAGGTTGTATTAGAATTACGTGACAGAATCTGTGTGATGGTCATTAGTATATTTTTTGATATGAGTTTGCTAGCTACCAAGTATTAGTAAATATTTCAAAATACAATTCCCTGACAGACAAAGTGAACACAGAAGACATAATCGGCTGTCATAGTAACTGTGTACACATTAAACACCATCGGCAGATATGTAAATGATGGTGTGCGTTAGTGTTGTTCAGGTTTGGTGTTGCTATCAGGCATGGCAGGGTATAAAAGGAGCAGGGACAATATTGGTTGTTGAACCATTACTTGTAAAGGACACAGAAATGCCACATACATACGAGACAGTTGTGGGTTCTCCATTTGGCAGGCTTGTTGATTAGTGGGATATCCATCTTTGTTGGGCATTTGGATGTGAAGTGGCATAATGTTGGACTGTGTGGGAATTTAAGAACCATTATACACATCATCAGGTTTCCATTCAACAGTGACTGACCACCACGAGGAAGGCTCACCATATTTTGCACCGTGTACTCCGTAATTCCCTTCACATCTGGATTTACCATCTGAAAACAAGTAATCAACTTGTTGCAACATTCCATGTGATCCCAAGGCACTACACCTGTTTAATTCTTAATGCAAATATTTGGTGCTTGGTAATGCTTTAATTTGTTCTAGGAATGTGATGAAAATCTCTGGAATAAACTTTTCGCAAGTCCCCTTGCATTTCAACTGGTTGTGATTTTTTGAATGGTCTTCTAACTCTGCATCTTATCTTGGAATTTATTTTCTTTGTTGTTTGAATTGCACATTTTGCTTAGTAGGCCCAGAACTTCCCATTTTCTCCATTTTTTTATATATGTTATTGGTTTAGTACACTCTTCATCCCACCATTTTTCTTTTTATATCTGGCTAACCCAAGTGTTTTCTTAACTGCAGTTTCGATTCACATAGAAAGCTCTTTTTCAGAAACACTTTCCTTGCCATTTCCAGTCTCCATTTCATATCCCCTCTACTTTAACCATCATCAGTTTTTTTGTTACTCAGATGGTAGAACTATGCTATGTTTAGTGTTTCATTTTGTTAGATAATCACCTCAACATGCCAGATTTAATTTGATTGCACATCATTACCCTTGTTTTATTTTAGTTTGTGTTTATCTTCTAACCTCCGTTCAGAACACAACCCATTTGATTTAACCATTCTTCTAATACATCAGCCATCTGTGACAGAATCATTATGTCGTCAACAAATCTTTTTACTTCTTATTCCAGAACTTTTAATTCCTTTATCACATTTATTATTGGTTTACTTCACAGCTTGCAAAACATGCAGATAAAATAACATCAGGGATATTCGACAAACCTGTCTCCTTGCCTTCTCAATTACTGCTTTCCCTTCATGTCTTCAAATTTTTATAAGTGCTGTCTGGTTTCTGCACAAGTTGTAAATAACTTTTCACTCTCTTTGTATTATATTATTTCTGCTACTTTCATAATGTCAGAGACTATATTCCAGTCAACATTGTCAGAACCTTTCTCTAAATCTACAAATGTTATGAACATAGAGTTGCCTTTTTCAATCTATATTCTTAAGATACAGCATAGAATCAGTGTTGCTTCTTCTTCTTCTTCTTCTTCTTCTTCTTCTTCTTCTTCTTCTTTTTTGAACCATTATTTACTAAACCATTAGTTATGTACTATTCACAACTGTCAGCACCTTTAATATTCACACCTGCCAGTAGATTCCTTCTCTGGAACAGGAATTATTAGATTCTTCTTGAGGTAGCCTGCCAGTCTCTTCTGTCTCTCTTGTGTGATGGCATAGTTCTCTTGATATGTTCTTCCAGGGATCTTACTAATTCTGGTCAGTAAAATACTTCATGCAGTAACATACCTCCTATCTCAGCTACATCTACGTCATCTTCCATAGCTTTTCTGTATATTCCTCCACCTGTCAGCCTTCCCTTGTTTGCCTAGTGCTGGTTTCCCATCTGAGCTCTTGACATTCATACAGTTGCTTCTCTTTTGGCCAATAGTATGGGGCAACTGTTTCCCACATCCATACATGCTTCTACAGATTTGCATTTTTACCAAACTATTCCTGCTTTGCCATTTTGCACTTCCTATCAATCTCATTTTTAGACATTTGTATTCAGGTCCCATCTCTTTTATTTTCAAGTTTTCTGTGATTTTTTTCAGTTGTAATTTGCAGTAAATAACCAACAAATTATGATCAGAGTTCATGTATGCCAGTCCTAAAACCAAGTGTTGGTAGTTATTAAATTGCGCGCTTTCAAAATTCAGCCATGAGGTTTCCCCTTTCATTCCTTTCCCCCAGTACATGTTCTACTACTATTTTTTGTTCTCTTGTGTTTCTTATTATCAAAATCCAGTCACCATTCACACTTAAATATTCATCTTCCTTAACAAACTAAATAATTTCTTTTAACTTATCACACACTCTTTCGATCTCTCCATCACTTGCGGAGCTGATAGGACATAAACTTGCATTACTGTGATGGGTCTTAGCTTTGTGTCTGTCTTTTTTTTATGATAATCTGTTCACTATACTGTTCATAGTAATACGTGTCCATTTATTATTAGATCTACTTGTGAATTATCACTATTTGATTTACTGTTAGTAATTCTATATCCACTTGACCAAAAGTCGTGTTCTTCCTGCCTGTGTACTTCACTAACTCCATCTGTATCTAATGTCAACCTATCCATTACTCTTTTCAAAATCTCAAACCCGCCTACTCAATTAAGGGATCTAATATCCTGTGTTCCAGCCCATACAGTAGCAGACTGTTACCACCACCACCACCACCACCACCACCACCACAACAACAACAGTGACCTGAGATCTGAATGGGGAAGCTGTTTTACCTCTGGAATTTTTACCCAGCATGATGCCGTCAGCATTAAACAAATACAGTTAAGCTCCATGTCCTTGGGAAATATAAGGGTTGTAGTTTTTCCCATTGCTTTCAGCTGTTCTCATTATCAACATCGCAAGGCTATGCCAGATCAGAAAACATCCCAAACAGGTTTCCCTGAAAGTATTAAAAAGGCTGCTGCCCCCTTCTCAGAAAACGTGTTTGTCTAGCCTCTCCACAGATTTCCTTCTGATATGTTTGCAGCTGTGGTGTGGTTGTGTTTATCATTAAGACATGCAAGCCACACCACCATGACAAGGTCAGTGGTCTGTGGGACAGCAAGAAAATCATTGAAATAACTTATTTTATATGCATCTTGATTAATTTACCTCAGTACATATGTATTGCACAATTATAATTATCATCATTTGGGTAAAAATAATGTCTTGAAGATGGCATGTGAAAGATGAAAGTGAAAAGCAAAATGAATCTGTTAGTGAAACTTCATAGGCAACCTAGTTTCTAAAAATATATAAATATTTTAATGATTTTATTAACTGGAATACTTCCACAGCGTGGTAAAATAAATGCACCAAAATAAATGTAAATTTTGTTTCATAGGTCGTGATCTCATAGGAATCGCAAAAACTGGCAGTGGAAAAACTCTGGCATTTGTTCTGCCTATGCTTCGGCACATCATGGATCAGCCACCACTTGAAGACACTGATGGACCAATAGGTTTGTGGGTTTACTTTGAGCACTAAATTGAAAAGCAGTGGCATTTATGTGGCTACAGTTAACAACATATTTACAGTACATGCAGAATTTGAAAGACTATTTCTTATTCAGGTGATATACTCTACTCTATTGCCAGTATCTCCTTTCAAATTCACAAACTTAGGAAAATATTAATATTTTTGCAGGTGGTTCTCTGCGAAACAGTCTCCTGAGTAAAGTCTTTGGGAACTGACCATCAGCAGCAGCCATCCACATTTTGGTAATTGCTGCATTTGGTGAAATAATCATATATACACCATCTGTAACCCTGCAGCAAGAAAAATTATTCCTCACGGAGGTCGCATCAAATGCCACTGTTTATCCTTAAGCTATTTCGAAATGGTATGCATAATGAATAAAATGTTAACAGTCCATAGCAATTTATATCAAAATAGTGTTGGCTAGAATGAAAGTAAGGATAACTGCTCTTGTTTTATGTCTGTCAGTAGTGGCAATTGGTATAGCGATATTTTCACAGTAGCATATGTATCCAGAGCTTTCCCACAATGATCAAGTGAGATCGTACATCTAAGATAACTTTGCGGATTTTAACTGTAGCTCATTTGTTATCTAGTTTGTGTATCTGTCTTAACACTGTGATACCCATACCAGCCGTTATCTATTTTCTTAATGTTATTGTATATATTTTCATCTGATCTTATAGTTACTATGTTTTGCTGTATTTTTAATCCTGACTACTTCACCATAGTAATGACTACTTTCATGTTTTTGTGGAAGCTGTAGTCACTTTCATGTCCATTTGAGACAGTGAGAAAGAAATATACTTTCAGATGACAAATTCTGTCACCTAAAAACCCGATCATGAAACTGCAATTTGAAGTGAGGAGAATCTGAAATAAAAGCCAAATTACATGACTGTTAATGATCTGCTATTGACCATCATATTTGTTTTCTCCCCTTTTTGTGCAAATGTAACTGACCATACTGAAACTGGAAATGTAGTCATGTACTTATCTTAGATTCACAGCCTTCTTTTGCAGATTTCATGGTTTGTATTTGTGCCTGAAGAATTTTTTGTGGAAAGTAATCTGTTTGTCCACAGTGAGATATTCGGAAACAACAACATTATTGAAAATAAATAGCTTATTGAATTTACCACTGATTTTTCAAAACACAAATATTGATACAACTTTGTTAATTAAAAAATAAAGAAATAAAGAAATGGGTGAACAGTCTAATAAGCAGAACTCGGTTCAAAGGGAAACATACATCTAATCAATTATTTTCAAGCATTTAGTGAATTAAGCAGACTAACTTAGAGGCAAGGATATTTAATACATTCTGTTTACTGCCTGCCGTACCGTCTATAATGTAAATGATAATGCTTAATTGATGTTGTTCAGTTTTAGTAATTTTACGCGTATTGCACTTGTGCCCATATAATTGCCACCAATATATGTGTACAGTGGAATTAAAGGGACTGTGGTCAGCACTCTGTAAACTGTAGGTATAGGAGCAACTAGAAAATCTCTCAGGAGAAAACACAGAGATTGATTGTAGGCATACTGATTGTGTGTTTCTATGGTCTAATTCAATCTGATCTGACATTATCAATGTAGAAACCTGTGTTTTCCAGTTTAACAATGCACAAATGTACATTTATTCAGACACCCAATGTTATATGCTCATAACACATCTCAAAACTGGGGTAGAAAAATAAGACAGTTGTGGTGTGCATTTTGGGAAGCAAATATGAATGTGTACAAAGAGAAATGGCAGACCACTGTGAAACTACTCACCATACAAAAACTGTGCATCAAACAAGGAATCTTGTCTTCTGTGGGCAGAAGCAAAGTTGTGAGTACAGCTCATGGCTCTTGCCCACTTATCTCAGGTGGTAAGAGGTTTGCCTACTAAAGACAAGATTCAGGCACGAGTCTCAATGTGACACTCAGTTTTAATCCTTCAAGAAGTTTCAAACCAGTGCACACTCCACTGTAGAATTAAAAAGTCATTTGTTGAGCAAGTGAATGAAAAAGTGACGCAAAAATATTGCATCACAATTAATCAACTTGCTGAAACTTCATGGCAGATTAAAACTGTGTGCCGTACAGAGACTCGAACTCGGGACCTTTGCCTTTCGCGGGCAAGTGCTCTACCAACTGAGCTACCCAAGCACGACTCACGCCCTGTCCTCACTGCTTTAATTCCACCAGTACCTCGTCCCCTACCTTCCAAACTTCACAGAAGCTCTCCTGCGAACCTTGCAGAACTAGCACTCCTGGAAGAAAGGATATTGTGGAGACATGGCTTAGCCACAGCCTGGGAGATGTTTCTAGAATGAAATTTTCAGTCTACAGCAGAGTGTGCGCTGATATGAAGCTTCTTGGCAGATTAAAACTGTGTGCCGGATCGGGACACGAACTCGGGACCTTTACCTTCACGGGCAAGTGCTCTACCAACTGAGCTACTCAAGCACGACTCATGCCCTATCCTCACAGCAGTTGGTAGAGCACTTGCCCACGAAAGGCAAAGGTCCCGAGTTCGAGATTTGGTCCAGCACACAGTTTTAATCTGCCAGGAAGTTTCATATCAGCGCACACTCCGCTGTAGAGTGAAAATTTCACTCTAGAAACATGCCCCAGGCTGTGGCTAAGCCATGTCTCCGCAATATCCTTTCTTCCAGGAGTGCTAGTTCTGCAAGGTTTGCAGGAGAGATTCTGTGAAGTTTGGAAGATAGGAGACAAGGTACTGGTGGAATTAAAGCTGTGAGGATGGGGTGTGAGTCATGCTTGGGTAGCTCAGTTGGTAGAGCACTTGCCTGTGAAAGGCAAAGGTCCCAAGTTCGAGTCTTGGTTCGGCACACAGTTTTAATCTGCCAGGAAGTTTCATATCAGTGTACACTCCACTGTAGAGTGAAAATTTCATTCTAGTCAACTTGCTGTGCAATTTCCACCAATGTCCAGTGTTCTGCATTTGATTATAGCTGAGAAACTGAGTTACTGTAACCTGTGTACAAGATGTAATCAATTATTTTGGCTGATGATCACTATAACACAACTAATGATGCTGTCATATGCATTTCTGATCCATAATGGTGCTGAAGATATGAATAAGATTTTTTTTTCATTGTGATGTGTTGAAACAAGAGTATTCTACATCAATTTGTACTCAAAACAGCACACCATGCAGTAGCATAATTCAAATTTGCCAGTGTTAATAGAGTTCAGACAAACACTATCTACACAGAACAATTATGGCAGTAGAATGATGGGCTCAAAAAGGTATACTGTTGGTAGGTTTCGTGGAGTTGAGTATATCAATTACTTTTTAGATGAACCATCAAAGAGTTTCCAGATTCATAAGTGCCATACAGGATAGGATAGCGGAGTGCCAGAATTGTCTTGATTTATGACAATGCATGTAAACGCACTGCTGTCTGTTCTGTACAGATCATAAAGAACTTGAGGTTTGAACTTTCTCCACACACTCCACAGTCCAAATCTTTCACCAGTCGCTTCTACCTACAACTCAAAAAATGATTTATTTCTCAACATACGGAATTAGTATACATGTTTGTCCATAACTACCTGAAATCTCAGTTGCTAGTAGTTAATGGGAGGGCGCATTTATTGAAATAATAAGCAACCAATTCCACAACCAACCAGGGGGCCCGCCACTCTTTGGCAAGTTCATGCTTGGCTACCGTGGGACCTCAGCCTCCGCAGCATCTTTTCCCTTCTGTACTGCATGTCTATCCTCTAACTGTTCTTTTTCTCCTCCCTTGGGGAACAGGTCTGGGACATTTTTGGGAATGTGTTCTGCATTTTCAGCAGCCTGACATCAGAGCAGTCCCTCCATAGTTTTTTCGTTCTTTTTCTTTCTTCGTTCCCCTTCTCCTATCGTTTCCCTACTTCAGTGTTTGAGGTTCCTCTTTTTCTTCTTCCTTCCTGTTCACTCCTGAAGGCTGGCCCATGTGTCTGAAGTGTAACATGTGACTGGGTAAAGCATAATTCCTTGCCCTGGGTCGACAGGTAGGGTTCGTTCACATGTACCCCCTGGTTCAGGCCAAGCACGGAGGGGGGAGGGGGATTCTTGAGCTTTTACCTTCCCAAATTGCCAATTGGGCCTTCTGTCAGGTGTTCGGGAGGTGTGACCTAAGGTCTGAACAATCACCTAAGGCAGATGAGCTGCCTTCTGAGGGTGATCCCCGTTGAAAGCAGCACACCATCAGAGACACAGTCATGGAGGATTTTCTGCAATAAGCCGAACATCATCCTCTCAGTCTAAGTCTATCAAATGTAAATGAAATGAGGCTAACAATTCACAGACCCTCCCAGCTGAACCTCTGTTCCTCGTCGTTTCGCGTACTGAAGACAGTCAGTCCTTTGCTACTGTTAATCTGTTCATTAGTCAGAAAGGATATGATGCAATTGCTGGTCCTGTGAAACCCTGTTCTCTTTTATGCAATGGCAGTTTGCCTTTGGAGACTACATATGATTCTCGAGCACAACTGCTTGCAGCGTCACTCCTCCATGGCTATCCTGTTCGTGTTGAGGCCCATCGAATGCTGAGTTCTTCCCATGATGTTATTTCCACTAGGCTGCTCAATGGTCTGAGCCGTGAGAAAATCCAGACTTGCCTCTCTGATCAGGGTGTCATTGCAGTCCATCAGTTGATGAAAAAGGTAGATGTGTCCTTAGTGCCCACGTGCACTCTCTTTCTCACATTTGACAAAGTAGTGCTTCCATCAAGGATCAAAGCAGGCTATGAAGTTATCACGGTCCAACTGTACATTCTGAACCCGATGTGCTGCTACCAGTGTCATGGTTACAACCACACTCGAATGTCTTGTTGAAATGCGGCAGAATGTGTAACCTGTGGTAGGGATGCTCACGGGGGCGATTGTCCACCTCCTTCTCCCCACTGTAACAATTGCAATGGCGACCATGCAGCCTCCTCCCGAGATTGTTCCTTTGTATCTCAATGATCGGGCTGTCCATGAGATCTGGGTGAAGGGAAAAGTACCTTATTCTGTCTCTCGCAAGTTTTTGGCTAGTTGAAAACCCTGCGTTTTACCATCTGGCACTTATAGTACCATTCTTGCTACATCTCGCTCCACGAAGGACATGGCCACACATACATGCGACCTCAATTCAAATCACTGAGTGTCACGGTAGCATCCCCGTCTCCTTCTCCTTGAGCTGTGCAACAAGCCACCAAATTTTCGCTTCACAATGCAAAGTCACCTGTTACACAACAGACAGGCCGGAAAGGACAGAAAGAAATTTCCTATGAAGACATTTTACATCTCTACAGCCAACAAACATCTAAATTGGCATCTGCCAACCACAAAAGCTCCCAAGAAATTAAACAAGGGCAAACGGTCTTGTCCTTTGCCAACTCAGAGATGTCGCTGCATGATACTCACAACCGGCCAACCTCCACGTTGTCAGTGCACACTCCGAACCGCTTTTCTGCGCTGTACTGTGCAGACTGTTGGAGGGAGAATGCTGATGCCTTTGTAGATCTCGTGAAGCAGGATCCTCCAGCGTCTGCGCCCTGTAGCAGTGAGTCTTTGAAGACTGGGACTTGGCAGCTGCTGATATGACACCCCTTCATTTTTTCCCTCCTCCCCTTTCCTGGTTATGACTCTCCTCCAATGAAATGTTTGCAACCTTATGTCCAACAAGGAGGAATTACGGTTGCTCTTGAAACCTCAGTGTCTGCTTGTTCTTTGCCTCCAGGAAACAAAATTGCATCCTTATTACCGCTTTGACATCTCGCATTTCTTTCTGGTCTACTTTGATCATCCCCCAGAGGGCAGCATTCCATTTTGCATGGCAGTCATGCTGTTCGTATAGGATGATGTTCATAGTCACACAATTTCTCTGAACACCCAGCTGCAAGCTGTTGCAGTCCGCATTTTCCTTCCTCACTTAATCTTTTCCCTTTGTACCCTTTACATCCCTCCATCATTTGGTGTCACCAAGGCAGACTTCCTCCAGCTTGTTGGGCAACTCTCTCACTCCTTCTTGCGGCTCAGTGACTTAATGCGCATCATTCCCTTTGGGGTTCTCCCAGAACCTGTCAGAGAGGTGCCCTCTTGGCTGACCTTCTCAAGCAGCTCAACGTCATCTGCCTTAACACTGGACCACCCACATTCCTTTCAGACTCCATGCACACCTATTCCTATTTGGATCTCTCATTCTGCACTGTCCAGCTTGCCCGTCGTCTGGAGTGGTCCATTTTCTCTGATGGATACTCAAGCGACCATTTCCCATGTGCTATCCTTTTGCTGTCTTTTGTCCCACCTGTGTGCAAACTGAAATGGTAAATTTCTAAGGTCTACTGGAGGCTTTACTCATCCGTGGTGACCTTCAGTGAACAATTTTTTCCAAGTTGTGATGACCAGGTAGAATACCTTACCAACATTATCCTTACTGCCACAGAATGTTCCATTCCTTGCACTTCATCTTTACTGTGCAGCGTTCTGGTACCCACTGTACCCAGTCCCTCAGTGTCCTTACTTTCCTCAGTGGTACATCCTGGGGAGTGGATTATACCACCCTCCTCCACTTGTACCAATCCCTTGTCTGTTCGAAATTAGGCTATGGGTGTTTCATTTGTGCATCTGCATGTCTGCCCCTCATACGCCTTCTCAATTCAATCCACCATTGTGGTATCCATCTGGCCACTAGCGCATTTTACGCTAACTTGGTTGAGAGTTTCGCTTGCAGAAGCTGCTGAATTACTGCAGTCATACTGACGTGTGATGTTCTCCTCAGCAGATACGCATGTCTTTTGTTTGCTGTGCCTGGCCACCCATCCTATGCCTGCTTCTTTGGCGACTCCTTTGACCACCAGTATAAGACACATCCCTCTTCTCTGTTACCTCCTGGCTGGCTATTGCTGCGGCAGCTTAACTTCCTGCTACCTGCCACTTTCATGACGCATGTGAACCGTTCACCACCTTGGCTTCCTGTGGTGGTCAATGTTCACCTTGGACTTCATTTGCTTCCTAAGTACACTAATTCAGAGTCGTTCTGTCGCTGTAAGTTACTCAACCTTCGCAATAATACCTTTGTGTATACTGATGGCTCTCGAACTAACCATGGTGTCGGGTGTGCCTCTGTCATTGGCAATGACAGTTTTCGTATTGGCTTCCGGAACACTGCTCAGTATTTACAGCAGAGCTCTTCACCCTGTATCAGGCCACGCATTATGTACGGCAACACAGGCTTTTCAATTGTCATATGCTCTGACACTCTCAGTGCCCTTCAGAGCCTCTGTGTGCTGTTTGCTGCCTGGGTTCAGGAAAGCTTTCACTTGCTCCCTCTTGATGGAGCCACTGTGGTGTTTATGTGGGTCCCTGGTCACGTCAATGTGATGGGAAATGAAGCTCTGACACTGCTGCCAAGGCTGCAGTCCTCGTACCTCTGCCAGCTAGTTCTTCCATTCCCTCTGATGATCTCTGTGTTGCCATCTGTCAGCAGGTTATGTCACTTTGGCGTCACCACTGGTCTTCCTTTCATAGGAACAAGCTCCGCGGAATTAAACCACTCCCTAAGCCTTATCCAGTCACCTCTCGCCCCTCTTGCTGCAAAGAGATCAATTTATCGAAGTTGCGTATTGTGCACTGTCTTTTTAGCCATCACCGAGTGTGGAGTGGTGATCCCCCACCACTTTGTGCCCGTTGTCACCAACCTTTGATGCTGTGCCATTCCCTGATGGAATGCCATTTTTTTAACCACTTATGTTCTAATTTATGTTTGTTGTCTGAGTTATTGGACATTTTAATGAACGATGTGCAGGCTGTCAACCGCACTCTACTTTTATCCGTTGTGGCAATGTACAGAAGGAAATTTAATCTTTAGTTCAGGATTTTTTAATCTTTAGTTCAGGATTTCTGTCTCTATGGCATATTTTATGGCCCTTTCTCAAAGAGAAAGTACCTGTCTGTAGCTGTCTTTCCTTCTGTCGATTAGGCTTAAAGTGTAATTGCTTTTAACTCTTTTTTCGTCTCCATGTTGTACAGTTGTGACATGGGCACATATTACCTTAGTTGCTTTTGTGCCCTAAAACAAAACAAGCAAGCAGACCAGTTGCACAAACAAAATGTTTTTTCCTTAACTGGTTTCAGGCACTTATTGCTCTTCCTGAGAAGGCTATAACATAGCAATATTTGCAAGTGTCAGAAATATGCATGCAGCGTATTACTTGTTGTTTGTCTTCCTTATATTATTTCTGTAAAGGTACTATGAACCACATGAACACAGCAATATGCCACATGCAACTTATTTTTGAAACAATGCTGCATGCCACTTCTTTTGGACACTTACAAATAATGTGATAGTTATAACCTTCTGAAGATGGGTATTAAGTGCCTGAAACCTGTTCAGGAAATAAAATTTCTTTTGTGCAATTGGTTACTGATTATTTCAATAAATGCAACTACAGTTGCTGAAGATGGGTGAAATATTAATGGAGAGGATTAAGAAGAGAAAAACCCATCCCATGGGACAGAAAGTGCTTTCATTGTTGACTATGTAGGATATGAAGCAGGTAATGAGTGGCTCTGCTCTCATAATATTTTTTTTTTTACTTTTCTTTCAACATGCAGTAACAGTTTTCTGACTTTTTAGTAGTAAAACTCACAGTAGCCAGTGGTGGGACACAGTATCCATAGTGAGTTCCACCCAAATAATAGATTGTTATTACAAATAGTTGGAACAGGTCCACTAATCTACCTAGCTACAAGTTGTTGCAAGTGCTTAATATGTTCCCCCTTGCTGACTCGAGATGTATAGTGTCTGTAACTTGTTTAATTCCACATTCAGATTATCAGCTTGTGTAAGGACATTGTCAGTGGGAATTCATAATTCTGGGACGTCTTTTGGTCAAGGTGCACCAAACACTAAATCTTTCACATATAGCTAAAAAAAAAAAAAATTGCATGGGGACAAGTAGGGTAGGCTTAAAACAAGCACAGGAATTTATGATCACTGTCTCCACTATGAGTAGTACATCCTCTTCCCAATTTGATGTTTGACAATTTATAAACATTAGTATATAGTTGTGGTGAATCATCATCCTGATAGATGAAGTCCATGCTGTCAATTTCTAACTGCCTCTTGAGACTATTGTCGTAGAAACCTGTGCAGTAATAATATGTTCAGAGCAGGTACATATCAGGCAATGGTTATCAGGGAATGGTTTGTTCCTTGAAGAATAAGGAAAGGGGGGGGGAGGGGGGGGGGGGGGGAGAACACACTAACAGTTGGTGACTTATGAAGTGAAATGTGGTCAAGGAAAGTGTGAATGTGGAAATTATGATCTATCATTCTCTTGGCCTTGATGATGACATGTACTAACAAAATTTCTTGCAGTCACCTATTTTGATGTTTTGCTGATTTAGACCTGCAAGGCAGGGCCAAATAACCATTTTCTAGTGATAGTGAACTCCTGTATTAACTCTTCTGAACACAATAACTTGTTATTTCCAGTCACAATAATGTTCAGTCTTCAAAATATGTTATTGTGTCCGACTGACCCTTATGAATCTTAGTTGAGACAAGATTCAGCTGACAGTTCATTAGACTTTTGCTCGTCACACCCTTGACATTGTACCTTCCCACCTTATCAGTGTGATGCGCACTTCTTTCAACATACTTGCAGATATTGCAAACCGTTCCTCCCACAGTCCGACCTCCAAATCTTAACTACTAATAAAAGAAGCCTTCTTCAAATCTCACGGGCATCTTTCATCATTAAGTAGACTTGGGAGATGTAATACATCCATGTATCAAGATTGACTTGTCACACCTCATTTATCAAAAAAAGTGCAGAGATTTTCTGTGTGGTTTGTATGTACGTTGTATCTTTTCTTTGGCCCATTTAGGAAGGGGGGGGGGGGGGGGGGGGGAAGGCAGAAAATTGTCCACATGTTCTCAACTCAACCTTTTCTTCAGTCATTTTCAGCTACCTCTTACAGAGAAATCTGCAGCTCTGAAGTTTTATTAGAATTAAATGTGAGTGAAATAGACACACAGTATAAGAGTTCTCAGTATCTATTACCATCTTTAATAAATGTGAACTGCAGTGCTTTGGTGGAAGAAAGTGGAAGTAGGTGTGATGTTGGATGTCATGGAAAATGCACAACACTTCAACAAGGCAGTCAATCATCCATCTTCTGAAGATAATGAGCAGCTTCTTCATTGGAATATTGTGCAGTTTTCATGAAAACAGTCAGCATTATGCCAAAGAACTATTCAAGCAGCTATTGTATCTGAAAAACTTCAAAAAATATGAAGTGAAAGCTGCTGTGACAAAACAAAACTTATTAGTATAATAGTATAATGGCAAAATTCTAAAATATTATTTTAAAGAAGTATAGCAATAGTACATTTTTGAAACCATTGCAATAATGTCTGATAACATTCTGTCACCACCACCATCAAAATTGTCAACCATTTGATATGCACAGCTGGATAAAGGCACCCTCTAAACATTTCCATACATTATGGACTTCAGCTAGGCATTTCCATGTTACTACTGAAAGTCTGCTAACATCATATACCCACATTCCATTATGTCATTATCTTTGTCTGTTTTATCTCTTTTAACCCAACAAAGAACTTCCTCATTTTTACTACCACCCATTTGTGTTACTACATGTCCTACCTAACTTTTGACAAATTCCAGATGTGAAGAGAGTGTCAACCATTATTTAGGGGGAGAAGCCTAAAGATGGATTGTATTGGGGACCTCGAGCAATTGTGTCTATCAAGTATGCATCATTAACCTTTTGTGGTGTGGAGAGATCTTCCTCAGCCTACAAAAATGTACTGACAGACAACAGAAAAAGTTTAATTTTGTAAACCGTTGAAAAGTGGTTAACTGGGTACTGCAATACCAAAGTGTAATGTAAAATTACTTGTTAGATGTAGTGTTAGGCCACGGACTGCGGCCATACATAGGCACATATCTCATGCTTTTTTAATATTTTTTTAAATGTGAGTGACTATGAAAAGAATTTTTCAGTAAAAGACTAAAAGTTGCTATAACATTTATTTATATATTGACAACCAGTTTTAACCAAGCTACCATTTACTAGTTATGTGACTTGTAGATGGTTGCTTGATTGAAACCAGATGTTGATAAATAAATACACATTACAGCAGCTGTTGGTGGTTTCGTGATGCTGTTCTGTAAGTTAGTGTGAAACATTAGTGCAAACATATACCAGCAAACAAAGAAAACATTAATTATGTAACTATTTTTTAAGCAAAATGTTGACAGATTGATGGAGGACGATCATTGTATCGCTCGGAGAGAAATTGCAAGCACAATCGGCTTTTCACAAGAGTGTGTGAATCACATTATTGCTTTGCTTGGCTATCAGAAGATCTGTGCATGGTGGGTACCCCAGATGCTGAGGGACTGATGACCATAGATGTTAAGTCCCACAGTGCTCAGAGCCATTGAGCCAGATGCTGACTCGTGAAATGAAAGGGCACAGACTTGAAATTTGCTAGGAACTCCTCTTGCATTATGAGAATGAAAGTCATGCCTTTCTCCATTCAATTGTGACAGGAGAAAAAATGTGGGTACACCGTTACAACTCAGAGACGAAATTTCAGTCTATGGAATATCGACACACAGACTCGTTCCAGAAAAAGAAATTCAAGACGCAGCCGTCAGCTGGAAAAATCACGGCCATAGTGTTCTGGGACGCAGATGGTGTTATCCATGTTGATTTCCTTGATCGTGGAACAACAATAAATTTAGAGTGCTGCGAAATCTGAAACAACAGCTAACAAGGGTCCGAAAGGAAAAGGGAAATGTTTTCCTGCTGCATGACAATGCCAAACCACGCACTTCACATGGCACCACAGCAGAATTACAGAGACTGAATCTCACCACAGTACAGCATCCTCCATACAGTCCAGATTTAGCACCATCTGACTTCCATCTGTTCCCAATAATGAAAGACAATCTGCGGTGACATCATTATGTTTCTGATGAAGATGTTGAGAGAACTGTGAGACTGTGGTTGCGGAAACAGAGTGTCGACTTCTTCTGTGACGGCTTCAGAAAACTTGTTAGAAATGTATCCAATTGGCTGGCGATTATGTGGGAAAGTGAATATTGGTAATTAAAGATTACATTCTGAGGATTATTTCTGCATTTGATTTATCAAAATATTCCCATGCAAACCCAATTAACAAAGGTAGAGGCATTACTTTTCATACAACCCTCGTAGTATGGATGTCTGGATTGGATATTGTGATCATACCCAATTGCTTCCTTTAATCCTTTTGTTTTAAGCACATTTTGGAATAATAATAATCATTAATTGTTTTTGTAAAATGGGTGCTTGTCACATGACTGAATTTGGACCTTAACTTTTATGCATCTCTGTGTCAGTGGAAGGTATCATTGTTGGTTAATTTGATTCTGTTCTTAATGCATGTTTGCGTTTTTTCATAAATATACTTTGAACTGTAACCTATAAATTACTAAATCTGTTATATTTATTTTAAACAGCTCTGATAATGACTCCTACAAGGGAGCTGTGTATGCAGATTGGTAAAGAATGTCGCAAGTTTACCAAAGCTTTAAATCTCCGAGCTGTCTGTGTCTACGGGGGAACAGGAATATCTGAGCAGATAGCTGAACTGAAGCGTGGTGCTGAAATTATAGTGTGTACACCAGGAAGAATGATTGACCTGCTTGCAGCCAACAGTGGTAAAATATGTCTGACCTAAACTGACAAACAACTTTATTATATGATTTAGTGCCTTATTTTTCAGTATAATTGTTCAACTTTACAAAGATAGGATGAAATAAAAGCTCTTTCCTAATTTGTGTGCATTAGAACTTTCAAATCAATCCTTTCTTGTAACAAATAACTCTCGTAGCCTTATATATTGTAAGTAAACTCCATTATAGATGGAGTAACAATAGGTGTGTGCTGGTTATTTAGTGGTATGAAACATAGTTTCGTTTCAGCTGTGTTTGTTATGCTGTTCAGTTTACCGTACTTACTCGAATCTAAGCCACACTTTTTTCCGGTTTTTCTAATCCAAAAAACCGCCTGCGGCTTAGAATCGAGTGCAAAGTACTAAAAAATGTTGGTAGGTGCCACCACAACTAACTTCTGCTGTCGAATATATGTAGCACTACATAGGCATGCTTTGCAGGCACAAAGATAAATACTGGCGCCAAAACCACTGCATCAGTAAATAAATTTAAAAAAAAAAATGGAAGACGAGCTTTTTTCTCCACCCCGAATTTCGACCACTGCATTTTCATACATTATCCAACAAAGTAAATACAAATTTCGTATTGTTCATCTTCGAATATAGCAGCATTTCAGTGTACTACGAAAATCCGACTGGCAAAACTGTTTGGTATGTTTGTCAATATGGGAAACTCTACGTTCTGAGTTTTTTCCTACCTGTGAGACGAGATGGTTGCTAATAAGAACTTTTATGAATTGTGAATCACATGCAGTATTCTCTTCACCATAAGAATAATACGAATATAATCATTTTGTCATGTATTCTTTCGTATTTGCAGCTATCTCATTTAAATCCTGTCTGCCTAATAAACTTCGAAAATAGAGTGAGACAACAGCAAACGCGGAAGAATACACATATCATGTCATGTTTATATTTGTATTATTCTTATGCCTAATAGTGATGCGGTCAGAAATGAAGCACGGCAATTTATTAGATTTTTAAATCTAAGATGACTAATTTATGTGCAGAATGTAATGTACTAAAGTGCCGTCAGCAAAGATTTTCGAATGGAGAAAATTTTTCGCTAAACTCTCGTTCAGAACATCGTCTATCATACGCAGTCTATTATTTGATTCTTGTTGATCATTATCAAAGAAAGCAGCAGTGTAAGTAACAACAAATAGCAGTCTCTTGCCATTGTTTCGCTACTGAGACGATTCCTCTTTTTAAAAAAAGAAAAAAGGAAAAAAAAAAAAATTTGTAAGCGGCGGTACCGTGCACAAAAACAAACCATGCGGCGAGCGGTGACAGGTCGTAAACACTCATTATCAGAAAGCGACAAACAATGCATGACGCAATACAGTAATGTATTTTCAGCTTAGAATGACGTAAACACCTATAACAAAGGGAACGGGACTTATCAGATCAAAGAAAAATAAGCAATCAATTCAAACCAGACAAAGCACGTGAAAAAGGAAAGGTACCCGTATAAATACAGATGGAGCGCCTAACGCATAGCAATGGCTACCTGGTATAGCTTAACTGCTAAGCTTACGACTCAAACCAAACTACTGTAGCTGTATCGTCATTCATTCGACCTAAATTGTCTCTCATATTATAATGGGCAACTTTGTTTCAATTTGGAGGTGCGGCCTAAAACTTCTCTCCCCTTGAATTTCGAGTCTCAAATTTCGGGTGCGGCTTAGATTCGGGAAAAATTTTTTTCCTTGATTTCGAGTCACATTTTTCAGGTGCGGCTTAGATTTGAGTACGGCTTAGATTCGAGTAAATACGGTACTGTGTAATTAATTCGAGAGTCCTCGGCATATTACAGGTGTTCCATATAGTCAAAATTTGCAAAACCCCACCAAATCATTCATTCAAACAACAAAATCATTCACTAGCATGTCTACATAATCGTAGTCGCCTTTATCCTCGTTGTCATCATTGTCATCATCATCATCATCGTCATCACCACCACCACTACCACCACCACCACCACCACCAACACCAACATCACCTTGTACAGTCATGTTACTGGAAGGATCAGCATGGAGCACAAGCCTCTCCATCTTCTCCTGTCTCCCCACCACCTCTCTGACCCTATTTTGGCCCAGTTTTCTTGTGTGTCTGAATGCATTCTTCCACTCCTTTTAGCCACCTGTACCTTGACCTTTCCATTGGTTTCTTGTCCTCCATCTTCATCTTGTGCTTCTTCCTCAGCATCATCATCTCATCCATTCTCTTCACATGTCCATAAATTTTAAGCTTTTTTCCTCTCTTGTGTGTGTTCCTCAAACGTTATCTTCCTAACTCTTTTATTTCTCACTTCTTTCCATTTTTGCATCTGTTTGTCTCCTCAAAAAAAAAAACTTCATTTCTCTTGTTGACACCTTACATTTTTCCCCCATCTTCATGGCCAGGTTTCTGCACTGTACAGCAAGAGTTGACATATAATATGTTTGGCATTTTTGTATCTACAACAATCTTCAAGGTTCAGCCCAGTTATGTCTTCGTCGAGCCAGGCAAAACTGCTATCTATGTGAACAACTGACATATAAAAACCACCTGTAACTGGTGCCTGAGGATCGGTCCTATTGCCCTGAAATCAGTTACATTTTAAGCAGAATAATATAATAAAAAATACAGCTGAAAGGGAAATTTGTTTCATCCTGTGAAGGAAAAAAAGAAAAAGAAATTATTCAGAAAGGTCAATTCTGATTCTCAGAAATGTGTGTGTGTGTGTGTGTGTGTGTGTGTGTGTGTGTGTGTGTGTGTGTGTGTGTGTGTGCAAACTAGATATTTGTGTAAGCAACTAAAAGATTGTGTAAATAGATGTTAGTAGCTCTTGCATGCAACTACAGCATTGTCACAGTAGCTACCAGCTGCCTGTCACTTAAGATTTAGTCAACAGTGCACAGGCTGTTCCTGCAGACAGGAGTTAGCATCCAGTTTTTAAATGACCTTTGAGTGCGTCCACTGGTGTGCACTACTCATACATGGCAAATGTTGTGAAATATTTACAATGGTGGACAGTTTACTTGTGATTTTGAGAGTTCTGATTAGATAATTTGGTTATAAAGTGTGAAATATTGGTTAACAAATAAATTTGATCTGACTATAGTGTGAAGGTAATGGACAGCGATATCTAAGCAGACAGAAGCAGCAAAGAAAGGGGATGGGACTGTGGCAACAGAAAGGTTGCACTGGCATAGGCAGAGGAAGTTTCATCTGGCACATGATGAAGTGGTGGTAAGGGTTTTTTTTTTTGGGGGGGGGGGGGGGAGGGTGGAGACAAGTAAGGGTAATTAAAGAGGGAGACCATGGACAACACAGTGTGGATATAGATGAATGGATAGCTGGATCGAACTAGAGTGAAGGGGGAGGGATGGGAACAGGTAGGCGTGGGTGTTAGCCAGAGGCTAGGTAATATTGAGACCAGGAGGGTGGATAGAAAGGTATGTTCTTTGGACAGTTCCCATCTGTGCAGTCAGAAAATCTGCTACAGGAGGGAAATAATTTGATGTTGAGTATATTGTCCTCAGCAGTATGCTCGAGAATCCCATCAGAAGAGGACCACCTGTGAAAACATGCTTCTCATATGTCAACTTTGCTGTGACTTCTGCATCGTTTTCATATTGGCATGACCACCAACCAGCTCAGCATCAGATGAATTCTCACAACCATATTGTGCACTAGTCAAAACCCCTGCATTTTACGATCTGACAAAGTTCCATTCTTGCTACTACACATTGCCCTGTGAAGGACATGCCCATGCAGACTTGTGAGGTCAAATTCAGCATGGCAATTGTAAAATCACCCAGTATCACAATAGCATCTCCGTCTCCTTCTCCTCCAGCTGTGCAACAAGCCACCAAATCCTTGCCTCTGGCTGCGAAATCACCTACTACACAACTGGCAGGCCGGAAAGGACAGAAATACTCCTGTGAAGAGGTTTTCAGAAATTACTGCAACCAGTCGCCTTTTATGTAGATGTATTTTATTTAACCATGACCGGTTTCGAGCTGCCTAGCAACTCATCATCAGATGGTATATACATTTAGTGCTTTTTTGTAACCATTGTGTGGGTGGTTGAGTATCTGTGGCTAGACAGAAACGAGAACAAATAATCGCTACATGTGGTACAGTAACACGAAATATTTACAGCATAATTTATGTTTAACGTATAAGAACAAATAATCACTACATGTGGTACAGTTACATGAATATTTACAGTTTAATTTACATTTTGAGGTGTTACTTACAGATAAATCTTTCTGCAGGTATATATATATCTCTTTTAGGACGTATTTTTGAAACCATTGTGTCTTGTTTTTCACAACTTTCACAAGTTAAAACTTTCACTAGATGTATATTACTTTTATGAGGCACTGTTGGAAACATATATCTTGTTTTTCGTAAACATCGCTGAACACACTTAGCCACAGATACGAATACAGGATTTACACATTATAAACAAGCCATGTAAAAAATCTAGTTTTTTATATACCTGTTAAAATTGCACAGTTAATTTATAAATAAACATTTTACTAGTTTAAGCTAATTTACATTTATTTTCTATGTAATAAAGACAAATCTCTTGTCAGTGTGTGTGATGACTAATAATGCCTCTGGTCAACTTGAAATCTTTGATACTGTAGTTATATTGCAATCTTTGGCTTGTTTATAATGTGTAAATCCTGTATTCGTATCTGTGGCTAAGTGTGTTCAGCGATGTTTACGAAAAACAAGATATATGTTTCCAACAGTGCCTCATAAAAGTAATATACATCTAGTGAAAGTTTTAACTTGTGAAAGTTGTGAAAAACAAGACACAATGGTTTCAAAAATACGTCCTAAAAGAGATATATATATACCTGCAGAAAGATTTATCTGTAAGTAACACCTCAAAACGTAAATTAAACTGTAAATATTTCATGTAACTGTACCACATGTAGTGATTATTTGTTCTTATACGTTAAACATAAATTATGCTGTAAATATTTCGTGTTACTGTACCACATGTAGCGATTATTTGTTCTCGTTTCTGTCTAGCCACAGATACTCAACCACCCACACAATGGTTACAAAAAAGCACTAAATGTATATACCATCTGATGATGAGTTGCTAGGCAGCTCGAAACCGGTCATGGTTAAATAAAATACATCTACATAAAAGGCGACTGGTTGCAGTAATTTCTGAAAACCTTTTCACACCACAGTCGCAGTGTTCCACATCCACAATGGATAAAAGTCTTACTCCTGTGAAGAGTTCTTATGTCCTTCCAGCTGACAAACATCTGAGTCTTCACCTGTCACCTGCAAAGGCTCTAAGAAATCAAACAAAGTCAAACCATCTTCCCCTTCCCAAGTCGGAAGTCCTCTTGAATGGTGTCGCTGCGTGATACGCTCACCCAGCCGCCCTGCGTTTCGTCAGTGCGCCCCGCCTACCATTTTTCTGCCCTGAAATCCACATGCTCACCCAGTGAGAATGCTGACACCTCTGTATGTCTTGCGGAACAGGATCTTCTGGCCTCTGCACCCTGTAGCAGTGAGTCTTCAAAGGCTGGCACTAGGCAGCTGCTGAGGTGACTACCCTTCATTTGTTCCCTCCTCCCCAATCCCCTTCTCCCGCTCTCCCCCCTCTCCCCCCCCTCTCTCCCTCTCCCTCCCCCTCTGTCTCTCCCTTGCTGTTTGTTTGTGTGTGTGTGTGTGTGTGTGTGTGTGTGTGTGTGTTTGTGTTTGTGTTTGTGTTTGTGGATGGGGGGGAGGGGACACCTATTACCTTCTCAGGGTCTCAACTACACAGTAAGTGTGATTACTATTACTCCTTACATTGTTTGTATCAAAATAAGAATTAACTTGAGATAATTGTAAAATTACAAGACTGTCTGATCAATGCTTACCTTGAGGAAGTATTATTAAAGTACTACTAATAGACACATTAAAAAATTAGTATTACTCACCTTTTGGAAATTATTATTCCTTCATCTGGCAGGAAAAGAGGGACAGGTTTTGGCAAGGGAAGGGGTAGGTCACTCAAGCAGCCAACAGGAACACAGCTGTAGTGAGCACAAAGAAAACAGTATATTTTAACCAGGGACCTGAGTACCCTGCACTCCTTCCCAAACGTATAACTCTTTCCTTCCAGAGGAAGTAAGTAACAGTTCTTGAAGCTAGGTAATAGCCTGTCACACTTTTCAATTATTCCATTGTTTGTAATGTAACATGTTATATAATTTATATCTTTTGATATGTCTTTTTTTCTCTTCAGTGTTTCCTCTCTTTAATATTTAGATGCCTAATGTTTGCATTTCTTCTTCGCAGGAAGAGTAACCAACCTAAGACGTGTAACATATGTTGTTCTGGATGAAGCCGATAGAATGTTCGACATGGGGTTTGAACCTCAGGTACTTATTATTTATGGTGTTAAATACAAGAGTATTAAATCAAAAGGAGATTAAGAATCTGGAATATCTATAAATTTCGTGTAGCCTAATTCAGGAATGCATTTAGACTGCATTTTAAAACAGTTTATTTCTTTGTTACAATAAATAAGCTTTTGCAGTTCCCATCATCTTTTCAGTTTCAAAGTTTTGGTGACACAGGAGCAGCAACTTTTTTAATATTTTGTGAAATGTTTGCTAAGAAATTTGTTGCAGTATTTATGTACTGCAACTGTGACAGATTTGTTACTAAGCATTTCATGAAATATTTTGCAGTGTAAATTGATAGTGAAAAACGCTTGAGTTATTACTTCCATATTATTTGCATGATCTGACTGGATGAAGAGAGATAGTTTCCATTATTGGTTTACCTGTTTGTATGATGCTGTGTCAGTATTGTAGATGAATTTACCGGCTATTGCTTGTTACTGTAAACAAAACTGAACTAAAAGTGTCATCAACCGGAAGGTTGGTTTGAACGCCAATTTGCTTTACTAGTCATCATTGTATTGGTGGGGGTATGCCCTTGCCTCTCCTTCATCATTGAAATGACTTACAGAGCCTCTTACAGGGTGACATATACAAATCATTGCCTGAGGTAACAGGAAAAAAAAGGATGCATTGATATCTCCTAAGTTATAATCATCATCCTCTAATCTCCTAAGTTATAATCATCATCCTCTATAAAGTTTCAGTCCCTGGCTGGATCTTTTTGGGATATAAGCCTCTCCATCCTTCCCTTCCTTCCACCATGTTTCTCTCTCCAGTTTTCTGTCTTCTCCTCTCATTGTCACACATTCCTTCTATCCAGCGATCCATTCGTCTGTCGATATCCCTCTAGGTCTCGTGCCTCCTACCATCAGTTCGTGAGCCTGTCTCAGTGTCTTTCTAGTTCCCATTCTTTTAACATGCTCATACCATCATAACCTTGTCTTTTCTATGCTCTCTTACGAAGACTTGTCTTTTACAATTTCTCTCAACGTCACCTTCCTTACTCTTCTTTCTTTGAAATTTTGTCCCACAAGCCTGTATTCTGCCCTGCCTTTTCGTTATTACACACATTTCTGAAGCATGTGTGGGTATTGTAGCATAATGTGCTTGCTTTTGGGTGGTACATCCTTCCTCCAAACCTAGCTTCTTACACGCTGCAGGGTTCCGTGCACTTGCCTTTCCTTCCCCTTTCAGTAATCTCTTTATCATTCCTGCCATTGTCTTCATTATACCCCCTAGTACTTGCTCTCTAATTATATCAATCACCACTCACATCTTATCCCTTCACACTTGTTTGCATAAATTTCAATCCATACTGTTCCACTGCGTCCCCCCATATATTTAGCCTTTCTTATACCTTGTCCCTTTCCATTTCCTCACACCATTAAATCATCTATCTGGGAATAGTGCACTCCATTGCTTCAGCCCATTTTTATGTTCTAACCAGTCTGCCTTTCCTTCTCCTACTTTTACACAGCTCGCACTTCCTTCTTACACTCCCTTTATTCTTTTCATAGTCAGCCTTTTAATTCTTCTTTTTTGAAAGGTTTCCCAGATCATGCTTTTTTCACAGTATTGTGTGCTTTCCACACACACACACACACACACACACACACACACACACACACACACACGCGCACGCGCAGAAGCAGATGCAGAAAAGCAAGTCATCAACATGACCACAGTGTCCGGGTAGGGAGGACGATAAAAAGCTGCTTGTGGGAATGTACATAGACGAGGTGGAGAGGGGGTAGGGCAGCTAGGTGCAGTTGATAGCTTTGACAGAGAGCAGGGGAGGGGGGGGGGGATAGCAGAAAAGGAGAGAAGTGGGTGCATATTGGAATAGAGGCTGTGTAGTGCTGGAATGGGAACAGGGAAGGGCCTAGATAGGTAAAGCCGTCGACACACGGACCGTGCATCCAAACGTTGAGTGTTGAGCATGCCGAGTTTCTGACGTCATGTCGTGGAGTAGCACGCTCGGGAGTCTTTCCGAACGTGCAGAGCAATATCTGGCATGTCAGATATTCTGAGCGTGCATCTGAGCGTTGACCAATGAGATGGCACAACGCCACCTACGTCACAAGCGCGCCGTCTCCCTTCAGTACAGAGTTGTGAGGCACCATATTTTCATTCATTTCAAGCCTATATGTATATATGCCGTTTCTGAGAACCAGCAAATTGAGAATCACTGGAAAATCCGTTGTTAACTGTGTAATTCGTTCCAATAAAATAATGAGAAACATTATATACGTGACAAAAGAATTATTGTAACTTGCGTATTATGAGAAGAGGCTGTTTGAAGGCAGCGACACACTGAAGATCCTCCCAAAACGCATTGTTCTTGGTACAGTTTGTTATAATTAAATTTCAATTAGTAACATATCTACGTTAAAGGTTTTCAGCAAGGGGTAACATAATATGAGTAGATGCAATAGGTGTATTGTTGGTTTAGCGTAATGAATAGTGTCGCTGTCATATGGTGCATTGTTTGTGGGGGCGGTGGTTCATGTCTTGACACTCCCAAATTTTTTTTTCCTAACATTCGCATTTTTTTTAGGTTCTGATACTTTATTGTTAGTGTAATATAAGTATATTCTACAATATCTGATGTTATGTAAATATAAGTTCACCTTTTTTTGAGTGGTGACTGATTGTCTTAATCCACAGGACAGCTTGTGCTACTTGCATAAAGATAATTTGCTCTTTTTCTTTTACGCTTCGTAATCCACATGTTGCAAAGATTCTGCAACTGGGTAGGAACAGTGATCAAGTATGACTGACCTTGGGGTTTTACTAAAATGTGGGAATGATGAAATAATGTTTATCTTATGCACAGAAGTATTCCAATTTGTAACGCACTGTTTGTAATGGTACTTTTATAAGCCTGTGTCCTTATTGATTGGACATGGTACTTTCCTTTTCGAGGATGATTGAGGAAATGTACATATAATAGAGCTAATGTGGGAATTTTACGCGCGCCCGTTGAGTTGTTTGTTGTTGTGGTCTTCAGTCCTGAGACTGGTTTGTTGCAGCTCTCCATGCTACGCTATCCTGTGCAAGCTTCTTCATCTACCAGTACTTACTGCAACCTACATCCTTCTGAATCTGCTTAGTGTATTCATCTCTTGGTCTCCCTCTACGATTTTTCCCTCCACGCTGCCCTCCAATGCTAAATTTATGATCACTTGATGCCTCAGAACATGCCCTACCAACCGGTCCCTTCTTCTTGTCAAGTTGTGCCAAAAACTCCTCTTCTCCCCAATTCTATTCAGTACCTCCTCATTAGTTATGTGATCTACCCATCTAATCTTCAGCATTCTTCTGTAGCACCACATTTCAAAAGCTTCTATTCTCTTCTTATCCAAACTATTTATCGTCCATGTTTCACTTCCATACGTGGCTACACTCCATACAAATACTTTCAGAAACAACTTCCTGACACTTAAATCTATACTCGATGTTAACAAATTTCTCTTCTTCAGAAACGCTTTCCTTGCCATTGCCAGTTTACATTTTATATCTTCTCTACTTCAACCATCATCAGTTATTTTGCTCCCCAATTGGCAAAACTCCTTTACTACTTTAAGTGTAATCTAATCTAATTCCCTCAGCATCACCCGACTTAATTCGACTACATTCCATTATCCTCATTTTGCTTTTGTTGATGTTCATCTTATACCCTCCTTTCAAAACACTGTCCATTCCATTCAACTGCTCTTCCAAGTTCTTTGCTGTCTCTGACAGAATTACAATGACATCGGCGAACCTCAAAATTTGTATTTCTTCTCCATGGATTTTAATACCTACTCCGAATTTTTCTTTTGTTTCCTTTACTGCTTGCTCAATATACAGATTGAATAGCATCGGGGAAAGGCTACAACCCTGTCTCACTCCCTTCCCAACCACTGCTTCCCTTTCATGCCCCTCGACTGTTATAACTGCCACCTGGTTTCTGTACAAATTGTAAATAGCCTTTCGCTCCCTGTATTTTACCCCTGCCACCTTTAGAATTTGAAAGAGAGTATTGCAGTCAACTTTGTCAAAAGCTTTCTCTAAGTCTACAAATGTTAGAATCGTAGGTTTGCCTTTCCTTAATCTTTCTTCTAGGATAAGTTGTAAGGTCAGCATTGCCTCACGTGTTCCAATATTTCTACGGAATCCAAACTGATCTTTACTGAGGTCGGCTTCTACCAGTTTTTCCATTCGTCTGTAAAGAATTCGTGTAAGTATTTTGCATCCGTGACTTATTAAACTGATAGTTCGGTAATTTTCACATCTGTCAACACCTGCTTTCTTTGGGATTGGAATTATTATATTCTTCTTGAAGTCTGAGGGTATTTCACCTGTCTCATACATCTTACTCTCCAGATGGTAGAGTTTTGTCAGGACTGGCTCTCCCAAGGCTGTCAGTAGTTCTAATGGAATGTTGTCTACTCCCGGGGCCTTTTTTCGACTCAGGTCTTTCAGTGCTCTGTCAAACTCCTCACGCAGTATCGTATTTCCCATTTCATCTTCATCTACATTCTCTCCCATTTCCATAATATTGTCCTCAAGTACATCACCCTTGTATAGACCCTCTACATACTCCTTCCACCTTTCTGCTTTCCCTTCTTTGCTTAGAACTGGGTTTCCATCTGAGCTCTTGATATTCATACAAGTGGTTCTCTTTTCTCCAAAGGTCTCTTTAATATTCCTGTAGGCAGTATCTATCTTACCCCTAGTGAGATAAGCCTCTACATCCTTACATTTGCCCTCTAGCCATCCCTGCTTAGCCATTTTGCACTTACTGTTGATCTCATTTTTGAGGTGTTTGTATTCCTTTTTGCCTGCTTCATTTACTGCATTTTTATATCTTCTTCTTTCATCAGTTAAATTAAGTATTTCTTCTGTTACCCAAGGATTTCTACTAGCCCTCGTCTTTTTACCTACTTGATCCTCTGCTGCCTTCACTACTTCATCCCTCAGAGCTACCCATTCTTCTTCTACTGTATTTCTTTCCCCCATTCCTGTCAATTGTTCCGTTATGGCCTCCCTGAAACTCTGTACAACCTCTGGTTTAGTCAGTTTATCCAGGTCCCATCTCCTTAAATTCCCACCTTTTTGCAGTTTCTTCAGTTTTAATCTACGGTTCATAACCAATAGATTGTGGTCAGAGTCCACATCTGCCCCTGGAAATGTCTTACAATTTAAAACCTGGTTCCTAAATCTCTGTCTTACCATTATATAATCTATCTGATACCTTCTAGTATCTCCAGGATTCTTCCATGTTTACAACCTTCTTTTATGATTCTTGAACCAAGTGTTAACTATGATTAAGTTATGCTCTGCGCAAAATTCTACCAGATGGCTTCCTCTTTCATTTCTTACCCCCAATCCATATTCACCTACTATATGTTTCCTTCTCTCCCTTTTCCTACTCTCGAATTTCAGTCACCCATGACTATTAAATTTTCGTCTCCCTTCACTACCTGAATAATTTCTTTTATCTCATCATACATTTCATCAATTTCTTCATCATCTGCAGAGCCCATTGAGTAAACTGTGTGATTTATGAGCTAGAGTGCCGCTTGAGTGCGTTGCGATCGCGTATACCACGTTGGGGCTCACATACCGTATGCACAAGTCCCATCGTTCCTGACCGTTCAGCAGAACGTTGAACTTGGCACACTCAACATTAACGTTCGCTAGCATGGTCCGTGTGCCGACGGCTAAAGGACAATGACTAACAAAGGTTGAGGTCAGGAGGGTTATAGGAACATAGGATACATTGCTGGGAGAGTTCCCACCTGCGCATTCCAGAAAAGCTGGTGTTGGTGGGAAGGATCCAGATGCCACAGGCTGTGAAGCAGTCATTGAAATGAAGAACGTCATGTTGAACACTGTGCTCAGTAACTGAGTGGTCCAGCTGTTCCTTGGCCATAGTTTGTTGGTGGCCATTCATGTGGACAGACAGCTTGTTGGTTGTCATGTCAACATAGAATGCAGCATAGGGTTGCAGCTTAGCTTGTAGATAACAGGACTGGTTACACAGGTAGCCCTGCCTTTGTTGGGATAGGTGATGCCTGTGACTGGACTGGAGTAGGTGGTGCTGGGAGGATGTATAGGACAGTTCTTGCACCTATGTCTGTTACAGGGATATGAGCTATGAGGCAAGGGGTAGGGAGCAGGGGTTGTGTAGGGATGGACAAGGATATTGCGTAGGTTCGACGGGTGGTGGAATACCAGTGTGGGAGGGCTTGGAAGGATAATGGGTTGGACATTCCTCACTTCAGGGCATGACAAAAGGTAGCCAAAACCCTGGTGGAGAATGTGATTCAGTTGCTCCAGTCCTGGGTGGTACTGAGTCGTGAGGGGACTATTCCTCTGTGGCCAGACAGTGGGTCTTTGGGAGGTGGTAGGTGACTAAGATCTGTTTTTGTACAAGGTTAGGAGGGTAATTACAGTTTCTGAAGGCCTCAGTGAAACCCTCAGAATATTTCGAGAGGAACCGCTTATCGCTACAGATGCAAAGGCCGCAAGTGTCTGGGCTTTATGGAAGGGATGTTGTGGTATAGTATGGAATGGGTGACAGCTGTCAAATTGCTGCGGTTGGTAGGTTTGGTGTGGATGGAAGTACTGATGTAGCCATCTTTGAAGTGGTGCAGTCATGCTGCTAGGTAAGCCTTGCGGTTCAAAACAGCAGTGGTGAACCCAATGTCAGCAGGTATAAGGTAAGCATCAGTTTTTAGATGTTGGATTGTGGTTCTTTCTGCAGATGTGAGGTTAGTTTGCATATTAAGGTATTTTGGGAATGATAGTGAGGCAAGCTTCAAGGTTAAGAAGTTCTGGAAAGTTAACAGGGAGTGATCTGGGGACAGTGGAGATGGATCATAGTTGGATTGAGGAGTGAACTGACAAGGGAATGGTTCAGTAAGACATGTCAAAACCTACCCTCAAATTTTTTACACAGGAAGAAGACAACAAAAGGGGTGCACTGCCAAAATTTTAGCTGCTAAGAGGCATTGCAAGTATTTTGTAAAAAATGCTAAAGTTACATATTTTTTTCCTCACAAAGAACAGCTTACAACAGCAGTTTGTACAGCCCTGCCCGCCTAATGCATGACTCGGCCAATCGCTTATGCAGTGCCGCTAGCAAATTATCCAGAGTTCACAGACACCAATTTTAAGCACCTAAAACCTTGTTTACAATGGAGGGAATGGAAGCGAACACATGCAAATGAACATTTGCAAGAAAATTCACCACCATTCGCTTGTATATGGGTAGAATTGTTTATACTAGGAGGAACGGAAGAGAACACGAGGTAGCAAACATTGCCTATGAACACTGTGTTATTAGTTTTTAGTTTTTGGATCTTAGGATACAACTCAGTCTTGTTAGAGCCACAATGCTAAACTTTGCTATTCACTGAGGATATAATTTGCATGGTGAGTGCACTGTTCCTGACTGAGTATGCAAAATAGTGCCGGGAAGGAAGGATTTAAGTGTGTCAGTCTGTATGGAAGTGTGACATGCATGGAGATCGTAAAGTTTACACAGAATTGCATCCCTATCTCTCCTTAGCACTGGTCTAAAATTTCCCTTGTATATCATCTGCCATTTTTCCATGGCTTCTCATCGCCGTTGAAGGGAAATTTATAAACAGAACACTAAATACTGACGTCAAACATCAACTCGGGAGATGACAAAGCTAGTGTTTCCACTATGAATGTAGGGTCTAATGGCCATACTGTAAATTATTTTTTTTCTAAAACAAAAATGTTCTAGTGGCAAAGCACATGCTTCGTGATCCAGAGCATGCGGGATCAAATTTCATTCCAACCACAACTTTTTCACTATGATTTTTAACTGAGCATTCACTTCTCACAGATGTTGGAGTGGTTCGGATTCCACATTAAACTGCAGGGCTCCATTTTACGATTAGGTAACTGAGGAAGGAGACCTGCAAGAGGCCTACGGGTTAAATCAGACAGATTTCTCTTTTGCTTGTGCTAGTTAACTTGTTTGCTCCAATGGAAACCTGGATTAAACTATACAAACATTTTTTTAATAACTTCATATCAACAGTTCATTTCTTGCACATGAAATTCTGATAAAAGTGGCTAACACAGGAAAAAAATCATGGCAGTGTTTGATGTCACAGATGACTTCCATCAGTGAGATCATTCCAATATTAAGTTCACGATGGAAGTTGAAAAGGATGGAAAACTTCCGTTTTTAGGTGTCTTGGTCTACAGGAGGGATGATGGGACATTAGGACATAGTGTTTATCTGACAATCGGATCCGTCATGCTCTACAGATTGGACCTTCGCAGGAATCAACAGAAGATACAAGCAAATTGATGGCCATCCTACCTTTTATAGGGAGCGTATCTTCAAAAATAAGAAGAATTTTAAAGAAATTTGATGTTAAAAGTGTGTTCCATCTGCCAGCTAAGACCAGAGCTCTGCTAGGCTCAGTGAAGGGTGATCTGGATTTGAGAAAGCCTGGGGTCTACAAGATTCCCTGCCAATATGGGAAAGCCTATGTTGGACAAATGATTTGTACGATCCAGGATTGTTGCAATGGTGGAACATTGTCTTACTGAAGGCCGTAAAATATTGTATGATAAGACACAAGTGGTTGCCCCTGCACCACAGTATTGGGGCTGTGTTGTGAAAGAAGCCATTAAAATCTGGCCTGTCTGACAATATTATAAACAGAGATAAGGGTTATCCTATAAGTAAGAGTTGGAACCCTGTTCTGTCTGACATTAAGAAACAACGGTCCTTGCTTTGCTCATCAAAAGCTGTCAATAGTGTTTGATATCAGTTTATTGTTTCCGTGAGCTTTCACCACCGGTGTGCTGTTGTGCCTTGAAACAGAGGGCAGTTACGTTTGCACACGCTTGGTGGACACACGGTCGGTGTATAAACGAGCTGCCGCTGCATGTTTGATTTCAGTTCCAACGAGTTAGTGCGGTCTGTAAAAGCATCCAGTGGCCATGTTTGATCCTCTTTTGACACTTTTCTTCACCTAAATTGTTTCACATTCAGAATGTTATACTTTTTACAGGCATACATGTGCATCCACAACCAGTATTCAGTCTATCTCTGTGACAGTCATTCTGGTCAGAATTTCACTGCTGTAAACAGCTGACTTCAGTCAGCGTTCTGTCCTTAGTATCATGTGATCATTGTTACTGTTTGAAACCAAAATGAGTTCTCGGGCCTTTCCATCGATGCTTCTATGGTCAACTAATACTGTATTAACATTTTGTTTCTCCTGTCTACCATAACAGGTACTACTCTCTTTAATTAATGAGGATGGTATTTGTTGTGACTTGGCGACAGCCAAGCCACTAGGAGGAAGCCGAAAGGCACACGTTTAAGCTCACGCAGGCTAGCGTGAGGTCTGGAACAGGTAAAGTAATTAGACTAGCAAGAAAAGTACGTAGCTGCCGGAATACTTAACTTTAATTCATAATTGGTGAACATCGGTCTGACGGTATGTGCGTCACAAGATAACTAGCAAATGATAATGGCATCTTGCTAGGTCGTAGCAGATGACGTAGGTGAAGGCTATGCTAACTATCGTCTCGGCAAATGAGAGCGTAATTTGTCAGTGAACCATCGCTAGCAAAGTCGGCTGTACAACTGGGGCGAGTGCTAGGAAGTCTCTCTAGACCTGCCGTGTGGCGGCGCTCGGTCTGCAATCACTGATAGTGACGACACGCGGGTCCGACGTATACTAACGGACCGCAGCCGATTTAAAGGCTACCACCTAGCAAGTGTGGTGTCTGGCGGTGACACCACATTCCTCCTCCGCAAATCGGCGTACGGTTGTGTTATAAGGCTTCTGCCCGCCGTGGGGAGGACCCCATGTTGACGTATGCGACGAGGTGGGGAGCCTAACAACAGGCGAGGCTGTGCCACCCGCACCCTGCCATTCGGTCCGAGGGGAGCTAGGAAACGCCTGAAAACCTAGTCCAGGGTGCATGCCAACATGCGGTGTATGCGCCCGTAGAGAGACAGGAGGGGCCGAAGGGTCGACCTCCATCGGGTTGGGGCACCCGACGGGCGAAGACGCCATGTGGTCCGGAGCGGGCAAAACTGCCAAGTCGGAGGACAGCTGGTCACGGGAAGCGATCGACGGCGCATGACCCAGGGAGGCACCCGGCGGTTGCAGTGACGCGTCCACTGCGGGCGTCCCCGGCGGGAGAACAGGTGGCGGTGCGTCGCCATGGGGCAAAATGGAAGGCAGCGTCGGTAACACCCGGGGATGACGCGAGCCAGTAGATGGGTCCCCAGGGCGCTGACCGGACGGCACCGTCGCTGAAAGCAGACGGGGAGCGGCAGAACCCATGCAACGACAGAGGTGCAGCTGATTGAGATGCCGACGCACCTCACCAGAGGCCCCCAAAACAAGATACATAGCGCGGCCGAGGCAGCGAAGAATGCGCCCTGCGAGCCAACGCCGTGAACCACGATAGTTGCGATAGTATACAACGTCGCCTGGGGCAAAAGCAGGTGTCTGCCGCTGCACAGTAACCTGATGCGGCGGATGTAGCAAAGACATCAAGGTGCGATGAGGGCGACCGTGGAGCAACTCAGCCGGCGAGCGACCATCTCGGGGCTGAGAGCGATACCAGGACAAAAAGAGCAATAACGCGTCCTCCCGAGAATGTGACTCTTGCAACTTCAACATCTGGGACTTGAAAGTCCTGACCAATCGTTCAGCGGCACCGTTTGACTGTGGCGAAAACGGCGCAGACGTCAGATGTTGAATACCATTGGCCTTGCAGAATGACTGAAATTCTGTGGACATGAATTGTGGGCCATTGTTGGAAACAATAGTCTGTGGAAGACCTTCAATGCAAAAGATAGCGGATAAAGCTTGGATGGTGGCAGATGACATCGTGGAAGACATCCGGACAACAAAAGGAAAATTACTGAATGAATCTACCACAACCAACCATCGAGCATTCCAGAATGGACCAGCAAAATCGATGTGTAAGCATTGCCAAGGGGTAGTGGCTTTCGGCCATGCAAAGAATGTCCGCGGCGGCGCAGATTGTTGTTCGGCACACGCCATGCAAGAAGAGCACATATTCGTAATCGCAGCATCGATTCCGAACCAAGTACAGTGCTGACGAGCAAGTTGTTTCGTTCGCACTATACCCCAGTGTCCTTGGTGGAGAAGCCGTAAGACAGAGGACTGTAACGAACGTGGGACCACGACCCTGGACTGATCATTATCAGAACGCAACAGCAAAACACCATGTCGAACAAAGTCTCTCCTTGTGAGCAAAAAATCGACGAACCAACGGATCCTCGATCCGTGACTTTGACAAGGGCCATTGCGTAGCAACAAAGCGCAGAACGGTAGCAAGGACAGGGTCGGCAGCTGTGGCCGTAACTACACGACGAAAATCGATCAGAAACGATTCGACCACGTCATTGGTTTCCACATCAATGAACATGCAAGCAAGTTCGGAGGAATCGAATGCACTATCCGCAGCAACAGGCAAATGGGACAACGCATCGGCATTTCCGTGCTTAGCAGTGGACCGATACAAGATATCTTAGCAGTACTGCGAGAGGAAAATATACCAGCAAATGAATTTCTGCGCTGTACGTGGAGGTACAGGCTTGTTCGGATGAAAAAGCGATGTCAAAGGTTTGTGGTCTGTGATGATGGTAAAGTGACGACCATACAAGAAATCATGAAACTTAGTAACACCAAATACGAGAGCCAAAGCTTCTTTCTCGATCTGTGAATAATTTCTTTGCGCAGACGAGAGCAATTTGGACGCAAAGGCAATAGGGCGATCGTGCGAACCATCTTTGTGCGCAAGCACAGCACCGATCCCGAAATCCGATGCATCCACCATCAACAAAAGGGGCTTCCGGGGATCGAATGGCGTAAGGCAAGTATTGGAAAGCAACGCCGATTTCAACTGGCGAAAGGCGCATTCGCATTCCGTCGTCCAGACGAACGGAACACCTTTACGGCGTAAGCGATGAAGCGGAGCTGAAATGGAAGAGGCGTGGCGCTCATAGCGATGATAATAATTTATTTTTCCCAGCACACTCTGTAGCTGCTTCAAATTCTGCGGCGAAGGCAAGTCTTGTATGGCACGGAGGTGCTCGGGACTGGGATGTATGCCTTGGGCATTGAGTACATGGCCCAGATGTGGTAAGTCACGAGCAAAAAACACACATTTGTCCTTCCGCGAGCGAAGACCATTTTGGCTCAAGACCTGAAATAATGTTCTGAGATTGGCTAAATGTTCTTCTTCTGTCTTTCCGGAGATCACAATATCATCCAGATGGTTTGCTGCAGTAGGAACCGACGCACAAACAGTTTGTAGATATTGCTGAAACAAAGCAGGGGCGGATGCACACCCGAATGGCAGTCGTTTGAATCAGTACAAACCAAGATGCGTGTTAACCACTAAAACGCGCTGGGATTCTTCGTCCACCGGTATTTGCTAGTACAGTTTGTCAAAAAGATCTTCTGGGTGGGGTAAAGGAAAAGTTGCAATCACTAGTTGTGGATTCACTGTAGCTTTGAAGTCAACACAAAGTCTCAATTTTCCGGAAGGTTTTTGCAAAATTACTAACGGTGACGCCCAGAGAGAAGCCTGCGCACGTTCAATCACACCTTGTGATTCCAAATCATGTAATGTTCGTGTGACCTCATCACGCAATGCGTGGGGAACATTGCGCGCTCTGAAAAATTTCGGTTGCGCGTTGACTTTCAGTTCCAAATGTGCTTTATAGTTCTTAGCGCAACCAAGGCCCGGTGCAAAAATGTCTGCAAACTCTTCACATAGACGAGAAACACTGTCTGAAGGCACAATCTGGTTCACCGATAGGACCTGATTGACTATAGACAAGTTAAACAACTGAAATAAATCGAAACCAAACAAGTTCACTGCAGAAGAAGAATGCAGGACGTACAATGACACAAGTTTTGTTTGTCCCTTGTATGTTGCAAGAAGGCTGCACTGTCCTAACACAGGGATTGCTTGTCCTGAATAACTATTTAACTTAACATTTGCGGCATGCTACGGAGGTGTGCCCCGCTGTTTGTACGTGTCTTGATTGATCAAGGAAACTGCAGCTCCGGTATCGAGCTGGAATGGTATCACATCGCCATTAATGTCCAAGTCTACAAAAAGTTTACTGTCCTGCTGACGACAAGAGCGACTGTCTTGTGCAATATGAACTAACACTGGTACTGAATAACTTGCGACTTGACGGGATTTCCGGCAATGTCGACGCACACTATTTGTGGGACGAACACAGTCACTGTTAGAAAGAGTGGCACTGGGCGGAGTGGAATGAACTACATGAATTGCCATGGGCGAAGGTTCACGAGCCTGAGTATTCTTGGTTCGATTCCGATTCCGGCGCGAAGCAAGGGGCCTGGAATGGTTGTGAGTGTCTGATCTGAGCTTTTTCTGGCAAACACTTTGAACATGTCCCTTTTTATTACAGAAAAAGCAATTCTCACGCGAATGTCTAGTAGCACACTGCGGGCATGATTTTAGCACTGCATTTGCTTGCTTGCGTGAGACACGTGGCTGAGGTCTTGGCGGCTTTGGCGCGGCCGGGCGCGAGGACTGTTTACTGTTCCGTGCAGCTCGCCCGGCAGGCCGGTTAATGTGACACACGGCTGGTGAAATTTCAAATGATTCCCGAGCAAAGTCAAGTGTGTCCTGCCGATCCAATATGTCTATCACTTGTTGAAGGGAGGGATTGACTAGTTTCAAAATCTGTTTCCATATACGAACATCAGAAACATTCTGTGCAATTGCATCACATACCATAGTATCTGAATAAGGGAGTCCACATTGACACTCAAAAGCACAATCCCTAGTAAGGCCTTGCAAGGTTGCAACCCACTCTCTATTAGTCTGACCGTCCATACGTTTTGTACGAAAGAACGTATACCATTTGGCAACTGCATTGACTGATTCTTTGAAATATGCATCTAATGCAGACAAAATTTCTTCGTAGGACAGAGTTGCTACGTCACGTCGGGGAAACAATTTGACTATCACATGGTATGTGGACACGCCAATGCACGATAATAAGAAAGGGTGCCGCTCGTTACCTTGAATTCTGTAGGCGGCGAGATGGAATCCAAATTGGCGTGACCACTCCGTCCAGCTTTCCAGTGCCGCATCAAAAGGACAAAATGGTGGTGCAACTGCGTGGTGTGGCTGCGGTAGCGGTGGAGCGGTGGCTGCCGCATTGTTTTGCATTGCACACTGACCCTGGACGAGCTGTCCAAGGGCATCCAACAAGGCCTGCGTCTGCTGGTTCTGTAAGCGATAAAATTCGGACAGTACATCTGGAGATTGTGGCGAAGCCATGACACAAGTAAATCAGGGCAAATACGAACGCAAAATCCTCGTCGTCATATGTTGTGAATTGGCAGGAGCCAATTCACGGGGTTTGGAGGAAGCCGAAAGGCGCGCGTTTAAGCTCACGCAGGCTGGCGTGAGGTCTGGAACAGGTAAAGTAATTATACTAGCAAGAAAAGTACGTAGCTGCCGGAATACTTAACTTTTATTCATAATTGATGAACATCGGTCTGACGGTACATGCATCACAAGATAACTAGCAAATGATAATGGCGCCTTGCTAGGTCGTAGCAAATGACGTAGCTGAAGGCTATGCTAGTATTCTTTCCTGTTTGATCCAGTGGGGGGGGGAGAGGGGGGGGGGGGATTTCTTTAACCTAAAAACCCATATGTGCACACCACATGTTCTCCACTATGCTAGTTGCTGTGTCCTGCTTATAGTGCTTTTCTGGCCTATTAAAGGGGGTTTAACAATTCTCGACCCTATAGCAGAGGTTGGGAAATGTACTTTCAAGATTGTCACAGAATCATCAGAGTTCCTGGTTTAAGCCTTCCAGTCAGCTCTGCACCAGAAAACCGCACTCAGTTCTAGGAACAATTTAGTAAAACACTAGCTGTGCTTCCTCCCCATGTGTGAAGCTGACTGCCTTCAACATAAGCTGCTAGCTGCCTTTAGGAACCAAGGATGCCCTCTGAACCCAGGCTGTAGGCATTGTTTGTGCTGACATGAATCATGATTTGTAGCTGGGTGCACCCCGTATGCTCCATCATTACTGGTAGTCTCCACACCATGGACAGTGGCCTTCCTTCCCAACTTGCTTGTTATTTCCTTAAGGAGCTCCGTCATCTGCCTAACTTTGGAACTCCCGGTGAGAACCCCCTCTGTGTTTGACCCCAGACCCAACGGACATGGTGCCTTGTGCTGCCTCAGATGTACTTTCAGCAGTGGACAATACCACAGACCTATTTTTAAGGTGTAAGGGAGTAGCCATGTAGCCATACCTATTTACATATTTTCTTCTTCCGCCCAGAGATTCATGCCCTGCCAGTGTTCTCCATTCACCATCAGATGAGTGTTAATCGGCCAGGATGAGCGAATTGGAAAATGCTGCAACATCAGGGACCCAAGACGAAGCTCCTAGGTACCAGAGGTGCCAAAGAATTTGTCTCAAGGTGCCCTAATGCCACTGCAGCCCATAGCAGCATCCTGAAGCCTGTTGACCGTGGCTGCTTATGGACAATGGCCAATTCCCCCCCCCCCCCTCCCCCCAATCCCCCACCCATGTCTATTTACAACGGGCGCAGTCCCCATCCAGCTTCAATCAGTGTTCATCTATACCACAAGGAATATAACACTAATCCAGGCAGTCTTTGAATGCAATCTAAGTATTTCTGCTATGCTACTTCTGATTAATACTAAACTACAAAGTAAGCTTATGCAATACAAATGTACTAACATTTACACAAAACTTAATAGTGAGGTAGTGTACCATTCTAGGCAACCCAGTAAAATACACAGACAAAATTCACTTCTTTCAGAAGCACATGAGAACAAAAACTAACTAAAATCTCATTTACAAACACAAACTGCTGCTGCTCATGGCACACCCACTCATTTATTCAGTTGTGTTTGTGTAAAATAAAAGAAAGAACAACCCCATTCAAGAAAATGACTCATTTCAAGAAATTTAATGTGGCTCTAAGTCCAAGCAATAAAAAGACTATTGAAAAATTCACGAAGTTTATATTTGCAGGCCAGAAAAAAGTTAGAATAATTTTTTTAACTATACACATGTATTAATTTTTCTTTACATGACATCTGTTCACGTTTTTTGCACATTTTTCCCTTCATGATGTATGTTATGAAAACAAATGTCTGTCATTCAACCATAGAAGAAGTTCTCCATTGCAGTAATACGACTGTCATAATTGGAGATTGTTCTCATTAGATAAATTTGTTTTGAAGACTGATTTTTTTTTTCTGTTGACAATAGAAGAAGAAACCAGTGAGGGAGAAATTATTTAATTCAATGCAGAGCATGCATTCCACCAGAAGTACAACTGCATACTGAACCTCAGGAAAGCCTCAATAGATATTGGAAGGATGGAGTCACTCTGTGAGGTGTGCTTGGAGATTACAGTTGGTTGTGCTTTACCTGTAAAAGGCCCAGATATGTTTTCGAGCTCAATTCCAGTACACTGTTCTGATTTGCCACACACACAATCAAACTACTGGTTTCCATGTCTGTGATGCATGACAAGCATATGATTTCATGCTCTACTCTGCAGGAAAGGGCCACATTTGCTAAGAGATAGAGAGTGTGGTGTGTGTAAGACAGAAATAAGATTGCTTTCATCCCAGAGGAATGGAGTGAACATAGAGAGGTAGTTGAGGGATCTACAAATCTCAAGTGGTTATTATAAAAGTGTAATATCAAGAAAGAAAACTTTGTTTTAAGAAATGTAATACAGGGTTGAATGACTTGAAGGAAAATTTCAAAATGTGACCATATAGTTAGTTAGTTACATGTTCCATAGATCATTTGAACATTTCTTTTATTGAAATGATATGGAATGAGTTAGTTTACAAGATATGTGTATATGATTAGTGTTAATATTAATAAAAACATTATCATTTTATCCCTACTCACGCAACTACTAATGAAAACAATTTTTTAAAAGCTGGATACCAGTTTTTAAGTAGAAATTCATCAATGGAATAGAAGGGGTTGTGCAGGAGAAATGATTTTAAATTACATTTTAAACTTGCTTTGGTACCTGTCAACAGACATTTTATGTTATTTGGCAAATAATCAGAAATTTTTATTGCTGCATATTGAACTGTGAGCCACTGGCAGCGTTAACAATTTGTAATAAGTCATTTTTCCCCTCTAGTGTTGCAGGTATGTACATCACTGTTCCTCTCAAATTGTCATTGATTGTTTTTGACGAATTTCATTAGTGAAAATATGTATTATGATGGTGCAGTTAAAATGCCTAGCTCCTTGAAGAGATACCTACATGATGTCCATGGATGAACACCACAAATTATTCTTGCTGCTCGCTTTTGTGCAGTCAATACTTTCTTTCTAAGTAATGAGTTATCCCAAAAAATTATTCCATACAACATTACTTAGTGGAAATACACAAAATTTGTCAAGAGGCTGATACATTTGTTTCCAAAATTGGCAGTTGTACAAAGAGCAAAAATAGCTAAACTTAATAGTTTGAGAGGCTCAGTATCACACTTCTTCCATTCCAAGTTTTCATCAATATGTACATCTAAAAATTTGGAGCATTGTACTCAACTTACTGATTCCTGCTCATGTGCTACACCAATTGTTGGTATGAATCTATTTGTTTTCTGCATAAAGTTCCAATTTTACTTGTTGAATGTTAAGTGGAAGGTGATTTACGTATATAAGGAATAGGAGTGGATCCAAACATGAACTCTGTGGGAGTCCCTTTGTTACTTTACCCCAGTCACTAAAATTTTCTGTCTTTCTGACATTGAATTATTCAGCACAACCTTTTGCATTCCACTTGTCAAGTATGACTCAAACCAGCTGTGTGAAAAGCCATCATTTCCATAAAACTTGAGTTTTTCTAAGAAAGTATCATGATCCACACAACTGAAGGCTACGGAGAGATCACAAAAAATGCCAACTGGTGATATATTATTATTTAAGGCTAGTAGTACTTGATGTGTGAATGTATAAATAGATTCTTAGTTGAGCAACGTTTCTAGAATTTAAACTGTGATATGCTAAGTAAATTGTTTCCACTTAAATATGTGACTACTTTTGAGTACATTACTGTTTTGAATATTTTGGAGAAAGATGTCAGTAAGGAAACTGGATGATAATTGTCTTTACTTCGCATATCACAATTTGGGTTCCAGAAAGGTTGCTCAATTGAGAATCTATTTATACATTCACACATCAAATACTACTAGCCTTAAATAATAATATATCACAAGTTGGCATTTTTTGTGATCTCTCTATAGCTTTCAATTGTGTAGATCATGATACTTTCATACAAAAACTCAAGTTTTATGGAAATGATGGCTTGTCACCTTTCTTACAAAGTGGTTTAATAATTGCATATTTTAACCTTTCTGGAAAAATTCCCTGTGTCAGTGATGCATTGCATTTTCACCAAGGACATTACTTATTAAGGTGCAAAAACTTTTCAGAATTCTGTTTGAAATCCCATCAACCCTACAAGAGCTTTTGTTTTGTAGAATTCTTGTGATTGTACTAATTTCAATGAAGGATGTTGGTGGTACTTTTCTTGTTGCTTAAGTTTTGTGGAATGACATTTTTAATATATTCTCTTGCCTCTTCAACTGAACCATTTAATCTTGTATTTGCTGCTGCATTTAGAAAATGGTTGTTAAAAAGTACTTGCAGCTTGTGCATTATCAGTCTCTACATTGTCATTTACTGTAATTATTATTGGATCTTTTACACTGACTGGCTGTCTTATCTCACATTGGACAACATCCCGTATAGTTTTATTATATGAGTGATTTATTTCTCTCAGGACATGCATACTACTGGACATTGTAATGACTTTCCTTAAAATACTGCAGTATTTTTTGTAGTATGCTAGTAACATCAGATCTTGACTTACTCTGGCCTTTACATGAATTTTCCTCTTCCTCTTACATGAGGTTTTAATTCCCTGGGTTATTCATTGCTGACTTGTTTTTTTATTGGATCTTTTGGGTAATTTTTAAGAAAAGGAACTTTCAAATAATGTTACAAATTGACTATGGAATAAAATGAATGTGACATTAGCATCTCTTGCTACATCTACTTCATCCCATAACACCTCTTTTTGCTTACTCTTAAAACATTGTCTCTTGTTCTCATTGTAAGCCTATCTGCTTTATAGGAACTGCCTCCAGGTTGTAATGCACCATGCTGTTCGTTTCTATCAATTGTGCTTGGTGATCAGATAGTCCATTAGCAATTAGACACACACTAATTGTTGCAGCCTGAGCACTGTCTTTAAAAATGTTGTCAATCAGTGTCGTACTGTTTTACTGCAGAGGAGTTGGAAAAGTGACTATTGAAATTAGATCGAAACACACAAATAATAATTCTAGTTCATTTATCCTGTCCGTATCTTTTAAGATATCTACATTGAAATCTCAAAAAACTACCAACTTTTTCATCTTGTCTGACAGGCTGCTCAGTAATGCATCTAGGTTTCTTATAAGTAGCTGAAAGTTTCCTAGAGACAATCTGTAGACTGTTACATTTATCAGAGAAGTGTTCTGCAGTAACAGCTCACAAGTACCTGCTTCTAGGTTCTGGTAAACATGAAAACTATTTATTTCGATATTTTTGAATTTGTGTTCAACTTTCACTTATGTTGCTGCTCCTCCTTTTTCCATGTAACTCTCCACAAAAATTATTGAACTCTGTAATTGCTGGTATTTAATTTCTCCATCCCTGTGGCTACATGGCATTCAAAGAGGCACAGAACATCTATCCCTTCAGAATTTTTCACAGCTTCTAACTATAAAGTAAGCTCATCTATCTTTTTTTACAACCCTCTAATGTTCTGATGAAACAAATTAATTTCACATTTCTGGAAACTGTTGCACAGATTATGGTGTTAAACTTCTCAAATTTCTTTCAATACTCCCAATCTCTAACAAGACTCTAACCTAAAAGATGTGTCCCTTTGATACAAGTAATCACAGGGGTTTGTCTTGTGTGCTTGTGGCTTCTCTCACACACTCTGCAAGGTGTTCAACTAATCTTTCCTTCGCCCTCCTATTTAGGTGCAGGTCATGATTAGTGTATCCTCATTTACCAGTTGCAGCAACGGACATGGCACAGATATGAGACTTTTTTCCAGCCAAAAATAACTTGCTCAGCTCTTTGTTCACACAGCTCACAGCTGTGTTAACCCAGGGCTGATCATGTCACTGCAAAACTTCAACAAACCCACATTAGTGCGTGCTGTTCCTGCTTCAATTTTCTCCAGGTCACCTTTAATGCTATAGTCTAAGTTGCTAGTCAAGCTTTTTCCTGGTTCTCCAGCAATAGGTTGCTTATCCTTGCCATCAAAATCTCTACACAAGGTCCCTATGTTCTCTTTCACCTGGCAAGGCTTGGCTAGATTTCGTGACACTTGTTACCTGGTATTCTATGCCTAGCTTTTCCTGCAGCAGTTAGCCTATTCCTCTCCTGTGAATGCTCCCTAGAAGCAAGACTTCTTTCTACATGACTTTTCTACCGAACTAGCCTTAAAGTCGTTGCTACAAGTCTACTGTACTGTATGTATTAAGCTCAAACACTGGTTGAAGCACTTCACCTATTTCAGGTAACAAGTTAAACTGATTGCTAACCAGAATTTGAAATGTGATTTCTTAGGTTTTCTCCTTTTGCTATTACTTGTCGTCTTTTCTCAACTCCAATTGTCTTTTACCTCTTTCAGCCTATTTAATTCAAAATATGCCATTTGTGATTCTGCCTGGATGGCACAAATCTTTTTTTCCCTTTTCCACAATTTCAGGGGGAGCAGATACCAATACCAAGTTCCCAAGTGCACCTGAAGACAGTAGAATGACTTGGATAGATTACTAAATAAAAATTTGATGTAAGAATTAACACAACTAAGATGAGCAATGAAGATTTGTGGAAAGGCAATTAGTGATTTGCTGTATGTTAGATATCAATATTCCAGAGGTTGTCAAAGATCCAAGTATGAAAGATTATTAGCAAGTTAGATGTAGTAGGTATATTGAGTGGAAAGTATTGGGATGAACTAGCAAGAAATGCAGAACTCCATCAAGCTGAAAAAAAAGTTGAAAAAGAAAGAGAAAAATCTTTCATCAGCTTCGCTGCTTAAACTTCAATCTGTAGGGCTTGATAATATTGCAGTCCAGCACCCCCAACCCCCCATCCCACCTCCCAAAAAGCTTTCCCCATCTCCTCCAGCCACTCTTCTTTGCTGCAGCGCAACATCTTTCATCTTTCTGCGAACATCAAAAGTACTCAAACTGGTGACAGAGTGCCCTGAAGCGATGTACAAGGTGTGTCTGTAGGACTAGTCATTATTCAGGGATATGGCAGGAACAATCATTGAAAGCAAAAAAAAAAAAAAAAATACATTAAACATAGGCAGTAAAATGCATACCTTAAAAGCTAATAGAACTTCTTAAATAGAAGAGTTTCACAGTAGCAGTGATGAACATGTGCTCATAGCTCATAAGTTATGCGCTTTAGTAGAGTCCATGTTTACTAGACTTTTCTGCTTCAAATGATCGTTCCTATTGTATTCCTGAATATTGACCAGTGCTCCTGTGACATCCTGTATAATGTTCCTCAGTTGAGAAAAGGTGTAAGAAACTAATGGCACTACATATGTTAACAGGGCACATAGAAAAGATGTCTTACACTCATACATGTGAAGTTCTAGCTGTAGTTATTAAATGAAGAAAAATTCATGCATCAAATATCTGTTCTGTATTATCACATTGAGTTTTCACAAGTTAATGGTATTTCTGTAGACATCATCCATGACTGATCATAAACATTTACAGATTAATTCAGTTCTTCATAAAACAATTATTACTCAATCTCCAAAAAGATGATTAGTGCTCTGGGTACACGACCTTAAACCACAACAGCTGACCACGGCCTGCTCAAAACTCATGCTTGAAAATCCTCTTGATTGACCAAATAACACAGTAGCCAACCACCATCCTGTTTCAGTTTACATAACCTGGTACTTTCCATCTTTCAGCCAATCCCAGTTACTGAACGAGGTGGGACAGTGGTTAGCACACTGGACACACGTTTGGGAGGACAACAGTTTGAAACCACTTATGGCCATCCTAATTTAGATTTTCCGTGAATTCCCTAAATCGCTTCAGGCAAATGCCGGGATGATTCCTTTGAAAGGGCATGGCTGATTTTCTTCCCCATCCTTTGCTAATCCGATGGAACCCATGACCTCACTGTTTGATCCCCTGCCCCAAAACCAACCAACCATCCCAGTTCTAAAATCAGATTACAAAATAAATACAAACTAATACATTTGAAAAAAATTTTAAGAAATCAAATTAACCTATCTTTATACTGACCTGATGGACGGGAGGAAATAGTATATTTCTGGGGTACCAAAAACTGGCTAATTTACAAATATCATGTTCCCCCATGTACGTGGCTCACATTTACATCTGTTTACTTGCTTATTTAATGATCAAGTATTTAGTTCTTCACTGACATTTACACACAACAAATTAGAATGTCATGAAGTTATTTATCAAGGAAAGATTTTGAATGTATCAAAAGTTACTTTAGATATTAAACTGAAATTCGTTCTGTCATAAACTATTATCATTACAAAAGGCTATACAAAGTTTAGTAATAATCAGTGTTTAATAATTCATAGTGATATACATAATAAGTGATATCTGTTATTTTCTGATGCACAACTTGGTTTGATGAGCTGGCTGATTCATGCGTAACACACATCACTTTCAGTGTTCGAAAGCCTTCTCTAGGACTATGAGTCATTTCGTGTGGTAAAACACCTTCTGTTAGATTCCCAGTATATTGCTAAGTTTTATCTTGTCTTCAGAATTCTGTTAGAATTATGCTGGCACAATTGTAACACTTCCCAGGGTAATAATGTACCTTTGCTTTGCTAGGTGGAGGGAAGTCAGAGTGTTTTCATTGCTTGTCCCAGTCTTTTCTTTCTGATTATTAGTGATGAAGCCAGCATTCCAGCTTCATGGCTGCATCAGTAGCACACGAAAAATTCTTTTTGCTGATATTTTTACAGCAGTTTAGCATGCTATACTGATCCTAGAGTAAAGGCAACCACTCTTGCTTTTGTTGGATGATTTATGTTAAGGATTACACCATAACTCAAACTAACCTGAATAATTTGTTTCATTTTGTGGTGACCATTTTGAAATATCATTTTCCGCTATTGTGTGGTCTCATGTACAGAAAAATTTTTTACTTACACATCTTCCAAGTAGCATAGATGCTGTCCTGTTTATGCCATGAATGACTGTTTTATCTTTTGCATTTCATAATTGTATTTACTAATACAAATTTATTTTTACATTTCTGAATTGGTGTTGCTATCTGCTGTTGTCTAACTATGCTCCATTTCTGTTCACTTGTTAATTCTCTGTTAATCTTCTGCATCACCCATTTTTTTAAATTTTTTTAACTTCCCAGTATTTTGTTGCACAGGTTCATTTCTTTCATTAGTTATTTCCCTAGTCAGCATGGCATAAAGATCCACATGGTAACCTCTTTTTGTAGATGTGTGGAAAACTAGTCTGCATGTTGCATTAAAAAAAACTTTTATTGTTGATCACATTTCCAGGTGATGAGAATAATTGAAAATATTCGACCAGATAGACAAACAGTTATGTTCAGTGCTACTTTTCCTCGACAAATGGAAGCATTGGCACGAAGAATACTCACAAAACCTGTTGAAGTTCAGGTATGTAAGACTGAGAGATCTTTGTAGCCCATTTTCAGAAATGTGTTGGCAGTTTTGTTGAGTATTTAAGTTTTGCTATTTGTTTCAGGTTGGTGGCCGCAGTATAGTGTGTCGTGATGTTGAACAGCATGTGGTGATTTTGGATGAAGAACAAAAATTCCTCAAACTGTTGGAATTACTTGGGCATTACCAAGGACAGGGCAGTGTCATTGTTTTTGTTGATAAGCAAGAAAATGCTGATGCTTTATTAAAAGATCTGATGAAGGCATCATACAACTGTATGTCATTGCATGGTGGAATTGACCAGTTTGATCGAGACTCAACTATTGTGGATTTCAAAGCAGGAAAAGTCAAACTGCTTGTAGCAACGTCAGTGGCTGCCAGAGGACTTGATGTCAAACATCTCATTCTTGTTGTTAATTATGATTGTCCAAATCATTATGAAGATTACGTACATCGTTGTGGACGAACAGGCAGGCAAGTTGATTAATTCAACATACAGTATTTGACATTTACTGAAAAGATTTGTCTTAAATTGTAGGCAGTAAATCAAAATTCTATTGTATTTACATTTTATAACATAAAGGTGGGCATTTTCGCACTTAGAGCAGGTTGTATAAAATTTGCTTACTGGAGATTAATTTTGACCTTAGTACAGGAAATGGACCCAGTTCACAAAATTGCTATATTGTGCAACACCGAACTTGGATCAAATAAAAAAGATTAAGTTTTGATCTAAATTAGCAGGAAACATGTTTTGCCACACTGCTAAGTCAAATATTGATGTGATTACCAAACTTTGACTGTAGATATTAATTGTACAGCATACACCTGCAATATTTATTATTGAAATTTTTGTATTGCAAAGGTGGAATAAAATAAGCAGAATATGGTTCGTGCTTCAGATTTTTCCACAGTTGAAACTGATTGATAGCTGCAAATCTTCCTAGGCCAGTATCCTACAGCATAAAATGTTAAAAGTTAATTGCAGTATGCAAATTGGCTTTATCCATAGCGTGATGCAACTGATTTGACTTCAAAGTCATACTGTTGTATTCTGTGACATCATGTTAGGCTGTAAGTAGAATGCTGAGCATGATGCAGATATCTTCATATTGTAGATCGTTGGCCACAGATTAGACAGCTTTCTTTGTGGATGGAAGTTTCTACATTTCACAGCTTTTAAAGCCATTTTTATTCTGTGTTTACAAAACTATTGGTGCTGAGAACAGGAGAGGTACATGACTACTTATTGACTGTAAAAGATGTTACTATTGACTGACCTACATGCACTTACGATTTCACATAAAAAACACAGCTACTGCTATCATAGCATCTTATACGCAATGTGGGCATTCAGTAGTTAAATCATCATCCTCCTGTGAACTGTAACGTTCACCCTTCAGGTCAGGGTCAGTGGGCGTCTGTGTTGAACAGATAAGGTGGTGATGTCACAAGTATTGGAGACCAACCTCCATGAGCTGGTGAGAGTTCCAGTCTTATGCCCAAAGGCATCAGTGAAGTAGTAACATTTTATTAATGTGATTGATACAATGAATAATGACTTCTTGGATGCAGTGGAAATGGGCTAGGCTTCTTGCTCAGTTGTTGGTGAGGAATGCTAGACACAGTACTCTGACAGCTCATTTAGATTGCAGCAAGTCGGGCACACTGTCTGGCACTAAGGCCGTGCAGGGTGTAGCAGCAGGGACTAGCAAGGCGGACCTAGGATGCACCTCTGTGATACAGTGGGTCTCAGTGCTCTCGAAGATGCTCACTTAGGTGGAAGCCCAGGGCTCTATCAGCACACATGGCACAGAGCAAGGAAGGTGGCACTCAGGTGCCCACACAGTGAGCAGTTGATGGCAGCTTGCAGTCAGTTGGTTTGGGCCTTCATCAGAGGAAGGCCTAGTAGGTCTGCATCTTGTATCAGTCACTTGTATCAGTCACAGATGTGACCGATGAGTAATGGAAGTGAGGAGCAGTGAAGTCCAACCACTGCCTGCAGGTAGCAGTATCATTGTTGAATTCTTCAGAAGGCAGCAAGCACCACCACATGGTTCACCAGCAGAGTTAAACTGAACTAGTGAGAGTGTCATTTTATCAGGATAGTTGATGCAGATGGAATGACCAGACACTGAGGATGAGATGTCTGAAACGGGGTATTTAAAGCCAGACATTATGTCAGTGTAGCAGATTATGTGGCCATTTGCACTTATTTCACTGGAGTGTCAGTGATTCTGTTTGCACTGTGGTGTCTGACTTACAGACAGTTTTCCCTGCTTGTGCATTTCTCAACAGTACTAGAATGCCTTGGAGCAGTGTAGCTCAGATGTTGCATGTTGATACTCTGTATTGTAGAGTTTGCATAATGACATTCTGGGTGCTGTCACACTGCTCCTTGTTGTGGCTCTGCTCGCTGTGTGGTAATGAGTTAATGAGTGTTGCCTTGCTTTTACAATGTTGGCACTCTTCACATACTCTAGATTATAATTGTGACACCCTGTCTGAATTGGACTAGGTTCTTTAAACATCTGTGTTGAGCAATTGCTTTCAAAGTTTATTAGTGCACTGGGAACAAGGTTGCTGTGCAGCAGAACATTTGACTTGCATAGAACTTAATATCAATTGCTATTCAAGCCTAGATAGCTTTTTTGTAAGAAATGTTCAATCATTATTATCTGCTTTTGAACTGGTTATAGAAAATATTTCAAAATTTTTTTTTTGCACTCTAATGCTAGGTGTCATGCCACATGAGTTACGAGTCTTCTCCAAGAATTTTTACGAGAACAGTTGTTCTCCCCTCATTACTTAAGTCTGCAATAATTTCCTTAACCTACGCTTGAAGGCCGAAAAAATTATTTCAAAATTCAGTAGTGTGGAAGTAATGTATTCATGTATTTACTTGCCACTTTTTGTTTCAATACCCCACTTCTTTATTATTTACTTCTTATCAACTTGAACAAAACAAAATTTGTTCTTTGTATTGTAACTAGGTTGTGAACCAAAAACTGCAGTTGAAATTGAGCTGGTCTGTGATATATGCTCGTCAAAGTTGATAACAGTTCATGGCTAAATAATCTGTGATCAGTGTTTATACAATGAAGAGTACTTTGTTCAGTTTAATCAGAGTTCATTTTTTGTACAGTATAAGTTGTTTGTCATTTTAGTTCATTATTGGAGCCCCTTACAATGAAGTTGTCTTTTTCTTACACTGTTTTTCGCTGTTGGGCACCACCACCCCAAGGAACTTTCACCACTGTGATAAACAGCCAACATCACATCTGCATCTAACCCCCATGACTACTATTGAGCAATAATTAACAGTGAATAGTGTAGAGGAATTATTATTGTTGTGTATTATTGTTCTGTATTATGACATTTATTGCAATGATGTCAATATTATAACAGCAGTGGCAGTAGAAAACAGTAAAAAAGAGATCATTTCAACTTATCTTGTTGTGGCATCAGTGTCTGCAGGCACCTAAATTCCATGAAAGTACTTGAAAGACTGAGGTCTGGGCTTGTTGCTATGAAAGACTGAAATACTTGTCTTAGGACTCCACTTTTTTATTATGAACTTTGCTGCCACATCCATAATGCCCATAACTCTTTTCATTATACTTTCCAATATCTTGAAATTCACACATTAACAGCAAACATGGCTATAACAAGTCTATTACATTGCCAACACAGTCCGAGTAGAAATTTAGGTGTTATTGCAGAATATAATTTGTATTAATATTTATAATTATTATTTTAAACAATTCTGTTTTAATTGAATGTAAGAATCTCTGGATGACTAACATTGTCTTCTGAGTAGATACAAAATGCTCAAATAAAGTTCAGATAGGAAAAAGGAAGCCTAATAACTGATAATAATATGGACACAACAAGCTCGCCTGAAAAAGCCGAGATATGCACAAATTTACACAAAATGATACCAGTAATTTCAGTTTAGAAAACGGGTATCGATGGATGCATTAAAGATTATGAAGCATCAATCCTGGGTCATTGCATGCAGTTCATCTAAATGTAATTACAAACATGAACAGCTATCTGACACTGAACCTGTCAGTTCAGAACTGGCAGTGATGCTATTTGTTCGAAATAAGTAGTATTATTAACAGTGACTGAGTCCTGTTTTTTAGTTTTTTGTAAGAATTGACCTGTATTGCTACAATTTGTATGTGCAACAAGTGGAGGTAAGTGTGTAGGGTGTAATCCATAGAAAGCAGATGTTTCTGGATGGTACAACTGTTCACCGCTTGTTTTTGATCAGAAGTAAATCGGATAGTGATTTACTTCAGTGTTGTCCTACCATCTGTTATGATGTTTGGTAATCACTGGTGGCCCGTCATCAGCGTGTTCTTCTCCACAGCAGTTGACCCAGGCAGTGGTCGTGAGGTTGATGGCACTGTGAATGAAACACTGGAGCCACACTTGAGAGAAGTTGGGTTTAAATTTCTATCCATCCATTTTAATTTTAAGATTTTTTTCTGCTTTTCCTAAATTACTTTTGGCAAATGCCAGGATGATTTCTTTGGAAAATAATGTTAAACATATAACTTGTTCTTCCTTTTTTCCCCAGTGGTGCCAGCTTTTCCTGAAACTAGGTACTTATCCTATACTCTTGATATAATGCATATGAGAAGCTCAGTGCCTGCTCAACCTCAGAGCTGGAGTACACTGGGGGTACCCGTTATCTGGCACTGGTCACATGATACATTGAATTGTTCTATTTTTTTTGTCAGCAGGAGCCCATTGTCTTCAGCATAACAGCTATTTAATTGCTAAAGAGTATATTTGAAATCAGCTACCTAATTCTTATGGAAAAGCATACTGTTTCAGTGTCCACAACAGAAGGACTTTATATCAGCATCAGATTCTCAGGCAGCAATAATATTTAACTGTGAACTGGTATGAATTACAGCTTTTGATGTTGTTTGATAGGGATTTTGAATTGTTTCTTCCAATGCTTACTGTATTCATTACACAAAATGAGTCTATAATTTCTTGGTGTTTTGTTGTTTGTGGTGCAATTTAATTGCCAAAATGATGTTACTCAAATTATAATTACTTTCGTTTAACATTTGCGTACAATTTCGTAATGTGGGAAACACGGAGTGTGATAGTACCAACCAGTTATCTTTGTCATGTATTTGTTCCACATTGCTTTACTTATTACAGGAGAGAAGCTGTATAATACTTGAGTAACCATGAATTTTTGTTTTACAGAGCTGGTAATAAAGGTTATGCATACACATTCATAACACCAGAACAGGAACGCAATGCCGGTGACATAATTCGTGCATTTGAATTGTCTCAGGTCCCTGTGCCTGACCCATTACGGATATTGTGGGACAGATACAGAGCTAGACAAGCTGCCGTAAGTATAGTTTATAAAAATAAGTAACTGCAGAGCTTAGTATTAAAGTAGGCTTGTGGACTGTAATAGCTGAGGCTGATTAGGGGGGTTAACTGTACTAACATTATGACAATCTTTTTCTTTTTCATATATTTTTCTCCTATGACCGGGTCTGTTTACAGCTCTTTATTTTTTAATTTGAGGTAATTCAGTCAACCAGTCTCTTATTGTGTTCATTGGTATCTGTGTTTTGACTTAGTCCCATGTGCTGTGTTTAAGATGTTTTAGCTGTCCTTAAAAGTAAATGCTTCCCTGTGTTTATTTCAAGGATAGGGCAGGAGAATAATAAATATAAATACATTAACAAATGACCAATATGACAGGGGTGTCTGAAATTTTCATTTTAGACATACACTTCCCCCTCTGTGACTATAAAACAGAGTAGTGTGTCTCGTGCTTTCATTCACTAAGATGCTAGTTTGTCACTAAACATTTTTGCAAATACATCCGATGTTGGCATGCATCAGCATCATCATCTTGACAGAAACTACAGACTCCCAAACCAAACAAGATGACACACTTATTAAAGCTCTGGATTGTATTCAGGAAAAGGGGGAGTTTAAATCAGAGTCCAAGTTAAGGTTTTTCATAATTTCCCTAAATCACTTGATGTGGTTGCCTAGTGGCTGTTGTGAGAGGGCCATAGGAAAATATTTTCTACTGCTGTTCATTCGTGATCTTCTTCTCATGTTACGGTTGCAAAGATACTGCATTTTGCAGTTAAGAAGAAAAAATAAGAATGTTGTGTCATATCATGCATAGTCAATTAGAGATGGAGCACAAAATTGGGGTTCACGGAAGCGTCCAATTCCACCCATTTGCTTTGACCCATGACTTCACCAATATGGCGCAAATAACAATTCACAACAGCTCCCATATCATGCCAATGACGTCATTATGTAAACATGACAACAAACACGAAAATAGCTCGAAAAACAATCAAACACATATTCCTCCAAAAATATAATGAAAATAACGGGACAAGCAGGGGAAATTGGGGTTTTTTGTTTGGGGACAAACTAAAAATAAACACATGCCACTAGACCAAACGAGAAAATAAAACAACCACAACCTTCCCAAAATCGACTAAAACCCATATCCACTGGAAGTGATCACTTCCATTGACCTAAATAGCTCAACAGAAACTACCGATACCAATTCATACAACCTAAAACTACAACCACCTCCGCAGCCACTGCTACCGTATTTACTCGAATCTAAGCTGCACTTTTTTTCCAGTTTTTGTAATCCAGAAACCCGCCTGCGGCTTAGAATCGAGTGCAAAGTAAGCGGCAGTCCTGAAAAATGTTGGTAGGTGCCGCCACAACTAACTTCTTCCGTCGAATTATGTAGCGCTACACAGGTATGCTTTCCAGGCACAAAGATAAATACTGGCGACAAAACCCCTGCGTCAGTAAAAAAAAAAAAAAAAGTGGAAGCCGAGCTTTTTTCACCGCCCCGAGTTTCGACCACTGCATTTTCATACATTATCCAACGAAGTAAATACAAATTCTGTATTGTTCATATTCGAATGTAGCAGCATTTCAGCGTACTACGAAAATCCGACTGGCAAGATTGTTTGTCTGAATTTTTTCCTACCTGGGACAAGAGATCATTGCTAATAAGAAGTTTTATGAATTGTGAATCATATGCAGTATTCTCTTCACCATAAGAATAATACGAATATAAACATTTTGCCATGTATTCTTTTGTGTTTGCTGCTATCTCATTTAAATCCTGTCTGCCTAATAAACTACGAAACTAGAGTGAGACAACAGCAAACGCGGAATAATATACATATCATGTCATGTTTATATTCGTATTGTTCTTATGCCTAATTGTGATACAGTCAGAAATGAAGCACGGCAATTTACAAGATTTTTAAATCTAAGATGACTAATTTCTGTACAGAATGTTATGTACTACAGAGGCGTCTGCAAAGATTTTCAACCGGAGAAAAATTTTCGCTAAACTCTCGTTCAGAACATCTTCTATCATACACAGTCCATTATTTGGTTCTTGTTGATCATTATCAAAGAAAGCACCAGTGTAAGTAACAGCAAATAGCAAGCAGTCTCTTGCCATTGTTCTGCTAATGAGACTATTCCCTTTTTTTTTTTTTTTTTAAGCGGCGGTTGCGCGCACAAAAGCAAGCCATGCCGCGAGCGGCGGCAGGTCGTAAACACTCATTATCAGAATGCGACAAACAATGCATGACACAGTACAGTAATGCATTTTCAGCTTAGAATGACGTGAACACCTATAACAAAGAGAATGGCACTTGCCAGATCAAAGAAAAATAAGCAATCAATTCAAACCAGACGAAGCACGTGATAAAGGAATGGTATCCATATAAATACGGACGGAGCACCTGACGCATAGCAATGGCTACATGGTAAAGCTTAACTGCTAAGCTTAAAACTCTAACCAAACTACTGTAGCTGTATCGTCATTCATTCGACCTAAACTGTATTACAATGGACCAACTTTGTTTCGATTTGGATGTGCGACCTAAAACTCTTCTCTCCCTTGGAATTTTGAGTCTCAAATTTCAGGTGCGGCTTAGATTCGGGAAAATTTTTTCCTTATTTTGAGTCTCATTTCGCAGGTGCGGCTTAGATTCGAGTGCGGCTTAGATTCGAGTAAATATGGTACCTCAAAAAAAACATCGACAGCAACAAAATCATAATTGAACTCTTCCCTTGACCTATATAGTTCAACAGAAACTCCCGATACCAATACATACAACCCAAAACTTCAAGCGCCTCCACAGTCACTGCACCCTCAAAAAAAACACTGACGACAACAAAATCGGAATTGAACTCTTCCCACGACCTACATGTGAGTCAACAACAACTCACAATACCAAACCACCCACAACTACAACCACCCATTGGAATCGAATACTCCAATTCACCTTCACAGATCAACAGCTCACAAAACCAACTCACCAATACCAGCAACAAAACCCCCTCCCCCCCCCCCCCACCCACACACATAATCCACAAATCCTCTAACCAGACAAAAAAATTAACGAAAAACCAAGCAACTCACAAGAAAACACACACACACACACACACACCCACACACACACCAACAGAATAAACAACCAAATAAAATTCCCAACCCCCCACCCCCACCCCAAAAATCAAAACCAAAGAAACACATAAAGAAAGGTACAACTAAAAAAACTATAACAAAATCAAAAATCCACAACCACCCCCACCCGCCCACCTCCCCAAACAACCCCCCACCCCGGAGCCGCAGCCTACCCCCCCCCCCCCCAAACCTAACTAACCCACAACCTTTGGCCTGTACATCTTACTAACAGCCCTTAAGAGAACCCTAAAAATACAATAACCCTCAGGGACGCTCTTCCGCCAACAGTACTCATCTAAATGACCCTGAAAGTTGGAAGAGTGCCTCGGCTTAACAGCCCCTCAAACCCCTCTGTAGTATTTGTACAGGCCCCACTTTGATACTTCTTAAACTCAATGTTGTGTTTAACTACTAAGTAATGGTAACCCTCCTGACCCAACCCACTATAAGAAGCAAACCCATCAGAAACTACAGTGCTCCCCTGTTCTACACACTCCTGAATCAACCCCACTAACACCCTCTTTGTACACCGTTCAACAACCCTAAAAACACATTCAGAATACCCAGACCCCGGTACCACAGCTCCCCCCCCCCCCCCCCCCCCCCCCACCCCCATAACCCTACCACAGGCTTACCCCTCCCATACTTCCTACTACCAAACTGCGACTCGTCAACCTCAACAATTACTCCAGGCCCACCCAACTCACCCCTGTAATTAATATATTCGGAACAAACCTCACGACAAAAAGGATACCAGTCAAGAACTGTCCACTCACTCGCACACACCTCATGTGCACAAAAACTGTGAGAGGACTAATAACAAAAATTATAACTCATCAAGACAATTTCACGCATGCCCAACCTAGACTTTTCGAACCAGATACTCGCGTGTATGGAGTGCCAAACGTTATCACACCAGCACCTCCACATGTAGCCATCCCTGGTCCGTGATGCTGGAACTTTCGTTAGCATCATATTTTCCCCACATACAGCACACTTCACCAACTCGGCCAGCAGACCAAAAAGCTGAAGGAATTTGATAAGCAACATTGAACTGTTGCCCATCATGCCCCACAACCGAAAACTGTTGATTTTGGTGGTCATATCCATTCCTAACAACAACATAATAAAAATAATCTAAATAATTCAGACACAACAAACCAAACACTACACTACATTAGTTTAAAAAAACCAAAAACTAAACCAGCAACCCACTGGAAAATGTTCCCCTATACAGTCAGTAATCACCGGCACAAAACCCATCAACGTCAACAACTCAGATGAACCCAATACGACACACAACACACAACCCACAAACACCACCAGAGAGCACCACCAACCACAACTGTACACCACCTACAAACACATCACAAACGCACACTAAACCACTAACAAAACCAAAGGCACAACTCACAAACACACCACCAGAGAGCACCACAGACAGCACAACAATAGATCTACAAACACGCGACACTCACAAACTAAACTTTGTGCAGTCGTGACGTCACACACCACAACAGCCTTACGTCACGGGTCAAACCCGACGGGTGGAATCGGACGCCTCTGATCACCCCAAAATTGGACTTGACAAAGGCAAAGAAAATAGCCATGCCTTGTGAAAGGTTGTCACAATATTCATCTCAAATGTTTTAAGAATAGCATGGAACATCTAAAACTGGATGCTATCTTGTGTAACTTCTCTATGGCAGATTTGGTTTCTTCACTAGTCTCAGTGAAGATAGCAAGATCATCAGCAAAAGCCAGGCACTTTGCTTCGATTCTCTGTCCCCAGGTTCCAATGTTTATTCCCTCAATCTCTTTTGCCCATTCTCTGATGACTTTGTCTAACACTGTGTTAAATAGAAGCAGGGACATGCCGTCTCCTTGACAAACTCCTTTATGTTCTTCAGAAGGCTCAGATATTTCACTAAGAATAACAAATCCACTCAAGCTGTCGTGTCTGTGAGAGTGTGGCAGATTTGTTCTGTAGCCTTCCTGTCTGCCCTAAGCTCTTCTGAAGTGTGCAGAATGTTATGTTTGTCCTTACAGTTGAAAAAGGTGACAAATTTGTCGGTACTTTGAAGTATCCTTAATATCAATCAGCTCAGCACACAGTCTCCCTTTCCTGAAGCCTGGTCTGATTACCCAGCAAGTGTGTCTAACTTGTACATGTATTGGCTTTTGTTCTGTTTCTATGTGAGTTACCTGCAATTTGCTGTAAGAAATGTTTGCTGTTCCAGGAGGGCAAAAAAGTACACACAGGTGGTGGATTCAGTGGAAAAGGCTTCAAATTTGATGAGGCAGAAGCCCAGCTGGTCAGTGAAAAAAAGAAATTCCAAAAAGCAGCACTGGGTAAGTAGTTTATTCTCATTATAAATGTTTTGATCTCAACAGTCCTCATTATCAGTGGAAATATTGTGTTCTAACCAGATCTAAATAAATCAGTCTGTATCAATGTAGAAAGATATTCTAAAAACAAAGATGATGTGACTTACCAAACGAAGGCGCTGGCACGTCGATAGACACACAAACAAACACAAATATACACACAAAATTCTAGCTTTCGCAACCAACGGTTGCTTTATCAGGAAAGAGGGAAGGAGAGGGAAAGATGAAAGGATGTGGGTTTTAAAGGAGAGGGTAAGGAGTCATTCCAATCCCGGGAGCGGAAAGACTTACCTTAGGGGGAAAAAAGGACGGGTATACACTCGCACACACACACATATCCATCCACACATATTCATATGTCTGCTTGTGTCTGTATATGTGTGGATGGATATGTGTGTGTGTGCGCGAGTGTATACCCGTCCTTTTTTCCCCTAAGGTAAGTCTTTCCGCTCCCGGGATTGGAATGACTCCTTACCCTCTCCTTTAAAACGCACATCCTTTCGTCTTTCCCTCTCCTTCCCTCTTTCCTGACAAAGCAACCGTTGGTTGCGAAAGCTAGAATTTTGTGTGTATATTTATGTGTGTTTGTGTGTCTATCGACGTGCCAGCACTTTCGTTTGGGAAGTCACATCATCTTTGTTTTTAGATATATTTTTCCCACGTGGAATGTTTCCCTCTATTATATTCATAGAAAAATATTCTCGTTGATATCATGATATTAAGTGGCTGTATTTGTGTAAGTTGTAGCAGCAATTCTTGGAGCATTATTAATTCTATGTTTGGTTTATGTTCTAGGTCTGCAGGATTCTGATGATGAAGATTTGGAGAATGATATCGATCAGCAAATAGAAAATATGCTTGCACCCAAGAGAACTGTCAAAGAAATTAAAGCCCCAATTGGTGTAACTCCAGGGGCTGGAGGTGGGTTACTGATTTTGTTCCTTCTTTTCAGATTACTCTCTTCTTCTGTGACTTAAAATATAATGTTCAACATTTTAAAGAACATAGTTCTTATTATATTAAACAGCAATTTATAATTATTATAAATAAACTGGAAGCAGTCTTGATCACATAAATTTTTTATTGTGGTGACTGGTTTCAATCTTATTATAAGATCATCTTCAGACCTACAATTTACAAGAATCCTTATAAAGGACGAAATCGTATATTGATAAAACAGTAAACAACGCTGATATACCATAGATATCTGCTGGAGGTGGTGATGCATGGCAACCCTCTTGCTTGTGGCTGGTGGTGTAATGCAACGTGAGATACACCAGCTGCTAATTAAATACTTGAATCCCCACCCACCGTCTCCAGCATAATGTCATGGCTAGCCAATCACATAATTTGCATTTCTGCCGCTTAAGAAAATAATGTGGTAGTTGCAATTAAGTCATTACTACCATCTATAGAACTTATAAAACAAGTTAAAATCTTATAGCTTATAAAATGTAGTGTGAAAAAGGTAATTACTGTGATATAAATAGTGTGGTCCTCTATCATGTACTGTTATTGACCAATTCTAAAATACTTCACATTTCACGATGTTCCATTAGTCTGGATGAGTATAGATGTCACGATATCCATATATCTGCTGTAACGATTCCTTTTAATAGTTTCTTACTACACAATTATTGCCAATTGTGTTTGTTACACTACTGCGTACCACATTTGTTCATAACTATTGTATTTTATCATATCATATGGATAGACATTACGTCAGACGAATGTGCCTCTGCTCTTCAATATGTTTAGTATCACATTATCATGCTTTATATTTTGTGTACTATATTAATTGGTGACTGTTGTTTCACCATATATTATGCTGGATTAAGTGCGTGTGTGCACCATCAATTTTCTTGCCTTATATACGCTATATGTCACTTATCTGTGTTTTACTATTTGACGAGGGATGTTTTTTCCCTTACCCTGCTATGCCAGTGGTTATTGGTATATTTGTTAACACTATATTTTAATATAACATTATGGTTACCACAGACATTATTTTGTCCACCCATGACATGACCTTCCAGACAGTGGTTTTATCTATTCTTTATTGGCATAATGTCATTAATTTTACACTCATGATAGGTATCACGTTGCATTCTATGCAGACCAACGGCCATAATGGTAATATAGCTCTTGCTTCATAAATTTCTGTAACATTCCACTACTGACGTCGCATTCTAGATGTAACATTTATTTTGATGAGGTGTCTTTTAATTAATATTTTAATGGTAACAGTAACTCATGCCCATACCACTTACCCATATCATGTATTGATCAACCTTCGTTGGGTCTCCCTGACAACCTTAAAGCGACCAGGACGCCTTCCCCGTAGACAGCCTCTTTAGCCCTAGTAAGACGAGTGGGTAGCCATGGTTACTCAAGTGGTATCCTTGTTATAATCTTTGCTTTGGTCGATAACAGTACATGATAGAGGGCCACACTATTTATGTTGCAGTAATTATCTTTTTCACACTATATTTGATAAGCTATAAGATTTTAACTTGTTTTATAAGTTCTGTAGATGGTAATAATGACTTAATTGTAACTACCACATTACTTTCTTAAGCGGCAGAAATGCAACTTATGTGGTTGGCTATCCAAGACATAATGTCGAAGACGGAGGGCGGGGCTTCAATTATTTAATTAGCAGCTGGTGTCTCTCACGTTACGTATACCACCAGCCACAAGCAAGAGGGTTGCCATTCGCCACTGCCTCCAGCAGATATCTGTGGTATATCAACATTGTTCCCCCCATGAACCATGGACCTTGCCGTTGGTGGGGAGGCTTGCGTGCCTCAGCGATACAGATAGCCGTACCGTAGGTGCAACCACAACGGAGGGGTATCTGTTGAAAGGCCAGACAAACGTGTGGTTCCTGAAGAGGGGCAGCAGCCTTTTCAGTAGTTGCAAGGGCAACAGTCTGGATGATTGACTGATCTGGCCTTGTAACAATAACCAAAACGGCCTTGCTGTGCTGGTACTGCGAACGGCTGAAAGCAAGGGGAAACTACAGCCGTAATTTCTCCCGAGGACATGCAGCTTATCTGTATGATTACATGATGATGGCGTCCTCTTGGGTAAAATATTCCGGAGGTAAAATAGTCCCCCATTCGGATCTCCGGGCGGGGACTACTCAAGAGGATGTCGTTATCAGGAGAAAGAAAACCGGCGTTCTACGGATCGGAGCGTGGAATGTCAGATCCCTTAATCGGGCAGGTAGGTTAGAAAATTTAAAAAGGGAAATGGATAGGTTGAAGTTAGATATAGTGGGAATTAGTGAAGTTCGGTGGCAGGAGGAACAAGACTTCTGGTCAGGTGAATACAGGGTTATAAACACAAAATCAAATAGGGGTAATGCAGGAGTAGGTTTAATAATGAATAGGAAAATAGGAATGCGGGTAAGCTACTACAAACAGCATAGTGAACGCATTATTGTGGCCAAGATAGATACGAAGCCCACACCTACTACAGTAGTACAAGTTTATATGCCAACTAGCTCTGCAGATGACGAAGAAATTGAAGAAATGTATGATGAAATAAAAGAAATTATTCAGATTGTGAAGGGAGATGAAAATTTAATAGTCATGGGTGACTGGAATTCGAGTGTAGGAAAAGGGAGAGAAGGAAACATAGTAGGTGAATATGGATTGGGGGACAGAAATGAAAGAGGAAGCCGCCTGGTAGAATTTTGCACAGAGCACAACATAATCATAACTAACACTTGGTTTAAGAATCATGAAAGAAGGTTGTATACATGGAAGAACCCTGGAGATACTAAAAGGTATCAGATAGATTATATAATGGTAAGACAGAGATTTAGGAACCAGGTTTTAAATTGTAAGACATTTCCAGGGGCAGATGTGGACTCTGACCACAATCTATTGGTTATGACCTGTAGATTAAAACTGAAGAAGCTGCAAAAAGGTGGGAATTTAAGGAGATGGGACCTGGATAAACTAAAAGAACCGGAGGTTGTACAGAGATTCAGGGAGAGCATAAGGGAGCAATTGACAGGAATGGGGGAAGTAAATACAGTAGAAGAAGAATGGGTAGCTTTGAGGGATGAAGTAGTGAAGGCAGCAGAGGATCAAGTAGGTAAAAAGACGAGGGCTAGTAGAAATCCTTGGGTAACAGAAGAAATATTGAATTTAATTGATGAAAGGAGGAAATATAAAAATGCAGTAAGTGAAACAGGCAAAAAGGAATACAAACGTCTCAAAAATGAGATCGACAGGAAGTGCAAAATGGCTAAGCAGGGATGGCTAGAGGACAAATGTAAGGATGTAGAGGCCTATCTCACTAGGGGTAAGATAGATACCGCCTACAGGAAAATTAAAGAGACCTTTGGAGATAAGAGAACGACTTGTATGAATATCAAGAGCTCAGATGGAAACCCAGTTCTAGGCAAAGAAGGGAAAGCAGAAAGGTGGAAGGAGTATATAGAGGGCCTATACAAGGGCAATGCACTTGAGGACAATATTATGGAAATGGAAGAGGATGTAGATGAAGATGAAATGGGAGATATGATACTGCGTGAAGAGTTTGACAGAGCACTGAAAGACCTGAGTCGAAACAAGGCCCCTGGAGTAGACAATATTCCATTGGAACTACTGACGGCCGTGGGAGAGCCAGTCCTGACAAAACTCTACCATCTGGTGAGCAAGATGTATGAAACAGGCGAAATACCCTCAGACTTCAAGAAGAATATAATAATTCCAATCCCAAAGAAAGCAGGTGCTGACAGATGTGAAAATTACCGAACTATCAGCTTAATAAGTCACAGCTGCAAAATACTAACACGAATTCTTTACAGACGAATGGAAAAACTGGTAGAGGCCAACCTCGGGGAAGATCAGTTTGGATTCCGTAGAAACATTGGAACACGTGAGGCAATACTGACCTTACGACTTATCTTAGAAGAAAGATTAAGGAAAGGCAAACCTACGTTTCTAGCATTTGTAGACTTAGAGAAAGCTTTTGACAATGTTGACTGGAATACTCTCTTTCAAATTCTAAAGGTGGCAGGGGTAAAATACAGGGAGCGAAAGGCTATTTACAATTTGTACAGAAACCAGATGGCAGTTATAAGAGTCGAGGGACATGAAAGGGAAGCAGTGGTTGGGAAGGGAGTAAGACAGGGTTGTAGCCTCTCCCCGATGTTGTTCAATCTGTATATTGAGCAAGCAATAAAGGAAACAAAAGAAAAATTCGGAGTAGGTATTAAAATTCATGGAGAAGAAATAAAAACTTTGAGGTTTGCCGATGACATTGTAATTCTGTCAGAGACAGCAAAGGACTTGGAAGAGCAGTTGAATGGAATGGACAGTGTCTTGAAAGGAGGATATAAGATGAACATCAACAAAAGCAAAACAAGGATAATGGAATGTAGTCTAATTAAGTCAGGTGATGCTGAGGGAATTAGATTAGGAAATGAGGCACTTAAAGTAGTAAAGGAGTTTTGCTATTTGGGGAGCAAAATAACTGATGATGGTCGAAGTAGAGAGGATATAAAATGTAGGCTGGCAATGGCAAGGAAAGTGTTTCTGAAGAAGAGAAATTTGTTAACATCCAGTATTGATTTAAGTGTCAGGAAGTCATTTCTGAAAGTATTCGTATGGAGTGTAGCCATGTATGGAAGTGAAACATGGACGATAACCAGTTTGGACAAGAAGAGAATAGAAGCTTTCGAAATGTGGTGCTACAGAAGAATGCTGAAGATTAGATGGGTAGATCACGTAACTAATGAGGAAGTATTGAATAGGATTGGGGAGAAGAGAAGTTTGTGGCACAACTTGACCAGAAGAAGGGATCGGTTGGTAGGACATATTCTGAGGCATCAAGGGATCACCAATTTAGTATTGGAGAGCAGCGTGGAGGGTAAAAATCGTAGAGGGAGACCAAGAGATGAATACACTAAGCAGATTCAGAAGGATGTAGGTTGCAGTAGGTACTGGGAGATGAAAAAGCTTGCACAGGATAGAGTAACATGGAGAGCTGCATCAAACCAGTCTCAGGACTGAAGACCACAACAACAACAACATCAACATTGTTTACTGTTTTATCAATATATGATTTCGTCCTTTATATATTTATAATGATTCTTGTTCATTGTAGGTCTGAAGATGATCTTATAATAAGATCGAAACTGGTCACCACATTAAAAAATTTATGTGATCAAGATGGCTTCCAGTTTATTTATAAAATATACCTGACGGTGATAGTCAACAAAGAGACAAGTGAGAGGGGGAAAGTAAAATAAGTGTGCAGAACAGTACATGTGTTATTTGCCATTACAAATATTCTTTTTCCATGTTTACTAGTTGGAAACCACTGCCATTTAGCTGTGTTTTGCTTTATGGTGCATTATATACCTACTTTATATTATGTTACATTTAACAAACAATCCTGTTGGAAGAACATCCACAACTGAGTGTTATAGCAGAGGTTGGAACCGCACTTCAGTTGTAAATTACTTTATTTTCACACAGCCGGTTTCAGATTGTTATAAGCCCGTCCTCAGGTGCCATACTGGAAATAGCAAAAGACAGGAGATAATTTTCACACGCTGCAACACACACAAAAACAAAAAACAAATTTTTTCATAGAATTTTTTAAAAGCTCCTAAAAAACATTTCAAAAACATTTTGAAGTCACTGGCCGGGCTCGTAGCTGTGAAACCTATGTCAATGCGCAAGTGGCACCAGACAGTACCACGGATGACTGCTTCGGTAGGGAATATATACAAATAATATCATGACACTTATGCTGTGCTGTGGTCCCAGAGCACCGCATGTAGCGGGTGCAGTGTGCTGCCTGTGAGCGCAGACCAGGGTGTAGCGGATGCAAACGAGGAGGCAAATTGGAAACCATAGTGGCAAAAGTGCTGCCATCTGTTGATGGAGAGAAGTACACCGAGCCACTAGCCCAGCCATTCACAATTTCAATTTAGTGGTTTACATTTAAAATGAAGGAAAAACAAAAAAATTACATAAAAAATACACGATATAAGTTATAAGTGCATTATGCATAGTAAAGGAGCATATTGAACAGGTCAGTCCAGAACTGTGGTAAAAATTAGTGGAAGGTGCAATATAAAATTATTATATAAACTGTAAAGTGCAATGAAACTTTCGTTTTACATGAGTGGCAAACAAGTTTTAAATTTAGTGGGGATATATAAGTGGCAATGTGGAACAACGCGCCACAGTCATCAGTTAAAAGAACATGCACATGTGCCACTCCTATTTACAAGCTTTTGTTACTGATCAACAAGGAAGGCAGCAAAACCTTACACTCTATACTGTCAGAGAGTAATATGCCAATTAAGAAGGCACTTAAAGAAACAGATGCGTTATTCACCCCATTTCTTAAAAAAACTTTAATACCGATGTATCCGAGGACGCCGACTTTCAGGGACATCGTGGAACTTCATAAGCCACCGGTCCCTCTAAGGCCAATCATCAACACTATTAATGCCCCAGATTACTTATTGGCTAAGGAATTGCAAAGTTTCCTCAGTAAGCATTATTTGTTCCATGATGATCATGCCATCAAGGACAGAGAGGAGTTAATTACACATCTCAAACATGTAACTGAAACCAGTGATATGAATCTAGCAAGTCTCGACATCGTAAGCATGTACACGAATATTCCCTTTAAAGAGGTGATTCCTATTATTGAATCCAACTTACGGATGTTCTCTTGTCTAGATTCACAAAAATTAATGAATTCCTTCATTTCCTCAGAATTGTCCTGGACCATAATTACTTCGTCTTTAAAGACACCATACACGGGCAAACTGGTGGGGTAGCCGTGGGATCTCCCATTGCCAGTATAATAGCTAATGTTTACATCAATCTCATTGAACATCAGTTTTTTTCAACCCACCCACAACATCTTCAAAGAGTAGTATGCTACAAAAGATACGTCGATGACATCATACTTTTATATAATGGGACCGACACCCAGCTGCAACTTTTTCAACATTACTTTAATAAAATACCCCCCAAGATTCAGTGTACTATAGAATACCACTCTGGCTTTACACTCCCATTTTTATATCTGGAAATTTTGTTACAGAACAGTAATGTACACTTCAACATATTTAGAAAATCAACTATGACTAGTTCTATTATTCATTGCTCTTCAGTTCACCCAAAGCAGCAAAATATGGCAGCTCTTCATGCTATGCTTTACCATGCGGCCCGAGTCCCTCTCTCAAAAGAACATTACCAGTGCAAGTTGGATACCATTAAATTCATAGCACATGCTAATGGCTACCAGCCAAATGTTGTTGATGTTCTTCATCAGCAAATGCAATCAAAAGGCGCTTCCAACGATCTGTAAGGGATTACCCTGTCATCTACTAATAATGATAACTCTAAAAACATTTTTGCAGGATCCCATATGTAGGTGTTATATCTGACAGGATTGGTAAATGGCTTAGGAAGGGGGGGAGGGGGGGGGCTATACCCGCCTTCTACACCCTGCATAAGGTCAGGCACCTATTGAAGCACCACGAAACAAGAGAAGACAACTGCTACGCACAATCGGGCATCTATCGCATCCAGTTTAGTGAGTGCCCTTCCGCATACATAGGCCAAACTGGCCGTTCCTTTAGCATACGCTTCATAGAGCATCAGGATCTTAGCAATTCCAAATCCGCTCTCACCAACCACCTGAAGGATCATAACCATTCCATTTCAGATATAAACACAAGTTGCAGGATTATACATATTCAGTGTAAGGGCTTGGTTTTAAACATTTTAGAAGAAATAGAAATCATCCGCAGCATTTGCTGTGATCCGTCTGGCATTTTGAATGAGCAAACTGTGCATAAGCATGCAGTCCTGCTGAATAACTTTTATTTCCTGAAGCAGCATCCAGCCTCATTTCCTTCTCTTTCTGGTCTCTGATTACTGTACGCCATACATGTATACTATTTTTAATCAGGTCAGTGTTTTTTTTATGGCCTTCAATAGGCTAAACGAATGTACGTCATATGCCTGTTTTCTTTAGTGAGGTCCGCAAGGTCCACCAAGTTCATTTTATATAGCTGTAAAATTGTCCTCTCTTAATAAATGTTGCATGTTTTCATTTCATCCGACGACTATGGCACATTATAGTACTGTGGCATTATCTGTGCCCCCACTAATTAAAAATTTACCTTTCATGATGTAAAGTGCATCTCAGGTCTTATCTAATGTAATTAATTGTCGGCTGTTGGTTAGCAGTTTTAAATTGACCCCACTTTTAATGTGTCCTTTTAATACTATCACTGCTAGCTATTAATTGGCATATTACTTTCTGACAGTATAGACTGTAAGGTTTCCTACTTCCCTCGTTGATCAGTAACGAGAGCTTGTAAATAGGAGTGGCACATGTGCATGTTCTTTTAACTGATGACACATGTGCATGTTCTTTTAACTGATGACTGTAAAGTTTCATTGTGCTTTATGGTTTATATAATAATTTTATATCGCACCTTCCACTCATTTTTACCACTGTTCTGGACCGACCTGTTCAATACGCTCCTTTACTACGCATAATGCACTTTTAACTTGTATCATGTATTTTTTACGTAATTTTTTGCTTTTCCTTCATTTTAAATGTAAATCAATAAATTCAAATTGTGAATGGCTGGGCTAGTGGTCCCGTGTTCTTCTCTCCGTCAATAGATGGCAGCACTTTTGCCACACTGGTTTACCAATTTGCCTCCTCGTTCACATCCGCTACTCCCTATTCTGTGCTCATAGGCAGCACACTGTGCCTGCTACATGCAGCACTCGGGGGACCACAGCACAGCGTAAGTGTCGTGATATAATTTGTATATATTCCCTACCCAGGCAGTGGTACATAGTACTGTCTGGTGCCAATTGCGCATTGACATAGGTTTCACAGCACCTAGCCCAACTGGCAATTTCAAAATGTTCTTTAAAAGTTTTTAAAACCTTTTAGAAAAAAAATTTGTTTTTTTTTTTTTGCTTTTGTGTGTGTTGTGGCATGTGAAAATTATCTCCCGTCTTTTGCTATTTCCAGTACGACACCTGAGGATGGGCTTATAATAGTCCGAAACCAGTCGTGTGAAAATAAAGTAATTTACAACTGAAGCGATATTTTCAACCTCTGCTGTTACATTGTTTAACATTCATTTCATCTCTGCGTCCTTCTAGTGTTACTTGGCTCATGCATTTACGTGATTTCATCTGCTTATTTTCAGTATCTGACAGCTGTAAACAGTTCATTTATTAATTTCTCTTTTTCACAGTATTGCCTGGGCAAATGGGACCCACAGCAACTGATAAGTTGGAATTGGCTAGAAGATTAGCATCCCGCATCAACATGGCTAAGAACTTGGGAGCTGAGGCCAAGGGGGCCACACAACAAGCTGCTGAAGCTATTCTGAAGGGAGGTGGATCACAGCCACTTATCACGGTAATACATCATGGGCCACTCTCACACCCACACTCCACACACACTCTCTCTCTCTCTCTCTCTCTCTCTCTCTCTCTCTCATATCTGTGTACCTGCCTTTCACCAACTCCCTTTCTCCCATCTCTTTCTTTGTAATTATAGATTATTCTACTCTTTCCATGATGTTGGATTGTGTTTTTGGATTGTTATTTGTTCCGTACGATTAATGTGAAATGATATTTTATAAATCCTTGCAGCTGAATTTATTTTTTGTTATCTTTGCCTTATAACTAATGACTGTTGTAAAGAGACGCCAACCCATAAAATTTTTTGTATGAAGGAATGTTTATTATATGCATTCTGTTCTTACCAGCAACAATTAGTACAACACGACCAGTAGACTGAACACAACTGTATTTCACTGAAGCATTAATAACTTGAACATGGTATTTAAGCAACATTAAACAGGAACCAATTACGTACACAAAGAGCTGTAGCTATACATGTAGAGAACTGAGGCCGAGCAGAGTTCGGCCAGCCTTAGAGAGACTGGGATCCAGGTGGGCTCCGACTGTCATCTCTCTCTCTCTCTCTCTCTCTCTCTCTTGTCACACACACACACACACGCACACGTACGTACGTGTACACACGTCTGAGGCACCCTCTACAGTCTACAGATGACATAGCACTGCCACACTTGCGGTCTTTTGAAAGTGCGCACATGTATCACTGCATTCCTCCCCTCTTATGGAGGTCACAGATTCTTGAGATGTCCATGCTGTCCTCCTCGTCTGCTGTGCTCAGGCTGAGATGGCGTGCTGCAACAGGAGCATATGGTATGAAGATGAAGTGCTTTGGGCACGGAAACTTTCTGTGCCCACCTTCCCGTGCCAAACCATATGTCGACTTCGGGGCTGCTTCTATGTCAACTTCGGGCATCAGCTCTGGTGATAGTGCTTGCAGTGCTAATGGTACTGGTATCAGCAGTTGCTCAAGAACAGGTGATGGAATTCCTGACAATGGTGTCGGAAGCAATAGAAGAACTGCTGGTTTGGCCACCGATGATGGACGCCCTCAACTGCATGGGATTGGAGAACCGGCAGCAGCAGGTGATCCGACTCCCATATGGATGGGCTCAGAGGCAATGGTGTGACATTAGGGGATGCCTGCCCATTCATGCGAACGTGAAGCTAATTGTGTTACCTTGAGCAGAGACTGTCCTCTGTGAGGATGTCACAGAGACGCCACCCAGGGCATCTGATGATGACAGCTGGAATCCATTTAGGACGATGTCCAAAACCACGTGCCTAGACAGCCACATCAGGCTATGAGAGACGCGGTGGCTGCATGGATTGATGTCCAGTTGGAGCGCACAGGAGATGTAGCAGCGTTGTCGGCTGACACCCGTGGAGGAGATGTGCCAGGCTCTTCTTGCAGAACCGCATGAAATGGTACAATGAGAGGAACTGATCTAAGGCAGTGTTGGATGAAGAAGTGGCAACATACCTTTTCATCTGAGTTTTTAATGTTCACACTAGGCACTCTGCCTCACTGTTAGATTGCGGTTGGAATGGTGGGTGAGGATGTGATGTACATCACGAGAATAGCAAAATGCCGCAAACTCTTGCGATGAAAATTGTGGACCATTGTTGGACACTAACATCATGGGTGAGCTTATGAGTGAAAACATTTTGGACAAGGCTGTGCCTGTAGCTGTTGTGGATGTGGAAACACAACGAATGACATACAGAAAATAAGAATATGTGTCAACGACCAACAGCTAATAAACATTGAGAAAGGGGCTAGCAAAATCGACATATATATGGTCCCATGCATGTGACAGCATCAGCCAAGATGACGATGCTTGTGGAGCTGCTCGGTACACTGCACTCTGTGAATGGGAGGCAACCTGCCAGATAATGTCATTGTCCAAGCGAGGCCAAAACATGTCTCGACGGGCCAACGCTGTTGTGCATGTCACAGCCCCATGATCTGCTTGTAATAAATGGAGAACCTCCAAATAAGCACCGAGGGGATCACTACCAGAGGGGTCACATGTTCCATGTCTAAAAGCAGAACACCATCCACTACAGAGAATTGATGTTGAAATGCGTAATAATTACATAGGGGGTTGGACACACCAGAAGGTGATGAATCCGTCAGCCATATTGTATGAATAGCATCGGCATTTGCACGTTGATTTGTAGGGTGGAAATGAATCTCGTAGTTGTAACACAAAATGAAAAGAGCCCAATGTTAAATGTGATGTGCCACTTTATCTGGTAATGACGCAGGAGGACTGAATAAGGAAACCAATGACTTGTGACGGGTGACTGGATCGAATTTGGTACCATAGTGAAAAGCACGGAATTTCTTCACAGGATATACAATGGCCAAAGCAACCTTTTCCATCTGAGAATACCTAGTTTGAGTAGGAGTCAGCATTTTTTAGGCATAAGCAATAGATCACACAGAGCCATCAGGACATCTGTGAGCCATTACCACCCCCTACCCACACTGTGAAACGTCCACTGCAAGGACCAAGTGTAGGCCTGGTTGGTGCAGACTGTAACATGGTCTTAAGGGTGGAAAACACGGTTTCACAAGCCAGTGACCAGTGAAATGGAGGCCCTTTGCACAGCAACGCGTGTAATGGATGCAAAGTTCTTTGACTACTGTAGGGCATGGGAGGGCCACAGTAGCAAAAACATGTTGATGCAGGGGTTTGAGATCCTTGTGAGAAACTTCAAACCCAAGATAAATAATAGAAGGTTGAAAAAATTGACATTTTCTAAATGACAATTCAACCCAGCCACTTGGAGGACAGAAAAAAAAGAGTACAGGTAGTTTGTAACTGTTCCTCCGTGGAGGCACTGGAAACTACAATGTCATGCAAATAATTTGGTCAGCCTGGCACAGATGCTGTAAGTTGTTCAAAAAAATGTTGAGAAATTGTGGGAGCAGTGGCAACTCTAAAAGGCGATCACAAGTATTGGTGCAATACAAAAGGGGTATTGACAATTAACATAAGTTGTGACTCTTCATCTAAATGAAGTTTTAAATAGACATCTGACAAATCTATTTTTGAGAAATATTAACCTTGTAACAACTTTGCAAAGAATTTATCTGGGTGCGGTATCGGGTATGTATCCACTATAGATTGTGCATTCACAGAAACTTTAAAATCGCCACAGAGGCATATCCAGCCCGACAGTTTCTTTGCTACAACAAGGGTTAGCCCATTCACTTGATGCAATAGGCCAAACAATGCCGGATTCCGTGAGCCGATCTAATTCATCTTTGACTTGTTCTCTGGGTGCCACTGGAATCAGACTGATCCAGAAAAAATGAGGCTGAGCAGAGTTTTCATGGTAACGTGTGCTTGAAAATTGTTTGCACACCCCCATCCAGAAGGCAACAAAGAGGAAAACTCAGAACATAATGTTTCTAACTGTGTATACGGTTGTTCAGGCACTAAATTCAGTTCATCTGAGGAGGTAAAACCAAACAACGTAAAAGCATCTAATTCAAAAAGATTCTCCCAATATGTGTTACTTACAACAAGAAATGTATGTGACTGGGCTACTGATTTGTAGGTCACTGAGGCAGAGAATTGGCCGAGAATAGGAATACTCTGTTTATTGTAATTTACTAACTTTTGTGACAGAGAGAAAAAGCAGAGAGGTGCCCAAGTCCATATAAGTTTGTGAATTTCACAAGATTATTGCAGCTTTTATATCCACTTGCATGTGCAGAACTTTACAAAAAACCATAACATCAATGAAAAGCTTGTTTGGCGTTACGGAAATAGTCGATACAGTGTTTATGTCCATATCTGCATCAGGATCGTTGTGCTGAATTTTTCATTATAAACTGAAGCAATGTGACTTTTTTGTTGCAATTATGACAGGTAGCGCAGCACTTGGGGCAGTCAGTGTTCACGGTTAATGGAACAATAAGGGCAGGACAGGAGCATGCAAGGCATACGTTGCTCTTTACTGGCCTGTTTACATTGTTGGTGTATCTGCTGCTGGGAGCAAGGTCAGCCACCTTGACGCTTTGATTGTGTACGGACCGTCACGAACGTGTCTTCCCCCCTGCCAACTATCTGAAGCTTGATGTGGAGGAGTGGATGCCCAGATGTTTTGAAAGTTCAAATGTTGATGCATTATGGTGTAGGCAGTGCACATGCTAATACCCAGTAACAGATGGATCTTGTCCATGGTGATTCTGCGGTTGTCCAAGACTAAAACATTCACTTCCACAACCATTTCTGGTGCGATGACACGATGAGCATGTCCAGGACGTGCATTGTCTTCCAGTGACTTGCGCCACTCAAGGAATCGTTTGCACCATTCCACAACAATTGAACAACTCGGACTGTACTCACTATACACAGCCTTCATCCGTCGATACATTTCACGGCCTCCAATTCCCTCCGCCACCAAAAATTGAATCACTCCTTGTTGTTCTTGCTTACTCACCTGCATGTTCAGTAGTGGACGATAACTTGTGTGACCACCTTTTCTTCGGTGTGAAACCACACTGGTGGTAGGCAATATCAAACGGTGAGTAAGTGTCAGTCTCTCTACCAGTAGATGGCGCCACCATACCTGCAGTTACGTGGTGCCACCTTATGTGTAAGGCAAATGTAGACACACTGACTAGGTTTCATTTGAGTGAACCTCATACGTTGTTTCCCAGGAGGAACGGTCAGTGTTCAATGATATTACAGGAACTACCAATCATGCAAAGCAAAAAAGTCTAGTAAATATGGGCTCTGAAAACATACCTTAAAAGGTATGAGCACTTCATCATCTTTAATACTGTGAAACAAATCATTTCTGATGCAAGCTCATTGCTTTCCATATTTTGAGAGGAGTATGGATCAAAACAAGAAAAAAAAATTGTAATTAATATGGGCTCTAAAGTGCATACCATAAAAGCTATGAGCATTTGTTCAGTAGAAGAGCTATGTTTCACAGCAGCAAAGATTATTAAGTGCTCATAGCTCCTAAGATATGCTCTTTAGAGCCCATGTTTAGTGGACATTTTCTTCTTGTTTTGGTCCATACAACCCCTGCTAAAAATACGGAAAGCAAAGAGCTTGCATTAGAAGAGATTTGTTTCATTGCATTAAATATGAAGAAGTGATCATGGTTCTTAAGGTATGCATTTTAGAGCCCATATGTACAAGGCTTCCCAGATTTTAATGTTTTAAGTTTCTAAAAACACTATTGACAGTTGTACAATAATCATTCAAAAAATAAACAAGTATTTTGTCCTACATACAAAGAGTTGTTACTAGTATTACAGATAAAGAGTTTAAATTTGCCTCATCCATGCATTTCCTTCCCAACATAGTCAACTGAAACACTGAGGTTTTTCTTGTGATTATTGTTACTGTGAGATGTTTCAGGTACCTTGTTGTTGTTGTTTTCAGTATTCAGGCTTTTTGATGCAGCTCTCCATGTTAATCTATGCTCAGTAAGCCTCTTCATCTCCCAATAACTACCGCATCTTGCCTTTATATCATGTTCAACCAAGACACCTTCCTTAATGTTCTCATCGTTATCAGAATGGTTACCAACAGTATTGTCCCTTGACTTTTGGAAAGAGTGCTAGTCCAAATGTGCCAGTTCAGGAGTTTTTCTTTGTTTATACAGTGACGTGTTTCAGCATCATGAACACTTGTTCACATATTGTTCAGTTAGTGTGAACTTTCATATTGGCATCTTATCCATAGAATGTGACAAATCTGTGTTGAATTTTTCACGCGACTATTTCTCACATTTCGATCTGTGTGAATTGCAGTGGGCATGGTCACTTTCACAGCTACGTACAATCACCGCATGTGTAGATCTGTGGTATGAGGTGCACTAGCAAGTCTGTACACTTTATTTGATGTAGTACACAGAATGAAAGATCTATTTATCATCCATGCGCAGATTCTCTTTGTGCTCTTACTGACCTTTGTACATAGGACTTAATTTCTATGACTGTAACCTGAGAATTATAGGATAGAATATTCACATATTAATATTCAAGCAATTCTTGTTCAGTACATGCTACAAGTTTCATGAAGATTCTCAGTGTGAAAGTACACTGCTTTTAGATGTTTGTCATTAGATAATAAAGGAAAAATTAACTGAAGTTTGGTTTAACAAAAAAGATCACTGCATTTTCCTCCCATAGTTCAATTTTAGTTATATTTTTCTGTGGGAGTGCACCTCAGAAGACCATGCATTGATTTATACTGCTTCATTCATTAAAATATTTTAGCTAGTACTTAATACTTTATCTTGGTAATCATTGTCGTAATTATACATCCGAGGTAAACTGTCTCTGTACATGTGTGTTAGTATGATTCTTCAAGTTCATCAGTTTGTGAGATAACACAACATGTGCAATTATCAGTTGTAATAGTACTGTTCTAATATTTGTGATGATGCTGGCTGTTGTTGCACTAATCTCGAATAGCAGGATTCCATGTACAGGCTTTTCCTCTGGCAAATTGCCTCAGAATTATTTTTTTGTGTTTTATACTGCTTCATTCATTAAAATATTTTCGCTAGTACTTAATACTTTATCTTGGTAATCATTGTAGTAATTATACATTAGTATTTGGATTTTATTTGTCGACAGTCCATCCAGTTGCTTTTTTCTTATATAAATGTTACCAATTTTCACACAAAATAATTGTGATTTGGGCTGTATTTAAATAAAATGCTTTGTAAGAAATAGTCTTTGTTGCTCCAGACATTTGTCAAAAGCCAATGCATTAGCATTTCATTCTCTTGAGAGACCACTGAACAACTAGTTAACTTGTAAGCATTATATTGAGTGCACCAGTTGCTGTTTTACAACTGCCACCTCTTCCTCTTTAAACATCCTCAGTGCTACTTATTCTGATTTTCTGCCTACAAACTCAGTTCTGCGAAGCTGCTGTCTGATACTTGCTTTTAATATACTGTTTATTAGGCCAAGACTGTAGCAGAACAGCTGGCTGCCAAACTGAACACGAAACTGAATTACCAGCCGAAAGAAGAAGATGACAAAGGTGATGAAGATCAAGTTGAAACATTCCGCAAGTATGAAGAAGAACTGGAAATTAATGACTTCCCACAACAAGCAAGATGGAGAGTCACATCCAAGGTAAACTGTCCCTGTACATGTGTGTTAGTATGGTTCTTCAAGTTCTTCAGTTTGTGAGATAACACAACATTTGCAATTATCAGTTGTAATAGTACTGTTCTAATATTTGTGATGATGCTGGCTGTTGTTGCACTAATCTTGAATAACAGGATTCCATGTACAGGCTTTTCCTCTGGCAAATTGCCTCAGAATTATTTTTTGTGTTTTATCCTTTCCCGTTGTCGTGATATACTGTTATGCACCAAGAAAAGCACGTAGGCCATCTCAGTTTTTGTGGAAATAAAGAGCTGATATGCTTTGGTTCAGAATGCATTGAAATCTGTTTGGAAGTGCATATGTTTGTAATTACCTAGTTCATGAACTTTAGGCAGTGAGCTCATGTGCATTATACCGACCACACTAATTGTTCTTTTTTGCTGCTTTGTAATTATATGAGAATCACTTTAACTTATTTTTTATTACTTAGCATTAAAAATGCATTGTAGAAATGTGTACCAAGCGTATAATACTTCTTGCAAAAACATAAAAACATCTGTCTAACAGTGAGTCATGCTGGATTTGTCATCCTGCCTATAGATTTCGACTTGTTGATTTTGTTTCTTTGTATTCTCTGTTGCTGATTTTTACTTTCCAAGAACATTTACTTATCGTTCTTCTTATCATTCTTCATATACAAGTTGTCTTCACCTTTAAATTTCTTGTACCTAAAACTTCTTTAACAGCTGCTCAAAAATTGGTATTTCAGATGGTAATACGACAAGTTCTTCTCTGTTGTTCACATCACTTTATCATGGAATCTGTAATTATTAATTTTTATTAATAATGCAAATCATCATTGAATTTGTTATGCAAGAACTAATTAATATCACACATTATTTTATCTTTTTTATCTTCATTATTAATGTTGTTATTACCATTTATTATTTTGTTAATAATGCAAATTATTATTATTATTTTGATTGCTACATAGTATTTTTTGTGTGTGTTGTTCCTGGTCAGATGTAAGAGAAGGCCTTAAGGCCCTAATTTGGTCAGGCTGAATAAGCAACAAATAAATAAATAAATATTGTCAGTCATCTCTCTTATTGCAACAAAGAAAATTTAAGGTTTTCAAGAACACCATTTTGTGGTAAATAATTGGGAAAGATAAGAAATCACTTCTGCCAGTAAAATTTGTTGAGAAGTGTACTAGGTAAGATACTATTTAGTATCTCCTGAATATCAATTTACAGTTCTTAACCAATCTTTACTCACTGACTGTGTGAAACTTATCAGTTAATATTTTATACAAACTATTGGTTTTCTTTTATGATTAAAATCTTCAGTACATCAAAAATAGAGTACACTAAATATTAGATTTTGATCACAATAATGTCAGTATATTCTGAGTTCTAATCTCAATGTTCTGTTGCTGGAACACCTAGACTACTGCTTCCACTTACATTTTTCTCAACAACTTATTGTAATACACTGTTATGGATCGTCATTTCCCATTAGTGCATGTAATTAAGCACAAAACTAATTTTATTTATTTATTTATTTTCCAGGAGGCACTAGCACAAATAAGTGAATATTCCGAGGCTGGCATCACAGTACGAGGTACCTATTATCCCCCGGGCAAATCACCCCCAGAAGGTGAACGTAAGCTGTACCTGGCAATTGAAAGCACAAATGAGCTTGCTGTATCAAAGGCAAAGATCGAGATTACCAGGCTCATCAAGGAGGAGCTTCTAAAATTACAGAGTTCAGCACATCATCTTATGAACAAGGCTCGATACAAAGTGCTTTAAGATAATGTGTATATTGGGTGTACAACTGGACAGAGGCTACAGTGTGAGATTGTTAACAGAAACAGTCCTGTTATAGTGGAATAATAAAGAAATAATTTTACTGGGAATGCTGGACAGTGTTTGTTTTTCAGTAAGAAGTGAACAAAAGAACATGGTTCAGCTTCTGGACCTATATTTTACCGGAAGTGCATTATGCAGCATGACAGAATTATTTTTCTGTGTGTATAACAAGAAAGAGGTTCTAACTCTGATGCAGAAAGTGGACTGCTGTAAGAAATACAGAGCTTTGTGACATCAGTTATACAAGAATGATTGTACATATCCCTACCTGTTATTAAATATATGTGCTTATGCTTGTCACTATAGTTCGCGTATTTTAAAAGTTCTGTATATGTATATATCTCAGAGGTCCTTTGACAACCATACAAAAATAAAGTAACCTTAAAGAAGATTGTGTTTTCTTTGATAGAAATATAGATACATCTACATAGATACTCCGCAAGCCACCATAAGGTGGGTGGCGGAGGATACCCTGTACCACTACTTGTCATTTCCCCTCATGTTCCACTAACAAATAAAGCAAGGGAAAACAACTTGTACTCATGGTCCTTAAGCACGGTGTATGTTGGCAGGAGCAGAATCATTCAGCAGTCAGTTTCAAATTCTGGTTCTCTAAATTTTCTCAATAGTGTTTCCAAAAAAGAATGCCACTTTCCTCCAGAGATTCCTATTTGAGTTCCCTAAGCATTTCCGTAACACTCAAGTTTTGTTCTAACCTACCAGTAACAAATCTAGCAGCACCCCTCTGAAATGTTTTGATGTCTTCCTTCAGTCCAACCTGGTACAGATCTCAAACACTTAAGCAGTACTCAGAAATAGATCGCACCAGCATCCTATATGCAGTCTCCTTTACAGGTGAACTACTCTTTCCTAAAATTTTCCCAATAAACCAAAGTCTACGATTTGCCTTCCATATCAGTTTTCATATACTTGTTCCACCTCATATTGCTTTGCAACGTTACACCCAGATATTTAAATGACTCGATTGTGTCAAACTGGACACTAGTAATACTGTATTCGAACATTACAAGTTTTTTCTTCCTACTAATCCGTATTAACTTACATTTTTCCTCATTTAGGGCTAGCTGTCATTCATCGCACCAACAGGAAATTTTGTCTAAGTCGTCTTGTATCTTCGTAGAGTCACTCAACTTCGACACCTTACCATACACTACAGCATCATCAGCAAATAATTGCAGACTGCTGCCCACCCTGTCCAGCAAATCATTTATGTATATAGAGAACAACAGCAGTCCTATCACACTTCCCCGAGGCTGTCCTGGCAATACCCTTGTATCTGAGGAAGGACAGTGTACCGGGACGTATTATTTAAGAAGTCTTTGACCCACTCGTATATCTGTGAACTTATTCCATATGCTCGTACCTTCATTAACAGCCTGCAGTGGGGCACCATGTCAAATGCTTTCCGGAAATCTAGGAATATGGAATCTGCCTCTTGTCCTTCATCCATAATTCTCAGTATATCATGTGAGAAAGGGCAAGCTGAGTTTCGCTTGAGCGATGCTTTCTAAAACGGTGCTGATTCGTGGACATAAGCTGCTTAGCCTCAAGAAAGTTTGTTATTTCGAACTGATAATGTGTTCAAGGATTCTGCAGCAAGAGACGTTAGGGATATTGGTCTGTAATTTTGCAGGTTTGTTCTCTTGCTTTTCTTATATACTGGAGTCACCTGCGGTTTTTCCAGACGCTTGGGACTTTGTGCTGGGTGAGAGATTCCTGATAAACGCAAGGTAGGTAGGGGGCCAATGCCATAGAGTACGCTTTGTAAAATCAACCTGGTATTCCATCAGGACCTTGTGATTTATTTGTTTTCAAATCTTTAAGTTGCTTCTCTACGCCAGGTATGCTTATTTCTGTCTCATCCATAGTGGAGTCTGCCCGTTGGTAAAATGATGGTACGTTTGTACAGTTCTCCTGCTTGAACGATTTCTTGAACTTAAAATTTGAAACGTCGACTTTTGTTTTGCAATCTTCAGCTGCAGACTGGGCAACAAGGGACTGAGTGGGAGCCTTAGACCTGCTTAGGGATTTTACAGAATTGTTTTGGGTTCTCTGCCAGATCTTTTCTAAATTATGATAGTGGCGGTTGTTGTATGCTTCATGCATAGATCTTTTCAGAGGTGCTCGAATCTCTTCTAAATTCTCTTGTTGTAGTTTGAGTGCAACAGCCTCTGCTTCCTCAGCATCTTACGAATTCTGCTATTAAACCATTGTGGGTCTTTTTCATCCTTTATCCAGTTACTAAGCACGTAACTCTCCAGACCATGATTTACAATCTGCTTACCGTATTTACTCGAATCTAAGCCGCACCTGAAAAACGAGACTCGAAGTGAAGGAGGAAAATTTTTCCCGAATCTAAGCCACACCCGAAATTTGAGACTCGAAATTCAAGGGGAGAGAAAAGTTTTAGGTCGCACCTCCAAATCGAAACAAAGTTCGCTTAGTTGTAATATGAGACACAGTTTAGGTCGAATGAATGACGATACAGCTGCAGTAGTTTGGTTCGAGTCGTAAGCTTAGCAGTTACGGTTTACCAGGTAGCCATTGCTACGCGTCACGCGCTCCGTCCGTATTTATACGGATATCCTTCCTTTTTCACGTGCTTCGTCTGGTTTGAATTGATTGCTTATTTTTCTTTGATCTGATAAGTGCCGTTCTCTTTGTTATAGGTGTTTACGTCACTCTAAGCTGAAAATGCATTACTGTACTGTGTCATGCATTGTTTGTCGCATTCTGATAGTGCGTGTTTACGGCCTGTCGCCGCTTGCGGCGTGGCTTGCGTTTGTGCGCGCTACCGCCGCTTACAAATAAAAAATAGAGAGGAGTCGTCTCATTAGCGAAATATTTGTTGTTACTTACACTACTTCTTTCTTTGATAATGATCAACAAGAACCAAGTAATAGACTGCGTATGATAGATGATGTTCTGAACAAAATTTTAGCGAAAATTTTTCTCCATTTGAAAATCTTTGCAGGCGCCTCTTAAGTTCATTACATTCTGCACAGAAATTAGTCATCTTAGATTTAAAAATCTAGTCAGTTGCCGTGCTTCATTTCTGACTGTATCACTATCAGGCATAAGAATAATACGAATATAAACATGACATGATATGTACATTCTTCCGCGTTTGCTGTTGTCTCACTCTAGTTTCGTAGTTTATTAGGCAGACAGGATTTAAATGAGATAGTAGCAAACACGAAACAATACATGGCAAAAGGTTTATATTCGTATTAATCTTATGGCGAAGAGAATACTACATGTGATTCACAATTCATAAAAGCTCCTATTAGCAACCATCTCTTCTCACAGGTAGGAAAAAATTCAGAACGTAGAGTTGGCCATATTTACAAACATCCCAAACAGTCTTGCCAGTCGGATTTTCGTAGTACATTGAAATGCTGCTACATTCGAAGATCAACAATACAGAATTTGTATTTACTTCGTTGGATAATGTACCAAAACGCAGTGGTGGAAACTCTGGGCGGAGGAAAAAGGCTCGTCTTCCAATTTTTTTTTTTTTTTTTTAATTTATTTACTGACGCAGAGGTTTTGGTGCCAGTATTTATCTTTGTGCCTACAAAGCATGCCTGTGTGGCGCTACATATATTCAACGGCAGAAGTTAGTTGTGGTGGCACCCACCAACATTTTTCAGAACTCCCGCTTGCTTTGCACTCGATTCTAAGCCGCAGGCGGTTTTTTGGATTACAAAAACTGGAAAAAAAGTGCGGCTTAGATTCGAGTAAATACGGTAAACTTTACCCATAATTCCTCGACATCCACCCTACTGGTACTAAGTGATGTCAATTCACTGTCTAAGTAAGACGTTAATAACTGCTTGTCTGCTCTATGTAGTGGAAACACTCTCCTCATCTTCTTGACCAGTTTACTAACTTTCATAATCATAGTTGCTATAATGACATAATGATCACTAGTGCCCGTTTATATACTGACCTTGTCGATATATTTCGATTGCTTGTGGTCTGCCGAGACAATTCTCAGAAAACATGTTCAAAAGTATTTTGCTTGGCTGTCTCTGTGCCCCCCTCCCAATGAATCCATAGACATCCCAGTGTATACTTGGCAGGCCAAAGTCGCCTCCAATTAGTATTGCATGATCTGAGTATTTATGCATTATTGATTGTAGACTTCCTTTGAATGATTCTATAACTGCCACAGCAGAATTGGGTAGCTGGTAAAAACAGGTCAGGAATGAGAAAGGGAAAATTATGTTGAAATCTACACGTAAAGAATGTAGATTTATTTTCTAGAGCCTACAGGTTGCATAATGAGGTGGAGTCAACTCTTTGTTTTTCCTTATTCTTTCTTTCTTTTCTCTGATTTAATGGTACATTATTTATCTTCTTAGTTTAATTTTAATAACAACAACAAGACTATTGTTTTATCTTTGGTGATTGAGTGGAGATAACAATGTATAAATATGTGTTATATTTCATTCCTCCCAACACAAAGGTGATCACAAGAGGACCAAAAATGTACTTCGTTGGACTACAAATGAGGTTTCAGTCACTTTTAGCCCCATGGTAATTCACTGCAATGACGCATAAAGGGAAGAAAGTGAAAAAAATGGCCAGTCTCCACATTTCCTTTATATGTTGTGAATAAAACTGAAGAAGAAATACGTTACATTTGCTAGAGTGTTTTTAACATTACAAAACTTTGGTTTTTGAATCGCACCACTTATCCTGATTGTTTTTAAATTAATTCATAGCAGTACTTAAGAAGAAAATTATGCTATGTTTTTGTTTTATAAATTTACTGCAAGAAATCTTCAGCAACAACTTATAATGCTGAGCCGTGTACAGCTCGTGTTCAGGTCATTTATTGTTTGTCATCTTCAATTACGGTACTGCCACCTCGTTTTCTTATTCCGTTTACTGGCGTCACTAACTTCCTGCTTTACTTTCCCGTAAGCGGCAGCAGCAGTGTGTATTGATAAGTGCACTGTCGTACCATCTCTGGAGCGACCAATAGGATTTCCGGGTCATCATGTATCTGCCAGTCAATTGGAGATGGACCAGCAGTGAGGTCGAGGACGGAGCGCTGGTGAGGCACGGACAGCCGGTGCTTGCCGACCACTCGGAAATTAAAAAGGCAGAAGGCCTTATCTTAAATCAGTTCTTTCGATTAGGCTGAAGGCCCAAACAATCTTACGCCTTTACACCTTAAGGGCAAAACCACCTTAATTTAAAAATCGGCTAGAAGCCATACAAAGAAAAGGCAGTACACCCAACGGCGCTCAGAAGTTTCCGAGGGTCGGCCTGGAATTCAAACGCTAACGTTCGCTTTGGTGGGACAGGCAGTCGGCCCAACCATTCTCGATCCGACGACAACCCAATCAACAGACAGTCAACCGACTCACCAACAAGATAACTTCCGCTCCACCCGACCAGCACACAACAGGGAGTTCAATGGAACAACATAGAAGGTAGTGGTGCCCACAACCAATTATACATTGAGCTGTCAAACTACACACTGTGCTGGACAGCGACAACACGATGATGATAATACACTGCCTGAATTTACGTCAACGGCCATGGATGGTAACCGGAACGTTAACGGCCACAAGGCAGAAGATTCCTCTGGTGCACTTCAATTCAAAATAACCAAGCACAGTTAAACTCCACCGGAGGGTGGCAAAAATTTGCCAACTTGAAAACACACATTGTTGCTCATGGGAATGTCGCAACAGCCGACAAAAAACTCCAAATGACACAATGTTAACAGTCGTGACTTGCTGGTAGATTAAGTCAAACTCAACTTTTGTGTCTAGGATCGGTGAGCCATGGACCTCGTAGCAATGGGAACAGCACCACAAACTACAACCGTGTGTGGATGCTGCCAGTGGCCTTGGCCGAACTACGCGCCGCGATTTCCCCGCTGCTCCACGCTAACCGACCAACTCCCAGGCCCAGGAACAGTGAAAGGACCAAACATACATAGGCTGATGAGACGACCAACCAACGGTCGTCCTGCTCCAACCTCCCCCTGTCGGACAGTTCATGTGTGTCACCAGTGGTCGATGAGCACTGGCTGTCCGTGCCTCACCGGCACTCCATCCCCAATTTCACTGCTGGTCTGTCTCCAACTGACTGGCAGACACATGATGACCTGGAAATACTATCGGTCGCTCCAGAGATGGTACGATAGTGCACTTACCAATACGTGCTGCTGCTGTTGCCGCTCACGGGAAAGTAAGGCAGGAAGTTAGTGATGCCAGTAAATGGAATAAGAAAACAAGGCGGCAGTACCGTAATTGAAGATGACAAACAATAAAAGGCCTGAACATGAGCCGTGCATGGCTAAAATATTTTGAATGAATCCAATCTTTCTATGGTAGCATCTACTAAAAGATCATGTATGGAGTAAAAGTAATACCTAACCAGCTTGTAAAAGCCCTGACTGTCAAAAGGCACATGAACAAGACAGAACTTTGGTATCTTTCAGACAAATCTTTTTTGAGAGCTATAGAGTTTACAAAATCACAAATAAATAAAATCAAAAGAAAAGATACATTCACATCTTTCCTTTTTTGTCTTGCCTGTCTTTACTCTTAAAATTATTTACATCCTGCCAGAACCTTCCACTAAGCCTAGAAAAAAGAATGGAGCACAGGAAGTATGGTAAGTTCGTAGTCTCCTACTCTTTGGTGTTATCCACTGAATATTTTAATTTATGAACTACTGTGCAGCCCAAAGTGGTGTTAAGTGTAAAAGAGAGCATTATTTTCTTTTTTCAAATTTTGCAATATTTTTCTTGAAACTACCACTGTGCCTCAGTGGCATGATGTAGGTTACGTAAGCAGCTTCGCAGCACAATGGATAGATCCCATGCTTGGTTTTGTTGAGCTAGGGGCGCTACCTGCAGGGATGCTGAGCAAGTATTGCTTTCAGGAGGTTCAAAGCCAACCAATGGGAGAGCAGAAATTAGTCACGTGAGGGGTGCAGGTTGACCAGTGAGACAGTGGCTACAGCAGGAGATCGTTCTCTTGTCTACCAGCCCTCCTACTCTATGGATGTGTCTGCCTGTTTTTCCCATTGAGGGTGAAATTCCCTCCACCACCTAGGCACGGTTCTCTCCGCAGTCAAAACAGACCCCATAGAATGAGAGCAGGAGAATAAATCTCTTTTGTGGCAGCTCTTTCTTTCATTTCGTATGTTAGAGGGAACAGGATCAATCCTGGATGGCCACTCTCACTCCTTAGTCCATCCTGATACGTACCCTACATTTTCGCTCTAAGTCTGTAGCAATTTAGCTTTCTATTTGTCCAAAGTTTTCTTTTTGTGACTAAAAATATCTTTCTCGTATACATTATTCATCTTCAAGTATTTTCACTACTAATCATTGTCCTTAAGATTCTTTAGTTTTATGGTACTACATCAAAATTATATATAACAGAATGTCATGTAGTCCCCTGAAGCAATACTTAAATACTTCATAAACAGTGTATGTTCTTAATTCTCAACATCATGAATTTTACAGAATGTTGTAGGAAAATGTTGCAGTGAGATTCCACAAGTGAACGAATCACAGCTGCTGCTGTATATCTTTAAGCCTATTTTTATATTTACTCTAGGAATTGTCTGGGCTTCTCATATTACTTTTGATGTAACTATTTATCATTTAGTGCAAAGTAATATTCCAACAGAACAGAGAAAAATGGCGAGCAGTTTTGTGGTATGTTACTTCTTTAAGATCGAATGAGCGTTTGAAGAAAATCTCAGATGTTTGTGGAAGAGTGCTCACATAACTGTACTGTGGAAAGAAAGGTGAAAGAGAGAGTTTGAGCTATACTATCAGTGCGGAGGGTGTCTTTACTCAAGTTAGCCTTCTACATCAGCCACTGCAAATAACATTGCTACAGTACAGAAGCTATCGAAGAGAGCGTTGTAACCGTATAGTGTGAGTGCATGTACTCAAACAGTGGAAGAAACAAATACCTCCACGGCTGGCCTAGAGAGATCGCCTCGCAACCTGGACAGACAGTGCAGCAAGTGCTGTGCCATGTGCACAACAGTCCAAGATAAGCCTGGCTTGCAGGCCCTCGGCTTCACTTATGCTTACTTGCTTATTGTATGCTCACCTACGAGACTGTATATTGATGTGTTCTATAGTTATGAGACTTTGTGCTGTTCTATACTTCATCCTGTGTTATTGTGGATCTCTTCATGTGGAAGGAGAATAACACTTGATGGGTATTACTTCTGGTATTGTGTCTGTACAACATTACAACATACTTGTTGACAAGTGTAGTATTCTACTCTGTGTGTTTTGTTTCTTTGGTTCAACATAGAGCCAACACGTCGGTGGAAGGAGTTTTTCAATCTCCTTTTGGAAAACAGCAATTTGTCTCAGACCAGAACAGAATCTCACCATGGCACTAAACAATTTAGCAACTTTGTTGATGCACCAGGTCCCATCATTGCAACCCACACTGTTTCTGCTGTATGATGAATCTGTGGAAGATTGGGACGCTTATGAAAAACACCTTCAGCAACATTTCCAAGTTTTTGGAGTCAGCAATCCCAACTTATGTAAAGTTTTATGTGTGTCATGGATTTGTCCTCGTGTTTACCACCTTTTGTGTCAGCTAGCTCCTGTTCAGGAATCTGCCCATCTTTCTTTTGGTGAAATGTGTCAGTTGTGCTCTAATTATCATTGCAAATGTACTGTTATTGCTGCTCATGTGAAGTTCTACCATTGTCAAAAGTGACCACAACAGCTGTGCAGGGCTTGTGCAAGAGAACTTCGTGGGCTTAGCTGTCACTGCCAGTTTCTTACTGTGGACCAGTTGGACTCATATCCTGATTCGATAGTTCATGATGCTATAATATGCCTGGTCTTGATAGTGAAGTTCTTGAATGTGCTTTAAAATATGCAAATCCATCTCTCACAGATGTTCAGAACATTGCTAAGTCTTTTGAAGTATCTAGGGCAACAGGAAATCAGATAGAATGATGGTGAGGTAGCCACCATTGCTTCCTCACCTCTTTGGTCACCGTGGATTAGCTCATGGTGGGGAGGGGGGGGGGGGGGGGGGAGGGAGACGACATCGCAGCCGCAACCTCGATGCTGCGTGGGGTAGCACTGTGCTACGCAACAGCAGTAGTCGCATCACAACAGCTGCTGTATGCTTCACTTCTGTCATGCTCTTATTGGTTTGTCCAACATGTGTGGACCATGTGCCCATAGTGCTGGGCAACATGCAACCATTGTAAAAGAAAAAGAGAGAGGGGGAGATATAGATAGAGAGAGAGGGGGGGGGGGATGGAGAGGAAGGGGACATATTTCATCTGCATGCAACTCCCAGTCTTCTTTATCAGACATGAACATGGATGTGAACAGTGTTTTCCAAGTGATGGTGCCCCAAACTAACTCTACATTGAAGTACACCTGATGAACAAGTTGTTAAAAATGCAAGTGAACATGAATGCAGCAGTGACTTCGATAAATTCTTGAACTTACGTGGATCTTGGATTACCAGCATTGTCCCCTGTCTCTTTTCAGTTGGTGAGTTACAGCACAAATACCCATAATGGAACAGTTTTCTCCTTCCTAAGTGTACAACGTAGTTGTTCAGTGTTTGACCTTTCTAATTGGGGATGATGCCAACACTGAAAACTTAGTTGGGTTAGACATCTTCAAAGTTTTTCAGTTCTCTATTTCTGATGAAGTGCTTCTGGTATCAGATCAAGTTCCATACCAACAACTGGACATGCTCTATCGGAATATTCCTCCCTGTTTTCAGAAGGTTTAGGGTGTGCTACCATTGTCAATCTCGCATCACAATGAAACTGATGGTGCACCTCCAATTTTTTTGTGACCGACCAGTTCTAATAGCTTTGTGGGAGCAAGTCAGGTTGGAACTAGATCGACTTACATCTTTGGGTGTTGTTATGCCTGTCTCCTCAAGTGAATGGTCTACACCTTTGGTTATTTTCAAAAAACCTAAAGGCATCCTACAGCTCTGTGGTGATTTTAAAGTGTCTGTAAATTCACAATCTATTATTCATACCTGTCTCTTCCACCATCCGGATGAATTCTTAGCACAGCTTTTCAGAGGCCAATATTTTCCCACATTAGACTTGTTAGAAGCCTACTTACAACTGCATCTGGATGATGATTCCAAACATGGCCACATAATGAGTACCCCACTTCATGTCACATCAGTACCAATGCTTGCCATTCAGCATGGCTAGCGCCCCTGCCATTTTCCATGATTTTCAGAGCAGCTCACAGCCTCCGTGCTGGGATGTATTAACTACCTGGATGATATTTTGGTGTCTGGTTCCTCAACAGATGAACATTTGCAGAACCTTAATGCCTTGTTCAAGGTGCTCAAGCATCATCTGTCCCGGAAATATTACGTACTACCATAAATTTCTTCCTGGTTCAGTAACATTTACCTAGCCACTTTGCGCTCTCTTACCTAAAGGTGTTCCTTTTCACTGGTCGCCAGCCTGAGAGCATGTTTTTACTCTATTAAGGTCAAAATCACACCACCACCCTGCTTAGTTACCTTCTAACCAGGCCAGTGTCTTGTTTTGGCCACAGACACCTCCCAGTATGGCCTTGGGGCTGTTCTTGTGCATGAATATGTGGACGGATCTGAACGCCCTATTGTTTAAGCTTCCAGAACTCTGAATCAAGTGCAACAGCGCTACTTGCAGATAGAAACGGAAGCCTGTGCTATTGTATGTGTGCTCAAAAAATTTCATGTTTTCCTACACAGTTCTGAGTTCCATTTGATTACTGATCATTTTAATCCTTTGGCATCTTTACCTGGAAAAGGCGGCCCATTGCCTACAATGCTGGGCTCGTGTTTTTGTCATGCTATAACTATGAGATTCATTTCCAACTCACAGCATGACATGTTAATTCAGATGCTCTTTCTAGATTGGTGATTGGCCATATACAACATTTGATCAGATTGTAAGTTGTGTTTCCATTTAGATGCTGAATCCCAAAAATCCGTGGATAGTTTTTCCCATTACCAGTTCTCAGATTTAGGCCGCTTTTGCTGCCGATCCTGTCTTATATCACATTGTTCACTTCGTTCACCATGGCTGGCTAGTTAAACTATCAGGTTGAGCATTGGATACCTTGTGTAATTACTATACTCTCTGTCTCTGCCTTTCTGCTCTTGATAGTGTGTTACTGTTGGCTACAGAAGAGTCTGCACCCGGGGTTGTGATTCCATCTGCATTGCAGCGGAATGTCATGCGCTTTCTCCACTTGGACCATTGGGGTGATTCTCGAACAAAATAGCTGGCCCTCCGCCACGTGTTTTGGCCGGGTTCTGACAATCCGATCATGTGCATTGGGACAGCCTGCCCATAGTCTGCCACTCATCAAACAGCACCACGGGCATCTCTTTCCCCATGGCCCTGCCCCCTCCCCCTCTCCCCCCCCCCCCCCCCCTCCCCCCCAGTGCACCTGGGAGCAAATTCTTGCTGATTTTGCAAGTCTGTCCCTTAATTCCTTTTGGCTTGTGGCAGTTGAAGCTTTCTCGAAATTTCCTTATGTGGTTCGTTGCCCATCCATGTCCAAGCAGCTACAGTTGCTTTCAAAGATTTTTTGATAGAAAGATAGCCCTATACACTTGTGACAGACAACAGGCCACAGTTAGTGTCTCAAGATTTCAAAGATTTTTGTACAAAGAGCGGCATCTGGCATTTTACAGTTCCTCCCTCAGAGGCAAAGTGGCTGGTCCGTACATTCAAGATGAAAAAATATGTAACTCAGTCTTCTCCCGAAGAAACCCTCAACAGGTTCTGGAGTTCATGTAGGTTCACTCCTGTTATGGTGTAAAGTCAAATGCCAGCATGCTAGTCGGAAATGAGAGAGCAGAGTGGCCTGTGAAGACAATGTTGGTCAATTGGACACTCACCGACCCCTCTCCAGGACGATAACGCAATGGCAGTGGCTTCTAAGTGAAGAGGTTGTAAGTGCTGCGCCGACTGGTCACGTCCCAGTTCTACAAGAGGCTTCAAGACCAGTGATGTGAATAGAAGTGTCAAAGCTCCTTACCTCACTCGTAAATTCTATATAGCTCAAACTTGGAACTGTTGTACTGAGGAGAGTTCTTATTTTGTCTGTTTTGCCCTTTGCTTGCAACACATCTGTATTTCTCATAGTTAAGTACTGTTGTATACATTTTGTAGTAAAACTTATTTGAATGTTGTCTAGTAATCTGAGAAAGCAGGTTTCCTAGACTCCCCATAGTTGTCAACTAGGCAGGATTCAACAACTCCAGTTGGCGACCATAACCTGCTGGAGCTGCTTCATGGCTGCCAGCCCTGTGTGCTGTTTCATCTGTTCTGATCAACACCCGGCCACCTGTCAGCACCCACCTCGCAGCATTCCATCCGGGCTCCACCGCCTGGGCCTGCGCATTTGGTTTGCACCCAAAGTGGCTACTAGTAGTCGTTCATTGTTGCCAAGGCCGCTGCCTCCATGTCGTGTGCATCTCCAATGGCATGGTGTCACGACACTATGTCCACCTCCATACACATGTGACCAACCATGCATTGGAGAGCCCTCTGACACTGCAGCTGCCTCCACAATCTGTACCGCACCTGTGGAACAGTCCATGCCTCCTCCAGCTCCAGCACCTTCTTCACTTGGAGTTCCACCGCCGCCAGGCAGAGTAGTCCGTGCAGTGCCACCTCCATCTCCGCAGTCCCTGTTGCCACTGCTTTCACCGCCACGTTCTTCTCTGTTGCCTCCATTGCCAAGTGCCTGCCTGGATGTGCACATGGATGCAGCACCATCATCACCAGTGCTGCCTTACACCTCTCACGAGGGAATGGGCACCCACCTGTCTGTGCCATTTCAGGCCGTATTCTGCTGTGACAGTGTGACACTTGCTCCAGAAGTTGCCAGCTACTGGTGAAAACTTGAACGTCTCCACAGTGAATAATTTTCCCATAGTTGGAAGGAGCGTTGTAACCCTATCGTGTGGGCATGCATGATCAAACAGTGCTCAATACAAACACATCCACAGCTGGCCTGGAGGGGTCACCTTTCGACCTGGACAGACGGCACAACAAGCATCCAATATGAGTCCAACGCGCCAGGCACTCAGCCTCACTTAAGTTTACCTTCTGATTGTATGCCCACCTACAAGACTGTATACTGATATGGCCTATAGTTATAAGACTTTTTTACTGTTCTACACTTCATTCAGTGATATTTTGGATCTCTTCATGTGAAAGCAGAATAAAAGTTGTTTGGTGTTACTTCTGGTATCGTTGCATCGGGGGGGGGGGGGGGGGGGCAAATGTGTAATTTGTAGCAGACAGAACAATTATGGGCATTTACGGCATTCTTGGATAAAGAAGTTGATTGTACACGGTGCTTCACAATGTAAGCAAATACTTAAAAAATACGTTGGAATTGACGCTTCTCACCCTGTAAGTAGGTGTGTTGCAGCTTTGGTGTTATAACATTCCAACATGTTTAATTTATAAACTGCCTTCCGAGATATGTCAAAACTTTTTTGACTTCTAACTGCTGTATGTTCGTGTTCTCAACCAACATGAACACAGCCATTATATTCCTCATATGACCTTTCACATTAATGTTATTATTTTATAGAACTGAAAGCTAATGAAAGGATGGTTATTCATTTGACAAATTGTGGGTGTGGGACAGTGTGCATGCTCAGCTGCTAGAGTACACAAGATAAATTGTATGATGTGTTGTCTCAAAGAATGCTCAACACAGAATCCTAAAGAAGAACTTGTTGTTCAAGCAAAAACAGTCACAAATAGTGAGTTTTCCTAAAGAAAAATCACATCAACTTGAATATCCAATATTGACATCATGACAGGGTTGTGATTTTATTGGTAAAGAGAGAAGTATCCGCAGAGAAACACTCTCTGAAACCAGTAAGCACAATAATAGCCCATAGAAGATATTAGCCAAAGTCAAGTGTAGTGATTCAAGAATTTCTGTGTAAATTCTAGAACCACTCAGCCTTCTACTGTCTCGAACACACAATATTCTGGATATGAGTGTGAGATGGTAGAATCCTACCTACTGTGCGTCACATGTTTGTGTGTGCAGGTTTAAAATCAGTCGCGGGCGAAAGTAGACGCGGCGGTCGGACGACACCGACAAATACCTGTCGGGCAATCCATAGATGTTCTAGTGAGTATATAAGGAAGAACCATGGAGTTTATATGCAGCTCTGTGCTTATTGTGTCATTGACTATTGTTACTAAAACAAGAACAGTTGAAAAAGTACTCTTGTAGACTCTTCATGTAACCTTGTTACAGGCAAGACTCATTTTATGATTCATGTCCAAAGAAAGGTAGTTACATATTCATGTGGAAAGTGAGATTTTTATTGTGTATTGAGGTCAAATATATCGTTAGTTGACGAAAAGTAGAGTTTGTATTTCCATGACGAAAAGTAAAGTTTGTATTTCCACTTATTTCATAAGTAGAAAGAGTCTAAAAATTCGATGGAGAAGAAGCCAAGAGAGTTTCCGGCAGCCGGCTATTCAGTAAAGAAGAGTGGAGTTCTACGCCGGGTGAGCGTGAAAAAAAAAAAAAAAAAACTTGATTGCTTTAGTACGAAGCGCTACAAGACACTGTTGAGTGATGTGTTATTGTGTATTTATCATATTTAAAGTTAGTTTTAAATGCTTACAAGAGCTAAGGCATATAAAAGTATGGAAAATATACAACAGGTTGGGGAAACTCAAGACCCAGCTATGGCCATGAAGATTAACAAAGAAGTGCCTGACTGGGCTGAGTTGATAAATTTAATCAAAGCGCAGATGTTTAAGTTGAACTCATTAAATTCCCAATTAAATGCTCAGAGCGCGATTCTAAGTAAAGAACTAGACTTGGTAAATTCTCAATTAAATACTCAAACGACAAATTTAGGTTTGTTAAACGCCAAAGTCGACTCTCAAAGCAAGGAATTTAGTAATCTATGCGAAGGCATGGGAGCTTTGAAGACTGAATTCGACGCCATAAATAATAAAGTAGAGAATTTAAAAGTAGATTTAAAGAACGAGTTGACAAATTCTTTGACCACCCATGTAAATCATATGTTTACTGATCTTAGTCAGAATCAGAGTGACACTTTTCAAGGTTTATCGAAAAGGTTAGAAATTAATATTGAGAACAAATGTAATAATGTAGAATCAGAACTTATTGAAAAATTAGGATCTTTTGAAAACGTGTACAATATTAAATATAATGATGTTGGACAGGGAATGAATACTTTGAAAGAGAGTGTAGATAAGCATAATGAATTAATGCCAATTATTCAACCTAAAATTACTTGTGTCAATACACGGATAGATAATGTAGAAAGGAATTTCAAAGAGAAAGTAGCTAACTCCGATATCATAAACGTAATTAGTTTGGAGGAACAATTTGGAGAAATTACAGATCGGAAGGTTACCGGGAGAATAACATCCGGGAATGTATCGCCTACTCCTTCTTCCGAACTTAATGATACCAGGAAGGGCATGGACGACCTGCGAAGAGAAATTAAGCTTATCCAAGACAAAGTAGGAAAAAGGGTAACTTCACCTAAGGTCGAATTAACTAGTGAAGCGATGACTGCTGTATAATTGGGGAGCTAATTCAGGGTTAAGTTCTAGACAATTTCCTAAATTTAAGCCGGACGGGGATGTACATCCGACCCATTTTTTTAAAAAGATTTAACCAAGCTTTGCTAAAAAATTGGGAAGATTCCAAGAAGATCGAATTGGCTGTGGGGTACCTTCGAGAAGTACTGGTCTGCAAGTGCTCAAGAAAAGTTAATATCAGATCTATGGGACCCAAAATATAATAATAATAATAATACTTGGGGTACTATAAGGAAATATTTCCATTGGCATTTAACACAAGCAAAAAAAGAAGGGGGGGGGGGGGGGGAGATACCATGTAAAGGACGTAAAATTGTATATCCCCCAGGGACGTTAACATTCTACGTTAACGGGCAGAGTAACAACCGCTGGATCCCGAGGTTTTTTCTGTGTTTTTTCCAAATAGTTTCCTGCATCGAATTCCTTTAAAATCTAGTACTATTCTTTAATCTTGCTGCTTAGAAAATCGGATATGACTATGGAATAGAGAACGGCTTAAGAGAATCACAGAAAAAAGTGATATCTAGACGAAATAAACTAAATAAAGTATTATATTTGTGGGAAATACAATAAGATGTGACTAGCTGAACAACTGTTACACTGTAGTGTATAGATTTTCTATTTTGTATAGAGTATTTTATACCTTTTATGAGACGTGATATGGATGAGAGGGTTTGTATAAATTTTGAAAGGGGTGGGTATTGTAGCTAAAAGCATGATTTACAAGAACAGATAAATCATGATTAATACAAAACACACATCACACCTTTCAAACAGCCATCACAGAAAAGTGTGTCCGATTTTTCATCATTTGCCGTTTCCATCGGGTTGCTAGTATTTCCTTCGGGGAACTCAAAGGGTGAAGGTGGGACAAGTCCGTTCTGTAGGAGACGATTTAACACCAGACCTCCTCCGGCGTCTCACTCAAGTGCCTGATGGGTAGGAATCCTAGGGAAGAGGGGTGGGAAGGGCTTCCTTTCTTTGGGGCTATCTTCTTTCTCTTCTTCAATCCTAGCATCCATATCTATTTTTTCCTTTCTTACTTCTCATTTGAGGACCTGTCTATTTTTTCCTCTTTCCATATTCACAAATTTCTATTACTGAAGTCCTTCCTTATTTCCATGTTTACTAAAAACCTAAATGTTATCTTTAGATAAGAAGGCCGAAGAATCAGACTTCACGAATATACATCCACATATACACAAATATACACTTCTACACAAACATTAAATCACATTAGAGGAAGCCTGTCACGATGTGAGAACAGCCAGGTGTTGTAGGGAAAATATGTGAACTTATGGAAATAGGCACACATATATAGGAAGCTATGACGGTTCTACATCCAATATACGTAAGAAGAGGTGCACATACATAACGAACAATTATAAAGTAGTAATGGGTAATGGACAAATAAGAGAGAGGCGTGTGCAAGGAAATAAAACGGAAGTAGGAGTAGAATTAGTCTTGCTGATCATTAAGAAACGTCAGCGTAATAAATACTCTGATGAATTGAAGGATAGTGGGACGTAAATAGTATACATAGACATAGTATCTATTGAAAATATAAAAGTTGATAAGTAGAGGACGACTCAGGGGAGTAAGTGATATATTAAAGAATGAATGCGAAGTTTAAAATAGATTTATATCTTTACCAGAAGATACTTAATTATGGTATACATAGAAATATATACTAGGGTAATGAACCGTGAGGCCTACTCAGAAAGGATAAGGGGGGCGTACCCGGCATTCACGAAGTATAAAGGGCAGGCGTACCTACGTGGAGACAGGACGATCTGTGGCCTAAAAAGTAGGGTTTTTATGTAAGGGGCGTATCTACCTACCAGAATGGAAAGACGAAGTGCTCTGACAAGGTCAACCCACAAGCCAGGATTAGGTGCTGATCCTAGGAGAAGGGAACAGTATCGTGACAAAAGTCACAAATTTTATAGGGATTATTCTGGGAAGTGTGAATTCTATGAACGTCTAGTATTATAATGTTTTGTGGAACTAAATGAGAGTCAAAAGAACACTTCCATTTCATCCAGAGTTCCTCCAAGCTACAAGTAATGAAAATAGTACATACTAGGAAAAAGGCAGTACAAAAGATAAGAATAGAAAATTGATTACTCATGTGTCATAAACACCTCAAGTTTTCGATTGAAAAAGGAAATAAAGAAAAGAAAAAGCATCCTCACAATTCCTAAATATTAGTAAAGCCGACTGAAACTAAGAGTAAATTCTCATGTCTTAATAACAAATTAAATTACGAAAAGAGTAGAGAAACAGTTTGTGAAAGATTGTTCAAGAGAGGACAGAGAATTGTTATGGAAAGGAAAGGTATGTATATAAACATATGTAAGAAATGTCCACTGTTACGATATGAAATGTTATTATGAGTGATATTATTTGCATAATGATTAGTATAAAATACCGCGTGTTCGACCTTGGGGGGGGGGGGGGGGGATATGTAGTGATTCGAGAATTTCTGTGTAAATTCTAGAACCACTTAGCCTTCTACCGTCTCGGACACACGATATTATGGATATGAGTGTAGGATGGTAGAATCCTACCTACTGCGGGTCACATGATTGTGTGTGCAGGTTTAAAATCAATTGCGGGAAGAAAGTAGAAGCGGCAGACGAACGGCACCAAGTACCTATCGGGCAATCCACAGATATTTTAGTGAGTGTGTAAGGAAGAACCATGGAGTTTATATGCAGCTCTGTGTCTACTGTGTCATTGACTACTGTTATTAAAACAGGAACAGTTGAAAAAGTACTCTTGACGCAACCTTGTTGATGCAAGACTCATTTTATGATTCACCTTAAGAGAGGTCATGAAACAGGAAGCTACATATTCATGTGGAAAGTGAGATTTTTTGTTGTGTATTGAGGTCAAATACATCGTTAGTTGACGAAAAGTAAAGTTTGTATGTCTACTTTATTTCATAAGAAGAAAGAGTCTACAAATTCCCGTACCTAGCGTTATTCGACGGAGAAGAAGCCAAGAGGGTTTCCAGCAGCCGGCTATTCAATAAAGAAGAGTGGCTGCAAATTCCAAGTAAGTCATCTCGTAAAGAAGTGGAAGGTGGCTTGGAGGAATAAGCCAATATAACCCAAATCCATACTCACACTTTAAGTCGTCATAACGTTAGACAAGGTGTACCTCTTGGTTATACAGGGTGTTACAAAAAGGTACGGCCAAACTTTCAGGAAACATTCCTCACACACAAAGAAAAAAAGATGTTATGTGGACATGTGTCCGGAAACGCTTACTTTCCATGTTAGAGCTCATTTTATTACTTCTCTTCAAATCACATTAATCATGGAATGGAAACACACAGCAACAGAACGTACCAGCGTGACTTCAAACACTTTGTTACAGGAAATGTTCAAAATGTCCTCCGTTAGCGAGGATACATGCATCCACCCTCCGTCGTATGGAATCCCTGATGCGCTGATGCAGCCCTGGACAATGGCGTATTGTATCACAGCTGTCCACGATACGAGCACGAAGAGTCTTTACATTTGGTACCGGCGTTGCGTAGACAAGAGCTTTCAAATGGCCCCATAAATGAAAGTCAAGAGGGTTGAGGTCAGGAGAGCGTGGAGGCCATGGAATTGGTCCGCCTCTACCAATCCATCGGTCACCGAATCTGTTGTTGAGAAGTGTACCAACACTTCGACTGAAATGTGCAGGAGCTCCATCGTGCATGAACCACATGTTGTGTCGTACTTGTAAAGGCACATGTTCTAGCAGCACAGGCAGAGTATCCTGTATGAAATCATGATAACGTGCTCCATTGATCGTAGGTGGAAGAACATGGGGCCCAATCACGACATCACCAACAATGCCTGCCCAAACGTCCACAGAAAATCTGTGCTGATGACTTGATTGCACAATTGCGTGCGGATTCTCGTCAGCCCACACATGTTGATTGTGAAAATTTACAATTTGATCACGGTGGAATGAAGCCTCATCCGTAAAGAGAACGTTTGCACTGAAATGGGGATTGACACATTATTGGATGAACCATTCGCAGAAGTGTATCCGTGGAGGCCAATCAGCTGCTGATACTGCCTGCACACGCTGTACATGGTACGGAAACAACTGGTTCTCCCGTAGCACTCTCCATACAGTGACGTGGTCAACGTTACCTCGTACACCAGCAACTTCTCTGACGCTGACATTAGGGGTTATCGTCAACTGCACGAAGAATTGCCTCGTCCATTGCAGGTGTCCTCGTCGTTCTAGTCTTCCCCAGTCGCGAGTCATAGGCTGGAATGTTCCGTGCTCCCTAAGACGCCGATCAATTGCTTCGAACGCCTTCCTGTCAGGACACCTTCGTTCTGGAACTCTGTCTCGATACAAATGTACCGCGCCACGGCTATTGCCGCGTGCTAATCCATACATCAAATGGGCATCTGCCAACTCCGCATTTGTAAACATTGCACTGGCTGCAAAACCACGTTCGTGATGAAGACTAACCTGTTGATGCCACGTACTGATGTGCTCGATGCTAGTACAGTAGAGCAATGAGTCGCATGTCAACACAAACACCGAAGTCAACATTACCTTCCTTCAATTGGGCCAACTGGCGGTGAATCGAGGAAGTACAGTACATACTGACGAAACTAAAATGAGCTCTAACATGGAAATTAAGCGTTTCCGGACACATGTCCACATAACATCTTTTCTTTATTTGTGTGTGAGGAATGTTTCCTGAAAGTTTGGCCGTACCTTTTTGTAACATCCTGTAGATTCCTCCAGCTCATAACAATTCATCTTATTCAACATGGTTATCAATACTACCGCAGACCTTCCCCTCTCCCCCTCCTCCCCTCCCCGCCCCTCTCCTCCCCTCCCCCAATAAAGGCATTATTGCAGTGGTGCATCGGCGAGATTAGGGACTTAGGGAAATGGGTTTTGAGCGTTGGAATATTGTCCTGATATTTGGTGTCAATGTGCTTGGAGATTCAGCCACCTGGCTGGAAGAAATGCGAACTTGCAGGGTCCGTCCAAAAGCTTCCCTCGATGGGGCGTGGCCACCTTTAAGGCGCGTTTACACCTGTATGCCTTGTGCCTAGTCGCCGTGTCCTTCACTTGCATCACAAGCAGAAGAAACACGCTCGTAGGTATAACCTCTTTCTCAACATCCACATGCATGATTCCATTCGAATCACGCACTGTATTTAATTTTTCCAGGTATTCGATCTGCTAGCAGCTGCTGATCTTGCAGTTAGTATTATTTTGAAAGAAAGACCTAATTGTAGGAAGTGATTGGAAGTAACTGTGGATTGTGGGTCATCAAAGAACTTCCAAACTCCAGATCTGAGGAAAGAGCTTACCGTGAAAACTTTATGAATTAATTTACATGTGATAATGAATTTGTCGTCTGTTAAGACAAACTTGTGTAACCCTAGTGGTAAATAAAACTAGTTCTTATTCAATGTAGTACCATGGTGAGTAATTTTTACACATTTTTTTACAACGAGAATAAGTGAGTGCATTCAAGTGAAGCAGTATGTCTCCTGTTACTACTCTTAAGAAAATTTCCTGTAATCGTGTACTGCAGTCACAATGTATGATATACCAGTTTTACCGATGTTCTCTGTAGACTTTAGTTATTAGAAATATTTGAAACAAAGGCAAATTTCAATGCAGACGAATATTTACTTCCATGGTGCGTTGGTGCACCCATGGCCATCATCGGTGCTCATGCAGCTGCAGCTACAGCTGCAGGTTAAATGCACTTGTGTGGACTGCTTGCTAGTGGGCAGTGGGTTTCTTTATCAGAGCCAGTCATGCTGGCGATGTTTGCCAGTGAGGGTGCAGCTTAAACGTGCCATCTGTAGGCTAGCTGAGGGCCTCCTAACATTTCTTGGAAGGCTTACTGTGAGGAACAAAACAGTTAGCAGCTTCTTAACATTTACATGAATATTCATGTACAGCCCTTTTTTCCCGTTTTCACAATGGCGTATCATAATGCTAAATCATAAATAAGAGAAAACAGCGTATTAAGAAAAAACTAAAAATCATAGTATCAACAAAATCGTAAAGTCCTTCAGTTTAAATTATGAATGAGTATTTTTGCTTCACCTGGGGAGTTGATTAACTGAAGCATTAGAGAGAGTCTGAAACATGAGGTTATTTTGTTGTTACCCTGATTAATTTAATTTGCTGGATTGTGACAAAGTAAGCCGGCCGCGGTGGTCTAGTGGTTCTAGGCGCGCAGTCCGGAACCGCGGGACTGCTACGGTCGCAGGTTCGAATCCTGCCTCGGGCATGGATGTGTGTGATGTCCTTAGGTTGGTTAGGTTTAATTAGTTCTAAGTTCTAGGCGACTGATGACCTCAGCAGTTAAGTCGCATAGTGCTCAGAGCCATTTGAACCATTTTGTGACAAAGTAAGCTGGAATATTTTTACTTCCCCCCTTGTTTTGCCATCTTCCTCTTTAAATTCATTTTTTTTAATTTTAACTGATTACCATTAACATACGTGAGTATAATATGCATTTTCATAAAAGAGAAAGGTTGGCCCTCAGTTTTAAAGAATATAACACCAGAACTAATTTTGTGCTTTGTTTTTTGTATGTAATTGATTTTCTAATTTATTTTGACTATTACAAATTAGTAACTTTCATTATACGGCGAAATCAGTAATTGTTTCGTAACTTAAATTCTATTGTTGACGTATAAACAAATATAAATTCCGTACTAATTATAAACATTTGGAGGAACAACTAATCGAATTCTTAAAGAATCTATTTGGCTCTATTCGAAAACATGCTAGCAAAGCCAGCCCTTAATTAATTCCACAGTAATTTTCAGTTTTGTCAGAAGTATTGTTTGTGTAATGATATATGTTAATTTCACCATTTAAACAAATAATTCAGCCTAACTCTTGTAGTAGAAGACACTGTTAAAAAGACGGAATTCTTCGATGTATTCAGTTAATTTAGAGTTAAGTTTTAATTGTAATTTCTGTAAATTAAATTTCGAACAATTGGTTGTTTCAGCACCTATTATAGTGAGGATATATAAGGACCAGATTTTGGCCCCGAGACTGTCCGCATCCGAGTTTCAGACGAGGAACCTGTGTTGGTTAGATCGACAACAATGCGTCCATGAAATAAGTGTAACACAGGCCATGTGTAAAAAGATGATAGTGTCTGTTCCATATGTACCTTGTTATTCTTCAAGAACTGTGTGGTTAGGCTTTTACTGCTCGTAGATGTTCAACAGGAAACTATTCTAGCAGTATGTGGATGTTCGCCTGCAACCTATTAATGAGGCATATCTAAAGTTAAACAATAGCACACTGGCCATATAACTGTATAATACTGGGGGTTGTGAACAGTGAAAGTAAAAGACTGTAAAATTCAAATGTGCATCTGTCGGCTACATCATTTAAAGTAGACAGTAGTTGCACTTCCACAACCCATTTTTCAGCCTGTGTAGCAATGCAGTACGTCGACACCAAGGACAACAAACGAAGAAATAAAGAAAGCAGGCTATCGTCGTCACAGGATAAGCTGGATGCTTTATGAGTTAAAATTTTTTTGCGATATATGGATCTGCAACATACACAGACTGGCAAATGGCTGATGAAAATAAAATAGTTGGAGACAGAAGGCCATTGGACATTAGATGCTGGGTTTCTAATTCCATTTGAAATAACGTACTTAACATTGAGCATTTCTGCAGGAGACTGGTGACATGCTGCTGAGATTTCTAATTTTTTCATAAATGTATTCTCCACTATAAGTTAGGTGATCATATAGAGTTAATCGTGGGTAAAGCAGCTAGTAGACTTTGGTTTATTGGGAGAATATTGGGGGAAGTACAACAATCTACAAAGGTGATCGGTTAAAGAACATTGCCCAATAGTGTGGGACCCATACCAGATAGGATTAACAGGGGATATTGAATGTATACAGAAAAGGGCAGCACGAATGGTCACAGGTTTGTTTACTCCATGGAAGAGTGTCAAAGAGATACTGAAGGAACTGAACTGTAAGATGCTTGAAGACAGACATAAACCACCAGAGAAAGTCTATTAACAAAGTTTCAGGAACTGGCTTCAAATGTTCAAATGATTACTCCAAGAATACACTACTACTTGCTACATATTGCCCACATGGGGATCGTGAAGATAAGATTAGAATAATTACTGCATACACAGAGACAATGAAACTGTCATTCTTCCCGCGTCCCATACGTGAATTGAACAGGAGAAACTCTAATAACTGGTACAATGGGACATACCCCCTGACAAGCACCTCACAATGATCCGCAGAGTATAGATGTAAACATAGAATGTATCTGAAAAATTACCTATATCACTGTACGACACATAGTTCAGGGGATAAACATTGAGATACGTGAAAAACTAGCTTTTGCTTAAAGTGTAGTGCAAATTACACAGATCAAATTCATCCAGTTTTTTTATAACGAGAGCACGTAACGACTTCCAACAAACTTTAAACGGATTTTCAAACCATTTCTAAACTTTTTCTCATGTGTCGGTACATGCTTAAAGTCAAATATTTAACACATTAACTCATTTCACAATTAATGAAGTATTCCGGGCTATTACGCCATGGTCGAAAGCGTTTCGTCTTAAAACCAAACATTTCGTCCCCATCTGCGGAGAACAGCTTCTTTGAATGTCTGATTCACACCCTGGCCCGCTACTGAGACAGTAGCGAAATCCTTCGACCAAAGCAAAATAGCCCAGAACATTTTATTAATTGTGACAGTTACGACCGTGAAAGTGTACATTTTACAATTAAATCATTTGTAAAGTAATCTGATGTTTGAAGTTGTTTTATATATAGAACTTGGAGCAAGAATTGGGTTTTTACTGGTTTCTAATAATCAATTAATTCGTGTTAGAGGAGACGTCACTTTTTCAGAACGTATAGCAAATTTATCAGGAATCGTAAGATGCCTTATTCTCATATTTTTATTTCAACTTCCCAATTTTATTTGGGAAATCTTATATTCACTCAGTTTTTCATTCCAAATTCTCACTTTTTTGTAGAACACTATTCAAAAGGTTTGGGGATAGGCTGTCAATTTGCTGTACACCTGTGCTTATTTGGAAGGGCTGAGACAAAAAAAAGAAAGAAAGGAAATGACGTGTCGCAAATGAATTATCCGAATGTGATGGAAATCGGTGGATGTGATATACATGTAAATACAAATAGATGAAAACAATTTCAGAAAAATTGGATGATTTATTCCAGAGAAAGAGCTTCACAAATGGGGCAAGTTAGTAACGTGTTGGTCCAGCTGTAACAACTATGCTAGCTGTTATTTGGCTTGGCACTGATTGACAGAATTACTGTATGTCCTCTTGAGGAATATCGTCCAACTGACACGTTAGATCGTCCAAATCACAACACGGTTGGAGGGCCATTGTCTATAATGCTCCAAATATTCTTAGCTAGGGAGAGATCCGGTGACACTGCTGGCCAATGTAGAGTTAGGCAAGCACAAAGACAGGTAGTAGAAACTCCCACAGTCTGCGGGCAGGCATTATCTTGCTGAAATGCAAGCCCAGGATGGGTTGCCATGAAGGCCAACAAAAAGAGTCATAGAATATCACAGATCTACCACTGTGCTATAAGGCTGCCATAGACGACAACCAAAGGAGTCCTGCTATAGAAAGAAATGAGACCCCAAGAGCCCGCAGCTCGTGGTCGTATGGTAGCGTTCTCGCTTCCCACGCCCGGGTTCGATTCCCGGCGGGGTCAGGGATTTTCTCTGCCTCGAGATGGCTGGGTGTTGTGTGATGTCCTTAGGTTAGTTAGGTTTAAGTAGTTCTAAGTTCTAGGGGACTGATGACCATAGATGTTAAGTCCCATAGTGCTCAGAGCCATTTTTTGACACCCCAGAGTTGTCAGGCCGTATGGCTGCAACAGTCAGGTTGGTATCCCACCGTTGTCCAGGGTGTCTCCAGACATGTCTTCAGCCTGGAATCTCATTGACTGGAGTAGTACTATCTTCAGTGATGAGTTCTGTTTTGAATTGCACCCCGATGGCTATCAATGATGTGTCTGGAGACGCCCTGTACAGCGGTGAGATACCAATCTGAAAGTCGCCCACCATGGGTCCCAACAACTAGGATTGATGGTCTGAGGTGCCGTTTTTTCCTGAAATTGTAGTCAAATGTGTGTCAAATCTTATGGGACTTAACTGCTAAGGTCATCAGTCCCTAAGCTTACACACTACTTAACCTAAATTATCCTAAGGACAAACACACACAACCATGCCCGAGGGAGGACTCGAACCTCCGCCAGGACCAGCCGCACAACCATGACTGCAGCACCCTAGACCGCTCGTGAAATTGTAGTCATCTGTTTGTTTGTACATGTACATCACAAGTACCGATTTCCGTCACATTCCGATAATTCATTCGTAGTGCGTCATTTCATTTTTATCTTAGAGAGTATTTCTCCCATAAATTTCATTTTAGACACCGTGTCTGTAAGCGTTCCTCGAATTAGATTTGCTCGTTTGGGCTATAGCAAATTCTAGGATTATTTTATCTGCAGTGTCTTACCAGAATCAAAGGCGTTTTTGAAACCAACAAACATTATTACAGTATGTTTTGAATTCAGTGATAGTTTACTTCAGATGAAATATTTCTTCAGAATATTATCTACCCATCCTAAAACCACCTTGAAATTCAGCTACACAACTGTTCAGTGTTGTTTCTGTTCCATTCAGTAGAATCACTGAACATATTTTATATACAACTGTAGCTGTTAAAATCAAGTTTATTCGTTTTGGTATGTAGTGGATATATTAAGGGCACCTTCCACTCCGCCATTTTTTCCTGTTCTCCAGAGTTCCTCAAAGATTAAATTCAGGTCTTTATACATTTTTGGTAGTGAACATTTCAAAAGTTATACTTCTCCACTAGCTTATTCTTTTTTAAGGCTTTAATTATTACTTCAATTCCTTTGAAAGTGTAAAGTAAATCTTCGAGATTTTCACGAGTGTATGAGAATTCCAAATTGTGGATTGATTCTGGACAATTAAGAGGCCCCTGTAAATATTTTTCAAGTATTTCGCAATTTTCAGTGTTGCTTATACAAAGTGCACCATTTTCGTTTATGAAATAGACACTTGACGTTTTGTATCCCCTCAGTCCTCCCTTAAATGCCTCATAAAAATCTCAGTTATTATTCTCTGAAAAGTTTTCCACATTTTCTGCAAGTTCCCTCTTTACAGAACCTCTCTTCATTCTTCTAATTACCCTTTCTATTTCCTTTCTTTGGTATTTAAATTCACCATAGTGTTCACTTGTGCTTGAGCATTTTCACTTACTCCGTTATTATTATTATTAATTATTACAGTTATTAGTGCTGTTAATCATGACACTGCAGAACTAAACACTTCCAGCTATCAAAAAATAATTTATTACTGAAGTTCCTCACTGTCACTAATTTTCACCCCAGTTAATAGGTACATTCTACCAACTCCATAGGCACTGCAGAGGAGACTTCCCATGCCGCTCATTTCCGTTCATACAGTAGTCCTTGTCTGCACTTTCTTCTCCAAGGTTACACACCACAGCTGCAGCAGCTACTTGGGCATCATCGTTTTTGCAGGTCGTGGTTGGCGTTTCACATGTGGCTGAACACTTTCTGTTTCCTTAAATAACGTAACTATCCGGTGTACGATCATGATACTTGGATGATGTCGTCCAGGATACCGAGCAGCATACATAGCACATGCCCGTTGGGCATTTTGCTCACAGTAGCCATACATCAAGACGATATCGACCTTTTCCGCAATCGGTAAACGGTCCATTTTAACACGGATAATGTATCACGAAGCAAATACCGTCCGCACTGACGGAATGTTACGTGATACCATGTACTTATACGTTTGTGACTATTACAGCGCCATCTATCACAAAGCGAAAAATGTGGTCCAACTAAAACATTCATATTTCTTTACGTACTACACGAATATGTATAAAAAATGAGGATTCCTATTAAAAAAACACAGTTGATAGCCATTTGACCCATAACAGCGCCATCTAGCGGGCCAACCAATGTCGCCATCTGGTTTCCCCCTTCAAGCTAGAGAAGTTTCGTTCTTTGTAGTTTTTTCGTTTGACGCTTATTTCGTGAGATATATGGCCCGGTCACGATCAATGGACCACCCTGTATGCACAAAGACTTACTCTCAAAATTCCTAGGGTCCACTCTCTAATACGAGTCAAGAAACGTATTACTTTCTCCAATTTGTGTTTCGCTTAATGACCATGAGGGTAAAATTCAAGATATTATGGACTATAAGAGATGTGTTGACAAACTTTCTTCTCGTGTCCCATCAGCTATAGGAACGGAAACCGGAGGAAATGAGTTTTGTATTGCTTGTACCATCCACTACTTAACAGTGGGTAGATGTATATGTAATTGTTCAAAGATTTTAATGGCATTATCCGAATTTGGGGATTGAAGAGCATCAATGATAACAGATGGGATTTTGTGTCGAACCAGGGATCGAATCCGGAGTTCCAGCTTCACACGAGTGCTCGAATTAACCGTTCAGACATCTGAGCATGCTTCGATTCGGACCCAGATTCCCAGGCTGTTACCCAATACTGGCATAGTGACACCTACCCATGAATTCCATACCACAGTCTCTGTTTCTCATAAGATATGGGGCATGGTGTGCATCCGCACTGAAAGAAAGTCTCGTTTGTCGTCGTCATCTTATTGATTATAGGGAAATTGGTCACATTTTGATATTCATACAGGTATCGAAGGAAAATGTAAAACTGTAAATTTTGGCAGCCGATGGACGAATGTGTGACACTGCAGTGCACTTTCACTGCACAGCTGGGAAGGATAGTAAACAGGGGACACGTCGATACCATGGCATAAAATCTTTAGGATTTTCATTTTGTGTACTCAGTTGAAGATAGGTGCGTGAACAATATATGTGGGTATCAGCATTTGAGAGAAGATGTGTATCTGCGCTCAAAGAAGCCAGTCGGAATTATCGGCAAATCGCTTGACACCAGGAGGGATGCCACTATTCGACGATGTTGACAGGAGTGGGTGAACGATAGTCGAAAACAGCGTCAAGGAGGAAGTGGTCGACATAGAGAGACCACAGAACATGAGGACCGAGCAATCATCACAAGAGGCACTCAGAGCCCCGGATTCATCGTTATGATCGATCCGACGTGAAAATGCTGCTTCAGTGACCACAAGGATCATTAAAAGCTGGCTCATAGAAAGGGGACTTAGCCCACGGCGCCTCTTACGCCAAATTCAATTGACTTATGCACACATACTTGGCCATTTACAGGGTGCTGGGCACATTCGGCCTAGAATCTCATTGAATGGAGTAGAATTGTCTTTAGTGATTAGTCTCACTTTGAACTTAGCCCCAAACACCGGCAAAGATGTATCTGGAAACACCCAGACAGCGTTAGGATGTACATGAACACCACGTCTACCGATTTCCGTCCCATTCAAATAATTCCTTCTTGTTGTGTCTCTTTTTGTCGTAGAGAATTACAGGGCGCGTCAAAAAAATGTATACACACTTTGAACTGTCATAGACAATTTATTTCCCGTTCTACAAGGTTGAATATATGTGAGAAAGTAATGTTATGTTTCTTCAACATGTGGCAGCAGTGGCAAGGAAGTAACTGCAACATGGTGGACGTGCGTTTGAGCTTTGAAGCGCGGAAGCAGATAATTAAGTGGTACTGGAAGGTTGAGAATGTAGCTGCTGTTCGAAGACAGTGGAGAAGTGAGTATGGTACAGAACCACCTTCAAGGTTAACAATTATATGTCTACGAGACAAATTCGAAATTCATGGAACAGTGTGTGATGTGCATAAAGGCCGATCAGGGCGACCTCGTACAGCTACAAGTGATGATTCCACAACTGCGGTCTTGGAACTGTTTCAGCGTTCGTCTCAAAAATCTTCAAGGCAAGCGGCACGTGAGAGTAATGTAAGTGCTAATAGTGTGCTACGCATTCTGAAGAAAGGCAAGTTCTGTGTGTACATTCCAAGGCTGGTGCAACAGCTAAGTGACGACGATCCAGATTGAAGGTTAAAATTTTGTGAATGGGTTCAGGAGATGGTGAGACATGAACCAGGATTTATGGGTAGCATCATTTGGTCGGCTGAAGCCCAATTCAAACTCAATGGAACTGTAAATAGGCACAATTGTGTGTACTGGGCCGAAGATAATCCTCACATTACAGTTGAAAAGGCTGTGAATTTGCCTGGTGTAAATGTGTGGTGTGGTTTGTCTGCAAGGGGACCCATTGGGCCTTTCCACTTTGAAGGTACTGTTACTGGAGAAACGTACCTAACAATGCTTGCTGACTCCATATTCCCTGCCATTCGTGCATTATACGGTAATGATGAGTTTTATTTCCAACAAGATGGCGCCCCGCCGCACTATCATAGGGACGTACGAGCATACCTGGATCACAATGTGCCAGGTCAGTGGATGGGACGCAGGGGACCAATCGAGTTTCCTGCATGCTCTCCAGACCTCACGCTGCTGGATTTCTTCTTATGGGGCGCAGTAAAAGATGAGGTGTACAAACGTAAACCACGTAACTTGGACACACTTTGGAATGAGATTCAGGCAGTGTGCGCAGAAATCTCATTAGACACTTTGGTATCATGTAAGGAATCAGTAGTGACTCTTACTCAGAAATGTATTGATGCTGAAGGCCACCAGTTTTGACATTAATCACGTTTGCAAATTACATTTATTTTTCCAAATGGACTTTAAGCTTTCCATTTCCAGAAATTTAACATTGTAGAACGGGAAATAAATTTTCTATGACGCTTCAAAGTTTGTATACATTTTTTTGACGCACCCTGTATATATATGGGAGCTTCAGCGAAAGAGGATATGTATTTTTTACATTTTTCATAGAATTGCTGGCATATTTTCCATTCTGCCCACCCACGAGCAATAGGAATAAAAACGAAACTAAAACCTAACTCCTCCCGAACAGGCCATGAAGGTCCAACGGTACCGACCGGCCGCCGTATCACCCTCAGCCCATAGGCGTCACTGGATGCGGATATGGAGAGGCATGTTGTCTCCTGGCCATATGTCAGTCCCCGAGACCGGAGCCGCTACTTCTCAATCAAGTAGCTCCTCAGTTTGCCTTATAAGGGCTGAGTGCACCCCACTGGCCAACAGCGCTCGCAGACCGGATGGTCACCGATCCAAGTGCTATCCCAGCCCGACAGCGCTTAACTTCGGTGATCCGACGGGAATCGGTGTTACCACTGCGGCAAGGCCGTTGGCGCAGTATAGGAATAACACCTTAAAACTAGGACATACATTTTTAATGAACATTTTAAACCAGGGAATATGGAATCAGAAAATTCGTTAACAATAAGAAAATATCATTAGTTAAAATATCCGGCCTGAAAGGCCGTGGTCGATCTATGAAACTTCTTCTTCCTGACTTTTTGTTGCCAACTGCGGGCAACATTTTCTGAGGTGAGTCAACGACTGGCTGCCAGGCCGTGGAGGTCCCGTTTATATACAGGGAACAGAGGGCACCACCATACCTCATGTGGGGCCGACAGTAAGTCTATCTCTGACTAACCTCGGGAGAGATTGCCCGCAGTTGGTAACGAAACGTCAGGAAGAAGAAGTTTTACAGATCGACCACGGCCTCTCAGCGCGGAAGTTCTAGCTAATGAAGACGCTAGCCATGTAAGCCTACACGTTATGAATAAGAAAATTCTTTTATGTCATTTTTAAAAATGTACAACTATTTTTAATGCTTAATACCAGGTTAGTTTGTTGAATCCCATCGCTCGTGCACCAGATGTATTTTCTGGCTTGCGAATAGCTAACATACACTGAAGAGCCAAAGAAACTGGTACACCTGCTAATATCGTGGAGGAGCCCCGCGAGCACGCAATACAACTTGGCATGGGCTCGACTAATGTCTGAAGTAGTGCTGGAGGGAAAAGACGCCACGGATGCTGCAGGGCTGTCCGTACATCCACAAGAGTGCGAGGGGTTGAAGATCCCTTCTGAACAGCACTTGCAAGGCATCCCAGATATGTTCAATAATGTTCATGTCTGGGGAGTTAGTTGGACAGCGGAAGCGTTTAAAATCAGAAGAGTGTTCCTAGATACCCTCTGTAGCAATTCTAGACGTGTGAGGTGTCCCATTGTCCTGCTGGAATTGCCCAAGTCCGTCGGAATGCACAGTGGACATGCAGGTGATCAGACAGGATACTTACGTACGTGTCACGTGTCAGAGTCGTATCTAAACGTATCAGGAGTCCCATATCACTCCAGCTACACACAACCCACACCATAACAGACCCTCCACTAGCCTGAACAGTCCCCTGCTGACATGCAGGGTCCATGATTTCATGAGGTTGTCTCCATGCTCGTACACGTCCATCCGCTCGATACAATTTGTAACAAGACTCGTCCGTCCAGGCAACATGTTTCCAGTCATCAACAGTCCAATGTCGGTGTTGACAGGCCCAGGCGAGGCCTAAAGCTTTGTGTCGTGCAGTCATCAAGGGTACTCGATGATGTTTCATTGAATAGTTCCCACGCTGACACTTGATGGCCAGCATGGAAATCTGCAGCAATTTGCGTAAGGGTTGCACTTTTGTCACGTTGAATGATTCTCTTCAGTCGTCGTTGGTCTCGTTCTTGCGGAGCCTTTTTCTGCCGCAGCGATGTCGGAGTTTTGATGTTTTACCGGATTCGTGATATTCACGGTACACTCGTGAAATGGTCGTACGGGAAAATCCCCACTTCATCGCTACCTCGGAGATGCTGTGTCCCATCGCTCGTGCGCCGACTATAGCACCACGTTCAGACTTACTTAAATCCTTACAACTTGCCACTGTAGCTGCAGTAACCGGTGTGCAGTAACCGGTGTAAGAACTGCGCCAGACACTTCTCTTATATAGGCGTTGCCGATCGCAGCGCCGTATTCTGCCTGTTTATATGTCTCTGTATTCGAATACGCGTGGCTATACCAGTTTCTTTGGTGCTTCAGTCTTGTCCTGCTGGACAAGTTTATTTGTCAAATCTATAAGGTAAGCAATTTCCTTCTTCTAACTGATACGTTAATATCTGACAATGAGGAGATATTTCATCATTGGACTATAAAGTCTGTGTCCATTGACAGATATACTACCAGCTCGACTTGGCGTTTTGTAGTGCACACACTTTTAAGTTTCCCATTTGATTTGTCAACTCTGTAGTTGGGATATTTTTAAATTTAAGAACGTGTTTTTCCAGCATTCATTTGGGTACATTAAACGCATTAGATGCCTTCAGTATTCCCATTTCAGAAGATACAACGGCTGACCCTGCCATTTCCATTGATTTGATCTCCAGCTGCTGTATATCAGTCTTATGTAATTTTACACCATCCGCAAAAAGCAGAAACGTATAATTTGACATCTATTTGCATCAAAAAATGAAGGGGCACAACGGGACGCTATCCCATTCTGTCCCATCCCGTTTCGTCCCAAGAGCACATTTCAGATTAACAACTTCTTTGAAGCATAATAACCGACTGACTTAAACGTATTACGCAACTAATAACGAATGGCACGCATTCTGAGATTACATGTCACTTAATGGTGTAAAATTCAGAATAAATTGCTTATTTTGCTTTTAAATTTACCAAAAGTTATAAGAACACGAGTGGAAATGTGAAGGACAACTGTTCACTCACAAGTCGCACTTCAAGCCGAGCCAAAACGGCTGTCGCACCTTCCCTTCCATTCAGAGAGACTGTTACATTTCACTGCAATACGTTGCAGCACTCTCCAGTCTAGTAAATAGCACAATCCCGTCGTGTCCAGGTATACAGTTCTGCTACGAATTCCCATAATAGTTTACAGTCTGTGACCTGTATTCTTTCGAAATTCTCGTCTTCTTATAGACTCTGCATCTTCAGGGACCGGACAAAAATATGGAAACACCGAAAGACACGCATGTTTGAACGTAAATGCAGATGCTAATCAAGCCTGCTGGTTGCGCTGTTCCATTTGAATACGAACGATACCTGTGCGACGTCCTCAACACGTTGCAATTGTTACTAGTAGTCAGAAAAATCTGCAGTGTGGTTGTGAGTGCACCATGTTGGAGTTAAGTGAAGTCGAACTTGGCCAAATTGTTAGTGCTCCTATGGTGGGTGCTTCCACAACTAAGTTTGCCGAAGTGATTGGCTTCGCGACAGCTCCGCTTCGAACACGTACACTGAGGTGCCAAAGGTCATGGGATACCTCTTCATATCTTTACAGATCTCCTTTTGTCCGGTGTAGTGCAGCGACTCGAAGTGGTACGGACTCAACAAGTTGTTGGAAGCTGTACTGTATCTCCTGGTGTGGTCATGAATTTGAAATTTGTAAATGGCATGTAGTGATAATTATTGTGTGAATAACTGGCGATGTACACCAAGGAATAAACAAATACATTGTGTTGCAATATATTCCATGGACATTCGAGATTCTGGGACTGAACTTCTTTTTTTTTTGGTCAGAGCGATTGTCTGAGGTTGATCTGTTCATCTTACTGTAACAGTCTATCTAAGTTGTAAACGAAACTAAAATATAGTTGTTCATGACTTAAAATTTGTGTACGGCACATAATTATCTGTAAACCTAAACCTTGCTTGTCCTGAGTAGACGTGGCCTTGACCATACTAGAAAATGTTGATGGTGTTAGGACAGCAACCAGCCAAAAATTTACTTTCAGTTCCTTTATTCAAAGGGTACCGTTACCGGTTTCGAATCGTTGTGATTCATCCTCAGACGGTTTACACGCTTTCTTTATGACATGTGGTGTGTTTTTTATAGATTAATTGTCCTAAAATATAAATAATACATAATTATAAACACGCCACACACAGATGGTTGCGTTACAGACTTTAGTTGCATGTGACTTACGTCAAACGTCGGTTTGGAGTGTTTTTTGATAAAATTCGTCCAACAGATGTAAATGCATTCCCACTGCATTCTTATTGTTGCACACGTAAATTGTTCTCACTGAACACTTTAGATTTGTCACTTAGAAGATTTCTACCACGCATCACAGGTTTTGATACATACAAAGAGCTTACAAACATATGAGTATCACAGATGCTATGATATATCGTAACATTTGACGATGATGTCCTATGTTTGGAAAGGATCATATATTCATTTACGCAACTGTAATGCCTTTTACACTAGTACAGAGACATTGAATTTTTGAGTTGATATTGTTAAATTAATTATAAAGTTTTTCATTTTTTTAAATATAGAACTGTGAAGGTAAAATAGGATATTATTTAATTACATGTAGCATCATGAGAATTATAGTAACATATAAATTTGCTACTTGATCTGCAGATAGGTGTACTAATATTATTTGCTTTGGAGGCTGCAAAGTAATTTTTGGAAATTTTTCAGGAAAGGGATGTTAGCTAACTCTGTTTGTTTGTTAAGGATATATTCTGGGGTGCTGTTTTTGTGTGTGTGTATTTCTAATTCTTCTAATATATTCATAATGGCTCCTTTTTCTGATAGATGTTTCCCACTGAATGGTTTTCTTCAGCAATATGGGCTGCAAATGCTGATTTGTTCAAGTTACCAAGCCTTAAAGCATCAATATGTTCTTTGTATATAATTTCAAAACTTTTGCCTGTCTGTCCAATGTAGGATTTTGGGCATGTATCACATTTGAGTTTGTATATTCCTGATTTACGGTAGGGACACTTGGAGGTATTTACATCATGGATTACTTTTTGTTGTAATTTATTATTTGTGGAAAAGCTGATTGTGATATTTTTCTTCTTTTTAAATAAGTTTGCTATGTGGTATGAAAGTGAGCCTATGCATGGGAGAGTAGCATATTAAGGTTTGGCTTCAGTGGCACACTGATTTGGCTTGAAGTGACTGCTGTGAAGTGGATCTGTGGTTTTTGTCTGCATTTTGTCGTGGAGTTTTTCTATTATTGTGGGTTTATATCCATTATTATGTGCAACTGTTTTAATTATATTGAATTAATTTTGTTGGTCTGTGTCACTCATTGGTGCTTTTTTAATTCGGTGTAGCATCGTTCTGAAATATGCCATTTTTTGTTGGCAGGGGTGGAAAGATGAGTTGCCAGTACTGACATCTGTGGTACGGTCGCACGACGGTTATTAGCAGACATTGAACGCGCAATGACAGCTGGAGTTAAACGCATGGGACATTTCATTTCGGAAATCTTCAGTGATATCAATATTCCGAAATCCACAGCGTCAAGAGTGTGACGAAAATACCAAACTTCAGGCGTTACCTATACTTCTCACCACGGACAACGCAGTGGCCGGCGGCTTTCACTTAACGACAGAGATCAGCGGCGATTACATAGAGTTTCCACTACTAACAGACAAGCAACACTGCGTGAAATAACCGCAGAAATCAATGTGGGACGTACGACGATCGTATCCGTTAGGACAGTGCGGCGAAATTTGGCGTTAATAGGCTTTGGCAGCAGACTACCGATGTGAGTGCCTTTTCTAACAGCACGATATTGCCTGCAGTGCCTCTCCTCGGATGGTGACCATATCGGTTGGATCCTAGACGTTGAAAAACCGTGACCTAGTCAGATGAGTCCCGATTCCAGTTGGTAAGAGCTGATGGTGGAGTTCGAGTGTGATGCAGACCCCACGAAATCATGGACCCAAATTGTCAACAACGCACTGTGCAAGTTGGTGGTGGCTCCATAATGGTGTGGACTTGGAACGAACTGGGTCCCCTGGTCCAACTGAATCAATCATTGAGTGGAAACGGCTATCTTCCGCTATTTGGAGACCATTTGCAGCCATTCATGGGCCTCGTCTACCCAAACAACGACGGAATTTTTATGGATGACAATGCTCCATGTCATCAGGCGCAATTGTTCGTGATTGGTTTGAAGGACGTTCTGAACGAGTCGAGGGAATTATTTAGCCAACATTTATGGGACATAATCGGCTGCTCCGGCAACTCTTTGCAATTATGGATGGTTATAAAGGTATCATGGCTCAGTATTTCTGCAGGGACTTCCGGCGACTTGTTGAGTCCAAGCCACGTCGAGCTGCTACACTACGCCGGCCCAGAGGAGGTCCGACGCGATATTAGAAAGTATCCCATTACTTTTGTGACTTCAACGTATACCCGACAGTTTTCTTGCTGACTTCGTACCTTGCAAATCAGATGACTCCCAGAACACTCAGCACTTATTGAAGCTTCAAAGTAGGTCATCATTTAACACAGATACCCTCTTTTGTATTCATAATAAATACCGCATTTACGCGAATCTAATGCGCCACTTTTATTTCACCATATGTAATATTCAAGACTGGCGTTCGCATAAGTTTCGATGGGGCATTACACCCGTCTTTCGCCGTCAGCATCACTGAAACTTAGGTATTATTGTTTACGTCACAATGCATTGTTGTGCCTTTCAACTTCATCACATTATTGTTGGGCTATTACAGCGTAGCGTGTTTGCATTAGTTAGTTAAGAAATGGAAGGCAGGCAGATGGTTCAAATGGTTCTGAGCACTATGGGACTTAACATCAGTCCCCTGGAACTTAGAACTACTTAAGCCTAACTAACCTAAGGAGATCACACACATCCATGCCCGAGGCAGGATTCGAACCTGCGACCGTAGCGGTCGCGCGGTTCCAGATTGTAGCGTCTAGAACCGCTCGATCATCCCGGCCGGCAAGGCAAGCAGAGAAGAACATCATGTGATGCTACTTTCAAGCGTAAAGTAATTCTTCATACTGAAAAATTTGGTAACAGGAGGGTAGGCTGAGAGCCCAATGTACCTGAGGGTAAAGTTCACTTATAGAAGAAAGAGAGATTGGAATTATTTGCAACTACCGTTACTGAAAAGAAATTCACTGGCCCTCGAAAAGGAAGACATCCTGACGTTGAATTAAAAGTTTTGGGATTCGTCTGTGAAAGGAGGACGAATGGGCAACCTGTGACTAGAGACACCATAAGAAACGAAGCAAAAGATGTGGCTGCAGCTCATATACCGAGGCAAGAGTTTAAGGCTAGCCGTGATGGGTGATATTTACACAACTGACGAGAAGGGGACAAAAGAAGTTACCTACAAAATATCACGGTGTGGAAAACGGCACAGAACTGTACTCCTGCAATCACAACAGATGAGCGCATACTTCCTCCTTTCTTAATCTTCAAGTGGTAAAAAGCCCCAGGACTCGTAAAAGTGGAAAGCTGTTCCTTGATGACGTCATTGTTCGAAATCAAAGGAAGAGTTGGATGACTGACGCTTAAATGCTTGACTGCCTCCGAATGGTATGGGAACTTCTTACTGGTGGGTTTTCCGAAGTGACATCAATGCTTTGTCTTGATGCATTCCGTGGTATCACACTGGTGATGTATAAAGGAAGAGCCACAGCCTAACCAATGACCGTGTTTTTAGTCCTGGAAGAATGACTTCCGTGTTACAACCCCCGGACGTTAGTATAAATAAACCTTTCAAAGGTTACGTTCGGAGACAGTACGAAAAATGGCTTTGCGAACTAAACCGTATCTGATTCAGACAGGATAAACTTTGCATGCGTGCTGCACCCTACATTATTGCGCACTGGGTTTCGGCTGGCTGGAAAGGCATAGAGGTACCAATGATTGTAAAATCATCCAAGAAATGCTGCATTTCAAATCCTGTTGATGGCAGGGAAGATGGTGTACTCTGGAACTGTACCAAGGATGATTAGGAAAGGGGAAGTGAATCTGTTTCTGAATAGACTCCACCGAGGATACCAGTTATGTTGACATTAATGCAAAATGATGAGTAACGCCTGTGATTTACGGTATGCTTGTTTGCATGTCATGTAGGTACTCAAGTTAGGCGATCTTTTTCAATAATGACAGTGTCCATTAAGAGCGGGGCACGTAAAACTTGTTGTTATTTTGATAGTTCGTGTATACATCCACTGTTGTGTAAAATAAATTTAGCCTGCCAGTGATGCAACAAACTCTTTTATGCTTTTAATTTTTAAAAGTGAGTGTGCATAGCGAAGCAGATTCGTGTAAATACGGTATTCCTGGAATCAACAGAAGTCTCCAAAGACGCAGTACTATGAGGATTTTTGGTACTAGTACTCCGTTAGTTTTACAAGCAGCCTCGACACTTCCACAATAGCCTATAACTTTGATATAACCGCATTTTGCTATGGTAACTTGTAAACATGTTTTGTATGGGGACATAATTTCTCCGCTAAAAATATTCTAAAGGCAAGATCGCATAAATATGCCTCTATTTAAAACAACAAGTTTCGACGGACTTTGCTGTTTTTTCAGGTCGTAAAAAATCTGTTTGTTACGAAACGTGTTCATTTAAGTTGGACCTCACACAGAGTTGCCATGTTGATAAGAAACAGCATTACGAAAGGTTTGTCATAACTAGAATATTTAAAAACGTAAAGGACATATTGTAGATGGCCATGTCCATATATATACCGCTCACAGATGATTGTTACGTCACAAAAACACGGTACACACTAGCAATTCTGTTTACGTAAGCTGGACATACTGTAAGTATTGAAAATGCACTTTAAACGGCTGGTTTTTTTTAACCATGTGACAACTTGGCGAGAGGTCCAACTTAAAATGAACATGTTTCACCACAGAAAGATTTATTAAGAGCTGAAGAAGACAGAAAAGTCTGTCGTAATCGGTTGTTTCAAATAAAGAAATATTTATGCGGTCTTGGCTTTGGAATATTTTTAGCAAGTAAAACAGATCGCTGCTTCTGTCTTCTGAAAATGAGAAAATTCAGTAATTTCTCCGGCTTTAGTTTTTCGGTTTTATATAAAATTTACAAGCCTCTTAATTTCCTTTTAGCGATGTTCCGGTATCGTGCATGGACTATATTTGTAATTCAAAGGTAATTTTGGGCATGCAGCTCTGACGTTTGTCCTATCAGTCATTTACGTGCTCACAGAGCACAACAGGCGAAGATTGTGCCACGAAAGGCCGAGAGTGTGTGCGCACCGCTTCGTTATTTTATCTGCGGCGGTCGTCATAAAGTCTGCTCTGCCCATCGAATATGGCTGTGGGAACATTCTGCGAAATCCTTCTCGGGCTGTCCTGCAGTGTAGTGTGGTGTGGCTGTTTGAGGAACGACGCACCGTAACGAGATAGGCGCCACGATGGCAGATAGGGGAAGTGGGGTGAGGGGAGGGGAGGCAAAGTGTCGGGGTGTGGGGTGGTGGGGGGTGGGGGGGGGAGGCGCTTCGCCCGGCCGTCGCCTCTGACGCCGCGTGTGCAGATCGCCGGCAGACCCTCTGCGACGCCGACGTCGAAACGCACGGCGCTACGGTCGCGATCCGTCAACTGTTGCTTCTGATTCACCCGCCGCTCTCAGTAAGTCGCTGGACGTCGCTCGCAAGCTACCTACTGCCTTAGCTTTGTCGCCGCTTTGCGCCTGTAATTGTAGCCATCGAACTTGTTTTATACGTAACGAACCTTGGCTATACTAGCAGCAGTGCGAGCGCAACGCTTCTGAACGAACTCACCCTGAGTCTAAATCAGGAACGTCGCGTTCACTATTTTTGCACATATGGGAATTCTAAAATAATTAATTTGTACTAGTACTCCCTGGCGGCCTCCACTTGCTCATGGTCTGTCCAAAGAAAATGACAGTAGTACGTTTTCCTGTGTCGGCCGTAATACAGCAATGCTCATCGGCACTTTAACATAGATCAGTGTACAGCAAAATTCAAATGTATCCCACTTACCGCCTATACTTGCGAAACTGTATCTTTAATAATGAACTTTTAGTACGACGCACTTTACGAGTGCTGTATTGATCGTTAGATAAGCGGCGAATGACTCTTTACCACTAACTTGCTTCATAAATTATAGTCTAGTGCCAATGGCCAGTTACAAAAATACCCATCCGGTAGGACTGTTTCCTTAAAATTTTTCTGATGATGAACCCAAAATTTGCCCTATTGCGCTAAAAGTATGTTATCTTTTACCTGCGAGTACTTGAGAACTATGTGACTATGCAGCCTACTTCACAAGTCAATATCGTCCACTAAATGCATTATTTATACTCCAGATATTTTAGAAGAACTCTTTATCTGAACGGCAAAATTGTACATTTCAGAAGGCATGTATACTAGAATTTGAGATGGGATTAGATCCAGCATTAATAATTTGTTCATCGGAGAAAATTAAAACGGGTTAGAGGGTTTTCTTCATTTTTGCAATACGTAAATAGCTGAAAATGAATGTCATTTCGTCACACTGCGCTGTGCCACGTTGTTAAGTGCGGGACAACAGCTGCTTCATATCCTCCCTGAAGTCCTTTATCCATCCCACATGTCACAGATAGTATCGGTTCGAGACATCTGTTTCTGTACATAAATACTACCTGTGAAACGGTCTCGATCATAAACATATGTGGAAGTTGTGTGTTACTCCATCTGAAACGAAGGAAGTTACAGCAACGCAGTGAGTTTTAAATGTATAACTGATCATAAACAGTAGAGTTTGCATTCGTTCTAGATGCAATCCACTCGGAACGGATCGGCGGAACTATACACGGCACGTCAGGCTTCAATTTTTGTAAGTCTCTCGGAGTTTCGAAAGGTTCCGAATTTGCAAACCATCTGGAAGTAAGGCAACAGCTGTTTCGCGCGCCACATCACGCCTGAGATGGACGAAGCAAGGACAAACAGCAGATCGATCGGGTAGATGTGTTCTCGGCGTCGTCGACCCGCTCTCGTCACTGACGCGCCGTTCGTGTTCGTTAAAGTGATGGACGCTGCGAGAGGGACGTGCCCAATTCTAGGTGCGAGCAACAACAGAACCGCGCTCGCGCTGTAGATGTTTTCTGAAATATCTCGAGGTGTAACTAGTAACGATCTCCAGTCTAGCAATATGAGTGTGAAAGGCGAAGTTCAAGGGGAAGTTCAGAGTTACACACACTATATATATATATATATATATAGAGAGAGAGAGAGAGAGCGAGAGAGGGAGAGAGAGAGAGTGTGTGTAACTCTGAACTAAGTTCAGAGTTACACACACACAATATCAAAAGGTCAGGATAAATCTGAAAACTCAATAAATCACGGAATAATGTCGATAGAGAGGTACAAATTGACACACATGCTTGGAATGTCATGGGGTTTTATTAGAACCAAAAATATACAAACGTTCAAAAACGTCCGACAGATGGCGCTTCATCTGATCAGAATAGCAATAATTAGCATAACAAAGTAAGACAAATCAAAGACGATGTTCTTTACAGGAAATGCTCAATAGGTCCACCATCATTCCTCAACAATAGCTGTAGTTGATCAGAATAGCAATAATTAGCATAACAAAGTAAGACAAATCAAAGACGATGTTCTTTACAGGAAATGCTCAATAGGTCCACCATCATTCCTCAACAATAGCTGTAGTCGAGGAATAATGTTGTGAACAGCACTGTAAAGCATGTCCGGAGTTATGGTGAGGCATTGGCGTCGGATGTTTTCTTTCAGCATCCCTAGAGATGACGGTCGATCACGATACACTTGCGACGTCAGGTAACCCCAAAGCCAATAATCGCACGGACTGAGGTCTGGGGACCTGGGAGGCCAGGCATGACGAAAGTGGCGGCTGAGCACATGATCATCACCAAACGACGAGCGCAAGAGATCTTTCACGCGTCTAGCAATATAGGGTGGAGCGCCATCCTGCATAAACATCGTACGTTCCAGCAGGTGTTTATCAGCCAGGCTCGGGATGATGCGATCCTGTAACATATCGGCGTACCTCTCACGCGTCACGGTAGCAGTTTTGCTGTCCAGCGTCACCTGTCAGACTTTTGTGATTTTTTTTTTCTTTTTTTTTTTGCTCTAATAAAACCCCATGGCATTCCAAGCATATGTGTCAACTTTTACCTCTCTATCTACATTATTCCGTAGTTTATTAAGTTTTCAAATTTATACTGACTTTTTGATCACCCTGTATATAGAGTGTGTGTGTGTGTGTGTGTGTGTGTGTGTGTGTGTGTGTGTGTGTGTAGCTCTGAACTTCACTTTGAACTACATCTGATTTTCTCCATTTTTTCCATATGGCGACTATTCAGACCTCGTCCATACAGAATTCATATATCTGTTTTCGAATTCTGTTTGGACGAGGTCTGAATAGTCGCCATATGGGAAAAAATGGAGAAAATCAGATACAGGGTCATGAATCTATTAAGAGGCGCGGAGGAGGTATTTTCTCTTTCTCCTTCTTCTTCTTCTTCTGCTGCTGCTGCTTTTCCGGATTCACTGGACCACTTCAGTCAAAGATTTTCAGTTCATCTTCCAAAAATTTTCTTTCTGAACTGTCCAGTACCTTTTCATTCGTTCCGGTCTAGTTTGTTTATTTTTGTGTTAAGTCTTATATTTATGTTCTTGAGTTTCTTTAAATTTCTATTTTGTTTTGGAAATCGTCCAGAGCTAATTGTAGCTCTTTCATATCCTCCCTGTTATTCATTAACCCTCCTACATGTCACCTAATGACAAATGTTTCTCTATATTTTTTCTTGGTAATCTAGTTTCTGGTTTTCTCATAATGTGCCAAAAAAAAGAAGGAAAGAAAAAAAAGAGATCCTTTTCTTCATAATATCTGTAACAGGTTGGGTTGTTTGGGGGAGGAGACCAAACAGCGAGGTCATCGGTCTCATCGGATTAGGGAAAGACGGGGAAGGAAGCCGGCCGTGCCATTTCAAAGGAACCTAGGGAGATTTAGGGAAATCACGGAAAACATAAATCAGGATGGTCGGAGGCGGGATTGAACCGTCGTCCTCCCGAATGCGGGTCCAGTGTGCTAGCCACTGCGCCATCTCTATCGGTCATGTATAATAGGATCTACTTCTTTGAATACCACTTCATTTGGCACTATCCGCCATTGTTCATCTTTTTGATATTTCTTATTTATGCGTGTTATAGCGGACGCTCACCATTACTGAATAGAGCCGAAATAGTGTTTGCAATCTTTTCTCTGCCGCTTTATCGTACAGCCCTTATTGAGCTGCAGAGGGCCGCTCCAACACCCTGGTGGGATGATTTCGGAGACATTTCCCAAACAACGATAACATGACTGCAATGTATACTGAGGATCAAAAGTCATGGTTGGTTGGTTATTGGGATGTTTAAGGGGGACTAAACAGCTAAGGTCATCAGTCCCCCATCAAAAGTCATGGGATAGTGATATGCACATAGACTGATGGCGGTGGTATCGCATACAAAAGGTATAAAAGGGCAGTGCATTGGAGAAGCTGTTATTTGCATTCAGGTTATTCATGTGAAAAGATTTCCGAAATGATAACGGCCGCACCACGGATATTAACAGACTTTGAACGCAGAATGGTACTTGGAGCTAGACGCATGTCACATTCCATTTCGGAAATCGTTAGGGAATTAAATATTCCGAGATCCACAGTGTCAAGAGTCTACATCTACATCTACATCTACATCTACATCTACATCTACATCTACATCTACATCTACATCTACATTTATACTCCGCAAGCTACCCAACGGTGTGTGGCGGAGGGCACTTTACGTGGCCACTGTCATTACCTCCCTTTCCTGTTCCAGTCGCGTATGGTTCGCGAGAAGAACGACTGTCTGAAAGCCTTCTTGCGCGCTCGAATCTCTCTAATTTTACATTCGTGATCTCCTCGGGAGGTATAAGTAGGGGGAAGCAATATATTCGATACCTCATCCAGAAACACACCCTCTCGAAACCTGACGAGCAAGCTACACCGCGATGCAGAGCGCCTCTCTTGCAGAGTCTGCCACTTGAGTTTGTTAAACATCTCCGTAACACTATCACGGTTACCAAATAACCCGGTGACGAAACGCGCCGCTCTTCTTTGGATCTTCTCTATCTCCTCCGTCAACCCGATCTGGTACGGATCCCACACTGATGAGCAATACTCAAGTATAGGTCGAACGAGTGTTTTGTAAGCCACCTCCTCTGTTGACGGACTACATTTTCTAAGGACTCTCCCAATGAATCTCAACCTGGTACCCGCCTTACCAACAATTAATTTTATATGATCATTCCACTTCAAATCGTTCCGCACACATACTCCCAGATATTTTACAGAAGTAACTGCTACCAGTGTTTGTTCCGCTATCATATAATCATACAATAAAGGATCCTTCTTTCTATGTATTCGCAATACATTACATTTGTCTATGTTAAGGGTCAGTTGCCACTCCCTGCACCAAGTGCCTATCCGCTGCAGATCTTCCTGCATTTCGCTTCAATTTTCTAATGCCGCAACTTCTCTGTATACCACAGCATCATCCGCGAAAAGCCGCATGGAACTCCCGACACTATCTACTAGGTCATTTACATATATTGTGAAAAGCAATGGTCCCATAACACCCCCCTGTGGCACGCCAGAGGTTACTTTAACGTCTGTAGACGTCTCTCCATTGATAACAACATGCTGTGTTCTGTTTGCTAAAAACTCTTCAATCCAGCCACACAGCTGGTCTGATATTCCGTAGGCTCTTACTTTGTTTATCAGGCAACAGTGCAGAACTGTATCGAACGCCTTCCGGAAGTCAAGAAAAATAGCATCTACCTGGGAGCCTGTATCTAATACACTCCTGGAAATGGAAAAAAGAACACATTGACACCGGTGTGTCAGACCCACCATACTTGCTCCGGACACTGCGAGAGGGCTGTACAAGCAATGATCACACGCACGGCACAGTGGACACACCAGGAACCGCGGTGTTGGCCGTCGAATGGCGCTAGCTGCGCAGCATTTGTGCACCGCCGCCGTCAGTGTCAGCCAGTTTGCCGTGGCATACGGAGCTCCATCGCAGTCTTTAACACTGGTAGCATGCCGCGACAGCGTGGACGTGAACCGTATGTGCAGTTGACGGACTTTGAGAGAGGGCGTATAGTGGGCATGCGGGAGGCCGGGTGGACGTACCGCCGAATTGCTCAACACGTGGGGCGTGAGGCCTCCACAGTACATCGATGTTGTCGCCAGTGGTCGGCGGAAGGTGCACGTGCCCGTCGACCTGGGACCGGACCGCAGCGACGCACGGATGCACGCCAAGACCGTAGGATCCTACGCAGTGCCGTAGGGGACCGCACCGCCACTTCCCAGCAAATTAGGGACACTGTTGCTCCTGGGGTATCGGCGAGGACCATTCGCAACCGTCTCCATGAAGCTGGGCTACGGTCCCGCACACCGTTAGGCCGTCTTCCGCTCACGCCCCAACATCGTGCAGCCCGCCTCCAGTGGTGTCGCGACAGGCGTGAATGGAGGGACGAATGGAGACGTATCGTCTTCAGCGATGAGAGTCGCTTCTGCCTTGGTGCCAGTGATGGTCGTATGCGTGTTTGGCGCCGTGCAGGTGAGCGCCACAATAAGGACTGCATACGACCGAGGCACACAGGGCCAACACCCGGCATCATGGTGTGGGGAGCGATCTCCTACACTGGCCGTACACCACTGGTGATCGTCGAGGGGACACTGAATAGTGCACGGTACATCCAAACCGTCATCGAACCCATCGTTCTACCATTCCTAGACCGGCAAGGGAACTTGCTGTTCCAACAGGACAATGCACGTCCGCATGTATCCTGTGCCACCCAACGTGCTCTAGAAGGTGTAAGTCAACTACCCTGGCCAGCAAGATCTCCGGATCTGTCCCCCATTGAGCATGTTTGGGACTGGATGAAGCTTCGTCTCACGCGGTCTGCACGTCCAGCACGAACGCTGGTCCAACTGAGGCGCCAGGTGGAAATGGCATGGCAAGCCGTTCCACAGGACTACATCCAGCATCTCTACGATCGTCTCCATGGGAGAATAGCAGCCTGCATTGCTGCGAAAGGTGGATATACACTGTACTAGTGCCGACATTGTGCATGCTCTGTTGCCTGTGTCTATGTGCCTGTGGGTCTGTCAGTGTGATCATGTGATGTATCTGACCCCAGGAATGTGTCAATAAAGTTTCCCCTTCCTGGGACAATGAATTCACGGTGTTCTTATTTCAATTTCCAGGAGTGTATTTTCTGGGTCTCATGAACAAATAAAGCGAGTTGGGTCTCACACGATCGCTGTTTCCGGAATCCATGTTGATTCCTACGTAGTAGATTCTGGGTTTCCAAAAACGAAATGATACTCGAGCAAAAAACATGTTCTAAAATTCTACAACAGATCGACGTCAGAGATATAAGTCTGCAGTTTTGCGCATCTGATCGACGACCCATCTTGAAGACTGGGACTACCTGTGCTCTTTTCCAATCATTTGGAACCTTCCGTTACTCTAGAGACTTGCGGTACAAGGCTGTTAGAAGGGGGGCAAGTTCTTTCGCGTACTCTGTGTAGAATCGAAATGGTATCCCGTCAGGTCCAGTGGACTTTCCTCTGTTGAGTGATTCCAGTTGCTTTTCTATTCCTTGGACACTTATTTCGATGTCAGCCATTTTCTCGTTTGTGCGAGGATCTAGAGAAGTAACTGCAGTGCGGTCTTTCTCTGTGAAACAGCTTTGGAAAAAGGTGTTTAGTATTTCAGCTTTACGCGTGTCATCCTCTGTTTCAATGCCTTCATCATCCCGGAGTGTCTGGATATGCTGTTTCGAGCCACTTACTGATTTAACGTAAGACCAGAACTTCCTAGGATTTTCTGTCAAGTCGGTACATGGAATTTTACTTTCGAATTCACTGAACGCTTCAGGCATAGCCCCCTTTACGCTAACTTTGACATCGTTTAGCTTGTGTTTGTCTGAGAGGTTTTGGCTGCGTTTAAACTTAGAGTGAAGCTCTCTTTGCTTTCGCAGTAGTTTCCTAACTTTGTTGTTGTACCACGGTGGGTTTTTCCCGTCCCTCACAGTTTTACTCGGCACGTACCTGTCTAAAACGCATTTTACGATTGCCTTGAACTTTTTCCATAAACACTCAACATTGTCAGTGTCGGAACAGAAATTTTCGTTTTGATGTGTTAGGTAGTCTGAAATCTGCCTTCTATTACTCTTGCTAAACAGATAAACCTTCCTCCCTTTTTTTATATTCCTATTAACTTCCATATTGCGCTGAGAATACCAAATTTCAGGCGTTACCTGTACCTCTCACCAGGAACAACGAAATGGCACACGGCCTTCACTTAACGGGCGAGAGTAGCGCCGTTTCCGTATAGATGTCAGTGCTAACAGACAAGCAACACTGTGTGAAATAGCCGCAGAAATCAATGTGGGATGTACGACGAACGTATTCGTTTGGACAGTGCGGCGAAATCTGACGTTAGTGGGCTTCGGCAATAGACGTCCGAAACGAGTGCCTTCGCAAAGAAAACGACATCGCATGCAGCAGGTCTCCTGGGGTAGTTATCATATCGGTTTGACCCTAGACGATTGCAAAACCGTGACCTGGTCAGGTGAGTCTCGATTTCATTGGGAGAGAGCTGTTGGTAGGTTTCGAGTGTGGTACAGACCCCACGAAGCCATGGACCCAAGATGTAACAAAGCACTGTGCAAGCTGGTGGTGGCTCTATAATGATGTGCGTCGTGTTTACGTGGAATAGACTGGGTCCTCTGGTTCAGCTAAACCGATCATTGACTGAAAATACACTACTGGCAATTAAAATTGCCACACCAACAATAAATGCAGATGAAACGGGTATTCATTGGATAAATATATTATACTAGAACTGACATGTGATTACATTTTCACGCAATTTGGGTGCATAGATCCTGAGAAATCAGTACCCACAACAACCACCTCTGGCCATAATAACGGCCTTGATAGGCCTGGGCATCGAGTCAAACAGAGCTTGGATGGCGTGTACAGGTACAGCTGCCCATGCAGCTTCAACATGATACCACAGTTCATCAAGAGTAGTGACTGGCGTCTTGTGACGAGCCATTAGTGGGCCACCATTGACCAGACGTGCTGAATTGGTGAGGGATCTGGAGAACGTGCTGGCCAAGGCAGCAGTCGAACACTTTCTGTATCCAGAAAGGACCGTACAGGACCTGCAACATGCGGTCGTGCATTATCCTACTGAAATGTAGGGTTTCGGAGGGATCGAATGAAGGGTAGAGCCACGGGTCGTCACACGTCTGAAATGTAACGTCCGCTGTTCAAAGTGCCGTCGATGCGAACAAGAGGTGACCGAGACGTGTAACCAATGGCACCCCATACCATCACGCCGGGTGACACGCCAGTATGGCGATGACGAATACACGCTTCCAATGTGCGTTCACCGTGACGTCGCCAAACACGGATGCGACCATCATGATGCCGTATACAGAACCTGGATTCATCCGAAAAAATGACTTTTGCCTTTCGTGCACCCAGGTTGGTCGTTGAGTACACCATCGCAGGTGCTCCTGTCTGTGATGCAGCGTCAAGGGTAACCGCAGCCAAGGTCTCCGAGCTGATAGTCCATGCTGCTGCAAACGTCATCGAACTGTTGGTGCAGATGGTTGTTGTCTTGCAAACGTTCCCATTTGTTGACTCAGGGATCGAGACGTGGCTGCACGATCCTTTACAGCCATGCGGATAAGATGCCTGTCTTTTCGACTGCTAGTGATACGAGGCCGCCGGGATCCAGCACGGCGTTCCCTATTACCCTCCTGAACCCACCGATTCCATATTCTGCTAACAGTCATTGGATCTCGACCAACGCGAGCAGCAATGTCGCGATACGATAAACAGCAATCGCGATAGGCTACAATCCGACCATTATCAAAGTCGGAAACGTGATGGTGCGCATTTCTCCTCCTTGCACGAGGCATCACAACACCGTTTTACCAGGCAACGCCGGTCAACTGCTGTTTGTGTTTGAGAAATCGGTTGGAAACTTTCCTCATGACAGCACGTGGTAGGTGGCGCCACCGGCGCCAGCCTTGTGTGAATGCTCTGAAAAGCTAATAATTTGCATATCGCAGCATTTCTTCCTGTCGGTTAAATTTCGCGTCTGTAGTACGTCATCTTCGTGGTTAAATTTCACGTCTGTAGCACGTCATCTTCGTGGTGTAGCAATTTAAATGGCCAGTAGTGTAGTTATGTTCAGCTACTTGGAGACCATTTGCAGCCATTCATGGACTTCGTGTTCTCAAACAACGATGTCATGTCACTGAGCCACAGTTGTTCCGGATTGGTTTGAAGAACATTCTGGACAGTTCGAGTAAATCATTTGGCCAACCAGATCGCCCAACGTGAATCCCATCAAACATCTGTGGTACATAATCGAGAGGTCAGTTCGCGCACAAAATCCTGCAGCGGCAATACTGTGGCATTTATAGACGGCTTTAGAGGTATCAGGGCTCAATATTTCTGCAGTGGACTTCTGGGTACGCTTTGAGTCCTTGCCACGTCGAGCTGTTGCAGTATGCCTGGCAAAAGGAGGTCCGACACGATATTATGAGGTATCCTACGACTTCTGCCAGGTCCTTGTACAAGGGCACGCCGTCCCGCGACTGCACAACGTAGTCACAAAAGTAGTTTACTGCTTGCTTGTGGAGAAAAGAAAAACTGTGACTCCTTCCTGAGTCTACGCTCGGTTTCACAAGTCAGAGCTACTGCAGTAGATAGGGAAGAACGTAGCCATACAGTTGATGTGTACATCTATACGTCATCTGTGACCCCAAAACATCGAGTGTGAAATTTGAAAGTCGAAAAAAGTGTCTTCTTCAGAAAACGAGACCTTTTCAAGGCTTATGGGACGCAACGCCGCGCGGTATGCACTCGTAGAGGTACGAATCCTGCTGTCCAGTACCAGTGGCAGGACAGTGATGTGGAGACGCGAACCGCCTTGGTTCAGTCCTAAGCTGTCAAAAGTCAGTTATACCGATCAATTACAGGAAGGCTTCGCATATGCATCTAGTCGAATGCAGTTCTTGGGCTACGCTCTACCCAAACAACACAAAAAATTAGCTTTCCAAACACATTTTGTCCCACTTTAGTGATGCCAGTCAACATTCAAAAGGTAGGGGGTATGAAACCAATGCAATAAGTGAGTTAAAATGCTCAGACGTGTGATGTTATATGAAAACAAAATGTTATAGATTGCAACCAGACTTGAATAAGCGTTTTTTTAATGTTCATTTCTTATTTCTCGTCTTTGACGTGCATTAATATAGCAATTTTGATTGGCTTTTTATTGATACACAACAAGGATCTTCTTAGTCATTCTTTTCTTTTTCTATTCCGTATTTATAATTTTTACTGTCAATGTAACGTTATTAGTATACGAATGATAATATTTGTTGTGCAAAACTCGTTGGGTACCCCACATTTAAACAAAAAAAGGGTGTTATTTCAGAATCAGAAAGGTGGCATTCATACTTCGCACTAGTGAATCGGGCAGTATTTAGCAATTGCTATATATGTATGAGAATTGGATATATGTCCTAATCTCGTCCTGCCCCTTCTCTCTCCATCTTTTCCTCCCCCCTCTCTTTATCCTTCTCCTCCTTACCCTTCTTTATGTCCATTCCTCCCCCCCCCCCCCGTTTCAGTCCCCTTTGCACCCCCTCCCCCCGCTCTCTCAGACCTTGAACGTTTTTTTATTGTTATTGCAAATTTAGGTTCAGTAGTAGTATTCTAACCATAAGCCCGAAATATAAATTTCCTGTTTTCTGTGAAAGCCGTTCGCGAGAAAGAAAGCAAACCAGCACATTTCCTGTATATAATTTTTGTAGAGCAATGAAATTTCGGAACTACGTTTGCCTAAGTGATTAACAGTGCAAGATCACAGGTTAATCCAATAGCAAATGTGCCGGCCGCTGTGGCCGAGCGGTTCTAGGTGCTTCAGTCCGGCACGGCGCTATTGCTACGGTCGCAGGTTCGAATCCTGCCTCGGGCATGGATGTGTGTGATGTCCTTAGGTTAGTTAGGTTTAAGTAGTTCTAAGTTCTAGGGGACTGATGACCTCAGATGTTAAGTCTCATAGTGCTCAGAGCCATTTGAACCATTTTGAATAGCAAACGTGAAATGTTGGTACATTAATAACCACTGTAACTGCCAGCATGCTGAATGGAAGCAAGCAAACGTGCATGCAACATGCCGGATCTCAGTTTGTAGGAGGGAGTTGGTCAGTCACTACAGGGACGGTTAATGCTGGTTGTGGACGACGCTGGATTCAAATGGTTCAAATGGCTCTGAGCACTATGGGACTTAACATCTATGGTCATCAGTCCCCTAGAACGTAGAACTACTTAAACCTAACTAACCTAAGGGCATCACACAACACCCAGTCATCACGACGAGGCTGGAATTGTCGTCCGATGATGCCCCACATGTACTCGATTGGAGACATATTTGATGATCAAGCAGTCCAAAACAACATGTCGACATTCCGTAGAGCTTGTTGGGTTATAGCAGCTGTTTACAGGCGAGCGTTATCCTGATGGAAAAAACCCCTGGAATTCTGTTCATGAATGGCGGCACAACAGGTCAAATGATCAGATTGACGTACAGATTTGCAGTCAGGGTGCGTGGGATAACCACTAGGGTGCTCCTGCTGTCATACGAAAGCAGACCTCAGACTATAGCACCTGCTCTAGTTCCAGTGTGTCTAGCATGCAGTTAGGTTGGTTGCAGGCCCTCAACCGGCCTCCTTCTAACCAACGCACGGCCATCACTGGCACCGAAGCAGAGAAAGCTTTCATCAGAAAACACAACAGACCACCACCCAGCCTCCAACGAGCTCTCGCTTGACATCACTGAAGTCACAAAAGGCGACGTTCTGGGGTGAGTGGAATACACGCTAAAGTGCGTCTGGCTCGGAGCTGTCCTTGAAGCAGTTCGTTGCGTCGCTGTGGTGCCAACTGCTGCTCAAATTGCTGCTGCAGATGCAATACGATGCACCAGGGCCACACGCCGAACACGATGGACTTCTCGGTATTGCCACGTGGCCGTCCGGAGCCCGGTCTTCTTGCGATCGTATATTCCCGTGACCACCGCTGCCAGTAATTATATACAGTGGCAACATTCCTCCCAAGTCCTTCTGCAGTATCGCACAAGGAAATCCAGCGTCTCATAGACCTATTACACGACCTCAGTGAGGTACTGATAATGGCGTCTTTGTGGCCGTAAAGGCCTACTTGACTAACTTCAACTCACAACGTCCAATCTCAAAGGTAACTAACGCTCACGACCGTTACGGCATCCATTTAAACACTGGCGCGAAATCTGAATAGACGTCATCTTTCAGATGTAGAAACACGCCTACTAACTTTCGTTTATGTCGCTCAGCTCCTTCTTGGTGTTGCGATTTTTTCCGGTGGGGCAAATAAAAGTGGTTCGGACGCGTGGATACGACTGGATGTGAATGTATGCATATAACCACTCCACCGCGAAGCGCACGCCACATGTCCGCCCGCCATGTGACCCACACTGCCGGCCGGTGTGGTCGAGCTGTTCTAGGCGCATCAATCTGGACCCGCGCGACCGCTACAGTCGCAGGTTCGAATCCTGCCTCGGGCATGGATGTGTGTGATGTCCTTAGGTTAGTTAGGTTTAAGTAGTTCTAAGTTCTAGGGGACTGATGACCTCAGATGTTAAGTCCCATAGTGCTCAGAGCCATTTGAACCATTTTGATCCACACCGTTTCAGAGCGCAGTGCGGGCTGTGTCAGTGAGAATGAAGCGTGCAAAGGGGATGTTGGTACTCACAGTGGAGCATCGGGTGTTCGTGTCCTCAGTTCGTGGTCTAGGGCTAGCGTTGCTGCCTCTGGATCACGGGGTCCCGGGTTCGATTCCCGGCCGGGTCGGGGATTTTCTCTGCCCGGGGACTGGGTGTTTGTGTTGTCCTCATAATTTCATCATCATCATCATCATCATCATTTGTGAGAGTGACTAAATGGGATTGTGAAAAGAAAATGGACTGTGTAAAAATTGGGACTTTTGTACGGGCGCTGATGACCGCACAATTGAGCGCCCCACAAACCAATGATCATCATCATCATCATCGGTTGTTCGTTGTGGAAAGTTACATGACAACAAAGTTGTGGAAACGGTGTGGTCAATTGTTTTTTGAGAAGTTTAATTGTCTTAAAGAGCCAGCCAAGAGTCCCTTGTAACGCTTAACGCTTAGTTCGAAAATGGTATCGGACAGGACCTGTTTTGAACAGGCCAGAAAACATTGCGAAACCTGCCCGCACACCAGAAAATGTGACTGCACTTCCTCTAGAAAATACTGCAGAGTCCTACCAAATCAACCCATGGCCTGTGGAAGAGACCGGCATATCACCTCGATTATGCGGATGAATATTCTTCCTCGACCCTGCTGTCTGGTCACGGCCCTAGCTGGCCACTCAGGTAACCTGGTCAGTTAGGTGTGGGGAACCTTCAAGTCTAAGGTGTATCGCAGCAACCCTCATAGTCTTCAGAAACTGCAGCAGAATATTTCGGGTGAAATTACAGCAACTCCAGCAATCCAGCTTCCACCTTCAGCAACTTGCTGACCAGGGCCCAGAAGTGCCAAAAGATGAATGGTGGTCGCTTTCAGCATCTGTTATAGTCAGGTTAGTACAGTATTTCTTTTCCCCTGCTGTGTTTCTTTCTAGCCTGGAGCTCTGTTCTCCAGGCCACTTTTATTTGCCCCATTTTATATATATTCTAGCAGTCAGTTTTAACAGTCAACCTATAGTGACCTTTACTGTTTAAAATTTAAAAAACATTTGGCATGTGTCCGCATGATTGTTTATTGGGGTACCATGTAAAAATTTGCAGTATATCGTCAAGTACTTTTCGAGTGTTTTGGTAAAAACGGTATACAACGTCTTGTCTTTATATGGTAGTTTAGATTAATAATACAGATGTACTTCACCTCTAGTCGTGCTTACCTTTAAGATACCAAGATACTTAAAAGCTCTAAGTGGACGCCTATCACTCGTCTGAGATACAATACGGCGTGTGTACTTTCTGTCAATGTTAGCTCCTGAGGCACGAGGCATTCTCATAGTCACTGAATAATTTACAGAAAAAATGGCAGTTTCAGAATGTTGCCTCGTTTTGGATCAATTTTTATGGATGTAGGACACTGGCAACTAGCTCTTAATGTAGAGAGATGTACAGCTTTTCACTTCAAGCACAACACTGGAATCAGGCAAGTCAGACAAAAAAATTGGGAGTAACAGTTTGTGCGTGTTTGGAGGGGGGGGGGGGGGGGGGGGCGATACGAGAGGGAACGAACGCATCGGCTCCATTTCCAGTTCAAGCAATTGACAGGCATCTCTATGTATTAATGGGATACTGATAATCTGCAAGTTTTCAGCGAGAAAAATTACTCACAGAACACTTATACGGTCTATACATACTGCTCAGCTGTGTGAGCCCGTATCATGTCGGGCTAATAATCGAGTATACGAAAGATGAGGGCAACACGACATATGCTTAATCGTATTCCTGTAGAGTTTTACATAAAGGCCCGAAAATCTGAACTGACAGACAGTCCAATAAATACGCCAGACATCTCAAAGAAGCCTGCTCAGAAAATTTCAAGAACCTGCGAAAATTTTTCAGCCTCTTATGAATCGCTATCTTAGATAACTGGACATACACACATATTAACTGTCTTTTCTGCCACGTTCCCGCGGTAAATGCCATATGTAGAAAACTAAATATACCATAAAATAGAAAAGTTTCCTCTGCCATGCACTCATAGTGGTATGTATAGATGTATCAGTCTCAAAAAGAGGAATTAAGGCGCCGAAGATTTCATTTTGATTTTATTTTTCTGGGTGGCCGTTTAAGTGAATTATAGGACAAGGAGAGAAATTAATGCAGGCGCAGATCATCTACCCTTGTGCGTTTCCCGATGTAGAAAAATGAAACAGTTCATATCCATGGCAGCTACAGAAATTCCCATGCTACGTCAAGAGGTGCATTAAGGTATCTGTTGGTGCAACGACTTCTTACGACAGCACCGTAGTTCAGGTGTTTTTTTCGTACTAGCTGAACTTGCATTTCTTGGACTCGCTATAAAATCAGCAAAAAGCATTGATTGTGAGGGAGTTGTCACGACGTCATAAACTCGCAGTCGACGTCCACCATGTTAGTAGTCTCAAACAGTAGCTTGTGGAGAAAGCGTTTTTATAAAAAATGCCAGTTTGTATCATTACATGTGTACTAGTCGTCCAGATTATAGTCTAAAGTTTAAAGAAATCAAATTTCATTCGTAACTGTGCTCACTCAAGCGCTATTTTCTTTCACATACATGAATTTTAGTCGCGCTGATTACTTTTACTGTGCCGGCCTCTGTGAACGAGCGCTTCTAGGCGCTTCAGTCCGGAACCGCGCTGCTGCTACGGTCGCAGGTTCGAATCCTGCCTCGGGCATGGATATGTGTGATGTCCTTAAGTTAGTTAGGTTTAAGTAGTTGTAAGTCTAGAGGACTGACCTCAGATGTTAAGTCCCATAGTGCTTTTTTATTTTTACTGTAATGGTTATATTTCTATAATTAGATTTCGTATTTCCTATCAGTGTAACTCGAAGAGCACTCTGGTTGAACTCTGTGAAAAAGAAATATTTCGAACAGACCAGACATAGCAAAACATGTTCTCAGCATTTTTGGGAAGGGGACGTAGATGGAACACGAGTTTCGTTGTTCCACATCCGGAAAAATACCGGATTACGAAAACAGCCTTTTCACATCACATGCATCGCTTCTTGTTTAGAAAAGCGTCCGAAAATGCCTTCGCGATACTGCGTTATTCACAAAGCATCTTAATATTTACTATTTTTAAAAAACAGTGTTGCGTGGACACAACAGAAAACAAGAACAAGAAGCAATTGTAAAAACCGTCTGATAATGTTTAGCGCTTCTAATATGGCGACGCCCGCTTCAAAGCAAGTCTGTAGCACCACCTCGATGCAGTATCAGAGTTCACGATGGTGGAACTCTCCCTGGCAAGTCTGTACAGCTACAGTATCTGTCTCTGTCTACAGACAGAGAAATGCTAAAGAAAGCGCACTTAACTGTCAGGAAAGCAATGCGTGAAACCTTTAACGAATGTTGTAGCAGAGTCTTACCGAAAGACTTCTTGCGAAATCGAAAGAAATTCTGGTCATGTGTAAAGGCTGTTAGTGGCACCTAAATTAGTGAGCAGGTGCTCATGGATGACACAAGACAAACTGAGAGTGGCAAATTAAAATAAAAAATGCTGAACTCCGTTTTCAAATGTTCCTTTAGATATGAAATTGCAGGAATACTTCCACTGTCTAAATCTCGTACTAATGAACAGATGAATAATATAGATAATAGTTTCAACGTCGTTGAGAAATCGCTAGAATTGAACAAAGGTCTAAGGACCAGAGGAATCCCAATCAGGTTATCCACAGAATTTGTGGTTGACATAGCCCCTGTATCAACCACAATATATTATAGATTCCTCGATGATGATTAGTGTTTTAGGGCGCACAACAACGAGGTTGTCAGCGCCCGTAGATTCCTCGAACAAAAACTCTGTCCAATATGTGAACACCTGTTTCACCCATAATGTATCGCAGGTCTTTCGAACAAAAACTCGTCCAATACATGGAAGAAAACACAGGTCCCAACCGACTACAGGAAGAGTAGTAGAAGTGACCCACAAAACCAATATCTTTGAGATGAAATGTATTCGCAGTTGCGAATATCAACAACCATCAGCTGGATAATGGGAATGACGACAGTGAAAATTTGCGCCAAAACTGGACTAAAACTTTTCCCGTTTATCGTGAGCGGACGCCTTACAATTAGGCTATCTGAGCGCAACCCACGGCCACACATCAACTTTCGTTTGACGTCAAACATGTGTCTACAACCAGTGCTCGTGTACGGGAATATACGTAATGGATGTACGAGCGCAGGCTGTATACACGTGGTTGACGACATATGGATGTTAGGATGTGACTGTTGATCGTGCGCGGATAATCTAATTGGATAAACTAATTGATGAGGCGGCCGCTTGCAATAAGCAGAAAATCTAGGATCGAGTCCCGGTCCGGCATAAATTTTCATTGCTCTCATTCCACTATGCAGTTGATAGTTGTTCATATTCGCAACTGCAAATACTGTATATTCCATAACGGCTGTAGTCGCTGCAGTGCTCTCCCTTCGGACATGCATGCGTGTCCGAAAGAACATTCCACCGCAATTCGGAATAATATGGACACCGCAATCTCGTAAATGTCTTTGACATCCAACTAGAGCTCAAACGTAATGAGGAGTAAAGAACAGGCTCATCTCGCTCATTTCCAAAACATCTGTCATACGAAACCCAAATTGTACTTTTCTCACATGAGATCCTGAAAGCCTTGGGTCAACGTGCCTGCTAGATGGGATATTTCTTGACTTCCGAAAAGAACTTTACACTCCACCACAGCAAAGCTTATTAACGAAAGTACGGTGATATCGAGTATGAAACGAAATTTGTGACTGGCCTCAGGATTTTTTGGTAGGTAGAATCATCGGCAGACGTAAAAATAACTTCATGCGTATACCAGGGAAGTGTGTTGGGACCGTTATCGTTCATGTTACATATTAATGACCCGCCAGACAGTCTAATAGTAACCTCACACTTTTTTCTACTGTTGAAGTAATGTATAATAAAGTACTCCCTGAAAAAAAGACCACAAATACCCAGTCAGATCTTGAATTCAAAGCGGCATAAAAGCTAGTAACGTGCTTTAAATTGTTTCGAGTTCAGGAAACAATAAATCATTGTATCCTACGACAACAATATCAGTGAGTCACAAGTGGGATAAATCAACTCGTACAAATAGTTGAGGAAACATTTGGGGGGGGGGGGGGGGATATGAAATGGAATGATGACATAGTGAAACTGCTGAGAGGATACCGCGAAAATGCGGTCAGTCTACAAATAAGACTGTATAAACGAACAGTAGTGGAATATTGCTCAAATGTGCAGGTCCCATACCGCACAGGACTGCTAAATAAACAAATAAATGTCGCATGGCACGACGACTTGGTACAAGAATTTCCATTGAACCCCATTTCGGCGACTTGGGTGTCCTGAAAACCAATGGTACCTGGTTTTCCCCGAACGGTCACCCATCCAAAGTACTGGTCAGGCCCAATATTGTTTCACATCGGTAAGCTGGCGGGAACCGGCGTTACCAACGTGGCAAGGCCATTGGTACAAGACTATTAAGGGATACTGAACGTATACAGAGAAGGGAAGCGCTCTCACGGGGATTCTAAACGACCTGAACCAGCAGACGTTTGAAGACAGAAACCAGTTACCCTGCGGAAGCCTACATAAAATAATCCAAGAGCTAGCATTGAGGAATCTGGTTATATACTACAACCCGCTACAGATCGCTACCGTAGTAGAATAGACTAATTACAGCGCACACAGAAGAATTTGAATAAAGCTTTCTGCGCTCCGCACACGAATGGAATGGGAGGAAGCCGTGAGTGGCAATGTGGGAAGTACTTCCAGTGATTTGTACAGTATAGGTGTAGGTTAAGATTTAACAAAAAGTAGCACGCTCGCGCTCGCGTGTGTTGGGGTGTGTTTAATTTCTATACTCGCTGTATTGTTTCGATACTCTGGTTTAAAATATGTTCTTCTGGTGTCCTCTTTGACTAGTAGATGCTTCCGTATGCGGTTATAACAAGAATTGTATTTTTTCATCACATTCAAGTGTCACACCCTATTAGCAGAACTATTAAAGACCTGAGAAGGGAGAAAGGAATGATTCCTTTGCCATCTCTGAATCCTGACAGGTGGATTCGAAGACGAATTATTTCTTCCTGAATCCGCCTGTCACTGCCAACTGTACGCTTGAGAAACATCACAAAGGGAGAGCTTTCCGGCATACAGAACTAAAATCAATTGTAACATCAGGCGCACTTCATGTAAGCGTAACGGGATCATTAACGTTTTCAGTATATAGGGTGAACATTAATGAAACCGAAACACTGCCAGGGACGGGTAGAAGAAATGGGGGAAGAGAGGTCCTATGAGCATGAGTCCGGAAATGGACGGTGTGCTTGCAACGACAGCAAATCGTCCCGGAACTCCGAACAGATCTGCATCACATCCACGTCACAACAGATGTTCAAAGTGGCCTTCATGGGATGCAACGCACGCTTTCACACGACACATCATGGACTGCCGCACTTTTCGCATGTTCCGGTCTCTCTCCGAATCGCGTCACAGGCGTAGTGAACAGGCTGTTGAAGGGTCTGCACATCAGGAAATGGTGAAGCATATACAACGCTTTTCAGCTGCCCCCAGAGGTAAAAGTGCAGGGGCTTAAGTCCAGTGATCTAGCAGGCCATGCTACAGGGCCTCTGTATTCTATCCAACGCCCGGGGAATATGCTGAGGTGTCGGTGAATGTAATGCGGAAGTAGGGTGGTGTTCCGTCATGCAGAAACCACGTAACCTGTTGTATTCCCAAAGGCACATTCTCAAGAAGACATGACAGAGCATTCCCAAGGAAGTTCGTCGAGGCGTTGTGGAATAATAACTGGTCCAAGTCCGCTACTGGCCATTAAAATTGCTACAACAAGAAGAAATGCAGATGACAAACGGGTATTCATTGCACAAATGTACTATACTAGAACTGACATGTGATTACATTCTCACGCAATTTGGGTGCATAGATCCTGAAAAATCAGTACCCAGAACAACCACCTCTGGGCGTAATAACAGCCTTGATACGCCTGGGCATTGAGTCAAACAGAACTTGGATGGCGTATACAGGTACAACTGCCCATGCAGCTTCAACACGATACCACAGTTCATCAAGAGTAGTGACTGGCGTATTGTGACGAGCCAGCTGCTTGGCCACCATTGACCAGACGTTTTCAGTTGGTGAGAGATCTGGAGAATGTGCTGGCCGGGGCAGCAGTCGAACATATTCAGTATCCAGAAAGGCTCTTACAGGACCTGCAACATGCAGTTGTGAATTATCCTGCTGAAATGTAGGGTTTCGCAGGGATCGAATGAAGGGTAGAGCCACGGGTCGTAACACATCTGAAATGTAACGTCCACTGTTCAAAGTGCGGTCAATGCAAACAAGAGGTGACCGAGACGTGTAACCAAACACGGATGTGACCAAAATGATGCTGTAAACAGAACCTGGATTCGTCCGAAAAAAATGACGTTTTGCCATTCGTGCACCCAGGTTCGTCGTTAAGTACACCATCGCAGGTGCTCCTGTATGTGATGCAGCATCAAGGGTAACCGCAGCCATGGTCTCCGAGCCCATAGTCCATGCTGCTGCAAACGTCGTCGAACTGATCGTGCAGATGGTTGTTGTCTTGCAAACGTCCCCATCTGTTGACTCAGGGATCGAGACGTGGTTGCACGATCTGCGGATAAGAGGCCTGTCATCTCGACTGCTAGTGATACGAGGCCGTTGGGATCCAGCACGGCGTTCCGTATTACCCTCCTGAACCCACCGATTCCATATTCTGCTAACAGTCATTGGATCTCGATCAACGCGAGCAGCAATGTCGCGATACGATAAACAGCAATCGCGATAAGCTACAGTCCGACCTTTACCAAAGTCGGAAACGTGAAGGTACGCATTTCTCCTCCTTACATGAGGCATCACAACAACGTTTCACCAGGCAACGCCGGTCAACTGCTGTTTGTGTATGAGAAATCGGTTGCAAGCTTTCCTCATGTTAGCACGTTGTAGATGTCGCCACCGGCGCCAACCTTGTGTGAATGCTCTGAAAATCTAATCATTTGCATATCACCGCATCTTCTTCCTGTCGGTTAAAATTCGCGTCTGTAGCACGTCATCTTCGTGGTGTAGCAATTTTAATGGCCAGTAGTGTATGTTGCGCCAAGAATTCCTGCCCACACACTGACGCTGAACCGAAGCCGATGAGACGTTTCAACTATTCCCAAGGATTGTCTGTAGCCCAAAGATGTCGATTTTGCAGACTGATGATGCCATTTCTGGTAAAGGATGCCGGTAAAGAGGACTGATGACAGAAATCCCCTTATTATGGTGACCTGGTGCAAAACCATCGGCAAAACCTTTCCTGTACAGGGAAATCCACTGCTAATAGTGCTTGCACTCGTTGCAGGTGACTGTGATAGTAGTGTTTGACATGGAGTGTACACATAATCGTACTTTGACTTACAGCATGTTGGCGGGCCACTTGCCTGGAGGTTGTACTAGGGTTCGTCTCAATATCCTGTAGAATCTGGTCCTCCATATCTGGTGTACGCACAGTTCGCCGCCTCTCTGCACGCTCGTCTGTCTCACAGGACCCGTGATCACATAAATGCCCATAAAGGGGCTTGAAAAGTTGTGTGATGTGGTTGGTATCTGCGAGGGTACTTGTTTTGGTAAAGCCGTGCTTCCTCTCGACCGTTTCCATTTGCTTGGCCGTACATAAATACCATCTCGGCTTGTTCCCGACATGAATTCCGGACCATTCTGCTGCTTACAGTACGCTGCGTCAATCACAAAGCCTGCAAAAAACAGGGAATACACGGCATGTGGTCAGTGGAACTGTCATTCGTTGGGGGCCATCTACCGTGATAATGACGCACTTCCGGATAAATGGTTTATAAGACCTTTTTTCCCCCATTTCCAGTCAGGAAATGTCTGTACCTGCGATTTTTCGATTTTATTAATGTTCACCCTGTATCCAGGAAGACTTACCTAAGTCTTGAACTGCAGATATTGCGGAAATGGAAAGTTCTATAGTGTGCGGTTTTCACAGATTGGGTTGGTAGTCAGTGGTTAAAAAACAGATTGTAATAATATTTATAAAGTGTATTTTTTGTGCAAACATACACTTTTTAAATGGAACTATGCCAATTGACATTAACAGACTAAAGGCAAAATAAATTAGAATGTCAGTAGTGTTTGTTGCAGGAGTCTAGTGCGAGTCGTTTACGAGGTACCGTATTCTGAAAAGTTTTCATACTGTCACTTGTTTGTGCAATTCAAAAAATGGTTCAAATGGCTCTGAGCACTATGGGACTCAACATCTATGGTCATCAGTCCCCTAGAACTTAGAACTACTTAAACCTAACTAACCTAAGGACATCACGCAACACCCAGTCATCACGAGGCAGAGAAAATCCCTGACCCCGCCGGTAATCGAACCCGGGAACCCGGGCGCGGGAAGCGAGAACGCTACCGCACGACCACGAGCTGCGGACTGCAATTCAACCAGCGTAGTTATCAGGTACGATGTTGTTTTGTTTGTTTACTGTGGGCGTGTGTGTTCCTTGCAACTTACAGTCAGTTAGTGTGTGACACTCCAAGCAGTAGGTAGTGAGTGGACGATCGGATTTAAGAACGCAGTTTGTTCATGTACGGTGTATATGGCAAGATATCCCAACAGACGCATACCGTACCGGCAATTACACTAGCCAATAAAATTTTACATTTTTTGTGTAACTGGCATGAAAAAAGCTAATCTTTCTGTTTTTAGATGTGCTGATAACGAAAATGTTAATGAAAATGTAAGATTAGCTTTTGTTTTGAAGTTATAATAACTTTATATTACTGCCCACATAAACTTATGCATGTGGCTATTTACCTCGGTGTTACCTTGGTCACTGAGGGCGCAATCGCGTTGCCTGGTGTTTTTTGTGATTCCCTGATTAGTGTCCAGTGGTAATCGGCTAACAGTGATGCACTCCACATTCCCTGGTATCTCATTTCCATGTCAGAAATTTGCAGTAGAAGCGTTCTCCGTGCTCGTCGGTTACAGCACCACAACTGTCAAGAAAGAAGTCCAAGTGGGAATCTAGGAAATGTAACTTTAAGGACTTGTTGCACCCCACTTTTTTGTAGCAGTGTCGAAGATTTTCCACAAGATCCTTATAGTTTTCTGCCCTCTTATTCTGTAGAAAGTTTGTCGACAGTTGAACAAAGGTATTCCTAGCTAGCTTTTCATCACTTGTCAGGATGGTGTGGAAATGCTCATCTTTGTAGAGTCTGCGTATCTGGGGATCCACAAAATACCCGCTTTCATTTTCGCCTTGCTAAGACGTGCAAATTTCTCGCGCAAGTAGAGAAATACTTCTTCGGTTTCGACCATGGCCTTAACGACGTTTCTCATTAGTCCCAACTTCGTATGAAGAGCAGGCAGAATTATGTTCCTGGATTCAAGAGCGTCGAGCATTACATTGTGAGATCGCAGTTCAAGCCAAGCTCAAGTGATTGACGTTTAGGCCAATTTTTCTTTTTATAATGAAGTACTTTGGCGTGGCTATCCCAGAGGCACAGGAAGCAACAGAATTTGGTGTAGTCGTGTTGTAGGCCAAGTAATATTGTAACGTTCTTTTGTTAATGATTAATGCTTTAAGATTACGCTGAATGAATGTCTGAACTGTGGAAAGGGTACTGAACTCGAAGTATCGTGTAGCGTGTTGTAAGTGCAAGTGGTGTGCTTATTCTGTGCTATTCCTAGCAAAACTTTACACGAATTGATCGGGAAATGTAGCTCCCAATACCAATAAAGAAATACAGTCACAGCAAAATACATACAGCCCGTTAGGCACCGAATCATGTGGCCCTGTTCAAAGTTGATAACTTTGGTCCCTGTGCACATAGCAAATAAATTAAATTGTCTTACCTGTAAAGCAGCAGCGGAGAAACGCGGTAAATTCTGGTGTCTCATGAAAAAATATGAATATGCTAGCTACAGGCTCACCAGTCTGCAATGCTGGCCATAATACTTGAAATTCGCATGAAATTCATTTGGCTGATAAACTAGAACATTTAAGAAAATCCAAATTCTTTGAAAAATATATGACCTGGACTGGGAGGCGGTACTGATTATGGGGAATTACTATCACTCAGTTTTTTTAGCAAAATTATATTGCAAGTTAAATTTGGCTTTTCAAAAACATCTGACAACTGAAGTTACATTACTCACAATTGATTCACAAACAATGAGATTTAAACAGCAAGTATTATCTAACTTCATACAACCAACATAAACGCAAATCATCAAATTAAATGTAGCTCTGTTAACAAATCTTAGAAACATCACAAAAATGAAATATCTAACTAGCCTTTTTATCAAAACGGTTTACGTACATTCTGGGGTTACTCAACAATTACAAATTATCAGCCACCTCATCTATACTAACGCGCTGGAAAAAACAGAAACCACAGGTATTTAACATGTTTACCTTGGTTGCATGAAGACTTCTGCTTCTATGTTCAACAATATTGACATACCTACATTAATCTAACATTTGGTGGCTTCACACTGCACACGACAAAGACTGACTACTCCATCGCCTTTCTCTCACAGACAGCTACCTACAAATTTGTGCCCAGAGTTCCCTTACTCCAACACTATAATAATGGCAGACCAGATATCTTTGGCTCTGCGGTTGCGCGCAGTCAACAATCCGTATTATCGTTTGTAGTATACTAGTTTCATTTTAATTTATTAATATTCTTATCTTATTCTAATACCACATACATCTGCGCCCCAGTATACTTCTTTCAATATGCCCGTGACTCTCAATTACCCGGAAATGTGCCATTTAGGCTTATGATAGTTCAATCGCAATAACAATTGTTTCATGTTATCACATATTTCTTTCGTGTAAGGTGCATGGCAAATCGGAATCGATGGTAACACGTTGCCATTACGCAGCACATACACTTAAGACTTACTTTGGAAGAGTCGACGAACAATCTTCACTGATCGCTTTTATAGTCAATGTACAAGCTGCCATTAGTTCCTGTACATAAGAAAAATACTAAGTGACTTTCACTTTCGAAGAATGGAAGGAATGGCATATGGCGATTACGGAACTCAGTCACATTTGCCATCTTATCAAGACAATTCCATGTTGGAGTCCTTAGTCCAACAGTTAAGCTTTACCTTCCGGGAAATCCAGACCTCCCATAGCTCATTAAATTCACACTGTGTTATTTTGTGAATCTGTGCAGCCACCGTTCTTTCGAAGAACTGGGTTTTGAAGGTGATGGTGCAGTATTAGTTTCACTACCGGCCTCGTCACTATCATAAACAGATGGGACAGAAACAGGCAGTCTTTCTCCGCGAGGCACTGGTCGCATGGCCAACAGTATGCTAGGACATGTCAAGGAAGAGTTCTTCTTGTTGGAAATACCATGTGTTAATGAAGTTTTAATACAAGAGAAACAGTGGTTTGATGGTCCTCCTCCACAGCTACTGTTACCTGAAACTTCATCACTCTACCATAGGTGGGATTTCGAAGACTTTATGGGATGCTAATGAAATATAATTATAATTAAAGGCACCCCCCCCCCCCCCCTTTAGCTTAGAAACGAGAGCTAATTCGAGTTTTCCATCGTCGTTTTCGTTATCAGCGTGGTCCATACAGTTAACAACCATTTATTTCATCCCAATTACATTTTCACTGTCGACGAGTGTTATTTACCAATCTCTTCAACCAGTTACGTGAAAGCGGTGGTGCAACAACTAGACAACTTAACAGAAGGAAACATGGACAACAGAAGAGGAGAAGTTAATGTTTTTGCTGCTGTTGCAGTTGATCCACACGTTAGCTCCCGAAGAATCGCACGAGGATGCGGCATGAGTCAGGTAAGTGTCTTACGCATAGTCCATCGACATAGGTTCTATCCCTATCACATCTCTCTCCATCAAGAGCTGCATGGAAACAGTTATGAGAATCGTGTTAACGTCTCTACATGGACATTACGATAGGATATGTATCTTGTTCAGTGATGAAAGGCCACATTTACTAATCATGGCCAGGTATACCGCCGAAACATACCCTACTAGTTTGTTGACAATACCCGTTGGCTTCATCAGGTGGAACGTCAGCGTCCATGGAGTGTAAAAGTGTGGTGTGGGATAGTGAACCATCAGCTCACAGATCCCGTTTTTCACAGACGGAACACTGAACGTGCACAAGTATTACACCCTCCAAACAGACCGTCTTCCACAGATGCTCTGCAAAGTAGGAGGAGACTGTGGTATCAAATGGTTCAAATGGCTCTGAGCACTATAGGACTTAAAATCTGAGGTCATCAGTCCCCTAGAACTTAGAACTACTTAAACCTAACTAACCTAAGAACATTACACACATCCATGCCCGAGGCAGGATTCGAACATGCGACCGTAGCGGTCGCGCGGTTCCCGACTGTAGCGCCTAGAATCGCTCGGCCACACTGGCCGGCCACTGTGGTATCAACATGATGGCTGTCCAGCCCATAGTGCACGAAGTACTACAGCATATCTTCACGAATTGTTTCCAAATCGTTGGATAGGATGCAGAGGACCTGTACCTGGTTGGCCCGTTGCCCAGATTTGACGCCTGTAGACAATTTTTCTGTGGAGAAAGCCGAAAGATGCTGTCTAAAAGGACATGTCAGCTACACACGATGATATGCAACGACGTATTACTCGTACTTTGGAAAGTACTTGTATTTCTGTTTCCTCCTCCATTATTGTACACTACTGGCAATTAAAATTGCTACACCAAAAAGAAATGCAGATTATAAACGGGTATTCATTGGACAAATATATTATACTAGAACTGGCATGTGATTACATTTTCACGCAATTTGGGTGCATAGATCCTGAGAAATCAGTACCCAGAACAACCACCTCTGACCGTAATAACGGCCTTGATACGCCTGGGCATTGAGTCAAACAGAGCTTGGATGGCGTGTACAGGTACAGCTGCCCATGCAGCTACAACACGATACCACATTTCATCACGAGTAGTGACTGGCGTATTGTGACGAGCCAGTTGCTCGGCCACCATTGACCAGACGTTTTCAGTTGGTGAGAGATCTTGAGAATGTGCTGGTCAGGGCATCAGTCGAACATTTTCTGTATCCAGAAAGGCCCGTACAGAACCTGCAACATGCGGTCGTGCATTATCCTGCTAAAATGTAGGGTTTAGCAGGGATCGAATGATGGGTAAAGCCACGGGTCGTAACACATGTGAAATGTAACGTCCACTGTTCAGAGTGCCGTCAATGCTAACAAGAGATGACCGAGACGTGTAACCAATGGCACCCCATACCATCACGCCAGGTGATACGCCAATATGGCGATGACGAATACACGCTTCCAATGTGCGTTCACCGCGATGTCGCCAAACACGGATGCGACCATCATGATGCTGTAACAGAACCTAGATTCATCCGAAGAAATGACGTTTTGCCATTCGTGCACCCAGGTTCGTCGTTGAGTACACCATCGCAGGCGCTCCTGTATGTGACGCAGCGTCAGGGGTAACCGTAGCCACGGTCTCCGAGCTAATAAATAGTCCATGCTGCTGCAAACGTCGTCGAACTGTTCGTACAGATGTTTGTTGTCTTGCAAACGTCCCCATGTGTTGACTCAGGGATCGAGACGTGGTTGCACGATCCGTTACAACCACGCGGATAAGATGCCTGTCATCTCGATTGCTAGTGATACGAGGTCGTTGGGATCCAGCACGGCGTTCCGTATTACCCTCCTGAACCAACCGATTCCATATTCTGCTAACACTCATTGGATCTCGACCAACGCGAGCAGCGGTGTCGCGATACGATAAACTGCAATCGCGATGGGCTAAAATCCGACTTTTATCAAAATCGGAAACGTGATAGTACGCATTTCTCCTCCTTACACGATACATCACAACAACGTGTCACCAGGCAACGCCGGTCAACTGTTTGTGTATGAGAAACCGGCTGGAACCTTTTCTCAAGTCAGCACGTCATCGGCACCAACCTTGTGTGAATGCTCTGAAAAGCTAATCATTTGCATATCACAGCATCTTCTTCCTGTCGGTTAAATTTCGCGTCTGTAGCACGCCATCTTCGTGGTGTAGCAGTTTTAATGGCCAGTAGTGTATTATCTTTATTGCACGATTCGATTAGTTAGCAAATCCTGCAACCCTTTCAAGCACTGTTTTTAATGAGATTTTTGCTTCCCCATTTGCCTTTTCTGAGAAAAATTTAATGGCATTACAAATAATCACACGTGCCAGATTATGAAAAACTTCCCTGCACATGTGATGAGTGAAGACTGCTGTCCTTATTTCACTTGAGTCCTACACTCTCAGACTATAGTCCATCATGCTCATAGCTGTTAGCGTCCAGAACATTTTCATCCCGGTCAAGCGTCCTTGTGCTCACCGCACCAGCAAGTGCCAGTCATCGCTTGTTACACTGAACAGGGATTCCTCTCAGCTCTTCACTCTGGTCCATCGCTATAGGTCTCGATCACGATGACCTCAGCAATACTCTTAGCTGGCATGGCGGTGGGACAGAATCATAGCAGCGCACCTCGAGAGCTTTCCAGTGTTCTCTTTAACGGTGCAATCGTCTTGAGACTGTACTGGGAGAAAATACACTGAAGCGCCAAAGAAACTGATATAGGCATGTGTATCCAAATACAGAGATATGTGAACAGGCAGAATACGGAACTGCGGCCGGGAACGCCTATATAAGACAAGTATCTGGCGCAGTTGTTAGATCGGTTACTGCTGCTACAATGGCAAGTTATCAAAATTTAAATGAGTTTGAACGTGGTGTTATAGTCGGCGTACGAGCGATGGAACATAGCATCTCCGCGGCAGCGATGAAGTGGGGATTTTCCCGTACGACCATTCCACGAGTGTGCCGTGAATATCAGAAATCTGGTAAAACATAAAATGTCCGATATCGCTGCGGCCGGAAAAAAATCCTGCGAGATCGGGACTAACGACGACTGCGGTGTCATGCTATGTAGTAAAGAAGACAGAAGTGCAACCCGTCCGCAGATTACTGCAGACTTTAATACTGGGCCATCAACAAGTGTCAGCGTGCGAATCATTCAACGAAACATCATCGATATGGGCTTTCGTAGCCGAAGGCCCACTCATGTAACCTTGATTACTGCACGACACAAAGCTTTATGCCTCGCCAGGGCCCATCAACACCAACATTGGACTGTTGATGATCGGAATCATGTTGCCTGGTCGGACGAGTCTCGTTTCAAATTGTATCGAGTGGATGACCGTGTACGGGTATGGAGACAACCTCATGAAAACATGGACCCTGCATGTCAGCAGGGGACTATTCAAGCTGGTGGAGGCTCTGCAATGGTGTGGGGCGTGTGCAGTTGGAATGATATGGGACTCCTGATACGTCTAGATACGACTCTGACAGGTAACACGTACGTAAACATCCTGTCTGATCACCTGCATCCATTCATGTCCACTGTGCATTCGGACGGACTTGGGCAATTCCAGGGGGACAATGCGACACCCTGCACGTCCAGAATTGCTAAAGAGTGGCTCCAGGAGCGCTCTTCTGAGTTTAAACACTTCTGCTGGCCACCAAAATCCCCAGACATGAACATTATTGAGCATATCTGGGATGGTTTGCAACGTGCTATTCAGAAGAGTTCTCCACCCCCTCGTACTCTTAAGGATTTATGGACAGCCCTGTAGGATTCACGCTGTCAGTACCAGTCAGAACCAGTTGTTTCCGTACCATGCACAGCGTGTGCAGGCACTATCAGCAGCTGATTGGCCTCCACGGGTACACTTCTGCGAATGGTTCATCCAACAATGTATCAATCCTCATTTCAGTGCAAATGTTCTCTTTACGGATGAGGCTTCATTCCAACGTGATCAAATTGTAAATTTTCACAATCAACATGTGTGGGCTGGCGAGAATCCGCACGCAATTGTGCAATCACGTCATCAACACAGATTTTCCGTGAAGGTTTGGGCAGGCATTGTTGGTGATGTCTTGATTGGGCCCCATGTTCTTCCACCTACGCTCAATGGAGCACATTATCATGATTTCATACGGGGTACTCTACCTGTGCTGCTAGAACATATGCCTTTACAAGTACGACACAACATGTGGTTTATGCACGATGGAGCTCATGCACATTTCAGTCGAAGTGTTGGTACACTTCTCAACAACAGATTCGGTGACCGATGGATTGGTAGAGGCGGACCAATTCCATGGCCTCCACGCTCTCCTGACCTCAACCCTCTCGACTTTCATTTATGGGAGCATTTGAAAGCTCTTGTCTACGCAACCCCGGTACCAAATGTAGAGACTCTTCGTGCTCGTATTGTGGACGGCTGTGATACAATACGCCATTCTCCAGGGCTGCATCAGCGCATCAAGGATTCCATGCGACGGAGGGTGGACGCATGTATCCTCGCTAACGGAGGACATATTGAACATTTCCTGTAACAAAGAGTTTGAAGTCACGCTGGTACGTTCTGTTGCCGTGTGTTTCCATTCCATGATTAATGTGATTTGAAGAGAAGTAGCAGAATGAGCTTTAACATGGAAAGTAAGCGTTTCTGGACACATGTCCTCATAAGATATTTTCTTTCTTTGTGTGTGAGGAATGTTTCCCGAAAGTTTGGCCGTACCTTTTTGTAACACCCTGTATATGTTTGAGTGACTGTGTGTGCTTGTTGTGTTGAATACCTACACCGTTAGTTTGATACAGAGCGATGTGTGAAACTGCTTTCACACTACATGCTTCCGATGTTGTAGCGATCTGCTCCAGCTGCTGCAGACGCTGTATTGAAGCTGAAAGTGTTAATCAAAGTTGCGGAGAGATATTTGTCTGGGCTCTGTTGCATATCAATTAGATTTGCTTTCATTTGTTAGAAATGTCCAACATCGGTGGATTTAAATGATCCGTGAAATTACTCCTTTTCCGAAGAAAGCATCAGATTATTTAATTACAACTGAACGCTCCCGCCGGAAATGTTCTCGAGTTGGTTTTCATTAATAGATCATAATTGATGTATACGTCAATTGTGAAATAAACACGTGCCTTCTTGAAATGAACAATCTTTTACTAACTTTTTTGTCAATGAAATTCTTCTGGTAACATAAATTATCTGTTCACTGGCTTATGTACAAATATATAATACAATTTCCTTCAAAATCTCGCAATGGCGTCGATTTCTACTTCACAAGAATGAAAACTCCTAATGAACTACTTCCTAACAAGGACAAAGACTTACTACTCTAAGAATAATTATCTGCGCGCTAACCGCCACAGAGTAATAAAGAGTGTCTTTGTCTCTCTCTCTAGTACCGTCACGTCAAGTCACGCTGCTTTCTCTCGTATTGTATGATACATCATGCCACTCTATCGGTACATGGTGGACAGGGAGTTCAGGAGGGTGAGCAGTTTTCCGCCGTAAATAGTTGTAGCCTGTATAGACCAGAATCAGAAGCAAGATGGTACTCGAAGTGGAGACACCTGTCACTATAATTTTGTGCTGGTACTTGCTGCGGTACTGCTGTATTGAAGAAACATTTGCTCTGCACTAATCCGCCCCTCCAACACTGTTATAAACTTATCCAGAGAACGGAGTACACATGGATCCAGGGTATTGTTCAGAAAGGTCGGATTTTTAGCAGGTTTGTCGGGTAAGTACAGTAGCAGGTATGTCAGATTCAGGATTGTAGCCCCTGTTAACGTTGCTGGTAGGTGAAAAGGTTGCCCTGAAATGTCACACATTGAACCGTTTCGTTTCTTAATATTGTGCTACCCTGCAGCTCTAACTATTCTTCTCCCCTAGGTCACCACATGCATGTGAATGCAGTCGGTGGTGACCCGCGCTGATACGATGTGATATAACAACGATAGGGTTTTCTGCTCCAACACTACAACGAACTCTAACATAGCTGGCAATTCCTTACGTACTTGGCGTAAGACAATTAGGTAGGGTTAACTAATCGAATGGTGGATGGATTCCTGTAATGTCACTATCTCACTGTGGCAAAACGTGAGAAAGAGCCTTGCCACAGCCTAGTGGGTATCCAGCAGGCCCAACCGGCCTTCTGTTATCTAAAATCCTGGTTCACAAAATTGGTGGTCATTCTCACGAGACTCGTCAGCTCTCATGTTAATCCCTACAGCAGTCTAGTATTATTAAACACTCCTGTATAGCTTTACATAAGCCAGCGAGAGACGGCAGCCAGCACAAAGACCTGGGCTAGAAAGGTGGCAGCAGCAAAGGAGCTATGTCAGTGTCTTGGTGGCGCGTGGCGACGTCTGGCTGGCAGACATCAAGCTAGCAGCGACAGCAGTCTCGGTGGCAGACTGGCCTCGCCATTGGGTGTCAAAGCGGTGGCCAGCCAGAAGCTTGCAGTGGGCTCAGTGCTGGGGGCACCTCAGTGCCGTCTGCGAACCAAAGGACCAGAGAGGTCTTGGAGTTGCCCAAGACTCAGCTGATGTCAGCCAGCTGCAGGCCCCAGCCGGGAGGTGCTGGTTCAGGAGTAGGCGCAGCGAATAGAGCAGGGGCTAGTGGAGGAAGCCGCTAGTTGTAGATGAGGCTGGATGATTCTCACTGGGTCGACATGTGGCGTGGAGACGTTCTCAGTGTAGGCAGCAATCGGCGACATAATACTGCATGGGCGGAGCGGCCATTATTTACTCTACTGGCCATTAAAATTGCTTCACCACGAAGATGACGTGCTACATACGCGAAATTTAACCGACAGGAAGCAGATGCTGTGGTATGCAAATGATTAGCTTTTCAGAGCATTCACACAAGGTTGGCGCCGGTGGCGACACCTACAACGTGCTGATATGAGGAACGTTTCCAACCGATTTCTCATACACAAACAGCAGTTGACCGGCATTGCCTGGTGAAACGTTGTTGTGATGCCTCGTGTAAGGAGGAGAAATGCATACCATCACGTTTCCGACTTTGATAAAGGTCGGATTGTAGCCCATCGCGATTGCTGTTTATGGTATCGCGACAATGCTGTTCGCGTTGGTCGAGATCCAATGACTGTTAGCAGAATATGAAATCGGTGGGTTCAGGAGGGTAATACGGAACGCCGTGCTGGATCCCAGCGGCCTCGTATCACTAGCAGTCGAGATGACAGGCATCTTATCCGCATGGCTGTAACGGATCGTGCAGCCATGTCTTGATCCCTGAGTCAACAGATGGGGACGTTTGCAAGACAACAGCCATCTGCACGAACAGTTCGATGACGTTTGCAGCAGCATGGACTATCAGCTCGGAGACCATGGCTGCGGTTACCCTTGACGCTGCATCACAGACAGGAGCGGCCGGCCGCAGTGGCCGAACGGTTCTAGGCGCTTCAGTCTGGAACCACGCGACCGCTACGGTCGCAGGTTCGAATCCTGCCTCGGGCATGGATGTGTGTGATGTCTTTAGGTTAGTTAGGTTGAAGTAGTTCTAAGTTCTAGGGGAGTGATGACCTCAGATGTTAAGTCCCGTAGTACTCAGAGCCATTTGAACAGACAGAAGCACCTGCGATGGTGTACTCAACGACGAACCTGGGTGCACGAATGGCAAAACGTCTTTTTTCGGATGAATCCGGGTTCTGTTTACAGCATCATGATGGTCGCATCCGTGTTTGGCGACATCGCGGTGAACGAACATTGGAAGCGTGTATTCGTCATCGCTATACTGGCGTATCACCAGGTGTGATGGTATGGGGTGCCATTGGTTACATGTCTCGCTCACCTCTTGTTCGCATTGACGGCACTTTGAACAGTGGACGTTACATTTCAAATGTGCTACGACCCGTTGCTCTACCCTTCATTCGATCCCTGCGAAACCCTACATTTCAGCAGAGAAATGCACGACCGCATGTTGCAGGTCCTGTACGGACCTTTCTGGATACAGAAAATGTTCGACTGCTGCCCTGGGCAGCACATTCTCCAGATCTCTCACCAATTGAAATCATTTGATCAATGGTGGCCGAGTAACTGGCCCGTCACAATACGCCAGTCACTACTCTTGATGAACTGTGGTATCGTGTTGAAGCTGCATAGGCAGCTGTACCAGTACACGCCATCCAAGCTCTGTTTGACTCAATGCCCAGGCGTATCAAGGCCATTATTACGGTCAGAGGTGGTTGTTCTGGGTACAGATTTCTCAGGATCTATGCACCCAAATTGCGTGAAACTGTAATTACATGTCAGTTCTAGTATAATGTATTTGTCCAATGAATACCCGTTTATCATCTGCATTTCTTCTTGGTGTAGCAATTTTATTGGCTAGTAGTGTATGTAGGCTAGAGCCGACTCAAAGGGTTCCTCGCAGTTCTTGAATAATTGATCAACCTGCTAAGTCTACAATGCACATCTCTATTAAAATTAAAAAGTTCCTCTACAGTTTCATACTCGGAATAATTCCAATTATGTGCATTGAAGGTGGCGGGGGAAGAAGGGAAAGGAAAGTAACTTTTGATGTCAGTTACAATGGGACTTTATCGGGAATCAGCGGCGACAAGTAAAAAAGTGTCCGGATGTCTCTTGCTTAATAGGCAGTTGCATTAACCGCTGCGCCACCCGGACATAATGTTTATCGTAATTGCGCAGACTATCTCGCCACGCCTCACGGCCGACCCAAATTCCCTCCTAGCGCCATTTATCCTCAGTCTCTGTCCATGTCCTCCATGCTCGCAACTTTGTGATTCCTGCAGGAAGTCGAAAGTAACTGAACATCCGCACTGCAGTGGATCCATCGACTATCGAGGCGAATCAATTAGATGAATCCGTGGTGTCTGTTCATTCAGACATGTCCGAAAGAACACGCACATCGCATTCTTATAAATAATTTAGAGTCACAATGTGACATGAAATCGTGAAATAATCTAATTTCTAACCTCGTACTATGAGGCCACTGGCCACCAAGACAGCAAATTAAGCACAAATGTAATAACCTCACGCCCGCAAGGCAGAGCTCCTCACTCATTCGAGTCTAAACATCATGTTCCTCGCGTTCTCCTCTTCCTGAGTTTCGACATGAATGTCCAGCTTACTATCTACACCTACATCCAAACTCCGCAAGCCACTTGACGGTGTGTGGCGGAGGGTACTTTGAGTACCTCTATCGGTTCTCCATTCTATTCCAGTCTCGTATTGTTCGTGGAAAGAAAGATTGTCGGTATGCTTCTGTGTGGGCTCTAATCTCTGTGATTTTATCCTCATGGTCTCTTCACGAGACATATCTAGGAAGGAGCAATATACTGCTTGACTCCTCGGTGAAGGTATGTTCTCGAAACTTCAGCAAAAGCCCGTACCGAGATACTGAGCGTCTCTCCTGCAGAGTCTTCCACTGGAGTTTATCTATCATCTCCGTAACGCTTTCGCGACTACTAAATGATCCTGTAACGAAGCGTCCTGCTCTCCGTTGGATCTTCTCTATCTCTTCTGTCAACCCTATCTGGTACGGATCCCACACTGTTGAGCAGTATTCAAGCAGTGGGCGAACAAGTGTACTGGAACCTACTTCCTTTGTTTTCGGATTGCATTTCCTTAGGATTCTTCCAATGAATCTCAGTCTGGCATCTGCTTTACCGACGATTAATTTTATAGTCATTCTATTTTATATCAGTCCTTATGCCTACACCAAGATAATTTATGGAGTTAACTGCTTCCAGTTGCTGACCTGGTATATTGTAGCTAAATGATAAAGGATCTTTCTTTCTATGTATTCGCAGCACATTACACTTGTCTACATTGAGATTCAATTGCCATTCCCTGCACCATGCGTCAATTCGTTGCAGATCCTCCTGCATTTTATTACAATTTTCCATTGTTACAACCTCTCGATAGACTTACTACAGCATCATCCGCAAAAAGCCTCAGTGAACTTCCGATGTTATCCACTATGCTTGCCTCCGATTCTTCGCAAGTTTGTTTCCCATTATTTAATGGTACCGTCTCTTCCTGCTATGCTGCTCCGTCCTAGTAGTCGTGCATTACATTACAGTTAACGATAATGCCTTTGAACCAATCGTCCAACAGTAATAAAAAATTTTCATGAGAAATCACCTTCAAACACGGATCAAAAATATGTCAAACACCATGTATCTAAATGAAATACTTGTCATAACACAGGGGATCATAATTGCACTTCCGCTGCTTGAGAGGGCACCCTTGAGAAACGTGTGATCGTAGGATGATAAAATTTTGTGGAAACATTTGCAAGGACATGCAGAAGAGATATAACGAATAAAGCATTAAAAGAAACGCATTTTACTTTTCACGTGAGAGAGTAACATTTATTTATTGCTTATCATATTGACTTTCCAGGTTAAAAAGATTGCTCACTGTGACGATCATCTACACTGAAGCGCCAGAGAAACTGGTATAGTCATGCGTATTCAAATACAGAGACTTGTAAACAGGCAGAATACGTCGATGCGGTCGGTAACGCCTATATAATACAACAAGTGTGTGGCGCAGTTCTTATATCGGTAACTGCTGCTACAATGACAGGTTATCAAGATTTAACTGAGTTTGAACGTGGTGTTATAGTTGATTCACGAGCGATGAGGCACAGCAGCGATGAAGTGGGGATTTTCCCGTACGACCATTTCATCAGTGAACTGTGAATATCAGGAAACCGGTAAAACATCAAATCTGCGACATCGCTGCGCGTGGAAAAAGACCCTCCAAGAACGGGGCCAACGACGACTGAATAGAATCGTTTAACGTGACAGAAGTGCAACCGTTCCGTGAACTGCTGCACATTTCAATGCTGAGCCTGTAACAAGTGTCAGCGTGTGAACCATTCAACGAAACGTTATCGATATGGGCTAAGCCGAAGGCCCACTCGTGTACCCTCGATGACTGCACGACATATAGCTTTACGCCTCGCCTGGGCCTGTTGATGACTGGAAACATCGAGTCTCGTTTCAAATTGTATCTAGCGGATAAACGTGTACGGGTATGGAGACAGTCTCATGAATCCAAGAACCCTGAATGTCAGCAGGGGACTGTTCAAGCTGGTGGAGGCTCTGTAATGGTGTGGGGCTTGTGAAGTCGGAGTGACATGGGTCTCCTGATACATATAGATACGACTCTGACAGATGACACGTACGTAAGCATCCTGTTTGATCACCTGCATCCATTCATGTCCACTGTGCATTCCGATGGACTTTGGTAATTCCAGCGGGACAATTCGACATCCCACACGTCCAGAAATGCTACAGAGTGGCTACAGGAACACTCTTGTGAGTTACACTTCCGCTGGCCACAAGACTCCCCAGACATGAACAATATTGAGCATATCCGGGATGCCTTTCAACGTGCTATTCAGGAGAGATGTCCATCCTATCGTACATACACGATATTAGGCATGTCTTAGGTGGGATGTTAGCTGCGACCCTCGCCACGCTCATCTTCAACCCCCAATGTGTGTTAGTGTCTCACTGACAAACCGTGTCTTTCAGGTGTCTCCACAGCCAGAAATATCAAGGGTTCCTGTCTGGTGATCTTGGTGGTCACGCTTTTTGCAAAGATCTGTCAATGATTCGGTTTTCCTCAAATGCGTTATGGAGTGACCGAGTGACCCCACGAGCAATGTGCGGTGGAGATTCATCGTGCATCAGAAGAACTGAGTTCAAAGTCTTTCCTCTAGAGCAAGAATCACATGTTGGTGAAGCAGATCATAGTAGTGTGTGCCGTTCACACTGTATGTCCTAGGTCGTTGGGCCCGAGTTCCTCCTTTGGTTGGCATACCGGTGCGGCGCCCAACGGTAAGTCATAACACTAGCACCATTAATAACGCAAATGGTATAGCGCACAGTTTGAATCTGGGTACCTGTACAGTAAATAGTTTTCCGCCTACGTTGGCTCCAGTAGTGAAATTTTAATTGTAACCACCCTGTACATTACATTAACATTAATATTCTGTTGCTAACTTAAAGAAATGAGTAATCTGCACACTTTAATATTAACTAAGAATGTGATCATTTAGAAATAAGATAACCTAGTTTTTCACGCTGTTTGGTGTGCATTAAATGTTTCTAAATATGCTTCTGAGAAAATTACGCCTCAGTCACTGGCTAAGAGATACGCTCCTCTTCTCCAGTGGAGGCAGGCAGCTGCTTATCTGGACCTGCCCACGGCTGGATAAGCATGGCCGCAGCCACCTGCTCAAGTACCTTGACTGCTCTAAATTGCATACCAGAGCGCGTTCGGTAAAATAGCGCCCCTTTTGCGCTTTCTGTACTGGAAATACTTTGGTCCCATTTAGACACAGAAACAGCCAAAACAGTTTTATAAGCTGTGCTGCGAACTCACGGCCTACGTTTGTTCTCTCTTGTGCTTTGTAGCCAGCGCTCCTCTCTAAGCTTATTTAACACACTGAAACCAACACCCAGGAGTTCCGAAATGATCGTTTACATGGCTTGGAACGTCTGTCCAAACGATCAAGAACAAAGTTCCCCATATTGAAATTACTCTTGGAAAGGTCTGCTCAAACCAGATGCATGTACCCACGTTTGTGAAAAATGTAACTGAACCATAGCAACTGTGAAGTAGTTGAACAACAGAAATTCAGCACACCATGCCAAAATCATCCCAGTACAAAAAAATTTACCCATTCGTTTGCGTATATTATCTTTTCATGCCATACTGCCTCGCTTGTTGTCACTGTCACGCTCTTCTACCAAACATGGATTTTTCCTTCACTTGACTGAGGCAATGCTTGAGTTTTATTGCGTTCAGACATTTTCTCATCCAGTATACAGAGACAGAGGATGCTTCAGTAAAATGCTGTGTTTCTAAAGATAGTGTAGTGATTACGATTCTAGAGTTGCATTTGGGAGAAGAGGGGCTTAAATTGTCTCAAATCGCAATGATTACAGATCACCAGGATCCCTCTTCACTGGTTTAACCTGAAACAACACAAGAATTTTCATTCTTGTGTTGTAGATATTTATGAAGATGCAATATGCAAGTGTAATGAAGAGGACGCTAGTAACAAAGAACAACATTCTAGGAGTTAATGTGTATAATTTGCTTAAAAGTAGGAACTCGTGTTTAGTTTCAAAAAACGATGCCGCTAATGTTCATTGACTGACTGAGAACGAAAGGGTGAACAGAAGACAGGAAGTATACCGTGTAAATCAGCACTAAGACGCAGACAAGGGGGAGATAAAATGTATGCTTTTGACATAATTTTGATATTAGTAAATTATTCTATCCCCCTTTTCTCTCCCTCTCTTTCTCTCTCGTCCTGACCCTGCCTCTCTGCCTTTATTCAATCTGTCGGTTAGTCTGACTGTCTCTCTCTCTCTCTCTAAATATATCCTTATTTTAGGTACAGTAAAAATTTAGTTCTGACAACAGGAACAATTGTAAATAGACATTTTGAAGTGTTATACCTCTAACAACAGAAAGATATACATTAGAATGTTCCTCATTCTCTTTTGTTTTCTATTTCTCTATCTCTGTTTTCGAAAACTGCATGCTTGAGATATAGCAGAAAGTGTTAGTTGTAATAATTGTACTCAGATATCTAAAAGTGTGGTTTACGCAAGTAGAGAAAGCTATACGCCGAAAATACTTGTTGCTGTGAAGTATGATCTACATTAGCATCTACATGGCAGGTTACAAAAGTAAAAATAAATAAATAATTTATATATGAAGACTGAGCTGACGAATGACAATTTGTACCTAGGCCGGGATTTGTACATCATAGAAGGTTGTCCTACGACTTATCTTAGAAGCTAGATTAAGGAAAGGCAAACCTACATTTCTAGCATTTGTAGACTTAGAGAAAGCTTTTGACAATGTTGACTGGAATACTCTCTTTCAAATTCTGAAGGTGGCTGGGGTAAAATACAGGGAGCGAAAGGCTATTTACAAGTATACAGAAACCAGATGGCAGTTATAAAAGTCCGGGGACATGAAAGGGAAGTAGTGGTTGGGAAGGAAGTGAGACAGTGTTGTAGCCTCTCCCGGATGTTATTCAATCTGTATTTTGAGCAAGCAGTGAAGGAAACAAAAGAAAAATTCGGAGTAGGTATTAAAATCCATGGAGAAGAAATAAAAACTTTGAGGTTTGCCGATGACATCGTAATTCTGTCAGAGACAGCAAAGGACTTGGAAGAGCAGTTGAACGGAATGGATAGTGTCTTGAAAGGAGGATATAAGATGAACATTAACAAAAGCAAAACGAGGATAATGGAATGTAGTCGAATTAAGTCGGGTGATGCTGAGGGAATTAGATTAGGAAATGAGACACTTAAAGTAGTAAAGGAGTTTTGCTATTTGGGGAGCAAAATAACTGATGATGGTCGAAGTAGAGAGGATATAAAATGTAGACTGGCAATGGCAAGGAAAGCATTTATGAAGAAGAGAAATTTGTTAACATCGAGTACAGATTTAAATGTCAGGAAGTCGTTTCCGAAAGTATTTGTTTGGAGTGTCGCCATGTATGGAAGTGAAACATGGACGATAAATAGTTTGGACAAGAAGCGAATAGAAGCTTTACAAATGTGGTGCTACAGAAGAATGCTGAAGATTTGATGGGTAGATCACATAGCTAATGAGGAGGTATTGAATAGAATTGGGAAGAAGAGGAGTTTGTGGCACGACTAGAAGAAGGGATCGGTTGGTAGGACATGTTCTGAGGCATCAAGGGATGACCAATTTAATATTGGAGGGAGCGTGGAGGGTACAAATCGTAGAGGGAGACCAAGAGATGAATACACTAAGCAGATTCAGACGGATGTAGGCTGCAGTATGTGCTGGGAGATGAAGCTGCTTGTACATGATAGAGTAGCATGGAGAGCTGCATCAAACCAGTCTCAGGACTGAAGACCACAACAACAACAACAACAGAAGGTTGATACTTGAAAATGCCTCTGGAACCATATAGTTTTATTTTATTAAATCGCCTATGCCCGTGTTTCAGGCAGGATCCCCCGTTTCGTTCGATGCTGAGGAGCAATTCCAGTATAGTTGGAAAGCCTCTGCAATGCTGTTGGAGTTTAGTGGGGATACCAGGTGGGCTGAGAAGTGAATGGGACTTTGGACTGATGAGGAGGCGTGCTAGCGTAGTCCGCGCAGTGGCAGAAAGCCCCTGTACTAGGCTGGTGTAGTGGTTAGCGCATCCGCCTGGTGAGCAGGGGACACACGTTCGAATCACAGCTCTCATACAAACTTTCGTTTGTCGCTTCAGTCTGCGTATACAGGGTGGTCCACCGATCGTGACCGCGCCAAATATCTCACGAAATAAGCGTCAAACGAAAAAATTACAAACAACGAAACTTGTCTAGCTTGAAGGGGAAAGCCAGATGGCGCTATCGTTGGCCCGCTAGATGGCGCTACCATAGGTCAAACGGTTATCCACTGCGTTTTTTTAAATAGGAACCCCCATTTTTTATTACGTATTCGTGTAGTACGTAAAGAGGTATGAATGTATTAGTTGGACCACTTTTTTCGCTTTGTGATACATGGCGCTGTAATAGTCACAAACGTATAAGTATGTGGTATCACGTAACATTCCGCCAGTGCGGACGGTGTTTGCTTCGTGATACGTTACCCGTGTTAAAATGGACCGTTTACTAATTGCGGAAAAGGTCGATATCGTGTTGATGTATGGCTATTCTGATCAAAATGCCCAACGGGCGTGTGGTATGTATGCTGCCCGGTATCCTGGACGACATCATCCATGTGTCCGGACCGTTCGCCGGATAGTTACGTTATTTATGGAAACAGGAAGTGTTCAGCCACATATGAAACGTCAACCACGACCTGCAACAAATTATGATGTCCAATTAGGTGTTTTAGCTGCTGTTGCGGCTAATCCGCACATCAGTAGCAGACAAATTGCGCGTGAATCGGGAATCTCAAAAACGTCGGTGTTGAGAATGCTACATCAACATCAGTTGTACCCGTACCATATTTCTATGCACGAGGAATTAACGTCGAGTACAGTTCTGCCACTGGGCTCAAGAGAAACTACGGGACGATGACAGATTTTTTGCACGCGTTCTATTTAGCGACGAAGCGTCATTCACCAACAGCGGTAACGTAAACCGGCATAATATGAACTATTGGGCAACGGAAAATCCACGATGGCTGCGACAAGTGGAACATCAGCGACCTTGGCGGGTTTATGTATGGTGCAGCATTATGGGAGGATGGATAATTGGCCCCCATTTTATCGATGGCAATCTAAATGGTGCGATGTATGCTGATTTCCTACGTAATGTTCTACCGATGTTACTCCAAGATGTTTCACTGCATAACAGAACGGCGATGTACTTCCAACATGATGGATGTCCGGCACATAGCTCGCGTGCGGTTGAAGCGGTATTGTATAGCATATTTCATAACAGGTGGATTGGTCGTCGAAGGACCACACCATGGTCAGCACGTTCACCGGATCTGACGTCCCCGGATTTCTTTCTGTGGGGAAAGTTGAAGGATATTTGCTATCGTGATCCACCGACAACGCCTGACAACATGGATCAGCGCATTGTCAATGCGTGTGCGAACATTACGGAAGGCGAACTATTCCCTGTTGAGAAGAATGTCGTTACACGTATGCCACATGCAATGAGGTTGACGGACATCATTTTGAGTATTTATTGCATTAATGTGGTATTTACAGGTAATCACGCTGTAACAGGATGCGTTCTCAGAAATGATGAGTTCACAAAGGTACATGTATCACATTGGAACAACCGAAATAAAATGATCAAACGTACCTACGTTCTGTATTTTAATTTAAAAAACCTACCTGTTACCAACTGTTAGTCAGAAACATATGGCTCACAATTTTAGACGATTACAGGGCCATCTATCACAAAGCTAAAAAAGTGGTCCAACTAAAACATTCATATTTCTTTACGTACTACACGAATATGTCAAAAAAACTGGGGGTTCCTATTTAAAAAAAAACGCAGTTGATATCCGTTTGACCTATGGCAGCGCCATCTAGCGGGCCAACCATAGCGCCATTTGGTTTCCCCCTTCAAGCTAGACAAGTTTCGTTCTTTGTAGTTTTTTCGTTTGACGCTTATTTCGTGAGACATTTGGCCCGGTCACGATCAATGAACCACCCTGTTTATGTCTCTGGAACCATATAGATTCATCTGAGATGTGTAATTTCTTAAAATTCTTGAGAATGACGGGATGATTCCGCCATAGGGGCTGTGGACGATGTCCTGAGCCATTTTTGTTCAGTCTCTGGTTGCGCTCGGCTCCTACTGGTCTCGTTCGATTAATCGTTATCATCTTTCATTCTTCTTTCCTATTTAACCATTTTTCATCGTTCTCCCATCGTACTGTATTTAAACGAAGAACTGTACCTTTTAGAAACCTATCGTCTGTTCCTCGAGTTGCCAGTGTCAAAGTTTATAATTCTACACTCTTCGTAAATGCTATCGTTCTCACGTAACATTAGGTTCTTACAAAAAAATTTCTCGTTTCTTATACTGAATCTGTCTTTGCTTACGATTCTTTGTAACGGGCAGTCTTAGAAATCCATTGAGTCTTGCACGTACAAGTTTATCTTAAGCGCATAGTGAAGATCAGTGTAAGGAGGGGAGAATTCGCAGAGCTTGCCCTTCATTCAGCTGAGTGTGATGACAAATCGTCCACACAAATCGCCGGCTGTTCAGATCGCAGTTTCCGCTAGTTAAAAGGCTTCACTGACTAACATAAACGTTACAGCAATTTTTCAGACGTACTCTGTGTCACCCTGCAGCCGCTAAGATAGCCTGGTACCAGATGCAATTAACGATATTCTTGCAACCCATCAGCTGTCGGCGTGAATACCTACTATTCCACAAGAACACATCGCAAACACAGCTGCGACTGTACCGTTCGTGCAAACAAATACACCTGTGCACTTCGTTTCGCACCACTTGGCGGAACTCTTACGTTATTAACTCCAGAGCACTAAAGGCAGGAAAATGTTACATTTTACTAAGCCATCGTGAAGTTCACTTCTCCACATTCTATTCAAAGTTAGTCGTATTTTATAGGATATGGATTAGTTAGTTACAATTACAAGATCTCCAATGAAACATACCAAATTAAGTACAAAATGTCATGTTTTATATCCTACTGCAATCGTAAATTATACCACGGTTTAGTGGTCTAGGGTTAATGAAGGAAGTAAATTCCCCACATGATTCTGTGATCACTGTGTGTTTTTGCCGATAACGTCGTTCAGATCGTCTAATAAGTACTGGGCAGTCAAATGAAAACAAGGCAGATGGAAGAAATGTAAATAAACTGTTTATTATTTCAAAAGTAATCACCATATCAGTTAATACACGTATCTCACTGTGAGACAAGACGGTCAATGTCTACATGGAAAAATGTTTCTGGTTGCGTATGGAACCATTATTGTACCCAGGTGTTCACCTCTTCGTCCAAAGCAGTAGCGTAGTTGAAACAACCGTGGCAACGCGTGGGCGGGCATTTTGTGGGCAAATTGCTTCGACTAGGCTGCAGAAGATTCGCTGAGAGACCTTTATCCTTCATTATGGCCTCAATCTCTCCCCATGCGATTTCCATATTTTTGGAGCCGTGAAAATAGACATTTGTGGCTATTCACGAAGGCATTCGCCGTCTTGTCTCACAATGAAGTGAAATGTGTTAACAGTTATGGCGATTACTTTTCAAATAATGAACAGTTTACTTATGTTTTTCTATTTGTCTCGTTTTAGTTTGACTGAACTTTATAGTTGATGATGGAAGTCTTTTTTGACGTCTGTTGTTGTTGTGGTCTTCAGTCCAAAGACCGGTTTGATTTAGCTCAACATGCTAACTCTATTCTGTGCAAGCCTGTTCATCTCCGAGTATCTACTGCAAGCTACATCCCTCTGAATCTGCTTAATATATTCATCTCTTGGTCTCTCTCTACGATTCCCCCCCCCCCCTACCAACCACGCTTCGCTCAAGCACTAAACTGGTGATCGCTTGATGCCTCAAAATGTGTCCTACCAACCGATCCCTTCTTTTAGTCAGGTTGTACCATAAATTTCTCTTTTCCCCAGTTCTATTCAGTACCTACTCATTAATTGTGTGATCTACCCATCTATTCATCAGTATTCTTCTGTAGCACCACATTTCAAAAGCTTCTGTTCTCCTCCTGTCTGAACTGTTTATCTTCCATGTTTCCTTTCCATACACGGTTACACTCCATACAAATACTTTCAGGAAGGACTTCGTGATACTTATATCTATACTCGATGTTAACAAATTTCTCTTGTTCAGAAACACTTTTGGTGCCATTGACAGTCTACATTTTATATCCTCCCTATTTCGACCATCATCAGTTATTTTGCTCCCCAAATAGCGTACCTCAACTACTACTTTAAGTGACTTATTTCCTAATCTAATTCCCTCAGTATCACATGATTTGATTCAACTACATTCCGTTATCCTCATTTTGATTTTCTTGCTGTTCATCTTCTATCCTCCTTTCAAGACACTGTCTATTCCATTCAACTGCTCTTCCAAGCCCTCTGCTGTTTCTGACAGAATTACAATGTTATCGGTAAACCTCAGAGTTTTTATTTCTTCTCCCTGGAGTTTAATTCCTACTCCAAATTTTTCTTTCGTTTCCTTTACTGCTTGCTCAATATAGAGATGAATAACTTCGGGGATAGGCTACAACCATGTCTCACTCAGTTCTCAACCACTGCTTCCCTTTCATGCCCCTCGACTCTTATAACTGCCATATGGTTTCAGTACGAATTGTAAATAGCCGTTCGCTCCCTGAATTTTACCTTTGCCACCTTTAGAATTTGAAAGAGAGTATTTCAGTCACCATTGTCAAAAGCTTTCTCTAAGTCTACAAATACAAGAAACGTAGGTTTGTCTTTCCTTAATCTATCTTCTAAGATAAGCCGTAGGGTCAGTATTGCCTCGTCTACGACTGTTCAATTGGAGCATAACAAATGTGTTTATTTTCTGTATAATTAGCAGGTATCGCGCAGTCGGCTTTCGAAACCCTGGAGCTGTTTATGAATAATATCATGTAATTCATCTTGTACTGTCCCTAGGTCCTCGCTGGTAAATGGCACGTAAAGAAGCTGTGAAATTTGGGGTTCTAAAGCTTCTCGATGCAGCACTTGTTCCGATTGTGCTCAGTGGGAGGACTAATGTCATTTTCTTTGTATTTCTTTTTTGTTTGTTTGTTTGAGACGTCCGGCGTTGAGATTATTAGCGCCCTCGTAGGAGTGCGGATCACTGTTGTATCCAATGGTGCACTAAACCACTCATCAATGCAAGCTACCAGACTGCGGTCTCCACTGTACTTTCTGACACTTATCTGTAAATGGCAGGTTGAGGAAGACGTCCAAATACACTACTCGTACTTTGCCACTCATCCCATCAGCAATGACATCCCAGTCCCCAATATTCCGAAAAGGGTTGTGGTTTCCGGAGAATCTAAGCTGAAATGCGTAGAGAATCTAAGCTGAAATGCGTACCAGCAAACGAATTCGTAGCCGATCGCGTTAAAACGTTGTCGCCCAGGTGCACACGTACTGTTGCTATTCTCCATCGTTTAGCCAGCGCTGTGGACGAGCAGTTCTTAGATCTGTCGGACAAGAGTGGCTGCAGAGTATATATGGTGGAACATAATATATCGGTTGGTTCTTTTGCATTTGATGTGATCCACGGTGGGCAATAAGAGGGTTATGGAGGATCATTAGTTCATGGACGGTTCCTTAGGAAAGCTGCAAAAAGGGAATTTCTGTACCATTTGTTCGTACCAAAACCGAGCCGCTGATTCCATACTGCTATGCACAGCAAAAGGCTGAAATTTTTATATATTCCTAAAATCCCGATGTCGTACAACTTTAAACATTTTTTTAATACTCATATATTTATCCGTTTACGAGGTGTAGAGTTTCAAAGTTATCCTGTTTGTATTCGTTCAACACGCACGTCAAATCCGGTACGAGGTGAGACCGTAGTTTATAAAGTGATGCAGTCCAGGGAAATTTACTCTAAAGCGCCTTCATTGTCATCAGAAGGGTTCTGGGAAGCCCATGTTCTAATCCTGAAGCACATGCAAAATTGTTGTGCTCCTAAAGTCCGGCCTTATATGTAAAACCAGATTTGCGTTATTTTAGTTTGGCGTAAGTACACTGTCAAAAGTTTACTGACCCATAAAATTCTTTTCACATGAGTGACATACCGTATTGTGGGACGGAAAAGAAGGGAACCAGTGGAAAATTGCTCCTGTCGGAGCTCAAAGAAAGCAAATATGCTCCTGTTTAAAAGACTCTGACTGAAAATTGGGACACAAGTTGCCTCATTCTACCTTTTTCAGCACATTTAAAGATTTTCCCAATAATTTCGGCATGTGAACACATTCGTGCTTTTTTAGTGGCAGTGGCAGTGGGAAAGATAAGGAAAGGCAACAAATAGTGGAAGATTGTAGAAAGTGGTTGTGTTGTCCAAAGAGCGAAGGAGACAGTGGCAGTGTCAGAAGAAGAGGGGACACAGTGGCAGTAGAACGCAGTTCACAGTGACAGAAAAGTGGTAGGAAAAGAGTGAGGGAGACACTGACAGTGGGAAGGGAATAAAGAGTCTGAGAAAGTGGAAGTGGATGAGAGAAAGTGATAACGAAAAACAGAGTCTGTGACAATGACAAAGAGAGAGAGAGAGGGATAGTGACAGTGAGAAGAGACAGCAGCAGTGTGAACGAATGAATGAGATAGTAGCAGTAAGAGAGAGCAAGAGAGAGACAGATAGTGAGAGGAGACAGTGGCAGTAGGACAGAACGAAGGGGACTATGGCTGCGACACAGGAGACAGTGACAGCGAGGCACAAAGAGATAATGGCAGTGAGTAGGGCTGAATGAGTTACTGAGAAGGGGCAAATGGGAATAGATGGGTATGAGTGACTTACAGTAATGGACTAGTGGGTGTGAGCGAGTATTAGGGGAGCTTTTGAGAGTGAGAGGTGTGTTGCATTTTAAAAAGAGCACGAATATGTCCGCACTCCAAAATTATTGGGAAAATTTTTAAAGGTGCTGAGGGAGGTAGAATGAGGCAGTTGGTAAGCCCACTTTTCAGTGAGAGTCTTTTAAACAGGATAATTTTCGCTCTAGTGTATAGTTCACCTTTACTTATAATACTTTCTATTTAATTTTCGACTTATTGAAGTCTATCGATGTCGACCGTTATAGACCATCTTCAAATTACTTACAATGTACCATTAGTATGTCAACATAGGTGCCGTGTACGGCTGCCTCAGCATCACTAAAAGACTACTGATGAGGCATCCATATACATACGGCGACTAAGTTGACGTATTACATTGTAACTAATCTGAAAAGATCTGAACACAGCCGATGACGGCCAAAAACAGAATAGCCTATGTTTAACAGCAGCTGTCTCTGAAATAAACAGCCAACTTTTCACCATTTCCTGCAACTTTTCACAGACATTATGTCATTCATCACTGTAGTCTGTCTATGGACCGTTGTGATTATCTTGTCTTCTGTCCTCTTGTATCACATAAAACAGTTTTATCTACGATGGCAAAAGAGACAATAACAACGTCCACTTTTCTGAAATGTAGTCGTTGTTTAATATGGGCGCTGAATCGATTATGATTAAGAGCGTGTGTACTTATTTTTATCAACGAAAATTGAAAAATTGAGGCGAACAGTTTTGAAATGAGTTGCTATGCTTTCCATGCGGTCCGCAATCATCTAGAGAAAACTGAAATATTAAACAATACAAGCGGGGAAATATCAGACTACGACATCTGGAAAGTCGGGCGAAGTGTGTGAGATTCAGGTTCTCAGAGAGGTGAAGGTAAAATGCTGCACTCGTATAAGGAAACAGCATGTTCCAAATCGTCGTCCATCCAGGCTTGACGTAATTATATGTCGTTTCCCCTGAACCGTTACAGATGAAAACCAGAATGCGTCCACTATCAAGTATAGGGGTCACTCATTTCTCATCGTTATCGAAACAGCTGGAGCGCGGCCTCTTAATGTTCTTTTTACTGATGGGCCTTTAAAACATAACCATGAGACTTATCTTAACGTGCGAAACGATGCCCGTATCGAAATAGATTTTACCGTCGAACAGGAAGACGTAAACAGTAACAAGAAACTGATCGCTTCAGTTTATCATCGTATAATTATAATTTTAAATCGCACAGTTACAAAGTGCATGTGATTTTTACACTCGAATTAGTAAGATTATGTAGAAGTGGAATGTACTTTTATGCGTCGTCAATAAGAAGATTTATAACAAATTATCGCTGGACGCAGCCATGTCTCTAATGAGTTCAGATGTGTGTTTGCGAACATATATCAGAAACACTTCCTCGAAGCGATAATGCCAGGCGGTTAGCAGATGACCCGCTTAGCAAACGACTGTACAGTACAGTGCATTGATCCGCATTCATCATTATTACAGTACTGCTATTCCCATAAATTTTGTTTTTTTCAACAAAGCAGGCTCACATGTACTTTTACGTTTAGACACCAAAATTTTCTTTTGCAGTTAGCATTAAAAAATGGCTCTGAGCACTATGGGACTTAACATCTGAGGTCATCAGTTCAGTAGAACTTAGAACTACTTAAACCTAACTAACAATTAGCATTCATTTCAGATATTTTATCCATATGCGTGTACCAGATTACTGATGAGGCACTGTTTGCCAAGAAGTACGAACAACGTGATGGGACATCAATATGGCAAAACGTTTAAGTAACGACTGAATGATGTGATGCAAATAGAGTACGCAGACTGCACGCTGCATAACACCAGGGAACACAGAAATGGACAGTGTACTAAGATTGCTAAATTTATAGAGCGTTTTAGTTTTAGCGATAGAGCTGCAGAATGATATTTTATAATTTTATTTTTATTACTGACGCCACAAGAGAAGCGATGTATAGGGTTCTACAGCAATTTTATGTTGTTATGATAGTGATTGTTTGAGTCGAAACTGGTAACGAATAAAGGTATCTTTTATCTGCGGCTCTTAGTTTTAAACAATAATGATTCACTGAATTCATCTACGTATGAATCGCTAAATGCAAAAGGAAAGTCAAAATTTTCCACGATTCGTTTTACTGCGTCAAGAGGTCCAACTGGTTAGACTCATCGTTTATTGCAGGTACGGAACTTATCCACAGTCAATAAAACGAGGCCTTTATCTAATAGATTTGATAGAGGAAATAGAGAAGATCCAAAGAAAAGCTAAGCTTTTTCGTAACGGGGTTATTTAATAAGCGCGAAAGCGTCACGGAGACTCTTACTTAGCCCCGGTGGCAGACTATGGGAGGCCTCGTGCGTCACCGGTGTGGTGTACTGTTAAAATTCCGAGAGCAAACTTTTCTAGAAAAGTCAACGGATATATTGATTTTCCGCGTAAAGACTACGAAAGTAAAGCTGTATATATTCGAGCTCGCAGGCCGTCTTATCAACAGTCGTTCTTGCCGCGCACCGTCCGCGACGAAAGAGACGATAGTACCGTACACGAAATGGTTTCCGTTACATATCGTAAAGTGGCTAGTGGAGTGTCAATATAAATGGTGGTTTTAGGTAAACTTTCGCTACTTAAGAGGACCCTCGTGAAAAACGAGTGATCGTAGAACAATGAAACTCTGTGGAAACATTTGTAAAGACAAGCGGAAGAGAAACAACGAATAAATCATTGAAATAAATACGTTTTAATTTCCATATTAGAGGATAACATTTGTTAACAGCGTACCATGTTTGCGTTCGTGGTTACAAACGTTGCTCAGTGTGATGACCATTTGCAACCACGACAGCCTGGAACAGCACTAGAGATTGCTCTACTACTGTCCGAAACAACGGTGGACCATGGGATGTTCAACTGCCGTGACACAACTCGTGCACTGCTCGTAGATCGCACATCGCATCCAGTATTCACAGCTATTACAACCGTAACTTCTTCAACAGTCTGTGGCGCAATTGGCCGTCGGCATTTCCCAGGAGTGATTCCGAAATCGGCACCCAATTCGAACTTCCGAATCATGTTCTTCAACTCCAATGCGGAAAGAGTATTCCTTCAATGCGTCGATACTCGCGAAGGCCAGCATCGCTGTTGCTATTGTTTTGATAAAACAGCTTTGCGAGTGAAGCCCAGCTCACCTTGTCGAGACCCATGTTGTCCGCAACTGTAATGAACTCTGAAGCTTGCGTTTCAACCCAATGTCACCAGTATCGGCGCTTAATGGCGAGTCATGGCACTAACACCACTAACAAAGCAAATCCTGCGGCGCACAGTCTGAAAATCATTCCTATGAATTGGGTACCGATACGGTAAATAGTTTTCCGTTCACTCTGGCTCAAGCAGCGGAAGTTTAATTATAACCACACTGTAGAGGTAGACTGCAGAGGCACAAAGTTTTTCGTCGGCTGGTCGCATCAGACGAGTAGTCGTTTCTGATCACCACGCTACCGCAGTACAAATTAGGACCAATTATGTGATCAGTGTCTGTTAAGACCATCAATGATCCATTTATTGCAAATTGGACCAAGAGCTCTCGCCAGGGGTCTGCCTCCAGCGATGCAGAGAGCTACGCAACTGTGAGGTTCAAGGACACAAAGATGTGTGTTGTGGTAAGGCTGTCTCTGGTTTGGAGTCAGTGACGGTAATAAGCACGGGCGGCGTGGATGAGGAGAATGGAAATTACCAGATTGTATGAGGTAATGATACACACGACGAATGCTGGAAAGTATGGTCTGGAGAACAAATGCATCCAATGATCTGATGATAATGTGTGACGCGACCATTGAGAGCTGGCTATTGTTTAGTTGGCACCAGTTTTACTGTCTACGGAAGCTCTGGGCCTGTGACGTTTTAATATTATGATCTAGCCCTCATGAAACTCTGTTGCGGACAAATTCATTAAGACCATGGATCTGTAATGGATCAGTATTCAAATTCTTTCTCAGTTTCGTACGCTGTGCCAACTCAAAAAATCCGTACGTCTCCTTAATAGAACACATGAGTGTTGAATCCCGCCTAGTCGTCAACTATGAGGAGTCTAGGAAACTGGCTTGCTCGGATAGCTAGACAACAGTTCAAGCAAATCATATTAATGAGTTTTATTACGAAAAGTAAATGACAAACTTAACTTTGAGAATTACATAGACGTGTCGCAAGCAAAGGGCGACCTACAAAATAAGCAAGCTTCTTCAGTACAACATTTCTAATACAAGTGAAGTAATACAGTTGACTCTTCTATCCAGGTCGCTAGTCTTGAAACTTCGTAGAAGTGGGGCGCCACCAGTCGGGTGCGGCGCTTATATCCTCTTCGCATAGAGGCCGCTGCTGTCGCCTTGTTATCCTGGAGAGGGGTCGGTCAGCGTGCAATTGGCTGTCGTCTTCTCACAGCCCTCTCTTCTCTATCGTTCCCGAATGGCGTGCCGGCGCTTAACTTTACACCACAACAGTGAATCCCAACGCCTTATAGTCTGTCTCATCCACAGGGTCTCTCGCCTGCTGCCGCGCTCCTATCAACATGTCTCGACTTCCCTTCATACCCAAAGACTTCACGTTCGTCCACAGCGTTATTTCGGTCGTCTTCCTCTGGCAGGCTGTTCTCTCGCCCGAGTCCTTTTTGCTCTCCTCTCCACTGTCTTTCCCACTCCTTCTCACGTCCGCCCAGCCCCCCTTTTTCTATATCCCCTCCCTCCGTCGGCTCCCCCCTCTTTTCCTTTCCTCCCACCTTTTTTCCCCTTCATCGGTCCGGGTCCTCTCTCTCTCTCTCTCTTCCCCCCCCCCCCCCCCTTCTGCTGCCGTGTCGTATGTATGGTGCTGTTTTAAGTGAGTGTTCAGTGGCGTGCATCCTCTGTCAGTGTTGTGAATAGCTACCATACTGTAGCTAGTTGTGTTTTTTTTATCTCGTGTGAACAGAAAGCAGACTGTGGCCCTGTCTTTTAATTGAGCCTGTCTATTTACTACGTGTTTTAATCAGCATCGCCGACCGTTTTGTTTTTTATATTTTCTTCGTATCTTTTTCTCTATGTTTCAGCTTTTAACAGTCACCATCTTTCGTCTGCTTTTGTTTGTTTTTCATATCTCCTGAGTCTGTTTTTTAACTTTTCTGTAGGCTGTAGAGCGGCTTATCGTGCTGCTACCAGCCCCTCTGGGGGGGGGAATCGAAATCCAGTAAGGAAAAAAGAAATCTGGCAGTCTGTGAATTCATCCCTTAGGTCTACCTTCACTTCCATCACAATCAACCCTACCCATCCCTAATGAAGGCTTCAACACACACTAACTTAACTGGTCCATTTAGCATCCCACTCATCTCTTAACACTGGCATTTCACCTATCAGTTCCTCAGTTCCTTCCCACATTGACATCCTGCAACCTTTCCCAAATAACATCTTTTCCAATACTTCCCACATCTCAATCTCTACCCCATCGTATCATCGACATAACGAAGAGGATATGCATCACATCATCATAACTGTGCCATAAACTTCACAAATCTTAGCATGTTAATTTTTGGTTTTAAAATTATAATTTATTGACGTCCTGACAACAACAATGCAGCACCCAGGAACGTAGGAGGAAACGAAATGAAACGTCACAAGTTGAGGAGTTTGTGATATTATTTCAGTGATTACAACGTCTAGTGAAATTTAGAAAGAACTTGGCAGTGTGAGCTCACTTGTCAGTATGACGTTGCACTTCCTCTGGCCTGGATGCATACCGTGATTCGGTTGGGATGGGCGTCATAAGCCGTTGTATCCTCTCCTGAGGTAAGCTAGCCCACTACTGTTGTAACTGGTCCTTAATATTCTAGACACTTCCAATGCATGTTGATGTCCGTAAGGTCCCACAAATGTTCTATCGGAGACAGATCTGAGGATCTTGCTAGCCACTGGAGTACCTCAAAGACTTGCAGACAGTCTACAGAGAGAAGTAGACGAGCGCTGTCCTATTTCAAAAAGGCACTGGGATACTGTTGCACGAAATGTTATACACTGAAGAGCCAAAGAAACTGGTACACATGCCTAATTTCGTGTAGGGCAACACGATGTGGCATGGACTTGACTAATGTCTGAAGTAGTGCTGGAGGGAACAGACACCATAAATCCTGCAGGGCTGTCCATAAATGCGTAAGGGGGTGGCGATCTCTCCTGAACAGCACCTTGCAAGGCATCCCAGATATACTCAATAGTGTTCTATCTGGGGAATGTGGTGGCCAGTGGAAGTGTTTAAACTCAGAAGACTGTTCCTGGAGCCACTCTGTAGCAATTCTGGACGTTTTGGGTGTCATATTCTCCTGTTGGAATTGCCCAAGTCCGTCGGAACGCACAATGGACAGGAATGGATGCAGGTGATAAGACAGGATGCTTACGTACGTGTCACCAGTCCGAATCGTACCTAGACGTATCAGGGGTCCCATATCACTCCAACTCGACACGCCCACACCATTACAGAGCATCCACCGGCTTGAACAGTTCCTTGCTGACATACAGGTTCCATAGATTCGTGAGACTGTCTCCATAGCCGTACTCGTCCATCCGCTCGATACAATTTGAAACGAGACTCGCCCGACCAGGAAACATGTTACTAACAGTCCAATGTCGGTGTTGATGGGACCAAGCGAGACGTAAAGCTTTGTGTCGTGCAGACATCGAGGGTACACGAATGGGCCTTCGGCTCCGAAAGCCCATATCGATGATGTTTCGTTGACTGGTTTACACGCTGACACTTGTTGATGGGCCAGCACTGAAATCTGCAGCAATTTGCGGAGGGGTTGTACTTGTGTCACATCGAACGATTCTCTTCAGTCGTCGTTGACCCCGTTCTTCCAGGATCTTTTTCCGGCCGCAGTGATGTCGGAGATTTGATGTTTTGTCGGATTCTTGATATTCACGGCACACTTGCGAAATGGACGCATGGGGAAATCCCCACTTCATCACTACCTCGGAGATCCTATGTTCATGGCTCCTGTGCCGACTACAAGACCACGTTCAAGCTCACTTAAATTTGGTAACCTGCCATTGTAACTGCAGTGACCGATCTAACAACTACACCAGACACTTGCTGTCTCGTATAGGCGTGCCGGCCGCAGCGCCGTATTCTGCCTGTTTACATTTATCTGTATTTGAATACGCATGCCTATACCAGTCTATTTGGCGTTTCAGTTTACATGCGGACGTGGCATGTCTGTGACGTAGTGCTGTGCAGTTGGAATTCCCTCAATCAGTACCAGCTGTGATCTGAAATCGTAAGCGATGGTTCCTGACACTCTTAACTCCAGGAGCACCACCGCCGTGCCGCTCCAAAGCTTTGGAAGAATGGGACCTCTCCTCAGATCGCCTACATACTCACCGATGATGGTTAGCCGGGGTATTGCAGAACTATGATTCATAGCTGAACAAAGTGCGACGCCGTTCGTCAGCAGTGTATGCTTCCCAGCAACTGCACCAGTCCGAACGTTGCCGTTTGTGTTGTGTTTACAGCAGCGTGCGCGTGTGACAGTAATTCCTAGACAGGCTGCTGCTGGTCTCCAATCACTGGTGCGGGTTGACACAGGAAGTGGCTTGGAGTTCTTTACTTGTTCTCAGACGGCAGGTGCAGATGTGAAGTGGTTACGATATGCGATGAGCTTGATGCACAATACCTCTTTCCTCCCCTGTTGTGCTGTATATGTATATAGACGTAGAAGTAAATTTTAATTATTTTGCGTGCTTTTGGAAGTAATAAGTATGCCTTTTTCATCACATAGTTAATCTCCAGACAAGGGTTTATAAAGCACCTAGAGTTCCGCAATGGAAAAGATGTTTGGGTGGCAGACCTGCACTTTATGTAACGTGTTAAAACATGGTCCAAGTGAAAAACATGTCGCTATGTGGTTGTCAAAGAGAGTAACGAAGCACTGGTTCGCCGCTATTTATCGCCCCAGCAGCTTCATCACACAGATCTCTAAGATACCAGGGGATACGGGAGACAGCCACAAACAGCGTTTTGTCCGTGGCAGGTGTTCGACCCGCATGGCTGCAGCGGTTACGAAATACGGCTAGGGGGTCATCCATCCATCGCTCCTGCCGACGCATCTTGCAGTGCTGCTAACGCCCGCAGGACGTATCCGAACAGACTGAATGTGTGCATTCACACCGCGTAATGGAGACACATAATTATACCTGTTCCACTACCCCACTTTTACCTTCCTTTCGTAAGTCGGATGGTGTGAACTTAATTGTCATGTTACGCACCGGTGGAGAACTTTTAAAATTTAGGCATGATGTAGACGGCTACTGCCTCTTAAATCAGAAATGCATTTTTAATTACATCGTGTTGATCGCGGTTTAGATGTGTTGTGCGTCACCTTTAGGCGTTACGATCGGTCTACACCTATCTGCTGTAAGATAAAGGCTGAAAATAGAGCTGACTATGTGTCCTATGGTAGGGACACCTGTTCTGGACTCGGTTAGTAGAGGAAATCTTCAAAAAACTGGAAATTCCAAGGCTCCAAAACTGCAGTAGGTACGGATTTTCAATCTTTGAGCATAAGCAACTACTCAAGAAGTACATACGTAGGTGTTGCAGAGGGACCGCGTGAAAAATTCAAACCCTGCGAGAGATATAGCGCTACTGTGAAACGCCGAGACGCAAAAAAGGAAACTTCTACATCACTGGTCGGAAATCGGGCGTCACGGGTTCGGTGCACTTGTTTTATGGATGCCTATTCTTCTCCTTCCTCTGAAACGGGAATAGGGGCCAGTTCCGTTTGACGGATTTCCGAAACCATCACGGAACTATTCGAAGTGTGCCCGTCTTCCATCGTATGTCGCCGCGAGGGTTTCTTGCCTTTTTTGATATAAATAATATAAACAACTAGCCGTAACCGGGCACGCGTTGCTGTGGCTATACATGGTTAAATGGAAAAAGAAGAGAAAATGGTTCAAATGGCTCTGAGCACTACGGGACTCAACATCTGAGGTCATCAGTCCCCTAGAACTTAGAACTACTTAAACCTAACTAACCTAAGGACATCACACACGTCTATGCCCGAGGCAGGATTCGAACCTGCCACCGTAGCAGTCACGCGGTTCCGGACTGAAGTGCCTAGAACCGCACGGCCACCGCGGCCGGCAAGAAAAGAAAGCACATGTTTCTAATATGTATGGAAGCTGTCCATCTCCTCCTTTCCGCTCTCTATATCCATTTCCTTCCACCCCTCTGTCCATCTCCTCTCCCCTCTCCCTCGCCTTTTTGCCCTTGAGCGTTGCTTACTGTTATTGCAAATTCAGACCTTATAGCAGTATTCAAATCATAAGCCGACAAGCCAGGAACGCAACTTTCCTGTTTTCTGTGAAAACCATATTTGAAATGGTTCAAATGGCTCTGAGCACTATGGGACTTAACATCTAAGGTCATCAGTCCCCTAGAACTTAGAACTACTTAAACCTAACTAAACTAAGGAGATCACATACATCCATGCCCGAGGTAGGATTCGAACCTGCGACCGTAGCAGTCGCGCGGTTCCGGACTGAAGCACCTAGAAGCGCTCGGCCACCGCGGCCGGCCCGTCTTTGAAGAAGGGAGCAACACAGTACATTATTATGTATTCAGTTCATGTTTAAAAACATATATATAATAAGAAAGAATACATATGAGAGAAACAATCTGAATAATGAAACTTCCTGGCAGATTAAAACTTTGTGCCGGACCGAGACTCGAACTCGGGTGGCTCAGTTGGTAGGTCCCGAGTTCGAGTGTCGGTCCGGCACACAGTTTTAATCTGTCATGAAGTTTCATATCAGCGTACACTCTGCTGCGGAGTGAAAATCTCAATCTGACTAATGGTTTAAATGTCCCGCTATCGCAGTTAAAACTGCCTGCGGCAAAGGAAGCAAAGTTGCACATTTTTACAGCAAAACATTTTCATTCTCGCAGTCGGTTGTAGCAGAAAAACTTAACGTTGTTGTTTAAGAAATATGTAGTTCATTTCCGCCTGAAAGTTGAACAGAGTATCGTTTAAAATTCCAAGTAAATTGGTCAAGAACTTTTCGAGATTTCTGCTAACAACGTTTCGCTACTACAAATGTATACGTATTACATTCGCCCAAAAGTTTGTTAGAGTAACATGAACTTTTTAAATTTTTGGTAACTATATTTCCCTTTTATATACTACACACACACACACACACACACACACACACACACACTATCGTGAAAAAATTTGAAGTAAATATGTGAAGAACTTTTTGAGATTTTTGGTTACGATGTTTATTTCTATAGTATATGTATTAAAAGTAGGTATATTAAAACACGCGTGTATTCGAATGGAGCGTTGTGACAGAATTTCAAGTCAATCGACTGACTACTTTTCGAACACGAACGTATGCAGTCTGAATTTTTGAATGGGTATAAAGATTGTCGCTTGCAGTGTTCGGAGGGGTTGCGGGTGACTGTTATTTCTCCATTTCTAGAGCGGCGACGCGCTGCTGTAACACTTTCACTGCGTTTTGAAGCCTAGAACACTGTTGCACAGCGTTTTGAGGCCTAGGAGACTGTTGGGTTACGAGTCCATACGACGCGCTTACGGCGGGTCTAATATAAGTGTCGCTGGAAACGTCTACGTCAGAGGCCCGGTGTTGAACCTTCTCGAGAGCTCAGATCTGGCGACCCACCCGGACAGTCCCAGGGATGAAATTGCACGCCGTGGGACCCACATTATGAGTGTCTGCGTTTCTACTGTTTGTTCATCCGTATCATTTCGCGCTTCTGGTTTCGCCTCTCGGTTTTTCCCACGCTAACGATGACGGCTGTTGTCACAAATCACGTCAGAAATTATTTTCCTTGTATTCCGCTAAGAGACGCATCATATCTCACGATCTTCACACTTTACTTTAAAGAAATCTGCGTTACCCCAACAACTGACAGGGGTTGGTCATAAGACAGGGTATTTGAAAAAGATCCATCTGGTTTTACAGGACTATATCTTCTACATAAATGATGATAGAAACTTGAAGTGAATTTTAACTTACGTATTGAAACCAAAAGTTTACCTTGGCGCCAATTGTAAGTTGCCGCTACGTGTGGTTGCTGGTTGGGGCCTCCGTGGTTCAGCTACTTCGCTCGTTCGTTACCAAATGTGCGTCGAGTCGATATGGCGATAATACAGCAACAAATATAGTTTTGTGTTCTACGTTTCTACGGGTGCATTTCAGTTACAACTATGCGGTGTGATTTTCGTCGTGAGTACGACACTACACATGTCACAGCTCAAATCGATGATGTCATCAATACTTTGAGCCATTCATCAAATCGAGTACAAATTTTGTCTGAGGCATCTTGTATTCTCCTACAGTCACTCAACTTCGACGCCTTACCATACATCACAGCATCATCAGCAAAAAACTGCAGATTGCAGCCCACGCTGTCCGCTAAATTATTTATGTATATAGAGAATAACAACGGTCCTGTCGCACTTCCATAGGGCACTCCTGACAATAGCCTTTTCACTGATGAACACCCGCCATCGAGGACAACATACTGGATTCTATTATTTAAGAAGTCATCAAGCTATTCACATATCTGCGAACTTATTCCATATGCTCGTGTCTTCTTTAACAACATGCAGTGGGCCACTGTGGTAAACGCTCTTTGGAAATCTAGAAATATGGCATATGCCTGTTGTTCGACAACCATAGTTTGCAGTATATCATGTGAGAAAATGGAAAGCTGAGTTTCACATGAGCGATGTTTTCTAAAACCATGCTGATTCGTGGACATAACCTTCTCAGTCTCAAGAAAATTTATTATATTCGAACTGGGAATATGTTCAAGGATTCTATAGCAAGCCGAAGTTAGGGATACTGGTCTCTAATTTTACGGCTCCGTTCTTTTGTCCTTCTTTATACACAGGAGTCACTTGCGCTTTCTTCCCGTCGCTTGGGACTTTGCGCTGGTCAACAACTGACTGGATGGAAGCCACTTAGCGATTTTGCATAGGACCAGAATTTTCTCGGGTTCTCTACCAGATCTTTTGCTAAGGTATGACGTTGGTGGTATCTGTATGCTTACCTCATAGATCTTTTCACAGACACACGAATCTCTTCTGAGTTTTGCAGGTAGTTCACAGAAGTGCGCTCGTCGTGCCAGCCGAGAGTTAGCAGTTCCTCTTGGTTTTGTCTGGCGTGTTTTGTTGCGACGTTTTCAAACCATACAGGATTCAATTCAAAAGTGGTTCAAATGGCTCTGAGCACTATGGGACTTAACATCTTAGGTCATCAGTCCCCTAGAACTTAGAACTACTTAAATCTAACTAACCTAAACCTAACTAACCTAAGGACATCACACACATCCATGCCCGAGGCAGGATTCGAACCTGCGACCGTAGCAGTCAGGATTCAATTGCAATTAACTCTTCATGATAGTGGTAACAACGTTTACAGTTTTGTTAATTCATTATATGCGTGTTATTTTCATGTTTAGTGTTCAATGGTGAGCCAACTTATCATTTAAGCGGAAAAGTGAACAACCACAAAAAAGAACATAGGGAACACAGCAGCTGCATGCCACATAAAGAGGCTGCAAAACATATGTTTTGCAGCTTTTACCGAAAATAAACTTCAGGCCCGTCCTTTTTTTCACGGAAAAGTTACAAGAATCACGTATGTGGATATGTTGGAGATCTAGTTATTTCCGCAACTGAGAGAACATGTCGAAAATTTCATTTTTCAATTACGCAGAGCACCACTGCACTGGCACCATGTCAGAGCGTTTCTTAAGAACGGGTTGCCTCAACTATGGATCAGCTGTAAGGGGCTGAGTAGATCTTGTACTGCACCTTTGGCTTTCCAAGGTAGGCTCATCTTATGTAGTGTGAGCTTTTTTGTGTTTGTTTTTGAAGGACGCACCTCCCCTTCCAGCAGCTCACGGTGAACCGCGACGCCGCACAGCAACAGCACTGAATGCGGTAACTCCAGAGAGGCTGGCAAATACTGTATATGGGACCACTCTATTGTCTTCAGGTTTCTCGTGCGTCTGGTAAAGGGTGCACTGATCGTTTATCAAATGTAAATGAAAACTTTGGTCCTAAACGTAATTATAACACGCAGAGGAGACACCGGTTAGTTGCCATAAGGGGCTAGTTGGCCCACAGCTCCTTCTACCTGCCACCGTGGATCTAGAGCGCTGTCATCGTGATAACGGGGAGTAAGGGTACATCATTCAGCTAACGTCAGTCTCATTGCCACGAACGAAAGACCCTGTTTGGTCCAAATGGTTCAAATGGCTCTGAGGACTATGGGACTTAACATCTGAGGTCATCAGTCCCCTAGAACTTAGAACTACTTAAACCTAACTAACCTAAGGACGTCACACACATCCATGCCCGAGGCAGGATTCGAAACTGCGACCGTAGCACGGTTCCGGACTGAAGCGCCTAGAACCGCTCGGCCACCGCGGCCGGCTCGAAAGATCCTGTTTCATCGTTTTTCTGAGTGGTAAGTTAATTTTTTATCGTAATTTTTTTTATTCTGGTGAATCTGTAGAGCGAATTGAGGTGCTGTTGGATTTTCAAAACAGTGGTTATACGTGTCATAATGTTTTGTTTCTGATGTATCACATTCTGTGGCGCCCATTTTGTTCTACGTATCCCTTTGCGGTTAGTTGGCACAGTTCGATATGGCATCAGGTGGCTTAGCTATCTCAACGTGTCACATATAACAAGACCAAAAACGAATGGCCTACAATCTCAAGGGCCTTCTGATCATCCTGAGTACATTTAAATGGCTTTCTTTCTGTGAAGTACTGTGCCCGTTAGTATCCTGGGAAGATTGTCAAAACCGATGGTAACGAAATTCGCGTGTACACATGGTCAAAACGGGAAAAACCGGAAATGGCCAGACGTTGATGATTCAATCTGATATGACCAAAGTGAAATTGCATGAACATTAAACTCACGTGTTCAGATAAACGAGCGGCCAATTCCTACATTCGTGGTTAATTCAACACACTGAACTAATTCTATTTGCATAATTACAGATACGTATATTAATAGGGAGAAGAACTTATTTTTCTTGAAGAATTTATTGCTTGTCCATATATTTAAGTTTGTGCTCTTGTTTATAAATTTAAGTAGAATTTATTATGGTTCAAGTATTATTTCTTCGTGAGTAATTTACATTTCGAAAAATTTATTCTCTGAAAAGGAAGTTACTCCAAGTTTTCCTAAAATAAAATGTTTTTCCTTGAAGGTTGCTGTGTCCTGCCAAATAAGAATATGCCATCTCACTTCTAGGCGTATACAGACTAACCCCACATCTGGGCTTAGTTTATATAGTTGCAAGCTTTTAGGAAAAGTGTTCCCTGGTTACCAAAATAGGTATTTAATTAATGGTCCTACGTGATTTTGAAGTAAAAAAATTAAGCTATCTACCACATTCACCAGAATCTCTCCACGTATGGCAAAATTAAAATAAAAAAAGACATAAAAAATCAAAAACCAAATCTATCCCAACTAGCCCTGGTCATCCCTACTCCAAAGTTGTAAGTTTCTGTTTATAAAAGGTATATGCTTGTAAAATCGGACGGTGAATTATATGTATATTCTGTATATGTATTTAAACCAGCTTCGTTACTCTGTGTGTCAGTTAAAATTTAACATAATTTTCTACCACAACTCTTGTGAAATCAGATGAATCTTTTTGATACTCTCTAACATGAATGGTCTAGCTTCAAACAATTCACTGATCTTTAGCTCTGACTTATTTGTAATGCAATGAGATTCACGTTTGTTAACCCTTATACCTTAACATGTTTCGAAGTGTTCTGAGCTGCAAGTACTACTGTGATCGTCGCTGTGGAGTGTTGGGGTACTGTACTGCTTAGCCTCAGGAAATCCAAACGAGGTCAAATGGTAAGTGTGTTTTGTTGCTGTGACCATGGCAAAAGTCGCAAAGTCTGTTAATGTTGCCTGTAGCTAATGAAGCTAGTCGTGATAGTATATTGAGTTAATGGAAAAATTTCATACAGTAATGAAAGGAAACCTCAACCTTACGGACAAGAGGGAGTTAATGATGACTTTCACCAATAATAAGAAAACCACTTCCACGGAAGTGGCTGCTGAGCTTAAAATGTGTAAGGGGATCACTGTGAAAATGGAGCAATAGCGATCCTACCTGCGTCAACAAAACGCTTATGGTAGAGATGAACTTCCCAAATCCCTACTAAGTTAGGTGAATACAAAGAAGTAACTTCAATGGTGCAAGGAGCACAAAACGGACTGCAGACCAATTTAAACATGTAGTGACATCAGTAGAATTTAGTTTTATTCTCTTCCTACCACGGGAAGTGTAGGAATTCCATAGAGCCTTTCTGGAACTGTGAACCAAGGCGCAACTTCAGTAATGGCTCGAGTGTTCGAGTTTATTGTGACGTTCCAGGAAACCATAAATCTCTCTTGTAGGAATCAACGAAGATTCCTTAAACAACGATTGTACGAAACCCAGTTAACTCTGTTTGTCCATTGTATACAGAAGGCGCCCAGATCGATGCTATGTTCCTTCACTAACGAAAAGCGTTCGAAACAGTTCCGCAATGTTCCCTAATGAACAAAATACGAGCGTACATAATAGCAGACGAGCTTTCTGATTGGGTTGAGGAGTTCCTAGCGAAGAGAACATACTACGTCATGTTTAACAGAGAGAATACTTCAGACGTAAGAGTAACTTCGGGAGTGCTTGAAGGGAATGTTGTAGCACCATTACTTTTCACAATATATGTAAGTGACCTACTGGTGAATATTTCCTCTCTCTCTCTCTCTCTCTCACACACACACACACACACACACACACACACACACACACACATACATACACATACAAGCGCGCTGCTGGTTCTAAAATAGCAGTTTATGAAATGGTACTCTCTTTGAAATTCTGAGGGTAGCAGGAGTAAAATGCAGAGAGCGAAAGGTTATTTGCAACTTGTACAGAAGCCAGATGGCTGTTGTAAGAGTCGAGGGGCATGAAGGGGAAGCAGTGGTTGAGAAAGAAGTGAGACAGAGTTGTAGCCTATCCTCGACGTTATTCAATCTGTACATTGAGCAAGCAGTAATAGAAACAAAAGAAAAATTTGGAGTAGGCATTAAAGTCCAGGGAGAAGAAATAAAAACTTCGAGGGTTGTGGATGACATTGTGATTCTGTCAGAGACAGCAAAGGACTTGGAAGAGCAGTTGAACAGAATGGACAGCGTCTTGAAAGGAAGGTATGAGGTGAGCGTCAACAAAAGCAAAACGAGGATAATGGAATGTACTGGAATAAAATCAGGTGATGCTGAGGGAATTAGACTAGGAAATGAGACACTGAAAATAGTAGATGAGCTCTGCTATTTGGGCAGCAAAATAACAGATGGTGACTGAAGTAGAGAAAATAAAATGTAGACTGACAACGGCAAGAAAAGTTTTTCTGAAGAAGAGAAATTTATTAACACCGAGTATAGGTTTAAGCACCAGGAAGTCTTTTCTGGAAGTATTTGTATGGAGCGTAGCCATATGTGGAACTGAGACTTAGATGATAACAGTTTAGACAAAAAGAGAATAGAAGCTGGAAGGGATCGGTTTGTAGGACACATTTTGAGACATCGAGGGATCGCCAGTTTAGTACTGGAGGGAAGGGTAAGTGGGGGGGGGGGGGGGGTAAAAATCGTAGAGTAAGACAAAGGTGACTACAGTAAGCACTTCAGGAGAATGTAGGCTGAAGTAGTTACTCGGAGGTGATGAGATTTGCATAGGATAGAGTAGCATAGAGAGCTACATCAAACCGGTCTTCGGACTGAAGACCTTAACAACAACAACAGGAAATGAGAAATGTAACAAGCATTTCCCAAGGACTGGACGTATTTACTGTGCGTCTCATTTCAGAAAGCTATCGAGGACGTAGTAGTTTCGGCCGAAAAACTTTTTCAGACAGCTCCCTTCCAATAGAGAATTTACGGTGTAGAGTGACGGACATAGTACTCTAAATCGATAAAAAAGAAGTGGGTTCTTCACTTTGAAGTTACTATCAATTAACAGACTAATCGCTCGTTGTTAGTAAGGAAATCGAGCACTTAAGGTGACAGGAAAGTATATAAGATGAAATGTTTCACGTTGCTAAGAGAACAACTTCTGGGCATTCACGTGGCCGACCTAAGAACATGCTTCAGAATTACCACAACCGAAATTCAAATAGTTATTTTCATCATAGGCATTATGTTATATCTGAGTACCTCTACGCTTGAGTTTCTTTAACCGTGGAACCGATATCAGGAATAGTTTGAAGAATTTCCCTTTAAAGGTCTTCATCCTTTATTTTTATATTTGCTGCCGGCCGCGGTGGTCTAGCGGTTCTAGGTGCTCAGTCCGGAACCGCGCGACTGTTACGGTCACAGGTTCAAATCCTGCCTCGGGCATGGATGTGTGTGATGTCCTTAGGTTGGTTAGGTTTAAGTAGTTCTAAGTTCTAGGGGACTGATGACCACAGATGTTAAGTCCCATAGTGCTCAGACCCATTTGAACCATTTTTTATATTTGCTTGCTGTTGTAGAAACTTTTGCAAGTCTTTTTTGACACTCCTCGTTTATTGGGTCATTAAAGACGGCAACCGTCTACTTATACCACACAAGGTCATTGAAATAAGTTGGTCTTCGGGTGTGTGCCAAGACGTGTAACGAAAGAGGAAAGAAAATGAGCCGATATTGACCCATTCGGAAACGACTGCCGGCCGAAGTGGCCGTGCGGTTAAAGGCGCTGCAGTCTGGAACCGCGAGACCGCTACGGTCGCAGGTTCGAATCCTGTCTCGGGCATGGATGTTTGTGATGTCCTTAGGTTAGTTAGGTTTAACTAGTTCTAAGTTCTAGGGGACTAATGACCTCAGCAGTTGAGTCCCATAGTGCTCAGAGCCATTTGAACCATTTTTGGAAACGATTACGGAATTCTCTGGTTACAACTTCCTTGTTGTAGGATACAGGCGATTTCGTCAGTTGCTGGTTCACGTGACACAGGAATATTTTAACTACGGAATTGTTGATTATGAATATGTTCATCATGAATTATTATAGAGTAACGCCGTGTCGACAAGAGTTTAGGAGAGTCGAAGAAAAATCTGGAACTGTACAAGCTTTAGGAAACCGCATCACACATGACCTAAAAAAACGTACTTGAAGTGGTTTAGGGAGATTACGGAAACCCGCGTCGCTGTGATCGGACAAGAGTTTCAATCCTAAATACGGGAGTAGCGCCTTCCTGGGCCATCAAGAACCGTACATCATCATCATCTGGTGCACCCCTTGTTAAAGTGCACGTTTTGCTTTATTTTATATTTCTTTTACCTGGCACTAAACGATAGTTGTTAACGAACGGAAGCTGTAAGCTGAGTAACACAGGAAACTAAGTAAAAGAAGAAAAAGAATACACGGAAGCTGTTACTCAGAAATGCTGTTGGTGCCTTTCAGGAACAATACAAAAAAAGCGTGACCAGCACCCAGACCCTGTTTGAAAGGATGGATGATTGTACGACACTTGACGAAGCTTGTGTTAGCAGTAGGAGAGGTTGGTTCCACAAATAATGAAGTAGAAAAGTTTTCATGAATCTTTCCACTGAGAACAAAATAAGGTCTTGCAGACATACTCGCAGGTGTTTCGTATCTTTATGTCATATGTAAGTCATGATAACGTCCACTCTCATGTGAAGATTAATATCATATGTGTTTCGGTATTACTTGATTCACACGTGTTCTTTACTGGAAATGTGTTGATTGGTGTAGGGTGACTAGACTTCCGACGACAATATTTGCGAATCCATCATTAGTGTTAATGTGTTGATTGGTGTAGGATGACTTGATTTCCAACATCAAAATATGAAACACAACTTAGAAATTGAAATGAATCTGCATTTTACGAAAACTTTCGTTAGTACTATATTTCTATATAGGAGAATACTTGGTCTATGCCACAACTACATAGAAGGGGCGAATCTCAGGAACAGTTCTGAAGCGAATGCCACGAAGTGGTTCCTTCATCTTCGGAATCAAATCAAAGTCAGTGACACGTCCGGCGAGTATGGTGGATGGTACAGTACTTCACAGTCTCATCGACCGAACAGAGCAGCCACAGCTTGCGCTGTATGCGCCCGCGCATTGTCGTGCAAAGTAATGGGTGGGTTGCGCAGAAAGTGTCGCCGCTTCTTTCGCAAAGCTGGTCGCAGGTGATGCTCCAAAAACGAACAATAAATCTGTGCATTGACAGTCTGCCGTGGAGGAACGTAATGCGTTAGGATAGCACCCTCACAGTCGTACACAAGAATCACCATAACTTTACACCGCTCCATTCGCACCATCAACAGAACAGGCTCTGCTAACGGTAGACTACGCCTTCCACATCGTTGGCAACGGGTTGTACACAACGCTGGTGACTACTTTGAAGGACAGTAACAGGTGCAAACATGTAACTCTTTTGTATCTGTTGTGAATAAATAGTTGCCACTATTTAAGTTCCAACCCTCGTACATCATCATACCAATTGGCTACAACCACATGGATCATCATACAATTTTGTTAAAACTCCACAAATAAAGATCAAAATACCTTGCATTATTAATCGAATTAATTCAGGCGATGCTGAAGGAATTAGATTAGGAAATGAGACAATTAAAGTAGTAGATGAATAGGAATTAAAATCCATGGACAAGAAATAAAAACTTTTGCCAGTGACATTGTAATTCTGTCACAGATAGCAATATACCTGGAAGAACAACTGAACGGAATGGACAGTGTCTTGAAAGGAGGCTATAAGATGAACATCAACAAAAGCAAAGTAGGATAATGGAATGTAGTCGAATTAAATCCGGCGATGCTGAGGGTAGTAGATTTGGGAATGAGACACTTAAAGTAGTAAATGAGTTTTGCTATTTGGGGAGCAAAATAACTGATGATGGTCGAACTAGAGAGGATATAAAATGTAGACTGGCAATGGCAAGGAAAGCGTTTCTGAAGAAGAGAAATTTGTTGACATCGAGTGTAGATTTAAGTGTCAGAAATTCGTTTCTGAAAGTATTTGTATGGAGTGTAGCCATGTATGGAAGTGAAACATGGACGATAAATAGTTTAGACAAGAAGAGAATAGAAGCCTTCGAAATGTGGTGATACGGAAGAATGCTGAAGATGAGATGGGAAGATCACGTACCTAATGAGGAGGTATTGAATAGAATTGAGGAGAAGAGGAATTTGTGGCCCAACTTGACTAAGAAGGAATCGGTTGGTAGGACACATTTTGAGGAGTCAAGCGATCAGCAATTTAGTATTGGAGGGCAGCGTTGAGGGTAAAAATCGTAGAGGAGACCACGAGATGAATACACTAAGCAGATTCAGAAGGATGTATGTTGCAGTAGTTACTTGTAGATGAAGAAGCTTGCACAGGATAGAGTAGCATGGAGAGTTGCATCAAACCAGTCTCTGGACTGAAAACTACACCTACAACAACATTAATCGAGTAAATATTTTTTTTGTTTTACTGTTATCACATTACGCAACTTTAATAAAACGTGGACTTCAACTGGGTTCGACTGTGATTATTACTTCATAGGTTACTTATTTTTCGCTCTCCATTATATTTTGCAGAAGAATGTGTGTAATTTAGAAGTTTCATGTTTTCAAACACAATTTTATAAAAATCAGTCCATAAAGCATTTGTGATAGAGAATACTTTTCCCGCTGAATGATTAGTGCCAGGTAGAGCTAGCGCAAATGCAATAATGAGCTGCAAATCTTTGCAGCTGTTATCTTGAGATGTTAGGAAGTTGAAAAGAATAGAGTATTTTTCACCATCACACTTAACAGTTCTTAATTCATGGTTTTTCACTTCACATACATATTTAACATGGTTTGCTTCCCAATAAAGTTCATTTTCACATATTTATTTCAGAATATTTTTATCAGACTGTGCTAGAGTCTTATGACTTTGCTGAATCGACTTCCAAAGAAGGCTGAAATGATAGATTGGAAAATTCTGGCAAAAACGACTTGATACCAAAATCCAAGAAATATAGTTTCCAGAGATCAACTCCTGGAAATGGAAAAAAGAACACATTGACACCGGTGTGTCAGACGCACCATGCTTGCTCCGGACACTGCGAGAGGGCTGTACAAGCAATGATCACACGCACGGCACAGGGACACACCAGGAACCGCGGTGTTGGCCGTCGAATGGCGCTAGCTGCGCAGCATTTGTGCACCGCCGCCGTCAGTGTCAGCCAGTTTGCCGTGGCATACGGAGCTCCATCGCAGTCTTTAACACTGGTAGCATGCCGCGACAGCGTGGACGTGAACCGTATGTGCAGTTGACGGACTTTGAGCGAGGGCGTATAGTGGGCATGCGGGAGGCCGGGTGGACGTACCGCCGAATTGCTCAACACGTGGGGCGTGAGGTCTCCACAGTACATCGATGTTGTCGCCAGTGGTCGGCGGAAGGTGCACGTGCCCGTCGACCTGGGACCGGACCGCAGCGACGCACGGATGCACGCCAAGACCGTAGGATCCTACGCAGTACCGTAGGGGACCGCACCGCCACTTCCCAGCAAATTAGGGACACTGTTGCAACTGGGGTATCGGCGAGGACCATTCGCAACCGTCTCCATGAAGCTGGGCTACGGTCCCGCACACCGTTAGGCCGTCTTCCGCTCACGCCCCAAAATCGTGCAGCCCGCCTCCAGTGGTGTCGCGACAGGCGTGAATGGAGGGACGAATGGAGACGTGTCGTCTTCAGCGATGAGAGTCGCTTCTGCCTTGGTGCCAATGATGGTCGTATGCGTGTTTGGCGCCGTGCAGGTGAGCGCCACAATCAGGACTGCATACGACCGAGGCACACAGGGCCAACATCCGGCATCATGGTGTGGGGAGCGATCTCCTACACTGGCCGTACACCACTGGTGATCGTCGAGGGGACACTGAATAGTGCACGGTACATCCAAACCGTCATCGAACCCATCGTTCTACCATTCCTAGACCGGCAAGGGAACTTGCTGTTCCAACAGGACAATGCACGTCCGCATGTATCCCGTGCCACCCAACGTGCTCTAGAAGGTGTTAGTCAACTACCCTGGCCAGCAAGATCTCCGGATCTGTCCCCCATTGAGCATGTTTGGGACTGGATGTGAGCGTCGTCTCACGCGGTCTGCACGTCCAGCACGAACGCTGGTCCAACTGAGGCGCCAGGTGGAAATGGCATGGCAAGCCGTTCCACAGGACTACATCCAGCATCTCTACGATCGTCTCCATGGGAGAATAGCAGCCTGCATTGCTGCGAAAGGTGGATATACACTGTACTAGTGCGGACATTGTGCATGCTCTGTTGCCTGTGTCTATGTGCCTGTGGTTCTGTTAGTGTGATCATGTGATGTATCTGACCCCAGGAATGTGTCAATAAAGTTTCCCCTTCCTGGGACAATGAATTCACGGTGTTCTTATTTCAATTTCCAGGAGTGTATATCAAAAATGGTTCAAATGGCTCGGAGCACCATGGAACTTAACATCTGAGGTCATCAGTTCCCTAGAACTTAGAACTACTTAAACCTAACTAACCTAAGGACATCATACACATCCATGCCCGAGACAGGATTCGAACCTGCGACCGTAGCGGCCGCGCGGTTCCAGACAACAACTATATCCCTATACTATGTATGCCAAGCAACTGTTTGCAGACATAGCAACCCGGTAAGAAAATTGGGAAGTCAAAAAACGGCAATTTTTAGTTTTTGTCACTGAAAAATATGTGCGAAGTGCCCCAACGTGCACGAAAGAGTCACATCTCGCAATTTGACCTCTTCTGGGCAGTTGTGTCAGTTTTGTCGTAGGCTACTTCATGATTCGTCACGGCAAGAACGGAGCCACTTCAGCGTTGCTAGTGGCACATGTACATGGATCACTCAAGAAGTGCGGCACATTATGAGTTGTTAAACTTTTCATGCACTGTATAAGCCAAGTTGAAAGTAATTTTTAATATCACCGATTATTAAAATGTCCGTGTTTATACTGTGGCAGTGTATTACATTACAATGTCCTTCCGACATGCATGCATGTCTGAAGGAGCAGACACTGTTTTGGCGCTTACAGTTGTTGTAAATGCACTGAAGCACCAAAGGAACGGGTATAGGCAGGCGTATTCAAATACAGATATGTAAACAGGCAGAATACGACGCTGCGTTCGGCAACGCATATACCAGGCAAGTGTCTGGCGCAGTTGTTGGATCGGTTACTGCTGCTACAATGGCAGGTTATCAAGATTTAAATGAGTTTGAACGTGGTGTTATAGTCGGCGTACGAGCGAGGGGATGCAGCATCTTCGAGGTAGCGATAATGGGATTTTCTCGCACGCCGCTTCACGAGTGTACCGTGAATATTAGGAATCCGGTAAAATATCAAATCTCCGACACGCTGCCGCCGGAAAAAAAGATCCTGTAAGAACGGGATCAACGACGACTGAAGAGAATCGTTCAACGTGTCAGCAGTGCAATCCTTCCGTAAATTGTCGCAGATTTCAGTGCTGGGCCGTCAACAACTGTCCTCCTGGGCCCGTCAGCACCGACATTGGCCTGTTGAAACTTCATTGGACTGTTGATGATTGAAAAGATGTTGCTTGGTCGGACGAGTCTCACTTCAAACTGTATCGAGCGGATGGAAGTGTACGGGTATGGAGACAACCTCATTAATCCACGGACCCTGCATGTCAGCAGGGGAGTGTTCAAGTTGATGAAGGCTCTGTAATTGTATGGGGCGTATGCAGTCGGAGTGATATGAGACCCCTGATATGCCTATATACGCTCTGACGGGTGACATGTACGTAAACATCGTGTCTGATCACCTGCATCCATTCTCATCCATTGTGCATTCCGACGGATTTGGGCAATTGCAACAGGACAATGCGACGCCCCACACGTCCAGAATTGCTACAGAGTGGCTCCAGGAACACTCTTCTGAGTTTAAACATTTTCGCTGGTCACCAAACTCTCCAGATATAAACATTATTGAGCATATCTGGGATACCTTGCAAGTAATGTTCAGAAGAGGTCTCCACCCTCTCGTACTCTTACGGATTTACGGACAGACATGCGGGATTCATGGTGTAAATTACCTCCAGCACTATTTCAGATATTAGTCGAGTCCATGCCATGTCGTGTTGCGGCACTTCTGTGCATTCTGGGGGCCCTACACGATATTAGGCAGGTGTACCAGTTTCTTTGTCTCTTCAGTATATAAAGAAATTTCGTGCTTTGGAGCGTTCAAGAGAACAAATGGAAATTTGTTCTATAAAGGCAGTTAAAACGACTTTCAAATAACGTAGCAAGGCTCCGAGATACAAAGGGTTTTACTTTTAGTGCTAACGGAAAGAACGTTCTAAGTCGGTCTTCTCACAGAAAGAACGGGGCAAGTCCAAGTTGACTTAAACTATCTGCAATACACTTGTTAGGTCAGTTGGGTTGCGGCTGCAAACACGACAGGTTGAGTTTCTTACTCTGTGTTGCTTCCTTACAGTTATAGTGTTTAGTTTGAAATGTGGTAGTAGTGTGGTCCTCTTGCGATCTTCAAAATGTGTATATCATCACAAGATGAAGATGAAATGGCATTTGTTAATCAGTCAGCTAAAAAGAGAAAAAAAAAATGACAGAACGAGTAACGTTTGTAGGAACCTTCGGGCTGTTTCTGATGAGTTAGGCAGTGACAGCAAACGCTCGCTGTTTGCTTGTTTCAAACAAATACCACGATAAAAAACGGTTTATCAGTTTGTTAGGTGATTGGAATGACAGATCTTTCTATTTAACCAACTTAATTTCGGTGATATTAATTGCTCGTAGAAGGCCTAGGCATGACGATTCCAGTGCCTGAGATTGCTCTTAACGATATTTTGTAAGAATCAAACAACATGATACCATGAATGAAACTCCTGTTTGCCAAAAGGTCTTATTTGCTTTGCATGCAAATATCATTTTACTGTTTCAACATTCATCAAATGTCCAAAAGTGATGCAACGTTTTATACTTACACTGAATATTGATGAAATAAAGGGAGCGAATGAAATTATGATTTTTTCATTATTATGTGAGTGAAATTCTTGGTCCAAAAGGAAGGCTTCTTGGAATATTTTGTGATTTGTGCTCAGGACAGAATGAGAACTATACACTGTCCATATACCGTCAGTATCTCGTCATACCATTAAGACATTAGATAATGTCGAAATATTATTTTCAATAACAACACTCTCTGACATGGAATTTGATAAAAAAGAAAGTTATTGCAGAGTTACCAAAATGCTTTTGAAACAGAAAGAATGAATCAAAGGCCATACCAAGTCATTCCTTTTCAACATGACCTTCTTAAAAGCATCTTATAAACCGAAGGGTTCTTTCAAGACACGACTGTTCAGAGGAGCTCACATTGTGAAGGAAGAGAAGCTGTTCAAACACAGATTTACTTACAGTGGAGCCTGAACACCAGTACATTTGGAACATTCTGTTGATCTACAAGTAGACGTCGAGCCTGAGTATCAACCGTACGGACTTGACGATTTCTTATTGCAGCATCGAGCATATAACGGTTTTTTGTAATATTAAATTTTTTAAAGGTAAACCACGATTCATCTTGCAAGTAACTAACTCTGGGGGTATATTTTCACAACTCCCGCCAATAGCTTATGAAAAACATGCAGACTTTCAAAAATTTAAAGAGTGTCGTGGTCAAGACGCAAGAAATCGCGGTCTACCACATAATGAACCAAAATCCAAGACCAACAAATAGAAACTTCCAATGCTAAAAACCACAAAGAAGGGACGAAATCTTACCAAAAAGCGATGGACTTACAAGTTCTTTTTGTGGTAGGATGTGCGTCTTTTGTATGTATTGTCTTATTTGTCGTATAATTTCAACTGTCAATATTTACGATGTACATCCTCTACAACCATTAAATCAGGCATCATAGTTATGTTGGCTACACTCGATTGGATTGTTCCTTAAATTGTACCTAATTGTTATTCCTTACTAAACTGTATTAATTTTCATAAATTACGGTTTTGCATTTTGTGTTTTCCGCCTAATATCGTGTAGGGCCTCCGCGAGCACGCAGGAGTGCCGCAATACGACGTGGCGTGGACTCGACTAATGTCTGAAGTAGTGCTGGAGGGAACTGACACCATGAAACCTGCAGGGCTGTCCATGAATTCGTAAGAGTACGACAGGATGGAGATCTCTTCTGAACAGCATATTGCAAGGCATCCCAGACGCATTCAATAATGTTCACGTCTGGGGAGTTTGCTGACCATCGGAAGTGTTTAATCTCAAAAGAGTGTTCCTGGAGCCACTCTGTAGCAGTTCTGGACGTCTGGGGTGTCGCATTGCCCAAGTCTGTCGGAATGCACGATGTACGTGAATGGAGGCAGGTGATCACACAGGGTGCTTACGTTCATTTTACCTGTCAGAGGCGTATCTAAACGTATCAGGTGTTCCATATCACTCCAACTGCACACACCCCATACCATTAAAGAGCATCCACCAGCCTGAAGGGTCCACTTCTGACATGAGACGTCCATGGATTCACGAGGTTGTCTCCATACCCGTACACGTCCATCCGCTCGATACAATTTGAAGCGAGGCTCGTCCGATCAGCGATCAGTTAACATGTTTCCAGTCCGATGTCGGTGTTGACGGGCCCTGGCGAGACGCAAAGCTTTGTGTCGTGCAGTCATCAATGGTACATGAGTGGGCCTTCGGCTCTGAAAGACCATACCGATAATGTTCCTTTGAATGGTTCGCTCGCTGACACTTGTTGATGGTCCAGGATTGAAATATGCAGCAATTTGAGGAAAAGTTTCACTTTTGTCACCTCGAACGATTCTCTTCAGTCGTCATTGGTTCCGTTCTTGCAGGGTCTTCTTTCGGCGGTAGCGATGTCGGAGATCTGATGCTTTACCGGATTCCTAATACTCATGGTACATTCTTGAAATGGTCGTACGGGAAAATCTCCACTTCATCGCTATCTGGGAGATGCTGTGCCTCATCGTTCGTGCACCGACTATAGCCGGCCGAGGTGGCCGGGCGGTTCTAGGCGCTACAATCTGCAACCGCGCGACAGCTACGGTCGCAGGTTCGAATCCTGCCTCGGGCATGGATGTTTGTGATGTCCTTAGGTTAGTTAGGTTTAAGTAGTTCTAAGTTCTAGGGGACTGATGACCTCAGAAGTTAAGTCCCATAGTGCTCAGAACCAATTGAACCATTTTTGAACCGACTATAACACCACGTTCAGACTCACTTAAATCTTGATAACCTGCCATTGTAGCACCAGTAACCGCTTTAACAATTGCGCCAGACACTTGACACTTGTTGTTTTGTGTAGGCTTTGCCGACAGCAGTGCCGTATTATGCCTGTTTACGTATCACTCGCTGTATTTGAATACGCATGCCTATACCAGTTTCTTTGGCGCTTCAACATATATATATATATATCGCTTAAGCGCCAAAGAAACTGATATAAGCGTGCGTATTCAAATACACAGATATGTAAACAGGCAGCATATGGCGCTGCGGTCGGCACAGCCTGTATAAAACAACTGTCAAGTGTCTGGCGCAATTGTTAAAGCGGTTACTGCTGCTACAATGGCAGGTTATCGAGATTTAAGTGTCTGAACGTGATGTTATAGTCGGCGCACGAGCCATGGGTCACAGCATCTCCGAGGTAGCGATGAAGTGGAGATTTTCCCGTACGACCGTTGCACGCGAGTACCGTGAATATCACGAATGCGGTAAACCATCAAATATCCGACGTCGCTGCGGCCGGGAAAAGATACTGCAAGAACGGGACCTACGACGACTGAAGAGAATCGTTCAACGTGACAGAAGTGCAACCCTTCCACAAATTGCTGCATTTTCAATACTGGGTCATCAACAAGTATCAGCGTGCGAATAATTCAACGAAACATCTTCGATATGGGCTTTCGTAGCCGAAGGCTACAATCTCATGAATCCATGCACACACCATGTCAGCAGGGGACTGTTCAAGATGGTGGAGGCTCTGTAATGGTGTTAGGCGTGTGCAGTTGGAGCTATATGGGACCCTGATACGTCTAGATGCGACTGTGAAAGGTGACACGTACGTTAGCATCCTGTCTGATAGCCTGCATCCATTCATGTCCATTGTTCATTCCGACGGACTTGGGCAATTCCAGCAGGACAATGCGATACCCTAGACGTCCAGAATTGCTACAGAGTGGCTCCAGGAACACTCTTCTGATTTTTAACACTTCCGATGGCCGCCATTTAAAGGACGCGTACACCATTTCAATATCTGTTTTACAGAATTCTTTAAATCGATGTTTTCAAGTAATGCGTGTTTTAGTTGTGTCACTTTCTTTTTGGTGTGTCACTGTTCTTGCAGGGCTACGATATAGTATTTCGTTTCATCCAACGTACTTTCGAAGAAATTTCAGCTGTGAACAAACTCAGTGAAACAACAGCACCACCTGTTGTCTGTTTTCGTACTGAGGAAAAGGCTTTCCAGTTTTGTTTGTTTTAGGAATTGTATGCTTGATTTCAGGACTTTTCTTAATTACGTATACCGAGTATTTAACGTTGTTGCCATCTCTTGCGTAATAGCATTAAATAACCAGCATGTGGACGTTATGATGACATATATGCATGTTAAAGCTTCGACATGTGCTGAGGCACAATTTTCGCAGTGTTCTACTTGATAATCGCCACACGGTAGAAATGCTATAGTTGATTTTATGAATAAATAGTTTTACAGTCAGAGGCTATCACAACGACCTTTAAAGTTCTTTCTCGACTTGAACCCCAGCCCCGAAAAGTCGTAACATTAATCTTACCGCAAGGAATAACTTCTTTCCTACGAATATAAACAAATGGACTGACAACATCTAAAGCAAAATGAGCGTGTTTAGCCATACCTTTACGCTACATTTGCCTAGACAATTATTAGCTGCGTGAAGATCAGTGATTATTTATTTAATATAGAATTCAGTCTCATCAGTTTGCTTTTGGAGTAAGAAGACTTCGGTTTGACCTTAGCAGTTGATTCAAAATCTGAAAACCATATGATAATTTGGAACGAAAGTAAACAAGACATCCCAGCATTCTAATTTTTATATTACTTACCCATGTCACTGGAAATAAAGTTTGGTTTAGGAGTTTCAGTTCCGTGGTATAGTCGTCCCAGCCGCATATCGCAAAGATTTGAAATGTCATTCTGTCTGAAATCTGCAAGTCAGAGGATTTTATTGATATCCGAGAAGAAAGCCACTTCCATGTCCTAAACTATCTACAGTGACGCTTTCCAAAGCTTAATGACTATAAATTGACTATTTATGAAGGTCCATGAAAATTTCATTACCAGCACTTTCAATAGTTGTATTAAAAATGCACTTGGCCACACACGAATTATAGAAAATCCCGTGTTATGCGTATCTGACTACAAAGGAAAGCGGTTGGAGCCTACTCATCTTGTGAACGAAATGCTTGAGAAACCGTAACGATGGTAACGTGCGAGCCCTGTTACCCAAGCTGGCACATTCATAAAGGAACTTTTTACGCACCGTTATGACCATGAGCCGTAAAACTCGCCGAACGCGATCCACGCCGCAATGTTCATCCACATTCCTGTAGAGGGAAATTCTGCCTATCTGCTACACATGTTAATGAGCGAATTCATTAGTCTCGCAAACCCCGACACTCATCAGTTAAATATCACAGTTGGAAACATAGGAAGGTCAGTGAAAGTTTCGACAGCGTCTTGGAACTACCAGGTCAGACACGCAGGAGTAGCACCAGCACCAGCATCAAGTTAATCTACTATTTTAGATGTCCGTTCGTAATGGGGAGCTCCTCATCCTTCGTACTGAAAAGCTGTAAATACGCTGATGTCCAAAATTAAAGCAGGAAAACGCTACTTCCCGATTCTGTGTCTAATTCACGATATAATCACACAAAGTGTCAACAGACTTCAATACGATCGTGTTCTGCACGATCAACGGACAACCACGTCATCAATGACGTCAGGGCACCTATCAAACAGGGTTGTATTTGCCGGGTAGTCCCACATCCGCATTCGCTGTGTATACGGTCACAGACGGTGCAGTATGGCACAGAGAAGACGGATACCAGACTCTCTGTGGTGGAAGGCCATAGGAAGAAAGGAAACAGGACAGTTGCAAACTGATGTGGCCCGATGGCTTAATGTGAATCGTTCTGTTGTTTCTCGGATGTGGCGACATTTTATAGAGACCGAAACTGTACCCGAAGACCAGGGCAGGGCCGACCACGTGTGACATCAGAAAAAAAGAACCGGTCTCTGGCCGTAAGGGCACGACGGTGCCGCCATAGTACTACAAGGCAACAGGGATCTGACCACAGCACCCACTGGACGTGTTGTATCGAAGCAAATGGTGTACAGAAGGATTCGGCAGAGTCTCGGAGACCTGCTGTATATGTACTTCTGACGCGTCTTCACAGAAGGGGAAATCTAGACTGGAGTCGTCAATATGCCACCTGGACGGTCGAAAAGAGGGCCAATGTTCTTTTCACAGATGAGTCCGGTTTCGTCTGTAGTGTGATTCTCGGCGGATTTACATCTGAAGGAACACCATTTCTGGATCCAAACACTGTGGAAAGAGACCGATATCGAAGAGATCCCTAATAGTGAAATTTTAGGGGTGAATCGGCAAGGTTTAATTGCTGTAGGTATTGTGACGAGATCTTCGAACAGTTGTTGCGAGGTGCTGTGGGCCCAGACTTCGTAATGATGGACGATAATGCTCGACCTCATAGAGCACCGCTGGTTGATGTTGTAATATCTATAATCGATAGTCTGCAAATAACGTAAATACTGACGTAATGTTGTTCGGTACACAGTCCTCGGTCACCTATAGAGATATCTACACCTATACCCGTTATAACCAGTATATTAATGGCCAGGCGGACAATGTAAATATTAATCTCAGGCTTTTGCAGATGATTCAGTTGTCTCTAACGAAAAAAAAGCTGCACAGGTTCAGCCAGATCTCGATGATATTTCAAAGTGGTGAAAACTATCGACAAATTGTATTAAATATTTATAATGTGAAATTTTACACTTCTTATAACATAGTATCTTATTACTGTAATACCAATAAGTCACAACTGTAATAATTCAGCTCAAAGAGATAGCTGGATTTAACGCATGGACTTATTCGTAGGTAAAGGAAGTAGTAGATTTCGGTTAATTGGTAGGACACTAGTGAAATGAAACGAGTCTGCAAAGGAGATTACTTACGAAACACTCGTGCTGCTTAAGTGGGTAGTACCCCATAGGGGTAACAGAGGATATTGAACATAAGCAAACAAGAGCAACACGACTGCTCACTGGTTTATTTGGCCCATGGGAGAAGGTCGCGGAGAAGCTGAAAAATGTGGATAGACAGATGTTTGAAAATATAAGCTAACTATCCTGTGAATGTAAGAGTTTCATGAAACATTGTTGAGAAATCTAGGAATATGCTGCAACCCCAACGTATCGCTCCCCTGGGACTTTCCAGATAAGATCAGACTAATTACAGCGTACAGTGAAGAAATCATTCTTCCAACTCTCTATATATGCCACTGGAACGGGAAAAAAATCTCGATACGTAGTACAAAGGCAACTACATTCTGCCATGCACCACGCCACTGGTTTGCACAGTATCCAGTTGCACAGGCACAGGCAAAAAATTGTGGCCCAGAGAACAGAATTCCAGGGTACAAAGAAACACTGCAGAGGAATGGAAATACAGTACTAACCTGACAATAGCAGATGCTGAAAGTGACCACCATTCATCTCTTGGGACTTTTGGGCCCTGGTCAGCAAGTTGCCGAAGACGGATCGAAACTGGACTGCTGCAAGTGCTGCAATCTCACCCGAAATGGTCTGCTGCAGTTCTTCAAGACTATCAGGGTTGGCCGGCCGGAGTGGCCGAGCGGTTCTAGGCGCTACAGTCTGGAACCGCGCGACCGCTACGGTTGCAGGTTCGAATCCTGCCTCGTGTGTGGATGTGTGTGATGTCCTTAGGTTAATTAGGTTTAAGTAGTTCTAAGTTCTAGGGGACTGATGACCTCAGAAGTTAAGTCCCATAGTGCTCACAGCCATTTGAACCATTTTTTATGAGGGTTGTTTCCGAAACACGTAGGACTTGAAGGCCCCCCGCACAAAGTAATCGCATACTGACAGATCAGGCGGCCTGGGTGGCCAATTAGGGCCGCGACCAGACTGACCTCTGCTAACAGCTCTGTCCGGCTTGAAGACTGTGTAAATCTGTTCCAAGGTTCGGCCGGCTGTATGGGCAGTTGCTCCATCCTGCTGTAAGTAACTGCAGGTCTTTTCCTCTTCCGTTAGTCTGCTACAAATGGTTTCAAAAAGCAATGTAACGCGCCAAAGTCAGCGTACGATGAAAGAAGATGGGACCAACAATGCGGCGTGCAGACTGCACACCAAACCCCACCCTTCTGATCATGGAGTGATGTTTCGTGGAAGTTATGCGGATTCTCGGCTGACCAGTACCTGTGATTCTGAGAGTTGACATAACCACTTAGGTGACACCAGGCGTCATCAGACATAAAGCATTGATCCATGTCCTAGCCATCCATTGTTATACCATTGTACAGCCACTCACAAAACTGGAGGCGCTGAGGAGAGTTTACTGGTTTTAATGAAAGAGACACTCGGTAGGGACACATGTGCAGTTCCAGGTGGAATATTCGCCCGCATGATCAACGTGATATGCTGGTCTCCTGCAACAGGCGTCTGATTGATTTGGTGGGACCCTCAAGCATTTTCTGGTTAACTGCAGCCACATTTTCTGGTGTGCAGGCACGTTTGGGAGCGTTGCATGGCACTTTGACACCATTAAACTTCTCAGCAAGCAACTGACCACACCGTTTCCACGACGCTGTTGTCATGTAACTTTCCGCAACGAACACGCGCTGCTCCACTTGAGTACCATCGGCCCCTTTGCACTGCTCCACTAACACTGACACAGCCCGCACAGGCTCTGAACCGGTGTGGATCACGTGACTGGCGTACACGTGGTGCGCGAGTCACGGGGTTCGGTTATATGCATACTTTCACATGCAATCGTAACCACTCGTCCGGGCCACTTTTATTTGCCTCATCATGTAGATGTAGAATGCAGTTTCTTCAATATGTGACAGTTAGAAGCGATGGAGCAGCCCCCAGTGTCCTTCTGTATACAGTATTCCGTTGTTGTCAGCAATTGAGTTACAAATGAATCTTTCCAGTACATGAGAATTTAATTGTATGAATTTGCGTTTGCATCGGTCCCACGAGTGCCCTCCTTTGGTACTTGAGAATTCTTCTTCATCAGTCACGACTATGTCATGGTTTTAGACCCTTTGTGACAAGAATGAAATTTTCTTGAATGTTTGCCCGGCGTCCGCTAACAGTAGAAAATGTGTCACATGTTCTGGGAAGACTATAAAGGAAGCCCACTGCAGCTATCGTCTCTTCAGCAGACACACGAGCGACTGTGTTAGCTACTGACTCTCTGTGCTAACCGTCAGCGTGGTAGTCGACTAGAGGATGGGCAAGACTGGAGAAGTCAGTGCCTATCACTGCGAGAAGATTGTTGATGCCAGACACCCCCGTCACACAGTTTTAGGGCCATCGTGCCTCTGGTGTACCGCGAATACCTCGTTTCGATGAAAACTATCGGGGGTAGCAATATTGATGACAGACGGCGCTGTCGACTCTCTCGGATTCTTGCAGGTGTGAAGCATGGAGGGTCTTCAGTGATGAATTGGGTGACCTTACCGAGGTCTTCAGCAGGTCCTATGCTCACGCTGACAGAACTGATACAGGTAAAATACGTACACCCATTATATGCGGCCACGCGGTTTGAGGCGCCATGTCACGGACTGTGCGGCCTCTCCCGCCGGAGGTTCGAGTCCTCCCTCGGGCATGGGTGTATGTGTTGTTCTTAGCATAAGTTAGTTTAAGTAGTGTGTAAGTCTAGGGACCGATGACCTCAGCAGTTTGGTCCCTTAGGAAATGCACACACACACACACACACACATTACAGGCGGTAATTCAATGACGTAGCGCTGTACACAGCATGGGACAGCAAAAATCGAGATTCTAAGGAAACGCAAAACATCAGATTGTTAAGTGTGAACCGGCCGGTGTGTCCGAAAGGTTCTAGGCGCCTCAGTCCGGAACCGCGTTGCTGCTACGGTCGCAGGTTCGAATCCTGCCTCGGGCATGAATTTGTGTGATGTCCTTAGGTTAGTTAGGTTTAATTAGTTCTAAGTTCTAGGCGACTGATGACCTCAGAAGTTACGTCGCATAGTGCTCAGAGCCATTTGAACCATTTTTTGAAGCTTAGAGCCATTTGATTTGATAAGTGTGAGAGTGAAAATACGAGGTCTGTTCAAAAATTTCCGGAACTTTGTCCATAAAACTTTTCTACTCTTACCTTTTACTTATTGTGCATAGTTTCCTTCGAAATACCTTCCTCCACAATTGATACATCGCTCCCAACACTGTTTCCACTTCCGGAAGCAGTCTCGGTACGAGTTTTGCTGGATCGCCGAAGCGCCGTCTGCGAATTTTCTTTTATCTTGTCTATCGTTGCAAATCTTCGTCCTTTCAACGGGGTTTTCAACTTTGGAAATAAAAAAAAAGTCCGCAGGGGCCAGATCCAGAGACTACGGACGATGAGGCAGCTCAGTGATTTTGTTTTCTGTGCAACTGTCACGCACCAACAGGGATGAATCTGCGGGTGCGTTATCATGATGCAAGAGCCATGGATTGTCTCGCCACATTTCAGGCCGTTTCCTTCTCACATTTTCTCGCAGGCATCGCAACACATCCCGCTAATACCATCGATTAACAGTTTGTCCCTGCGGCACGAATTCATGATGAACTAATTCTTCAAAGTCAAAGAAAACTATCAGCGTGGCTTTGAGATCTGATCTGATCTGTCAACCTTTTTTGATCGTGGAGAAGCTTTCCCGACCCATTGTGAAGATTGAACCTTGGTCTCAACATCATTACTTTAGATCCACATCTCATCACCAGTTACGATTCTCTCAAGGAACATCTCGCTCTCATTTACACGATCCAAAAGCTCTTCACAGCTTTCGCGGCGAAGCTGTGTTTGGTCTTGACTATTGAGCCGTAGGACGAACTTGGCGGCAAAGCGATGTATTGCAAAATGCTGTGTCAGGATTTCATGACGTGATCCAAATGAAATGTTACATTCTTCTGCAATCTCTCGGATCGTCAGTCTTCGATTGTCACGCACGATTTCATTGACGTTCCTGACATGAGCGTAGTCGGTAGACGTCGAAGGGCGTCCTGAATGAGGATCATCTTTGACTTCCGTCCGGCCATTTTTAAGCGGCGTGAACCATTCGTGGCACAGAGTAAGGCTTAAGCACTCATCACCGCAGGCTTCCTGCATTATTTTGTGTGTCTCTGTAAAGGTTTTCATGAGTTTCACGCAAAATTTAATGCAGACGCGTTGCTCCTGTAAGTCTGCCATCTCGAAATTCGCAAACTGTGTGACACAACGTTCTGTTCAATACAGCACTGACCAATAACTAACAGACATGCAACAAAGCAACTTCCGACTGTTACACATTAAACTCAGGCGTGTGCAGGGATGCCAAACACATTTCGCTCCAACACACCATTGGCGCGAAATAACCAATGATCCGTAATTTTTTGAACAGACCTCGTACGGATATTTCCTATCTTAAACAATCGCCGTATATGAAAATCATAGACCTACTGCAGCTAGTATTTTTTTAAAAATAATGAAGCGCTCATTACCTTTCAGCAGCATCGCTCAATGAAGTAGCAGATGCAGCGCGAGAAATGATACAAAAGTACATTTACCGCAATTTAGAAGTTACAAGCATCGATTTCCAGAAGGCTTACGGTTGTTCTGGGCGTCCAAGGTGGTTGCACAGTACTACGTGATTATTAATTTTATTTTGTGCAAACTTTGTGTTGCCCAAACAACAGGCTGTAGACCAAATGTCGAGGGTATTGTAATTATTGTTATTATGGGATACAAATAAAACTCGTGGGAATTTTAATTTTAGTTATTGATGTATTTATTGATTAATAAACACGATGTTACAAGCGTGTACTGAAAGGAAGGAAGTGTTTACGCAATGGAATGCGCCAATATGTAAATCAACGTTATTTTTACATTCTGTAGACAAAACGTTGGGGGATATGTAGTTTATCGGGATCCTTTGTTGAAAACACAAACATTTTACTTACAAAGAAGCAAACTTTTTCTTTCTTTCCCGACGACATAACTGTAGCTAAGCACTGGCGCAGTTTTTAATAGGATAATAACGAGTAGCTGCCAGCTAACTATTGTTAACTGTAGTGGAGTGTTTGGCGATATTCCCCCAGAGTCCTGCGTGCTATTTGGTCCATCTCCTATGATGCAGAAATTAATGAACATTAATCAGTCCTACTTGTGTTAATTTCAGAGTGCATTTAACTGAGGATTTTACCGTATTGGGACTGTTGTGGAGCGCAGTAATTGAATATGGGTGCAACGGTCTCTCTCGTACATGGGACCCTGTGACAGGAGACAGACAACGTGTTTAGTCGAACTGGCCATCTCAGTATCCCCTACCTTATACACCACTGACGTTTTCAGGGCTGAGGAAGAATGCGAAGATTTCTATAGTTTGTGTTACTCTGGTCTTTTCCCCAAGACGTTCCAATTCTAAAACTACATATTCCGGGAGTGGAAATGTTGCTGTTGTTTGAAGTTTAAGAAGAAACTTACCTACTCATCTGCCGGGGAAGTGACGGAAGACTACGTAGATTTATTCTCCTACTCGTTCGGATCTGCTAAACGAAAATAATTTTAATATTTCGTGTGCAATTGCTACCCCGCTGCTTGTAAATATTTACTGAAAATCATTTTTATGTACCACCATGAGCTGCTGATAAAACAAACCTTTTATTGACTATCAGTTTCGACCAAAACGACCATCGTCAGGTAAATAAAATTATTCAGAAGCCTATTGGTGGCACTCTAACCCTAGCGTCAATAATGAAAATAAAATTATAAAAAGGTTCCTGCATCACTGTTGCTTGGTAATTGTCGTTTCGACTTACACTAGCAGCAAATAAAGATTTGTTTTATCAGCAGCGCTTTATGGAACATAAACGTGCATATGTTGGAAGAGCATTTTCGTCGTGGTCTACAAGAACTGAGAAACTATAGCTGCCAGTCGCCAAACCGAGAGTCAAAGTTGGCGCTATGGCCTGAGGGCGTCTACATTCACTTGATTACTCCTAAATTCATACCTTTTGGCGGAAGGTTCATAGAAGCACTTGCAGATCATATCTCCACCGTTATACTGTCCAGAAGCTCGTGGGAAAAGGCACCTAATACTTAGAATGAAAAATCTTACAAATATGTGCAATAGCCTACAATTTTAATTTCTCAGTCCACTTACAACTTTCGGGGTCAGTGTCAGCAGGCCTTTGTATTGCCTGGATATGATGTTAAAATACACAATCTATACTGTATTAGTGGTCCGGGGTGTCTCGCCGCAACTGCAAAATGGGTCGGGCCTCTTTTTTTCCAAGGGAAAGGGCAATCCTGACGACCACCTAAGAGACGAGACAGCAGTTGGTCCAGTACATCCACGGAATGAGGCAGACAACTAGGGGAAACCCTAGTCAGCAGAAGAAGACTTTTTCCGCTATAAAAGAAAGTCCTGGAGTAATCCACGGTTCTTGCGTATTCCGTTTGCTGTTTTCAACGTACGTCGGGGCAGATCGAAGCCTGCTGGCTTAGTGCCCGTGTTTAGAGCGGTTTCTACTCTTGGTGGCGCCCTCTTGATCCATATTTGTTTCCATTTATGGTGTATATCAAATCCTTGAATAAGATACTCTGCTGCAGTTTTTATTGCTGGTTGTCTGGAGTTTAGCCTGTCAGATGTAGCACTTCGGATACAGCCATGGATGCGAACACGGAGGTTGTCTATTAACTTTTCATACTCATGTAACAAATATCCCCGAATTCTGAGTTCGAGTGGAGAGATATGGCTTTGTATTTGGAGCCAGTAAGTTGATGTAGTGATCCTATGCTTTGTTGTACTGAGTGGAGTATCTTACTTGCTGGTATGGTTACTGTTTATGCCAGTGAATACAGTAACTAGGATTCCTCTCCTGCAGACGCGTTCTTAGCTCATTGCGTCAAATGTGAGTAGGATGGGTGCGAAACCATTGCCCCAAAACTGCTTAAAACTCAATACCACGCGAATGGGGTCGCTGTTGTGATGGTGGCCTCTAGGGACTGGGGCAAAATCACACAGGGCAGATACAGAGAGTAAGGTGGATGCAAAACTATTATCTTCTTGCTTTTGGCTAGAAACCGCCTGTCAGTTGCAACGATAAAAGTTCGATGGAAGTGGAGGAAATGTTTGGCAGAATACTACTTTTCTTCGCGTCATAAGTGTAAACATGACACATATGAATTCCTTACCAAAAAATTTGTATTCATTTGAAACAAGAGTCCAGGAAACACAAAACAGGGCACGACAAAAGACAGAAAAATACAAAACAGCGAAGACGCACTTTCAAAATTTCTAGTGGTAATTGTATGGTCACTTACGAAAGCCAAGTATTATATGGGCGGGATTTTTACCAAGTGGTATGAATCACAAAAATTGAGAAATGGACTGACACCACTTAGGATTACTAGGCACGCACATCTTTGCATCCGACAAGTGGTGTGGTTACTAGTTCAACAGTTCGCTCACAGAGAGTGCTGAATGTTATTGCACTGGACGAAACTGCTTAGCGCCTTGTCAATCAAGTGGTGTAAGTCCAAGTGCTTACGTCAATCAGGTCTGCTACCACCTCCTGATAACCTTGTTTACTTGTGTGCTTCGTGTTCTGTCGTATGTGGCACATTCCTATCAGGTTTGTGCTGTTCAAGACTAAAATAACGCGACCAGTGCTAAAGACTTTAAAAATATGGATGTGACTGTTGCAGTTTCATGACCTAAAAAGGTTAGAAAATATGATGGACATTAACGTGATAGCGCACAAAGGTTGCGAAACATTGGTGAATCATACAAGAATCGTTCAGGTAGACTTGTACCGCCTACAATATTTCGTAATGCTGACAGCACTGCCATAAAAGGTGTTTTCAGTTAAGAGACGTGAGCACTAGATTTACGCGTTCTGACTGAACTTTTATACGAGTATTTGCAAGTCATTGCCGTGTCATAATTCAATTAAGAACTATATAATTATGAATTTACAGTGAGCTGCAAAGTTTAAATTTTCTCTCCTGAAGACCTCGACTTTTGGACATACACCACTTGGTAGCCTTGTGCCAGAAACCATATGTGAATACCATGCATCCTTCATCAGGAACAGCAGCTACTGACGATTGGAAGAATGTTAACATTAATGACGACGCTCGCGAATGTGTGTGCGTCCAGAAGCAGGGACTGTCCTCTCTGCTGTTTTGGCGATTGTGCATCCGGCGTAATTGATAACTTTCCGGAGGTTAATCGCAGCCGCACGGCTTCAGGCGCCATGTCACGGATTGCGCGGCCCTCCCGCCGGAGGTTCGAGTCCTCCCTCGAGCATGTGTGTGTGTGTTGTTCGTAGCATAAGTTAGTTTAAGTAGTGTGTAAGTCTAGGGACCGATGACCTCAGCAGTTTCGTCCCTTAGAAATTCACATACATATATAAGAATATACAGCCTACAATTGCAGGTTAACTTTATCGTTTACCTGGGTTTCAGAGTTAGTAATAACGTCTTGTTCAGAACCTGGAACAAGTTAATATTATAATGCGCTAGTAAATTATATTAGATATGGTCATCCTACAGGATGCAACGTATAGTACTTACATAAATTATTATTCAAATGTTGGCCTAAAACAGGCCATGTCCTAAGTCAACTTCATAAAACTTGATGCATAACCATAAGGTTTTGTCACTTGTATTGAACCAACTGTAGAAATTCACTTTAAGCCCGTTGTATGGGCCTCTAGTTAACCTGCAACTGTAGGCTGTATTTTCTTATGTAAACAATATCAGTTGCTGTCGCTGCATAAAAATGTTAAAAATTATGAAATTCACATACATTTGAACATTTTTGTTATTCGCAGCCGCGATCTTGTTAATGCATCGCCGTTTTCGTAGCTTCGGCGGGATTATTTAAGATTGGAAGTACAACAACAGCACAGCACTTTTCTTTCAATAACTGTATTGTGAATCTCTTTTCGGCCAACACAGCAATATAACACAATAACCAGCGTCTTGGCCGGCCGAAGTGGCCGTGCGGTTAAAGGCGCTGCAGTCTGGAACCGCAAGGCCGCTACAGTCGCAGGTTCGAATCCTGCCTCGGGCATGGCTGTTTGTGATGTCCTTAGGTTAGTTAGGTTTAACTAGTTCTAAGTTCTAGGGGACTAATGACCTCAGCAGTTGAGTCCCATAGTGCTCAGAGCCATTTGAACCATTTTGAACCAGCGTCTTGACGATCACTACAAGCGACTATACTAGTACGGTATCGACACGTCTTCTTTATTTGTAAAACAAACACCAGCACTGTCATCTTCTTTTTATAGCCTCTGTAGAATCACTCTTTTTCAGCCAACGGATCACTTTTATTCATGGATACTGGTCAATAGAGCTGGCTAGGCAGTCTTTGAAAGAACTGTAATGACAAAGAATATTTACAAAGATACCAGGTGCAGGTTTGGCGCCGCGAATGCAAGAAAGACGTATAGAAATGTTTCCGTACGTGGTAGATTAGGAACGGAATGTGGGCAGAAAAGGTCAAACAGGTGGGAAACGGGTAATGTTGATTTGGTTATTAACCACCGCTTAGAGAATTTGTTCAATATGAACACTGGAGACGTTGAGGAGATGCTGCATCCGTAAGACGCCAGAAATGGTTCAAATGGCTCTAAGCACTGTGGTACTTAACATCTGAGGTCATCAGTCCCCTAGACTTAGAACTACTTAAACCTAACTAACCTAAGGACACCACACACATCCATGCTCGAGGCAGGATTCGAACCTGCGACAGTAGCAGCAGCGCGGTTCTGGACTGAAGCGTCTAGAACCGCTCGGCAGCAGTAGCTGGCCGTAAGGCGACATGATCAACGGTTGCTCGCAGCAGTTCGAGTGGAGCATGAGCAACTAGTTCCTGTATACTGGCCTTCAGATCAGGTAGAAGTCGATCGTGTGCCTGGTAAACGCTTTCTTTTAGATATAAAAAATTGTTCAAATTGCTCTGAGCACAATGGGACTTAACTTCTGAGGTCATCAGTCCCCTAGAACTTACAACTAATTAAATCTAACTAACCTAAGGCCATCACACACATCCATGACCGAGGCAGGATTCGAACCTGCGACCGTAGCGGTCGCAGCGGTTCCAAACTGTAGCGCCTAGAACCGTTTTAGATATCCCCAGAGGTAGAAGTCACATGGGTTCAAATCAGGTGATGATGTAGGCCACGCATCTGGAAAACCTCTGGAGATAACACGTTCGTGTAAGGTTGTATTAACCAGATATTTCATTAGGCGAGTGACAAGAGGAGTCGGCCATCTTGCATGAAAACAGTGGTTTCCACGCAGCTGCGCTCTTCCAAAGCAGCAATCGCTTGCTGGAGGTATCGATGACGTGCACACGTCACGGTACACCTGACAGGCCCGCTGGCTGTATTCTCTTCAAAGAAGAATGGACGATAATAAAGGTGCTTGTGAATCCACACCACACAGTCACGTAGGGCGAGTGTAGTGGCAGTTCATGCACAATACGCGGTTTAACAGTACACCAAATTTGGCGGTTTGGTGTATCCTCTGCAACCTGTATGTAAAACGTGTGCCTCGTCACTCCACAGCATATTGCCCGGCCATATGTCATCAACTTCGATCCGTGCCAGAACGGAAGAGAAAACTCAGAACGTTGCTGCGGATCGTGTGGCTTCAGTTGATGTACCGTCTGAATCTAATACGGGTACCAGTGTAAAATATACCGAAAAACTTTCCGTACTGTTGACCATGGGACGGACAATTCTCGTGACACTGCTCGAGGCCTAGCAGTACTCGGAGCAGGAGCTGCATGGTCAGTTACAGCAACAGCAACCTCGTCAATAATTTCCACCGAGAATGTACGCCTTCCTCTTCTACGTGCCACACCAAGCTCATCCGTGTCTTCAAATTTTATTGTATGTTCTTTAAACCATATGATGATATGGGGTCTCTCCTCAGACCTTTCTGTCAGCGATACTCTCTCAATGTAGCACTGTAATTCCTGCCGTTCACACAAAACAGTTCCACTAACAGCGCACTGTCTCGCTCCTCGATAGCCATAATGTTCACTCACGTTATGGATTGTCGAATGACAGCGTGGAAGTCATACCGTCATACAAACGGTGTACAGCGCCAGAGTTTCACCTGGCGGCCAAAATTGTAACCGTTTTTTCCAGAGTAAATTGGTTCTGTATTAGCATATCTACCGACTTTCGCTGCCATACAATTACAGCCAACACTGTACCTGCGTGAGTCGCTGCACTTTAATTATATGGTTCAAATTGCTCTAAGCACTATGGGACTTAACATCTGAGGTCATCATTCCCCTAGACTTAGAACTACTTAAACCTGCTAACCTAAGGACATCACACACATCCATGCCTGAGGCAGGATTCGAGCCTGCGACCGTAGCGGCCGCGCGGTTCCAGACTGAAGCGCCTAGAAGCGCTCGGCCACATCGGCCGGCCCTTTAATTATAATCACCCAGTATTTAAAATGTGTAAATTTCATTCAATGGAATATACTTACAACTTCGGCTTGATACAGACATACGTTTTACAGTTCACATTTACAAAACATACTACGCTTTACAATTATTTGTTACTAATTTAGTAGCACATTACAGTCATCATTCTTACAGAAACATTCGTAAACACTCATTCACACTTGGGTTCGTATGAAAATTCGACTTGAGAAGTCAGAAAAATTACAAAAAAAAAAGAAAAAATATGTATGGGAGAGTTGAGGCAATTTTCAGTGTTCCAAGAGCGCAATGAGTAAATTATTTTCCGTTTACTTGCAACCATATTGCAATAGTTTAGAAAGGACGGCAGGATGATTTAGCTACGAGAGATGATGTTGTTCATCTACTCATCCATTTTCTAGTGTCAACAACTCTTGCTCAACAGTAAAGGAAAGGATTCACTAGAGAGAAATTTAGATCTCTTACCTCAACCTTGACTTCCCAGTCACATAATATTGCTTCTAGGAATGACTTATCTTCATAGAAGTGTTGGGCGAAGAACGGTGCCTGCGTTCCTTCCTCTCTCTGTGTGCCATTAACCGCAATTTCGAGCTGACTGCACAGCCGGACTTCCGCACGCAACGTGTGTAGCGTGGCACGTATAGTTCGTCACGGTAACGAGAGCAGGCCCTGAACAGCTCTCCGGACCACGCAGCGATTTCTCAGAGGAGAAGGGCAACACCTGGCGGAGAAACAGCACCGCGGCAGTGAAACATTCCAATAGCGCAACTGTCAAACACTCTAGATGACAAACATCACATTTGTCAGGAAAATAAAAAAATAATATATCTCTTTTTGTACATAACTTGTTTGTGCCCCAAAAAATTGAGAAGGCATTCTGCTACAGCAGAATTATGGTGCCCACCTCGTCACCGCAAAATATTATGAGGCAAATTAGAAATAAATACACTACTGGCCATTATAATTGCTACACCACGAAGATGACGTGCTACAGATGCGAAATTTAACCGACCGGAAGAAGATGCTGTGATATGCAAATGATCAGCTTTTCAGAGCATTCACACAAGGTTGGCGCCGGTGGCGACACCGACAACGTGCTGACATGAGGAAAGTTTCCAATCAATTTCTCATACACAAACAGCAGTTGATCGGCGTTGCCTGGTGAAACGTTGTTGTGATGCCTCGTGTAAGGAGGAGAAATGCGTACCATCACGTTTCCGACTTTGATAAAGGTCGGATTGAGGCCTATCGCGATTGCGGTTTATCGTATCGCGACATTGCTGCTCGCGTTGGTCGAGATCCAATGACTGTTAGCAGAATATGGAATCCGTGGGTTCAGGAGGGTAATATGGAACGCCGTGCTGGATCCCAACGGCCTTGTAGCACTAGCAGTCGAGATGACAGGCATCTTATTCGCATGGCTGTAACGGATTGTGCAGCCACGTCTCGATCCCTGAGTCAACAGATGGAGACGTTTGCAAGACAACGACCATCTGCACGAACAGTTCGACGACGTTTGCAGCAGCATGGACTATCAGCTCGGAGACCATGACTGCAGTTACCCTTGACGCTGCATCACAGACAGGAGCGCCTGCGATGGTGTACTCAACGACGAACCTGGGTGCACGAATGGCAAAACGTCATTTTTTCGGATGAATCCAGGTTCTGTTTACAGCATCATGAAGGTCGCATCCGTGTTAGGCGACATCGCGGTGAACGCACATTGGAAGCGTGTATTCGTCATCGCCATACTGGCGTATCACCCGGCGTTATGGTATGGGGTACCATTGGTTACACGTCTCGGTCACCTCTTCTACATCTACATTTATACTCCGCAAACCACCCAACAATGTGTGCCGGAGGGCACTTAACGTGCCACTGTCATTACCTCCCTTTTCTGTTCCAGTCGCGTATGGTTCGCAGGAAGAACGACTGTCTGACAGCCTCCGTGCGCGCTCGAATCTCTCTAATTTTACATTCGTGATCTCCTAGGAGGTATAAGTAGGGGGAAGCAATATATTCGATACCTCATCCAGAAATGCACCCTCTCGAAACCTGGCGAGCGATGCAGAGCGCCTCTCTTGCAGAGTCTGTCACTTGAGTTTGCCAAACATCTCCGCAACGTTATCACGGTTACCAAAGAACCCTGTGACGAAACGCGCCGCTCTGCTTTGGAACTTCTCTATCTCCTCCGTCAACCCGACCTGGTACGGATCCCACACTGATGAGCAATACTCAAGTATAGGTCGAACGAGTGTTTTGTAAGCCACCTCCTTTGTTGATGCACTACATTTTCTAAGGACTCTCCCAATGAATCTCAACCTAGTACCCGCCTTACCAACAATTAATTTTATATGATCATTCCACTTCAAATCGTTCCGCACGCATACTCCCAGATATTTTACAGAAGTAACTGCTACCAGTGTTTGGACCGAGCGGGGTGGCGCAGTGGTTAGACACTGGACTCGCATTCGGGAGGACGACGGTTCAATCCCGCGTCCGGCCATCCTGATTTAGGTTTTCCGTGATTTCCCTAAATCGCTCCAGGCAAATGCCGGGATGGTTCCTCTGAAAGGGCACGGCCGACTTCCTTCCTAATCCGATGAGACCGATGACCGCGCTGTCTGGTCTCCTTCCCCAAACCAACCAACCAACCAGTGTTTGTTCCGCTATCATATAATCATACAATAAAGGATCCTTCTTTCTATGTATTCGCAATACATTACATTTGTCTATGTTAATGGTCAGTTGCCACTCCCTGCACCAAGTGCCTATCCGCTGCAAATCTTCCTGCATTTCGCTACAATTTTCTAATGCTGCAACTTCTCTGTATACTACAGCATCATCCGCGAAAAGCCGCATGGAACTTCCGACACTATCTACTGGGTCATTTATATATATTGTGAAAAGCAATGGTCCCATAACACTCCCCTGTGGCACGCCAGATGTTACTTTAACGTCTGTAGACGTCTCTCCATTGATAACAACATACGAGGTGCATTCAAGTTCAAGGCCTCCGATTTTTTTTCTAATTAACTACTCACCCGAAATCGATGAAACTGGCGTTACTTCTCGACGTAATCGCCCTGCAGACGCACACATTTTTCACAACGCTGACGCCATGATTCCATGGCAGCGGCGAAGGCTTCTTTAGGAGTCTGTTTTGACCACCGGAAAATCGCTGAGGCAATAGCAGCATGGCTGGTGATGTGCGGCCACGGAGAGTATCTTTCATTGTTGGAAAAAGCCAAAAGTCACTAGGAGTCAGGTCAGGTGTCTAGGGAGCGTGAGGAGTCACTTCAAAGTTGTTATCACGAAGAAACTGTTGCGTAACCTTAGCTCGATGTGCGGGTGCGTTGTCTTGGTGAAACAGCACACGCGCAGCCCTTCCCGGACGTTTTTGTTGCAGTGCAGGGAGGTATTTGTTCTTCAAAACATTTTTGTAGGATGCACCTGTTACCGTAGTGCCATTTGGAACGCAATGGGTAAGGATTACGCCCTCGCTGTCCCAGAACATGGCCACCATCATTTTTTCAGCACTGGCGGTTACCCGAAATTTTTTTGGTGGCGATGAATCTGTGTGCTTCCATTGAGCTGACTGACACTTTGTTTCTGGATTGAAAAATGGCATCCACGTCTCTTCCATTGTCACAACCGATGAAAAGAAGGTCCCATTCATGCTGTCGTTGCGCGTCAACTTGCTTGGCAACATGCCACACGGGCAGCCATGTGGTCGTCCGTCAGCATTCGTGGCACCCACCTGGATGACACTTTGCGCATTTTCAGGTCGTCATGCAGGATTGTGTGCACAGAACCCACAGAAATGCCAACTCTGGAGGCGATCTGTTCGACAGTCATTCGGCGATCCCCCAAAACAATTCTATCCACTTTCTCGATCATGTCGTCAGACCGGCTTGTGCAAGCCCGAGGTTGTTTCGGTTTGTTTTCACACGATGTTCTGCCTTCATTAAACTGTCGCACCCACGAACGCACTTTTGACACATCCATAACTCCAACACCACATGTCTCCTTCAACTGTCGATGAATTTCAATTGGTTTCACACCACGCAAATTCAGAAAACGAATGATTGCACGCTGTTAAAGTAAGGAAAACGTCGCCATTTTAGGTATTTAAAACAGTTCTCATTCTCGCCGCTGGCGGTAAAATTCCATCTGCCGTACGGTGCTGCCATCTCTGGGACGTATTGACAATGAATGCGGCCTCATTTTAAAACAATGTGCATGTTTCTATCTCTTTCCAGTCCGGAGAAAAAAATCGGAGGCCTTAGAACTTGAATGCGCCTTGTACTGTGTTCTGTTTGCTAAAAACTCTTCAATCCAGCCACACAGCTGGTTTGATATTCCGTAGGCTCTTACTTTGTTTATCAGGCGACAGTGCGGAACTGTATCGAACGCCTTCCGGAAGTCAAGGAAAATAGCATCTACCTGGGAGCCTGTACCTAATATTTTCTGGGTCTTATGAACAAATAAAGCGAGTTGGGTCTCACACGATCGCTGTTTCCGGAATCCATGTTGATTCTTACAGAGTAGATTCTGGGTTTCCAAAAACGACATGATACGCGAGCAAAAAACATGTTCTAAGATTCTACAACAGATCGACGTCAGAGATATAGGTCTACAATTTTGCGCATCTGATCGACGACCCTTCTTGAAGACTGGGACTACCTGTGCTCTTTTCCAATCATTTGGAACCTTCTGTTCCTCTAGAGACTTGCGGTATATGGCTGTTAGAAGGGGGGCAAGTTCTTTCGCGTACTCTGTGTAGAATCGAATTGGTATCCCGTCAGGTCCAGTGGACTTTCCTCTGATTCCAGTTGCTTTTCTATTCCTTGGACACTTATTTCGATGTCAGCCATTTTTTCGTTTGTGCGAGGATTTAGAGAAGGAACTGAAGTGCGTTCTTCCTCTGTGAAACAGCTTTGGAAAAAGGTGTTTAGTATTTCAGCTTTACGCGTGTCATCCTCTGTATCAATGCCATCATCATCCCGGAGTGTCTGGATATGCTGTTTCGAGCCACTTACTGGTTTAACGTAAGACTAGAACTTCCCAGGATTTTCTGTCAACTCGGTACATAGAATTTTACTTTCGAATTCACTGAACGCTTCACGCATAGCTCTCTTTACGCTAACTTTGACATCGTTTAGCTTCTGTTTGTTGAGAGGTTTTGGCTGCGTTTACACTTGGAGTGAAGCTCTCTTTGCTTTCGCAGTAGTTTCCTCACTTTGTTGTTGAACCACGGTGGGTTTTTCCTGTCCCTCACAGTTTTACCCGGCACGTACCTGTCTAAAACGCATTTTACGATTGCCTTGAACTTTTTCCATAATCACTCAACATTGTCAGTGTCGGAACAGAAATTTTCGTTTTGATGTGTTAGGTAGTCTGAAATCTGTCTTCTATTACTCTTGCTAAACAGATAAACCTTCCTCCCTTTTTTATATTCCTATTAACTTCCGTATTCAGGGATGCTGCAACGGCCTTATGATCACTGATTCCCTGTTCTGCACTTACAGAGTCGAAAAGTTCGGGTCTGTTTGTTGTCAGTAGGTCCAATATGTTATCTCCACGAGTCGGTTCTCTGTTTAATTGCTCGAGGTAATTTTCGGATAGTGCACTCAGTATAATGTCGCTCGATGCTCTGTCCCTACCACCCGTCCTAAACATCTGAGTGTCCCAGTCTACATCTGGTAAATTGAAGTCTCCACCTAAGACTATAACATGCTGAGAAAATGTATGTGAAATGTATTCCAAATTTTCTCTCAGTTGTTCTGCCAGTAATGCTGCTGAGTCGGGAGGTCGGTAAAAGGAGCCAACTATTAACCTAGCTCGGTTGTTGAGTGTAACCTCCACCCATAATAATTCACAGGAACTATCCACTTCTACTTCACTACATGATAAACTACTACTAACAGCGACAAACACGCCACCACCGGTTGCATGCAATCTATCCTTTCTAAACACCGTCTGTGCCTTTGTAAAAATTTCGGCAGTTCGCACTGACGGCACTTTGAACAGTGGACGTTACATTTCATATGTGTTACGACCCGTGGCTCTACCCTTCATTCGATTCCTGCGAAACCCTAGATATCAGCAGGATAATGCACGACCGCATGTTGCAGGTCCTGTATGGGCCTTTCTGGATACAGAAAATGTTCGACTGCTGCCCTGGCCAGCACGTTCTCCAGATCTCTCACCAATTGAAAACGTCTGGTCAATGGTGGCCGAAAAATTGGCTCGTCACAATACGCCAGTCACTACTCTTGATGAACTGTGGTATCGTGTTGAAACTGCATGGGCAGCTGTACCTGTACACACCATCCAAGCTCTATTTGACTCAATGCCCGGGCGTATCAAGGCCGTTATTACGGCCAGAGGTGGTAGTTCCGGGTACTGATTTCTCAGGATCTATGCACCCAAATTGCGTGAAAATGTAATCACATGTCAGTTCTAGTATAATATATTTGTCCAATGAATACCCGTTTATCTACATTTCTTCTTGGTGTAGCAATTTTAATGGTCAGTAGTGTAATTTATTAAAAAAGTTGTAGCAGGCAGCTGACTGTTTCTACATGCCAATAAGAAAGTTCATATTTCAAGAGCCATTAACACTGAGGCACTGGGTTTTATTTGCGACAACGCAAGAACAAAAATACAGCAGTCATGTTCTAACCAGTAGAATTGTAGTCAACAAAAAAACCTTTCTCATATCTTCTGAATTTTTTTACGAGAGAATACCTAAACTAAACTAAACAAAAGACTCTTTCAGTATTGACTTTTGTCTGTTACACAACTCTGTTCTTAGGGAGAGATGCTGCAAAGTTTACTGTAGAGCTCTCTGTGCTGTTAAAGAAGAAATGACTTCTCCTAACATTTTCTGGACACAAGTTGTTTGATCTGTTCACTTCCCAACATTTTTGACTATTTTTGAATCCCTAATTATCTCCCTGTATTACAAAGCTGTTTTACTGACACTAACAAAAGATTACGTGCACTATGATTACCACACAAACTGTTCATCAACTAAACGGAGGAGGCCTCGAGGTATGGCACTTGGGATTCCAGAGGTAACCAAGTCCATCCGCCATCAGCTAGTAATTAATGTCTGAAACATTTTCTCCACAATTTGGCACTTGGAACAATTCTAGCGAAGTGCAACAGAGTACCGAGAACACACTATCACTGAAAACCCTTTTTGTGGAAGAAAATGGCACTTAAAACGGCTGATATTCCCACTCTTCATTTAGTGCAGAGTCCGCTAGTAGTACAGTCCGCGACCTACCATTCTCAGAAGGTCGTGTGGTTCGCGGGTTGCACGTGTGGTGTACGACACACAGCCATCACAAGCAAGCGCTTCCATCAAGGAAACTACCCCAGCCACTTTCACGGGGTCGTCAAGCACTCCGCGAGTTGCTCGTCGGATTCAGCATCAGAACGGGATTTAAATCACATATTCTTTTCGTGAGATCATGACTGAGACCGACATGTATTTTTGCGCAAAAGACTAGAAAAAACAGAAACACCGAAATCCCTCTCACGTTATCGGTATCCTCGTACAAGAAAAAGAAGCAATTTGCTAAAACATCATGGAAGTTTTAATAGATTGTAATCTACATATATAACTGTGTGTTTTTTTTTGCACATTACTACTGAGCTGTAGGTTATTTCCGGTGTTTTCAATCCGTACATTGAGCAGGCAGTAAAAAAATCCAAGGAGAAGAATGCTGAAGTTTCGATGCGTATATCAGATTACTCACGAGGAGGTGTGGCTCGAATTGGGGAGAAAAGGAATTTACGGCACGACAAGGCAAAAGATGGAATCAGTTAGTAGGACACACCTCGAGGTATGACTGAATAGTTAATTTGGTACTGAAGGAGGTGTTTAAAGGGGGTGGGGGGTTAAAATTGTAGCGTGAAACCAAGTCTTGGTTACAGTAAACAAGTTCGGGTAGATGTAGACTGCAATAGTTATCAGAGATGAAGAGTCTTGCACAGAATGGACTAGTGTGGAGAAATTGATCAAACTATCATTCGGACAGAAGACCACAGCAGCTTTTCCCACGAAAAGATTTGGGCCACACCATGGACTGTCCATCAAGTGATAGTGCCAAACTTTGACGATTATTAATATTTACCTTACCGAATCTGTTGTACAATCTGGAGATGTAATAATGTTACGTCAGAACAAATTGCGGTATCTACACTGTGCTTTCACAATAACATAAAATAATTCTTCACCAGATTCCCTCATATTTTATAATGACCTGTCATCAGCTATCATTTGTGCTAATCACCAGCCGTACGACTTATTTGATAATTTGCTGGCTGTTTGCAATGTACATCAAATAAAAAATAATAAAAATAAATTTAACTTATTTTTACTCTTAGTAATCGAGTTATTTCAATAGTTCACTAGGAGTGTACACAGCTAACGTGGTTTACTTCTACGTACGGGAGGGAAACGGAAGAATCCGATTCACAGATTCTGTTTTCAAGGGGGAATTGCGATTCGCACAGGAGCAGGAATTTCAGGCCTTTGAGGTAGTGAATTTCGACCGCTCAGGGAATTAAAGTCACCGGCTCCTTAGCATTTTTTGTACAAAAGTCATAAAATGTTGCCTTCTTCATTTGCTAAAAAGATTGGTTCTAATTTCGAAATAATTAATGTCCTCTATGGGTGAATTTTCTGACGGAATCAATACACAGGAAAGATACAAAATGTACTTCGGTTTTACTTTGTACTTCTTTTAATTTTTCAATATAGTCACTTTATGTAATGAGAAAGTAAGCTTTTCCTTTCTTTTGAATGAGCACTTTTGCTGACAGGCGGTGTATGTTTTCAGGGGTTATGTGTTACTTAAAAATATTCGTAAATACCAAAGGAACAATTTATAAAATTGGTGTAAGACCGGCGTTATTGTATTGCAGTGAAGTCTTAGGCATCAAAAAAGACTCACGAACAGAAGCTCCATACAACAGAAATGCGCATGTTACGATGGACAGGAGGAATAACACTGAAGGGCAAAGAGCGGTTTGAATTCGTAAGGGGTTGTTTTAAGGTCGTCCCCACAAACGAAAAACTCTCACAACCCACGCTGAGGTGGTACGGTTATGTGACACGAACAGTTGACGACCACGCCATGAAAAAGTGCCTTACTACGTATAGAGTGAGGAGAGGGAGAGGAAGAACTGAACCAGATGGTTGATGGACATCCAAAGTCATACGAAGGAGCTGAGCAACGAGAAGATACAAAGAAAGATGTACTTTTGTGGACATGCTGATATGAAGAGAACCAATGATCACCAAAACTCTTCTGGGTTTTTTTAGCTTAAAGGGCGTGGAAGATCAACGGCACTTAATGGTAATGGCAGCGAGAAATGGTAGATGAATCCTTTAAGAGAAAACGAACGAGGAACTATTATGCATACGATCACTAGCTGAGGAGATGGATCGAGCTATATCGCTGTGAGATTAAATGATTTGTATTACCTGTAGCCAGTGCTGCAAAGCTTCAATGTACTCAAAGAAAAACATCAGAAACCACCAAAAGCTGTTGTAATGAATTTTTATTTACAGATTACTAGTTTGGCTAGCAATCTTCTTTAATTCACGAATTAACATCAGATCAGAAATAAAGAAGGTTTCTTGGCGTATATATGACTGATGCTGTAACTAAAAAAATTATGTATTTAATGCCTATGAATCTTCCCGAAACTTGATGTAGTGTTAATAGATTAGTTGAAGGTTTAACCGAAAATGCCTGTCTAAAAATTGATATTCATTACCTACAGCTACTTTTGATGGTTCTACGATTTCGTGTTATGGATTTCTATTATGTATGAGCATGGCGATAGGGTTTATAACCTTCCAGATTGACATAATTTTGTCAAAGGGAGCTGTAACTTGGCGTTAAAAGGGACGGGATTTAATGTCTTAAGAGAAGCTGTCTTGGGACATTAATGCTTCATATTCGATTCACGGGAACAAAGACTGTAGATTCTTCAAAGACAGCGTGGTTGATATTGTGTCTTCTGCGAAGCATCTCATTCAGATAGGTCCTAACTTTTGGCTCGTTGTACTCAACATTCTCTCCTTAGTCCTCCAGGAAAGTCTCCCTAAACTGCTTGAAGAAGTGAGTCGGGTTTGATAGAGTCCAGTAACAGCAGTTTTTATGGTGAAAAAGTTCGAACGGAATGTAATTTTTTATTTGACTCTAACGTACTTCCCATTTCTGGAAACAACTTCGCACCGATCGCTACTGTGGTTTAACGACGAAAATGGTACACAAGATAGCCGGTCCGTCAAAGAAGCTGCTATACAAATATTTTCCCTGTTGTACAATCTCTGGTGCGGAAAGCGTTAGTCTGATGGAGCCCACATTTCTGCCAACTCCTCGCTCTCGCAAAACGAATGTTCATCTCAAACAACCGCTGATGAAATCTCTAAACAGACTACACTGCAGGCGGTAAACTTAAAGAGCGAGACGTCATCTTACGGCTTTATGTGCTCCTCAGATGACCTACATTCGCGCCCAGTGATGTAGCGCGGTTAGCATTATAACTTGATTACAACACAAGTCGTCCAAGGAAATTGCTGCTGCCTGATTACAGAGAAAGTCTAACTGGGAGAGTGGCCAACGAACTTTGCAGTGGATTCTGTATTATCATCGCGTTTCAGCTGTTCGTTGCTTACAAGATACTGTTTCGTTTTCTTCATTTACAAATGCATATGTGTTCCGCAAGCCACTTCGCACGACGTATACAATGGAGGCAACAGATTTGTTTTGCAGTCTATTTGAAGTACACAACAATCTTTTTACAGTGTAAATGAGTAACAAATGATTTATCCTTCTACAATGAGGGCCCAGAGTCACACAGCTAGCCAAAAATAACAGCTCTATTTTTAATATATTTTTATTAAAAGCTGGATTGGTTTTACTTGTTTGTTATTGGTCGTACAGATTGTAGCTAAGGTAGTGCCCTTAGAATCTTTTTGATAGCCTCCTTTGGAGAGAAGTTAATACTTATATCACTTTATCATAATCAAAACGTCAAGTGTTAAGTTGTTCTTCTAATTAAAATAATTATCAGAACTCGAGCTGCTGTTTTTGTCATTGTATTAGCAAATTCCTCTTGTACTCCATTCTGGAGAGGAAGACGGAGAAATGATTGACTACATGAGTTAGCTTCTATTTTAAAAAAACCTAATTTCATTCACACAATATGTACAAAAGCAGTATGTGTGGAGCTGCTGGATATGCCTGATACTTACTGGTAATTGAAGTTCTGAGTAGTCGCGAGCTGACAAGTATCTTCCTCCTTGTATCTCCGACCGTATTTCGGTTAATATTTTTCAATCACGGACCACTCTTTCTCTCCTTCTCTGTATGCAGTTCGTAATATTACATCGCGACTGGTGCCACGAGTGTCTGTTTAGTAGTCCATATCGAAATCAATGATTCTAGCATCTTATTAATAACTTGATGATACCTATATACAAGTATTTTACTCATTAATGCGTTAAGAAGCCAACTGTACTCAATATGACTAAACATTGTCACTCACTGCCGTCTGACAATATTTAATATTACTTTCAAAATCTTCTTAAAAGTTGAACCAAGAGGCAAAAGACTCCCCGTTACACACTGAGGACAATACTGCAGCTAAGCCATTTGTTTGACCAAATTGGAAGTGCACTAAAAATCGAAAATCAATTAATGAACAGGAAATCTGACGACAGCCGTTTTTACTTTTGTTTTTGTTTTGAGGCACACATAGTACCGACGTGATTTAATGATGGAGGTCTAAACACAAAGGGTCTCTTAGTAGCCAGTCTTGTCAGACCATTTGTACAGCGAACTGAGTAGAACTTACAAAAATTATCTTTATAAAAAGCGTTCTTTTGCTAGAGGACAATTTACCGTTTCGACGATAAAAAGTGCACAAGTTGCGCTTGAAAATAATTCGTCACACATCCGATTTCTCATGTTTGGCCCCAAAAATTGCCTTGGACAGAATGAAGTTTTGTCGAATGAAACGTTTATATGTGCTGTAAACGAGTATTATCCTGAGTTTGAAAGATATTTCCCTGCCAAGAGAGTAAAAAAGGCTGGATTAAGTGCACTGAGATAACTGCGATATGCTGAGGCAAAGAGTTGTGTTTCTGAAAAAATATATTGTTTACTATATTTCTTTATCAAGCTTATCACGCCTTCTACACAGATGGTATACAGTACTCCCTACAACTTATATTAGGACGTTAAAGTCAGTAAAGGAATAATGAATGAAAACAAAAAATTATTACAATCACCTTTATCTTTAAATGAGGATAAACAGTACTCTCTGTGAACCCATATTAGCAGTTCTAAGCGAGTAAGGAAGTAATGAATCAAAACAAAAAGTTTGTTACAATCGTCTTTACTTATAGCTAAGGATAATCAGGATGGAAAATGTTGCAGTATGTATCGATTCCACGCCCCAGGCGTCCTTACGTTGGTAACGGAAATGCAAGTCTCTGTTCGACGGCGATAGTGGTCGCTCGGGATCAGGCGGACCTTACGATGCACGCCCACTAAGCCACACCTCCAGCTCCATACCAGCAGCGCCCGGCGCTGTTGTTATATAGGATGGCCAGTGGCATCCGCTAAGCTCACCTGCACTTGCAGCCGCTACGCTATGATACATCGCTGTTCATATCGAGATAGCTGGACTCTGTTTCTTGCTGCATTATTTGTATTGAGCCTTCGTACACTTGGAGAATACAAGTTAAATAATTCTTCTGGTTGCTGTGTTAACTTGATCACTAATCGTTTCTGCTCCTGTCCAGCTTTCCCAACGACAGTTGCCGCATCACTCTGTAGCCCACCTCTCCTTACCATTGTGTACGAATCTGTATACTACAGAAAGAAACTACAGGGAAAAGGAAACTTCTGGAGGCCCCTCCTGAAGGGAAAAGAAAAAGAATTGGCGTTATACACTACTGGCCATTAAAATTGCTACACCACGAAGATGACGTGCTACAGATGCGAAATTTAACCGACAGGAAGAAGATGCTGTGATACGTAAATGATTAGCTTTTCAGAGCATTCATACAAGGTTGGCGCCGGTGGCGACACCGACAACGTGCTGACATGAGGAAAGTTTCCAACCGATTTCTCATACACAAACAGCAGTTGATCGGCGTTGCCTGGTGAAACGTTGTGATGCATCGTGTAAGGAGGAGAAATGCGTACCATCACGTTTCCGACTTTGATAAAAGTCGGATTGTAGCCTATCGGGATTGCCTTTTATTGTATCGCGACATTGCTGCTCGCGTTGGTCGAGATCCAATGACTGTTAGCAGAATGTGGAATCGGTGGGTTCAGGAGGGTAATAGGGAACGCCGTGCTGGATCCCGGCGGCCTCGTATCACTAGCAGTCGAAATGACAGGCATCTTATCCGCATGGCTGTAAAGGATCGTGCAGCCACGTCTCGATCCCTGAGTCAACAGATGGGGACGTTGGCAAGACAACACCCATCTGCACAAACAGGTCGGCGACATTTGCAGCAGCATGGACTATCAGCTCGGAGACCATGGTTGCGGTTACGCCTGACGCTGCATCACAGACAGGGGCGCCTGCGATGGTGTACTCAATGACGAACTTGGGTGCACGAATGGCAAAACGTCATTTTTTCGGATGAATCCAGGTTCTGTTTACAACATCATGATGGTCGCATCCGTGTTTGGCGACATCACGGTGAACGCACATTGGAAGCGTGTATTCGTCATCGCCATACTGGCGTATCACCCGGCGTGATGGTATGGGGTGCCATTGGTTACACGTCTCGGTCACTTCTTGTTCGCATTGACAGCATTTTTAACAGTGGACGTTACATTTCATATGTGTTACGACCCGTGGCTCTACCTTTCATTCGATCCCTGCGAAACCCTACATTTCAGCAGGATAATGCACGACCGCATGTTGCAGGTCCTGCACGGGCCTTTCTGGATACAGAAAATGTTCGACTACTGTCCTGGGCAGCACATTCTCCAGATCTCTCACCAACAGAAAACGTCTGGTCAATGGAGGCCGAGCAACTGGCTCGTCACAATATGCCAGTCACTACTCTTGATGAACTTTGGTATCGTGTTTAAGCTGCATGGGCAGCTGTACCTGTACATGCCATCCAAGCTCTGTTTGATTTAATGCCCAGGCGTATCAAGGCCGTTATTACGGCCAGAGGTGGTAGTTCTGGGTACTGATTTCTCAGGGTCTATGCATCCAAATTGTGATGCTGCTGACATGGTTGCTAAGAATTTCAAACCTCTTGAAGAATGGAAAGGTCGGTGGGAAGCAGTGACAGATGTGCACCCGCATAACATCTTCTCAGGTGCTAAATTTCCAAGTGGATTCGACTTACCACGCAAGACGTGGTCTACTCTCAACAGAATCCGTACCAGCCATGGGCGATGCAGGGATGCTCTCTTTAAGTGGAAGAAGCTGCCTGATCCAGCTTGTGACTGCGGGGCTCCATACCAGACTGTTCACCACATTGTCAGTGAATGCAGGATTCGAGCCTATCACGGCGCCAAAGAGGACTTCCTGCTAGCAACTCCAGATGCAGTGCGCTGGATTGAAGGACTGGATATCCAGTTGTAAAGACAAACTTAAGTTTCTTGTGTGTCAATATGTACATATGTATATGTAATTTCATGATATGTCTGTATTAGCCATACGCTAAATAAATAAAATGCGTGAAAATGTAATCACATGTCAGTTCTAGTATAATATATTTGTCCAATGAATACCCGTTTATCATCTGCATTTCTTCTTGGCGTAGCAATTTCAATGGCCAGTAGTGTACATTTTCCAAAATAGCTGCCAGTAAGATTATTCCGTAAGTACAACGGTTTTTGCAACATATCAAGTTTTTAGTGAACGTAGTCAGTAGTCCGTCACTAAAACAAGTCAAGTTGGTATTGACATATGCCCACGAGAATGGAATTAGTGAGAAGCCACACGAATTTGTTCTCACAGATTGTACCACCCGCATCACAAGACTTTTGCAGTTATTTTTGGCCGTTTGTGATTTAAAGTGTGTCATTGGTGTTGGGACAGGTATTGTGAATGATGCATGATAAAGTGTCAACTCAGTTCCATATTGCCCTTACCCAGTTTCTCAACAACATCCTCCACCGGTGGTTGACAGGTGAGCAGGTACTGGTGCGTGACACGGCCGACAACAGATCTTACATGCTTTTGGATTTCATTTGCAACGGCACCTGCGTATGTGTAGATGCATTCACTGTATTGCATGTTGTACAGTTTGTTGCATTGCTACTGTGGTGTCTGCTTCTGTGGCTGAGCATCTGGCGTATCTGACAGCGTGCGGCGGATATGGCTTCAATTCAGGCTGTCGTCAGGAATTTTTCCTTAGTGAGGAGACTGGAACGGGGTTCACTCAACCTCACCTGGCTAACTGAGGAGCTGTTTGAGTGAATAGGATCGGTTTCATGCATTGGGAAGCAGACAGTGGGTGGGAGACCTGTGTGTTGACTGCAGGCTGCCACAAACTGTACCCCAAATGATGCCACAAGGCAGAGGATGACAAGGTGTTCGGTTTGCGCTTCGAGTTTCTTTGGACCTGATTGCGGAGCTACTTTTTAAGGTTCCGTACCGCAATCGGTAAAAACGGAAACTTTTTGTATCATTTTGTTGTCAGTCAGTCAGTCCGTCCGTCTGTCTGACTCTTAAAACGCCCTTTTCTCAGGAATGGGTAGCTGTATCACATTGAAATTTATACCACGTGATAAGTCTACGGTGACTTGGCGGCGTAAAGAAATAAGTTTCTAAGTCAAGGCATTCAAAAGATTTATGTCACATATTTTGATACTCGCAAACTCAAAGCCTTTATGATACTTCCCGTTGAGCTAGAATCATGATATTCGGCAGGAAGCAAGGTGTAACGGCACAAGTACAGGACTTTCAACGTCCTACTTTATAATAAGATGCATACTTTTCTGATTACACGTTGAAATAGCCTCCTCCTCCCCTGCCCCCAACATCTCTCTCTCTCTCTCTCTCTCTCTCTCTCTCTCTCACACACACACACACACACACACACACACACATACACACATGCACACGCAAGCATACATACACACTCGGAGTAAAGCTTATAACAATCCGTCAGCATCAAGTTCGGGGTGTAAGTATGGGTCGACATTTACTCGACAGTTGGTACAGAATGAATAAAAGTAGTACCCATATTTTCTAGGCAATTTCATTCATTTTTAGGGTGACATACCTCCATCGGTAGAAATGGTACCGTTATACACTGAAGAGCGAAATAAACTTGTCCACGTGGCTAATATCGTGTAGGTCCCCGCGAACACGCCACAACACGGCGTGACATGGACTTGACTTATATCTGAAGTAGTGCTGGAGGGAACTGACACCATGAATCCTGCAGGCCTGTCCATAAATCGGTGAGGGTACAACAGGTTGGAAATCTCGTCTGAACAGAATATTGCAAGGCATCCCAGGTATGCTCAATAATGTTCATGTCTGGGGAGTTGGTGGCCAGCGGAAGTGTTTAAACTCAGAAGAGTTTTTATGGAGCCACTCTGTAGCCAGGACTTTTGGGGTGTCGCATTGTGCTGCTAGATTTTTCCAAGTCCGTCGGAATGCACAATGGACATGAATGGATGCAAATGATCAGACAGGATGCTTAAGTACGTGTCACCTGTCAGAGTCGTACCTAGTCATATCAGGGGACCCAGACCACTCCAAATGCACATGCCCAACACCATTACAGAGCCTCCATCAGCTTGGGCAGTCCTCTGATGACATGCAGCGTCCATGGATTCGTGAGATTGTCTCCTTCCCCGTACACGTCCATCCGCTCGATACAATTTGAAACGAGGCTCTTTCCAGTCATCAACAGTCCAATTTCGGTGTTGACGGCCCCAGGCGAGGGTTCACGAGTGGGCCTCCGGCTCCGAAAGCCCATATCGATGATGTTTCGTTGAGTGGTTCGCACGCGGACACTTGTTGATGGCCCAGCATTGAAATCTGCAGTAATTTGCGGAAGGGTTGTACTTCTGTCACGTTGAACGCTTCTCTTCAGTCGTCTTTGCTCACGTTCTTGCAGGATCTTTCTCCGGCCGCAGCGATGTAGGAGATTTGCTGTTTTACCGGATTCCCGATATTCACGGCACACTCGTGGAATGGTCGTGCGGGAAAATCCCGACTTGATCGCTACCTCGGAGATGCTGTGTCCCATCGCTCGTGCGCCGACTATAGCACCACGTTCAAACTCACTTACATCTTGATAACCTGCCGTTGTAGCAGCAGTATTCGTTCTAACAACTGCGCCAGAAACTTGTTGTCTTAAATGGGAGTTGCCGACCGCAGCGCCGTATTCTGCCTGCTTATATGCTCTGTTTTTGAATACGCATGCCTATTCCAGTTTCTTTGGCGCTTCATTGTAGAATCACTACGTTGTCCGTCTGACTGTCCGACCGTTAAGACCCCTTTATTCTGAGGAATCGGTAGACGTATCAAGTTGAAATTTATGTCACATACTCTCTACTAAAGAAAAAATTAGTTTCGCCGTCAATGCAATCAAAAGATACGGCCATTTATGTCAGACTCACTCATCAAAACCTGTATAATACTTCCCGTCGACACAGAATCATGAATTTTGGCAAGAAGCAAGGAATCACAGTACAAGTAAGGGAAAAAATCCGAAAATTGTTAATTCGTAATTATATCATAGAAGAATTATTTCTTTTGTCGTTCGGACTCAAACGTAAAATTAAAAAAATCTCGAAAGTTTTGGAGTACCCGGGACCGATATCTTCATAGTATCAATTTCAGAACAGGCAAAACTCATTGGGATTCTTAAGACTTGACTCTCGGGATGGGTGAACTGTCTGCATACATAACGAATTTTGTACGGAGCGCTAGTCCTCGCACTTGGCAAGGTTTGTTTTCCACTGCTAGTCGCAATTCAGTGCTCTGTTATAGATGCTCAGTTGCAGATTCGACGCATGTTTCAGTAATACGTTAGTATGCACTTTTTTGTTCTTTCTGAATTTTGTCCATATAGTTCCTGTACCCCCAGCTCGAATTCAACTTCCTGCTTTAGCATAAGGCCCACACTTTTCTGGTTACACGTTAAAATAGCCTCCTCCCCACACCACCCCACGCCTCTCCCTCCCACCCCCCCTCTCTCTGTCTCTCTCTCTCTCTCTCACACACACACACACACACTCACACACACAAATACAAAATGGTTCAAATGGCTCTGAGCACTATGGGACTTAACTTCTGAGGTCATCAGTCCCCTAGAACTTAGAACTAGTTAAACCTAACCAACCTAAGGACATCACGCTCATCCATGCCCGAGGCAGGATTCGAACCTGCGACCGTAGCGGTCGCTCGGTTCCAGACTGTAGCGCCTAGCCGCTCGGCCTCCCCGGCCGGCACACAAATACACGAACACACTCGGAGTAAAGCTTTAAACGATCTATTAGCTTTGAGTTCGGGGTGTTAAGTATCGATCGACATTTCCTCAACAGTTGATATAGAATGAATAAAAGTGGTAGCCATCTTTTCACACAAAAATTGTTTCATTTTACGGTTTTGTACATCAACTGGTAAAAATGGAAGCTTGATAGTGAAACTTCCCCTTCGAAAAATTAAGAATGACTGTACTGGTAAACTTCTACGTTATTTGATTTTCAAACAGCTGAGCAAAACTCACCGTACTCAAACAGTTTTCTCTTTACTTATTCTGATCATCACTAAACTGTCACACAATATTTTTAGCGCAACGCAATCTGACTTTCAATAACCCCTACAAAAGAATGGCCCTGTCTAACAATAACCTATAGCTTTCATGAATCACTTATCTCAAAAAATCTTCGTTACTCGAAATACTGCAATACAGCGAGCACCAATACTCCCAGCAAAATAAAGATTGTAACTACTGAAGGCACTAACTACTGATAGCCATAGTTAGCAAATGAAAGATTTTGATAGAGAAAAAACAATGTATTTACCTTAATAGTATTCAAAAGTTATAATATATATATATATATATATATATATATATATATATATATATATCAATTCATGACATCCATCTTTACAAATTTCCTTTTTCTGGCGGACACACGTCCAGATCGTCCGCTTATAGTAAACTCTGGCATCTCTCTCTCCACATCCACCACTGCTGGCGGCTCACCTCCAACTGCCCAACGCGTAACTGCCCAACACTACACAAGCGAATATCCCAACAGTGAGTCCAACCAGCCATAGACTGCACACAGCGCAGTCAGTGATTTTGTTAGAGAGCACTTCGTGGCGTTACCAACATAAAAACCTAAACAGCCTACTCACAATAGTATCACTTTGCTGTACGTCTGTCTGTCTGTCCAACCGTTAAAACCCGTTTTTCTCTGCAACCGGCAGATATAAGTAGTTGAAAGTTATGCCTCATACTAAAGTCTGCGGCTCATTCGCGGAGTAAAAAAGTTTAACTTCTACGTCAATGTAATGAAAAGATACGGCCATTTATGTCGAGCACTTTGATATTCCCCATCTCGCTCATCAAAACCTATAGGGTACTTCCCGTTGACTTAGAGTAATGAAATTTGTCAAGAAGCAAGGTTTCACAGTACAAGTAAAGGAAAAAATCTGAAAATTATTAAATTGTAATCATATCACATAAAAAATATGCCATTTCCCGTTAGAACGTACATTCACCATTAGTCAAAAGCGTATAGGAAAATATTACTGCACGCAAACATAAAATCTAAGTTGTAGTCATGTTTCTGCAAGTAAATAAAAAAATATTTTGTTAAATCTTCTCTCTCTGCATATATTAACTGAAGACGGCTACTCGTTCGTTTTGTATGTCAGGGCTATTCTCAGATTGTATATACAAAATTATAAGATATACTTAATTATATACATAATTATAAGATTGTATTTACATCATTTTCTACAGAATCCTCAGAGCACAAGTTCTACTGGCACATGACCAATTCATATTTAAAAACAATAGGCTGAGGAAGATACCGATTATTACATATCCATAGCATAACATAATACAAAAGGAAGCTGAGACCTCCAGTTACAAAAATGGTTCAAATGGCTCTATGGGACTTCACATCTGCGGTCATCAGTCCCCTAAGACTTCCAACTACTTAAACATAACTAACCTAAGGACATCACACACATCCATGCCCGAGGCTGGATTCGAACCTGCGACCGTAGCAGCAGCGCGGTTCCGGACTGAAACGCCTAGAACTGCTCGGCCACAGCGGCCAGACATTCAGTTTCACCAGCCTGGATTGAGAGTCTGTAATTTTTTTCCCCCTACGTATGTTACAGCTTACCACTCGCATTACTTAATTTTCAAAGTACTTTTATATGGAAAGTCTTTGATAGTTTCGTTGGCAGTATCAGATGCTGTTGGTCTTCTTCAGCATATGTTTCCGATGCCTCCACAACCGTAGGAGAGTTTATTCGTAAAAGTACGGGCGCCTGAACATCAGTTCGCTCAACGGCGCGGCAACAAACCCAGCAAATCGGCCACCAAACCGACGGTGCGCCGTTTCGGTAGCGGCCTATCAGCCTCCACGGGAAGTACTTGTGGTCTACATTTTAGCGCCCGGCGTATCTAATCGCGGCGTGCATACCGCGAGCTTTTATGCGTGTTCGTCCTCAACACTTGTGCCGGGTCGTACAGTAATGCTGGAACATTAACGATGTAGCTGCGTATTATATAATTAATGCAGTGTGTACTTCATTGAAACATATTTTATTTCTTCAAAGATAGGAAATAAACCTTAATGTTTCATTTACGTTTCTGATAAAGCTACAGAACTATGATTAACAGAGCACTCTGTGGCAGTGGTTACTGTTGTTTGTCGAAAGATGGTGTTGGCCGTGCGGCCAAAATGATCCTCTGTTCGGGCACTATTGACAAATAACAGAAAGCAGCACGAATATGTAATTATTTTGTTGTAACTTATTAAAAATTTGAGTCCAGAAATAGAAATAATAAAAGTAGTGAAAACTCTATCCTTCATCTGCATATCGGTCTGTGTACGGCAGTTCTATTCATCACAGAGATGAAGGGGGAAATGATTTAGTTAACCGTTGACCTAGCGTACATTTGTATACCTGTAGGAAGACTGGGCTTACTGAAGCTAGCCTACAGTACAAGGTCCGAATTTTAACATTACACACTTCTTCCAGTTCAGGCAAATTGAGCAAATCGCATGGTTCTTTTGCATTAGGTGTGATCTACGGTAGGTCATCACTATTTGTTATTCGCGGTTCCTGAGAAAATCCCTAGAAACCAAAATTTTTGGATATGGAAAGTACCAGTTGTAGGGATGGCTACTTTTATAATTTCTGTTCATGGCAAAGAGTCGAAATTTTTACCGTTTGTTCTTAAGATGATGTTATCGGTGAAGCTTGAAACAATTTTCGATGATTATCCGTTAGTCAGGTACAGAGGTTCAAAGTTACAGTACTTATGCACCTAAAATGCGCACGTTAACGTCCGGTCAGAGGCGTAAATGTAGTTTTAACTGATGTAGTGAACACATGGCAAGGGTTCTGGGGTCATGTCAAGAGTTCTGACCTAGTTTTACGCCTACTATTGTTTATATGTGGAAAAGTATGTACATGTGTCGAAGTATATAAATAAGTCGTCAAAACTTTACTGAGCTATAGAATTCGGTTTATATAGGCAATACACGCTGTTGTAACACTGAAAAGAAGGGACCCGCTACATCAATCCTCATTCCACCTTTCTCATCAAAAATTGTGTGTTGAGCGCCCATAAACCCCCCACCCCCCCAAAAAAAATTGTGGCATACGAACATAATTGCAATTTTTTGTACTGAAAAAAAGTAGCGGAGAGACAGTGGTGGTGAAAGAGAGAGGAGAATTTGCCAGTGGGAGAGAAAGAGAGAGGAGACATTGATGCAGGAGAGAGAATGTGGCAGTGAAAAGAGAAAGAGAGATGGATGAAGACAACAGCAGTGGGAACCAAAGAGAGAGGAGACAGTGATGGTCAGTGAGAGACAGTGGCAGTAAAAGTGAGAGAGAGATGGATGGCGATAGTAGCAGTGGGAGAAAAAGAGAGAGAAGACAGTGGAAATGAAAAAGAGGGTCTGGTGTTAGTTTCCTGGTCGAGGAATCAAAACACTGAACAAACTGTTCCCAAGGACTTGTATGAAGAGGAGATGATGGTGGTTGAAGAGAAAGACAGCAGACTGTAAATGAGAAACAAAGAGACAGTGGCAATGGAAGAGAAAAAGAATGAGACAAAGATAGTGGCAGTGGGATAGTGAGACAATGAAACTGGCAGAGAAGGAGACACTGGTAAGGAAGATCGAGAGGAGGATGTGAAGACAGTAGGCAGTACAATGGGAGAGACAGACAGGAGAAATTACCAATCGTAGAAATAGGAGACAGGGACAGGGTGATTATAATTCAAGTTAAACTATCAAACCGCTGTAGAAATAACACCACTGGCCAGAATGACGTCAAATATCGACGGAATATTATCGGAAAAGGGGGAAAACGTATAGCGGAAGAAAAATAAGTAGTTACAAAATGTCGCAGTAGATGACGCTGTAAGTATCATAATTTAACATTGGTCGACTACAAATGACAAATGAATCATGCAAAAATGCCGAAGGTGTTTGTTTGACGTTGAACAAACTGTACTAAAGAGCGTGCATGGGTGTACAGGTGCGAACTGTTAGTTACATATGCCCATTGAGGCGTAGCGCCATATACCGATCCTGCCTTGGAGGCAGTTAAGTGGCAGATGTGTCTCAGAGCTGGTTAGTGAAAGATGGTGACGCGAGACTGGTTGCGCACGTAGTTTATGTATCAGCCGATAGAGGAAAATATAGGATAGTGGATTGATTTAGTTTCGATTGTGACCACTAGAGTGCACTAAAGTAAAAGATTGTTTTTCATAAACTGTTCTAGTATTTTCATAAAGTGTTATTATGTCTTTTTGTGTAGATAAAATGTTATAAATGTGTTTTAGCAGTATGAATGATGCGTGTGTGTGGTTTAAGCTTAATAAGAAGATAATTGTTTAACGAGTTATGTAGTGGGATTTAGTGTGGGAACATTTCGAAGAAGTATGGATGTGGACAAAGGGGATTGTAGGATAGATTTGTAAAGTAAGTTTTTGGTAAAGGGAAGGTTAATTCAGGTATAAATAACAATAGCAAATAACTTAATGCATAAACAAAACTTCAGCATGTTAGATAATTACGTCTGTAAAAAGTGCAGTCGTTAGGTTTACTGTTTTGCAATTGGTTATTGATGAAAAGCGCGGACTGACGAAGGAGAATGTTGTTTCGCTATTGGCTGTTGAGTAAACTGACCAATGGTAAAGCAATATTCTTCGCGCGCCTTTCTCTGCTGGTAGAGAAGACTGAGTATTCTAGGGAAAGTCGGAGCCTAGCCATGAAACAGTTCGGACGCGTGAAGTAGTAGTTCCGATGTAAATGATAAGTTGCCGGATCTAGCAGTGTTTCATACATCAAAAGTGTTGTAAAGTGACGGCATAATTATTCCGATGGGTGTGCAGAAATTCTGGGATTTTTAAGTGAATTTTGTGACGAGAAAAGACATAAATTCCTCGTGGCGTATTGAGTAGGTCGGTGGCTAAAATCTGTGACTGCATTAGGTACCGACAGACTTAATATTTGGCGAGCATTCTCAACCATAATCAATACATGCTTTTGTAGCTATTACGTTTTCGGGAAATGCAGCACCATAAACTTGCTGACGGGAGTGAAAGGTATAGTGAGTGACTGCGTTAAGACTAGCACGGGCTTAGCAGTGATACCCGTTCACCTAAGTTTCAGAATATATTAATTAAGGACAAAATTTCCAACCTTTCATTTCGTGTGAAAATTTTCTCCAGAAACGTAGATTAGTGACTTTAATTGCAGCCTGGTTCACGTCGAAGTACAGTAGGTTTCACTCGGCTTTCCTACTGATGATCTGCTGAGACAATGTTTACAGATAGGTGCAGGTTCGTCGTCAAGGGACGGAAAGAACTGCTCCGCCGCACCATTCACCATGGCAAGGTCATATCACATCGAATGGGAAAAATCAATTTTTAAATGTCCTCAGGCCAAAATTCGCATAAAAAGCATCACTCACACCGGTTTTTAATCGTACTGAGGCCAAAGCCGCATAAAAAGCATCAATCAAAATCAAATCGGATTATTAATTTCCGTGTGACAGGGGCAAAACATGTTCAATATGCTGTCCACGTTTTCTGCAACCAGTTGAAATCGAGAAACAGCATGTTCCACAACTGATCGAAGTGTTTCTGGGGTCAAGCAACACATTGTGCAATGCATGCCTTCAATGCAGCTAAATTTGGAGTCGGGACTCTGAATGCAACATCTTTCAGATAGCCCCACAGCCAGAAGTCACATGGATTTAGATCAGATGATCAGGACAGCCGCCCATTCCACACAGTTACCTTTTCAGGGTGAAGTGGTACTGCTTGATTTGTGTGTGGGTATTCAGCTTCCCATATTCGACAATTCTGTGTATTGATATATCCTGTCAGATCGAAGTGGGCTTTGTCTGTCCACAAAATCTTCCAGGGCCAATCATTGTCCACTTCCACGTGAGCAAGAAATTCTAAAGTAAAGTCTCTCTTGCTGGCAGGTCAACAGGAAGCAGCTCATGCACATGGCTAATTTTGAATGGATACCAAAGAAGGGTGTTTCATAGGATTTTACGCACCATGCTCATGGGGATGTCCAATTTTTGGGCAATTGTCCATGCACTACACGTTTGCACACCACCACTCGTCTCCTCCTGCATTGGTGTGGCCTTTGCTGCCACTGACATCGAATCAATTCGTTTCCTCCCTCTAACAGGTTGCACATCAAAAGAATCCGTCTTTTCGAATTTCTGAATCATTTTCTCCAGACCCACGGCAGTCATCGGATCAACATCTTTTTTCAAACCCTTTTATGTCTGGAACTTCTGCAGAGCGACGTTTACATAGTCATCATTCTTGTAGGTTTACAAGCAGAGCGCGACCCAGTATTGAGACAGTCATGGCGAACGTCGCAGATGCGAAAGGAAGGAAAGCCTTTTTCTTTTCTTTTTTTTTTCTTTATTGGAATTTCATTACCCTGCCCCACACAGGCAGGGGGGGGGGGGGGCTGGCAGCGGCACAGTCCACTGCTCTTCAGCCAAATGGCTTTATAAAATACCTAAAAATGGGGATACAAAAGGGGGACATTAAAAACGCTGGAAATGGAGATGATGGGAGTTAAAATACACACTAATATGGGAACATGCACTGGGGGACAGTTAAAAGTCGACATAAAGTTAAAAGAACACAGCTGGCAATTTGAAGCTTACTTAAAAAAAGCACTTGAGGCAAAAACAACGTAAAAGCAGGCCACACTATAAAAAGCCATGTACCTGCCATGTTTATACCAACTTCAAAAGGGGTGTGCGCATGACAGGAGTTTTCATTTATGTGTTCTGACACATACAGCGCCATCTATTGATCAATTTTTGCACTGTTTTTTTCCTTCTGCCATACATTTTACTCCTTCTCCGAAAATATTCCGTTGCAATTTGACATCATTCTGACCAGTGCTGTTATATCTACAGCATCTCGAAAGTTTAACTTTAATTATAATCACTCTGTATATAGACAGTGCATTGCATGTCCCACCTGCATAAATATATTAAAAATAACCTTTCATGATACTGACAAATAATCTAAATCCCACTAATAAGAAAGAGTAAGAATAAATCAAACAATAGTACTCGTCTCTGATGGCAATAGCTATTAAGTTTTCAATAATAAGCAACCAACAACAAGTGTAATACAGCTGGTTTCTAACAACCAAGAAACAATGTTCATCACAGAGGTCTAATCAGATAGAATTAAGCAAAGGACGAGCATCAACTGAGAGATGATACAAAAAATTCCTTCGTGATCGCCAAATCGAGCCTCTACCACTCAAGCAAAATACGCCAGTAAAAGGTTTGGAACTAAGTGCACACGCTCTCTATGGCACCACACATGAAGCCATTGCTTGGTAACTGACAAACAGCATAACCATGTGCAGTATGGACAGGAGCCAACACTGCTCAGTTTTTACGACTCTTCGGGAGCTGGCTAATCTTTCCTATTAATGAACCACTGAACAGTAAAAACGAAAGCTCCTTCATTTACTCCTCGGAAGCTTCCTGCTTATGAATCTTTGATGAAATGGCTTGCGAATTGGTTGATTGTTGTAGGTGGTTTCTTTGAGAACTTTCTCTAAGTAGCTCAGTTTTTCGATGTTTTTTCTCCACTCAACCCACCCCCCCCCCCCTCCGCCTCCTCCCTCTAGCTCTTGGGGAAAGGAAAAAAATATAACGTGTTCAGGTGTTTTTCTTTCAAGAAAACAATTTAGAAGTCAGTATTACACAGGTTTTTAACATTGTAGGATCTGAAAATTTTTATAGTTATTTACAAGTTACCATTCATCTTCCAAAATATTAAAAACTAGTGAATCTGGCAATGCTTCACAATTGCTAAATATGTGTAGGAATTGCATATACATTTAAAATTCCTTGCCATCCATCTCTCTATCCATCTTCTTATCCCTTCCTTCTCTCCGTACAGCTCCTCCTCCCCTAATCTCTATGTGCATAACCTTAATCCCAATCTCTGTGTCCATTTCCATCTGAATAGCCAGTACCCCCTCCCCTGCCCTGCCCCTCTTTCTGTCCATCTACTCCCTCCCTCCTTCCATACATCCATTTCTGTCTGAATGTTCAGTAGAGAATCGTGTAAAAATTTGAAGTAAATTCGTCAAAATATTTTCGAGAATTTACTAACAATGTTTCCCCTTTATACACTGCATATATATACGAGTATATATGTATATAATATATAGCTTACATCTGTCTGAATGCTCATCAGAGTATCGTGTAAATATTGGAAGTAAATAGGTCAAGAACATTTCGAGATTTGGGGTAATCACACTTCTGTATATATGAGGTGTGTTTTTAAGTAAGGTCTGTTTGAACGTAAGTACACAACGAAAAGTTACTTCAAAAAAGTAAATTTATTTTCAGAAAGTACATACTTCACTAAATTTTTCCAGTTAGTTGCCAAGTTAGTTCAAACATGTATCATACCTCTCAACCAATTTTAAAATACCCTCTTCATAAAAACTTGCCGCCTGCTCTGATAACAAAGAGTTCACTGCCGTTTTCATGTCATTGTCATTGTAACGGTGGGCACTGAGGTGTTGTTTGAGGTGGAGGAACAGATGGTAATTGCTCAAGGCAAGATATCAGGACTGTAGGGTGTGGTCTAAAACTTCCCAGCCAAAACTGTGCAGTAAATCGCGGGTCTGACCTGCAGTGTGAGGTCTTGCATTGTTATGGAGAAGGACAATTCCCTTTGTCAGCATGCTGTGTCTTTTGTTATGAATCACTCTGCGTAGCGTTCTCAGGGTTTGGCAGTATGCTTCTGCATTGATAGTGGTTCCTCATTGCACGAAGTCGACCAACAAAACACCATGCCTATCCCAAAACACTGACGCCAGAATTTTGCACTGGGACAGAGTCTGTTTGGCGTTCACCTTTACAGGCGAGTGTGTGTGTCTCCATTCAATGCTCAGTTGCTTCGATTCGGGCGTGATGTGCGAAACCCATTTTTCATCTCCAGTTACGATCTGACTCAAGCAGCAGTCACCTTCTTCATGATAACGAGTCAAGAACTTCATCGTACACTCAAATCTATGGTTTTTGTGGTCCTCTGTTAGGAGTTTTGGGACCTAACGGGAGCACAGTTTCCTAAATTTTAAGTGTTCAGAAACAATGTTCTAAAGCACTGATCTCGACATGTCAGGATATTTGTTTGAGAGACCTGTTATTGTGAAGTGCCTGTTATCACGAATCCTCGCTTCAACTGAAGCCACCAAATCGTCTGTAATCAAAGAACGGCGACCGGCGTGGTCCTCATCATGGACGTCGTCGCGGCCATCTTTGAATTCTTGTACCCACTTACACACTTTGTTTTCACTCATAACAGTATCACTGTACACTTCGCAAATCTGTCGATGAACTTCTGTGGCAGAAAGGTTGCTTGCTGACAAAAACCGTATCACTGAGCGAACCTCACACGCGGCAGGCGAGTCTTTAAACATTTTGAAAGCGCAGAATAGAACCATACAGGTTAGCTACAGAGCTGAAACTGAGCACAGTTGTTCCCGAGGCATGCTGGTACACGACGCGCGCGCTCGTTGCGGTATGCACGCGAACTACTAATGTGAACAACAAAACGGACCCTACTTAAAAAACACGCCTCGTATGTGTGTGTGTGTGTGTGTGTGTGTGTGTTACAAAGGTATGTATCCTATATCTGTCCGAACGTTCATTAGAGTGTCGTATAAAAATTTGTATTAAATCGGCCAAGAACTTTTCGAGATTTTCGGTAACAACGTTTCCCCTTACTGTTCTCAAGTGATGATCTTTCACAATTGATTTTAATCTCCGACTTTCTCTGGTGGATTTTCCAACAAATTTCTTTCATAGAAACCTTGCCCTGACAGTTACGAATGCAACAAAGACAAAAATCAATCAAATCTGTCGGGCTGTTCTTAACTGATTATATTTCATACATGTGGAAAATGACGTTAATTTCCGACTTTTCTGCTGGATTTTCCAAAACTTTTCTTTCATACAAACCTTGTCCTGACAATAATGAACACACACAAAAAAAAAATCAACCAAATCGGTCAAGCCGTTTTCAGATGATGATCTTTGATACACGCGGCAATTGTTTTTTTATTTATACATAGACATAGATACACTATACCCTAAGACTTAGACCCCCCCCCTCCCCCACACACACACAAAGAATCGTAGGTGCGCCCTTTAGGGACGTGTTGCAGCTGCTGAGGCACTGGACACGAATTCACGAGTAGCGAGGTTCAAATTTCACCCTCTTGATTTAGCGTCCATCCTTCTGACTGAAGATTTGAGGAACTTCGGCCGTTCACTTATGCAATAAAATGGAACATCTGCAGCCGACCTTTCGATGTTATTTATTATATTACTACCAGTTTCGGTGCTTCGGTACACTATTTTCAGGCCTTAACTGACGTTGAGGGAGTTAATTCCAATCGTAAATACAGTTCCGTCAGTGGCCAACATCTACGAACTGCTTTGCACAGACTACCTGTAACAACGATGTTGCGTCTTCAAGTATCAACTAATTGGTAGCTCCAACTACTATTCCGTGTTCAAAGTTTGTTAATTTACGTCGTGCGTCCATAATCACTTCGGACTCCTTTTCACATGAATGACTTGAGTACAAATGACAGTTTCCCCAGTGCACTGCCCTTTCATAGCTCATGGACGCAATACTACCGCCATCAGTATATGTGCATATAACTATCAGAACAAGTCTAAGATGTCGACATAAAAGTTTTCTGGGTATGGTACCCCGTCATAATGTATAAAACTATTGCTGCTGGAAAAAACCAACGTTTCGGCCACGGTTGCAGCGGCCTTCTCTGGGTCCACCTGTAGACCCAGAAGAACGCCGGTGCAATCGTGGCCGAAACGTTGGTTTTTCTCCAGCAGCAGTAGTTTTATACATTACGACGCGGTACCATATCCAGAAAACTTTTATGTTGACTGACTTTGGCCGCAGAAGCCTACGCAATGTAAGTCCAAAATGGATTAAAAATATCAAATACATCGGACAAACAAAAGTTAAACACGAAATCCAGAAGTATCGCGCCTTTTGAAACCATTAGTATTCACGATTTCGAATTAATGAAAATATACGTGACTCAGAAAAAAAGAGGTGGAGGGGTGTTTCACGTTTCTAAAGGAACAAAATTCAAAAATGCAAGGAATTCATTCACAGATGCCACTGCATTGATCAGTATACATTAACGTCACTGGTATGATATCGTTCTTATCGTCTCAGTCTCGCATTCGCCTGCTCTTTAATCAAGACGACAAACGCAATGTTTATATTTATGCGCCGATTAGATAAACTGGTTGCTAGTCAACGTCATCAGGAAAAATGCAGAGGAAATTTCATCGTCGCTGCGCGCCAAAATGCGTTAGCTGCCAATAGAAACCTCGCGTTACGAGAACATGCCTGAAATCAATAGCAACATAAGGGCAGTTCAGTGATAACTCTCGGCGAGGTTGCTGATAGTGCCCCTGAATTGATGTAAGTCGAAGTATTTTGGTTAGTACTCGCTGCTAATTTGGCTGGCAGACTCTACGTTTAAAACGAAATATATATATTATATATATATACATATATATATATATATATATATATATATATATAATTATTATTAGACAGGATTAGCTCATACAAAGATCAATTAGGGGCCTAATAACATTTATCTGTATTCCTGTTATCTTGCTTCAAGCCTCTTTATTCTCGGTATCCTCCATGCGTACACCGCGATGCTCCATTGTTTCCAGTAATGTCACTGTCCCCCGCATTTACGTCTGCCGTCTAGTTTCCATTCGAAAATTTTCTTTCGTCACAGATGATCTAACGTTCTCGACAAGTGTCCATACCAGATTACGGTTTTCTTTCAGCCCATCGCTTTTTCATTTGTCCTCATTCTCGCTCTTACTTAATCATTAGTTTATTTCTCGATTCTGTGTATTCTGGCACTCGTTCATAAATAATCTATTTTTAACAGCCACCAGTCCTCTTTTATGCCAGAATTTAAAATCCATAGTTCTGATCCACAGCATTGTTGCTGCAAATGTCCTTTTCCCTCTAAAAGGAATTCGTACACTCTTTTAATTTTCTGTTTTGCTGTATCCTGTATTTTATTTCTGTATTACCCAATACACTTTTGTCGCAATATGTCTCTAGATATTTAAATTTTTCTACCTGTCTCATAACTGCCTTATTTCCTCATACATAATTTTGTCAAGTAAGTGGCTCGTTGTACTTCTGTAGCGGTGAGTGATTCTTCTGTTCCCCTTCTTAAAAATGGGAACCGTATATTTTTTCCGCTCTTGTGGTATTCGTATTATTGACAACAGTTGTTAATAAATTTCCTTTAATTTACGTCTATGGTCACAAACTTTTTGTTCACAGATTACCGGTTTCGGTCTATAATGACCATCTTCAGATCTGTGTTTTATAAAAACAATGTCCTAATGCACTGCAGCCATAGTGGCATCGTCAAATGTTAAGTGTAAACTCAGAACCAGGATCGTCAGATATATATATTTATGTATATTTACGATGCTGGCTGCAGTATATTAGGACATCGCTTTTATAAAACACAGATCTGAAGATGGTCATTATAGACCGAAACCGGTAGTCTGTGAACAAAAAGTTTATGATCATAGACGTAAATTAATGGAAATTTATTCTATATACATGTCACAGTTTCACTCGCGACAATGACGCAGATTGTGAAAGTTGTTAATAAGATGCGTTATTCCGTTCTTCAAATGACGTCCTCCATCTTTCAATAATTCCAGAGGAATATTTCCAGTATTAGGTGATCGACAATTCTTCATTTTAATTTACGTGTTATCTATCTTCTCCATCGTAGTAATCATATTTCGAACAGTTTCTTCAGACTTACCTTATCCTATTTTATGAACTAGAGTATATTTTCAGTGAGAGGGTCTGCATAATTATTTTGACATTGCGTTAGTGGAATTGCCTGCTGCTTTGTTACTGGTGTTTTCTTCATAACTGTAATTTGTAGCCACACTTCTGTAGAGTGTTGTTCCCCTATTAAACTATCAATTAGAATGTATTTCTTTCCAGACAACTTGTTCTTTTATGTGTACAACATATCAAATAACTGAGATGATTATAAAATCAACAATGTGCTTCAGCGATCGAACCTCCGCCGCGCCCTTATTACTTCCATGGCCGGATTAAACGTAGCACTGCACGCTAGGTGTAGTCGGCTGCGACCAGAACGTAATCTTTGGCGGTCGACGTTATTCTATTACTATCGATTCAGCTACTCCCATCAGCCACCTCACCATGTTGTTGTAAACGGGCGTCCACTACGAATGCTCCGAGCTGCTCTGAAAAACTCAAAGAACCGCGGCGCAACGTTGCGCGTTCGGTGAACAACCAACAACTCCGCGCACAATCCACTGACTGTCGATACATCAAAGCGAGAGATTCGTTCTAGATCGTTGTGTCTGGACGGTTTTCGAGGGCTCGTTTGCGCGCGCTGTTGAATGGTTTCACCAAGTGTGTGCCTTTGCATCGTATGTAAACAGTTTTGTTATTGACTTGACAAAGTGAGTCCTGAGTGGAACTGCAGATAAATTGGACATTTCATGGGACCTTGAACACTACAAATATCATATCTAAAAGAAGCCTGGAAGTATTTTACAAGTGGTGTAGGATGCAGAGAGGAGAAATGACGAACGAGATGACCTTCTTATTGTCTTATTTGATCATTGAGGGAGAGATGTACGTGGTTGTGTTTGCAGTAACATACGTCAGATAGATTTATTTTGCTACCCACGCTCCCAGGTGTAAGCATACCACGCAGTATCTCTGGCAGAAGCCACCCAGTTGCCAGTAATCTCTACTCTCTCCACATAAAACTTGCAATCATTCTTTTACTATTGCCTTTTATCAAGAACGCAGTGCTATTCCGCATCATCGCTCCAACTCACTCTGGAGACTGGAATATATCCAGCAAGTACTTGAGGACGTTGGGTGTAAGAGCAATTCTATGTTGAAGAAATTGAAACAGCACAGGAAGTTGTTGTGACTTCATCACATCAAATCGGCCAGACGACTGAAAAAAAAAGCCCACGTATTAATTCATACTCATATCTCTCCATAAGTGTTCTACAAGGACTCAGTATTACGTTGTGCTTTGCCTTTTATTATGTACTTACGAAAAACCACACGTTCTGCGGCATCACAATGGCGCCCAAGCATGCCTAGTGTTCCTGCGTAAATATTAGTCCTTACAGAACCTTTCGCAAACAAAGCACACAGCATACGTCTGTGTGTGGTTTGTCATGTGATACGTCACCTTCAGGCTGTCATCTCCGCTGTGACGTGATGGAGATAAAGTAGTAGATTTCCTTGTACTCGTTGCGTTAATTTCATGCAGACTTCTGTTTTTAATGAGATATCGGATACTTCATTTTAAGGCCCTTTTAACTCTTCGAAAAGGAGATTGAACTCATCTTGTTCTGCTAATTAGGGACTGCTCCATTTACATTTAAATACATACTCTACGAAGCATTAAAGTCTATGGCAGATGATATTTTAGATACTATTATGCTGTAGCACTCTCTGATAGACCACAAGAAGAATGATTTGCTCATAAGCTTCTGTGCTTGCTGCTGGTTGACTACTTTTATCTTCAGCGTGTAATATGTTATTACAAAGTCTATGGTAAACTTTTGGAGTCTCATACATCGATTAAATGTTTAGTAATTATACAAAGAAGCCACATGAAGTGGTACGAACACATAACATTATAAGTAGGGAAGACAAACGGATAATTTACATTTGTTGGAAGGACTACAGCAAAATGCACTACATTTGTGAAGGCAATCGAATACAAGACTAGTGAGAATGACAGCAGAGATCAAACGAATTAAGAGACGTGTTGCTAGGATAATAGCAGGTCGATTTTTATTTTTATCATCAGTCTCCCGACTATTTTGATGCGGCTCGTGACAATATCATCTCTTGTAGCAGACAATATCTAATCTCTCCACTCAGAGAACCTACGCATGGTCCTCTCTACTATCACGAAAGTTATTCCCCTCATGTCTTAACAAATGTTCTATATTCCTTCTTGAAGATCAGTTTTCCAGACGAGTTTTCCACACAATAGTATTACAGAGACGATATGGAATATAAAACGGTACGTTTGGAAGGAAAATGACGTTTTTCTCTATAAAGCCTGCTGTTAGGTAACTTAAGAGAATCGGTCTCTAAGGCAGACTGCGAGACAGTTCGACTGCCGCCATCGTTCAATATGTAAAAGGATTGGGACAAAATCGATAACTTTGATATGTAGTACACCGCCCCCCCCCCCCCCCCGCTCCTCCACCATCTGAAGGCTGTCTTGTGGTGTATAACTGATAACTGTACCTAAGGTAAGTTGCTGTTCATCAAGTCGTTACAGATAATCAGCAAGACGAGCGCTCAGTAATGTGTCTTTCATATACACACATCAAAAAAGTTTTGCATCACCGCGGTTCCCAGAACTCCTGACGACAGACGTTGACTGTGGATATTGTATCACAGACACAGTCCATTTGACTGTTCATAGATGTCACTAAACCCGCCCAAAGAGCCGGCCGAAGTGGCCGTGCGGTTAAAGGCGCTGCAGTCTGGAACCGCAAGACCGCTACGGTCGCAGGTTCGAATCCTGCCTCGGGCATGTATGTTTGTGATGTCCTTAGGTTAGTTAGGTTTAACTAGTTCTAAGTTCTAGGGGACTAATGACCTCAGCAGTTGAGTCCCATAGTGCTCAGAGCCATTTGAACCGCCCAAAGATGTAAACAATCATGCATGAGCAGCGCCTATTAGACGGAGGGGGTCCGACAGCCGATCAGTTCCAGTCATTCCACCAGGAAGGAGGTACACAACTCGTCTGTAGTTCAACCGTGCCTAGACAGTCAATACTGCGGTTCGATTGCGTCCATATTGTTACTTTGTACCAGGTAGGGATCTCATAAGGGAAGCGTCCAGGCGTTTCGGAGTGAACCAAAGCGATGTTGTTCAGACATGGAGGAGATACAGAGAGACAGGTACTGTCGATGATATGCCTCGCTCAGGGCGCCCAAGGGCTACCACTGCAGTGGATGACCGTTACCTACGGATTATGGACCGGAGGAACCCTGTCAGCAACGCCACCACGTTGAATAATGCTTTTCGTGCAGCCACAGGACGTCGTGTTACGACTCAAACTGTGTGCAACAGGCTGCATGATGCGCTACTTCACTACCGACGTCCACGGCGAGGTCTATCTTTGCAACCACGTCACCGTGTGTATACAGTAAAAACATTAGAACTTCTATCAAGCTTCTTTGTGTTACACTCACTCTTGTTTATGATGAAAATAGAAACCGTGAAAAAATCATTATGAAAATGAATAATCGCATCATCTAAAATGTCTACGTAGGGTCTTTAGAAAGTACGAGGGCATACGAAAAGTAATGCCTCCGAACCTCAAATGTGAAAACTCTTAAGGCTTTTTAAGTAGCGTAAAGCAAAGTTTATTATCATTCTAAATATTTACTCTTGATGTATACATACTTATTTCTCAACAAAGGCACGCTGCCGACCAATACATTTCTCCCAACGAGAGACTATTTGTTGATACCATCACTGCAGCATCTTTCACATTGTTGACGGAGCCACAATATCACCGCAGCTTTCATCACTTCATCGATTTCAAAGTACAGTCCTCGAAGGTGTTCTTTAAATTTGGGAAACAGATGAAAATTGAACGGGGCCAAGCCAGAACTGAATGTAGGACGATCGATGACAGTGAACCCAAGGCGTCGGATTGTTGCATACGTTTCAGAGTTCGTGTGTAGTCTGCCACTGTAATGCTGAAGACGAGGGTGCTCGATGTGTGGACGAACTCTTCGAATTCGTGCATTCAGTTTCTGAGGGTCCTGCAGCGCCCAGCAGAGTTTATTGGGGTGTCTTTAGGCATGAATTCCAAATGGCTCATACCTTGATCATCCCAGAATACCGTGAGCATGACTTTGTCTACTGATGGAATGCTCCTGAACATTTTTTACGTTGGTGATCCTCTGTGGCGGAACTCCACTGATGCTCTCTTTTTTTCGGGATCACAATACTGAACCCATCTTTTTCACCTGTCAAAATGTTGTTACGGAGTCGAGTTCATCATCCTCAGGCTCAAAACGCAAAAGAAATTGTTGACAGGTGTCCAGCCTTCTCCGCTTCATGTCAGGAGTGAGCATTCGAGGAACCCACTGTACACAGTTTTCCGTGCTGCAGTGCTGCAATGATGGCCCGTACACGCGGTCGTGATAAGCCACCCTTACCTGACAGCTGTGTCTCTGTTATTCGACGATTTTTACAGATGAGTTCATCAACCTGATTCCTATGACTCTCTTCAATTGCCGTACGCGGTCGTCCGTTCCGAGCGCTGTCTACATCTACATCTACATTTATACTCCGCAAGGCACCCAACGGTGTGTGGCTGAGGGCACTTTACGTGCCACTGCCATTGCCTCCCTTTTCTGTTCCAGTCGCGTATGGTTCGCGGGAAGAACGACTGCCGGAAAGTATCCGTGCGCTCTCGAATCTCTCTAATTTTACATTCGTAATCTCCTCGGGAGGTATAAGTAGGGGGAAGCAATATATTCGATACCTCATCCAGAAACGCACCCTCTCGGAACCTGGACAGCAAGCTACACCGCGATGCAGAGCGCCTCTCTTGCAGAGTCTGCCACTTGAGCTTGCTAAACATCTCCGTAACACTATCACTCTTACCAAATAACCCTGTGACGAAACGCGCCGCTCTTCTTTGGATATTCTCTATCTCCTCCGTCAACCCGATCTGGTACGCATCCCACACTGATGAGCAATACTCAAGTATAGGTCGAACGAGTGTTTTGTAAGCCACCTCCTTTGTTGATGGACTACATTTTCTAAGGACTCTCCCAATGAATCTCAACCCGATACCCGCCTTACCAACAATTAATTTTATATGATTATTCCACTTCAAATCGTTCCGCACGCACACTCCCAGATATTTTACAGAAGTAACTGCTACCAGTGTTTGTTCCACTATCATATAATCATACAATAAAGGATCCTTCTTTCTATGTATTCGCAATACATTACATTTGTCTATGTTAAGGGTCAGTTGCCACTCCCTGCACCAAGTGCCTATCCGCTGCAGATCTTCCTGCATTTCGCTACAATTTTCTAATGCAGCAACTTCTCTGTATACTACAGCATCATCCGCGAAAAGCCGCATGGAACTTCCGACACTATCTACTAGGTCATTTATATTTAGTGTGAAAAGCAATGGTCCCATAACACTACCCTGTGGCACGCCAGAGGTTACCTTAACGTCTGTAGACGTCTCTCCATTGAGAACAACATGCTGTGTTCTGTTTCTTAAAAACTCTTCAATCCAGCCACACAGCTGGTCTGATATTCCGTAGGCTCTTACTTTGTTCATCAGGCGACAGTGCGGAACTGTGTCGAACGCCTTCCGGAAGTCAAGGAAAATAGCATCTACCTGGTAACCTGTATCTAATATTTTCTGGGTCTCATGAACAAATAAAGCGAGTTGGGTCTCACACGATCGCCGTTTCCGGAATTCATGTTGATTCCTACAGAGTAGATTCTGGGAGTCCAGAAACGACATGATACTCGAGCAAAAAACATGTTCTAAAATTCTACAACAGATCGACGTCAGAGATATAGGTCTATAGTTTTGCGCATCTGCTTCACGACCCCTCTTGAAGACTGGGACTACCTGTGCTCTTTTCCAATCATTTGGAACCTTCCGTTCCTCTAGAGACTTGCGGTACACGGATGTTAGAAGGGGGGCAAGTTCTTTCGCGTACTCTGTGTAGAATCGAATTGGTATCCCGTCAGGTCCAGTGGACTTTCCTCTGTTGGGTGACTCCAGTTGCTTTCCTATTCCTTGGACACTTATTTCGATGTCAGCCATTTTTTCGTTTGTGCGAGGATTTAGAGAAGGAACTGCAGTGCGTTCTTCCTCTGTGAAACAGCTTTGGAAAAAGGTGTTTAGTATTTCAGTTTTACGCGTGTCATCCTCTGTTCCAATGCTATTATCATCCCGGAGTGTCTGGATATGCTGTTTCGAGCCACTTACTGATTTAGCGTAAGACCAGAACTTCCTAGGATTTTCTGTCAAGTCGGTACACAGAATTTTACTTTCGAATTCACTGAACGCTTCACGCATAGCCCTCCTTACGCTAAATTTGACATCGTTTAGCTTTTATTTGTCTGAGAGGTTTCGGCTGCGTTTAAACTTGCAGTAAAGCTCTCTTTGCTTTCGCAGTTGTTTCCTAACTTTGTTGTTGAACCACGATGGGTTTTTCCCGTCCCTCACAGTTTTACTCGGCACGTACCTGTCTAAAACGCATTTTACGATTGCCTTGAACTTTTTCCATAAACACTCAACATTGTCGGTGTTGGAACAGAAATTTTCGTTTTGATGTTCTAGGTGGTCTGAAATCTGCCTTCTATTACTCTTGCTAAACAAATAAACCTTCCTCCCTTTTTTTATATTCCTATTAACTTCCATATTCAGGGATGCTGCAACGGCCTTATGATCACTGATTCCCTGTTCTGCGCTTACAGAGTCGAAAAGTTCGGGTCTGTTTGTTATCAGTAGGTCCAATATGTTATCTCCACGAGTCGGTTCTCTGTTTAATTGCTCGAGGAAATTTTCGGATAGTGCACTCAGTATAATGTCACTCGATGCTCTGTCCCTACCATCCGTCCTAAACATCTGAGTGTCCCAGTCTATATCTGGTAAATTGAAATCCCCACCTAAGACTATAACATGCTGAGAATATGTATGTGAAATGTATTCCAGACTTTCTCTCAGTTGTTTTGCCAGTAATGCTGCTGAGTCGGGAGGTCGGTAAAAGGAGCCAATTATTAACCTAGCTCGGTTGTTGAGTGTAACCTGCACCCATAATAATTCACAGGAACTATCCACTTCTACTTCACTACAGGACAAACTACTACTAACAGCGACAAACACGCCACCACCGGTTGCATGCAATCTATCCTTTCTAAACACCGCCTGTGCCTTTGTAAAAATTTCGGCAAAATTTATCTCTGGCTTCAGCCAGCTTTCCGTACCTATAACGATTTCAGCTTCGGTGCTTTCTATCAGCGCTTGAAGTTCCGGTACTTTACCAATGCAGCTTCGACAGTAGCTGCCATACACGTTGAGGTTAGTAACAGCGATTGCTTCATTACGAGCACGAACAATCCAACGTCGCACATCACTGACGTCGATAAACTCATCACCTTACACAGATTTCATTCTTCTGTGCATTTCAATAGGAGGCAAGTTTTCCACGGCTAGAAACTCGATTACAGCACGCTGTTTCTCACGCACCGACATAGTTACGTTACACGTCGCCGTGTTACACGCTACAATTCTGTGCCCTCTAGCGGCAGAAGGTTGCGACTTGTGTCTGCGAAACGGGAAAGTCGACCGAGTAATATGTATGAAACGTAATATCTTTTAAATAACTCTTCTTATGTCTTGACCACACTCTTATATTTCCAACAACCTTACGCGTTTCGACTTCCCGTCATTTTCAAAGGCAGTATTACGTCAGCAATATATAACTGTTCATTAGGTACATTGTATCACGTCAACATTCTCAATCCCAAGACAAGTGTACTTGCAATGACGGAAAGTCGAAATGCGTAAGGTTGTTGGAAAAATAAAAGTGTGGTCAAGACATAAGAAAAGTTATTAAAAGCGCATCCAAATGGCTTCGTCGTCCCACATCATTTTCATCCAAATTGTAAATGTAATACCTCAAAAGATAGTGTAAACAGAACAAAAAATATGGAGGCATCACTTTTCATCACGCACTTATAAGTTACACATGCCGTCCCACACTAAGGCCATTGCGCAATAATACTGACATACTGTCAGAAGAGAGTACTTCTTTTTGGATTCCCTGGACAGACATTTCTGCTGTGGTACGTGCACCGCATTGTGGCAGTGATATGGAGCGGCAGCTGGAAAAGTGCTCCAGACATGAAGTACTTAGTACAGCACGATTCATGTGGGAAAAACGTCTGAACTTCACACAGATTCACCGTAAATTCTGGACCAAGTGCAGTGTCGCGCTCAGTGGTAGTGAAATGGTGCCAACAATTTTACAAGGCTGCACGAACGTGGCTGATACTGATCGTGATGGAAGGCCTTCGACATCAACCACATAGGTCAATGTTCGGGAAATCGAGGTGAAACCAGCTGGAGGTAAAGCGATTTTCCAGTGACGAGGGCGTTTACACAGCGTTTCTCGAATGTCTCCGTGACCGAGGATACGATTTCTATTCGTTGAGGAACTGAACGATTGGTAGAACGTTCAGACCGTTGTTTACAGAAACTTGGTAAGTACCATGAGGAGTAATAGCATTCCAGCTGTACGATATATCTTTATTTCTGATCCAACTGGTTTCGCGACATCAGATCCACATCTTCAGGGATACAGATTTATGATTTATTCCAAACGATAAGCAGCAGATGACCAAACATTCTTTGTCCAATCATGATAAAACTGTTTAACGGTCAAGACGTCAGTAGTCCAGTTTAAAATGGAGCTGAATGCAGGGAACATCATCTCGATGCAGGAAAAGTAAGGCTTGGCATCGTTATAACAACATGAGGACCACAGAGACCGCCTAGACAAACTGAGATGAATCGGCTCTGGGGCCGATAAGGGAAACGGGTACATACGTCCAAGAACGTATGCACCGGAAGGCAACATGTAACAGCTATTCCTGATGAGGAAAAAGGGTGCATGCATGTAAGAACGTATGCAGTGGAAGGCGAGATGGGAATAGCTATTCCTGATAATGGAAACAAGTGCACGCGTTTAAGAACGTAAGCAACGGAAAGCGACACAGTAATAGCTATTCCCGATAAGGAAAACGCGTGTACGCAAGCAAGAACATATGCAATGGAAGGCGACATGGGAATAGCTATTCCCATGTCGCCTTTTCGTTGCATGCGTTTTTACACGTGTGCACCCCTTTTCCATATCGGCACCGGCGCCAGTTCAGCTCATTTCGTCTAGGTCGTCACTGTGAATCTCATGTTCCCTGCATTCAGCTCTATTTTATACTGGACTACCGATCTCTTGACGGTTAAACAGTTCTATCATAACTGGACAAAGAATGTTGGTCATCTACTACTTATAGTTTGGAACAAATTATAAATCTACATCCCTGAAGATGTGGTTTTAATGCTGCGAATTAGTTGGATCACAAATAAAGATACACTATCTGATCAAAAGTATCCGGATACCTTCAAAAACACACGTTTTTCATATTAGGTGCATTGTGCTGCCACCTACTGCCAGGTACTCCACCTCAGCGACCTCAGTAGTCATTAGACATCGTGAGAGAGCAGAGTCGGGCGCTCCGCGGAACTCACGGACTTCGAGCGTGGTCAGGTGTTTGGGTGTCACTTGTCATACGATATTTCGACACTCCTAAGCATTACTAGGTCCACTGTTTCCGATGTGATAGTGAAGTGGCAACGTGAAGGGACACGTACAGCACAAAAGCGTACTGGTCGACCTCGTCTGTTAACTGACTGAGACCGTAGACAGTTGAAAAGAGTCGTAATGCGTGATAGGCAGACATGTATCCAGTCCATCATACAGGAATTCCAAACTGTATCAGGATCCACTGCAAGTACTATGACAGTTAGGCGGGAGATACGAAAACTTGGATTTCATGGTCGAGCAGCTGCTCATAAGCCACACATCACGCCGGTAAATGCCAAATGACGCCTCGCTTGATGTAAGGAGCGTAAACATTGGACGATTGGACAGTGGGAAAACGTTGCGCGGTGTGACAAATCACGGTACAAAATGTGGCAATCCGATGGCAGGCTGTGGATATGGCGAATGGCCGGCGAACGTCATCTGCTAGCGTGTGTAGTGCCAACAATAAAATTCGGAGACGGTGGTGTTATGGTGTGGTCGTGTTTTTCACCGAGGGAGCATGCACCCCTTTGTTTTGCGTAGCAATATCACAGCACAGGCCTAAATTGATGTTTTAAGCACCTTCTTGCCTCCAACTGTAGAAGAGCAATTCGGGGATGTCGATTGCATCTTTAACACGATCGAGCACCTGTTCATAATGCACGGCCTGTGGCGGAGTGCTTACACGAAAAAACATCGCTGTAATGGACTGGCCTGCACAGAGTACTGACCTGAATCCTATAGAACACCTTTGGGATGTTTGGAACGCCGACTTCGTGGCAGGCCTCACCGACCTACATCGATATCTCTCCTCAGTGCAGCACTGCGTGAAGGATGGGCTGCCATTCCCCAAGAAACCTTCCAGCACCTGACTGAACGTAAGCATGCGAGAGTGGAAGCTGTCATCAAGGCTAACTAAGGTTGGGCCAACACCATACTGAATTCTAGCATTACCGATGGAAGACGCCACGAACTTGTAAGTCATTTTCAGTCAGGTGTTCGGATACTTTTGATCACATAGTGTTTATAGTACAGCTGAAGTGGTATTATTCATCATGGTTAAATTCTACACCTGTGGATGCCCACAGTACAAAATTTGCTACACTTGGTAAGTATGTTGAAAATGGTGTCATGTATCTGTGTCACTTCGAAGTATAGTGCAGCGTTCAGAGTCACTAACCCTTCCATAATAAACTGCAGCTCATTTTTTGAAATCTGCTAAAGTAATATTATAAATGAAAATTATACTCTGTCGATTTTAATTATCTACGGGAGTATTTACAGGAATTTGTTCAGAGCGTTTAGACCATGTGCACATAGAATCAAAAATACTGCACATTTATGATGCTGCTAAGTAATTTGATGTGTACCGATTGTATAGAACACTATGAGCATCCCTGCGTAATAGCAATGAACCACGCATTGATCATCTGCATATTGTAAAAGTGTTCACCAGTTGCCGGAGAGACAAAAAAGTTCTTTGACTCGGTATGTAGAGAATGGAGAATGGCTGATTTAAACGACTCTGACAAACGATTGAGTTTGATGGCCGACAGGCTGCAAAGGGCGAGGTTAGCCCTTACATTCAAGTGGTATTGTCAGTAGTATGTTTCGAAAGCGGACGAATGGCACTGAAGCAGCTGGAAGTGTGCAAGGTGCTAGATGCGCCTGACCAGTCTAGGCATGCGCACGTCACAGGCTTAACAGCTCTGTAAAGCAGTACAGCTGATAGCTGACAGCAGACTAGAGTACAGGAGGCAGCACAAGTGGACGGTGGTAGACCAGTAAGTACGGTAATCATTTTACGAAATAACACGAAATCTTGTCAAGCGTCACGAACACTGATAAGCAGGAATCTTGCAGTGGTTTTGTACGAACTTTTCGAACACAGGCACCTGGCAGTTACTAGTTGTCTGGAATCTTAATTGATCTGTGTACCACAAATCTTAAAAATGTCCCAACAGAAGTATCGTGCATTAATAAAACAATTTTATTTTTAAAATTGCTATGCTCCACCACTATTCAAACTGAATGGAGAGAGCTTCGTATAGATTCTGAACAGTACTTGAGACAGTTTGTTACTGGATAAATTAATTTAAAAGTGCACGAGCCATGCAATTTTCTGCGCGTTCCTGGCACACGATTGTGTCTTCACAAGGCACTGTCGCTGAAATTCTGACTACCCTGATAGAAGATAAGTACACTGAGATATGTGAGCACGGTGTGATGGTCTCTCACGTTAATGGGTACATAATATCCTGGATGGAGGCTGAATGCTGAGTTGATTACAGAAAAAAATAATTTGAAAAGGAAACGAAAGGATCAAAATCTTGTTGAGTATGTTCATTTTTATTTATGTATTTATTTTTGAGCCATCATTTTTCTGACTGGTTTGATGCGACCCGCCACGCCACGCAACTTCTTCTGCAGCATCACATCTCAAACGCTTTGTTTCTCTTCATCTCAGTGTTAGCACGTGCACCCTACGTCATCAGTTATTTGTTGGATATATTCTAATCTCTGTTTCCCCTACTCTTTTTACCTCTACGTCTCCCTCTGGTACCATGGAAGTTATTCCCTGGTGAATTAACACATACCTTATCATCCTATCCCTTCTTCTTATCAGTGTGTTCCATATGTTCCTTTCTTTGCCGATTCTGAGGAGATCATCCTCACTCCTTACTTTATCAGTCTACCTAATTTTCAACTTCTTCTGCAGCATCACATCTCAAACGCTTTGTTTCTCTTCTGTTCCGTTTTCTCTACAGGTAATGTATTACAGTTGACGAAACGTAGATCCATCACTAAAATGCCTTCACAAAACACCAGTAAAAAAAAAAAGTGCGCTGGAGAAGGTAAAAGTGCACCGAAAGGAGTAAAAACAGATTTGTAAGTGGGAGAAGTTCTACGCAAATTTTTTTGGGTTGTCAGGATCTGATCATTATTGACTATTGGAAAACAGTAAAACATCAGGACATATACCGTTTGTTTCGAAGTACTTGCATAAAACGGCTTCGCGTGGTACATCGGGTCCTGGGGGACAACTTTTGTCAAAGACAAAGTGCACACTGACCCTTCCCGGCGATGCTAGATGTCCTTCAGTAATCGCCAGTCCTGAGACGAAGAGATTGCACCGAACAACCAGAGTATACTAAACAGGTGCGCTGCATACTATCTGCCCCAGTAAATTAAAAGTGTGATTTTCAGCGAGAAAACATTAAGAATGGTTGTCTCTAAGGTGGGAAAGATATTGTAGAACCGCTTCAGGAACTCGGCTTATCCCCTGTCACGTGGAGCAGATGACTGGATTATGTTCTTTTTGTTGTGGTCCTCACTCCGAAGAATGCTTTGATGTAGCTCTCCATGCTACTCTATACTATGCAAGCCTGTTCATCTCCGAATAGCTGCTGCAACTTACATACTTCTTAGTCTGCTTAGTGTATTCATCTCTCGGTCTCCCTCTACGGTTTTTACCCTCCACGCTTCGCTCCAGTACTAGGTTGGTGATCCCTTGAGCCTCAAAATGTGTCTTATCAGTTGATCCCTCCTTGTAGTCAGGTTGTGCCATAAACTTCTTTTCTTCTCAATTATATTCAATACCTCCTCATTAGTTGCGTAATCTACCCATCTAATCTTCCGCATTATTCTGTAGTACCATATTTCAGAAGCTTCTATTCTCTTCTTGTCTAAAATGTTTATAGTTCATGTTTCACTTCCATACATGGCTACACTCCATACTCCAAATACTTTCTGAAAAAGACTTCCTAACACTTAAATCTATATTCGATGTTAACAAATTTCTCTTCTTCAGAAACGCTTTTCTTTCCATTGCCGGTTTACGTTTTATATCCTCTTTACTTCGGCCATCATCAGTTATTTTACTCCGCAAATAGCAAAACTCATCTGCTGCTTTAAATGTCTCGTCTCCTAATCTAATTCGCTCATATTCATCTGATTTTATTCGACTACATTCCATTATCGTTTTACTTTTGTTGATGTTTATCTCATACCCACCTTTCAGACACCGTACATTCCGTTCAACTGCTCTTCCAAGTTTTTTACTGTCTCTGACAGAATAAAAAATGTTATCGGCAAACCTCAAAGATTTCATTTCTTCTCCCTGAAGTCTAAATCCTTCTCCAAGTTTTTCTTTGATTTCCTTCACTGCTTGCTCAATGTACAGATTGAGTAACATCGGGGATAGGCTACAACCCTGTCTCATTCCCTTCTTAATCATTGCTTCCTTTTCATGCCCATCGACTCTTACACCTGATGTCTGGTTTCTGTACAAGTTGTAAATAGACTTTCGGTTCCTGTATTTTACCCCTACTTCCTTCAGAATTTCAAAGAGAGTATTCCAGTCAACATTGTCAAAAGCTTTCTCTAAGTCTACAAATGTTATAAACGTAGATTTGCCTTTCCTTGGCCTACATTCTAAGATAAGTCGTAGTGTCAGTACTGCTTCGCATGTGCCCACATTTCTCCGGAGCCCAAACTGATCTTTCCGGAGATCGGTGTCTACCAGTTTTTCAATTCTTCTGTAAAGTATTTGTGTTATTATTTTGCAACCATGACTTATTGAACTGATAATTCGGTAATATTCATACGTCTCAGCGCCAGCTTTCTTTGGAATTCGAATGATTATATTCTTCTTGAAGTCTGAGGGTATTTCGCCTTTCTCCTATACCTTGCACACCACGTGGAAGACATTTTGTCTTGGCTGGCTCCTACAAGGCTATCAGTACTTCTGAAGGACTGTCGTTTACTCCCAGGGCCTTGTTTCGACTATGGTCTTTCACTACTCTATCAAATTCTTCTTGAAACATCATGTCTCCAATCTCATATTCATCTACGTCCTCTTCCATTTCTATAATATCGCCTGTAAGTTCATCACCCTTGTATAGGCCCTCTATAGACTCATTCCACCTTCCCTGTTAATCAAATTTTTAGACGTTTGTATACCTTTTCGCCTACTTTATTTACTGCATTTTTATATTTTCTCCTTTCGTCAATTAATTTCAATACCTCCTGTGTGACTCAAGGATTTCTACTAGGCCTTGTCTTTTTACCTATTTGACCTTCAGCTGGCTTCACTATTTCGTCTCTCAAAGGTAGCCATTCGTCTTCTACTGTATTCCTTTCTCCTGTTCTAGTCCATCGTTCCTTAATGCTCCCTCTGAAACTCTCTATAACCTCTGGTTCTTTCGACTTATCTAGGTTCCATCTCCTTAATTTCTAACATTTTTGCAATTTCTTTAGTTTTGGTCTACAGTTCATAACCAATAAATTATGGTCAGAGTCCACCCACTGGAAAAGTCTCACAATTTAAAATCTGATCCCAGAATCTGTCTTACCGTTATGTAATCAATTTGAAACCTTCCGATGTCTCCAGGTCTCTTCCACGCATAAAACCTTATTTCATGATTCCTAAACTAAGTGTTAGCTATGACTAAATTATGCTCTGCGCAAATTCTACCAGGCGGCTTCCTCTTTCATTCCTTTCCCCCAATCCACATTCCCCTACTATTTTTCCTTCTCTTCCTTTTCCTACTCGAATTCCAGTCCCCCATCGCAATTAAATTTTTCGTCTCCCTTAACTATCTGAATAATTTCTCTCACCTCATCTTCAATTTCTTCAATGTCTACATCATCTGCGGAGCTAGTTAGCATATAAACGTGTGTTACTGCAGTTCATGTAGGTTTTGCGTCTGTTTTGGCTACGCTAGTAGCTTACCCGCTTTCCTATTTTGTTATTCATTATTATACCTACGCTTGCAATACCTCTGTTTGATTTTGTATTTGTAACCCTGTATTCAACTGACCAGAAGTCTTGTTCCAGCTGCCACGGAACTTCACTAATTCCCATCTAACTTACCTACCAGATTAAGGGGTCTAACATTCCACGATCCGATCAATAGAATGCCAGTTTTGTTTCTCCCGATGACGACATTCAGCTGAGTATTCCCCATCCGGAGATCCGAATGGGGGACTATTTTACCTCCTGAATATTTTACTCAAAAGGATGACATCAATTTTTAACCATACAGTAGAGATGTGTGCCCTAGGGAAAATATGGCTGTGGTTACCCGTTGCTTTCAGCCATTCGCACTACCAGTACAGCAAGACCGTTCTGGTTTATGTTACAACACCAGATCAATCAGTCAGACTGTTGCCCCTGCAACTACTGAAAACGCTGCTGCCCTCTCCAGGAAACACACGTTTGTCTGGCTTCTCAACAGATACCCCTCCGTTGTGGTTGCACCTACGATACGGCTATCTGTATGGCTGAGGAGCGCGAGCCATCCCACCAACGGCAAGGCCCATGGTTCATTGCGGAGGGGAGACTGGGGGGGGGGGGGGGAATAGGGACTGGACATAGGCAACGCACCACATATTGCATACGCCTTGCTGCCTCTCAGGGACATAATCCATAAAAATGGATGTACGTATATTTGTATGTACACTACTGGCCATTAAAATTGCTACACCAAGAAGAAATGCAGATGATGAATGGGTATTCATTGGACAAATATATTACATGTGATTACATTTTCACGCAGTTTGGGTGCATAGATCCTGAGAAATCAGTACCCAGAACAACCATCTCTGGCCGTAATAAAGGCCTTGATACGCCTGGGCATTGAGTCAAACAGAGCTTGGATGGCGTGTACAGGTACAGCTGCCCATGCAGCTTCAACACTATACCACAATCCATCAAGAGTAGTGACTGGCGTATTGTGACGAGCCAGTTGATCGGCCACCATTGACGAGACGTTTTCAATTGGTGAGAGATCTAGAGAATGTACTGGTCAAGGCAGCAGTCGAACATTTTCTGTATCCAGAAAGGCCCGTACAGGACCTGCAACATGCGGTCGTGCATTATCCTGCTGAAATGTAGGGTTTCGCAGAGATCGAATGAAGAGTAGAAAAAATGGTTCAAATGGCTCTGAGCACTATGGGACTTAACATCTGAGGTCATCAGTCCCCTAGAACTTAGAACTACTTAAACCTAACTAACCTAAGGACATCACACACATCAATGCCCGAGGCAGGATTCGAACCTGCGACCGTAACAGTCGCGCGGTTCCACACTGAAGCGCCTAGAACCACTCGGCCACACCGGCCGGCTGAAGGGTAGAACCACGCGTCGTAACACATCTGAAATGTAACGTCCACTATTCAAAGTGCCGTCAATGCGAACAAGAAGTGACCAAGACGTGTAACCAATGGCACCCCATAGCATCACGCCGGGTGATACGCCAGTATGGCGATGACGAATACACGCTTCCAATGTGCATTCACCGCGATGTTGCCAAACACGGATGAGACCATCATGATGCTGTAAACAGAACCTGGATTCATTCGAAAAAATGACGTTTTGCCATTCGTGCACCCATCGCAGCCATGGTCTCCGAACTGATAGTCGATGCTACTGCAAACGTCGTCGAACTGTTCGTGCAGATGGTTGTTGTCTTGCAAACGTCCCCATCTGTTGACTCAGGGATCAAGACCTGGCTGCACGATCCGTTACAGCCAAGCGGATAAGATGCCTGTCATCTCGACTGCTAGTGATACGAGGCCGTTGGGATCCAGCACGGCGTTCCGTATTACCCTTCTGAACCCACCGATTCCATATTCTGCTAACAGTCATTGGATATCGACCAACGAGAGCAGCAATGTCGCGATACGATAAACCGCAATCGCGATAGGCTAAAATCCGACCTTTATCAAAGTCGGGAAAAAAATGGTTCAAATGGCTCTGAGCACTGTGGGACTTAACTTCTGAGGTCATCAGTCCCCTAGAACTTAGAACTACTTAAACCTAACTAACCTAAGGACATAACACACATCCATGCCCGAGGCAGGATTCGACCCTGCGACCGTAGCGGTCGTGCGGTTCCAGACTGTAGCGCCTAGAACCAAAGCCAGAAACGTAATGGTACGCATTTCTCCTCCTTACACGAATCATCACAACAACGTTTCAACAGGCAACGCCGGTCAACTGTTGTTTGTGTATGAGAAATTGGTTGGAAACTTTCCTCATGTCAGCACGTTGTAGGTGTCGCCATCGGCGCCAACCTTGTGTGAATGCTCTGAAAAGTTAATCATTTGCATATCACAGCGCCTTCTTCCTGTCGGTTAAATTTCGCGTCTGTAGCACTTCATCTTTGTGGTGTAGCAATTTTAATGGCCATTAGTCTATGTTCCACATCGCCTCCTAAACTACTGGACCGATTTCAAACAAAGTTGGTACATATATCCCTTTCTGTATAAAAATCGTCTCTGTGGGGGCAAGAACAATCTACCTATCAAAGGGTGGGGGAAGGAGTGAGTAAGTAGCGTAGGCCATGACGCGCGAATAGTCATACTTCAGTCATTCAGTGTTTGAGAATGAGAGCACTTAGAGACATCCAATAAACTTTACATATAATTCCAAACCTTTACGAAACTTTGTCTCCTCGACAACCTCCACAGAATGATGAAAGGAAAAAAGTTATCGCTTACTACGTTTTTGCTGTTCATGTAGCAAACCTGCAGCTTGAAGCATGACGTTTTCTTGTATCACTTTCTTACTACTAATTGTACTCGCTACGCCTTTTTCAGATAGGATTTACAGATACCAATGAATGTACCAGAAAGATTATATCATTGTATGACAGTATTTCAGGATGTATGATGACATTAACACCGAGATGAGTGAAAAACTGGCGCGGCATGAAAGACGTTTAAATTTATTACTTCGTTGCTACTGACTCTATTCGCAAAAATTTTCGCAGATAGTATCGACATATCCCTCTGAGTGTACATACAAAAATGTGTCAATGTACGACACATAGTTAAGAAGATATGACGTCAAATACTGAGATGCTTGAAAAATTACTGCACCATGGATGACATTTTAGTTTATCACTTCTTTACTACTAACTCTATTCACACATTTCGCACGATGTAGCCACGTGTACCCTTGAATGTGCTTACAGTTCAGGGAATACAATGTCATAAACATTGAGCTGTATGAAAATGAAATTGCAGGGCGAAATTCGCAAGAGATACAAGTGAAATATGTACAAATACAAGTGAAATATCTTAAATATATGTGAAATATATTTGACATGTGCATACACAGATAAACCAGGGGTAAAAAGCCCTTCCTAAACCGGAATGATTTCAAACAAATTAGGTGAATATATTACTTACAACCTGGAAAGAAACACTGTGTAGATTACAACCACCAGCCTCGTATTGCGGTAAGCGTGATAATGTGGAGAGAGAAAGGGGCGAGGAGGAGATGGACAGACAGCGAATGGGTAGGAGGAGATGGCCACAGATAGGTGGGAGGAGAGATGGACAAAAAGAAGGGGAGAGGGAAAAGGACAGAGAGATGAGAGAAGAGAAGATGGACAGAGAAAAGAAAGAGGAGGCGAGGAGGCGATGAACAGGGATGGTGGGGGGGGGGGGGGGCGAGGAGATCGATAGAGAGATGCGAGAGGAGAAGATGGACAGAGAAAGGGGGGAAAATTAGATGGACCAGGAGATGGGAAGGAGGAAATGGAATTAGAGGTGAGGAGCAGGAGATGAAAAGAGGGGGAAGGAGCAGATGGTCAGAGCGGGTGAAGGAGATGAACAGAGCGGGTGTGAAGGGATAAATGTACAAAGAGAGGGGAAAGGAGGAGATAGACTAATAAAAGATTGGAATAAATACATATCCGGGCAACGCCAGGTACTCAGGTAGACTGGTTCTAGGCGCTTCAGTCCGGAACCGCGTGACTGCTACGGTCGCAGGTTCGAATCCTGCCTCGGGCATGAATGTGTGTGATCTTCTTAGGTTAGTTAGGTTTGAGTAGATCTAAGTTCTAGGGGACTGATGACCTCAGATGGTAAGTCCCATAATACTCAGAGCCATTTTCAGGTAGACAATAATAAAAGACGCCTAGCATTGCTGGGAAACTACAGCGAATATTTTGTCTCTTAACAAAAGTTGTGACCCCATGACGTGATCTGTCACCTCTAGATGTTTGATGCAAAGGCTTGAAACACCCTATATATGTGACCAGGCAGGTAACACCGGTTGTCTTGTAGATCTTACTTCCTTTCTATGTATCTGGAGGTCAATGTATGGGGTAAAGATATCCTTTCTGAAGTAGTTTTTGATTGGTACCATAGAAACGTCGGCTAAGACCCTGTAGTTTACGATGACGAAGACATTTCTGTGTACCATCGTCATTGTGACAGGTCCAAGGCAAGAATAAGCATGCAAAAGTGCATCGGTTACAAGTTATATATACTCAGGAGATGTTTCATGTGCTTACTGTAATCGCCTCAGTACCATAGAAACGTCGGCTTAGACCCTGTTGTATGCAATGTATCATCGTCACTTACCTTTTACTTTAGTCAATGGCTTTTTTAAACACTGAAGTAATATTAGTATTTACATATATCAGAGAAAGAAGAGGCCCTCTGATAATGGCAAGGCCCTGATGAAACATACACTGTCTGACAAACATAAGCTATGTATCTTGAAGAACAGTAGGAACTGAAATGAAATTCAGATGTCGAGAGCATATTCGAGAGTATATTTGATTTTATTACAATGATTACAAAAATTAGGTAGAAGGAGCCACAAAGTTATCAGCACGAGTGCACAGCTAGTCCCTTGTCAGTAGGATGTTTCACTCACTCAAGCCGGTATGTACGCACAGATTCAGCTGAAAAGGGCATGATGCAGCTGTTGTGTCCTCTCGCCAGGCACGTTGGCACACAACCGAAATTCCTGGAGTTCCGTATCATGACCATTGGCACTGTGGTGACGTTGACATACGAACTGACTCCACTGAATGGGGAATCTTGGTGGCTCAAATATTTCTAAAATAGTGCTTACTAATAATCATATTCATTAAGCCAAATATTCTTTCTGGCAGTACTGCATACCGTGTTTAGTAAATTCAAAAAGGAAAGAAGATAGGCTTCCACGTTCAGTCGACGACGAGATGTTAGATTAGATTAGATTAGATTAGATTTACTTTCATTCCAATTGATCCGTAGTGAGGAGGTCCTCCAGGATGTGGAACATGTCAGAAAAACAACAATACATGACAAATATTTACAACTAAAACAAATAAGCTAATGTACCATTCCACAGGTCCCAAGTGGAATGATCGTCATTTTTTAATGAACACTAAGAGTCATTTTACAAATACTAATGCACTAAACTTAAAATAAAAAAGTTTTTTATTTATTTATAAGCTAATAAACATGTAATACAACTACTGTAATACTTATTTACAATGAACACATTACTGCACTGAAATGGTGCAGAAGTTAGATTATACTTACACACACACACACACACACACACACACACACACACACACGCAAATTTTCAGTGAACACATTACTGCACTGAAATTGTGCAGAAGTTATGTTGTACTTATATACAAATCAGTTGGTTTTACTAAGAAATTCATCAATGGAGTGGAAGGAGTTGGCCACCAATAAATCCTTTAGGCTTCTCTTAAACTGAATTTCATTGGTTGTTAAGCTTTTTATGGTTGCTGGCAAGTTATTGAAAATGTGTGTTCCTGAATAATGCACACCTTTTTGTACAAGACTAAGTGACTTTAAATCCTTGTGAAGATTATTCTTATTTCTAGTATTGATTCCATGAATTGAGCTGTTGGTTTGAAAAAGTGATATATTTCTAATGACAAATTTCATTAAGGAATAAATATATTGGGAAGCAGTAGTTAGTGTCCCTAGTTCCCTAAACAGGCTTCCACAGGATGTTCTTGAGTTCACACCACATGTAACTCTTACTGCACGTTTTTGTGCTCGGAAAACTTTAGCTTGGCTTGATGAATTACACCAAAAAATAATCCCATATGACATCATAGAATGAAAGTAAGCATAGTATGCCAGCTTTTTCATTTTTATATCCCCTATGTCTGACAAAATTCGCATTGCAAACAGAGATTTGTTAAGACGCTTCAGCAATTCTGTGGTGTGCTCCCCCCAGTTGAATTTATTATCAAGCTGTAATCGCAAGAATTTAACACTGTCCACTTCTTCTATCTTCTTGTCATCGTATGTTAGACATATACTCTTGGGACACCCCTGACAAGTTCTGAACTGCATGTAGTGTGTTTTTTCAAAATTTAGTGACAAAGAATTGGCTAGGAACCAGTGATTAATGTCCACAAATATTTTATTGGCTGATCTTTCTAAGACTACACTTGATTTGCTATTTATTGCAATGTTTGTGTCATCGGCAAACAAAACAAACTTGGCATCTGGTAATGTTACTGATGAAAGGTCATTGATATACACAAGAAAAAGTAAGGGCCCCAAAATGGAACCTTGTGGGACCCCACATGTAATTAATTCCCAGTTGGAAGATGCCGGATATCTGGATACATGTCTCTTTCCTAATAACACCCTTTGTTTCCTGCCAGAGATATAAGATTTGAACCATTTTGCAGCATTTCCTGTTACACTATAATATTCTAGTTTACTTAAAAGGATATTGTGATTTACACAGTCAAATGCCTTTGACAGATCACAAAATATACCAGTTGCCTGCAATTTTTTGTCTAATGAATTAAGCACATTTTCACTGATGATGCTTTATAGCAAGAAAAAGGCGAAACGCGTCTGCGAAAAATAAAGTAAGTTGCAGCAAGAAAAGGCGGTTTTATTTACGAAACAAGTATTTCTGTGCTTGCTGTGGATTGATGGCCACGCAAACATACTTTTTGTGTTGATTTTAATTTCAAATTTTTTTTAAGAACTGTTGCAATTCTCAGTACTGCTTCCTTAACACGCTTTTCTCTGTAACCAAGAACAATTCGGAGGATTAATGGTCTTGTTTATCGCCGACCATATACACCAGCATTACTTTCGAAAAGCTCTCCTTGTAACTGAAATGTTTCGAACACTGTTTGATTGCATCGTTCAGAGGTTAAAACTTACTGCGTGGCTCGAAAAACGTCAAGAAGCACTGGAATTTCACTAGTGTAAGTGGTCAAAATGGCGAGACTACAGAGACAATACAGAGACTCATTAGACAACACAGAGCACGCTAGCAGGCAGTTTTCGTTGGCCCCTCCATGACATACTGCGGAGCTACGCCAGTCCAATAGGGAACTCGTCCAGGCGAGGTGAGATGAGGTGAGGTCGGCCGCAGTCTGAACAAGCCTCTTGGGTGGCAGCCTTTGTCTCTACAACCCCTTCCCGCCCACCTCTCGACTGTCATTCTGGCCTGCCTTTCCAAAAACAGCGCCTTGCATGCTTACTAGGACGTCATACGGTTTAATAAACACCACTTGTTTGCTACATTGGAAACACAAATACGAAAATTACAAAAAAATATAAGTTCTGATATAAATCAAAGTCCTGTGAAAGGTTTTATAAGCCACTACTCCTATAATTTATCAGAATATTTGGCCCCAGGAGGCTAAATTCCGCTACACTCTCGTCGTATAATTAAAGAGGTTTTGGACTAGCCTTTATTTGGGCAGTTGACAATGTGTAAAATAGTAAAATTACTTTATTTGAATTATTATGTTCTAATATTACCCCTTCTACTGATTCGAAGTACCAACTGCCACGCACTTGATAGTGGCTTGCGAATTATGTATGTAGATGTACATATAGTGTTAAAATAATCTAGAAGTATGCTTCACGATTATTAATGTGAATTCATTATCACTAGCAATAATTCTTTGTCATCATACCTTACAGAAGCAGCCTGCAGTGGCTGCTTTTGCCTGTTAATATTATAACTCATTCCATGTCCCTTAAAGCAGAACTGGACTAACGGGTTGGAGTGAGGAGGGGGCGGTGTCCCGAGGACATAGCCCTTCCCAGGCCTCTGGTCCTCGGGGGAGGGGTCTCCAAATCTAGAGGCCCCCCAAGACAGACCACTTTTAATTAAATCCCAAACAAGGATGAAATATTAACTTCTCTAGGGTTCACAGTCATGTAGGATTTCTAAAGGATATCGTTTTCGTGGTTAAATGTAGAAATTATTTATTTCACAACTGCAGTTTCGGCCTTTGGGTCATTTTGAGGCGGTACTGAAAAGCTAAAAGAATAAAAGAATGAAGCACAGAGTGTATATACACTACTGCACAAACTTGTCATATAGACAGTAATACTTACAAAACTGGTGAAGATAATACACCGCATATATTTTGCTTCAGTACAGGCCAGACTTTAAAATCCTCGGTAATCTCCAAGAATGATTGCCTATCGAAGTCGCTGGGTCAAAACGATACATATCGCATTTGCGATCGGAAATCGATCATGTGACTCCAGGGGCGGGCGTTGTGATAAATTATTTGTGATCGTCATTTTTATCTGTTTTCCGTCGTTCCCTTACTTGCGAATTATTTGTGAGTTGCTAGGGAAACGCAGACGATTTATGTCGTTAGTGAGTGGGATGTCTGGTGTTCTTGATGTTTCTTCGGCGGATTCTCTCACATGGAAGAATCTAATTCCATGTTTATCCAGTGTAGAAAATTGTTCGACTTTTTGTCGCAAATATGGAGAACTACCGGACGAGGAAAGAAGGGACTGTGTAGACTGTGGTGGTGCGAAGTGTGTAAAACTTCGTAAGAACAGTTTCGATGCTGAAATACCGTTACAGTTTCATTACGGACACATGTAAACATGTCATCGTCAAAAATTAGCCTTTTTCGGTGTAGAAATGACACATCAAACTAGTACGAAGCTCTGTACATCATGAAATGATTTAAATTACGTGAACTATCACCAATGTTAACGCCGGCCGGAGTGGCCGTGCGGTTCTAGGCGATACAATCTGGAACCGCGCGACCGCTACGGTCGCAGGTTCGAATCCTGCCTCGGGAATAGAAGTGTGCGCTGTCCATAGGTTAGCTAGGTTTAATTAGTTCTAAGTTCCAGGCGACTGATGACCTCAGAAGTTAAGTCGCATAGTGGTCAGAGCCATTTGAACCAATGTTAACATCGTTCACGTAAATCGCTACAGTAATAGGTTTAAAGAACATATTAGGCAGATAGAGAGCATTACCTATTCAGTCAGTAAACAGTTAAGTGAGAATACGGCAAACATATGATGAGCAACATACATACTGCATACAGTGTCTAAAAGTACAATTATGAATATTCTCGTAGACATAGAAATTTACAATTACATTAAAAATCATCCTGACGACTTACTTAGTGAGAAAATGTGCAAGTGACACAAGGTAACACTGGTTAAGGATGCTTTACCTTTCCCATCTGATGTGGGTTTACTGCCCTAAAAATTCTGTATAGAAATTTGTGTACCTTGATTTCATAAAATGTATGGTGCTTAAGACGTTTTCATTCGGTAACATGAAAGAATCGTACTCACAACTACTTTTTTTATTTTCATCTTTAATTTACCTTTTTTAGAATCTCTTATCTTATGTGGTGTATTTTACCATCTCTTCATAAATACTGTGCAACAAGTTTTATACGTGCTCCAGACGTTTTCTATTGTATTGCAATTTTATATAAGATAGCGAGGGAGAATCAAGTGCAGTCTCATACATTTTACTTTTGTAAATTACTCTTATCCTCTACATTTCATTTTACCTTTAGAACATGTCCTGTCTTATCTAATCTATTTTAGCAGAGCATCATAATACTGTATAATTATTTTTTACAGCTTATAGATACCATTTTAAGTATTTGGAGCTTGTTATTGTATGTACATACAGTTCTGCATAACTACATTCCATAAATTAGGGCTTGGTAAAACACCTATTTTGTATTTACGAGGTACCATCGTGTGACGTAATGTCTAACTTTTTTGTGAATGACCGTATCATCGGCGAGCATTTTGTGCATTCTATGTTTTTTCATCAGCTGCAAAGTATACGCAAACAAAGTAAAATGTAAGATTTCTGTTCCCATGTTCTGTGTGAGTACCCAGCTGGGTATAAGACCTTTAGAACAGATAAAGTATGTATTTTTACGGTACTTTGTTGTAAAGTAATTTTCCTATCCTGTTCCCTTGCACCTTACTGCTATGTCATCACCTAGAAAGCTGCATATTGTCAATAGATGTAAAAAGATGTTATGTAGGAAGCTTACAGTTGTTATCGCTGGAATGTACTATACCTGATAAGTGCACATGGAGAGTGACTTATAAATGTCTTTTCGCGCCAACAGCCTTAGTTCGCATGTAAACAGTGTGTCAGAAGAACATTGGCTCAAATGGTTCAAATGGCTCTGAGCGCTATGGGACTTAACATCTGAGGTCATCAGTCCCCTAGAACTTAGAACTACTTAAACCTAACTAACCTAAGGACATCACACACATCCATGCCCGATGCAGGATTCGAACCTGCGACCGTAGCGGTCGCGCGGTTCTAGACTGAAGCGCCTAGAACCGCTCGGCCACACCGGCCGGCGAAGAACATTGATTTGTAGCGATTTATGTGCAGGATGTTAACAGTCTTAACAGTTCACGTAATTTGCATCATTTCGCTATGTACAGAGCTATGCACTCATTTGGCGTTACTATATTTCTACAGCGAAAGAGGCTTATTTTTGACGATGACGTAACATGTCAGAGGATTTTAAAGTCTGATATATGTTGCAGTAGAGGGTAAGTGGTGTATTATTTTCATCATTTTTGTGCTGTACGGTACCACTGTCTAAATGACATATTTGTGTAGTTCTATATATACTCTCTGTGCTTCATTTCTGTATTCTTTTAGTTTTTGCAATTGTGAAATAAATAATTTCTACGGTCAACGCAAAATATGATATTTCAAAAAGGTCAAAATACGTTCAGCAAACAAGAGGTAGTTTGGAGTTCAAAGCCCCATACGTATGCAAAACGCATAGGTACCTACTTATCTATTATCAGGCCATGCCAGTTGTTATTGGATGTGTTCAGAATTTTTTGCAAAACATTGCATGAAACTTAAAAGCTGTAGATCTATAACCAGTTCTCTACGAGATTCTGTTATTCTACATGAAACGTTTTTTGATCCCTATTACGGCAAGTTGAAAAAGAGAAGAGTTAGAGAGAAGCGATATATACGTGCGTATGATAACCTCTTCCCTCAGAAATATTTCTCTCCTTCATACTTCCTCCGTTTTACCACAGATGACATGATTTGCTTCCAACGTCCTGAATGGAATGCGTAAGTTCTAATAAGTGTTCACCAACGTGCAGTCTTCTACACTTGTCCCCTGCTCAAAGAACAGCAGGTCGTGAATCCGAAAGCTTGAGGCTGTAAGAAACTCTTAGCGAGGAACTGTTATTTTAGAAATAATTAAATTTCCAATCAGTTTATTTATACGGGATGCTACTCGCTTTTTTACTAGCAGAACACGAGAAACTGCACAATTACATACCCCTTTAGAGTCACAAATGCTTTCTATTCTTCAACAAGTTAATGAAACCCCTATTTCCGTAATTACCATCACACTGTTCAAAATTACGTGTTCCGAATAATCATACATTGCTAATAAAGTCTCTGATCTTACAGCCGAACCACTTCGCCCGCCATCCAAGGTAGGCGCGATCCGAAGATCACCGAAGTGCTTCATCTGCCTTTTCGTTTCGCAATGGTTTATTTTTATGATGGTTATAAATACTTGTGAAATAATGAAATGATTTGAAATTCTAGTAAATACGCTGTTAAATTTTTCAAATATTAATAATAGAAGATTACCTTTTGGCGCGCAACTTCCGAACGCAGCAGCCAATCGCGGAGGAGGACCACAATTTAGGCGGTCTTTCTCACGATATCCGTACCGAACAACAAACCGTCTATCATCGGTACCTCACACCACATTACATCTTGCCATTGCTGCCTTCTCAGCTGCTCTAAAAAGAGCTTCTTGTACCTGAATATGATGGCTGCAAAGCCAGAAAAATCACACTATGCCATCTAGACAGGTATACTATATTTACGCACGTAAGTTAATGATGAGACCAAGGAACAAATAAACATTTTACGTCGCCACTTAAATATTACACTATTTTGCACAGCAAAATCTTGCTTTCCACTGTCATCGTGAAGATGTTTCATCGTAAAACGGAGGAAATTTCTTAGAATTCGTGCAGTTGATGACGGAAGATGGTCCATATTGCGTTGTGCAGGGTCTTCTAGGCTATGAAACCGCCGTGTCGGTGTCAGGTGACATGAAGGAGCACAACGAGAAACTCGAGAAGTCATTCCATAAGGTATGTACAATATCTGTGCTAATCATTCCTTAAATCTTTGTGAAGTTCATGCATTCTCATGTGTTTACTCTAGTATCACCTATTTTGGAATCGCGCATAAGTTGTATTCATTCTTCTTGTGTTCTAAATACAGGGTCTTAGGGGTATAGACATGTTTACCATTGGGTCCTTAATATATACCAACTTCAGTGTATAAGTTAATTTTCGTCTGTACCAAACAGTCTTCCCGCAAACACATCACTTAATTTACTACTTGATGTTTTCTGCACGATCGTAACTGCACCGCGAAGTGGACTAAGCCTATAGTATAGACCATCTTTTTGCCTCCGTGCACCCATAATCCTGTAACCCAGGAGAAAATAAAGTTTAATGGTTTGCTTGTGTCACGACGCTGTCCACCATGCTGGGACTGGACTGGCCACGGGTGCTTATCGGACCAGTCCCATACCCAGCCTCTGTGCTGAGGCTGGGGATCCGCCACTTACCATCCGGTGGCAGCTCCTGCTGGTGCGCCAGGCTTGTAAGTTTCTTGCAGCTCCCACCTCGCCTGCTCACCATCTTGTTGCTCATCCACCTCTAGACCGCCTTTTTTCCCACCGTCCCCGGGCTACGTTGCCGTTTGGGATCCGTGTGCAGCGTGTGCTAGAGTCCCTCGGTGTGGAGTCTGTACAACCCCAAATCCAGGGTTTTAACCGCCTGCCACCCTGGTTACTGGTGAGGCCCAGAGTGATTTTAGATTTGGTGCAGTACAAGAGAGAGTGCACTCCTGCCACCGTTTTTAATGCAGCATTCTCTTCCATTTTATCTGAGCGCCACAACTATGTAGCTGTTTTTACGGACGGGTCGAAACAAGGGGATTCCGTTGGTTGGTTGCCGGCCGAAGTGGCCGTGCGGTTAAAGGCGCTGCTGTCTGGAACCGCAAGACCGCTACGGTCGCAGGTTCGAATCCTGCCTCGGGCATGGATGTTTGTGATGTCCTTAGGTTAGTTAGGTTTAACTAGTTCTAAGGTTTAGGGGACTAATGACCTCAGCAGTTGAGTCCCATAGTGCTCAGAGCCATTTTTGATTCCGTTGGTTGCTCTGTTGTTTTTCCGGATCGTGTCCTCAAGGTCCGACTGCCTCAGACTTTTACTGTCTTTGATGCAGAACTGTCTGCGATCCTGCGGGCACTGGAGCACATGAGACGTTCTTCCTGTCCTAAATGTCTTGTCTGTTCCGATTCACTAAGTGTCCTTCACGCTTTGCAACATTTGTATCCGGCAGATAAAATAGTCCAGACCATCCAGGATGCCCTCCTCCAACTACAGCGACTGGGGAAGGTGGTGGCTTTCTGCTGGGTTCCGGGGCATGTCGGCATTGCTGGGAATGAAAGGGCAGATCTCGCAGCCAAGGAGGCGTGTCTCGATCCACAAGTATCTCAGTGTGCTGCACGCACTCACCTCGCTGTTGAGCTCACGAGTCATGCGTCGGTGGGAGGATGAGTGGCTGGAAGTGACTGACAATAAGCTCCGTATAGTCAACCCCACAGCGCGTGTGTGGTGTACTTCCTTTCAGCCCCGTCGACGGGACGAGGTTCTCCTCACTCGGCTTCGGATAGGCCACAGCCCTATGACGCATGGCTTCCTACTCCGGCGGGAGCACCCTCCAATGTGTGGTGCTTGTGGCGTCCAGGTCACTGTGCGCCACGTTTTATTGGATTGCGTTTTATTTTCTGACCAGCGGGCCGCGGCTGACTTGGCAGCGGACCTGCCATCTCTTTTCGGCAACACTCGGACGAATGTGGTTAAAGTTTTAAAGTTCTGTGCTATGTGAAATGTTTTTACAAAGATTTTAGGAAGAGGATCTTAATTTGCTCACTGTGTGACAAGCTCGCCCATATTTTATGTAAGTGGCCAGCCAATGACAATTTACTGTGGCATTCTTGTTGCTACGTTTTCCCTTTCCTTACGTTCTACTTTCTTATGTAGCATTTTCCTTCTTTTCCTGCTTTCTTTGCGTGTGTGTTTCAGTTTTATTAGGTCTGTCCACATTCGTTCCCTTTAATGTGTGTCAGGGCGCTGATGACCTCGACGTTGAGCGCCCATAAGCCCCAACACACACACACACACACACACACACACACACACACACACGCATATTTGAATGTACTAACCAGCCTAAAAACATACTCCCATAATAGCTGTAAACATTAATCAGCAAAGGAAATAAATATTGATCTAATGTTGTTCCACACACTGTTCTCAGTCATCACTTCAATACCTGCGCTTATACCGCTAACAACGTGTGTAGGTGGCAATTACTCAAAAAGCAAGAAGGAACAGGTTTGAAATGATTGTCTGATACTCACTGTAGTGCTTATTAAAGTTGAGGTGAAGTCATAAAAGAAAACACGGAAAAATTGGTGAGCACTTTGGAAATATACTAGATCCATCCAAACCAAACCCTGACACTGGACCTGCATCAAGCCCTTTCCTTCCAGCTATATATGATTTTACCGTTTTGACCTACATCACTTCTGGCACAGGATACTGGAGAAAGCAAATCTAGGTCAACAGTTTCAGCAATCTCCGAAAATGACTTTGGATAAGGGACTCGCCGATTTAATAACCATGAAAGAGTCTTTAGTGACGGAACTAACTACAAATTATATCCAGTTCTGTGACTTTTGGCACTAAAAAAGATCAATGAAGTGAGCATTAACATTGACCGACGAGGAAGAAGCAGAGTAAATAAAACAATCCCGGGTATTCACGATGCCTGATTATTGATTTAAGAAGAAGTTCGTCGATCAGTATTTGAGTGCACAGACCGATTTATACAAAATTGTGACAACAATGCACGGCCACGAAGAAAATCGATGAAATTTTCCAGATTGTTGAAACAAAATTTATGCTTCTGGTGACATTCTGGCTGTAGGACCGGAGAATCTGGTAGAAATTTACGATTAGTTTCACAAGGAACAGGTGCTACAAGGAATAAAATTGTGCAACTTTAATGGTTTCGTAATTTCTTTGAATCATAGTAAGTTGTTGACTATTGCCATCAATTATGCTGGAAGTGAGTGACTAAAATGGTATAGTAGGGATCTAGTGCAGCCGATACGAGTGCGGACGTTGCTGCTAGATGGACAGCCCAAGAAATCCTTCAATTAATATTTAAATGGCACTTCAGTGAATCATTACCCTGTACATTACTTAAAATTCAATACTACCTGACCATTTGTTTCTCAATCGCATCATACGAGAGATGTTTCTCTTAACTGAAACTAATAAGAAACTATCTTTGCTCTACGATGAGTCAAGAACGCTTTGCCAATCTGTCCATTTTATTAACTGAAAGAATAGTTTCATGTTAAATAGATGTCAATGACGTCACTGAGAATTTCGGTAAAATAAAGGCACCAAAGCAACATGGACATATACAATGGCGATAGTGTCCGCCCCCGGTAGCGCGACAGACTGTCAATCCTAAGGGCCCGGGTTCGATTCCCGGCTGGGTCGCAGATTTTCTCCGCTCAGGGACTGGGTGTTGTGTTGTCCTTATCATCGATCATTTCATCCCCATCGACGCGCAAGTCGCCGAAGTGACGTCAAATCGAAAGACTTGTACCAGGCGAGCGGTCTACCCGACGGGAGGCCCTCGTCACACGCCATTTGTATTTATCGCGTACACAAGATATAAAAGGGCAGAGCTTTGGCGGAGCTGTCATACACAATTAGGTAATTCGTGTAAAAAGGTTTCCGACATCATTACGGTCGCACGACAGGAATTAACAGACATTCTATTTCGGAAATCGTTAGCGAATTTAATATTCCGATATCCACAATGTCAAGAGGGTGCCAAGAATACCAGATTCCAGGAATTACCTTTCACCACAGACAACGCAGTAGCTGACGCCCTCACTTAACGACAGAGGTTCAAAATGGTTCAAATGGCTCTGAGCACTATGGGACTTAACATCTGTGGTCGTCAGTCCCCTAGAACTTAGAACTACTTAAACCTAACTAACCTAAGGACATCACACACATCCATGCCCGAGGCAGGATTCGAACCTGCGACCGTAAGCAGTCGTGCGGTTCCGGACTGAGCGCCTGAACCGCTAGACCACCGCGGCCGGCACTTAACGACAGAGAGCAGCAGCGTTTGCGTAAAGTTGTCAGTGCTGAGAGAGATGCAACTCTGCGTGAAACAAGCACAGAAATGAATGTAGGACGGATCGGATAGTGCGGCGAAATTTGACGTTAACGGGGTATGATTGCAGACAACATGCGAGTACCTTTGCTAGCAGCATGCAGCACATCGCCCACAGTGGCCCTCCTGGGCTCGTGACCCTTTCGGTTGGATCCCAGACGACCCGAAACCCATGGCCTGGGCAAATGAGTCGCGATTACAGTTGGTAAGAGCTGTTGATAGAACTCGAGTGTGGCGCAGACCGCACGAAGCCATGGACTCAAGTTGTCGACAAGGCATTGTGCGAGCTAATGGTGGCTTCATAATGGTGTGGTCTGTGTGTACATGGAACGGACTGGGTCGTCTGTCCAACTGAACCGATAAGTGACTTGAAACGGATATGCTCGGCTACTTGGAGACCATTAGGAGTCATTCATGGACTACATGCTCCCAAACAACGATCGAATTTTTATAGAGGACAAAGCGCCATGTCACCGGGTCGCAATTGTTATGATTGGTTTGAAGAACGTTCTGGACAGTTCGAGCGAATGATCCGACCACCAATATCTCCGGACGTGAATCCCACTGAACATTTACGGGACGTGACTGAAAGGTCAGTTCGTGTTCAAAGTCCTGTACCGCCAATACCTTCGCAATTATGGACGGTTGTAGAGGCAGCATGGCTCAACATTTCTGTCAGGAACTCCCAATGACTTGTTGAGTCCATGCCACGTCGAGTTGCTGCACTACCTGCGCAACAGGAGGTCCGATACGATATTAGGAGGTACCCAACGACTTTCGTCTGGTTAGTGTAGTAATACCAGTAGTAACTACTATTTCGTATTACTGTTACGAAACTAACTGGTATCGTACAAGCTTTGTTTTCAGCCAAATAAAATAAAAGGTAGTTTTCTTATTCAATTCTTCATTATTGCTTTGCACTCTACCTGATGGTTGCTGTGATAATTGCTCTTTTGTATTCTAAGTTTCTCACCAACATCTCTAATTATGCATATTACAAATACCAGAGCGTACACACATAAATACGAAGGTTGCCCAGAAAGTAATGCATCATTTTTTTTTCTTCAACACTTCCTTACTGAGCATAATGAGAATTACACACACGAAATAATGGTGTTTTATCTACACATCCTACATTTCCACGTAATCTCCATCTCATTATATGGCCTTCCTCCAGCGCGAAACAAGGGAATGGATGTCCTGTGTGACGTATAAAAATTTTCAGTGCCTACAGTGTCACATCTTTCAGTGTCACGCAAATTTTTATTTTTAAAGGGGATAACTTAAGACTATTTCCATGGGTTCGCCCCTCAAATTCCTCCCTCATATCACAAAATTATCGTCTGATGTAGTACAAACTGAAAAAATAAATACCTTTTAAAGCACAGTTTCGTATATAATTTATATTCAAAACCTTACACCAGTGTCACAGGACAAATTCTACATCGAGAATACTTTACACAAGTTTAAGGGAAGAAATGCTTCTGATAATTATTACAGTATTTAAAGTTAGATATAGTGGGAATTAGTGAAGTTCGGTGGCAGCAGGAACAAGACTTCTGGTCAGGTGAATACAGGGTTATAAATACAAAATCAAATAGGGGTAATGCAGGAGTCGGTTTAATAATGAATAAAAAAATAGGAGTGCGGGTAAGCTACTACAAACAGCATAGTGAACGCATTATTGTGACCAAGATAGACACGAAGCCCACGCCTACTAGAGTAGTACAAGTTTATATGACAACTAGCTCTGCAGATGACGAAGTAATTGAAGAAATGTATGATAAATTAAAAGAAATTATTCAGATAGTGAAGGGAGACGAAAATTTAATAGTCATGGGTGACTGGAATTCGGCAGTAGGAAAAGGGAGAGGAGAAAACGTAGTAGGTGAATATGGATTGGGGCTAAGAAATGAAAGAGGAAGCCGCCTGATAGAATTTTGCACAGAGCACAACTTAATCATAGCTAACATTTAGTTCAAGAATCATAAAAGATTGTTGTATACATGGAAGAAGCCTGGAGATACTGACAGGTTTCAGATAGATTACATAATGGTAAGACAGAGATTTAGGAACCAGGTTGTAAATTGTAAGACATTTCCAGGGGCAGATGTGGACTCTGATCACAATCTATTGGTTATGAACTGTAGATTAAAACTGAAGAAACTGCAAAAAGGTGGGAATTTAAGGAGATGGGACCTGGATAAACTGAAAGAACCAGAGGTTGTACAGAGTTTCAGGGAGAGCATAAGGGAACAATTGACAAGAATGGGGGAAAGAAATACAGTAGAAGAAGAATGGGTAGCTTTAAGAGATGAAGTAGTGAAGGCAGCAGAGGATCAAGTAGGTAAAAAGACGAGGGCTAGTAGAAATCCTTGGGTAACAGAAGAAATACTGTATTTAATTGATGAAAGGAGAAAATATAAAAATGCAGTAAATGAAGCAGGCAAAAAGGAATACAAACGTCTCAAAAACAAGATCGACAGGAAGTGCAAAATGGCTAAGCAGGGATGGCTAGAGGACAAATGTAAGGATGTAGAGGCTTATCTCACTAGGGGTAAGATAGATACTGCCTACAGGAAAATTAAAGAGACCTTTGGAGAAAAGAGAACCACTTGTATGAATATCAAGAGCTCAGATGGAAACCCAGTTCTAAGCACAGAAGGGAAAGCAGAAAGGTGGAGGGAGTATATAGATGGCCTATACAAGGGCAATGTACTTGAGGACAATATTATGGAAATGGAAGAGGATGCAGATGAAGATGAAATGGGAGATATGATACTGCGTGTAGAGTTTGACAGAGCACTGAAAGACCTGAGCCGAAACAAGACCCCGGGAGTAAACAACATTCCATTAGAACTACTGACGGCTTTGGGTGAGCCAGTCCTGACAAAAGTCTACCATCTGGTGAGCAAGATGTATGAGACAGGCGAAATACCCTCAGACTTCAAGAATAATATAATAATTCCGATCCCAAAGAAAGCAGGTACTGACAGATGTGAAAATTACCGAACAATCAGTTTAATAAGTCACGGATGCAAAATACAAACGCGTATTCTCTACAGACGAATGGAAAAACTGGTAGAAGCTGACCTCGGGGAAGATCAGTTTGGATTCCGTAGAAATGTTGGAACACGTGAGGCAATACTGACCCTACGACTCATCTTAGAAGCTAGATTAAGGAAGGGCAAACCTACGTTTCTAGCATTTGTAGACTTAGAGAAAGCTTTTGACAATGTTGACTGGAATACTCTCTTTCAAATTCTGAAGATGGCAGGGGTAAAATACAGGGAGCGAAAGGCTATTTACAATTAGTACAGAAACAAGATGGCAGTTATAAGAGTGTAGGGGCACGAAAGGGAAGCAGTGGTTGGTGAAGGGAGTGAGATAGGGTTGTAGCCTATCCCCGATGTTATTCAATCTGTATATTGAGCAAGCAGTGAAGGAAACAAAAGAAAAATTCGGAGTAGGTATTAAAATCCATGGAGAAGAAATAAAAACTTTGAGGTTCGCCGATGACATTGTAATTCTGTCAGACACAGCAAAGGACTTGGAAGAGCAGTTGAACGGAATGGACAGTGTCATGAAAGGAGGGTATAAGATGAACATCAACAAAAGCAAAACGAGGATAATGGAATGTAGTCGAATTAAGTCGGGTGATGCTGAGGGAATTAGATTAGGAAATGAGACACTTAAAGTAGTAAAGGAGTTTTGCTATTTGGGGAGCAAAATAACTGATGCTGGTCGAAGTGAGAGGATATCAAATGTAGACTGGCAATGGCAAGGAAAGCGTTTCTGAAGAAGAGAAATTTGTTAACATCGAGTATTGATTTAAGTGTCAGGAAGTCGTTTCTGAAAGTATTTGTATGGAGCGTAGCCATGTATGCAAGTGAAACGTGGACGATAAATAGTTTGGATAAGAAGAGAATAGAAGCTTTAGAAATGTGGTGCTACAGAAGAATGCTGAAGATTAGATGGGTAGATCACGTAACTAATGAGGAGGTGTTGAAGAGGATTGGGGAGAAGTTTATGGCACAACTTAATTAGAAGAAGGGAGCGGTTGGTAGGACATGTTCTTAGGCATCAAGGCATCACCAATTTAGTATTGGAGGGCAGCGTGGAGGGTAAAAATCGTAGAGGGAGACCAAGAGATGAATACACTAAACAGATTCAGAAGGATGTAGGTTGCAGTAGTTACTAGGAGATGAAGAAGCTTGCACAGGATAGAGTAACATGGAGAGCTGCATCAAACCAGTCTCAGGACTGAAGACCACAACAACAACAACAACATCAAAATACGAACATGCTGAAATGAACAAACAGTACATGAGCCTATGTTAATCAATTCAACTGTAAAAAGCTAAGGAGCATATTATTGGCAAAATGAGAAATATGCCAAAGTGAAATGCCAAAATGAGCACTTCTCAATAGGAAGTAAATCAAAACAATCAGAATGGCTGAAAGAGAGCACAATAACATGAGCCATAAACGAAGAAGAGCTAAGCAGCTAAGCAAATAAGAGAATAGGCAAAAATGAGATGCCAACAAAAGAGAGCTGGCCGAACTCTGTCGGTACTTATATACGGTTGCGCTCGTGGCGGCACCTCGCGGCCCGTACGCAACACGCGCGCCTGCGATCGCAATGCACTCTTACCGAACCGCTTCTGACGACCTCACCCTCCGTGCCCAGTGACTAACTATACTTCTGTCGACAGCAGATACTCCATAGACTTTGCACAAGCATTTGTGAATATTCCCCACAGTTTCTTTCTCTGGCGTGAGAAACTGAATGACAGCACGTTATTTGTAACGTACACCACCAATAGACGCCATTTTGAAACTGTCCTGCAGCTACAGTATTAGTCTGAAGTGACGGAAACAGCGCGTTCACTCAGGGACTTCAAATAATACGTATGTAACGTTTCGCATTCGTAGCATTGGTTACGACTGAGAAAAAATGCGGTGCATTACTTTCAGGGCAACCCTCGTACTTGGCTTTTTGTCAGCCGTTACATCTATATTAGTCATTTTCTTACGAAATATACACTAAAAATACATCAGTGTCGAAGCAGACTGAGGACCTCCTTTACTTGCTCCGCCTACGGTCTCCGACAGGCTTAATCTCCTTCATGATGAGAGTTACGGTATTGGGTTCATGAAGATATTCATGTACACAATGACCACCAAATCTTTGAATATAGTTAAGACTCACCGGTCGACATTATTGTGACTCTATACTGCTTCCCCATTTGCGTCTTTTCAAGGGTGCATTCAGCCCTAACTTCTTTTTTATCGGTGACAATGGGCAACCGGATAGCGCGTGTGGAGGAGCTCTTGGAACGAGAGGATATTCGGCGTATGGGCTGGCCTGCCCGTTCCCTTGACTAAAATCCCGTCGAGCAGATGTGGGGTGCGCTGGGAAGACGTATTGCAGCGTATCAGCATGCACTAACGGCAACCCACCAGTTGTCAACCACACTGGTGGAAGAATGGAACTCCTTACCACAAAAACTCCTTACCAATCTTCTTATCAGAATGAGAATACGTTGCTGAGCAGATTTTGCCGTCCGTGGTGATCACACACCATGTCTTTGAATAAGAGGGTCATTTCTGTTCGTCTCATTACATATTTCTTCCTGTTACCCTCTGTACTATACTGTAGCAATTCTTTCTACACTACTGGCCATTAAAATTGCTACACCAAGAAGAAATGCAGATGATAAACGGGTATTCATTGGACAAATGTATTATACTAGAACTGACATGTGATTACATTTTCACGCAAATTGGGTGCATAGATCCTGAGAAATCAGTACCCAGAACAACCACCTCTGGCCGTAATAACGGCCTTGATACGCCTGGGCATTGAGTCAAACAGAGCTTGGTTGGCGTGTACAGGTACAGCTGCCCATGCAGCTTCAACACGATACCACAGTTCATCAACAGTAGTGACGGGCGTATTGTGACGAGCCAGTTGATCGGCCACCATTGACCAGACGTCTTCAGTTGGTGGGAGATCTGGAAAATGTGCTTTCCAGGGCAGCAGTCGAACATTTTCTGTATCCAGAAAGGCCCGTACAGGACCTGCAACATGCGGTCTTGCATTATCCTGCTGAAATGTAGGGTTTCGCAGGGATCGAATGAAGGGTAGAGCCACGGGTCGTGACACATCTGAAATGTAACGTCCACTGTTCAAAGTGCCGTCAGTGTGAACAAGAGGTGACCCCACACCATCACGCCGGGTGATACGGCAGTATGGCGATGACGATAACACGCTTCCAATGTGCGTACACCGCGATGTCGCCAAGCACGGATGCGACCATCATGATGCTGTTAACAGAACCTGGATTCATCCGAAAAAATGACGTTTTTCCATTCGTGCACCCAGGTTCGTTTTTGAGTACACCATTGCAGGCGCTCCTGTCTCTGATGCAGCGTCAAGGGTAACCGCAGCCATGGTCTCCGAGCTAATAGTCCTTGCTGCTACAAACGTCGTCGAACTGTTCGTGCAGATGGTTGTTGTCTTGCAAACGTCCCCATCCGTTGACTCAGGGATCGAGACGTGGCTGCACGATCCGTTACAGCCACACGGATAAGATGCCTCTCATCTCGACTGCTAGTGATACGAGGCCGTTGGGATCCAGCACAGCGTTCGTATTACCCTCCTGAACCCACCGATTCCAAATTCTGCTAACAGTCATTGGATCTCGACCAACGCGCCAGCAATGTCGGGATACAACAAACCGCAATCGCGATAGGCTACAATCCGACCTTCATCAAAGTCGGAAACGTGATGGTACACATTTCTCCTCCTTACACGAGACATCACAACAACGATTCACCAGGCAACGCCGGTTAACTGCTGCTTGTGTATGAGAAATTGGTTGGAAACTTTCTTCGTGTCAGCTCGTTGTAGGTGGCGCCACTGGCACCAACCTTGTGTGAATGCTCTGAAAAGCTAATCATTTGCACATCACAGCATCTGCTTCCTGTCGGTTAAATTTCGTGTCTTCGTGGTGTAGCAATGTTAATGGCCAGTAGTGTATGTATGGCCCAAGTTTCATCGAAGATGAGGATGATGATTATTAGTGTTTGAGGGCGCACTTTTCATCGAACTATAATACTTGACAGCGACACGTACTGCGAAAGTTACTTTCGTCCCTAAGTTTTGCAAAGCAGTGTACCAACGGAATATGCATACCACTTGCGTAACAATATGATATTCCTTAAAAACATTGAATGAAAACCTATTAATCATCCGGGATATATTAAGTTTGTGTACTTCCTGCCAAATTTATATAAAAATGGCAATTTTAGAAACCTGACCCCTCCCTCTCCCGCCCACAGTCTTTATTTTGTTCGCTGAAAACTTAAATCATATTTTTGTACAATTTGTTATCATGGTTACGGACACAATTAAATGAAAATGGTTCATACGGCGTTAGCCTCTTTCACCCTGCCGTGTGGAACAGCCGGTGTTCGACGCAGAGCAGTTTGACATTTGTAGCCAGAACAAAAGGAACAAGAAGTAATAAAGTGAAGCAAAGGTGGAACAAAATTGCGTGGTGTGCATGTGCAGACGGACTGTCTTATAGCATTCTCTTTCTAGTTTACGTTATATCTATTTCAAAATGTCTTTTACGATGAAAAATTCATCCTTTTGTACATTAATACTTCTCTTTGTACAAACTGTAACTTACAGTTCCTTCGCATTCAACAGTATCGGCACGAATTTGCTATGAACGTGTACATCGTAACAATATTATTCACTTCCACGTGATCATCACAGAAAGTAGCCCCTTGTGACGCGTAATGCAATAAAATCTTTGTCAAACAGCATACGTCAGCATGTGTCTTCTACGAGAGTGACAGCTGTTGTGGGAAGTGTCCAGGTAACGAGAAAAGAGACACGGCATGCAGGAAATGGCAAGTACGGTAATGAAATCAGAGTGCATCGAATTTATTTGTGCCTTACTGCAACAATGCATGCAATTTAGAGTCTATATTTATTCTACATTATTATTCATATTTTGTATTGTGGAGTTGGTGTTCCATTTTCTATTCCACAACTCTAATTTCAAGAACAGTGGAAAGACGATAATGGTTCGAGTAGTTGTAATAAGAGTGTTTGAAATATATAATTATAAGACTTTTAAAACGTCTTAGATACGATGCTACTAATACAGATAAAAATAAAGAAACAACATTCATTTCCTTCATATCACACAGTCGTCTCAAAAGGAGAGCTTTGACATATTTCAGTTATTGACTTTATCTGTAATGTAGACAGATGAATCCGTAATAATGATACGACATAGAGGGCACGGGCTGCCATTTTAATTCAAGGAGACATTGACGTATAAAGCGTTGAATTGACTGTCTTGCCTCTGAACGTTGTAATTAGTCTAAGCGATATGGACAGGGTTTTAATACATTGCTAGATTCCCCACCTGATACTAGTTCTTAAAATTATGTAAGCAGGCTGTGGCTGATTAGTTGGCATCTATCTTCAAGGATCCGCCAGTTTTTCAGTTCAGTTCAACATGAACATTCTACCCTCATACCTTTCGCTTTCGTTGACAAACATAATGTACCAACGATGTTCTCGGAACTTATTACCCTGAACGCAGACACTTAGTCGTAACTGAAACACACTGGCAGAGCGTAAGAGCATATTCCGAAACAAGACCTACATGTGTGCATAGAAAATTGCAAATGAATGTAATTTTTAGGATGACAATACGGGAACAATTTCTGCAGCGACAATGGCAACATAGCGCTCAGCAGTAACCTAAAAATTACATAAAATCCAAGTTCAAAATTTAAATTTATCTGTGCTCCACGTCCGCAGAAACTATCACAATTGGTACAAAGCTGGGACGATCAAAACAATTCCGTTTAAAAGAGGCCTTCATGGTAACTTCCAACCTGCAACAACTCGATCATCAAATCTCCGTTCTCAGCCGTAACTTAGAATCGAATCATTTCAACATTTATTTATGTTTTAATCAAAATATGAGATTATTCCTCGCCAGCAAATTAACACAGCTCGCAGTGAATCTGGCACTACTCTCTCCGTGTTGTATCTGTTCCGTGAAGGCTGCGAGTTTACCAGTAGAACAATGATTTTGCATCCAATTGCGTCTGAATCACAAGTGTTGTCTGTGTTGACACAGACACGCGAGAAACCTGCTGTCGTTGCAGAATAAGAGTTACGCAGTAGACCCATACTTTACCCAAGTACACACGCGGAACAAACAATATTAGGCAACCTTAGGGCGAACCATTTAGCCCTGAAATCATCGAAAGTCATTTGAAGGTACTTAAGGGCTTTCACTTAGCCTCACAAACTCATATACTTGTTCAGTACACAACACACCAACGTTTCACGTATAACAATCTTAGTCTTCATCAACTTACCAGATGCTCATTCTTATAAAGCCGCTTTCTAATTGTCTAATTTTAATTTGTGGTAAGCTTCCATGGGACCAAACTGCTGAGGTCATCGGTCCCTAGACCTACACACTACTTTATCTAACCTAACTTACGCCAAGGACAACACACACACACGTCAGAGAGAGGACTCGAACCTCAGATGAGGGGAGCCGCGCGAACCGTGGCTGGTTGCCTTGGACCACGCGGCTACCACGTGCGGCCCACTTTCTAAACTCATTAATCTAATTAAGAAGGTAGACTGGTGGAAAAATATTCCTATCGAAGCACAGAAAAAGTCAAATATGCTCCTTCTTAAAGGATTCTGATTGAATAGCTTGGTAACAGCTTCCTCATTCTATCTTCCTTACCACCTTTAAAAATTTTCTCAAAAATTTTTGACACGCGAACATATTCGCGCTGTTTTCAACATGCATTCCCACACTCTCCCCTAATGGTAACTGGCTCACATCTACTTATCCATCATTGAAATCCTTCGTCCCTGTCCAGCTTCGTTGTCATTGTCGTAGACTGTCTCTCATTATCACTAGCTCTCCCACTTCCACTTTCTCCTTCTCTTTATTCCTGTCCCATTGGCACTGTCTCTTTCACTCTTTTCCTCTCACTGTCAGTTATGTTTCATTGCCACAGTGACCCTCCCTTTCTCTAAAACTGCCAATGTCTCCTTCACTCTTTGCATACAACTACCAGTCTACTATCTTCCAGTATTTATTACTTTACTACAGTGTTAATTGTAGTCCAACTAGCATCACAAAGAAATGACTACCAACGAACAGAAGTCTATCGATGTGTGGTTTGCGTGGCAACTGTGCGCTCGGTTCCAACAGCTGCCGCCTACAAAGATTCGAAAATAGAGCTCTAACTGCTAATTCACTACAGTGTTGTAGGATCTGGAAAGTTGGTGAGCGGATGATGACTATTTCACCGCAATTTTGCGATTTGTGGCAACGATACGTATTTTTGTTATCCAGATGTGAATGAAACTCTGGCACACGCTGAATCATCGAAACTGAAGTTTCTTTGTTAATCACTGTGCTAAGCGTTTAACCTATGTAGTACTTGTACCAAACCTCACTGGTCAGTCTTATGAACATGTAGTTCTTATGCGCGTGTATGAACGTAGGAAAAATTGTTTAAACTTAGTTTTTTGTTTTATGATCGTTCGTGTGCGCGCGTCCAAACGTTGTGGAGGAGAAGGGGTGGCTTTTTTTTTGGGGGGGGGGGGGGGGGGAGCAGCTAGCTTTCGGCAGTTCTCAGTTCTGTCAGGGGCTCAAGATCACCTCGTTACGGTACTGTAGCCATTGATACCATTCTCATCATGGAATGAATATACAAAATTGGATTACGCTACTGCCTAGCCTTAGTTGGGATCGGTGCTACATGATCTCTTTTCTTCGCTACTCTTTCGGATGGTACGTGTAAGAACAATTGTGGAAATGGACCAGCGAGAAACTAGCAATGTTAAACATAACTGCTTCACATACCTTCGAAATTACTGACATACTGTTGAACAATTCGTTAATGTTTCTTGATGCAAAGCAGAACAATGAAAATTAGATGATAGGACATCTCATCCACTATGATTGGTATTTGCAGGGTTTCTGTATTTTTGACCGCTTTGCCATTTACCAGCTTTCAGTTTTCGGAACCAGATGGCCGTAAAACATCATAAAAAATTTCTGATCATTACATTTATTGATTGTCCAGTATTCTTGTACAGTTTTTCTTTACGTCTGCTCGTGTATTCACTGTTGCGTCTTATTGGCCCCAATATTTTTCTTAGGATTTTCCTCCCTTTCGTTTCTGTGTTTTCTGTTTCTCCTGTCTTAGTTAAATCCAGGAATTCAGCTGCATGTAAACGTTCTGGTTTTATAATTCTAATAAGTGTTATAATCTCACTTTGCTTCAGAAGAGCTAGGGATCTTATTGTACACAGTTTTGAAACTTCCTGGCAGATTAAATCTGTGCTGGGCCATGATACCATGGGGGCCATGGTACTGTGATGGGCCATGATGGGGACCTTCGCATTTAGCAGAAAAGTGTTCTACCAACTGAGCTATCCAAGCATGATTTACAAATTGTCCACACAGATTTACTTCTGCCAATACCTAATCTGCCAGGAAGTTTCAAAACTTTGTACAATAAGATCCCTAGCTCTTCTGAACCAATCAGAGTAAGACATATAAAAAGTGCACTGGATGCTTGGCAGCTATGCTTTTCAAAAGAAAATTTAGATTTGGTTAGAGTGTGCACTAACAAAGAAATTGAAGCTCAGAGAGCTAAATACAAGAAAAGCAAGGATGATAAAAATTACAGTGATGGAGCACCTAAAGACAATAGGTCTTCATACTCAGCAAACACTGATTATATTGAAATCCAATCTCTTATAGGAATGAACTGCTATGCTGGTGCAATGAAAATGGGAGGTGTCTTTACAAAAGACCTCTTTGACCCAAGCAGTGGAATAGGAGTATTTCAGGCAGCCTTGCCTGAAACGTGTTTCACATTTGTAGTTCATTGTCTCAGAATTGATGACAAAGACACTTGAGTGCAGAGAAGACTAAGAGACATAGACCCGTACCATCCGAAAGTGTAGCGAAGAAAAGTGGTCATGTAGCACTGATCCCAACTAAGGCTAGGCAGTAGCGTAATCCAATTTTGTACATTCATTCCATGATGAGAATGGTATCATTGGCTATAGACATATTGGGAAATATTTGCATGCTCCAAAAACAAAATGAAAGAATTATACGAACCTTCTGAACACACTATAGTAGACGAAAAATTAGTTGTGTTTAGAGTCTGGTCTCTATTTAAAATATCTATTCCTTCCAAGCCAACCAAGTAAGGGATTAAGATAGTGATGCGCTGCAATGCAAGAACATTTTATGTGCTTGATGTAGAAGTGTATGCGGGTAAGGGAAATACACTACGTAATATACGTGTGGTTCGATAGTATTGTGAAAATCTCATGTCTTCTTTTCATGGAACCAACCGAAACGTAACTGTGGACAGTTGGTTTACATCCATAGAAACAGCTCAGAGCCTTTGAGACAAGAATATTATCGTAGTTGGGAAAGTAAAAAAAAAGAGAGAGAGAGAGAGAGATTCCTCAGCATAAAGAGAGAGAACCAAATTCTACAATGTTCTGTTTCATTGACCACCTTACCTAGCTACCATACTGCTCACTGAAACAAAAGAAATAGTGTTCTTGTGCTGCCAGCTGTGCATGAACAAGGGGAAGAACCAAACACAGTAGAACTCCTGGAAATTATTCAGTTTTATAATTCTTCCAAAGGTGGTGTTGACATGCTAGATCAGTTAAGTTATTCATATTCTTGTGCTAGGAAAACTTGTTGCTGGTCTCTCTGCCTATTAAACGTTGCTGGATACAAATCTATGATACTGTTGAGGGGGTGCTCTGCAGTTGATAAGGAAATATTTCAGAACAGAATATCTTACCTAAAGAGATTGGCTGTAGATATGATGTGACCAAACATGTCAGACATTTGAAAAACCAAATTTAAGAAGAGAAATCTGCCATACCATTGGCCATATTATGGATCTGCCAAAGGAAGAAGCCTAAGGGGTTCCAGAATCCACAAGTGGGCAGTATGTTTTCTGACCTAGGGCTCGAGACAGGAAATCCAGAGCTAAATGTGCTATTAGTAAAAAGGTTTTTTGTTTGGACCACCAATGAAAATTGTGTGCTTCATGTCTTCAGTAGTGTAATTTTTTCTCTCTGGGCATTTTCCTTCTTTTTTTCTTAAGTGTGATTTAAGTGTTTATTATATTATTTTGAAATAAAAAATTTTAAACATTTTAAAAGCCTGTTTTTATTAGGTGTACACCTGTCAATGAAAATAAGTGTAGCATTCCAGGCTTAAACTTATTAACTCATTTAATTTTTCCATAATATGTGTTCATAAATTTATATTTGCCATTTATTTTGTTTTTGCATATGATATTTGAAGACCTCTTATTTCTGCAATTCTTATCAAAATATTGACGTTTCTTGTTGCGATGGTTATGTCTCCAGACAGTACTGAAAGATCATTGGCAAAAGCCATATACTGAATTGTAAGATTCTTGTTGTTATGGCCCATTTGTTTCTGGTCATTTACTCCACACTTCATGATATATTCTTTGCATTCCTGTATCAAATTTTCAGGGACACAATTAAAATAGGGATAGAAAATCTCATTATCTAACACCTTTTAGCCCCTCAAAAGCTTTAGATATCTCCTCTAAAAATGTAACTTAAGATTCTGTGGTTGTTACTGTTACTGTTATGTAACTTCTTGTTTTGTCATCCACACCAAACTTTTCCAGTGTTTGAAACATATATGTTCTATTAGTGGAACTGTATGCTTTTTTGAAGTTCACAAACATGATGACATAGAGTATGCATTTTGCTACTCTGTTTTAGATTATGAGCTTAAGACGCAGGATCTGCTCTGTATCTCATCTTCCTTCCAAAATCCACCTTGAAACTCCCTGATCCTATCATCTACCTGCTTCTCTAACCTATTAAGCAGTGCTTTGGGAAGAACTGTGTATGTGACTGGTAACAGTGTTATTTCTTTGTAGTTGTTGGTGTCAAATTGAAGCACACTTTCAATCCTCTGGAATTCATTTAAGCATGTATTCTGCATTATTCATTTTCATGCCCATAATAGATTTGTATCAGCCAGTTGCCACGATTCTGGAATAATTCCATGTTCATCATCTGCTTTGTTGTTTCTTGTGTATTGAATGATTTCATACCAGCTGGTGGCTTCGATTCCAGAAATTTCACTGTAGGAGTTGAGGTAGGAAGTCTCTCATTTAGTTTGTCACAGTTTCATAGTTTCTCTAAATATTTAGCTAATAATTTGCAGTTTTATTTGTTGGTTAATTCGAGTTTTCCTTTTTTTTTAAAGCAAAGGTTTTGGGTATTATACCTTTAGAGGCCTGTAGAAGGCTTGAGATCTTATTTATCTGAAAATAATTTTTGATTCAATGGTACTGGTCTTTATCATATATATGGTTAACTTTTCTTACCACTATTGCTATTTGTTGTCAAACTCGCTTAAATTTTAAAAACCAATTTTCCTTCTTGTCCAGATATGAGTCTTGCTGTGGCTGCTTTCATTTTATCAGGCCATCCTCACAATCTTGGTTCCATTGTCAGTGTTTCTTAGGTCTCCTTTTTGAAGCTGTTTCCTCAACAATCTGGATACTGCAGACCTTCATAACTTCCCATATTTGGGCATCTATGTCTTGGAGTTTTAAATAGAGTTCTGTGCTTGTTATGATGTTCTCTTAATCAAATCTAGCTTTCCTTTTTTTCTCAATGCTTAACTGATTTCACAGGATGAACTTCATCTTGATAAATATTATATAGCAGTCTGTTTCAATATGTGTCCCTTCTTAGCCTTCATATTACTACTTTTCTTCTGATTTTTCATGGATGTCATTAAATGCTCTATTTGGAATTCTGTGTGGAGTTTATTTGGTGATTTCCAGGTTTTCTGTTTGCAAGGCAATCCCTTGAGAACTGTACTTCTTCGAAATATTGTTAGGTTCTTCGTGTTTTATCATCTTAGCTTGTCCTTGTTGTATTTCCTGTTTGTACCTTTTCTGCGAAAATAATTTTTGATGCATTTCTGCCTACTTTTCTATGAGCCATCAGTTTTCTACAAGTCATTCTAATTTCAACTGTTAAAGCCTCATCTATCAATTTAAGACGTGCCCAATCAATATATCTGATGAAAAATCAAGCACCTTTCAGCTGTCTAATTTCAAATTTTATTGGGCTACCAGTTTCACTGAAATATTTCATCATCTTCAGGGTCCTGCTGGATACAATGATCACTTCAGACATCATGTCTGATGATGTTTGAAGTGATTACTATATCAAGCAGGGGCCTGAAGGTGGCATAATATATTGTTGAAACTGATAGCCCAATAAAATAACTGTTTGTAAATTAGATGGCTGAAAGGTGTTTGATCTGATGTTCAGTATGAACAGCTGAGGTCTCACAGCCACCTCTGAAAAGATGGACATACAGAGACTCAATGAGTATCTGTCTTGATCTATGGTTCTGTGTGACTTCTTTCTTTTTTGTATACTTTACTTACCCTTAAATCTTCTCAATATTAAGAAAAATTCTGCATCTAAAATTTGGAGATAGAAAATGTTACTCCAGATGTGTGTCGGTCAGTCTTACACATATTTTTTCTCATCAAATAGCTGGTAAGTTTGTGGTTTTATTCTATAGCACACATTGTTAAGTGATTACTTCATAATTGCTGAGTTCCTTGTGAAGAGTGAAAGATTATTTATCACTTTGTTTTTATGTAGTACAATAATCCTCAGCTAATGCATACATCGAGTTCTGTGATATGCCCATTTACAGATATCTTTTAAAAACTTTTCATCTTGTTATGCACCGTAATTGTTAATTATCCAGAATGAAATTTTCACTCTGCAGTGGAGTGTGGGCGGATATGAAGTTTGGAGTGTGGGCGGATATGAAGTTTGGAAGGTAGGAGACAAGGTGTTAGCAGATGTAAAGCTGTGGGGCGCGCTTGGTTAACTCATTTGGTATAGCACTTATGCACGAAAGGCAAAGTTCGAGTCTCAGTCCAGAACACAATGTTAATTATCATCTATATAAATATAAATAATTTCTATTTTTCTCCACTTTTGTTTATAAATGCCTCTAAACCAAATTTAAATGTTTATTTTCATCATTGTTGTTGTAACAAATAAAAATATGTTCAGGGATTTGCAATCAGAATGTTTTATTCTTACATAGAAAGTAAAAGGAAATATTAGACCATCACTTATGTCAAACCTGGTGTTTTGCACAAATTGATCAAGTTAAGATCCAAAAGAAGCCTGTAAGGTAATCGGACATTCTCTTTTTAACTTGGGTCAGGACTTTCTTTCTTTTTCTTCTTAACTCCAAGTTAAGTTTTCTGTAACCTTAAAGAGATTTCTGATAACTTTTTTTCCATAATGTCTGTGTTCATAGGTTTCATACTGTCAACAGAGCAGACTCTGGTATGTGGCGATGTTGCTGCGCATGCTGCGACTGCTGTCAACCAAGTGTCCAGGATGAGACCACGCTATTAGGTTGCAAACGACCTCAAGATGGCCACCTGTACACTGTTCGCCGCATATCAAGGTATTTATAATGCATTCCCTTAATTGCTTTGCTAAGTGTTCCTGATTGCTACAATTTCTTCAATTACAGTAATGTAATATTATACTCTGTGCAACATTAGATGGATAATGATCAGCTTGTTGAACAGAAAGGTGGCAGTGTAGAATCCACAGGCAAAATGTGTGGTGGAAACCACAGTCTACAACAAACAGTTGCAAAACTGTATGGCAAAAAAGTGCAACCCTTTGACAGCTGAAGTGATGCTAGCATTCCAAGCGGTTAGCATATAGTATCAGATGAGTGGTATGATGTAAACTGAGAACTTGCTATTTTTGAAGCTGTTACTTCCATATTTCCCAATCACTAAATTTGGTAATTATCTTTCCAATTTTCGTAGGAAAATGCAGTCAAAGTAATATCTTGTTAATATTGGTATTTAATAATAAAATCTCAGTGAATTTTAATACAGTGGGACCTTGCATAGTAAGCATAACTCATTCCAGAATCTTATTCATAGTGCGAAACGCACGTTAAGCAAAACTATTTATCCCATATAAACTAATGTAAAATCAGTAATGCGTTCCATGCAGAAAAATATATTAAAAGTTTTATCTTATTCATGCCACTTACTCAAAGAAAATTATACATACAGTATTACGTACTTTATTATTCATGGTACAGAACTAATTCTTTTTCACTAGGAAGCTATCTACAGTCATTTGTTATTGCTGACGTTTCAACACTTGGTGAAAATGGAATACATCATTATTGTATAGTAAAATTGTAGTGCGCGTAGTCACTGCTTTATTGGGGTGGTGGTTTTCATGTATGATGCAACTGTTTCCCATACTTTCAGCTTTTCTCTTACTTTGCCAGAGGGTTGCTGCTTTGTTATTACCGCCTTCTCCTCCTCCTCTGAAGAACTCCTCACCACAACTTCCTGCTGTTAAACATACTGCAACTCCATAAGCTCTTTATGGGACATTTCTTCAGTAGATCTTCCACAAGTTCATCAGTATCATTGTTATCCACTTCTAGTCCATGTCCTTGGCAAAAATACAATCTTGTTCAATACAGGCTCCACAGGTACTGACTCAAATGCCTTAGTCACATTCGGCAACACACTCCGACCAAAGATTCTTCCAAGCAGAAGTGAGAGTTCTCTTGGTGACCCCTTCCCATGCCTTCTTGATCGTCTTGACACATGTTTTGATATTGAAGTGATATTTCCAAAACCCTGAGAGTGAGATTGGTAACTTCAGTCAACTCAAAGCAATGCTTGAAGAGTGCTTCTTAAAATTAGAAATAATCTACTGGTTCATAGGATGAAGTAATGGAGTGGTGTTGGGGTGGCAGAAATTGGATCTTGATGAATTGAAGTTCTTCATGGAGGTGGTGTTGTAGGCCTGGAGAATGGGCAGGAACATTGTTCATAACAAGGAAGACATGGAGTGGCAGATTCATCCCAAGCAAATATTTTTTTATTGAAGGACCAAACACTTCGTTGATCCAATCGCAAAAAGATCATGTCACCCAAGCCATGTTGTTGGACCTTCACATCACATTTAACCTGCTCTTCTGGGCTTTACACTTCTTGAAGGCTTGTGGAGTTCCTGAATGGTAAACAAGCAGTTTAATTTTCAATTTGCTGCTGGCATTGCCACAGAATAGCAGTGTGAGATGGTCTTTCATTGGCTTGTGACTGGGCAATGCATTCTTCTCTGCTGATATAAAGGTATGCTTCAGCATCTTTTCTCAGAATAGACCTATCTCCTCACAATTAAAAATATGTTGCGGCAGATAACCCTCAGAATCTATGAGCATCTTGAAGTTGCTGTTAAAGTTCTCTGCTGCCTTTGTGTTAGAGCTGCCTACTTCACCGTTCCTCACGACACTCTGGATGCTGGTTCTTCTCTTAAACTCCTTGAACCACTCATGGTTTCCCTTAAACACTTCTTCACTGCTGATGATTCTGGTATTTCTTAATGAGGTAATCAAAAATCATTATCACTTACCCACTAATGATGTTCTCATTAATACTGTCACCTTCCAATTGCTTTTCATTTTTCCATATAAGGAGCAACCTTTCGACATCATCCAGAATATGAAACTGTTGTTTAGATACTCTTGTCACTCTCTTTGAAGCGTCTGTCTCTTTAATCTTGTCCTTGTTCTTGAGGATAATGCAACTAGTTGATGTGGACTGATCGTATGTGCATGCTAAATTGGCAGTGCTCACACCATGTTCGCATTTTTCAGTGATTTTACGTTTCATTTCTAAGAACATTTTCTTCCACTTGTGGTCCTCTTCTTGTGGCTTTATCTTCGGAGATATGCCTATGAAGTTTATTAAAATTTGTACACTAAAAAGCACTGTGTGAACACAAGTTAAGAAAAATGTGTAATCAGAAGTTGCACTTAGATGGTAGCAGAAAGAGCACTAAACCAAGACTGCAGTATATTTTCCTTGCTGCACGTGATCGGCTGGTGACATCACACCGAATCATTGTCACTCATTATGTGAAACATCGCTTACTAAGCAAGTCATTTTTTAATGATTCGTTTTGCTCATTATGCGAATTGTGCATTACGGGAGGTGCTCGTTAAGCAAGGTTTCAGTGTATATATGATTCAAAGTAGGAGGGACATAATCATATAACTGAAAATACTTCGAGATGTGAAATGAATTCTTACGTGATGAGTTTAAGTTCAAAGGAACTCATTTCAATTATATCCACATACTTGGCATATACTTTCTGAGGCTTGTGCCAATTGTAGTTCACTTCAGTTTTTTGTGGATTTCAGACACATTTTAATACATTCGAAACTAGGCACAGTTTTTACATTCCTGGAGATTAGGTGCTACATATAAATGTTGTTTTGGCATTGTCCTTACTTCTACGCCTTGTGTGTACCTATCATGTTTATCTTTCCCACTTCCCAGATCCTATAAAAAGCTGTATACTTATCTTCAAGGTCCTCTTCCCCAACTGTGACATTTGGTCCTCAATCATGTCCATTAGTGTCACTTTCTACTTATTTGTGTGTCTACCTGAAATTATAGCTAACACATGTCCCATTACATTTAGCACAAAAGCTATTCCTCTTCACTTCAGGCTATCATTGTTGTATCATCAGGTAATTGTATTTTTTGTCCTTAATAATAATAACAGTCCTTTGCAAATACCAAATCCAACTGAAGCTCCTACAATTTATAGTGCCACTCTAAACCCCTAAATAAACCATATCTGCATTTTGAATGTGCTTCTGCATTCCATATACACAATACACAAATGTTTCACAGCATGTTTATACATGCCAGCCACTTGTCGGCACTGCAGTGATGAAGTTTCAGAGAAACAGTGAGAGTTTTGCAGTAGCCACCAGAAAGATCGCGGGAAGCGCACATCGGCACGGCGCGTCACGGACGGTAGTTGCCGCAAGTAGAGTCCCGTCCCACCAGAGGGCACGCGAGAACTCGGACGCGACCTCTGCCGGCGGAACAACGACAACAACAACTCAGGCTGCACGGGCCGTGCCCAGTCAGTTAACATCGGGCATGCCTAGGACACAGTCCCGGTCTACGCTAAATGAAGTGCGACGTAAAACATGAACAGTGTTACTACACAATTGGCGACGAGTAGGGTTGTTCTTACGTATGTTGCGTCGTTGTTCCGGTTTCGCTGCTTATCCACGGCATGGAGGATTTAGTGCGGGTTTTGGTTGAGCAGCAGATGGAGCTCATGGCCACCATGAAACAAGTGCTTCCAGCGTTGCTCTCCACGCAGTCTGCTTCAGCGCCGTTGCCTCCTCCCTTTCCCCCGTATGACGAGACGGCGGAGGATTGGGACACATATGAACATCGCCCTCGGCAGCATTTCCAGGCGTTTCATGTTGCCGATGCGGAGATATGTCGTGCTCTCTTCTTGTCTTGGATATCTCCCTCGCTGTATCAAGTTTTGCGGCAGCTAGCGCCGTTGCAGGAACCCTCGTCCTTGTCTTTTGACGCATTGTGTTCATTGCTGTCTTCATATTATCGCCGCCGCACGCATGTTGTGGCGGCTAGGGTCGAGTTCTATCAATGCAAGAAACAGCCCCATCAGTCTTACTGGGCGTGGGCCGCTACCCTGCACGGTCTTAGTCGCAAGTGTCATTTTGTCACGGAGCAGACGCGAGAGTCGTATGCCCACGTTATGGTATGCGACGTCATTGTTCGTTCGGTCCCTGATCGGGAGGTCCGGCAACGGGCCCTGCAGTTAGAAGACCCTTCCCTTGAGGAAGTCCTGTCCATTGCTCACTCGTATGAAGTCTCTCACGCCGCCGGTCAACAGCTGGAAGCGTGGTGCGACGTTGCGGCGGTTCAGGGCGGCGCGTCCGCGTCCACTGTGTCCGGGGTGGACGACGTGCGAGCGGTACAATCCGGCCGTTACGGCCGCTCCCGTACGGCGCGTAAACAGAATTCCGGCCGCCGGCCCCTGTTGCCGTCCTGTGCGTCGTGCTATATACATCATGATCGGTCAGAGTGTCCCCAGCGTTGGGCCGTTTGTCGCAAATGTAATAAAAAAGGTCACATTGCTAAAGTTTGCCGCTCAGCCTCAAAAGAATCGAAGGAAGCAGGTACAGAGGTCATGGATGTTGACATTCAGGAAGTTTCATTGGGCCACGCTCCCGACGCATCGGCACGCAAACTCTTTATCGAGGTGTCTGTTCGGTCGCGCCGGTTACAACTGCAAGTAGATACGAGCGCGGCAGTTTCGTTGTTGAATGCACAAACTTATTCCGACCTTGGATCGCCCCCGTTGGCGCCAGTTTACTGGCGTCTACGCGGTTATGGTAAATAGTTCATTCCCCTACTGGGTCAATTCACTACCGACGTGACTTACAAATCAGTCACTCAGTCTATTGCTTTTATTATTGTCAGTGATGCGAGCTCCGCTAACCTTTTTGGCCTGGATGCCTTTCAAGCGTTCGGTTTTTCTATCGCTGACACCATACAGTTGGTCTCCAAAATGTTCCCTATCAATCATTGGAATCTTTGATCTCAGACTTTCCAGATATCTTTGAGGACGGCGTGGGGCGTGTTTCAGACTTTGAAGCTCACTTAAAGTTGAAGTCGTCGGCTCGCCCGCGTTTTCTAGGCGCGGGGCAGATCCCCTTGGCTCTCCGCCCTCAGGTAAAGGAAGAGCTAGACCGGCTGACAGCCCTAGGGGTCGTTCTTCCCATTTCTTCTAGTGAGTGGGCTTCGCCCCTCGTTATTGTCAGGAAGCCCTCGGGAAAATTACGTCTTTGTGGCGATTTCAAGGCCACCAATTGGTGGTGGACACCTATCCTTTGCCTCGTGCTGATGAATTGTTCTCCGCCGTGGCGGGAGGCCAATATTTTTCGAAAATCGATCTTTCAGAAGCTTATCATCAGATACCACTTCATGAGGCCTCCAAATGGCCGGCGGTCGTCAACACCCCGTTTGGCCTTTACCAATACCAGCGGTTGGCATTCGGAATATCCAGTGCCCCGGCGATATTCCAACATTATCTTGAGCACGTCACGTCGACAATCCCTCATTGTATTAATTACCTGGATGACACAATTGTCACAGGCCACAGCACGAAGGAACACTTGCACAACCTTCGCACCCTCTTTCTCAAAATCAGGTCTGTGGGCTTGTGTTGCAACCTGCGTAAGTCAAACTTCTTCCAACCGTCCATTGAGTATGTGGGCTACACCATCTCTCGGCACGGTGTCCAGCCACTAGGAAGTTTGGTCCAAGGTATCGTCGACCTTCCTCGACACGCTTCGCTGAAAGAGTTACAAGCTTTTTTAGGCAAGATAGCCTATTACCACTGGTTCATTCCCAGGGCTTCCACCATAGCCTGCCCCCTGTACTGCCTTCTGCGCAAGGGTGTTCCTTTTGATTGGTCGCCTGCATGCGAGCAAGCGTTCACCTCATTGAAGGGCCTCCTCACGTCAGCGTCTTGTTTGGCTACTTTTGACCCCCATAAGCCGTTGGTCCTGGCTACAGATGCTTCGCAGTATGGGATGGGGGCAGTCCTGGCCCATCGCAATGCAGATGGTTCCGAGCAATCGCTGGCATTTGCGTCTAAAACTCTTAGTCCCGCGCAGGCCCATTACTCCCAGGTGGAAAAAGAGGCTTTGGCCATTGTCTACGCTGTTACCAAGTTTCACCCTTTCTTGTAAGGCGCGAAGTTTCAGTTAATCACTGACCATAAGCTGTTAATATCGTTATTTGGCCCCGCCTCTCAGATTCCGGATAGGGCGGCCCACAGACTACAGCGCTGGGCCTTGTTCCTCTCTAAGTACTATTATGACATTCATTTTTGCCATGCCAACGCCGACGCTCTTTCCCGTATTCCGGTGGGCCTGGATCCTAAGTTCGATCGAGAGGAGATTGTTTTCATTTGGATGTGGCGTCCCACCAAGTGGTTGATGGCTTCCCGATCACTAGTTCTCGAGTCACCAGGGAAACGGCAGCTGACCCGGTTCTCCGGCAAGTAGTTCGCCTCATTCAGCAGGGGTGGTCCTCCCGCCCTCCAGGCTGGACCTCGGACCCTCTTTATAATTATTTTATTCTACGAGACCGCCTCTCGGTCTTGGAAGGAGTTCTCCTTCTGGCTGCCGATGATACAGCTCCTCGCGTGGTTGTTCCTGCAAGTTTACGAAGGGAGGTCCTCACGTTATTACATGAGGGGCACTGGGGTGTTTCCCATACTAAAACCTTGGCTTGCAGACATGTGTAGTGGCCCGGTATTGACAGAGGAATTGAGCACCTGGTGGCCGCCTGTTCCCAGTGTGCGAGCCAACAGGCATCTCCCAGGGCAGCGTTCTCTTCATGGCTGCCAGTAACCCAAGCATGGGAACGTGTTCACATCGATTTTGCGGACCCGTTTCTCAATGGCTTTTGGCTCATTGTCATTGATGCTTGTTCCTGATTCCCATATGTGGTTCGCTGCTCCTCAACCACTTCAGAAGTTGCAATCCAGGCACTAGCAAAAATCTTTTCTGTGGAAGCTCTGCCAATCATCCTGGTCTCGGACAATGGACCGCAGTTTATTTCGCAGACCTTCCAGGATTTTAGTAGGCGCTTCGGTATTCGGCACATTTGCTCTCCCCCCTTTCATCCACAATCGAATGGGGAAGCCGTGTTGGATACCGGCGGTGGTCCTGCGCCGAAATGGCCGCCGGCTCTATACCTTGCAAGCGGGGGACCAGGTGGTACGTTGTCACCAAAATCAGCTACGTCCACGTTTGGGCACCCACCCTCCGACTTCTTGGACACCGGCTTCCCCATTGCCTTCACCCGTGTTGGTTTCTCAGGGGACGTTACCGCCTCTCCCCACTGTGACTCCGCCACACTGCGATGGTTCTCAGCCTTGGCAGCCTCCAGTAGCTCCATCTTTAGAGATGCCCCAGCGAGAGCCGGCCCCCCTCGCAGGCCTGGTTTCTCAGGAGGCTGGTTCACCTGTGGTCGTCCCTTCCCCATCGTCCGCGCCACTGGGTCTTGCCCCTCCCGAGGTGGAACAGAATCCGGAGTTAGACAGCTTGTCGCCCGTTCTGTCCCGGGCTTCGGTGGTGGGACGATGGGGGCCTCTTCGTGTGGGTCACTTCCAGCCGTATTCGAAGGTTCTGGCTTGAGGGTTGGCAGATCCCCTCGACTCCAGCCTTCCAATGCATGTGGAGGTCATTGCTCCTGCCCGACACTCCACCTTCCAAGGCAGTGGATCACAGTGGCTTCACCCCCTGAAGGAGGAGGAGTGCAGTAGCCACCAGAAAGATCGCGGGAGGCGCACATCGGCACGGCGCGTCACGGACGGTAGTTGCTGCAAGTAGTCCCGTCCACCAGAGGGCACGCGAGAATTCGGACGCGACCTCTGCCGGCGAAACAACAACAACAACAATAACTCAGGCAGCATGGGCTGTGCCCAGTCAGTTAACATCGGGCATGCCTAGGACACAGTCCCGGTCTACACTAAGTGAAGTGCGACGTAAAACGTGAACAGTGTTACTACAAGTTTCATGTCATCATCGGCGTGCCTCCATAGCTGAGTGGTTAGCGTGGCCTACTGCCATGTGGGGGCCCAGGCCAGGAGAGAGTGTTGCTAATATGTAACAAACTTCTAGCTCAATGAGTTCTCATTCTATTTGGCATTGCAAAAGTGGATGAGGTATGAAATGCCATATTCCGGTGTTTGTTCAGGGCTGCAAAAATCTCGAAACTGGGTCTTAGCATTTCCAAAATATTGCTGTTTCCAATGTAGTGTAATTATAATTCAGGTAACTTCTTCAGATTTGTCATAACAGTTAAACAGTCATTTGGTAGACACAGTTTCAGCCTGCTGGATTCACTAAACAAAGCATCTTGCTGTCTACACTCTTTATGGCAGTCAGTGCTCATACTGCTATTCCGAGTAACTGATGAAGTATGACTTATTCATCTCATTACAAAAAACTGTAAAATCATTTGAACTGAGTAGGTTGTAGTTGAAATAACTTACAGAAATGCAGCTGGGTACCATCCTCAACAATCACCAATATTTCGATAGGTGAATGGTCCATTTTGAAGGCATACATTTGTGCCTCAAAAATAACAGGGTGTTCAACTGTGGAAATATTGGTGTAGATGAAGTTAGCTGACAATGTCCCTGTTAGTTACGGGAACATTTAACATACAGGAGGAGGGGGCTGGGGCAGCTCAAGTGCCACATGCTTATAGCTGGACTGGGAAAATGACACCTGTACATCCAGTGCTCATCTAAAAATTTCATGTGTGGTCTTTTACCATACTTCGATAACATAGAATCCAGTCTGTTGATGGCTCATATTCTCTGCACGTTGCAAGTATCACCAAATATCAGAGCATTTTTTTAGTATAAAGTAAATGCACAGATAAAAAAATCTACTTATCAAGTGACGGCAGGGGAACACACACACAAAAGGATTTAACGTTTACAAGGTTTGGAGCCATTGGCTCCTTCTGGCAGAAGAGTTGAAGGGCAAGGAATAGGGATGAAGGAAAAGAGCTGAAGAGGTTTAGTGGAAGGGGTACAGCTCAGAAGTCACCCAGAACCCCAAGTCAGGGGAGACCTACTGTCTTCTGCCAGAAGAAGGAGCTACTGGCTCCTAAAGCTTGTAAACATTAAATCCTTTTTTGTGTGTTCCCCTGCTGCTGCTTGTTGAGTAGATGTTTTATCTGTCCATTTACATTATATTATCAATAACTGGTTATTTTCATTGTTATGTTAGAGCGTTTTTTTCTAATTTCAAAAGCCTTCCATTTAATGTATTCTTACATCACTTCCTGGAGGCTGAAGTGTTTAATATATTTCAGTACATTTTGATGCATATGCCACCAGTATATATGACCAGTATACTCAAGGGTCAGTCCATGTGATATCAACAAATGGTGTGGTTATTAAGACCTCAGATTTTGATAATTTTTATACACTTGTAATAATAGCTGTTTGCATGAAAAATCCTCAATTAAATGTTTTTTGGGCCTTTCATTTTTGAGTTATTATTTTTAAAACTTCCAAAATTCTGTGATTTTTGTTACATTTTTTACCTTAAAAATCACTATGTCTCAAAAACTCTATGACTTATGGACCTAAAATTTGTACTGTTTTATTCAGTTTCTTATGAGCTTTAAAAGTAGGTGGTAATTGAAAATGTTCATAAAGCTGCTGCATTTTCCCAGATGAGATTACTTTTTAATTTTGAAAAGTTCAAAATCACAATATTTTTTGGTTTTGAAGAAACAAGTATGTTACTTGTACACTATTTGTTAATACGTGTGCCATGTTTCATGATGATGTTCCAATGGGAACATATTAAAATAAATTTTATTTTACGGGTAAGCAAAACACCTTGTTCATAGTCTAACAATGATGTAGCTGTTATTATTTCATAATATGTTATTTGACTGTCTCGCAAAGAGAAATTTTTTACTCATCTTCAGCAAGAAAGATGTCATTGTGATCCACTAACAATCTTGTAGAGTCTAAAATTATGCGTTGTGATTTTCTTTTAAATGATTTAACCTGGTTCTCCCAAGCAACACTAACATAATTGCTGTAGCAACACATTCTTTTGCAATATAATCTGAGGCTTTTTGCAGCACTTCATCTGACAGTCTATATGTCCTTCCAGTGGCAGTTGAGAGATGTAATTTACAGAGTGTGAAGTTTTTTATTACAGTCAATTTATCTGGTCTTCTTGGTTATGAAAAGGAAAGAGATGGTCCACAATCATGCCTAAATAAACGATTTACTTCTACTCTCTCATCCCTCGGTAGCATTGAAGCCTTCCGCTATTTGTTGTCATACACTATGTGATCAAAACTATCTGGACACCTGGCTGAAAGTGACTTACAAGTTCATGGTGCCCTCCATTGGTAATGCTGGAATTCAGTATGGTGCTGACCCACCCTTAGCCTTGATGACAGCTTCCACTCTCGCAGGCACATGTTCAGTCAGGTGCTGGAGGGGTTCTTGGGGAATGGCAGCCCATTCTTCATGGAGTGCTACAATGAGGAGAGGTATCGATGTTGGTCGGTGAGACCTGGCATGAAGATGGCATCCAAAACATCCAAAAGTTGTCCTATGCGATTCAGGGATGTTATTGTTGTATAACCACTCCGCCACAGGCTGTGCATTATGAACAGGTGCTCAATCATGTTGAAAGATGCAGTCGCAATCCCCGAATTGCTCTTCAACAGTGGGAAGCAAGAAGGTGCTTAAAACATCAGTGTAGGCCTGTGCTGTTACAGCGACATGCAAAACAACAAGAAGTACAAGCCCCCTCCATGAAAAACACAGCCACATCATAACACCACCAGCCCCAAATTTTGCCATTGGCACTACACACGCTGGCAGATGATGTTTACCGGGCATTCGCCATACCCACACACTGCCATCTGATCACCACATTATGTACCGTGATTTGTTACTCCACACAATGTTTCTCGACTGTTCAATCGAACATGTTTATGCCCCTTACACTAAGCAAGGTGTCATTTGGCATTTACCAGCATAAGGTGTGGCTTATGAGCAGGCACTCAACCATGAAATCCAAGTTTTCTCACCTCCTGCTTGTCATAGTGCTTGCAGTGGATACTGATGCAGTTTGAAATTCCTGCATGATGGTCTGGATACGTGTCTCCTTATTACACATTACGAACCTCTTCAACTGTCTGGTGGTCTCTGTCAGTCATCAGACAAGGTCGGCCTGTACACTTTTGTGCTGTACGTGTCCCTTCATGTTTCCACTTCAGTATCACATCGTAAACAGTGGACCTAGGGATGTTTAGGAGTGTGGAAATCTCGTGTACAGACGTATGACCAAAGTGACACCCAATCACCTGACCATGTTCGATGTCTGTGAGTTCTGTGGAGTGCCCCATTCTGCTCTTTCACGATGCCTAATTGGCAGTAGGTGGCAGCACAAGGCACCTAAAACGAAAAACGTATGTTTTTTGGGATGTCCGGATATTTTTGATCACACAGTATACCTACAAGCAACAAATATTGTAATTTCTCCAAAGGATGCAACATTTGGACCCTCATGGATTTTTTACGAACATCAAATTCCTTAAAAATCAGAAACAATTCTTGCTTTACCTTTGACTTTACTTACAGCAATACGTGCATAATACTTCTGTGTCCCTGTGACTGCAATGGCTTTGTAAAAATTTCATGGCATGCTCCTTTTTTATGCTTTAAGATCATCATTTGTCACTTACAAGTGACTGTTGACATATGCTTTGCCCCACTCAGACAGTTGGAATGAAGTTAATATTTGATCATGTTGTGCTTCCACTACTGATTAATATGAGTATCAAGAAAACAACTTCGACTATTGTTCTATATGCATTTATTAAACCACTAGTTTCATGCTATATGAACACCACTAGGGGACAAAGAGACAAAAATGTGCCAGTCATGATTTAAAATGCTAAATTTCCCAGTATAAAAATGAAATGCACATGTCGTAATATGACAAGTACAATATTCCACTTTGTTGTCTATGCTTGGTATGTCATATTCCAACACTTGCCTTTCAACAGTTTATTGGGTGACTAAGCATTCAAAATCATGACACTGGAGTTTTCTGCCACTTTATCCACTGAACTCATGTGCTTAAGGAGTTATACATCCTGGCTGGAGCTGCGTGACTGCTACAGTTGCAGGTTCGAATCCTGTGTGTGATGTCCTTAGGTTAGTTAGGTTTAAGTAGTTCTAATGTCTAGGGGACTGATGACCTCAGAAGTTAAGTCCCATAGTGCTCAGAGCCATTTAAACCATTTAGTTATACATCCATGACCCCCCCCCCCCCCCTCCCCCACACACACACAGTAAATATGTACTACAAGGACTGTGAATTATAACTTATATAAAATGGAAAATGCATGCTATCTCTTACATAATTTGTCAGTTCACCCATTTAGGATCAAAAAAATGTAACTCCAAAAACAGTGTTTTGAGATAATTCGATTTAAAGGTTTTGTCCAAAATGCTGAGTACTTTCTAATAGTTTTTCACTAACCTTTCTTTTGTAAATAAAGAGTATACTTCATTGACTGTTGTTTTCTTCTAGGTGTTACATATTATAGTCGCTGGGTGGACACTAATGAAATATTTTATGAAATTATGCATGTAGCTATGTTTTTCCAATCCTTAACTTAATGGCTGCTGCTGTATAACAATTGAACATCAAACAAATAATATGCAGCTTTAAGCAATATTATCATATTAAACATTCCTGCAGTTGTGTTAATAATGTCTTGATAAATACAGATTACATGGAATAAGCTATGGGAATGTCTGTCAGTGCCATTCAATGAGTACTACAAGCAAGAGAATAAAAGTCATTATTATTTTCAGTCATTATTATTTAACACTGAACTTAAAAAAAAAATACTGGTAACAAATAATATTCTTGTTTTTTAATCTTTACATAATGTAGGAAAAATCACTTGAACAGAACACAATGCTCCCTCACACCTGTTTTTCTGTTTGTGGATTATTTTTTCAAATATAATACAGACATTTAAACGAACCAAAATTAGTGGTTTACATGAAATAACTGAGGTGATGAACTAGCATTAATAATAATAATGAGCGTCTGGCATTGGTGGCCGGGAGACCCCTCGCGGGGCGGTTCGGCCGTCGCTCCACAAGTTCTTTAACGCCACTACGGTGACTTGCGAGTGAATGAGGATGAAATGATGATGAGACACACAACACCCAGTCATCTCGAGGCAGAGAAAATCCCTGACCCCGCCGGGATTTGAACCCGGGACCCCGTGTGTGGGAAGCGAGAACGCTACCGCAAGACCATGTGCCGCGGACCTTAGCAGCATTGAGTCCTTGATATAATGTATAATACTTATGAGGTATAATACCCTTATTACATAAATCTATAAGATTTTTTTTCTTTACTTATGCAGACAGGACTGTCACATGCTGGGCACAGAGTATTGTCTTCACGTCCTGAATTCGAAGAATTTCTTAGGCCAGGTCTTTTCTTGATGTGCAAAACTTGAGTCAGGCTGATCTTTCCTATATTGCATCCAAACAACCTTAAGCCATTTCACAGTTTCTCCATTCTCAGCAATTTTTCCTATTTCAAATTATTTGCTTCTGAAGTGGTTGAAATCTAAAATTTGAGTGTTATTCATTTCTTTCACTCTATACTTGTTGAAGGTCATTCTTACAATTGTATACCAGCCAATGGGATCAAAAACATCCACATGTTTACTTTTTCTTTTGATGCTTGGATGCACTGAGTCTACTTCCATTTGTAAATGTCCAGGCTCAAAAAAGCATTGGTCAGTAGTTGGAATGTCAAGTGTATTCACTGCATGCCCACAAATGGTGCTCATGTTGGCATTCCTGTTCTGGTCCCCACATGTATCGGAAAAGTGCCCATGTTGGCATTCCTGTTCCGGCCTCCACTTGTATCAGAAAACAAGGTTATTGGTTTTCCTATTGCATGATTTTTCAAAAAATCCCACAGTCATGAAACCACTTGTATGGATCCCCTTTTTGCTGTTGTCTTGTCCCAAATGTGGCAAACGGTTTTGTTTTCTCCTACATTAAGAAATGTGAGATTGTAGACGGAGAGCCTTCTTTTATAAAATACTGCCTTTGCATTCACTTAAGGCTGTAAAGCACAGCTTGTAAGTCAAATTCAGCTTGCAAAGATTCGCCTTTTCTTGCACTTTCTTTTCTAATGTTCTTGAATTCCCTTGTCATTTCTTTCCTTTTCAAATGTTCTTCCTGTTCCATTTTAAAATCTCTGCCTTCTTTTTCCTCAGCCAAAAGATGTTAAAACTTTAAACATTTATCACACACATCTTTTTATGGTCTGTGGAATTTCAGATTAAATTTGTTTGTGAATATCTCCATAGACAGCCATAATTTCTGGACTGTCTTTCCTTCCTCATAGCATTGTTCCCGATATGACTCATACACTATCTTAATACTCATATCAGCAGATAAATAATCTGTACATTCTTTTGTCTTGTTATGAGAAAGAAGGGTAGGAAAACTCTTAATGTGTTTCCATATAGCCTCTTTACTTTCTTCTGGTCTCTTTATACCTGGCTCATGAAATCCTCTTCACCCTTTCTTAATTACATGATGTGCGTCTCTTTTTTTAATAGTATTTCTTACAAAGGTTTTGCAAATGTCAAATGTCTTGAGAAAAAACTGCACACACACACTTGAATCTTATCAGATCCCTTTATTAGATAGAATTTCTTGGTCCTCTTCCTTTGTGAGTTATCTGATTTTGTCCTCACACTTTGTTTCTCTTCTTCTTCCACTGGCTTATTTAGGTTAGTACTCAACTGATCCAAGATCCCAGTAGGCTCTATGGATATTTTGTCTGTCTTGCTCATTAAACTTACTGCTGCACTGTCGTTGACATTTAGAGCAATCTTTTGACTTCATATTTTGCAGGAACTTCGGAAGTCTTTGTAGAAATATATGCCCTACCATGCCGTCGATTAATTTTCTTTGATTTGTTTTCCATTCTTCTTTAACCGCTATCATTTTTTGTCTTCTTGTTTCGTTACTATTCTCAGTACCAGCATTGTCATCTGCAATTTCCTCATCCTGATTGTGATGATTTACTTCTGCAGTAGCTGCATTCTCAGCAGTTTTTGTGAAATTCTTTACAAGGGACGTTCCATGTCCAACACCGCTGTCTATAACAATAACATGACAGGTATTCAGAGGAAGGGAAAAGAAAATTAACTGGAACTGCTCTAGTGTCTAGTAATTGCTTGGCTACTCACCAGAATCTGTAGTGTTGTCCGGTTCATAGGAAGAAGCATCATCATCTGTATCTGAATGGATGAATGTCCTAAGCATCTACACATCACGTTCTTCCTCAGCTATGAACATGAACAACAACAATAATAATAGTTATAATAATAATGACAACAGGAGTAACAGCAATAATTAGAAAATAATAATAATAATGGCAACAGCAGTAATAGCAATAATAATAATAATAATAATAATAATAATATGTTCTGCCAGTCGTAAAAGGCGACGAAAAGAACAAACCACTAATAGGGCTAACCCCCCTTTTAGTGTGATTAGTTGGTTCAGGACAGAACTAATGAAGCCTCGGACAAGCGCCGTCATGGTCGGGGACGACGCTTGAACCCTATGCCCGCCCACAATGGTAACGACACTGCTAGCCAACTGGAAAATGATTTAAATCCAAATAGAGGTGTTTTGCAGGATATGCTTCCTGCAACCACCCTAGAAGGAAAACAAAGACAGAGGATGAGATGGTCAGATGAAGTTAATCGACACCTCATGTTCTGTTATTACCAAGCAACAAACCTAGGAACCAACACAACTGGATACAGATCACAAGTATACACAACATTTATTACCAGATACCCAGAATTAAAATTTTTAACAGAACAATGACTGGCTGATCAGATCCGTGTAATAATAAAAAATAACAGGATACCCCAGTCAGAATTAGATAACATCAAACAACAAGTACAACAAATACTGGAACAAAATAATGTGCAATCAGAAGAAGAAGAAAATACAGTAATGGACTCAAACATCCCAGAGCAAACAAACAAAGAACAACACGCACCAATTAAACAATCAGAGGAAAACGAAATCCTAAGGCAGCCACCAGAACAAGCACAAATAGAACACAAAGTGACACAGATATTAGATATAGAAGAAAAATTTCAGCTAACATATATAGAATACAAAGACACAAATACGGACATTAGACCATTCTTGCATAGACCACCAAATAACCCACAAGTCGAAACAACAATAAAAACTATCAACACAATCATACACAACAAAATAAATGAAAACACAACTATGGAAGAGTTAAAACTACTGGTATATATAGGAGCACTCACTACACTAAATATACACACTAGGCAGAGATCAGAACCAACCAACACACAGAAGAAACCCACAAAGCCAGCATGGCAACACAGGCTACAGATCAAAATAGAAAAACTGAGAAAAGACATCGGACAGCTAACACAATTTATAAGAAATGAAATCTAGGAAAAAAAACGAAAAAGGTTAGGTAAAATCTCACAACAAGAAGGGACAGACCAATTAGACGAAAAGAAGCAGAAATTACAAGCATTCGCCAAACGACTCAGAAGATACAAAAAAAGTGAAAATAGAAGGAAACAAAACCAAACATTCAACACAAACCAAAAGAAATTTTACCAGACAATAGATAACACACACATTGAAATAAACAATCCACCAAACATAACAGACATGGAACACTTCTGGAGCAACATATGGTCAAACCCGGTACAACATAACAGGCATGCACGGTGGATACAAGCAGAAACAGACACATACAAGATGATACCACAAATGCCTGAAGTGACAATTTTGCAACACGAAGTCACCCAAGCAATTAATTCTACTCACAATTGGAAAGCCCCTGGAAATGATAAAATAGCAAATTTCTGGTTAAAGAAGTTCACCTCAACACATTCACATCTAACTAAATTATTTAACAGTTACATTGCAGACCCATACACATTCCCTGATACACTTACACATGGAATAACTTATCTGAAACCTAAAGATCAAGCAGACACAGCGAACCCAGCTAAATATCGCCCCATAACATGCCTACCAACAATATACAAAATATTAACTTCAGTCATTAAACAGAAACTAGTGACACATACAACACAGAACAAAATTATAAATGAAGAACAAAAAGGCTGTTGCAAAGGAGCACGAGGATGTAAAGAGCAACTGATAATAGATGCAGAGGTGACATATCAAGCTAAAACTAAACAAAGGTCGGTACACTACGCATACATCGATTACCAAAAAGCTTTTGATAGTGTACCCCACTCATGGTTACTACAAGTATTGGAAATATATAAAGTAGATCCTAAATTGATACAGTTCCTAAACATAGTAATGAAAAACTGGAAAACCACACTTAATATCCAAACAAATTCAAATAATATCACATCACAGCCAATACAGATTAAGCGTGGAATATACCAAGGAGATTCATTAAGTCCTTTCTGGTTCTGCCTTGCTCTGAACCCACTATCCAACATGCTAAATAATACAAATTATGGTTACAAATTAATGATATGGTTATAATAGAGGGAAACATTCCACGTAGGAAATATATATCTAAAAACAAAGATGATGTGACTTACCAAATGAAAGTGCTGGCAGGTCGACAGACACACAAACAAACACAAACATACACACAAAATTCAAGCTTTCGCAACAAACTGTTGCCTCATCAGGAAAGAGGGAAGGAGAGGGGAAGACGAAAGGAAGTGGTTTTAAAGGAGAGGGTAAGGAGTCATTCCAATCCCGGGAGCGGAAAGACTTACCTTAGGGGGAAAAAAGGACAGGTATACACTCGCACACACGCACATATCCATCCACACATACAGACACAAGCAGACATATTTAAAGACCCATTAGGGGTAGGATTAGGATCATTTTTCTTCGTGGCAAAGTGATACTTCCAGCAGAGAGTACGAGTGTAGGACAGTAAATCTTTGACGAGGGCTGTTTGGTTGAATCTGGGAGTGGGGCTGAAGGTGAGGCCTTTGGATAGGACAGAGGTTTCAGATTGGGAGAGAGGTTTGGAGGAAAGGTTAACTACTGAATTAGGGTGTTGTGGTGCCAGATTGTGTTGCTTGGAATTTTGAGGTTTTGGAGGGAGTGGAGCTGGAAGTGGGAGACTGAGTAGATGGGAGAGACTGGGTTTGTGTGCAATGAGAGGTGGTTGAGGTTTGCTGGAAAGGTTGTGAAGGGTGAGTGAGTTGCCTTTCCGGAGGTGGGAAACCAGGAGATTGGATAGTTTTTTGAGGTGAAGGGTGGCATGCTGCTCTAATTTGCGGTTGGCCTGTAGGAGGATGCTCTGAATAGCCGGTGTGGATGTGGGAGAGGAAAGATTGAGGACTTTTATTAAGGATAGGAGTTGACGGGTGTGTTCATTGGCTGAGTTGATGTGTAGGTGAAGGATTAGGTGGGTGAGGGCAGTGGATTGTTCAGTTTGGAACTGGTATAGGGACTGATGGAAAGAAGGGTTGCAGCCAGAGATGGGAACTTTAAGTGTGAGGCCTTTGGGGGTTATGCCAAATGTCAGACAAGCCTGAGAAAATAAAATATGCGAGCGTAATCTGGCTAGGGTGAAGGCATGTTTGCGGAGGGAATGTAAATAAAACTTAATGGGGTCGTTGTGGGGGTGTTGTGAGGGTGACATGGTATTAGAAGGTGGAAAGTGTAAGATGAGGTTGAAATGAAAATGAAGGATAAAAATATATGGGGAGAGATAAGGGTGAACTAGAAAATAACTGGAGATCTGGTATGAAAAAATGCGAAAAAGTGTTGGTTAAGTTGATCCTGTGGTGAACTTGGGTTGGTAGACAGCGATGTGCATGAAGGTTAGGTGGTTGTGTTGCCGCTAAAACACGTTAAAGGACGGAGAAATTCGGGAAAATTTCGAAAAAACGTGTAAATGTATTAAAAGGCGTGGTGTTGTGGTGAAGGATTACGAAAATGGGGCTAACAATTGTAAATAATGACGTTAAAACCTGTGGAGAGCGGCTAAAAATGATCAGTGATGTACGAAAAACGGAAGTGGAAATAAAGTAAAAGTTATTAGAACTAGCCGAAATGGTTATTTAATACGTGAAGGCAGCTGTTATTGAACTAGAAACGGTTAGCGGTATTGTTGAAAGCGCAAAATAAAAATTTTTTGGTTATGGTTTGGAAGTGGGTTACGTATTATAGAGTATATATAGGCGGGATAAATTTGTATTACGGTAAAAAGGGAAGGTGAATAGAAAGTGAGACTACTGGTAAACGCAGAAAGAGAAAATAAAGAGAAAATAAGACGACAGGAAAGATTTCGAGATGCAACAGCGACAATAACAAACGTAATTGTTGGGTTCAAATTAATGATATGGTTATAATAGAGGGAAACATTCCACGTAGGAAATATATATCTAAAAACAAAGATGATGTGACTTACCAAATGAAAGTGCTGGCAGGTCGACAGACACACAAACAAACACAAACATACACACAAAATTCAAGCTTTCGCAACAAACTGTTGCCTCATCAGGAAAGAGGGAAGGAGAGGGGAAGACGAAAGGAAGTGGTTTTAAAGGAGAGGGTAAGGAGTCATTCCAATCCCGGGAGCGGAAAGACTTACCTTAGGGGGAAAAAAGGACAGGTATACACTCGCACACACGCACATATCCATCCACACATACAGACACAAGCAGACATATTTAAAGACGGATGGATATGTGCGTGTGTGCGAGTGTATACCTGTCCTTTTTTCCCCCTAAGGTAAGTCTTTCCGCTCCCGGGATTGGAATGACTCCTTACCCTCTCCTTTAAAACCACTTCCTTTCGTCTTCCCCTCTCCTTCCCTCTTTCCTGATGAGGCAACAGTTTGTTGCGAAAGCTTGAATTTTGTGTGTATGTTTGTGTTTGTTTGTGTGTCTGTCGACCTGCCAGCACTTTCATTTGGTAAGTCACATCATCTTTGTTTTTAGATATAAATTATGGTTACAATATTACTGGAACATACCCACACAAAATCACACATTTGCTATACATGGATGATCTAAAACTACTGGCAGCAACAAATCAACAAGTCAACCAATTACTAAAGATAACAGAAGTATTTAGCAATGATATAAATATGGCTTTTGGAACAGACAAATGTAAGAAAAATAGCATAGTCAAGGGAAAACACACTAAACAAGAAGATTACATATTGGATAACCACAGCGACTGCATAGAAGCGATGGAAAAAACAGATGCCTATAAATATCTAGGATACAGACAAAAAATAGGAATAGATGATAGAAATATTAAGGAAGAGCTAAAAGAAAAATATAGACAAAGACTAACAAAAATACTGAAAACAGAATTGACAGCAAGAAACAAGACAAAAGCTATAAATACCTATGCTATACCAATATTGACCTACTCATTTGGAGTAGTGAAATGGAGTAACACAGACCTAGAAGCACTCAATACACTTACACGATCACAATGCCACAAATATAGAATACATCACATACATTCAGCAACAGAAAGATTCACATTAAGCAGAAAGGAAGGAGGAAGGGGATTTATCGACATAAAAAACCTACATTATGGACAGGTAGACAATTTAAGAAAATTCTTTCTAGAACGAGCAGAAACTAGCAAAATACACAAAGCAATCACCCATATAAATACATCGGCTACACCACTACAATTTCATAACCACCTCTACAACCCTTTAGATCACATAACATCAACAGATACAAAGAAAGTAAATTGGAAAAAGAAAACACTACATGGCAAGCACCCGTATCATCTAACACAGCCACACATCGATCAAGACGCATCCAACACATGGCTAAGAAGAGGCAATATATACAGTGAGACAGAAGGATTCATGATTGCAATACAGGATCAAACAATAAACACCAGATATTACAGCAAGCATATTATTAAAGATCCCAATACCACAACAGATAAATGCAGACTTTGCAAACAACAAATAGAAACAGTAGATTACATCACAAGCGGATGTACAATACTAGCAAATACAGAATACCCCAGAAGACATGACAACGTCGCAAAAATAATACATCAACAGCTTGCCTTACAACATAAACTTTTAAAACAACACGTTCCTACATACAAGTATACACCACAAAATGTACTGGAGAATGATGAATACAAATTATACTGGAACAGAACCATTATAACAGATAAAACAACGCCACATAACAAACCTGATATCATACTCACCAATAAAAAGAAGAAATTAACACAACTAATTGAAATATCCATACCCAATACAGCAAATATACAGAAGAAAACAGGAGAAAAAATTGAAAAATACATCCAACTGGCTGAGGAAGTCAAGGACATGTGGCATCAGGATAAAGTTGACATTATACCAATTATACTTTCAACTACAGGAGTCATACCACGCAATATCCACCAGTACATCAATGCAATACAGCTACATCCAAACTTATATATACAACTTCAGAAATCCGTAATTATTGATACATGTTCAATTACCCGAAAGTTCCTAAACGCAATGTAACATATACCGTACAGTTAAAAGGAAGTGACGCTTGATCAAGGTCCGCGTCACCTTCATTCCGAACCAGACCTAAGGTCTGAGAAAGGAAAGATAATAATAATAATAATAATAATAATAATAATAATAATAATAATAATAATAATAATAATTTGTTATTGTTATTATTATTATTATTGTTGTTATTATTATAGTACTTACTACCGAAATATACACACTAAGAAACAGGTTCTAATACTTATAAGATTCCATTAAATTCTGTTCCTTCTCCAGGCACATTTTCACCATCCTTCTTCCTTTGGACTCCATAGTGCTCCAACTTGCTTGTAAACACATTCACAACTAAAACAATATTTATCTTACTTGCCAGGAAGTCGCATTTCATTGTTGTCACAGAGTGATGACAACAATGTGTCTAAAGAGAAGTAGAGGAAAAAGCAATTTCTAACAGTTCTGTTAGGATCAGAGAAACGTAAGAGCTGTTCTGTTTCACAAATTAATGCTGTATAATGTGGTCTAAAAATGGATCAGCTCTTCCGTCTATCTGATTTTACTATTATTCATAAAAAGTAGATACGTTGACAAGTAAATTGGAAACCACAGAAGATAGAGTTATGCTTGTTTGATCGTAACATAGACCTCGATTCCATGTACCTTATGGTACTAACAACTCAAAAGTGGCAAAAATGTAGTTACGGTTGTCTGATCTTAAAGGAGCAAAATGTTATATGGCCTAGTTTAGTAAAATTTTAAATTGATAAAGCAAGTATGCTTAATTACTACATAACATTTTCATTTTTAACAGTACCATAATTTAACATGGTGTCTACAGGTCATTAAAGTAGTGAAAAAGTAATGAAAATGAACAGGTGGTCATGAAAGTAATGGAAATGTAATAAAATTGAGTGGGTTGTCATGAATTTTGTTTTGGGTGCCAATCAGGTGCAGTTCTAGAAAGAATAACAAGGTAACAAGTTAATACTAAGTCCCCTTCCCAAAACGTTGTATCCAGCTGTCCATTTAATAAGCTGTGTAAGTAAAGCCTCTGCTACTGCAGTTTGCATCCTTGAGGGTCAGGTGTGGATAGAGAAATTTGGAGGTGTGGCTTTGTTGAACTATATGTGGTGTATACACATAGTAAAAATGACTTATAAATTGTAGCTCTGCCCATGACAATGCTGCCATCTCAAGTGTTGCTGGAAGTGTGTCAGCTGCAACAGTTTCTTTAATTTTGTTTCCTCCCACTTCTGTTTAATGCTCTTTAATCCACATCTATTTTGGAAAGATATTTCCTTAAAGACTTTAGTAATTAATATAAAACTACTGTAATTTTAGTCTTATTTTAAAGGTATTAAGGATGATGAGAGTAAAATAGCTTTTTCACAAGCCAAAATGTTTCCCACACTGTATTAGTACTGCTTGCAAAATGTAACTTGGCATCTGTAAAGTTGGGGTAGCAGGGAGAACGTACAGTGTTCGCTGCAGGAAGGGGTGGAGTGCAAGGGTAGGGGGGAGGGGGGGGCCCTGCCTCCAAATACTGTAAATATGCAGTACAGACAACACAAATATATGCTTTGAGTTTCCACAAAAGCAGCAATGTATGTGATGGATGTAATCATTAGGTAATCAAAAAGTCAGGATAAGGTCATGAATTTGATCCTTATTATGTTAATTTCCTCTTTGAATACATTCATGTAATTTGGTGTATATATTAACAAATAGTGTACAACTAACATACTTTTTTTCAGAACATAAAAAATTCTGATTTTTAAATTTTTTAAATATAAAAAAGTTTTGGTTTGGGAAAACTTAGCATTTTAATGAATTTGGTCAGACAGTGCATATTTTCAAAGCCTACAATGAACTGAATAAAATGGTATAAATTTTAGGTCTGTACATGAGATATAGTCATTTTAAGGTTTTGAAACATGACAAAAACACTAAATTTTGGGCACTTTAAAAATTAAAACTCAAAAACAAAATGTCCAAAGAATTTTTAACGTTGGGTTTTGTCTTATTTTGGAAGGTGGAATAAGAGGATAAAAAATTTCAAAATTCTAAATCATCAGTGTTCAAATTTATTGTTTTATTGGTTGATTTCACATGGAATGACCGTCACATGTTATAGATAGTCTGTTAATGTAGTCAACATAGTCCATTAATGCAGTCACCAAATCCCTGGTCAAGGGATTCAACAGTGGAGTTTAAATTCAAGGTGTGTTATATTATTAATATGAAGGCAATGGCATTCAGTTTATGTTCTCCAGTCAGGTTAAAATACTGTTATAACATATCAAAACAAAAATGTAGTGATTGCTATGTTTCCTGTATTTGGAAAAAATAATGTTTAATAATTGTTAAAATTCTGATTTTCTGGTCCTTTTATTTCTATCTCGGGGTTCAACAATGCTCATTTTTTCTCTCTTACAGTTTTGGGAGAACAGTCTCTAAAGAAGATCTAGATGATTCCTACACTGATCTCAGATCTGCCACTCCTCAGCAGTTTTCTGACAACATAGCTGGACAGCTAAAAGTCTGCAGAGTGCAGCCTGGTAATAACATGTTGATTTTCTGCCTTTACAACATTTGTTTCTTTATTAAGTCAGCTGATCATTAACAAAAAAAAACTCTTTTCCATCACAATAACTACTGCTCTTACTGGTCTTGTGTTGCAATCATGGAATATTTTGAAATGTACATTTGGAAATAAACGTGGAAAATTATAAAGAAACCAGAGTCAAGCAACAAGATAAAGGTCACATCAAATGAAGCAGCATGTTTTAAAAGCAGAATTTGCTATTAAATTGTACAGCAAATTCTGAGTTTCTGAAGGGTCTGTGAATGCTTTCCTGTAGTTTGACTGGATCCAAATGAGATACAGTATAGCTTTAGTTATCTGAAGTAATTGGGGGATGTGGGTGTCCGGAAATCAGGTTTATTTGGCTAATCAAACTGTATGCTTTTATTTACCAATAAAAACTACACACATTTGTAGTAACGTGAATCTGTTAATATTATTACAAAGGCAAATGCAGTAGGAATGTATGAATGAAGGTAGTAGCAATACAAAGACTGGCATGAGAAGATATTGTGGTTTGAGAAACTGCACAATGTTTTGAAAAATGTTTATGTTAGAATTTAATAATCCAGATGTTCTGTATGTTTTGATAGTAATCTTGTTCAGAAAATATGTGGTGGTTTAGGAAAATACAAAAAATTGTGGAACTGTGTTGTGCATCCACAGTGGGAATAAGACATTTAAAAATAATGACACCGTATTAGATCTATAATCATTTATGCATGTTGTAGGTACTTCTTAATCAAAGGCTTAAGTTCTTAGCAAAGGGTCTCATTCAGTCCCATAAATGTAGAGTGCCAAGAGCACGGTGGTAAAAATTTGAATCTAACAAGCATAATGGCTAAATTGCAATGGAAAATCTAGGTACAGTTGAACTTTATCATGAGTTACGTTAAGTTAATTAGTTTTAGTAAAATCAAAATACATTATTATAAAGCATGGATGTTGATCTTTCTAATGAGCAGTGCCATCATCACACAGTCAGTCTGTTAGCTCAAAATGTTTTTCCCCTTAAATATTGTAGTAGAATTATTATTATTATTATTGTAGTAGAATTATTTTAAATAATAATTGGATAGATTTGTAGCTATGATGCATATAGAAAATTAGAATCAACTAGCAGTGAAAGACAGACAAAAATCAACTATTAGTAGGCATATATGGGGGGTTCCAGTTTGCTCTGTTTCAAATACACCGAGGTGACAAAAATCGTAGGATAGTGTTATGCACATGTACAGATGGCAGTAGTATTGAATGCACAAGGTATAAAAGGCAGTGCATTTTGGAACTGTCATTTGTACTCAGGTGACTCATGTGAAAAGGTTTTTTTTTCCTTTTTTTTCACCTCAGAGTAGTACTTGCAACCTACATCCTCAATTATTTACTGGATGATTTCTAATCTCTGTCTTCCTCTACAGTTTTTGACCTCTACAGCTCCCTTTAGAACCATGGAAGTCATTCCCTGAGTTCTTAACAGATGTTCAGATCATCCTGCTCCTTCTTCTGTCAGTGTTTTCCACATATTCCTTTCCTCTCCGATTCTGTACAGAACCTCCTCAAACCTTTCACCTAATTTTCAACGCTCTTCTGTAGCACCACATCTCAAATGCTTCAATTCTCTTCCATTTGTTTTTCCACAGTTCATGTTTCACTTCTGTATAATGCTGTGTTCCAAACATAGATTCTCAGAAATTTCTTCCTCACATTAAGGCCTATGTTTAATAGTAGTAGACTTCTCTCTGCCATGAATGCCCTTTTTGCTAGTGGTAGCCTGCTTTTGATGTCCTCCTTGATGCATCAGTCATGGGTTATTTTGCTGCCTAAGTAGCAGAATTCCTTAACTTCATCTGCTTCATAACTATCAATCCTATTGTGGCAGCTGCACCGCTCAAACACGCGAAGGGCTGAACTACGGCACAGCCGACACAAGTAAGTGACGCCCGGCATTCACGAGTGCAGCTGTACCGCTGCACCGAATTTTGGCAACGGTGCATCTCGCACCGGACGCTCGGAACAAAGCAAGTGGACAGTGCGAGCCGGTCAATGAAATATGACACACGTCTCCGCTCCACCGACTTCACTGTCGCAGACCACATGCGTCGAGTGAGCGCGACTCCCCCGCAAATGCATAAGCGCAATCTGAAACGCAGTCGCTCGTTTCGTGGAGTGCACCCTTCCATTTGACAGTGCCTTCCTCCCGTTCACGGGCTTCGCGGCGCTTCCGCTCGCGCCGGGAGCTGGACATTCGGCAATGCGGCCTTTATCTTGCTCGGTCCATGCAGTCGTGCCACGGCTGATCACTGGAGTGTACACCCTCCAGGATCTGTGATCAAGCCATACCGCTAGGGCAACATGCCTGTGCGGACGAACGTCAATGGTGCATTGCATTTGTAACATAGTGTAAGTCTTCCAAAGAATAAATGTGTCATGACAAAACTGCTGTAGTCATTCCGTCACCAGCCCTCTCCCTTGAACATAGTGCGTGGGCATGGCAATAAAGCCGGTTCACCGCACATTAACGACTGTGAGCGGTGATACCACATGTCACCGCTTCACTATTGTTAAATTTCTTGCTGTTCTCATTTCTGCTACTTCTCATTACTTTTGTCTTTACCCTTATAATTCTGTATTCAGTAGAGTGTTCATTCCATTCAGCAGATCCTGTAATACGTCTTCAGTTTTGCTGAGGATAGCAAGCTTATCATTGAAATCCATTCTCTTGAATTCTAATTTCACTCTTGAATCTTATTTCCATCATTGCTTCTCCAGTGTCCAGACTAAACAGGTGGGAAAGACTGCATCTCTATCGTACATCCTTTTTAAGCCAAGCACTTTGTTCTTGGTCTTCCACCCTTATTATTCCCTCTCGGCTCTTGTATGTGTTGCACATTATGTGTCTCTCCCTATAGCTTACCGCAATTTTCCTCAGAATTTTGAACATCTTGCACCATTTGACATTGTTGAAGGCTTTTTCCAGGTTGACAAATCCTATGAATATGTCTTGATTTTTCTTTAGTCATGCTTCTATTATGAACTGCAACATTATAGCTGCCTCTCTGGTACCTTTACCTTTCCTAAAGCCGAACTGATTGTTGTCTAACACATCCCCAATTTTTTTTCCATTCGTCTGTGCATTATTCTTGTCACCAACTTGAATGCAGGGCTGTTAAGTTGATTGTGCAATAATTCTTGCACTTGTCAACTCTTGCAGTATTTGGAACTGTGTGGATGATATTTTACTGAGAGCCAGATGGTATACCGCCAGATTCATACATTCTACACACTAATGTGGATAGTTGTTTTGTTGCCACTTCCCCCAACGATTTTAGAAATTCTGATGGAATGTTACCATCCCTTCTACCTTATTGGATCATAAGTCTTCCAAAGCTCTTTTAAATTCTCATTCTAGTACTGGATTGCATATCTCTTCCCTATCAACTCTTGTTTCTTCTTCTATCACATCAGACAATTCTTCCCCCTCATAGAGGTCCTCAATGTACTTTTTTCGCCTATCTGCTCCCTCCTCAGCATTTAACAGTGGAATTCCCATTGTACTCTTGATGTTATGACGATTTATTTTAATTTCACTAAAGGGTTTTTGACTTTTCTATATGGTGAGTCAGTCCTTCCAGCAATCATTTCTTTTTTGATTTTTACACATTCTTCATACAGCCATTTCACCTTAGCTTCACTGCACTTCCTATTTGTTTCATTCCTGTGTGACCTGTATTTCTGTATCCCTGAATTTCCATGAACATTTTTATATTTCCTTCTTTCATTGATCAACTGAGGTGTTTCTTCTGTTACCCATAGTTTCTTCGCAGTTACCTTCTTTGTACCTAAATTTTTCTTTATAATTTCTGTTACTGACCTTTTTAGAGATGTCCATTCTTTTCAGCTGAACTGCCTACTGAGCTGTTCCTTATCACAGTATCTACAGCCTTACATAACATCAAGCATATCTCTTCATTCGTTAGCACTTCTGTATCTCACTTCTTTGTGCATTGATTCTTCCGGACCAGTGTCTTAACTTCAGTGCAGTCTTCATCACAACGAAATTGTGATCTGGGTCTGTATCTGCTCCTGGGTATGCCTTACAATCCAGTATCTGATTGCAGAATCTCTGCCTGGCCATGATGTAATCTAACTGAAATATTCCTATATCACCCAGCCTTTCCAAGTATGCTTTTGTGATTCTTGAACAGAGTATTTGCCATTACTAGCTGAAATTTATAGCAGAACTCAATTAGTCTTTCTCCCCAATCATTCCTAGTACCAAGCTCTAATTCTACTGTAATACCTTCTTATGATTCTTCCCCTACAACCACATTCCAATCCCCTATGATTATTAGATTTTCATTTTCTTTTACAAACCGAATTACCTGCTCAGTGTCCTTACATACTTTCTCTAGCTCTTCATTTTCAGCTTGCGACATTGGCATGTTTACCTGAACAATTGTTGTCGGTGTTGGTTTGCTGTTTATTCTGATAAGAATAGCCCTATCACTGAAATGTTCACAGTAATGCACTCTCTACCCTACATTCCTATTCATAATGAATCCTACTCCTGTTATACTGTTTTCTGCTGCTGTTGATATTATCCTATACTCACCTGACTGGAAATCCTAGTCTTCTTTCCATTTCACATCACTGATCCCCACTATATCTAGATTGAGCCCTAGAATTTCCCTTTTCAAATTTTCTACTTTCCCTACCACATTAAAACTTCTGAAATTCCATGGCCTGACTTTTATAATGTTATCCTTTTGTTGGTTACTCAATCTTTATTGTATGGTAGCCTCCCCATTGGTAGTCCCTACCGAAGCTCATCATGACACTTTTTCAGTTACAGGCGACATGTTATGTGGACACACATTATGTCTTGCCCTCTGCATCTTCATGCCATTGGTCATTGCTGATTATTTCACCTTTAGGGGAAGTTTCCCATGCCAAGGCCTAGAAAGTACCTCTGTCTGCTTCTCTGCCCTCTTTGACAGTGCCATTTTCAGAATGGAAGTCATGGGCTGCTAGAGCTGATGATTTTTATTCAAACTTTAAGCTGTGGCAGGGTTCAAACCTGGAATCAGGGATATTTTGATTACTAATCAAAGACGCTACCCTTAGACCATGGGTTACTGACATGATTGTGGCCACGTGAAGATAATTAACAGACTTTGAATGCAAGATGGTAGTTAGAGCTAGGTGAATGGGACATTCCATTTCGGAAATCATTAGGGAATTCAATGTTCTGAGATCCATATTGTCAAGAGTTGCCAAGAATACCAAATTTCAGGCATTACTTCCCACCACAGACAATGCAGTGGCCAACAGCCTTCATTTAATGACTGAGAGCAGCAACATTTGCATAGAGTGGTTGGTGATAACTGCATGAAATAATTGCAGAAATCAAATCCATTAGCAAAGCGTGGCCGAATTTGGCGTTAATTGGCTGTGGCAGCAGATGACCGTCATGAGAGCATTTGCTGATAGCACATCAGCTGCAGTACCTCTCCTGGGCCTGTGACTATGTTGGCTGGACCCCACATGATTGGCAAACTGTGGCCTGTTCAGAGTTGAGTTCTGATTTCTTTTGATAAGAGCTGTCGGCAGGTTTTTAAGTGTGGTGCAGACCCCATGAAGCCATGGACTCAAGTTGTCAACAAGGCACTGTACACAATAGTGATGGTTCCATAGTGGTGTGGGCTGTGTTTATATGGAATGGAAATGGGCAGGGCCCTCTGGTTCAAATAAACAAATCATTGACTGGAAATGGTTATGTTCGGCTACTTGGAGACCATTTGCAGTCATTCATGGACTTCATTTTCCTAAGCAACAGTGGAACTTTTATAGATGACAATGCAGCATGTCACAGTTGTTCGTGACTTATTTGGAGCACATTCTGGATAGTTCAGGTAAATGATTTGGTCACCCAAATTTCCTGGCATGAAGCCATCAAACATTTATGGTACATAATTGAGAGACCAGTTCTTGCCCAAAATCCTGCACCAGCAACACTTTCACAGGTATGGAAAATTACAGTCAGCATGGCTCAAGATTTCTGCAGGGGACTTCCAACAACTTGTTGAGTCCATGCCATGTTGCGTTGCTGCACTGCACCTGGAAAAAGGAGGCCCAACACGATATGAGGTGGTATCCCATGACTTTTGTCACCTCAGTGCATAGTCAATATTGTCACATGGTACTTGTCATCTAAAAATGTGATTATCAAAAATCTAGTTAACAGTACAATTTTGCTTTTGATTAGCAATATACTTGCAACATCTTGAGCATGCACAGCATGAGTTAAAAAACAATAACATGAAATAAAAATAGTTAGGATGGAAAAAGTTACAGCTTCTTTTCAGAGAACAGCAAAATGTTGCTTCCTGAGATGGCACAAGTGAGGCCTTATAGTAGATCATCATTTCCTTGGAGGAATAAGAGAAAGAGTAAAGTTCCCTTGGTCCTGTGGTTATGGAGTTTAAATAAGTCTGCCAAATGTGGTGTGCTGCCATATCTGAGAATGGGAATATACCTGAATATCAAGTATATTAAACCGCTCTCCAATTATGGAAGCCTGGATATTTTGCTGGAATATTATCACAATCTGGCAAAGTATTCCAGAAAGAGAGAAAGTTGGCTGAGTATATAGAGTATAATGTAATATGAAAATGAACTACTGACTAAGAAATCCAAATTCCTGATATACTAAACCATGTAAAACTATTTGAAACAGTCATTTCCCTTAGAATCCTAAATCATCAGCATATTTATCAGCCATGTTTGAGGGCATGGTTTGGAACTGAGATGGTATGACACATACCTGGTTCACCTTCGGTGATTGCAGCAACCATAAGTGTAATGTGAAATAGTACTGCATTAGAAAACATATATACATTGTCGTTACTATTTCTACACAACCTGTCAGTACCTCGTAGCTGCAACTGCAAAAAACAACCATATAGTTGTCACAAAAGGTTTAAACTGTATAGTATATGTTAATATAATGTAACTGAACAGACAAAAATGTCTATTCACCAGCAGTGGCAGGAAAACACACATGTATAAAGGTTAAGGAAGCTGCAAGTTTTCAGAGACAGTGGCTCATTCTTGTGGCAGAAGTGTTAAAGGAGAAGGAAGAAGTGTAAAGGATAGGCAAAGTTTAGGAAATGTGGAGAGTTTGGAAAAGTCACTCACAACTGTGGCTCCGGGGAGACATACCGGATGGGATGAGAAGGAAATACTGATTGTTGGGGGACTACACGGGATGATATTTGAAACCCTGAGGGCTTAGAGAGAGAATATTGATGAAATGACATGCAAGAGTTAACAAGACAGGAAAGCTAAGTGCATTGTCAGTTGTTGTGGTAGAAAACTAGACAGGTCAGAAAATAAAAGATCACTACTAACAATAACTACTAAGAAGAAGAAGAAGGATAAGAGAGAGAGAAAAGAGAATTGTGTGGTGGGAATTTCAGATTGAAAATATTCAGTTTATAATGACTTTATGTAAACAGAATTTTATAGAACTCTTTTTTTGTGTGGGTCGTGTGATAGATGCTCATCTCTTGGGCCACAAGGTTGGACACCCCTGTTGCAGACCATGCTTTTAGAGTACATGTTAAGCTATCTATTATTACACAACATTTTTCTGAAATGCTCTATAAGTTTATACAATTTATAGAAGATTTCTCTGCCTAACCTCTTGTGTTTGAACATTGCACTAAAAAAGATTTGTACAAAAAAAGAATTATAAAATGAGAGTATTTGCCATTCAAAATAGTTATTGACATACACATGTGTTTTCCAATCATGGTGCAAGGCAGAGGGAGATGGAGAAAGGGGGGGGGGGTGAGGTGCGAGGTTCTGGATCTGGTCAGATTTATACTACATTTTTTAACTGAAAAGCACAACAATTTCTGTTATAAACTCCTGTATGACAGAAATCAATTTGACTGTAATTCTATTTTTTTCTATTTGAATACAAGTGGTGACTTGTTTTGCACAGAGCCCAATGATTGTGAATATGCTGCCAGTACTCCACCTCCAACTCCAAGTCCTGCAGGCAGGAGGAAAGGTCGCTGGCATCGTGCACTGGATACACTGCGTCCTCGGTCTAATAAGAATCTTCCTCTTAAGGCTGTCAAACAGTCAGCAACTTTGCCCTCTATTACAGTATCCTCACCAGATATTGTGAGTACCACATACTACATCTTAACTAATTTACTTGAAATGAGGATATAACCACTGATTATTTCAAGTTTATTTGTGCAAGCTCACATAGCTATAATGATATTTCCAGAAATTAATAGCTTAATTAATTATATTTTATGTGTTATTTACATGTATGTATATCACTGCTGAAAAGATACTTTCATTTTGTTGTTAATTATCAAATTGTAATAGTTTAAATATAACTATGTATTTATCTTTTAATATGTAATATTTCATGGTGTATTATGGAGTATAGTCACTTACCAACATATGCAGTATATTCCATCTATTGGGTGTGCATCCACTATTTCAGTCAATAAATACAGCTAAGATGGAACACAGGGTGTGATGTGTGAACTTCCTTACTTCTTTTTTTTTTTTTTTAAAAGACATAAAACAGAAAGTATTGGAGATAGCAATTTAATTCTCTTTTCTTTACATAGAGGTACATTTAAAGTTTGATTTCATCTTGTCTGGTAAATGATACCTTGAAGGTGGCCTCCATTCTGCAAAATAAATTTGGAGAGTGAAAATCAGAAGTTTCGGTCCACTTTGTCTAGCGATTCTCTGTCTGTGTTGTCAATAGCAGTGTGAATATAATTCTGTGACTCATCTCCAGTACATAAAGACTGTTATTTACCAAGTATTTAAGATACCCAAGAAAAATTCATAGGGGACTAAATCTGGTGAGCATGCTGCCCACTGAAGATTGCCCCTCAAAGAGATGAGATGTGTGGGAAGTGATCGTAGAAGAGATTCATTTCCTGTGAGCTATGGTGCAATCTTGTTAGAACCAGGCATCCCCCACATCCATTTCTTCAAGGTGAGAAAGAAAAACTCTCAGAAGTGACCATAACTGCACTTTCATTCTCTTTAAAGATATTGAGCTGGTAATGCCATTTTTGGATGATGTGCACCTAACAGGCAAATGTTCTGTATGCAGCGGCTGCTTATGAAGTTTTGAGAGGTTTGTGCTACACCAATATTGCATGTTTTATTTATTCACACATCCAGACAAACGAAAATGTGTCTCATTGCTGAAGAACATAAGGGCATCATGAGGCATGTTATTGATCAAGGTTTCGCGTACATTTTTTCATGAAACAAAATTGCATGGGTTAAGTGTCTGCACCACTGCTAGTTTCTGTGGATGAAATTTCAAGTTTCATGAAGAATTTGTATCACTGTGTTATCAGAAATTGGAAGAGCAGTTGCATGTTTGCGTGCAGATAATATGGGTGAATTCAAAACTACCAGCACTACTTTCTCTATGATTTATGATGTCCTGCTGGTTTTTAAAGATCCTATTTTTTTTCTTTTTCTTTTTTTCCCCCTCCACACTACCAGTATTCATAAATGTGTCCTTGCACCTGACAATTGGTTTTTGATCAGGTATATGACCTGCAGGTGTTATATTAAACTGTTCCTTGAATGCACTCTGGGTTGTGATGAACGAACAGCCATTGGAAAAGTAAGGCACAATGGCGAGTGCACAATCCTCTCTCATTCACTGCATAATTCCTACCAAACTAACCTTCTTCTTTCTTTTCTTTTTTTCAAGAAGGTAGGTTCCGCCCTTTAGGACATGCCCAACCCCACACAACAATGACTAATGGCCACTGTGTGCCACTCATTTCAAATACGGAAGTTCCCACACTGTACCCTTCTTTACTGTTCCAGATGCATGTCCAGAAGGTGATGGAATATTATATTGTTTGGGAACGCTTCACGAAAATCATCTGCACAGCAATTTTGTGTGTTTGTGAAACATCGTGTGAATTGCTTATGCAGAAATAAATTTACTGTTATACCTCTCGTAAAAGGAAGGAAAAGAATTCTAGAACATTTCAGGTTGTGTATTATCTGCAGAATCCAAGTCAGAGTAATTAAACTGGAAGATTAAGAAAGACAAATTTGTCTTAAGAATGTTGTAAGGCAGGGTTGCAGCTTATTTTTATTGTGGGGATTGTTCTTGCATTACTTGATAGGTGTAACATATATGTAGTAAAGTTCCCAGAAATGAGTAATAATGACAGTACCTTGTAGCATTCAAGAGAAAGTATAAAATATAATCCAATGAAGAAGTCATCAAATCAATAGTAAATGAAAACGACATATGTGTAAATGGAACACAATGCTGTAAGCACTTAACTGCGTAGAGACATATACTATATGACATGTACTATAGTATCTCACAGTTAATAAAGCTTCTTGCTTATAGAAAGTGGAAAATTTCCATTTTTTAATGGTGTAAAATGACTGATATGTTTTGCAAGTTAAATACAACACAAGAAACTTTATACATATGGCATCTTTGTAGATACAAATGTCCTCTTCAAACTACATAAGATTTTGCAAACAATGGCATGACTAAAGATAACCACTCATATATTAGAGGTAGAGTAGTGGATAGGCACTGGAACTGCACGACCGCTACGGTCACAGGTTCGAATCCTGCCTCGGGCATGGATGTGTGTGATGTCCTTAGGTTAGTTAGGTTTAAGTAGTTCTAAGTTCTAGGGGACTGATGACCTCAAATGTTAAGTCCCATAGTGCTCAGAGCCATTTGAACCATAGACACACAAACAATAATGACAACGCAGTAGCTTAACTTACAACTTGGGTTCTTCTTTAGAGGACGCAGACACATATTGAATGACTATCTTTAGTCATTCCATTGTACCCCACTCTGGATCTTGAGTATAGTAAATAATATTTCGTCATGCACAGATATTTGTTATCAGCATTACAGAAGATCTCTAGAAACACTATTTACCATATACATTTTTAATGACATTATTATATCCAGTTTCTAGACCTAACAGCTGCACTAAGATGTGTCAGATTTCTCTGTATTATTTACCTTGTAGAGTTTCACAAAGTGCATATTTTGATATGCACTGGAAAACCATTCACCAATGTTATGGATTAAAGAGGCAATTTTCAAAAACCAAAGTTGTTTCCTTGTGGGCCAAGGGAGGGTGGTATTTATGAAGTGATGAAGTTTGTTAACTGTCCATGTGTATGTATGGCGAAAATGAATAATGAGTGGGCTAGTGACACCAATGTGAATAGGCACTGTGGAAGCTGTGGTGCTTCTCACAATATTTATGTCAGAAGTGAGCATAAGAAATGATGGAGGTCAACCAACATGCTACAGTGGAACAAAACACCTGAGCCATGCTTCCAACCAAATCTATGTCTTTTTAACAGTATAGAAGGTAATGTGCCTTGTCATATGGCTTGAAGTGTGTATAAATGCTGGAAGAACATGATAAAAACTTTTAAGTGCTTCCATGGTTACAAAATTTCTGCCAATTAACTCTGCCAATCATGTGCTGAAGTACGTAGACTGCAATGCGCACTGTGTGGAACCTCAGGCCTGTAATCTCTGATATCTGTGCAAAGCATTGATAACAAGACCTAAGAAACCTGTTGAGAACTAGCCTATTACTGTCTTACTACATCACTTCTGTCTCATGTAGCTGTTGCTTATTTTGAAAACTATGGTTAATCTTGATATTAACTGCTTGTCAACAAGGCACATTTGTCTGTTTGCTACATAACCTTTTGAATATTGATATATTCTCTAGTGATTCAACCAATCATGGTAGCACCACTGAAGCCGTCAACACCTGAAAACTGCTTACCAACAAGATATTCTTTCATTTACAGTCTCAATAAAATGCCAGAATGTCTCCTTACAGATTCTGCATGGATCAATGACTTTGCATGCCTGGAAAGTGTGCATCATTGTGGATCCAAACAACGAAATTGAGAATGTGCCTCTGTTGCTGTTCTCCATAGATTAAAGAAGGCATCAAAGAATATTACAATAGCTACCAACATTATTGGTTGTTAAAATATGACATCACATCTGATTATAATTCAGGAATTGTTGTGAAGTAATCAGAGTCTTTTGTGATGGCATGAGTGAATAAAATTCTCTCAATTTTTAAAGTACATCTGTTGAGTTATAATCCTCAAGATTTTGACAGCTGTCGTTGACATCACCTGTGGGAGGTAGAATGTCTGACTGCTGGGTGTGATTGTCATATATGTAAAAAAAAGCAGCAGAGTCCAGATTCATCCAGCAATGGGCCAAATTGATACATGTGTGAAAAGGAAAGTGAAGTAGCTCTTAGCAGACCTGGTGCACTGAAGGGCCACAAGATGACACCAAACATAAGAACATGGTCACTGCTGTTTCCCACCCTTCTGTAGCTGTCAAACATTGTTCTTTGTATTTGTGTTGAAAGCCCACATCCTAGGCCTGCTAAGTGCATACCCCTCTGATGTCTACTGAAATTGTGGTACTGTAATTCAGCCTTGGTTACTCCCCTTAAAGTTGAAACTAAGAAGTTGTTGCTTGGACCAAAATTCTTATCTTTTCTAACAGATTTTCTGGCCATTCTATAGATAATAATGAACCACCACAACCAACTTCTCTTTCACTGTTTCTTAAAATTTTGTCATATTCACAGGCATACGCTCTGGCACTCTAAGGCCTGTCACCTTTAGACAGGTGTAAAATATTTCAGATCACTGCTTTTGCATCATGTGCATAAGGAAGACAAATTGTCATTCAAGGCAGTCAGTTTTTGCACTCCTAAGATGGTGGTAGTAACATCTGGAAAAAACTTGAGAATTATAACTGAACTGATGTGGCTTGAAAGCAGAACAGATGTTCAATTGTTCAGAACGTTTTTTATTCCAGTCTTTCTTCAGAAATTGCAATTAAGGTTGACTGGTTTTGGTATTGTTTATTATATTTATACATCTCTACTCAGTTGTGCTTTTAATTGAGTTGTTTGTGTATAAAGATGTGATGATGTTCATAACAACTGAATCCTATTTATTGATATTTACAAAGACTTGAATAAAGAACCTTTACAGTCACTGGCTTTCCAGTGATCCAAAACACCAATGAGTATAATTTGTTGACAGTTCCAGTAAACAGAAGCATTTAAATTTTGGGATGAGAGTATTCCTTTGATTTTTTTAATGGTTTGTGGCAAATAGGCATGCTGGTTTTCCCTGAACTTATTGTTGTAATGAGTAAAATCGATGTTTCAACCCCCTTGAAAATCCATTCGTAACTCAGCAAGAATGTTAATGTCAACGTCAACCCCATTCCTCAGTATCTGATAGTAAAATGAGAAACATTACAACAAGCCACAGCACAGGATAACATTGCTATTAATTTAGGTGGAAGGGTTAATAGATTAGCAGCCACAGGTAGCAGATATGTGATGATGATTTCTTAAATGTTGTAGAAAACAGTTTAAGAGAAGCATAAAAAGAGTATATTGAAGAAGCTACTTGCATAATATTCAGGCCTCACCCACTTCTCCTTCTGAAACTAAGAAAATTATATATTCTCTCAAACATAAAAGCTCATATGCATTTGAAGGTGTTTCCAACAGACTATGAAAAACTTCTTTCATACAATAAACACCATCTTTTTTGAGATACGTAATGCATCGCTAACTCAGGGCATTTTCTCAGAGACATTGAAATATGCCATTTTTAAACCTTTCTATAATAAAGGTGACAGGAGAGATGTCCATAACTACCAACCCGTTTTACTACTGAATCATTTTCCAAAATTTTTGAGGTTATGTATTTGAGAATAGAATTCCACCAGAGGAACGGTAATATCCTCAGTAAATCACAGTTTGGAATTCAGAAGAATTGCTCAATTGAGAATGCCATTTACACATTCACTCTTCAAATTGTCCACAACTTATGCTCTAGTGGCTAGCATTGCTGCCTCTGGATCATGGGGTCCCGGGTTCGATTTCCGACCGAGTTGGGGGTTTTCTCTGCCCGGGGACTGTGTTTGTGCTGTCCTCATCATTTCATCATCATTATCATCATCATCATATCATCATCATCATTCATGGCAGTGGCTGCATTGGACTGTGTAAAACAAGACTGGACTGTGTAAAAAAATTGAACTGTGTACGGGCACTGATGACTGCGCAGTTGAGTGCCCCACAAACCAAACATCATCATCAAACTCTCCAAATTTTACAAGCACTAGATAACAAAACAGCACAACTTGGCATTTTCTATGACCTGTCTAAGACACTTGATTGCATGAATCACAATATTTTCTTTGATAAACTGAGGTTTTATGGAACTCAGAGATCCCACTGACTGAGGAGAAATCACTTATCAGTTTCCACAAAGCCCAATCTTAGGTCCTCTATTGTTTCTTGCATATTGAAACGACCTTATGTGTAATATACAACAGGCAGAATTAAGCAGTGGAAAATCCAGGATGGAATGTAACAGCAGTATGAAAAGGATAGTTGCTACTGACCATATAGCAGAGATGCTGAGTCACAGCTAGGTACTGCAAAAAGACTGTCGGAAGATGAGCTTTTGGCCACAAGGCCTTTGTTGAAAATAGAGAAAACACACACACACACACACACACACACACACACACACACACACACGCACACATATGACCACAGTCTCTGGCAGCTGAACCCAGAGTCTGGCTGCAGATGACAGACTGTGGTCAAACAAGTGTGAGTTGCATTCTCTCTCTCTCTCTCTCTCTCTCTCTCTCTCTCTCTCTCTCTCTCTCTCTGTGTGTGTGTGTGTGTGTGTGTGTGTGTGTGTGTGTGTGTGTGTGTGTTCAATCCAAGTATACATACATCAACAGAGGAAATGGTAAATAATATTCTTAAAAGTGTTAGTGAGTGGCTTTCTGTTAATGATCTCCCTCTCAGCCTCAGAAAGACACAAAATATTCTGTTCTACACACCGAGTGGTAGTTCACCTGTGATAAGTGTAACATGTGGTTAGGAAATAATAACTAGGGTGGAAACATCAACATTTTGAGGAGTCCACACTGATGAAAGTTATAACGGAAAGAAACATTTTGGAATTCTTAAGACAACATAGTTCAGCCACATTTGCACTTCCAGTAATTGTAAATCTTGGGGACAGTCAAATCAGTAGTTTGACATATTTTGTCTATGTTCATTCAATAGTGTCATATGGAATAATATTCTGGGGTAACTCATCTTAAAAAGAAAGTCAACGTTAATTCACACATAAAAGTGTGCATAACAATGCCACCCAAAATTTTCTTCACTTAACAAGTGCATAAAATGTCTGACATTCAGGAAAGTTAAATATGAAAACAAACTGAAAAAAAAGTTTCTCCTTGACAGCAACTCTTATTCTGTAGAAGAATTTATGTACGTAGAAGGTGGTGGGTAGGAATCATTAACCCCAGCTGTACTTAAAAGAAAATGCAAATAGTCAGCATGTAACCATATTTCTCTATGAACCTATCAAGTTAATTTCAAGTGGCTCATTCTACATTATTACAATTAATCATGCAAATGATCCATGGAACATGAAACTGGACAACTAACTAGTAGTGCCAGATTTTCAGAGATTTCTTCAGTAAGCAATAATTTGCAATGAAGGTTGCAAACAGAACTGTACATAATACTTTGAGACATTTATAGAATTTTGCTAACTGTCAGACAATGATTATACTCTCTGAATTATAATTATCAGTTTATCTGTTATTAAACATTAAGCACTACTCGGAACACTGTACACATTCGTAACACTTTCGACTACACCAAATGAAGTCTACACTGAATGTGACAAAGTATTATATTTTATGCTAGCAAAAATGGCACTTCATCTCACTGTTCACAATAAGCAGGATGTGCAGCTAGTGTCCACAATTTTATAACCCTCATCAGATAAAAGAATCCACAGTGCCAATGATACCAGGCAAGTTTTTATATCATATTGAAGCTAAAAAATGAACATGCTGCTGCCACAAAATAACAGTGCACAGTCTCTGCACACACATATACTTTTTTGTGTATGACCTTCAGACAAAATTGTATCTGTGATAATTTGTGCTGATATTATCTCTGTTTGTAATGTTAACAATTTTCTGCAGGTTAGGGACATCAAAATGCAGGAAGCAAAACAGTGTGTTCCAGTGGAAGAGCCTAACTTGAGACACGCAGGAACAATGGTAGACATAAGTTCTGTATCAGTTTTAAACAACACTGCTAGCTGGTTAAAATCACAAAGTATGCAGGTGAGATGTACAAATAATAAGTGTCTAAATATCTCCTATTTTGTGTGTGTGTGTGTGTGTGTGTGTGTGTGTGTGTGTGTGTGTGAATGAGCACCTGCTGATTTACTGTTATTAAACATTTCTGATGGTTTCTCCATTAATGTTTGTGAGTCAGTGAGCCAAATTGAGGTACTACAATTCTTTGTTAATGAACTGTTATATAAAGATGCTCCCCACAGAAGGTCTCTAATTACAGTATGTGAATAACTTATACTGTGGTAGCCTTCATTTATTCATATAAGTGTTAAACATGCACTGGTAAATAAACAGCAGTGGAATGGGATAATGGAAAAATGTACAAAAGTTATTCTTCTCTCAGAGTATTACAATTATTTGCAAGCAAAGTATTTATTCTGTCCTGTTGGTCTGTATCATCTTTTAGGTCGTTATCAAATGCACATGATACACATACTCATTTTTGTGATACAGTATTATACTTTTATACTTTTATACAAGGTGGGTAAAATAAGACTGGCCTGAGAAAGCAAAATTGCGAATTGTGTGAACTGACCCATCCAGTGAACAAGAACAAGAGAACCGCCTAGCACAGAAAATATTGAGAACTGTGATTTTGATGCACCAGACAGGTTGTTGCCACATGGGTGCGCAAGTGCATCTCCTGCATGCTCTATCCTGTCGCTGTGTCCCTAGATTTGAATGAATGAGAAGAGCAGACATGTTTAGTGACTAGTTGAATGCAACACAAAATGACGCTCATCATAAACAGTGTCTGTTTATTGCTGAATGATATCCAAAAATACAATTTTTATAAAACATACATGAAATTGTTTGCCCAAGAGTTTGAGATTGAAAGTGCTTTGGCAGAACCAACTATCCATAAAAACCAGCAAACATTGCTTGAGTGAAGGAAAGCATGGAACGGAGTCCGATGAAATCTTAACACTCTTTATGTGTGTGCTAGTGATTAAGAGATCATCATGTTGAAACTTTTATCAAAAAGGCCCTGCATTTGTATCCCTATAAATGTACTGTTATGCATGTATTTACTGTTGTGGATAAGTCATAAAGTGTCTGAACAATTTTTCATGTGTCAAGTTCTTTTTGAGTGAAGTGGAATCACAACTTTTGGGTACTCAGTTTCTCATTTCTTTAGATGAGGCCTAGTTCAGTCTGTTGTGGTTTGTGAACTCACAGACTGAACGAAGTGATGCAGTGATTAGCACTCTGGACTTCTGTATTTGGGAGGACAATGATTCAAATCTGCTACCAGCCGTCCAGGTTTAGGTCAGCCTGGATTTCCCTAAATTGCTCCTGGAAAATGCCAGGATGGTTCCTTTGAAAGAGCATGGCTGATTTTCTTCCCCATCCTTGAAACATTCAGAGCTTGTGCTCCATCTCTAATGATCTTGATGTTGATGAGATGTTAGACACTAATCGTCCTTGAACTTTGAAGAGCCATTTCATATCTCAAGGCTGTTGTTTGGAGTTTAATGTCTGGTGCCCACATAGTATCATCATTCTGTTGCCAAACTGTTAATTAACTGGTGCATGCAGAAACTTTTTAAGCCATATGTGGATCAATTCACAGAAGATACCCCCTGTATGCATATTTTTACGAGTCAGAGCAACAGCATAAATCATCTTGACAATCTTGTTGTTAATGCATGAGCCTTTACATTAAAGCATGAGGTGTTTGGTGAGGCAAGGATAATCAGCAGAGGCAATGCAATCGCTTGGATATCTTGATTGCCTAATCTCTCTCCCTGTAATTTTCAACTGTGAGGCATATCGAAGGGTCAGGTGTTAAGCCTTCTCAAGTAATTCTCAAACAGTGGAACAGTTACACTAGAATAATGAAAATGTTATTGCCGCTGTCTCTCAGGCAGAGCTGGTACACTTGTCTCACAGTTAGATGAACTGAGCACAGCACTTGTATTGATATCAACGGTGACCATTACCAGCATCTTCTGTGAAGTACATTAAGAAGGGCCAGTCCCACATCATTGTTATTGTAACTTTTCATGCCAGTTTTATTTAGGCCACCCTGTACATCAAGTTCATTATATTGCCATAAACCTCAGGCATGGTTGGTTCCAGAGGATTTTTCCAAACAAGTGACATATCATTTGGTGTCCCTCTCACTCAGTTTTTCCACATAAGCCACATATCATTTTGCTTCCTCCATTTTCCCTCCCTCCCTCACATATTAGTTGCCATTCTTTGGGCTTTTGCTAAGAAGTTTAAAAATAAATCTAAATCTACTAAGCATGGAAATAGCTTGTTTTTGCTACTAATTATGGTAGACAAATTTTCCACATATCAGGTGTTCCTGTCAACTAGGGGCACCAGCGGCTGCTTTAATGCTTAGGTATTAAAAGAGCCCTGACCTCAGGCCACCAGACGTTGCAGACCTGCAGGAGAGCTTCTGTGAAGTTCGGAAGGTAGGAGACGAGGTACTGCCAGAATTAATACTGTGAGGGCAGGCTGTGAGTTGTGCTTGGGTAGATCACATGGTAGAGCACTTGCCCATGAAAGGCAAAGGACCTGAGTTCGAGTCTCAGTCTGGCACAAAGTTTCAATCTGTCATATTGGTGCACACTCTGCTGCTGAGTGAAAATTTCATTCTAGAAACATCCCACAGGCTGTGGCTAAGCCATGTCTCTGCAACAGCCTTTCTTCCAGGAGTGTTAGTTCTCCAAGGACTGCAGGAGAGCTTTCTGAACCTTGGAAGGTAGGAGACGAGGTACTGCAGAATTAAGGCTGTGAGGATGGACCATGAGTCGTGTTTGGGTAGCTCAGTTGATAGAGCACTTGCCCGCGAAAGGCAAAAGTCCAGAATTCGAGTCTTGGTCCAGCACACAGCTTTAATCTTCCAGGAAGATTCGTTTTGTTACATCTTTATTACTAACTCTATTCACAACACATTTTGCAGACAATAGTCACATAAACCACTGGATGTATCTACAAAGTTTTATCATTGCACATCACATAGTTCAGGATATATGACATCATAAACATTGAACTTCATGAAAATGAAACTGCTAGGGTATAGTTGAAATGAGTGTACAAATGTGTGTGAAATATGTTAAATATATGTGAAATGTATTTGATATCTACGTACACAGGCAAAGCCATGGGTAAAAAGTCATCCTAAATCCTTGGAACAATTTTAGCCAAATTTGGTATGGGTATTAGTTATGATTTGGGAAGAAATACAGTGGGGTTAAGAACCACCAGCATCCTATTGATCTGAGGTGACATGTGGAGAGAGAAAGGGGAGGACGAGATGGACAAAGAGAAGGAGAGGGGGAAATGGATAGAGGGGGGAGAGGAGGAGGTGAACAGAGAAAGGGAAGACGAGGAATAGATAGGGAAGGAGATGGGGCAGTGCCAGATGAACAGAGAAAGGGGGAGGAGGAGATGAACAGGGAGAGGAGGAGATGGTCAGAGAGAGACAGGAGGAGAAAATGGATAGAGAGGGATTAGGAGGAGACAGACAAAAAGGTGAGGAGGAGATGAAATTAGTGGGAAGGGGGAGGGGATGGACAGAAGAGGAAGGTGTGCTTCATCTACTCCTACCCCCTCTGTCTATCTGTGCGGGGTACTCAGCTGGTGTATGTACAAAAGTGTGTCCTCAATATGAGTGTGAATACACAATTTTCAGTATGAGCATTAATATATTCACAAGCATCTATAATGTTGCACAGGATAATCATCTATAGGAAGCTCATCACTCCAGCTTTCAAATTGAAGATCAGAAAAATAATATAGTACGAAAAACCACATTTTGTATAATAATGCTAAGCAACATTATAGATCATCATCATCATCATCTTGCAAAGCCTCTGGAAGCTGTCCAAGATTGACTCTCCACACAAGATGACATGCTGTGTCCTCCTTACCAAAAGTCCTCAATCCAGTCACAAATTTCACTTGATACCCCATATGATTGTACTGTTGACAATAATCATAGGTGTGGTACTGAGTCAGGTGTTTTTTGGTAATCAAGAAACATCTACCTGTTTGTCTTGGTCCAAAGATTTCAGTATGTCATGTGCGAAAAGTGTGAGTTGGGTTTGACTTTTCATTTTTCTTCTAGTTTTGACCAATACAACCTCCTATAGGAATATGTGACTCTTTTTTTTTTTTAAACACCATGTACATAATTGATCTATTGAATGATGTTGGAAGTACCATGAGGCTTTTTGCAGGTAATGTTAGTGTCTACAGGAAGTTGGTAATGCCAGAAGACTGTCGCAAAATGTGGGAAGAACTGTAGAGGATTGATGATTGGTGCAGTTACTGGCAGTTGACTCAGAATGTAAATAAATGTAACATATTATGCACAAGTAAGTGGAGAGATCTGTTATGGAAATGATGAGAATCATAAAATACATGATGTTAATTGTAGGAAAAGCAGGTGCCATACTGACATTCATCATAAGAATCTTAACCTGTTAAGTGGGTAGTTTGCGCGCACGTGCTCCTCTTCCACAGTGGGTAATATATGCCAGCACACCCGTTCGCGGTGGTGCTGTGCACTGTTCTCACATTTTCCTTCACGTTTTCATTGTTGAATTTAAATTGATATTGGGTGGAAATGAATAAAATATATTGCAGAAGTTAACAAAACTGTAATTTCACAATATTATATATCGTTTTCAGTGTGAAACATTTTAAAACAAGGTGCTGCACACAAGGAAACTTTGCATTCTGCGCACCAGTATGAAGTCTCTTTGTGAAGGCCTTTTCTCGTACACACCTCCTTGTTGGTCTTTTCTTTGTTGTGGGTGGCAGAAGGTCTGGAAAATGCCTGGCTATAAGGCATGTTGCTTTTGGTGTTCGAGGTGGGCATCCTACTGATGTCCCTTGATGTGGTGAAGATATGGTCAACTGTTCACAAAGACTTATCAGGAAGCTCATTCTACTTTGTTCGCCACCATGCTTCTTGTACAGAATGTATGCATTGTAGCATGCAATGTCCAACAAGTGGCGGAAAAGCTTCTGATAGTATTTTTTCAGCCTGCTTCTGGCCATCTGGTAGCTTTGTAACTGAGAATCGCACCTATCCACACCCCCTATATTCTTGTTGTAGTCAAGGACAACTTGTGGCTTTTGAATGATTCCCTTCTTCGAGTTTACATTTACAAATGTATCATCATGGAAGGTGCTGACCATAACAACGTCTCTTTTGTCTTTCCATTTCATTACCATCTGCTTGCCTTTGTACCCTGTTATGTACTCCCCTTTCTTCAGTTTTTCCTTTTTTACGAAGTCAGGGAACCCCTTCCTGTCTTGCCGCATTGTGCCGACAACATCGGTGTTATTGCTGGTTAGTTTGTCCACCAAATATGTACTGGTGTACCAGTTGTCAAGATAAATACAGTGGCCTTTCCTGAGTAGATCATGTGCAAGCTCCAAAACAATTCGAGAGGTTATTTTTTCATCTCGATAGTGGCTACCATAATTAGTGTCCTTTCCAGTGTAAACAATAAAGTCCCATACATACCTGGAACTGCTTTCACAGAGTTCGTACAATTTGATGCCAAATCTGCTACGCTTTGATGGAATATATTGCTTCCATCCAAGCCGTCCTTTCCAGAGCAACAACAATTCGTCACTGGTGATGTTCCTTTCTGGCATGTACACTGATCTGAATTTACGCTGCAGATGCTCCATAATGGGGTGAATTTTGAATAGTTTTCTGCTGATAGTGCCTAGTGGATCATATGAGGTATTGTCAGCAATCTGGTTTGTGAAGAATTCCTTGAAGTACAAGCATACCAATAAGTGTTTTTACCTTGTCGTGTGTAGTATTCTGCCAGGTGTGAACCCTGGAGCATGCTGCTAAATTGGGATGAGAAGCTACGAACTGTTCTGCATATAAGTTCGTCTGTTCAGCTATCATTGTGCACAAAGCATCGTCCACAAAACACATAAAACAACTCATCACATCGTTTTGTTTTAGAGACACAACTGTACCACTATTACCACTGAACAAATATTGAATACGAACTGAACTAGCATGCACAAATTCACTAGGTACTGTCTGCTGCAGTAGTATCTCGTCGTCAGATGTTTCTGAATCGAAGTCACTTTCACTAGCCTCAACATCTGTATCTCGAAAACTGTCAGAACTGTCACTGAAATTATCTTCACTTTCTAAAAGCAGCTTCTCAATCTCCGAATCTGATAAATGACTTATTTTCGTCATTGCAAAAGATCACTCACTAACGCTGCGGTAAACACAGATGACAAAGGCGCGCTTTTGCGGCTGCTTCACAGGACGCATTTTCTCAATGCGCACTCAGGTGGACAGTGTTATAACTAGCCTAGAACACATTGTGTTGCATGACAAGAGCTGCCATCTTGTGGATGAAGCTCAACTAATACCACAGTGTCAACGGCAGGCCGATAACTCGTCATTCCCACTAGCTACTAGCCACAGAACGCAGTGGACAGATATATCTGTCGAACCCACTGTGCAATAGCAGAGCATGAACGGATATATCTGTCATGCCCACTTAAAAGGTTAAGGACATGTAATTCACTCAAGAAGGAAATGGCTTGCAAAACAATTGTTTGAGCCATTCTTGAGTATATTTCACCATTCTGGGACCTTTTGCAAGTAGGATTAATAGAAGTTACAGTAAAAGATCCTATGCAGAGTAGCATGATTGATCAGTGGATTGCGTGGTTGATACAAGAACATTACAGAGATGCCAAACAAATGCCAGTGAAAGTTGCTACAAGAGAGGCACTGTTGAAATTCTGAGACTGTACTTGCAAACAGGATACAACAACTTAATACTTCCTCCCTCATGTGTTGTGTGACATGACCACCACCAGAAAAACAGAGAAGTTAATGTGAAGTGCAAAGACAGCCGTTCTTCACACATACCATTGCAAATGGAGCAGATAAAGGGGAAAATGTTGTAGGTACAAGAGGTAACCTCTGCCACACACCATTAAAATGGCATATGGAATATCAACTATAAATCATACAGGTATCCCATCAGGTTAAGTCACCTTTCCCCTCTTGAGTGATTTCAGTTGATTTCCTATTCTGTGGGCGATTATTATGATATCTATAATTCTAACATTTGTGCAGCAGGATAATTCTATTGAAATGGCCGTACATGATGTCCTGCCCTGTTGTTGCCCATTCAGAGGTTGTACTCTCGTCAATTTCATGTAGCTTCTGAAATCTGGACATTCAGTTACAGTCTGGTTGGAGGCTGACTGCAAGTGTGGAAACTTCAGGCTCTAAAATCTCCAAAGGTCTATTTCTGTATCATGAGTAGAAATTTATTGTACCTATAGTGTAAGCCTGTTTATTTCAGCCACTTTGAATAATTCGCAATAGAAAAGTGGAAGTGATAAATAAACTTATTATAATCTATTGCCACTGTAGTTTATATTTAGCCATATTTTGTTTGATCTGATGTTATTTATATTAAATAATTTGAAACTTTTATTATCTAATGACAACTTTTTTTTCTTTTTTACAAAGGATATAACAAGTGAAACAGAGCTGCACATAGAAGGAGAAAGTACACCAAAAACCAAGTCTGGAGATCTTGCTCGATCTTTTGGTATTGATACAAGCCTGTATACTACTAGTAGATCAAGTAGCCCAGGAGCTCACTATCAGTGTGGTGACATCATTGACAGCATCTATACATTACCAGATATTTCTGGAAAAGAATGCACAGTTGCACAAGATTTTCCAAGTGGACTCTTAGACTTCAGTTGTTCCTATTTTCCAAAGAGCAAAAAGTAAGAAAGTTACTGTTCATAGTTAATTAGTAATTTAATATCTAATAACTAAATTAAAATTTTAATGTGCAAATTCATGAAATGTCTAAGACCTGCAAAACAAAGTGTATTTATGAATCATTTTATTGTCAACAAATCAGTCCAGAGTTTGGTGCATCTGTTGTATGGAAGCAGTCGTCTGTAACATTTTGTGCTTACAAACATGTTGTTAATTGTACTAAAGGCACCAGAACTGAAAGAAAACCTAAGAAACTCTACCAAAAACCAAAGCTTATAAATTCTTACTTCTATTATTTGTTTAAAACCATCTGTCTTTTGACAGGTTTCATTCTGTGCTCTATTTTAACCTATCTTGTGCTAATCTTTTCTTCTCTGTATAACTATATCTCTTGGCTTGCTCCTGTCACTGACAGGTTAACTACTCCTGGATTCATAGCAGCTATCACACTAGCCTATTTCTTATTCTGGCAAGGGTCTTCCAAAGACTCCTTTTCCCACCTGTTCTTTTTAGTTCATTTTCATTCTATACTTTATTGGACGAATTAATTTTTAACAGTTTTGGTAATGGTTAATTGTAAATGCTTCCAGTTTCTTCTTCTATGGATTTGCCATTGTCCACATTTTACTTCCACACAGTACTGGGCTTCTGACGTTTACTTTCAGGATCTTTCTAAATTTTGTACTTATTCTGATACCAATAGAGATATTTTAGAAAATAAAGCTTTATTCATATGTGCCAATATACTTCCAATATCTTCCCTTCTCTGGCCATCCTTTCTAATGTTACTTTGTAGAGAAAATTCTTTAAAGTTTAAATGTAGATAATGAAAATGATCAAAGAAAAAGTCTATGAACTTTGAAAACACGTTTCATCCTCAGTGCAGATTGTGTGTGTCTGTGAGCGAAAACTGCATAACACTTTCAGTCTCTTTTTCATGTTCATATTCTCAAAAAGGGATAATAGATTCAGTTTCTTCAAGATTCACTAGTTGTCCTCTTGTCTTGTGTCTTCACAGATTGTCAGGTGGTACTCATCACAAAATCAGGAGCAGATAAAACAGTGAACATGCTGCAAACATTGAGTGGTTGATAACTGTGACCATGGTGGTCTGCCATTGGTGTTCTGCTATATGGCACAGCATCAGCAGATCTATCCTTCTGCACCATGCCTAGTGATTTTGTTGAATGGATGCATAATTATATTGAGTGAAACGTCCAACAGGATTACAAGGATCTTGAATGATTAAAATGATTAACTTGTTCAATTATTTGATCATTCACAACAATTTTTCTGTTTGTAGGGTCTTTTCCAATAAATGCTATGGTTTTTGTTTTCTTCTCTGAAATTTCAGTTCACATTATTTAAATGTTTTCTCCAGAATGTAGGCTCTGTTTTGTAGGTCATCTTGTTAGTAGGATGAGATGACCTAAATCTAAAAGAAAGTTCAAAACAGTGTGAGTATGTATATATGAATAACTTTATCAGAAAATACATCATTCATATATATCATAAAAACTGTGGCTAATGTACTATGCATGTTCCTGAATCATCTGTTTATTGTGAGAAATTGTATCTCTTTTGTCATTTACTTCTACAGAGGCTGCTTTTATTACGTGAACTAGATATCCCTCTGTTTTACATAATGCTCCAGATATTTTCTTATCTGAGATAATCAATACTCTTTTTGTGGCCTATAAATGTCATGTGTTTCTCTGTGTTGAACTAGCTGTGTTTTTTGATTGTCTGTAATATATACTATGGAAACAGGATCCATTGTCATCTCTCCATTTCTAAAACCTATTTGTTACTCATCTTTCAGATGTTTATCTCAGCTTTTGGGTATTACTGTATTTTTCCAGCACATATTTTAGATGTGGATTAATCATAAGTTTATTCCTTCTGTTCATCCTTTTTTCCTACTTTTCAAAGCCAAGCAGCTTCTACCTCTTCTTATAAACCACTTTTTCTTCTTAGTTTCTGATGAATGCATTTCTTTACAACTTTCTCTTTTGACAAACAATTTCATTGCCCTAAATGCAGACTTATCTTCTGTGATTGCCGTCCTCAGTGTTGCTACTAAATTTCTCGCAGTGTTCTTACGTAGGTTGCCTTCTTTGTTTTCTTTCCAGTGTTTTTCTTCACTTTGTGAAGTTAATGATTTAATTCATTTATATTGTTCAGAGGTTGGAGATATGGTAATGATTTATTGAATTTATATTAAATCTAAAACAGTGATTGAATCATGATTTCCATCTAGCTTGCTAAATAGAGTAGAAGTTTCATGCTTTTATGCCTGGCTTTTTTGAACGTAGTAAGGAAAGGAATTAATTAGTGCGAGGACACTTCTGAGTGTTAGGAGTCAATGGTTCTCAGAGAATAGAATCTAAAGCCTTGTGTAATGGTGTAAGGGGACTATCTTTAGATCGTTCTTGTAATGAAACAAGAGTGCATTTTCCATAATGATGCAGCATTTTGATACTTGGATCTCATAAAAATAGATGATTTTATGATGACCACATAAATTTGTCACTTTTGATGAGATTGTTTCATTGATAATTCATTCATGCATACATTATATTCTGTAAATCTCATTATGAAGAGGGAACTTCATGTGTGATTAAGTATCTCTTCAGAGTAACTTTATATATTTTAACTTCATGTCTTTGATTAGTGTTGTAGAATGAACCATAAGCTTTCATTTTGCCTGGATATGTTCTGTTTATTTTATTACCCTGTAATTGTAATGAACTATAATGATTACGTTTCAAATCATTTCAGGTTACTAGTGCATGTTAATAAGATAGAAGACCTGGAAGTGAAAAATGAGAATAATACATATGAAATTAATTTGAGGTTGACAATATTACCAGCAGAGAAGCACAACAAGAACTCAAAATCTTACAAAGTGACACAAGTTGTTGAAATAGAAGAGGACTTTCAGTTTACTTTGAAGGACATATCAGAGAAGATATTGAGAATATCAGTTTACAACATAAAGAATATTGGAAAATATAGTGCAATTGGCCACACTCTTTTAAACCTTGAAGATGTACCTTTTGGAAAGGCACAAAGATATTCATTGAAGCTCTATAAACAGTCACAAGTAAGTATTCTATTATATCCCATTTTCTACAACAAAGTAGCTCATTATGTGTTTATTATACGGAAAAATTGTTTGCAATAAATATGGGAAAACAATTATTGCATCAATATTTTTTGACAGAAGACAGGGGAGGAAATAACTCTAAGCAATGTAGTGCAAGAAATACAGGCTATACCAAATGAATGGGAAGTAGCAATGGGATAGCAGCATGCATTCAAATTCCAGTGTAATGTAGATGATGATACACTTGCACAGCTCTACATATTCAATGTCCTTTTTTCTGAGCCTTTGTGTATGTTGTCTTTACAATTATTTAAGTATACTGGCACTCATATGCTTATAAATAAACCTAGTTTTAAACATCTGAGATTAGAAAGACTAGTACCTCAGGCTGTCTTGCCTTAAGTCAAGTCTCAATATTTGCTGGAGCGTTAGAAAATTGAGTTTTGGCTGTACAAGTCACTTCAAATAATGCCATGGATTTGCATTTAACCGAACACTGATTCATGTCTTTTGCAAGCCAAGGAGTTTGTTTCAGTCTTTCTGCCTTTCTCATGATCTGACAGGGTCAAGATTTACTTAATCTTTATAACACATGTTGTACTGTCCATGTGTTTTGATTTATGTGGTTAGGTAGTTGGCGGTAACAGCTAACTTGAAATCCAATTTACCAGGCCCGTCAGTCAAAATATGAGGTATGGCTATAAAATAATGGGACTATAGCGGTAAAACATTTTATTTCAAAAACATACATATGTGAATTTTATATTAATTGAAACAGTGCTGGAAGTCTTCCTCTATGAGACCCTTAATGAAGTGTCCCACGTTTTCTTTCACTGCCTGAACAAACTGAAACCTTGTTCCTTTTAATGCAGATATGGCCCTGGGGGAATAAGTAAGTCACATGTGCTAGGTCAGATTAATAAGGTGGGTGGTCTAACACTAGGCAGCTGTATTTTGCTAGAAACCTCTGAACAGACAGTGCTGTATGAGCTGGTGCATTGTCTTGATGCAGCACCCATGACTTGTTCTTCCACAATTTGGGTCATTTTTTTCTTTTTTTCTCATGGAGTTGAACAAGAACCTCTAAATAATAATGATTATCAACAATTTGACCTTCAGAAATCCAAGAAGATTCACAATTCCATGACTATTGGGAAAAAATCATCATTGCTTTGTATCTTGATTTGCTTATTTGAGATTTTCATGCTCTCAATGAAGTTGAACCCTTGCAATGCAAGGACTGGCACTTAGTTTCTGGATTATCAGTGAAAAACCAAAATTTGTCACATGTTATCACTTATTCCAAGAAATTAGGATTGTTTTCAATGGTATTCAAAGCATCAGCACAAATATTTTCATGAACTTCTTTTTGTTCGATTGAGAGAATTTTCAACACCAGTTATGCACACACTTTTCTCAAGTTCAATTGTTTATACAAAATTTGCCTTACACATAATTTGTCAATTTCTACAGTTTCAGCAATTGATCGAATACTCATCCCGTGGTCAGAGTGAATCAGATTGACTACTTCATCAATATTTTGATCCATTTTCGATGTTGAAGGGCATCATAGGTGTTAATCATCTCCAGCATTTTCTTGGCCATCTTGGGAATGCCTGAACCACACAGAAACTTGTGTGTGTGAGTAACAGTCATTGCCATTCAATTCTTCTACTAAAACATAGGTTTCAGTAGCAGTCTTTCCAAATTTCATGTAAACTTCATGACAGTTTGTTGCTCCATTACTACACTTATCATTTTTTCAGGAAAACAAAATATCAGCTCTTACACAAATTAAGGTGATGGATGTGTTGGTGCTGCAAGATCTGCAAGATCTGCCAACTAGCACTTCCTGTTCCAGTCTTGTCACGAGTGTATCTTACCTCATAAAAGGCCAGGCACCTGTGAAAGCAGTCATGTCATGTACCAGCTCTGTTGCAACCATTACACAACTTTTTATGTTGGTATGACTACCAACCAACTGTCCACTAGCATGAATGGCCACCACCAGACTGTGGCCAAAAGCAAAGTAGACCACCTTGTGGTACAACATGCAGCTAAACATAACAAGCTTGATTTCAGTGGTGACTTCACAACCTGGTCCATCTCGATCCTCGCTCCCACCACCAGCTTTTCTGAACTGCGCAAATGGAAGTTACAATTAAAAGACATTTTGCACTCCCGAAATTATCCTGGCCTCAATCTATGGTAACCTAATAATGTCCTCACATCTTCCACCAAACAATTTCCACCACTTCTGTCCTGTCATCTCTTCTCTTTTCATATCCTTCACCCTCATTGCATGCCACTCTCTGCCAATTTACCCATCTGTCCTTTCCCCCTCTTTGCTTCTCTCTTTTCTGCTCCCCAATTTTCCTCATTCACCCCACCTTCTGATGCTGCACCTGGCAGTTCATCTGGCCGAGTTCTAATCCTGTCCCTCACCTGTGTACTGCTATCCTTCCCTCTTCCCCACCCCACTCCAAATTGCTATTCACATGACATTCACATTCCAGTCAGAAGTGCTGGTGGTAGCAGTCCTGTGTGCATGAGATGTGCTTGGTTGTGTGAATGTGTGTGTGTGTGTGTGTGTGTGTGTGTGTGTGTGTTTTATTTGCTGAAGAAGACTTTGGATGAAAGCTGTAATAGGTAACAGTCTTTTTGTTGTGCCTGCTTCAACTCAACAGGCCATATTTAAGGTGACTAGCAATTTATCCTTTTGAGATATGATGTACATAGTTTTGAGTTTTTAATGACTTTATTTAAGAAATGTTACAGTATGCTATAGTTCTACTTTTTATGGGATCATCAAATATCCTTTGTAATTCACACAACTTTATTTTTGTTTTACAGCAAAATCTGGTCCCTATAGTTATCCAGGGTTTCCTTTTAATAACCTGAGGATTGTTTTTTATGACTGTTTTTAAATATAGCTGCAAGTGACACAAGCCCATTAGGAAACATGTTAAACATGTTAAAATGGTATTAACATTCTTTTCCATATCTATAGGGCTCCAGTCTATCAGTTGCAGATAAAATCTGTGAATGAAGATAGAAAAATATGTGTTGGCTAAGAGGGCTGGTAAATTAGCTTCCAAGTTAGCAGCTGTTACAATCAATTGCTTAGCCATGCAAATGTAGGCACATTGCTGGTACAACATGTTCTATAAATGAGTGTAAATAAAACTTCCATCCCATGAAATGAACATAAGGTGTTGTGTCTTAGTAGGAATGGTACAGAGTTTACTTTTGTCCTACTTACATAAATGATCTTCCAATCCCTTCCAAGTCTAGTTTAAAAACTGTAATTTCTTTGATGACACATACACACTAATGGAAGGTCCAAACTCAACTTTCCAACCACAGTTCGGGTTATAGGTAATTGAGTTACAACTGGTTCACAGCAGACAGTTTGAATCTGAATCTCACAAAGTGTCATAGTGTGCAATTTTAAACAAACAAAAATGATGTGCTAGAAGTAGACATTAATGGTTGTTAATTAAATCAGATGATTTGCATAAATTTTCTTGAGATGTAGCTTTTATGAATAGATAAACTAACCAAGGAGCTCAGTTCAGCATGTCTGTGCTGAGCTAAAGACAACAGTGTTTGCTTAATTAGCATATTTTCAGACATCATTGTCTTTTAGAATCAGCTTTTGTGGTTTCACACTTAAAATGAACAAAATATGTATTTCAAAGAAGAAAGTTTTGGTTGTGGGCACTTAAGATTAATGAACACAGTTTTGTTCTGATACTAGCTTTTTCAGTGTATTATGTGCACATAATAGCTCATGCATTATGAGTAATTTTGAGTCACCAATAACAACTCTTGAGCAGTTTGGACATGCCCCTTACCTGTTGATGCACTCAGTTTCATGTAGCTCAGAGTTTCAAATCTTGGTGTTCCGAAATAATATGGTGAAAGCTGATTCTATAAAGGATAGTGCCAAATGATGTAGGGCACACTTTATTAGCACTATAATGTTGTTAGTGACCAGTTACAGTTTTACATATCACAGTTACACAGGTAAAGAGATGTGCATCTCATCCATCATCATTGTTTTCGAAAGAGAAATAATTTAGATATTAATTAGTGACACAGTCTTTATTTAATTTCATAGTGGCATAATTTGCAGTGACAGAAATGTGAAATCACCATGCACATGATGTAATTTGCAGTACAATTACCAAAATTAATTATGCTGCCCAATTAAATAGCGTTTGTTGAACTTTAACAATTTGAGGTTGCATGTTTACTTTTGTACAGTAGCTTTTATGGTGCAAAGATATACAGTTGCAACTTTTTCCATACATAGTTATTATATCCCCCCATGAACCATGGACCTTGCCGTTGGTGGGGAGGCTTGCGTGCCTCAGCGATACAGATGGCCGTACCATAGGTGCAACCACAACGGAGGGGTATCTGTTGAGAGGCCAGACAAACGTGTGGTTCCTGAAGAGGGGCAGCAGCCTTTTCAGTAGTTGCAGGGGCAACAGTCTGGATGATTGACTGATCTGGCCTTGTAACATTAACCAAAACGGCCTTGCTGTGCTGGTACTGCGAACGGCTGAAAGCAAGGGGAAACTACAGCCGTAATTTTTCCCAAGGACATGCAGCTTTACTGTATGATTAAATGATGATGGTGTCCCCTTGGGTAAAATATTCCGGAGGTAAAATAGTCCCCCATTTGGATCTCCGGGCGGGGACTACTCAAGAGGACGTCGTTATCAGTAGAAAGAAAACTGGCGTTCTACGGATCGGAGCGTGGAATGTCAGATCCCTTAATCAGGCAGGTAGGTTAGAAAATTTAAAAAGGGAAATGGATAGGTTAAAGTTAGATATAGTGGGAATTAGTGAAGTTTGGTGGCAGGAGGAACAAGACTTTTGGTCAGGTGATTACAGGGTTATAAATCATCATCATCATCATCATCATTTAAGACTGATTACGCCTTTCAGCGTTCAGTCTGGAGCATAGCCCCCCTTATAAAATTCCTCCATGATCCACTATTCAGTGCTAACATTGGTGCCTCTTCTGATGTTAAACCTATTACTTCAAAATCATTCTTAACCGAATCCAGGTACCTTCTCCTTGGTCTGCCCCGACTCCTCCTACCCTCTACTGCTGAACCCATGAGTCTCTTGGGTAACCTTGCTTCTCCCATGCGTGTAACATGACCCCACCATCTAAGCCTGTTCGCCCTGACTGCTACATCTATAGAGTTCATTCCCAGTTTTTCTTTGATTTCCTCATTGTGGACACCCTCCTGTCATTGTTCCCATCTACTAGTACCTGCAATCATCCTAGCTACTTTCATATCCGTAACCTCAACCTTATTGATAAGGTAACCTGAATCCACCCAGCTTTCACTCCCATACAACAAATTTGGTCGAAAGATTGAACGGTGCACAGATAACTTAGTCTTGGTACTGACTTCCTTCTTGCAGAAGAGAGTAGATCGTAGCTGAGCGCTCACTGCATTAGCCTTGCTACACCTCGCTTCCAGTTCTTTCACTATGTTGCCATCCTGTGAGAATATGCATCCTAAGTACTTGAAACCGTCCACCTGTTCTAACTTTGTTCCTCCTATTTGGCACTCAGTCCGTTTATATTTCTTTCCCACTGACATTACTTTCGTTTTGGAGATGCTAATCTTCATACCATAGTCCTTACATTTCTGATCTAGCTCTGAAATATTACTCTGCAAACTTTCAATCGAATCTGCCATCACAACTAAGTCATCCGCATATGCAAGACTGCTTATTTTGTGTTCACATATCTTAATCTCACCCAGCCAGTCTATTGTTTTCAACATATGATCCATAAATAATATGAACAACGGTGGAGACAGGTTGCAGCCTTGTCTTACCCGTGAAACTACTCTGAACCATGAACTCAGTTTACCGTCAACTCTAACTGCTGCCTGACTATCCATGTAAAGACCTTTAATTGCTTGCAAAAGTTTGCCTCCTATTCCATAATCTCATAGAACAGACAATAACTTCCTCCTAGGAACCTGGTCATATGCCTTTTCTAGATCTATAAAGCATAGATACAATTCCCTGTTCCACTCATAACACTTCTCCATTATTTGTCATAAGCTAAAGATCTGGTCCTGACAACCTCTAAGAGGCCTAAACCAACACTGATTTTCATCCAGTTGCTCCTCAACTAATACTCGCACTTTCCTTTCAACAATACCTGAGAAGATTTTACCCACAACACTGATTAAAGAGATACCTCTGTAGTTGTTACAATCTTTTCTGTTTCCATGTTTAAAGATTGGTGTGATTACTGCTTTTGTCCAGTCTGATGGAACCTGTCCCAACTCCCATTTCAATTATCCTGTGTAGCCATTTAAGACCTGACATTCCACTGTACTTGATGAGTTCCGACTTTCATCCACCCCAGCTGCTTTATTGCACTGCAATCTATTGACCATTTTCTCCACTTCCTCAAACGTGATCCTATTTCCATCATCATTCCTATCCCATTCTACCTCGAAATCTGAAACATTACTGATCGTATTTTCACCTACATTGAGCAACTCTTCAAAATATTCCCTCCATCTGCCCAAGGCATCCACAGGATTCACCAGCAGTTGAATACAAAATCAAATAGGGGTAATGCAGGAGTAGGTTTAATAATGAATAAAAAAATAGGAGTGCGGGTTAGCTACTACAAACAGCATAGTGAACGCATTATTGTGGCCAAGATAGACACAAAGCCCATGCCTACTACAGTAGTACAAGTTTATATGCCAACTAGCTCTGCAGATGATGAAGAAATAGATGAAATGTATGACGAGATAAAAGAAATTATTCAGGTAGTGAAGGGAGACGAAAATTTAATAGTCATGGGTGACTGGAATTCGTCAGTAGGAAAAGGGAGAGAAGGAAACATACTAGGTGAATATGGATTGGGGGGAAGAAATGAAAGAGGAAGCCGCCTTGTAGAATTTTGCACAGAGCATAACTTAATCATAGCTAACACTTGGTTCAAGAATCATAAAAGAAGGTTGTATACATGGAAGAAGCCTGGAGATACTGACAGGTTTCAGATAGATTATATAATGGTAAGACAGAGATTTAGGAACCAGGTTTTAAATTGTAAGACATTTCCAGGGGCAGATGTGGATTCTGACCACAATCTATTGGTTATGAACTGCAGATTGAAACTGAAGAAACTGCAAAAAGGTGGGAATTTAAGGAGATTGGACCTGGATAAACTGAAAGAACCAGAGGTTGTAGAAAGTTTCAGGGAGAACATAAGGGAACAATTGACAGGAATGGGGAAAGAATTACAGTAGAAGAAGAATGGGTAGCTCTGAGGGATGAAGTAGTGAAGGCAGCAGACGATCAAGTAGGTAAAAAGACGAGGGCTAATAGAAATGCTTGGGTAACAGAAGAAATATTGAATTTAATTGATGAAAGGAGAAAATATAAAAATGCAGTAAATGAAGCAGGCAAAAAGGAATGCAAACATCTCAAAAATGAGATCGACAGGGAGTGCAAAATGGTTAAGCAGGGATGGCTAGAGGACAAATGTGAGGATGTAGAGGCTTGTCTCACTAGGGGTAAGATAGATACTGCCTACAGGAAAATTAAAGAGACCTTTGAAGAGAAGAGAACCACTTGTATGAATATCAAGAGCTCAGATGGCAACCCAGTTCTAAGCAAAGAAGGGAAAGCAGAAAGGTGGAAGGAGTATATAGAGGGTTTATACAAGGGCGATGTACTTGAGGACAATATTATGAAAATGGAAGAGGATGTAGATGAAGACGAAATGGGAGATAAGATACTGCGTGAAGAGTTTGACAGAGCACTGAAAGACCTGAGTCGAAACAAGGCCCCGGGAGTAGACAACATTCCATTAGAACTACTGATGGCCTTGGGAGAGCCAGTCATGACAAAACTCTACCATCTGGTGAGCAAGATGTATGAGACAGGCGAAATACCCTCAGACTTAAAGAAGAATGTAATAATTCCAATTCCAAAGAAATCAGGTGTTGACCGATGTGAAAATTACCAAACTATCAGTTTAATAAGTCACAGCTGCAAAGTACTAACGCGAATTCTTTACAGACGAATGGAAAAACTGGTAGAAGCAGACCTCGGGGAAGATCAGTTTGGATTCTGTAGAAATGTTGGAACACGTGAGGCAATTCTAACCTTACGACTTATCTTAGAAGAAAGATTAAGAAAAGGCAAACCTACATTTCTAACATTTGTAGACTTAGAGAAAGCGTTTGACAATGTTGACTGGAATACTCTCTTTCAAATTCTGAAGGTGGCAGGGGTAAAATACAGGGAGCGAAAGGCTATTTACAATTTGTACAGAAACCAGATGGCAGTTATAAGAGTTGAGGGGCATGAAAGGGAAGCAGTGGTTGGGAATGGAGTGAGACCGGGGTGGTTGGGAAAGGAGTGAGACCGGGGTGGTAGCCTCTCCCCGATGTTATTCAATCTGTATATTGAGCAAGCAGTAAAGGAAACAAAAGAAAAATTTGGAGTAGGTATTAAAATTCATGGAGAAGAAGTAAAAACTTTGAGGTTCGCCGATGACATTGTAATTCTGTCAGAGACAGCAAAGGACTTGGAAGAGCAGTTGAACGGAATGGACAGTGTCTTGAAAGGAGGATATAAGATGAACATCAACAAAAGCAAAACGAGGATAGTGGAATGTAGTCAAATTAAATCGGGTGATGCTGAGGGAATTAGATTAGGAAATGAGACACTTAAAGTAGTAAAGGAGTTTTGCTATTTGGGGAGCAAAATAACTGATGATGGTCGAAGTAGAGAGGATATAAAATGTAGACTGGCAGTGGCAAGGAAATCGTTTCTGAAGAAGAAAAATTTATTAACATCGAGTATAGATTTAAGTGTCAGGAAGTCGTTTCTGAAAGTATTTGTATGGAGTGTAGCCATGTATGGAAGTGAAACATGGACGATAACTAGTTTGGACAAGAAGAGAATAGAAGCTTTTGAAATGTGGTGCTACAGAAGAAAGCTGAAGATAAGGTGGGTAGGTCATGTAACTAATGAGGAGGTATTGAATAGGATTGGTGAGAAGAGAAGTTTGTGGCACAACTTGACTAGAAGAAGGGATCGGTTGGTAGGACATGTTTTGAGGCATCAAGGGATCACAAATTTAGCATTGGAGGGCAGCGTGGAGGGTAAAAATCGTAGAGGGAGACCAAGAGATGAATACACTAAGCAGATTCAGAAGGATGTAGGCTGCAGTAGGTACTTGGAGATGAAGGAGCTTGCACAAGATAGAGTAGCATGGAGAGCTGCATCAAACCAGTCCCAGGACTGAAGACCACAACAACAACAGTTGTCATACACATGATTGTGTAGTGCAAACTCTTTCTTTAACTGAAACAGTTATTGCATGTACAAAAGCTAATGACAGACTTTGGCTTTAACGAAGATGTGGTTATTAAGTGGTTGCTTGCCAGTCGCGGACTCTAACCTGCCGTAGTTGTTACTTGCTTACTCGCTGAACCAGGACTTTCATGAACTGACATAGAGAAGTTAAATCATTGCTTGCTGATTGTAGACTTTCACTTTAACTGTCACAGACATGTGAGCATCAATCTAGCTGGACGTAGTGAGCATCAAGCTAAATGGACACAGACTATTGATTTTGGGGGAGGGATTTGCTTCAGCCTGCTTTTCAAGACAGTGTCTTGGATAGATGTGTTGCTCTTTGGAAGTAGAATTTTTGTTGAATTTCAAGTACATTTTTTACAAAGAGAGGATTATTAAAGGTATTGGATTGTGCTCAGGTTTGCAAACATGGATTCATATAATTTCTTTATATGAACTAAATTCAACTAATGCATCATGTAATTGCTAAGTCAGACTCCGGTATTTAGGAATACATTATAGAAACAGCCATACATGAACTTTTGCAGCAAAAAGGTGTTGTAAAACCCCAAATATGTACTAAAAACACCCAGTGTGTGAATTATTCTGTAAACAGATGTGGAACGAGGAGTACATTATGCCTAAGAAAATTGTCCGTGTGATTTATTTTATTTATGTATTTTTTTTTCATCATTGGATCGCTTTTGGTAGTGACATTGAATACATCAGGATCTACATGGATGGGTTACAAACTAAATGGTATTTAAAAACTCCTTTACACTGTAACAACAAGCTGAGACCAGTTGACCTTTTAGTTCTTGTTTGAAAGCAGATGGTGTTTTCGAGTTCTTAGTACTGCTTGGAAGTTTGTTATATAATGTACATACACGATTTCAGGTTTTTTGTCACTTAACATGTCTATTTCAAGGCATGTGATAATTATCTTTACACCTAGTACTGTAGTTATATATATACTTGTTCATCAAAGCTGTACACTTTAATTTTAGGTACACAATTGTTTCATATATGTACAGAGCAGGCACTGTCAGTATTTGCAATTCTTTGAATTCATTTCTGCAGGACTGTCTTGGTGTCAGTTTCCAAAGCATGTCATTACTTTTGTTAGGAGTTTAAGTAATCTGCTTCAGTGTATATTAGCTGCACTATCCCACACAGATATGCTTTAAGAGATATGTGGATAAAGTAGAGCATAATACATTTGTAGCAAAGTGTCATGATCAACAGTTTGTGACTTTTTAGCAGGAGAAATATATTTGTGCTAATTTTTGAGCATATTTTATCTATATGAGTCTCCCATGTCATGAGGCTGTCCACCATCAATCCCAGAAACTTGCTTTGATGAATTTTTGAAGAAGGCCTACTGGAGTCTCCAAGCTTGATATCAAGATCATCTGCTTTGACTGCCCTATTTGCTTGTAATCTCATGTAAGTTGTTCTACTTCCATTTCTGAAAAGGTTGCACTCCCAAAATATTTGTATGCCGTACCATCTCTAAACATGTCCTGGTTACAAGGTCCTTTGCAAACTTGCATGTAATTAGCAGAGATGTGTCATCAGCATACATGACCACTTTCTCATTTACACCTCTTGGCATGTCATTTACATATAGACCGAGCGAGGTGGTGCAGTGGTTCACACACTGGACTCGCATTCATTAGGACGACGGTTCAATCCCATGTCCGGCCATCCTGATTTAGATTTTCTGATTTCCCTAAATCGCTTCAGGCAAATGCCCGGATGGTTCCTTTCAAAGGGCACGGCTGACTTCCTTCCCCGTCCTTCCCTAATCTGATGAGACCGACGACCTTGCTGTTTGGTCTCTTCCCCCAAACAACCCAACAATTTACATATAGAATAAAAAGTATTGGTCATAATACCAAATCTTCCTTTCCACCACTTTTTTTCTTCTTTGAATGCTGATAGCACATTTTCCCATCTGTTGCCCTTTCTATATTTTATCCCTATGCATTGTTGCCTATTTTCAATAAATGTCTTGATAATATCGTTTGCTCTGCCTCTTATGTCATACTGGTTTAATTTTTGTAACAGGACTCTGTGACATACACAACCAGAAGCTTTTGACAGATTGAGGAATAAACTACAAACATGTTCCTATTTTTCCAATGCCCTGGTTACATAAGTAGTGAAATCTGCCACTGCTGTCTTTGTAGATCAACCTTTTCTGAAACCATGCTGTGTGCTGTTTAATATGTTAAGCTTTATATGAAATTTTTTATCCTATCCTTTGTGGCTATTTCTACGATTGTAGACAGTGCAGATATGATTGTAATAGGTCTGTAGTTTCTGTAGTTGCTGGGATTCCCTTTGTCTCCCCCTTTATATATGGGAATTACTTTTCTTTTCTTTGGGCAGTTTGGAAATATTTCTTCGTGGAGTACTTGACTTATAAGCAGTGTGAGAGGCTTACTTATGTACAAAGAAATATGCCCAATTATTTGAAGAGACATACCATCCAATGCCTCTGAATTTTTCTCTTCTAAGACTTTAACCGTTTTTATTACTTCCGACTCATCTGTAGGTGATATATACAATCTGTTACCCTCTTGGACTGTTTTTGAATATTTTGTTTCCTGACCAACCCATCCGTTACATCTCTGTAGTACTGACTGAAAATAGCAGTGACTGATACAGTGTAACACAAAGTTTACACTCGCAATAATCATGAAGAGAGTAAATTGATGAAAAGTGGTGAATTAAACATACTAGTAACAAAAAATAACTCATTTAGAAATAGGTCAAAGCTGATCTTGGAGTTTAACCCTTTCAGTGCTGTGGGCATCTACACACGTCCTGCAACACCATTCCCCAGGTGTTGTGAATGTGTATATGCATGTTGCTTGGGTTTTCCTACAGTGCTGTGCCCCATTGCATACTATCATTTGCAGAGAACCTCATTTCAATTTCTTGAATCATTTGTGAGATATGATGATGTTATGACCACATGGTTCACGATTTGCAAGGATGTGAAAGGGCGAGTCGCGCCAACAATATTTATCACAATGAAAGCCAGCATGTGATATCAACAGTGAAGGGGACAATACTTAAATTACTACTCATAAACTTTTATGTGGTTAGTTTTCCACAGACACTCAATTTAATTGAAAATGCAGAGGTAAGCATGTAGGATGTAAAACAAAGTATCTGGAGAACAAACTGAAATATTATTCTGCTCTCAATTTTAAATAAAATATCGACAGCTTATTTATCTTCCAGTCACTGCTACGTATGAGCTTAAATCAACAATATGCGAAGTTTACACAGCGTGTTTCTAGCTTTGCGAACTCTTTAAAAATTTCGTCCACTGTTTTACATAATTTGATGCAGCACAGTAAGTATGATGGACCAAAAAAAAAAATATGCAGCTGCTTTACCAAGTTAAGATATCAGACTGTAATATGTGCAAAAATTAAATTTTTTAGACTAATAGTTTAGAAAAAAATCGGATGATAAGTGTTTTATATCAGCTGGAATGCTGTCTGTCAGCATAGGCACCAGCACTTTTTGTGAGGAGTATGACCATAACAAAAGCAGCCTCAGCACAGAATGCAAAGAGCTCGTCTGTAGCAGCTAAAAAGTTAAACAAATCAAAAATAGAAACAGATCAGTCAGAGAACCTAAAACGTTTAATTTAGTAGGTAGTCATAATGGGGTTGCAATAGAAATTCTAATAAATAGTCAACCAGGCTCATAAGTAACCGGTATTATTAAATAGGGTGCACTCTCCGTAAGTTTTAAGGTCTGTAAAAGAACAGTAATGCCTGACAGCAATTGCATCATAAGTGGGGGTGCCAGCGAAGTTTATCACAATAAAAGCCAGCCAGCTTGTGATGAGGACAGTGAAGGGGACAATACCTTAACTATTACTCATAAACTTTTATGTTGTTAGCCTTCCACAGAGACATGACTTAACTAAATGTTTATGCATGAATTTTTGATTAACAGCTACAAACAGAAAGTTCCAGAAGATATGCAGAAGCATCTCAAATCCTACCTATGTAAATGTGAACAGCTATTTAAGGGAATACTTCACAAGATAAGCTTTACAAAGGAACATCACAGGGAAGCGTGAAATGTGTTAAGAACTCTTGAGGAAGATAGAGAATGGAACTGCCATGAAGAAAGCCAAAATCCTACTCCTAGCAAAAATGAAATCAAAACAAACCAGTGTCAAACTCAGGAGCAATATCAACTCAGGCAGCTAAATCAATGTCAACACTGGGAATAGCTCTGTCATCCCCAACAGCACCTTTGAAAGATACAGTTACAGTGACTACAGAAGTGAAAGCAGCAGCAAAATTTAAGGGCAGCTCTACAAGTAAGGAAGTAGTACTGACAACAAACACATCAGCAACCAGCAGAAACCAACAAACAAAACTTCTTACATCATATCTGGATGCCATCCTTTCTACTCCAGCAACAGAAGACCATGTTACACCTGAGAGCAGAGGTTCCACAGAAAACTCAAAAACAGCAGCACCAGAAAGTATTTATAGAATGCGTCTGAGGCCCATAAGAAACATAGCAAACTTATCTTCAGAAACAGCAGCAGCGAACACCCAGAGAATGAGACTGTGACAATAAGAACCATAATACAGGATGATGACTTTTTATGGTGTCATGCTGGAATGAGGACAGATCCATGGAGTTGTAATTTTTGTCAGGGACAGTCTGTGATTCACAAAAGTTGATATAAGCCAATTTTGTTGTGAATTACACATCAGTTGCATGGGTTGTTTGTGCCTTCAGTGGAAAAAATTGGGAACAGAATCAACTTGGCCATCATGTCTGCAGGTGAACTACTTGGCAAGCAGTTGCCAGTGAAAAATTATCACATCCACTGATGACAACTTGGCCATCATGTCTGCATGTGAACTACCTGGTGAGCAGTTGCCAGTGAAAAATTATCACATCCGCTGATGACATAATAGTGGTAAAAAAATTCTCCAACTGTAAAACTGTGGATAATTACTGGCTATCCAGCTACCTTGTTAAGAAAACTCTTAATTTGACCTGTGAACCTTTGGCAAACGTTTTTAACAAATTTCTTCAGTTTGGAATTTTCTCTGAGTCATTAAAAATTTCAAGAGTTATGTCTTTAGTTTGGAGTTTTCCTTAAGTCATTGAAAATTTTAAAAGTTATACCAGTTTTTAAAAAAGGAGACAAAAATCTGCCCACAGAATTATTGAACTGTCTCAATAGTACCTAGAATATCCAAAATATTTGAAACTGTTCTATACAATCAACTATATGATTATTTTGAAGGAAATAACCTCCCTTATGACAGCCAGTTTGGTTAAAGATGGAGAAAAAGTACCACTTCAGCAGTTCTTAACACTGTAAACCAATAAGCACTGATTTTGAAAATAAGAATAATGCTTCACTTGTTCTTTGTGACCTAAGTAAAGCTTGAGAAGCTTGAATTTTATAGGGTACATAATACATCAATAAAATTAATAGCTTCATATTTGAGTAACAGAAAGCAGTATGCCACGGTGAGAAACGTTCTATGATGGAAATTGTTAATACTGGGATATTGCAGTTCTGCATCATTCTTTTTCATAATTGCAGTCAACAATTTGCTGCATCACGTTCCTCAAAAAGTGATTTGCCACAATGACACAATGATAATTACACCTCATCAGGACAGCTCAGTATTACAACAAATGTCACTGCAACCACTAGATGCTGTAGTGAAATGGTTCTCCTGTAACGAACTTCTGTGTAACCCTGACAGGACCCACCATCTTCTTTTAGGACTACCTAATAATACAGAAGATAGAGTGTTTAATATTTGAGGATTCCATATTGACCTGGGGAGAACATATCAGTTATACCAGGTGATTATAATTAAACTGAAGGTGTAGTGCAGTATGGGCTGCATACATTGCAAGCTGGTGAAACATTGTACGCACTTTCATTAATCAGTGTACTCACAGAGTATGCTGAAAAAAATAATGGTCCAGTTTCTACGCCAAGTGAAAAGATGGTGCTGTAAGCTATTGGTATGTGAAATGTTTCCTGCTCTGACAACAGTATGCTGTTTGTCACTCTGTGGTGCATGTTGATTTCTTTTGTGAAGTGACTGTTAGTGTAAAGTGTAATAAGGTTGAAGTTTTCTGTACAAAACACAATGGCTATTGAGAAGAAAAGACCATGCACTGCTGCTAAAGTTGTTTTATCAGAATGGGAGCAGTAGCAGAACTGCATTGTGGAAATATCACCAAAAGAAACAGCTGTGAAGAGACCCTATACCAATAGATGGACTAAAGGATATGACCAAGAAATTTGAAGAAACAGTTGAATTAGATGGTGCAGCAGGGAGAGGGAGGAACCCTATTCCCACGGCAGTTGATGATGAAGTTGCTATAGCTTTTATTGACTGTGCAGCATATGCTTCAAATTCTGGAGCCAGTGCCATGAGAATTATCTCCCCCTTGACCACCAATTCAAAGATTTTGTGATGCACAGGATTCAGAATGCGCATCATATGAAGCCCCAAGAAAGGCATGGATGGAAATGGATGACATGAGGATGGGGAGTATTCTTTGGACAGGTGAAGCACATTTTAGTCTGCATGGTGCCGTGAATGCACAGAACATGGGATTCTACTAACCCTTGTAAGCCACATATTGTGCAGGAATATTCTTTGCACTCAGCTTATGTGACTTGTGGTGTGGTTTCACAAGCTCATTCATTCTTCGAGGAGGACCTGTTAGGTGTACAGTGACATCTGCAAATTATAAGGACCTCCTTGTGCAATATGTGATCCCAGCTTTGTGAGGATCATTTATTGCACAAGGAGGTCCTTTGCAGGAATGCAACTGTATCCGCACCATTATTCTCATGCAAGATGGGGCACACCACACACACCTGCCAGTGAAAGATTTGCTTTGTGAAACCTTCAGTAATGACTGCATCATCTCAAGGAAATTTTGAGATGTGTGGCCTTACAGATCCCCTGACCTAAATCCATGGGAAATCTGGTTGTGGATATATCTGATAGATCGTGTCTATTAGAGCTGTATCCAGACTCTTCATGATCTGAAGGAGTGTGCACAATGACATATTGGTCTGATTACACCAGATATGTTGTGAGCAGCTGTTGACCATGCTGTGTTACAGATGCAGAATGTTGCTGAGCAAGGAGACCATATTGAATGTTGTAGAATGTGACCATATTCTAATAAACATGCCAGAACCACTGTTACCAAATGTTTGATCGTTCCTCCAGTTTTCCTGCACCTGAACCACATTCTCACTGCTTACAGTGCCATATTTTCACCTAGTGGTAGAAAGTGAAACAGCTATTTTTTAGCTTAATCGATGAGCACACCAAGTAATGAACATACCTATGATGTTTCAGTGTCTCATGATGTACACAGCACACACAATACAGCTACTCCAGAATATGTAAGATTGGCCTATTTTGTACTGTTACAGTCTCTCATTTCTCATGTGACAGCTGGAATGCGGGCACTCTGCACATGTATGTGATATATTGAAAATAACAAAAGTCATAAATGTGTAGGGCTGGTCAAAGAAATTTCGTCAATCTGTGTTTAGAAACCTTCATATACTTACTATTGTAAATCTGTACATATATGTCACTATACATTAAACTAAATGGAAACGAATTTCAAATAAGAGGAGATATACCCCAACACAACATGAGGACAAAAATTAAAATGGATACTCCAAGACATAGATTGGTAAAAGCAGCTTACTCCCCCATAGTCAGCTCCCTAAATTTTTTTAATGAATTGTCACCCTCAGCATGATAGATCTTGACTGCAAATCCATTTTATAACATGAAAAGATTTTTTAGTGTATAGATTGCGAACATCTGTTAAAACTTAAAATTATGCAAAATGTCTGTAACTGTGTGTGCAATTAAATATATGAGAACTGTATTATGTATTACATCCTATTCTGTTGTACAGGTGTATATGGTCAATGGCAAATAAAGATGAATATTTAAAGTCAACTGTAAGACTATTTCTGAAACTATTTAATTGTTTTGAAAATTGTCTTTTTTAGACTTTGCTATGTTATATGGACTATAAGACTGTACTATTACCTGGTTTATGTAAATGCTGAATGTCAATAAATCATAAAAGTATAAGGAACCTTATAATGCTTCTGTTGTCTGCAATCCCCTACTTATGAGAATGGCATCCATCTTGAAATCAATCCATATTATTCAAAATCTTTATTAGTGATTTAATTAATTAATAAGTGGCATTGCCTAATCCAGAAAACAATAGAACAACAGAAATATATTATCAAAGTTCAGAATCTTGTAAGTATTGACGCAAAATAGGCAATCAAAATCATGAGTCTTCAAACTTTCAATTCCAGTTATATTAGAAATTAATTAGTTTCAAGTAATTCAAAATAGGTTTCTGGAAAGAGAAGAGTGTCTGCTTTTGAATGAGGGATAACAGTAGCTTGGAATGTATGAATTGGTTCAAAATGTTTTTCCATTACATACTGTGGTTGAAACTGCACTTAGCCATAACTTTTTATTAACTGAGCTTCTAGTGGAATTAACTGCATCTTTGGCATCAGGAAGTTCACTAGGATCACTTAACTTACTGACATTAATGTAAATAATGTTCTGGAACACTCATATGCATTTTATATGTTTTGTGTCTTTACTATAGAATAAAAAAATGAAGAAATTTTAGTAGAAAAGAAAACATATGGAGAAGTTTCCAAAATCTTAAGTTTCATAATTTCATATGAATGTATAGATTGATGCTGTTTATTTTGAGTATGTGTAGTGTTTGTGTCATTATCAAATTTGCTGTCCTCCTTTCCAGCAACAACGGAACCTTGGAAATGTGATGGTCTCCATGTCATACCAAAGCAGTGACCAGCAGCTTATAATTCATGTGAAGAAAGCAAAAAGCCTTTCAGGATCACACATTGTAAAAAATAATAAAGCGACAGGTAAAGTCTTTCTTGTAATGATATTTAATGGTAGGTGAGAGCCTAAACGTAAGATATAACTAGTCTATAGACAGTGAGTGATAGGAAGTTTTACTGGAATTAATGAATGTGTGGCATTTTTAAATAAGAAAAGCCATATCCTTTATTATGTATTGGAATAATCTATCTGTCATACCATTCAATAGTTGTAAATCAGAAGTCCTTCCATAAGCTTTAGTTAATACGAACAATTGTGTAATCTGTTTCTGTAGCTCATGTTGGTTACTGTGGAGAGCAACTTTGTACTAAGGAAAGATTTCGTAACACAAATTTGCAAATTTTTTTGTTTTGGTTCTTTATTTTACTTTCTAGCTTCCAAGCAATAAATTATGAGACTTTCGATATGTAACAGTTCTTCTAGACAAGGCTCTTCTTAACCCTCAAGCAGGCACACAGATTTTTGTAATATGAGTGGGCATGTGGTGTGCTTCGTACATGTGTGAAGAATAGTGGTCTTTATGTGACCAAAATCACTGTTTCATCGTAGTTTAATTAAACAACAATAAAATAAACATACATTATATGAGCTAAATCACTGTTTAATTAAACAATGATAAAATAAACTTTCATTGTATCACTCTGTTGCCACATATGGTTGTTAATCCCTAGTAATGACCCACTTGAAGCACTAAACAGTGCAGTTGCATCAGATCCGAGCCAAACGCTTACTCAGTTACTAATTACCTTGTAGACAACTGCCTCACTGTGAGATTGTGCTGCCCGATTGGAATGTGGGGCATTTTCTTGCACAGAACATAAATTTTTTCTCATCTTTCTTGCTGTTTATTTTATATGATTCCTGCTCATTTGGACATATGACAACACAAGTTATCACTGTGTTAACTAAAACAATGAGGGAATGGGTATGGGTTTGCTATTTTAAAACAACAATGGAATGATACAAGACAATGTTATTTGTGGTTGCCGCACTTTATACATAGGCTAGCGTGCTTGAGGGTGAAGAGGCTGATGGAAACATCATTGAGAACACAAGGGCTAAACTTAATATGATTGAATCCAGTAACCGTTCACCCCATTAGCTGAAAGGTCAGCGCATTGGAATGCCACGCACGGGGTCCCTGGTTTGATTCCCGGCTGGGGTGGGAGATTTTCTCCCTTCAGGGGCTGGGTGTTTTGCTGTCCTCATCGTCATTTTACCCCCATTGTTGATGCACAAGTCACCCAATGTGGCGTCACACTCAATAAGACTTGCATCTAGTAGCCTATTTCTTTTATTAATTAATTTTTTATCAGATAATACTAAAATTGAACCTTTTCATCTCTGTACTGATGTTGCAATCTCACAGTAGAAGTCAGTCTGATTCTTATTTCCAAAAACTTTGTGGAAGTAAGATTTAACTTATGATCATTTATTAAAAAGACCACCTATTCTGAGAGAGGGTGAAGAATGATTAGAAGACTTGTGATGATTAATTCTTATAGCCACCAGAAAACATACTATGTGGAGTACAACCAATCAAAATAATCAAAATATCACCTGCTGTGTGTTAAATTGATGGATATGAGAGCATATAAAGATGGAAACAATCAAGCTAACTTTTCATCTTGTTATGGAATGTCAGAACTGCTACAGAAACTTTAGATACTGGTGAAAGTGATCTATATGTTTTAAAAGGAAAATAGAGGTCTGTTAATAAATAATCCGGTGTGTGAAAACTGTATGTTTTTTTTTTTTCATTTTTTCCTATCCCCCTGTCTTCACCATTAGTCTGGCTACATCATAGTGAGACACTAAAACACAATTTTTGTTGCTGAAACTAGGCCATTTATTTCATGGCTTTCCAAAGGCCTCACCTTTTGCCCCAGTCCCAAATTCAACCATGCGGAACCAGTTAAAGACCTTCTCTTCTTCTCCCGGTCCCTACAGTGGAAACACTTTTTTGCCACCAACCCGACCAATCAGACTCAACAAAAGACCAACATTGAACCTTGCCTAACTCAGTTCCTCCTCCATCCAACCGTGATCCACCCCCACTGCCTCCAAACCACCCCTTGTTAACGTTCCAGAATTTCTTATCCTCGAACCTTGCCTCACCGTCATTCCCCAAATCCCTCAACATGCATACTAACCTTACACCCGCAGAAAGAACCACAGTCCACCATCTAAAAACTGATCCCGATCTTATAATCCTACCTGCAGACAAAGGCTCCACCACCGTTGTTTTGAACCGCAAGGATTACGTGGCAGAAGGACTCTGTCAGCTATCAGATACTTCCACCTACAAACCATGCCACATTGATCCCATTCCAGCAATCCAGCTAGATCTCCAGTCACTATTCAAATCCTTAGGCCCATCCCAGAACCTCTCCCCAGAGTCCATCTCTCTACTTATCCCTACCACTCCCCGCACACCCACCTTCTACATGCTTCCTAAAGTCCATAAACCCAACCACACAGGACGCCCCATTGTGGCCGGTTACTGTGCCCCCACTGAGAGAATCTCTGCCTTCAACCTATTACCCGGAACCTATCCTCGTATATAAAAGATACCAACCATTTCCTCAACTGACTCTCCGCAGTTCCTTACCTTTACCGCACGGTGCCCTGCTCGCCACTATTGATGCCACCTCCCTGTACACTAACATTCCTAATGCCCATGGCCTTACTGCTATCGAGTGCTACCTTTCCAGATGCCCTATGAATTCCAAGCCAACAACCTCCTTCCTAGCCTCCATGACCAACTATATCCTCACCCACAATTATTTCTCCTTTGAAGGCATTACCTACAAACAAATCCGTGGTACGGCTATGGGCACCCCCATGGCACCATCCTATGCTAACCTAATCATGGGCCATCTAGAGGAATCCTTCATAAAAACCCAGAATCCTAAACCCCTCACCTGGTTCAGATTCATTGATGACATCTTTGCTATCTGGATTGAAGGTGAGGACACCTTATTCACATTCCTCCAGGACCTCAACAACTTCTCCCCCATTTGCTTCACCTGGTCCTACTCAACCCAACAAGCCACCTTCCTGGATGTTGACCTCCACCTCAGAGATGGCTACATCAGTACCTCCATCCATATCAAACCTACTAATCACCAGCAGTACCTCCCAAGTCGACAGCTGCCACCCGTTTCATACCAAGAAGTCCCTTCCATACAGCCTAGCTAGCCGTGGTCGTCGCATCTGCAGTGACGAGCAGTCCCTCTCTAAATATACTGAGGGTCTCACTGAAGCCTTTGCTGACCGTAATTATCCTCCAATCCTTGTACAAAAACAAATCTCCCGTGCCTTATCTTTCCAGTCTCCCACCACCTCCCAAAGTCCCACAGTCCGGCCACAGAGGAGCATTCCTCTCGTAACTCAGTACCATCCGGGACTGGAGCAACTGAATTAAATTCTCTGCCAGGGTTTTGATTACCTCTTGTCATGTCCTGAAATGAGAAATGTCTTACCCACTATCCTTCCCACCCCTCCTACCATGGCATACCGCCGTCCACTGAACCTACACAATATACTCATCCATCTTTACACAACCCCTGCTCCCAACCCTTACCTCATGGCTCATACCCCTGTAATAGACCTAGATGCAAGACCTGTCCCATACATCCTCCTACCACCATCTACTCCAGACTGGTCACTAACATTACCTATCACATCAAAGGCACACCATTTGCATGAAAAGTATATTGTCAGCACTTCACAACATGCTTTCACCCCTATATGCACTTATTGTTGAAGAGACATTCCCACTCTCCACACATACAAGCTCATTTTACGTATGTTAGTGTGATGTGGTGGCTGTGCTGGCTATTTGCTGATTTAACAAGATTGCCAGTCAATAAGAGTTCATTAGCCAGAAATGGGCGACTATTCCTCAATTATGACCAAACATATTCCTTGAGACTTAGTGTTTGAATTTAAAATTTTGACAGTTGGTATTGTTGCTGAATACAGTGCATTGGAAATACGTGCAAAAAGATGAGACGTAGTTATAAGTGGCACAAGAGGAGGTGGTGGCTGACCCCCTTCACCAAGTATTGGCTCAGTCTGGAACACTTCACACTGACTGTCTTGTTTTTCAATTACCACTGCAACCTGGCAGTAGCTGTATCATAATTGCACATTACGCTACATATTGGAAGTTGTGGTTGCAACATTGATTGTGGACTATGTCAGCATTTTCTCTCTCACATCTTCCCTCTCCACAATGGCCTAAAATACTCCCTTAACTCCACCATCATCCATGGTGAAAACATCTATCTTTTGTGTCACATAATAACTCATTTAGTCATATTGAATGTCAATAGGAAGAAAATGGGACAAAGTCAAGGGAGACGTCAACTAAGAACTTAGAATTGAGGTAAATCTTACTAGGAAGAAATGTAAAATCGGGGCATTTTTAGCATTAATCTTATGGATTTTTCACAGGGGCTACAAATTTATGGTGGAGAATTACAAAAAATTTAAAATGAGAGAATGTAAAATCGAAGTTCCACTGTATTGCCTCTAAACTTAATATGCCAAATTACCTTTTAGGGTGTGTTTTACCACTTAACAGTGAAATTGGGCAAAATATTGCATAATTTGACTCCTCTATATTCCCACCAAGTTCCATGAAGATTGTTTATTTACACCTGGGAATGTTCCATTGTAAGCAATCATCAATATAATGTGCATAAAAATGGAATCTATAATCCAGGCCGGCCAGTGTGGCTGAGCGTTTCTAGGCACTTCAGTCTGGAACCGCGCGACCGGTACGGTCGCAGGTTTGAATTCTGCCTCGGGCATGGATGTGTGTGGTGTGCTTAGGTTAGTTAGGTTTAAGTAGTTCTAAGTTCTAGGGGACTGATGACCTCAGATGTTAAGTCCCATAGCGCTCAGATCCATTCTTTTTTTATAATCCAGCTTAGCACCTGAAAATACATTAATGTCAACAACACTGGAAAAAACTTGTAAATCAGGAGTATTCTTATTCTTCTAGGTGCAAGACTTTGCAGTCATCACTTCCTTATACAGGGACATTTTTGAGAAATATCTTGCTTGCATCATTCTGAAATTTAACGTTTCGTTTTTAATGAAAGCTGAAAAAGTTAATAGAAAATGCATTCTGCCATATGCACATAAGTGGTGATGCTTCAGAGTCATATATAAGCTTAATGCTCCACAAGAAAAGCAATTGTTTAGAAATCCAAGACATGCTGCAATTTGTGGGATAAAAAAACTGTTCAGGACAGATTACTCTGAGCCACTAAAATGTAATAAAATAACATTGTGATGCAATATGTACATTTCATAGATAAGTTTGTCTCCATTCTAATCCAATGAAATCTCTTGCAGAAACCAATATGCTATTAAATGTCAGCAGTGTTCCTTGTTGTAGACACTAAATACCTGAGCTTTTAACAGTCCTCTTCCTTCCAACAGCTCATCCCTCTTGCCAGAGGAAGAAACCCTTGAAGTTCTCATGTCTTTTTGACCTTTTCTTTTGTTAGTTGTCAACTGTTGATTTGTTTGTTGAAGTTAAGTAAGCAAAATGCAGAACAAATGGTTAAGGATGCTTGATGTAACAGGTACTCTAATATGAAGAGAAATTTAACATAGAGAGAAATATATTACTCAGTTGGACCAGTTAAAAGACTGATGACTATGTAATAGGTGAAATGGTATGCTGAACCCTATCATCTCTTCCCAAAAAGCTGAACATGGGCTTTATATATTCATTTAACTTGGGGCATTGATGTATAATCTTGTGAATAGAAGCTATGTGCTTTCTTCTCTCTCACTTTGTTGTCCAAGTCCTGACGGTGAACACTATTCTGAGCAACTGCGTTAAAACTACTTACCAAGTGGCTGACTAACACCAGATGGTGTATCTGGAAAATAGGAGATGATAGAACCAAACAAAAATAAAGTTAGACTTTATGTTACTTTTAAAATAAGAATAAAATAATTCATGAATTTATAATTTTATATTTTCCATGTTCCAGGTAACTATTCTCCAGTATTGTGTTTATGTAAATTACCTGTAAATGTTTTGTGTCATTTACCATATTAATTGAAACTTGGTCTAATATTACTACTTTGCTTGAATTTTGTTTCAGTGAAATGGAATACTTTTGTTAAAATCACTTGCTTCTGTGGTGATGAGAAGATCAAAACAAAAAAGTCACCTGTAATTCAGGATGAGCAAAATCCTGTGTACGACTACAGTTGTGCTCTCAAGCTACCATCAGAACATTCGGATGAATGCTATGTTGTTATATCTGTGATGATGAAGGGACTATTTAAGAAAGATATACCGATTGGGCGTCTGATACTGGGACCCTCTTTTTACTCAGGACATGCTGCAACCATATGGGGAAGGGTTATGCTTTACCATGAGTCCATAACACACTGGTTTCCCTTGTATTTATAGTGATAAAAATGCTTATAACTTTGTATTTACTTCTTGGATGATGCTTAAATGTTCATGTGCACATAGGATCTGTGTCATCAAATGGTTGCTGAGTGCATGTGACTTACATTCCTGCTATCACAATCAAGCAGTTACATATTTAAACAAAAAGAGAATGCAACTTTTGTGACCTCCAGGTTTCTGTCTGTGGTACAGATGGTAAATGAAGTGTGAGAAAGTTTTGTTATGCACAATAATGAGAAATTACTAAGCTGTCATACCTCACCAGTGACCCCCAAAAGCATCGCTACAAATTCAGTTTCCTGATATTGATCTGTATATCTGTGAGAACTGCAGAACTTAAAAATGATTGGATATTAGTGTCAACACCTAGTGTGGAAGCAGAATGACCCAGTGCACTACCACATAATGCAATATGAAGGGGGTGGCAGGGGAGGGGGGGGGAGTGAGTGAGTAGTGAGTGAGGGAGAGGGAGAGGGAGAGGGAGAGAGAGAGAGAGAGAGAGAGAGAGAGAGAGAGAGAGAGAGAGAGAGAGAGAGGCTGACATAAGTGTGTAAGACAGTTATGAGATTGCCACTGTAGACATTCACTGTAAGAAGATATAACACAGATGAAGATATATTAGCACACAGCAAAATTTCACGGTTTTGGCAACATTTTAAATCTCCTTACAGATATAGATTGTGCTGAGCTAGTACTACAAATGCAAAGTTGTCTTATCAGCTGAGCTTTGCAGACAAACTTCACAGCTAAGACCAGGGCTTTCACCTGCCATTACTTTATTCCTCCTGCTAGAAGCACCCCGTGAGCTGTGTCTAAGACACCCAGTGTTGCATTTTTTCTTTCAGGGCTGTTAGCTACACAATGTAATAGACACACATCCATAGAGTTTGGAAAGTAGTACACAGCAAAATTTCACGGTTTTGGCAACATTTTAAATCTCCTTACAGATTTAGATTGTGCTGAGCTAGTACTACAAATGCAAAGTTGTCTTATCAGCTGAGCTTTGCAGACAAACTTCACAGCTAAGACCAGGGCTTTCACCTGCCATTACTTTATTCCTCCTGCTAGAAGCACCCCGTGAGCTGTGTCTAAGACACTCAGTGTTGCATTTTTTCTTTCAGGGCTGTTAGCTACACAATGTAATAGACACACATCCATAGAGTTTGGAAAGTAGTACACAGCAAAATTTCACGGTTTTGGCAACATTTTAAATCTCCTTACAGATTTAGATTGTGCTGAGCTAGTACTACAAATGCAAAGTTGTCTTATCAGCTGAGCTTTGCAGACAAACTTCACAGCTAAGACCAGGGCTTTCACCTGCCATTACTTTATTCCTCCTGCTAGAAGCACCCCGTGAGCTGTGTCTAAGACACCCAGTGTTGCATTTTTTCTTTCAGGGCTGTTAGCTACACAATGTAATAGACACACATCCATAGAGTTTGGAAAGTAGGAAAGAAATGCTGTGAAAATTATGCTTGGAATGAGCTGTGAAATGCTGTGAAGTGTAGTTCAGCTGATAAGAGCACTGTGTAAGAAAGGCAAAGGTCCAAATTTGAGTTGTAGTCTAGTATATAGTTGTAATGAGTCAGGAATTTTTGTTAAAAGTTAAATCCTGCTGCAGAATAAAAGACTCTTTCTCAGCAGCATTTTGGCACATTCATAAAATAAATCATGTATTTTAGGTTCTTGTTAGCAATCCAGTTCATTGGTTTCCTAAACAAGATCAGTGGGCCTTATGATGTCAAATGCGGGATATTGTTTGATAAATTGTGTTCATAAAAGTATCAGAACATTCCCCATGCAAGACTGAGATTTGTCAAAAGTATTTTATCCATCAGCAACCTTATACATGAAGAATGTTTCCATTTGATGTGTTTTGAGTATATTTTGCTCAGAATCTCAATGATTATTGTTTGTATTATGACTTCATAGCATAGCATAATCAGTATATTGAATGGGTCCTATGTGATATATCTGCAAGAAACTGTAAGAAACTGCACTCAATATTAGAAGTAATATACCAGCAAACAAAAAAGATCAGAGACATAATAAATCATGAATTACTGTCTTGTACAGCTACAGTCATGCTCTACAAACCATTGTGAAGTGCATAAAAGAAGAAGTTTTCCATTCTACAATTTATTAGGGCTTCTTTCCCCATTCCATTTGCATGTGGCATGCAGGAAGAATGGTTGCCTAAATGCTTCAGTGCACACTGCTTTGGGAAGAAGGATGTAAATCCACTTTCCACAGTTGAACACAGTACGCTTACATCCTTATGCTTGAAAGTTCGTGCATTTAACCCCAAATGAAGAAAAGAAACATGCCCACTTAAAGTATTCAAAATGGGCTGATAACCTGTTGCTCAAGAAAAGTTCTCAATATTCCCTGTTAGAGAGTTACACTATCTCATTTTATTCCTGTTTCTGTACCCACACACATTTTCTGAAAGAAGAGCGATGTATGAAGATTGCTTCAGATGTAATGTACCAGCTCTTTTTCTCAGAGGTTGTGTATCAGAATTTTTTTTGGGTAAAATGCTTTTTAAGTCATCCGATAAGGGTAACTGAGTAAAACGGGTTATGAAGTAATGTTTTTTGATAAATGTTTTTCAGTGATAATGAATTTTGATGCCCCTAACAGTTCCTGTACGTTGTGTGTGCATACTCACTCAACAGAAGCTGCAACACCGACCTCTGCAGTTGACACTGTTAAACATCTTAACACCGAGTTTGCCAATTTGAGTCCTGGCAACTGAAATTTGTTTTACCACTTATAAGGTAGTGCAGAAAAAAAAAAAAAAACATAGAAAAATAATGTGAATACTGTACAGAATTAAAGTTCACAGAAACAGATTCCTTCCAAACTGTCATAATGTGATGGAAGTCTGACCTTGGTTCATATGCTGATGAGCCAAAACATTGTGACCACTGTCCTCCACAAGACTGAATGCCAACTGGTGACATTGTTGACACAGAACACAGTATGGGAAGTTTGTGAGTGCAGCAGAGATGAAAGGAGAATCATTCACTGACATAAGGAACTTTGATAAAGGACAGATTGTTGTGATCAAGCATCTGAGAACATGCATCTCAGAGAGCAAAGCTAGTTGGTTGTTCACATGCTACTGTTGTGAGAATCTATGGAAGGTGGTTGAAGAACAGTGAAACCATGATTAGGTGACAAGATGTGGACATCCAAGCCTCATCACAGAACATAGAGATCTCAGGGTTGCCCACTCTGTAACACAGATAAGCTGTGATCTATGGCAGATATCACGCTGGTGCAGTACAAGTGTTTTGAAACACACCTGAATGGTGGGAACAAGTTGGGCATTAGGGTCTGCAGCAATCACTCACTTTGTGTTCACATGTTGATCCAATGATACCACTGAGCAGAGGCCCATTGATATTGGACCATGAATCAATGGAAATATGTTGCCTGGTTGGATGAATATTTTGCCTGGATACACTGTCATCCAATTCACATCTACTCAAAACATACTTTGCACCATGAACACTGCCCTTTGAGGGCTGTAATATGCTACTGGGGGGACATTTTCTTGTGCTTCCATGGGTCCTACAATAGTAATCAAACAAAGCTTGAGAGCTGCTGGCTACATGGGCATTTTTGTGGACCACCTGCATCCCTTCCTGTTTTCTCCAGTGGTGAAGGCATCTTCCAGCAGGATAACTGTCTAAGGATCACTTGTGGGATGCTACTTAGTGCCAGTTATGAATGCTCACAAATAGTGCCCCACAATTTACAGGGTCTGAATGACCAATGCATAGACTTCTGGTGCACATACCTCCAGAAACCCACCAAGGACATGTCAAATTTGTGCAATGTAGAATCATTGCTGTTTACATTTGCAATACTGTCCTGTCATTCATTTCTAATAGTTGCTCATTGAAGAATTAATATATTCCAAGTATCATGTTAGAATATGGGCACTAGTTACAGTTGGGTATGGTTACCCCTGATAGCATGTTTACTAGTAAATTATTTATTTTGATGTAGCATCACAACCTTTCACAGCAAATAAAACAGACAAAAATTCACAATTCAGTTTTATGCTGTGGCTTCCACCTTTTTATTTACAGTTGATGAGCCTATGTGCAAGCATATGGGGTCTTTTAAAAAAAATCCAGAACATTAGTAATTCCATGCCAATGATGTTTGTTGTTGTTGTTGTTGTTGTTGTTGTTGTTGTAGTCTTCAGTCCTGAGACTGGTTTGATGGCAGCTCTCCATGCTACTCTATCCTGTGCAAGCTGCTTCATCTCCCAGTATGTACTGCAGCCTACATCCTTCTGAATCTGCTTAGTGTATTCAGCTCTTGGTCTCCCTCTATGATTTTTACCCTCCACGCTGCCCTCCAATACTAAATTGGTGGTCCCTTGATGCCTCAGAACATGTCCTACCAACCAATCCCTTCTTCTAGTCAAGTTGTGTAACAAACTCCTCTTCTCCCCAATTCTATTCAATACCTCCTCATTAGTTATGTGATCTACCCATCTAATCTTCAGCATTCTTCTGTAGCACCACATTTTGAAAGCTTCTATTCTCTTCTTGTCCAAACTATTTATCACCCGTGTTTCACTTCCATACATGGCTACACTCCATACAAATACTCTCAGAAACGACTTCTTGACACTTAAATCTATACTTGATGTTAACAAATTTCTCTTCTTCAGAACGCTTTCCTTGCCATTGCCAGTCTACATTTTATATCCTCTCTACTTCGACCATCATCAGTTATTTTGCTCCCCAAATAGCAAAACCCCTTTACTACTTTAAGTGCCTCATTCCATACTCTAATTCCCTTAGCATCACCTGAGTTAATCGACTACATTCTATTATCCTCATTTTGCTTTTGTTGATGTTCATCTTATATACTCCTTTCAAGACACTGTCCATTCCGTTAAACTGCTCTTCCAAGTCCTCTGCTGTCTCTGACCAATGATGTACAGGAGCATAACATGGTTGGTGTTGCTGCATGTGCCTGTGTTTAAAGTGTAACTGCCAGAGGTTTCATTGTTGTATGTCTGTTAGCTATTGTTCAGTGCTGTATTGAGTGGAATGCTGTGTTACATATTTTGTGAATTTTGAGATGGCAGAGTTAGAAGAGCATAGTGTCTGCATTAAATTTTGCTAAAACTCAAGAAAACATTTACAGAGGCACTCCAAATGATGCAGGAAGCCTACGGCAGTGAGTGCTTAAGCCATGAATGGTTAGCATGGTTTAAAAGTGGTTGGATGGAAGTTAAAAGATGACCCTCATTCAGGATGCCCTTCGACGTGTACTAATGATGCTCATGCCAGGTACATTAATGAAATAGTGCATGCCAATCAAAGACTTGCTGTCTGAGAGATTGCAGAAGAATGTAATATTTCAGTTGGATCATGTCATGGAATCCTGACACAGCACCTTGGAATGCATCACCTTTCCACTAAGTTTGTCCCACAGTTCACGAGTCAGGACCAGAAAGACCTTCACCTGCGTGACTATTGCACAAGAAACAGAATCAGTATGCTGCCTCATCCTCTGTATTCTCCAGACATGGTGCCTGCAGACGTTTTTTATTTCCAAAGTTGAAAACCCCATTGAAAGGATGAAGATTTGCAATGACAGAAGACAAAGAAAATTCACAGACGGTGCTTTGTGTGATCCAGCAAGACATACCAAGACAGTTTCTGGAAATTGAAACAGTGTTGGGAGTGGTGTATCAATTGTGGAGGAGTGTATTTTGAAGGAGACCATGCACAATAAGTAAAAGGTGAGCACATAAAAATTTTGTGGACAAAATTCCAGAATGCTTTAAACAGACCTTGTATGTCTTATTGACATGGAAGCAAGTTAGTGTGTCTCTTCTCTTTGTGGCTTAAACAGTACTTGCTGTAACCACTACAGTATTGTGCTTTGTTACATAACTAACCTAAAAAGATGGATGAACATGCTACTAAGAAAAACAAATTTCAAAAAATGTGGACCAATATATTATTAAATGGGCGGTCATAATGTTCTGGTTCAACAGTACATATGTCTGGAATATCAGTTTTACATAGGACACAATACCATACTAGATAGCACAACCTCTCACTAAATTCTGTCTGATTACTCCAAACTGTATTCAGAGTTATGAAGACAAGTGATGCAGTTGTTGTCCCAGTTGACATTTGCAGAATGACTTCCTGCTACACTGCATCCAAACCTTAACTGACTACTGTTGGTCACCTGATTGCTAGCACTGGGTTTCTAGTACCAACACTGTTCTTGCAAACATGCGCCATTCAGCAACAAGCATTTGCACTGAATGGCAGCTGCTAGTCCAATCGGTGGATATAAAATGACCCAGTTTCTAACAAAAATGTAAAATATTCCTTATTCATTGGTATCTAATAATTTTCCCTAAGGAGAGGTTCACCTGCTCACATTGTGTATCACTCTTGGTCACAAAATAAAGTGAAAAGCTTTTTGAAAGCCCTATGAATGCTGCTGGACGCTCTAAGAAAAATACAATTGTTTTCTGGGGCCAAGGTATTTACAATGGGGCTACTTGGCACAGCCTCATGCTATATTAATGTAAAGCTAGTATTGCAGTATGAGATGTAAGCTCCAGTAATGTGTATTACTTATGTCCTTGGAGTCTTTCGTGGTTGCATGTCTGAAAAAATCTTGGTTTTCAGGCCAAGTCAATTTGAAAAAAAAAAAAAAAAAAAGCTTTTGGGGTTTCAACGGCTGTTCTTGCAGTAAATCTCAGCGCACATTTTTCCTTATGAGCATAAGTAAGACATTGAGAAATCTGCGTGGTAGTGGTTTGTACCCATGTCAAATTCATGTTCATGAGGCATTAAATAAAGATGAATTCCAGTCTACAATTTCCTTCTGCAAGTGACTGGACTCATAGCAACTACACAGATTCTGCAGTATGGGCTGGTGATATCACTTTCAAATCTGTAGATGGAGTAAATATAAACAATGTTCACTTTTGATTGGAAGAAAATCCTAATTATAATGTCAGCATAAATAACTGGTGTGGGCTCATACATGATAAAGTTATCAGCTGTCCTTTTGTGTTATGAACATTCAAATATTGATCAGTGCTCTGAATTTCTCCAGCATATACTAAAAGAGTTGCTAAGTGATGTCCCACTAGCAGCGTGGTGTTACAGAAAGATGGATGTCTGACATTTTTCTTGGTGGTCAGTGTACCATGCCTCCAATGTTTTCTGTTTCATGGATTGGCAGCGGAGGACTATTGACTTTGTTCTGACCAGGCAAAATTACTTTCCTCTGGCCATAACTGTGGGTTCTTTGATAGCTCTGGGAGAAGGCCCATCATACTAGAACACATGAAATATTAGTTCACTTTATTACATAAATGAATAAAAGATTTACTTAATTTTGATGTAGACCTTTGCCACAGGAGTACTAGATAATTTACAACTGTCATGGACTAGCAAACACTAGCAAAGCATCATTTGATGCAGTAAGTAACAAACTGTTCTCTCTCTTGAGGTACAATGTTCGACATTAACAAATGTATATGTCCATCTGAAAAGATGAGGTCATGAACTGGGAGAGCTCTGGCATGCTTGACACTATATTCATCTCAATGTGGAGGTGTTGTGGAGCTGATATGGGCGATGTGGCGTTCAGGATTGTAAAGAGACCTTGCTAATGCTTGTGGTACTGATTTGCTTTGCCAACTTTAGTGTGGCAACATGATCTCTGTACAATACCACAGACTTTGCCACCAATTTTCCAGATTTAACTTCTGTTGGTTATTTCCTTTGGGCAGCCATCAGACAGTGTATCAACAGGTTTATTGGTGGTCACGTACAGTGTTGATTTACACAATTCTTCCTGCCTTATACACTTCTTTCAAGAGGCCTACTTTTTTTTGAGGTTGTTTCTGAAATCAGTGAAGGTATTTTAAATCTGTCTTGTGACTCCAAGGAAATGTGTTTTTTTGTCAACAAATGTGTTTTGTTCTTTTGAAGAAAAATAACATCAATGGTCTTACTGAAACAAATATACCATTTGGCTTGTTTTCTCCATATAAAACAGTTTGTTACAAAAGATGTTGATGTTAAGTACTTAAGATTTTTGCTCACATCAGGAAATGCCATCTTTTCCAAGTTTGTTTTAGATATTTCCTCATTTGCGCTGTTGTTTCTTGTACTGTAGCTGCAAAGACAGATTGTCAACATACGGTTTAACGTACCTATGATATCTCAAAATTTGTCAGAGTAAAATGCTAAAATTTGTCTGGAAATCAGGGAATATCACTTAGGGAAACTTGTGGCAACCCTGTGAACACAATTGTGATTAGCTCAAGGTGAAAAGCATTAACTCCTACTACCATAGTGTAAACAGGAAAATTTGCTCTTTTATAATAGTGTTTAAAGGTGCTAAAGTAGCATACAGTGTTTATTCACAGTTAAAAGTATCATAAAAGTATTTTACATACTTGTACTTTAAAAGAGACACACCTTTTCCTGAAAAATCTACTTTTCATTCCTGAAGCATTGTTCAAGTAATCATCTTCATATTGATTAAAATTTCACAATAAAATCATTTTGTATTAGTGCATTATGTCTTAACAATAGGTAAACCTAGTTGTTGTCTTGAAAGAGATGACCACCTAGAATCAGATGTGAAATCACTCTGCTACTGATGTATCTGATTTTCTTGTCTGACCATCTAGCCAAACTGTGCTTGTTTGTATAGACATGGCTAATACATGATATAATTTTTCTAGGTGTATTTATTAAACAGCAGATCTTTAAAGCCCTTGAAGTACACAGTAACAGGTTACCAGGAAGACCAAACAAAAACAGCCAAATGGTGTATCTGGAATAGCATCAACATTTTCCCCCTTCAAAGTAGTGACCATTCTGCGCACCAGAAAAGATATTCCTTTTCAGCCATGTTACATAATAGCCTAGGTAGAGTGAATCAGTCATCTTGATTAATAGCACATAACCAGACCACTAATAAGTAAGTTAGCAATCAGTGTAAAAGGTGAAACTAGTTTTTAATAATCAGAATTTGATTTGGAAAAGAAAAGAAAGAAAAAAAACAATGGAGGTTCCAGGGGTGTTTTTGATATTTAGACTTATTAAAATGTTGTTTTAATGCTTTTCTGAGCATTTTCAAAGGGCGAACACAACATTTGTTTTACATCATGTAAATAGCAGCAAAAGTTCTACCATACCATATCTCAGAATCTGCAATTCTGAGTGTGTGTGTGTTTTTTTAAAATCAGAGGTACCTGTATGGCATACTGGTGCACACCATCACAAATTAAGCACTGGTTATAACTGTGTTCTCTGCAATTCTATATCTGCTGAGTTATTCTGCATTTTTGATTGTGATGCTTAATGTTGATATTGTGACTGGGTGTCAGGATAGCTTGGAGTGGGCAAGTGATTATCTTTTAGAGATGGGTGTGGGTGTAGCAGAAGAAGACAGTCCATGGATATAAATGCCCTTCATTGTTTATTATTTACAATCATTCAGCCTTCTTTGCCATGGTTGTTGATTTCCGGGGCCTCAGTGAATGCAGCAAGTACATTGCCACAGTGTCTCCCAATGCATTGTCCACTCAGTGTCATCCTTGTCAGCCCTGGCACATATCAAGCTCCCACTGCAGATGTGTCATCCCACTGTGGACATCTCATGTAACTGAGCCATTAGCAGTCCCAGCTGCATCATCTACTGTTGTCCCAGGGAAGGTGGCAAAGTGATGGCAGAGCAACCTAATGCCCTGAAATCAGCAATGTGTCAGTTCACAGTGGTGCAGGGCTGGGGAGACCTCAGTTTGAGCCCTGGTATATGCAAAGCTGGCTGGATGCTGACAGGTTGACGTGAGGTGGTGGTAGAGAACAGGGCTGCAAAGATTCTTGGTGATCGGGTAGCAGTCAAAGGTTCAAGATGTAGTGGCGGCTGCTGTGTGGGCATCATAGCATAGTCCAGATGTCCCATGATGACTGACTGACCCTTTGGGGTACAACTACTACTGTCTGGAGGCTGATCATGTGGTAAAGTAGCACTGCTGCATTCCTCCATCATACAGAAGCATCTCAAAGGGTGGCCAATGTCCGAGGACTAGCCTCACAGAAATAAGTTGAAGTTTGGAAGAGGCTTACTGATTTTGGGGGTGCTGTGTCAGTACAGGTTGTCAACTACAGCAGTCAGTGCCCAGTACACAGTACTATGGCTAGAGGCATTTTTTGGTTCATTACAATATTTATGGCACCTTCATTACATCATGTATTAATGTTTATCCTCATTCCACTCATACATGGATTAAGCTAGGGGAAGAATTGCTTGCGTTCGTCTGTGCAGGATGGTGTGAGCCTAATCATAACCTCACAAATTATACAGAAGCTGAATCCAGGAAAATATCTGCAAATACTATTATCAAAAGAAATTCTTAGAAGTTTCTAAGGAGGTTTATGGCACATATGGATATACTTCTTCATATTTGCTGGTACAGATTTTTCAGCATTTCTGTTAAAACACCAGCAAGCCAAAGAAGCTTGTAACCATTTGTACGTTCTTGTTTGTGCAGATCAGTATTCCCTCTTAATACAACCTGATATGGTTCCCACACACTTGAACATTATTCCAGCATGTATATTACAAGCAGTATCTGATATTAAGAAACTGTATTCCCATTATTTTCCTAATGAATCACTGCCACTTAGTTTACCTGTAACTGAATTTTCAGTAATGATTCAGTTTCATATTTCTAGAAGTTTTGTTCCAAAGTATTATATAACACCAGTGGCTCTACTTGTGACATTAATCCAGTGTCAACAGATACTACTTTATACCACACTATGTTGTAGGAGCACATGTGCATTTTTATTTACTTAAGTCCAGTTGTGAATGTTTGCACCATACTGCAATGTTATAAGATCTTGCTGAATACTCATGCTATCTTTTATGAATAATGCTTTTTAATGTAAGTAAATATTTGTAACAGTAGGTTCCCACCATGTAACATGAATCTTGTAAGTGGATAAGGAGGATTTGTATAAGAGAAAACTCAAATGCAAACTAAAACAGGAGCATAAACAACATTATTTAACAATCTGAAATGATTGTCCACAATGGATAACACTAGTTTTTAACCAAGGGATTGTAGTAATAGCAATTTTTGTGATTTAAAAGTGTACACATACTTTTAGTACATAATTGTACAATACCTCTAAAGTGAAAAATATTTCCTGCAATATCAAATTCAGTGAGCACTGTCCCCAAAGGTATTCTGCCTAATAATGTGAAAAAAAAGGAATAATGCTGCAATATCATATTGCAACGCATTAAAATTTACTTACAGGATTTTGTATCGCCAGACCTACATTATTGGAATGACTCTTCAGAACAGTATTAATAACATCTTAATATGTAAATTGATGGCATATCAAGCCAATGGAAGACAAGAAAAGCAAATCAAACATGATAGGAATATAATAAAACAAAACTGTAAATTTTGGCAGAATCATTGGTTATACTTAATATCAAATAAGAAATGTCCCTAGGCTATGTCAACATTCAGTTGTTGCATGAGACTTAATTGCAGTATGAATTATTAAAATTCGCTTTAGCAGAACTGCAAAATTGCTGAATAAACATGAATTCATTTACTTTCAATGAACAAACCAATGATTTATTATCCCAAGGACACAGCTGATAAAACATACAGAATCCTGATCCTGCTAATAACGAACAAGGTCAATTGTTATGGAAAGTTCAGGATGGAATAATCACAATATTGTGAAAAGGATAGGTAGCTTCTCACTGGAATGTTGAGTCACAGCCAGTCAAAACAAAAGACTGCTAAACGAGTAATCTTTCAGCCAAAAGGATCACACACACACACACACACACACACACACACACACCCACACACACACACACACACACACACACACACACACGCACACACACACGCACACAAAATCACTGTCTCTAGCTAATGAGGCCAGACTGTGAGCAACAGTGCATTACGGGAAAAGCAATGTGAGAGGTGAGGGTAAGGAGAAGGCTGGGGTAGGGAGGGGTAGGGATAAGCAGGGTAGCAGTGGGGGATGGTAAAGTGCCACTTATGGGAGCACACAGGGTTGGTTGGGAGAGGGTAAGAGGGTAGGACAGCTGGTGCAGTCATGGTTAGACCAAGCGCATGGAGGTGGGGGGGGGGGGGGGGCAGCAGGAAAGTAGAGGATTAAGAACACTGTGGACGAGTTGGTGGAATAGAGTGCTGTGTGTTGCTGGAATGGGAACAGGGAAGTGGATAGTTGGATGAAGGACAATAACTAATGAAGGTTGAGGCCAGGAGGATTGTGGAAACGTAGGCTGTATTGTAGGGGAAGTTCCGCCAGCACAATTCATAAATGCTGGTGTTGGTGGGCAGTATCATATAGCACAGGCTGTGAAGCAGTCATTGAAATGAAGAACGTTGTGTTGGACAGCGTGCTTAGCAACTGGACGATATAGCAGTTTCTTAGCAATAGTCAGTGCCCATTTGTGCGGACAGACAACTTGTTGGTTATCATGGCCATGCAGAATGCTTGCAGCTTAGTTTGTAGATCACATGACTGGTTTCACAGGTAGCCCTGCCTTTGAAAGGATAGATGATGCTTGCGACCAGAATAGGTATGGCGGGAGGATGTATGGAAGAATCGGCCAACTTTTTAATGCTGAACTGTGTTGGATCCCGAAGTGGTGCACATCATTTATATTATGTTAAAGTTCACTACTTTAACTTTGAGTACAAGCCATGTTGCTCCTAAAAGGCAAAAAAGGGCTAAAGAGATGTGCAATTTGTTGTATGTCTGTTGAGACATAGCCCAGGATGAGAATCTTTATGGACACTTTCTAATTTTGATGAGAAGCCTGGCAGCCATGACCCACTGTCTCTGTGTTTGATTGACTGCTGGCCAATACATGTGTCTGTGATAGCTCTCAGCCATTAGATGCCCCAATGTGTTTTCCACATTCTCTGTAGTCAGAAGAATGAATAAAATTAATGACTCCTTGAAAACTGTGTTTCAAGGGTTGGCATAGTGTTAGCAGGGAGATTCTGTGCTGATTGTGTGCATATGTATTTTACTACGGACTGTGGCTGTTGCCTGTTGTGCTACATAAACCATCAAAGGAAATCTGTCCAGGCTACTGTGGAAGTCTGCATCTAATTGAAATTCTGCTTATCAAGATATGGCCCTGTACCTATGAGCTGACGGTGATTTAGTATTTTGAAGTACACTAGTTTTTCTATAATGCACATTATAGTTGTAGTGGTTTGCATGTAGTGTCCATCACTGCAGTCCATGGGAAATTTTTCTAGGAAATTTGGAACCTCTATTATATAGAGCAATAAACAGCTAATGATTGATGAATCTACAGAATTTTATGCTGTACAGATTATTCTGAGCACCTCTTTTTCATTGTGAGAATGTAGTAGGCTGCATTTGGCATTTAGAATGTAAGAAATATTTAAGGGATTCTTCTGGGGAAGAACTGCACAGACACTGTTTTGAATCATGTCTGCAGCTAAGCCAAACAATTCCTGGTGCAAATCATGATAGAGGTTAGCAAAATGACATGGGAAGGTGAATAAGATTTTTAGCCATTGAACAGCATTATTAAATGGTATAAGATTAACTGCTGAACAGAAAGGAGCCATGTATGGTTCACATGTATTTTGAAATAACTTCTGGGAATTCAGCCAGGTAACACTCTCAGCGACCGCCGATATTTCGGCAGGAGAACACCCTGCTGTTTTCAAGGGAAACTGCAATGGACAGGTGACATAAATGCAAATTTAAAATCTTGGTTCTCGGACTGATGCAGGAAAGATAATACACACACTGAACACTAGTGCCACCAAAGATGAGCAAAGTCAGGGACATCGACAGTGAGATTACGAACTCGCAGGTGAGGTAGCATTGACTCTGTCCCTCTGTTTTTTTTTGACAAGGGAGAGAGCCGGATTCCAAACAGAGTTTAAACAAAAACCTCCATCCCTGTTAAGGAGGTTCCTCGCTAATTTAATCTCAACTACCTCCTTAATAACACTGTCCCAATAGCTGGACGTGCATGCCAATGTGTTACGTCTGCCACAGACGGCCCCTGCCAGACAGACTACACCCAAGACACCCCTGTGTACCATATAACATACACAAGCAGTTGCAGGCGCAAACAAGAGGAAAACAATTCTTCAAAATAAACAGAACTTGCTAGACACTAATGCGAACCTTTTTCTGCAGAGGTCGCCTCACAGACACAGGTAAAGTTGGAGTACTCCACCGGCTTTATAAGGCCAGCACAGCAGCAGGAGAAAACGCATCACCTTTCAGCAAATCACTCCAGAAATGCTGCGTGCCATGTGGCGCAACATGGACACGAGATAAGAGATATAATACAAGAGCTGTGACTTCTGAAATTTTCCCGGCGTATTTCTTCTTCTAATAATTTCCGGGTATGCAGCCGGAAGCAGTGGTTGGGAAGGGAGTAAGACAGGGTTGTAGCCTCTCCCCGATGTTGTTCAATCTGTATATTGAGCAAGCAGTAAAGGAAACAAAAGAAAAATTCGGAGTAGGTATTAAAATTCATGGAGAAGAAATAAAAACTTTGAGGTTCGCCGATGACATTGTAATTCTGTCAGAGACAGCCAAGGACTTGGAAGAGCAGTTGAATGGAATGGACAATGTCTTGAAAGGAGGATATAAGATGAACATCAACAAAAGCAAAACAAGGATAATGGAATGTAGTCTAATTAAGTCGGGTGATGCTGAGGGAATTAGATTAGGAAATGAGGCACTTAAAGTAGTAAAGGAGTTTTGCTATTTGGGGAGCAAAATAACTGATGATGGTCGAAGTAGAGAGGATATAAAATGTAGGCTGGCAATGGCAAGGAAAGCGTTTCTGAAGAAGAGAAATTTGTTAACATCCAGTATAGATTTAAGTGTCAGGAAGTCATTTCTGAAAGTATTCGTATGGAGTGTAGCCATGTATGGAAGTGAAACATGGACGATAAATAGTTTGGACAAGAAGAGAATAGAAGCTTTCGAAATGTGGTGCTACAGAAGAATGCTGAAGATTAGATGGGTAGATCACATAACGAATGAGGAAGTATTGAATAGGATTGGGGAGAAGAGAAGTTTGTGGCACAACTTGACCAGAAGAAGGGATCGGTTGGTAGGACATGTTCTGAGGCATCAAGGGATCACCAATTTAGTATTGGAGGGCAGCGTGGAGGGTAAAAATCGTAGAGGGAGACCAAGAGATGAATACACTAAGCAGATTCAGAAGGATGTAGGTTGCAGTAGGTACTGGGAGATGAAAGAGCTTGCACAGGATAGAGTAGCATGGAGAGCTGCATCAAACCAGTCTCAGGACTGAAGACCACAACAACAACATGCAGCCGGATCCCGTCGACATTCTGCCACGATAATGGTATAAGATTAACTGCTGAACAGAAAGGAGCCATGTATGGTTCACATGCGCGAGATTCGGCATAAATACCGCGACTGCACCTGGGCTCTTCAGTAGTTGTGTACTCACCTGATGATGGCCGGACGTCTCTGGGCCGAAATATCGTGGCAGAATGTCGACGGGATCCGGCTGCATACCCGGAAATTATTAGAAGAAAAAAAAAAATACAAGAGCTATTCGGAAAGTAAGGACCAGTCGGTCGCGAAGTGGGAACTACAATGGAAATCACAAATGTTTCATTTTCAGCGGTTAGCTATACCTTCCAGCTACTTCTGTACATAGTCGCCGCTCCAATTTAGTTATCTGTCGTAGCGTTGTGCCAACTTCCCAAAACTCTGGTCATAGAAAGCAGTATCCTATGCTTTCCGCGAATTCGCTGCTCTGGTCTACAGCTCGTCAGTGCCAAAATGTTGTCTACGTAGCCAGCGGTTCATGTGAGCAGGGATGAAACTCAGGGGAAGCCAATTACCGGCTGTATTGTGAGTGATCAACGCTGCAGGATCATCTTCATTGCCTCTGCACAGTGCGGCTGAGAATTATCATGAAGATGGAAACGCCTAACAGTTGTTATCTGCATGGCGTCAGACGAAATCTCTCACCAGGCACTCCTACGTGGCGGGAGACACTATTTTCTAAGAATATTTACGTGCTTACTGTGTGCACAGAACTAAAAAGAGCGACATGACGCGATCGACGGGTATTCTAGATACACTGCCCAACACACCTGCGCAAAGTTTCATCGGAGTTTCACTGTGGCTTCCATTTTGCACCCGATCGGATCTTACATTTCGAACAGGCCATTTATGTGCCTCATCGCAGTGGCGGACTTGTTGAGTGCAGTTTGTTTCGTGTTATCGCGCAGTAAGGGTGAGAGTGTCACTGATACGATACACGAGTTGGGGTGGCAGTCACTGAAACAAAGGCGGTTTTCTTTGCGGCGAGATCTATTTACGAAATTTCAGTCACCAACTTTCTCTTCCGAATGCGTAAATGTTTTGTTGACACCCACCTACGTAGGGAGAAATGATCATCATAATAAAATAAGAAAAATCAGAGCTCGAACGGAAAAATTTAGGTGTTCCTTTTTCCCACGCGCCATTCGAGAGCGGAATGGTAGAGACCAGTATGAAAATGGTTCGATGAAGCCTCTGCCAGGCATTTAAGTGTGAATTGCAGAGTAACCATGCAGATGTAGATGTAGTCCTGTGACACAAATCTCAGACACACATTCCAGAGAGTTAACAAACAATAAATTTGCACAGTTTCTTGTATATAGTGTTTCACTTTTCTGACATTCCAAACGGATCACCCTGTATTATAATGTAATGCAATATAATATAATACAATAATGTACTTTATCAGAGTTACTCTGCGGACTCAGGCTGACGTCGGTATTTTTCTTTATCATTTGCGTTACAGTCGTTGAGTCCCCATCCAACGCGACCAGTAGTATCGCAGAACGATAAACCGCGATGCTTTGGCTGCCAAATTCCGACCTGTGCTGGCAGGCGTTTCTCTTTCTTAAACGAGCTTCTCACAAACAAAAACGTTCAAATGCAGTTTCTGAATGAGACAGCTGCTGCGTTATCATTCTTCATACACAGAATGTAGATTCCGTTACTTCTACCTACTCGCACTTTGTGCGGATGCGCTGAAATATTAATCATTTGCGTATCAAAGAATGTAGAACACTTCTCACCAAAGAGACGTTTGTTGCATTCGGTCTTCGTGACGTTGCAGTTTTAGTGATAAGCTATGTATTCTCTTACGTTTCATCATTTGGCGTTCAGTGTTTCCGTACCATACTTCTACCGCAATAAACAATGGAACACTATATCGAGATGTTTTATGCATTAGGCATGACAAAAAATTATTTTGTGGAAGTACTTTAGTTGAGTAAGAATTAACGAAGTAATGTTACACAGATTCATTAACTGTTGTTCTCCCTGTCGGCGATTATGCCAGCACAACAAACAGTTTGCACAATGAAAGCAATGAATAAAAGTGTTCATCATAATACATTTATTTTCTAGCTCTGAACCTCAGTTAAAGCTAATGCTGAGGAAGAGTATCCCGCTTCTGTCCTCGTATTTGTGTTAAAGGCGAAGAAACATAGCTCGTAATCTGCCGACGGTGTAACATTAGCGTTCGCGTTACTTGACAGTTTTTCTTCCATCTGGAAGTAATGCACCTTTACTCCGCACGCCGCTTGGTTCTATTTCTGCTACCGTGCTCCCTCTCTTCCACATATCTCTGCTTTTTTTTACGAACTTGGCTGCTATACTGTATTTTTCCACTTCAAAATAAAAAAAAGTAAGTTCACTCTTGTTAGAACAGGCACTCACACTAGGATTAGGCTCTTACGCAATAAGGTTTGTACATGCCTAACAGTATTACACGATTCATATTACTGTCGTTATAATCATTTGGTTCTACCCTTACACATTCCGAACTTTGTATAAATGCGCTGGATAGCTTTGGTGTTTTTGAGTCTGTTCTTCTGAAATCAGAGTCTTGAGGCCATCGGTGGACATGGACCCACAAAACGTTATTTAGCTCTGTGTTAGGTGTCTTCCATTCTAAATTACACTCCTGGTACAAATATCATTGTATTTCAGCTGTGAAGTCTATTCTACAATAGGGATCCTTGTTGATTGAAATAGGGCCTTCACTGATGTTTTGCTTTGCGATTTGGTCCACAGTTTCATTGCAATGCTATGCCAGGGTGACATTTTATGCAGAGAAGATCAGCATCTGTCTCGTTTCTCTTCCACGATTTTTTTAGTTACAAGTACTTCCAGCACGGAAAATCCTGTAAGAAATACACGAGTGAGGTTATCGATCAACTGTATTTGTAGCTATTTAATTAACCTCGAGTATCATAACTGGGATAGTTCCTTTGTTTGTAAAGAAGTTTGGACAGGAGTACTTAAACAAGTTTTAGGTAGTATTATTACGTTAATGAACAGGTTTTACACATTGGTTGAAACCTGGAGTAATTCATACTACGAGTGTCACCACTAATGGTTCAAAACATTATCGTACATGAAAACTGGAATTGTGTGTTTGGAGCCCAAATTACGCAGTATGTCGTCTAATCTTTTGTATATTACGGTGCATCCATTACCCTTCGTATATTAATGTGATAGTAATCATCTTCTAGAATATTGTATGTAGTCGTCTTTACAACTAGTTCCACGATGGTTCTGATTTCAGGTCAGTCGTTATTTTGTATAATAATTCAAGTATTTCGGTTGAATTAAGTATTCATGTGAAGAAAAAGAATGGAAATGAAATAGTTCTATGAGTCTACTGTATGACAAGTACATCATCAAAGCTATTTTAACAAGAAGAAAATCTTCCTATATGTAGCGCACCTGTTTTAGCACGAAAATTACAAAAGAACAACATTAAAATTAAAAATTATTTGCTGGAATAAGATGGCCGGACTTAAGGTTTGCATTTCGTTGCCTGAATACGGCATATTGTTTTTCTGGAAAACTAACCTCACGATTTCTTTTAATTCAGTAATAATCCTACTCAGACACTGATAGTTCGTGGACAAAGTTATTTTCCCATTAATATGTAACGGGTACGTCTGTTAACGCAGATACATTTACACGTCGAGACTGACAATGTCGAAAATGAAACTAATGAACTCGAGTGGCTCGTGATTTCTTCTCGTGATGTTACCTCTGAGATAGGTTTTACAAAAGTTTGGCTCCAGCTGCTGACATGCTACGAAAGGTGCATGGGGCGGAGATTCAATCGCAGCTAGGAGTCTCGCAGAATGTGGTAAACGTCTACCAAAGGTTGTGGACTACTGTAAGACTTAGTGTTCGCACTGTAACCTTGGTGTTCGTAATACATAATCTTGCGTAGTACTGATAAACATTTCTATTCCTTATTTATTTAAAAATTGTCTTAAAATGAAACTGAAAATGTTAAATATTTATTTAGAACCTCACCCCCCCCCCCACCTCCCTTATTCAAAAACTTATAACGCTGTTTCAGTTTGATCGTTTGAGCTGTCAGAGGAGCTAATTATCCCATTGACTGTACGCCATGATCTGTTGAACACAGTAAAATGCACGCAATAATTATGTATGAACAGTATCCGAAATAATCTAGTTGTAAGTGGCAAAACTCAAGCCTTCACTAAACGTAATCCTAAAGAACTCGATTGTATCTAGGAAGGTTTTATAAATTTCGACGGCGAAAAAATCAGGGCTGATGGTAAACATAACGTGCTGGTTGAACATGGCAACAGTATACTTTTAGGGGGCACCGGGCCCCAGAAGCTGCTGTAATACAATGCTTCATGGAAAATCTTAGGTATTAAGTGGGTAAATTTCCGATCAAGCCATTTTAATGAGGAGAATATGCAGTTTGCCAGCAATGAAATGAGAGAGTCATATGATTAAAACTGGTACTAGGAACAAGGATTCGTGTCATACTGTACTGAACATCTTTTCTGAAAATTACTGCCAGAAATTGGTTAATTAGCTCTTGAGGGCAAGTTTTCGAATTACTTAACATACGGGAAGTGACCGCGAGGCCGTTATGGTATGAATAACTACAGATATTAAAAAGTATGACAAGAAAAGCAGGAAAATATTTTTGCTTATGAAACAAACGATTGAAAAAGGCGAAAGCGATTCTTATTTGCAAGAGGTATCATCGGGTAAACGTACACGATCAAATGGCATGTATCGCTGACCAGCCTGTTGTAGAATGATGAAACTAGTTTTATTCTCCGGTATAAAGAAGAAGGAAAAATCGTCTCTATAGGAATCAACATGGACTTCATAAACAGAAATCTGAAAGCTCACTCTGTCCGTCAATGACATCAACTGTGTGTATGAGCATTATGGGTACAACCTAAGGGAGCAAGTAGAGGACATTGAAACAAGCAAGTAACCCTAATAAACATAGGTCAGGAAAATTCGGAAATTTGTGTTAAGTTCCTGTGGGACCAAACTGCTGAAGTCATCGATCGCTAGGCTTCAACTAATTTACGCTAAGGACAGCACACACACACACACACACACACACACACACACACACACACACACCCATGCCCAAGGGAGGGCTCGAACCTCCGATGGGGTGAGCCGCGCGAACTGTGGCAAGGCACCCTGGACCACGCGGCTACGCCGCGCGGCATGGGTCAGGATGTATTGCGACTCAGCACATGGACAGCTTATAACAATGTTCCCCAAGGATCCAGACTGCAGATACCCACTTGAGGACAAACACATTACAAGTGTTCCACATGGCCGCCGTTCATTTGAAGCCAGGCCGCAGCACGTCTCCTCATCGATGCCGGTACACGTTGAGAAATCCTAGGCTGGTTCCGAATGCACTGACAACTACTCGCAACACTCTCCGAGAGTTCATCGACTCTGTCAACAAGGCTGGAATACACGAAAGGTTTTAAATATCCCTGCAAAAAAAAAAAAAAAAAAAAAAAAAAAAATCCTACGGGATCAAGTCGGGGTATCCGGGAGGCAACGTTACTGGGAGTCACTATCGATAAATTACTTAGGTATCAGGAATCACGATAAAATCAAACGACGACGGTTTCTCACTTTGTAAATTTGCGCTTCACTTGTGGTGTTTCGAAATAAACGTAGCCTTAGAAATTAACAGTGTTGTAACATTAGCATATCTGCAGTTCTGCATACGTTGTGTCGGGAAAATCGTTGGTTTCCGGACCTATGGTTACTGGCGTTATTTGCTTGTTTCATTGTCCTCTACTCATCTCTGTCGTTTGTATCTATACCATGCTGTAGACCGCTGTAAACAGCTGCGCCCAGGTTGACGCCGTGTTTCCTGACTGCCGAATGGCATTCCATGTACACTGAAGCGGCAGAGAAACTGGTACAGGCATGCGTATTCAAATACAGAGATACAGGTATGTAAACAGGCAGAATACGGCGCTGCGGTCGGCAACACCTATACAAGAAAACAAGAGTCTGGCGCAGTTGTTAGATCGGGTACTGCTGCTACAATGGCAGGTTATCAAGATTTAATTGAGTTTGAACGTGGTGCTACAGTTGGTGCACGGGGGATGGGACACAGCATCTCCGAGGTAGCGAAGAAGTGGGGATTTTCCCGTACGGCCATTTCACGGGTGTACCGTGCATATCCGGATCCCGGTGAAACATCAGATCTCTGACATCACTGAAGCCAGAAGAAGATCCTGCAAGAACGGGACTAACGACGACTGAAGTGCAACCCTTCCACAAATGGCTGCAGATTTCAATGCTGGGCCATCAACAAGTATCATCGTGCGAACCATTCAACGAAACATCATTGTTATGGGCTTTCGGAGTCGAAGGCCCACTCGTATACCGTTGATGACTGCGCGACACAAAGCTTTACGCCTCGCCTGGGCCCGTCAATACCGACATTGGACTGTTGATGACTGGAAACATGTTGTCTGGTCGGACGAGTCTCGTTTCAAATTGTATCGAGTGAATGGACGTGTTCGGGTATGGAGACAATCTCATCAATCCATGGACCCTGTTCAAGGTGGTGGAGCCTCTGTATTAGTGTAGGGCATGTGCAGTTGGCGTGATATGACTCTGACAGGTGACACGTACGTAAGCATCCTGTTTGACCACCTGCATCCATTCATGTCCATTGCGCATTCCGATCGACTCGGGCAATTCCAGCAGGACAATGCGACACCCACAAGTCCAGAAGTGCTACGGTGTGGCTCAAGGAACACTCTTCTGAGTTTAAACACTTCCGCTGGCAAACAAACTCCCCAGACATGAACATTATTAAGCATATCTGGGGTGCCTTACAACATAGTGTTCATAAGAGATCTCCACCCCTCGTACTCTTACTGATTTAAGGGCAGCCCTGCAGGGTTCATGGTGTCACATTAAACCAACAACTAAACCAAATGAATGACCAATTTATCACTGGAGCAGCTTTTAATAAAAATTAAAGAAAACTTGACCAAGTTTAAAAATATATTATACTGCTTGATAGGTAGTATATTATACTGTTAAAATAAGAGTTACTAAACAGGCGTAGAATAACTGGCCGCTCAGGCCCTTAGAATGAGAAAAACAGCAGTTATATGAAAGATTTACTAGATTACAATCATATAAGTTAGAGAGCGGCGACTTCCTTCGCGAAGATGGTGCAGGTATGACGTATGACGTATAGATGCTCAGCTGCAAACGCACTACGGTTCAAGAGTCCCACAAAACGCCATACCACACTGTCCGTGACGACATAGCAGACTACAGGCGCCTCTAAAGTTCCTGCACGCTCGGCACTGCCACAGTTACCCCATTCGGCGAGATGTCTAAAGGTGAGTAAATGTGTTATAGTAGACACTTTGGGTATCAGAAAACTAGAGGGTAGAATAGAAAAATAATTCCAGAAGTACTGCCGAGCATGGACTAAGAAATCTAAACAGCCAGAAATTTGCAACTCAACCCGTCTCCTCTCGACTTACGGGAAAGAGACAGGCGGGGAAGTGAGACTCATACGGCCGGAACAATCACACTCACTCGCAAAAGTTCGATCTACGCTTTCAGACAAGAAGTAGGTTACTTGGAGCGAAAATTCACACTAGGCGAACAAAAAACTAGGGGGTTTCATTCCGCGCCCGGCTACCGTGCGGAACTAGACTAGCAGACGGCAAAATCACCAATTCAGGAAGACCTGAATGACCTCTGCACTAAGGAAGGGCCTCATCCCATAAATCCGTTGTAGACACACAAACTTCCCAATGCCCAAAGTCAGTATGCCTCGCCACAAATTCGAGCTGTGGCCGAGCGGTTCTAGGCGCTTCAGCCCGGAACCGCGCTGCTGCTTAAGGTCGCAGGTTCGAATCCTGCCTCGGGCATGGATGTGTGTGATGTACTTAGGTTAGTTAGGTTTAAGTAGTTCTAAGTCTAGGGGACTGATGACTTCAGGTTTTAAGTCCCATAGTGCTTAGAGCCATTTGAACAATTTGAACAAATTCGAGCCACGTGAACCCCACGACACCGACAGAGGTGAACTTTGCCGCCCAAGCACATCGGTCCCAGCTCACTACTCCCCGCGGCAACGCCTCACTTCCCCGATTACGACACCACCACCACGCGCCCAAGATAAACAGCGCACTCATGCGGACGCGGCGGGCGATTTGTAAAAGGAAAGGGAGCCGACACTGTTCATTTGGGATACTGTCTGCAAAAAGTGTTGCAAATAAAGTTAGTAATAGAAAAGAAATAAACTTAACGTTATTCCCTTTGCTGAAGTGTTAGCTCATTTGTATTCTTATTATTTGGTGATGGGTGCAAGAGAGAAAAGGTTTGAAATCCATACATAAGAATAGATGTACGTATTTAAGTATGTATACACTGATCAGCTACCTACCTATTAGCCGGTACGCCTAACTTTGGCACGAATAACAGTGGCGACGAGTCGTGGCATGGAAGCAATGAGGCCTTGGTAGGTCGTTGGAGGAAGTGGGCACCACATCTGCACACACAAGCCACCTAATTCTCGTAAATTCTATGGAGGGGTGATGAGCTCAGTGGCCACGTTCAATCACGTTCCAAATGTGTTCGATCGGGTTCTGATCTGGCGAGTAGGAGGGCCAGCATATCAATTGGAACTAGCCACTGTGTTCCTCGAACCACTCTGTCACACATCTGGCCTTGTCACATGGCGAATTATCTTGTTGAAATATGCGACTGCTGTTGGGAAACGTGGTCGTCGTGAAGGGGTGTGCGCGGTCTGCAGCCAGTGTATGATACTCCTTGGCCGCCATGGTGCCTTGAATGAGCTCCACTGGACCCATGGATACTCATGTGAATGTTCCCCAGAGCATAATTGTTCCGCGGCTAGCTTGTCTCCGTCCCGCTACTGGTGTCAAGGAAGACTACGGATTTGCACCCTCCCATCGGCATGATGAAGAAGGTTTCGGGATTCATGAGACAATGCAACGCTCTGCCATTGCGTCAACGTCCAATGCCGATGTTCACGTGCCCATTTCAGTCGTAGTTGCCAATGTCGTGGCGTCAACATTAGCACATGCGGCCCTGGAGGCCCATCGTTACGAGTGTTCTGTGCACTGTATGTTTTCGCCGCATGTCCTATTTTACCAGTCTGCTTACCCTACGAAGTCCGACATCTGTAATGAGGGGTGGCCGTCCAACCCCACGACGTCTGGACATGGTTTCACCTTGATTTCGCTATGTGTTGAAGATACTCACCACAGTACTCCTCGAACACCCAAAAAGTCTTGCAATTTCCGAAATGCTCATGTCGAGCCTTTGGGCCATCACAATCTGCCCTCGGTCAAACTCAGAGAGATCGAACGCCTTCCCCATTTTACACACGTCAGCACGTTCACTGATACTGCATGCAGAGTTTTCGAAATTCTCGTGCCGAGCCTTTGGGAGATCACAATGTGCTCTTGGTCAAACTCAGCTGGTCGGGCACCTTTCTCACGGACAGCATGCTAACCGATACTACACTGTGTCTGACTAGCAGTCATTCCTCACCAAGTGACGCTGCAATCGCCTGGACGGGTTTATATCGATAGTAGATCGGTGGCCATATACATACATAGAGGTGACAAAAATCACGAGGTAGCGACATGCATATATACAGATGGCGGTAGTATCGGGTACACAAGGTATAAAAGAGCAGTGCATTGGCGGAAGCGTCCTTGAACGGGAAATGGCAGTTGGAGTTAAACGCATGGGACATTCCGTTTCGAAATTCGTTAGAAAATTCAATATTCCGTGATTCACAATGACAAGAGTGCGCCAAGAATATCGAATTTTAGGTGTTAGCTCTCACCATGAACAATCAGTGGCCGATAGCCTTCATATAACGACCGGTAGCAGCGGTGTTTGTATAGAGTTACCAGTGCTAATAGATAAGCAACACTGCGTGAAATAACCACAGAAATCAATGCGGGACGTACGTATCCGGTGAGACAGTGCTGCGAAATGTGGCGTTAATGGACTGTGGCAGCAGACGATCGATGCTGCAGCTCCTCTCCTGGGTCGTGACTATATCAGTTGGAAGATCGTGGCCTGGTCAATTGGTAAGAGTTGATGGTAGGGTTCGAGAGTGGCGCAGACCCTACGAAGCCATGGATCCAAGTTGTCATCAGAGCACTGTGCAAGCTGGTGGTGACTTCATAATGGTGTTTGCTGTGTTTACGTGGAATGGAGTGGGCCCTCTGGTCCCACTGAACCTATCGTTGTCTGGAAATGGTTGTGTTCGACTACCTGGAGAACATTTGCAGCCATTTCCAAACAATGATGGAATTTTTATGCATGACAATGCTTGTCACCGGGCTACAGTTGTTCGCGATTGGTTTTAAGAACATTCTGGACAATTAGAGAGAATGATTTGGCCACAGAGATCTGTCGACCATCGAACATATATGGGATCTAATCGAAATGTCAATTTGTGCACAAAATCCTGCATCCACAACACTTTCGCAATTATGGCAGCTACAGAGGCGACATGGCTCAATAGTTCTGCAGGGGACTAGCAACAACTTGTTGAGCCCATGCCAAGTCGAGTTGCTGCGCTGTGCCAGGCAAAAGGAGACTCGACACGAAATGTCGATTTATCCCACGACTTTCGTCACCTCAGTGTATACATCATCCGACTTCGCAGCTGGGTGGTCAATGCTGCCGACTTCCGTGCAGAGGACTCGGGTTCGATTCCGAGCATTACCAGGGATATTTCCTTAGTATGAGGACTGCAACGGGATGCACTCAACCTCTTGATACCGACCCAGGAGCTACTTGACCGAGCAGTAGCAGCTCCAGGTCACGAAGACTGACAACAACATGGAGAGCCGTATGCTGGCTTCACGTCCCACCATACCGCACCCAATGTTGCGATTCGCAGAGGATGACAGGGGGTCGGCCGGTGTCTATGGGCCCACCAGCGCCTGTGCCTGTGCTTTACGTAACATGGATCTCTGGAAACAGTAATGGTAATAAGTCAAAAAGTTACTATGCTTAGCTACCTAAAGTGAAACGATCATATGAAACTATTGTAGGAATATCAGATACCAGGTTGAGATTCTTTAGAGAATGCTAAGGAAAAATAATTCCTCCAAGGAAGAAGTGGATTACAAAAGAGTCTTCCGATTCTGGAGTACTGGTCGGAAATCTGGAACACTTATCAGGTAATTTTAATACACTACTGGCCATTAAAATTGCTACACGACGAAGATGACATGCTACAGTCGCAAAATTTAACGGACAGGAAGAAGATGCTGTGATAAGCAAATGATAAGCATTTCAGAGCATTCACACGGTTGGCGCCCGTGGCGACACCTACAACGTGCTGACATGAGGAAAGTTTCCAACCGATTTCTCATACACAAAAAGCACTTGACCGGCGTTGCCTGGTGAAACGTTGTTGTGATGCCTCGTGTAAGGAGGAGAAATGCATACCATCACGTTTCCGACTTTGATAAAGGTCGGATTGTAGCCTACCTCGATTGCGGTTTATCGTATCGCGATATTGCTGCTCGCATTGATCGAGATCCAACGACTGTTAGCAGAATATGGAATCGGTGGGTTCAGGAGGGTGATACGGAACGCCGTGCTGGATCCCAAAGGCATCGTATCACTAGCAGTCGAGATGACAGGCATCTTATCCGCACGGCTGTAACGGATCGTGCAGCCACGTCTCGATCCCTGAGTCAACAGATGGGGACGTTTACAAGACAACAACCATCTGCACGAACAACTCGACGACGTTTGCAGCAGTATGGACTATCAGCGCGGAGACCATGGCTGCGGTTACCCTTGACGCTGCATCACAGACAGGAGCGCCTGCGATGGTGCACTCAACGACGAACCTGGGTGCACGAATGGCAAAACGTCGTTTTTTCGGGTGAATCCACGTTCTGTTTACAGCATCATGATGGTCGCATCCGTGTTTGGCGACATCGCGGTGAACGCACATTGGAAGCGTGTATTCGTCATCGCCATAGTGGTGTATCTGTCACCCGGCGTGATGATATGGGGTACCATTCGTTACACGACTCGCTCACCTCTTGTTCGCATTGGCGCCACTTTGAACAGTGGACGTTACATTTCAGATGTGTTACGACCCGTGGCTCTACTTTTCATTCGATCCCTGCGAAACCCTACATTTGAGCAGGATAATGCACAACTGCATGTTGCAGGTCGTGTACGGACCCTTCTGGATACAGAAAATGTTCGACTGCTTATCTGGCAAGCACATTCTCCAGATCTCTCACCAACTGAAAACGTCTGGTCAATGGTGGCCGAGCAACTGACTCGTCACAATACGCCAGTCACTACTCCTGATGAACTGTGGTATCGTGTTGAAGCTGCATGGGCAGCTGTACCTTTACACGCCATCCAAGCTCTGTTTGACTCAATGCCCAGGCGTATCAAGGCCGTTATTACGGCCCTAGGTGGTTGTTCTGGGTACTGATTTCTCAGGATGTATGCACCCAAACTGCGTGAAAATGTAATCACATGTCAGTTCTAGTATAATATATTTGTCCAATGAATACCCGTTTATCATCTGCATTTCTTCTTGGTGTAACAATTTTAGTGGGCAGTAGTGTAGAAGAAGTAGAGAAGATCTAAAGAAGCTCGATGTATCTCGACAAGGTTTCGCTTGGTTGGCGCAACTGTTTTACGGAGATGCTCATCAAGCGCCAGTGGCGGACGCTCAGGCATTGTGTCTCACGAAGAGATTTATTCTCAGAATTATGAGAGCGCACAGGACAAGAAGAGTTAGTCGACACCTTACTTTATCTCACATACACCTGGCGAAATGACAACGACGGGGAAAACAGGGAAACTATGGCATGTGTGGAGAAGTCGTATCCGCTGCACATCATCTCTTTGTTTGCGAAGTATAGACTTAGATCCACTATGAACCATAGACACAGCGATTACACAGCTCCTGCAGTAAGCAGCAAGGCAATAACCACAATAGCACGTTGAGTCGTAAACATGATCCGAACAAAGTGCAGTAGTGATCAGCAGATCATTGATAAACTTTATCGCGTTTGAGAATCATTTGATTATTTCATAACCCCTTATACCGAGCTGTCAGGATGGGAGGATGTGTGTGTGTGTGTGTGTGTGTGTGTGTGTGTGTGTGTGTGTGGGTGTGTGGGTGGGGGAGGGATACTTCAAATGAATACAAAACGGATTTTTAAAACAATAAAATATTATTTGTATAGAAGACACTTCTATGTGAAAAGCAAAGTTACAAACACAGCCTTCCGAAATTCCTTTACCAAAGAAGACAAAGTAAATACTCCAGAATACGAATCAAGAACAGCTGGCAACATGAGTAACTTAGAATCCTAGGATTAGTGAAGCAACTTAAATCACTTAACAAAAGCAAGTATACCAATTAGGATCCTTTCAGAGTATGCTGGTACAGTAGCTTCTTGCTTAACCGCCGGCCGAAGTGGTCGTGCGGTTAAAGGCGCTGCAGTCTGGAACCGCGAGACCGCTACGATCGCAGGTTCGAATCCTGCCTCGGGCATGGATGTTTGTGATGTCCTTAGGTTAGTTAGGTTTAACTAGTTCTAAGTTCTAGGGGACTAATGACCTCAGCAGTTGAGTCCCATAGTGCTCAGAGCCATTTTTTTCTTGCTTAACAATAATACAAAACGATCGACGAAAGACTCATATCTAAAGACTGGAAAGCTGCACAGGTCGTATCAATATTCAAGAAAGGTTGCAGGAGTAATCCACTAAATTACAGGTCCATATCAGTAACGTCAATATGCAGCAGGATTTTGGAACACATATTGTGTTCGAACATTATCAATTACCTCGAAGAGAATTGTCTATTGACACACAGTCAACACGGATTTAGATAAGATCGTTCTTGTGAAACACAACTGGCTCTTTACTTACACGAACTGTTGAGTGCTATTGAAATGAAATTTGAAACTGATTCTGTATTTCTAGATTTTCAGGTGGTTTTTGACACTGTACCATACAATCGGCTTGCAGTGGAACTGCGTGCTTGTGGATTACCGTCTCAGTTATGTGACTGGATTCATGATTTCCTGTCAGAGACGTCACAGTTCGTAGCAATTGACGGAAAGTCATCGAGTAAAACAGAAGTGATTTCTGGCGTCCCCCGAGGTGGTTTTATAGGCCCTTTGCTGTTCCATATATAAACGATTTAGAAAACAATCTGAGCAGCCCTCTTTGGTTGCTTGCAGACGACGCTGTCGTTTATCGTCTAGTAAAGTCATCAGAAGACTTAAATCATTGAAAAACTATTTAGAAAAGTTATCTGAACGGTGCAAAAATTGGCAGTTGACCTTAAATAATGAAAAGTATGAGGTCATCCTCGTGAATGCTAAAAGGAACCCGTTAAACTTCGGTTACATGAAAAATCAGTCAAATCTAAAGGGCGTAAATTCAACTAAATACTTAGGAATTACAGTTGCGAAAACCGGAAACAACAAATAGAAAATGTTGTTGGGAAGGCAAACCAAAGGCTGCGTTTTATCGGTAGGCCACTTACAAAATGAAACAGATGTACTAAAGAGACTGCCTATACTACTCTTGTCCGTTCTCTATTAGAGTACAGCTACCCGGTGTGAGGTCCTTACCAGATAGAATTAACGGAGTACTCCGAGAAAGTGCACAGAAGGGCAGCACATTTTGTATTATCGCGAAATAGGGGAGAGAGTGTTACAGAAATGATACAGGATTTGTGGTGAACATCCTTAAAACAAAAGCGTCTTTCGTTAAAGCGGAATCTTCTCACGAAATTTAAATCACCAACTTTCTCCTCCGAATACGAAGATCTTATATTGACGCCGACCTACATAGTGAGGAACGGTCACTATAAAAAATAAGGGAAATCAGAACTCGCATGGAGAGATATAAGTGTTCGTTCTTTTCGCGCGCTGTTCGAGTTTGTACTAATAGAGAATTATTGTGAAGGTGTCCGCCCCGACAGCTGAATGGTCAGCGTGACGGACTGCCATCGTAAGGGGCCCGGGTTCGATTCCAGGATGGGTCGGGGATTTTCTCTGCTCAGGGACTGGGTGTTGTGTTGTGTTGTCTTCATCATCATTTCATCCCCTTCCGGCGCGCAGGTCACCCAATGAGGCGTCGAATGTAATAAGACCTGCACCAAGGCGGCCGGACCTGCCCCGTAAGGGGTCTCCCGGCCAATGACGCCAAACGCTCATTTCCATTTCCATTGGGAAGGTGATTCGATTAACCTTCTGTCAGGCACTTAAATGTGATTTGCAGAGTATCCATGTGTTTGTTGATGTAGGTGAAATACAGGTGACGATAATATGATGTTGTGACATAGGAAACGATAGTTCATCTAGCGAATATGAGATGGATATTGTTGATTATGATAGTAAGCTACTAGGGTACTGGGGAGATGGAAGCTGGAAGAGGAAAGAACGAGGGTAAAAAGAGGTCGTGTGTAACTGTATGTAAGGAGAGACTACGGGATAGAGAAGGGCAGTGTGTTACTGTTTCCTTGGGGTATGATACAAAGTGTGTGAGAGTGAAGGCGCGGTCACAGCCCGCGTTGAAAAGGACTGAGACAATGACATTTTAGTCATAAGTTTACGAAATAGGTAGAGTTCACGGAGATTTTCTGAGTACTTGGAAAGAGGAGGGCGGACTGGCTCTTTGTTATAGCTTACGAGCTGTTCCGTGGGAGCATTAAAAATCACAGTCGAAAACAATATAAATAATATGCACGAAAAATGAGTGGAACAACATGCAGCTGGAGTACGTGACGTGTTTATTCTGGTAACAAATATCATATGACATAAAGAAGACCACAATGTAGAATATGTAAAAGTTGTCCAGTATCTAGGTTGACGTTAACATCATGATTTATTTTGTATCGTATGTTTTTAATGGTGACTTGTTCACATTTCGGTTTATGCTAATGTGTCCACCAGCAGTGTTGTGCAACGCGTTTATGGAATGGCTGTCATATGTCTTCCTGATACTTTGGTAGACTATCACAAGTATGTTTCTGCAATTGTTCAGTAATATTGTTTGAATATAGCTTTCGATTTAGTTCAGTACTTTAACAACTTACATGGATGCGAGGTAATGGTAGTTATATCTAATCGTTATACTCATAAATTAGTAGCAATCAACACAGAGCAGTGTTAAAATAACACAGCAACATGTTTTGAGAGTCATCCGGCTGACAATGTACAAACTATCTCATAAAAACTTGAAGGCGCCATAATATCAATTACATTCGATACCAAGTGTCAACTTCTTCCTCTTCGGCATTCCCATTACAAATCGCACTTGGACGCCAGTTTGTGTCCTCTTCGTCTACTGTTGGGCCCACATCACGTTTGCTAGATACCAGTCCAATCACAAGGAAAATGCTCGGTTCAATACGCTGTTCACATAGTGCTTCCGCGAGCCCAGCAACATATTGTTATCTCTGGTCGGTCTAGTGTAGTCCGAAGTGAGCACATACAGGATGATTTCGTCATTATATTACAAACTTTCAGGGAGATCAGTCGCTCGACGGCGCGTTTCGGCGCGGGCCTGCCCGTTGCCGTCGCGCCGTAAGGCACGAAAGCTCGCACTGGGGCGTATCGCTTCCAGTCGGGCGTGCCGCGGCAGTCCTCACTCGGGGAAGTGACGCGTCTCTCATAGCCTCTCCTTCCCAAGTGGCTCTTTCCGCCTTCCCGTGGTGCCAGATGTTAAGCTCGGCATTCTGCCTTGCGACAAAAGGGAGAGCTACTACCCATCCCGATGCGAAAGCGAAGGGTGCGTGGCACAGGGGGAGCTGTGTCAAGGGACCGAACACCAGTCCCTCTCTGTTCGCAGGGTACAGACCATCAGGTGCTCTGCATGCCGGAGACCTCGTTTGTCGGCGTAGGATCGCGGCGCGACTCGGCAAGGGTGCTTCGCCGCGCCCCTGGGTAACCGGCGCGTGTTCTGCCAAACCCAGGAGGTGGTGACATGGCCTGGGCTAGGTTAGATGGGTCCAGACCGCTGAACGACTGGGTGACCGACCCACCACCTGAGTAGGAGTGGGTCCTTGGCCGAGAGGTGGAAGCTCGGGCTAGTAAGCGGCGAAGGGCGAGAGGTGCATCCGCCTCTCCGGAGTGCGGGGTGCACCTGCCGAGAAGCGTCGGGTGAAATCGATGATGACGGAGCCACCGAAGGGGACCAGTGCGCTGGCAATGGCGCGCTGAACCCTGCGGTTCGAAGAGTGCCCTTGGCCTTGGGGCGAGGCCGGTGGGCGAGCTGCAACAGTCCCCCCCCCCCCCCCCCCCCCCATGCTAGAGGAGCCGGTCCGGGGCAAGAGACGGGCTCCCAATCCTTTTTTCGCTTGTCGACAATATGGCTGAGACAGAGACAAGCGATTCATGTGCGCCTTCGAGGGCTTCTTTGCTTACTGTTCCCTCCCCATCAGGGGGCACGGGGCAGACCGAGGAAAGCATTAGTGAGAGGCATGCCAGGATTACACAATACCTGGAAGCCAATGTGAAAAACGGCAAGATAAGCCACTCTGCGATCTTGACTTTGAAAAATGAACTCGCCTCCTGGGCTATTGCTCATGCGAAGCTCGAGGGGCGGGTCGAAGAACTCCAGAAGGAGAACGAAAGGCTGCGCAAGCAGCCAACAAAATCATGGGCTAGTGTAGTCGCTCAAACTGCACTTAAGAACCAAACTACAAGGGATACCATTGTTAAAGTATCACAAAGACCGGACACTGCTGTCTTTTTGAGACCATTGCCCGGTCAAGACACTAAGAAAGTGCAAGAAATCTTCACAACAATGATCAATCCTGCAAAGGACAAAATCAAAGTAAACAAAGTGAAAGCTACAAAGAACGTAGTAATAGTCGATGTGGCAACAGAAGATGACAGGAATAAAATACTAAATAATCAGAAACTGTGCAAAGCCATAAAATGTGAACCCTCGAAAAAGAGAAATCCGCTTGTGATTATGTGTGATGTACCAGTCACATTTGATAATAATGAGCTTCATGAAACAATCCGAAACCAGAACTTTGACGATATAAGTACAGACGATTTCAAGAATGAATTCAAACTTAAATTCAAAACGGGGCCAAGAGACAAAGACGTTGTGCATCATGTGGTGGAAGTCTCTGGCCAGATGTGGAGGAAACTAACCTCAATGGGTAAGATCTACATTGGCTTCCACGCCATTAATGTGCGGGACTTTTTGGTGGTACCTCGCTGCCATAATTGCGGCGATCTTGATCACGTGCATAAATATTGTGAAAGGAAGGCGGCTTGCTCCAGGTGTGGAGAAGAAAATCACATCAGAAAACACTGTACAAGATCTGCAATATGTATCTCCTGCACAAGGAGAGGCAAACAGACTTGCAATGCCTCTGGTCGCAACTGCCTAACGTACAGGATGCCCGAACAGAGGTTAATATCAAGAACTGACTATGGCTGAGTCTACTACGGCACCCAGGATGCCTAAAAGAAAATCCCCATGCAAGAGGAGAAGGGACGCGGCAAGAGCAGCCCAGTTCAAACAGTTCCTCGCAACACTTGCAGAAGGAAGAGATGGCAAGAGGGGAATGAAGGATGCGTGTGTCCAAACGGACCCACAAGAACAAGCGGCAGCCCCATCTCCCTACTGATGGGGATCGCGAACGCCAGGAAATCAGGCAACTCGAGACAGGCGTCCTGTAGCGGTGGGCAGACCAGCATTCGTTCAAGGGAGTCCTGTACTGGAACCGCCGGTGCAGGTCAACACAATTGCGGGCTCAAATACAGAAACAACAAATAACACCAATGTCAGTACTGACTCGAGACAACCAACAGCTGTGAGAACAGCGGTTGATTCGGTCAAAATATACCCCAATCTTGAACATTCTCTACAATTATCACGCCTGGAGGAGCCGGCTGTCCTGACCACCGCACTGCGACATCTAGTGCGGGTAGAACATAGGTACGGGCGTAAGGTCACCTTCTCAGCCATGGAGGCTGTTGACAGGGTACAACTAAAGACCATGAATCTTCCCACCGACTTCGGCGCCCTGTGTGACCAAGTAAAAAAGGTGTTTGAGAGAAGAAATGAAACCTTCAACTTAAACGAAATATACAATCAGTCTGTCCTATCCAATGGGAGAATAGCTTACGACTGGACGAAAACCTTCCCAGAATCATACGTACACACATATTTCCCATGACTACAGAAATACAGATAGGGCAACTAAACGCACATAACAGTAGGCTGGTCATGCAGGAGCTTCAGAGGGTGGTGGAGGAGAGGAGCCTTGATGTGCTCTGTTTGCAGGAGCCATACTCTCTTGCGGGGAATGTAGCCTTCGCTGCCATGAGTTGGCAAGTAGTAAGCTTCGGGGACGACCCAAAAGCCACCATCATAATAACTAACAAGGCACTGCGGGTAACAGTGCTCTCACATCTTTCGGACGACCATTGCAATGTCATTGAACTTCAGTCACCAATTGGCGTCATATACCTAATAAATATGTACTTTCAGTGTACCTCGACCAACTCACGCAGGTGGCAACGGTGCTGAGGGGCAGAAAGGCAGTTGTGGTGGCGGACGTGAACGCCAAATCCCCCTTGTGGCACAGTGGCACTCGAGATGAAAGAGGAGGCAAGCTGGAAGAGACTATCATGTCTTTACAACTTCTCATTGCCAATAGACCAGGAAACCCCCCCCCCCCCCCCACCTACACAGGAGGGGGAGGAGACGGAACCAACATTGACATTACGATGATGACAGCCAACATCGCTGCCAATGTACAAAATTCGATTGTTACTGACGGAGACACAACCAGCGATCACAATTTGATCACATTTACAATCTCAGATTGGGAGTGCCACTGGGACATAGAGTGGGAAGTACAACTAAACTACAACAGTACCAACTGGGAGCGCCTTGCAAGAGAGTTTGACCCTCCGACATGGCCAGAAGATGACGATGATATCAACAAACACGCCAAAGATCTGGTGGGCGCTCTTACCAGGGCGGTAAAGGCTGCTGTACCAACCAGGAGGAGAGCCGTTGCGGCTTCTCCATCACCATGGTCTGCGGAGCTAGGGCAGATGCGTCAGTCTGTCAGGAGGGCGAGGAGGTATTACCAGCGAAGTGTCGTCTGGGAAGAAAAACAAAGATGGCTACAAACATTCAGGGAAGCCAAAGATCAGTTTCAGAAGGAACTGCGAGCAGTCAGGTTGGAAAGTTGGAAAAAATACGTGCACAGCCAATTGGCTATGGATCCCTGGGGCACTCCTTACAAAATAGTAAGGGAAAAAATCAGGTCACCAATGGTGCTCTCCACTATCAGAGACGGAAACTGGATGACTTGGTCTTGGCAGGAAACTGCTGAGGTCCTCCTCCACTCACTCCTCCCTGATGATAAAGTGGAAGAGGACACAGAAGAACAACGCCTAATTAGGCAGGCTATGCAGGCAGACTACCAGAATAACACCATGGTGTACCCTTTCTCAGAAGAGGAAGTGGCAGCACACATAAAAACTGGCATCATGGTGGACATCAGTGGCGCGTTTGACAGCCTGTGGTGGCCTTCGCTCTTCTCCTGCCTGCGGGAGAAGGAGTGTCCAGGGCCGCTATACGGCTGTCTTAGGAGCTATTGTATGGAAAGAGAGGTCTGGCTATCGTCCCCTAGCGGGCGAATTGGTAAGAAAATCACGAAGGGGTGTCCACAGGGCTCTGTCCTGGGGCCACTCTTTTGGGATACAAATATGGAGCCTCTCCTGGAGAGCTTGGTCAACAGTGTGGATGTGCTAGAGGCGATAGCTTACGCTGACGACCTCCTTCTGCTGATTGGCGGCCGAAGTCGCCAAGACCTTGAACCCAAAATCAATAGAACTCTAGCAATTCTCACACAGTGGTGCCAGAACACGAGAATGGCTATTGCGCCTAACAAGTCGACATATCTATTACTGAAAGGCCAATTGGCCAGGAATCCAACGGTAAGAATCGAGGGCTCACCGGTGATTCGGCGTCGTGAGGCCCGGTATCTAGGAGTAATAATTGATGAAAGGTGGAACTTTGCCAAACATATTGCAACAGCTACACAAAGATCACTAGAAGCCCTAAATAGTTTAATCATGATAGGACACAGCAGATTTCATCTTCCACCAGAACTCATAAAGCTGTACCATAATACCATTCTTGTTTCCATTGTGGGTTATGGATCCGGAGTGTGGGCACACAGGCTCACGAGGGTCGTGCCCGCTATGTCTGTGAGGAGGGTGCAACGTAACATGCTTCTACGCTCCACTGGAGCATACAGAACATCTCCGGGAGGGGCACTACTAACACTCATGGGGGTGTGTGTCCTGGACATCAAAATCCAGGAACAGGCAGCCTGGTATCGGGCGAAAAGGGGAGATGTAGAAAAGACTGAGAGCATCTTGGGAGTGCGGGTGGGGGACAAGTTTGCAATCAAGAGTAGAGGAGAAGAGCTATGGCAAGAACTCAGGGACGCAGAGGCAACAGGCCGAAGGACTTACCAGCTGCTCCCAAACATCAAAGAACGCCTCCAACTTTCGCATTTCCAACCGAGTAAGGGACTGTTGCACTTCCTCACAGGTCATGGACCGTATCCGGCATATCTTTGCCGATTCGGGAAAAGAGTACCCCCTCGTGTGACTGCGGAGCCGAACGGGGTACTCCGGATCACATGATCTATGAGTGCCCTGTCTTCGATGACCTAGCCAGTGATCTAAGAAACCAGCTACCTAACAACGACACATATCAGTTAATCAGAGACCCTACCACATTCGATATAATAAATCGCCTTGCCAGCGAGGTATCAGCAAAGGTCCTGCGAGAATATCTAAGGGAAAATATATGAACTACCAGACATGACATGACTTAAGGCGACCCGTCCCATTCCGCCGGGGCGTGGACTGGCCAATCGTCGTGACGGTAGGAATCCGCCACGCTCTGGAACAGGGGAAGGGAGCGCTAACACCCAAATTTGACAACTGTGCACAGATAGTCACTTAGTAGTTATTTAACCATTACGTAGATAGTAGAAAGAAGACCCCAAACAGAACCTGCAGCGATCTTCTAAACGGCCAGCCCATGCCAGGGGCATGCTCACTGGGATTAGCTCAGTGGGCATGGCCACACAGTAGGTTTATATGCAACAACTGGCACGCCTGTAACGCTGCAGGAAGTAGTCCCTAGATTAGCTAGTTAAGCCTAGACATTAGATCTTACCCATTAAGAAACTAACTCATCATTTCCTGTAGCAAGTAAGCTTACTAATACCTAGAAAAAGAAGTAATAATGCTGCTAATACTAATAATCACTTAGTAGTTATTTAACCATTACGTGGATAGTAGAAAGAAGACCCCAAACAGAACCTGCAGCGATATATGAACTACCAGACATGACATGACTTAAGGCGACCCATCCCATTCCGCCGGGGCGTGGACTGGCCAATAGCCCCCCATTCGGATCTCCGGGCGGGGACTACTCAGGAGGACGTCGTTATCAGGAGAAAGAAAATTGGCGTTCTACGGATTGGAGCATGGAATGTCAGATCCCTTAATCAGGCAGGTAGGTTAGAAAATTTAAAAAGGGAAATGGATAGGTTAAAGTTAGATATAGTGGGAATTAGTGAAGTTTGGTGGCAGAAGGAACAAGACTTTTGGTCAGGTGATTACAGGGTTATAAATACAAAATCAAATAGCGGTAATGCAGGAGTAGGTTTAATAATGAATAAAAAAATAGGAGTGCGGGTTAGCTACTACAAAAAGCATAGTGAACGCATTATTGTGGCCAAGATAGACACAAAGCCCATGCCTACTACAGTAGTACAAGTTTATATGCCAACTAGCTCTGCAGATGATGAAGAAATAGATGAAATGTATGACGAGATAAAAGAAATTATTCAGGTAGTGAAGGGAGACGAAAATTTAATAGTCATGGGTGACTGGAATTCGTCAGTAGGAAAAGGGAGAGAAGGAAACATAGTAGGTGAATATGGATTGGGGGGAAGGAATGAAAGAGGAAGCCGCCTTGTAGAATTTTGCACAGAGCATAACTTAATCATAGCTAACACTTGGTTCAAGAATCATAAAAGAAGGTTGTATACCTGGAAGAAGCCTGGAGATACTAAAAGGTATCAGATAGATTATATAATGGTAAGACAGAGATTTAGGAACCAGGTTTTAAATTGTAAGACATTTCCTGGGACAGATGTGGATTCTGACCACAATCTATTGGTTATGAGCTGCAGATTGAAACTGAAGAAACTGCAAAAAGGTGGGAATTTAAGGAGATGGGACCTGGGTAAACTGAAAGAACCAGAGGTTGTAGAGAGTTTCAGGGATAGCATAAGGGAACAATTGACAGGAATGGGGGAAAGAAATACAGTAGAGGAAGAATGGGTAGCTCTGAGGGATGAAGTAGTGAAGGCAGCAGACGATCAAGTAGGTAACAAGACGAGGGCTAATAGAAATCCTTGGGTAACAGAAGAAATATTGAATTTAATTGATGAAAGGAGAAAATATAAAAATGCAGTAAATGAAGCAGGCAAAAAGGAATACAAACGTCTCAAAAATGAGATCGACAGGAAGTGCAAAATGGCTAAGCAGGGATGGCTAGAGGACAAATGTAAGGATGTAGAGGCTTGTCTCACTAGGGGTAAGATAGATACTGCCTACAGGAAAATTAAAGAGACCTTTGGAGAGAAGAGAACCACTTGTATGAATATCAAGAGCTCAGATGGCAACCCAGTTCTAAGCAAAGAAGGGAAGGCAGAAAGGTGGAAGGAGTATATAGAGGATTTATACAAGGGCGATGTACTTGACGACAATATTATGGAAACGGAAGAGGATGTAGATGAAGACGAAATGGGAGATACGATACTGCGTGAAGAGTTTGACAGAGCACTGAAAGACCTGAGTCGAAACAAGGCCCCGGGAGTAGACAACAGTCCATTAGAACTACTGATGGCCTCGGGAGAGCCAGTCATGACAAAACTCTACCATCTGGTGAGCACGATGTATGAGACAGGCGAAATACCCTCAGACTTCAAGAAGAATATAATAATTCCAATCCCAAAGAAAGCAGGTGTTGACAGATGTGAAAATTACCGAACTATCAGTTTAATAAGTCACAGCTGCAAAGTACTAACGCGAATTCTTTACAGACGAATGGAAAAACTGGTAGAAGCCGACTCGGGGAAGATCAGTTTGGATTCCGTAGAAATGTTGGAACACGTGAGGCAATACTGACCTTACGACTTATCTTAGAAGAAAGATTAAGAAAAGGCAAACCTACGTTTCTAACATTTGTAGACTTGGAGAAAGATTTTGACAATGTTAACTGGAATACTCTCTTTCAAATTCTGAAGGTGGCAGGGGTAAAATACAGGGAGCGAAAGGCTATTTACAATTTGTACAGAAACCAGATGGCAGTTATAAGAGTCGAGGGACATGGAAGGGAAGCGGTGGTTGGGAAAGGAGTGAGACAGGGTTGTAGCCTCTCCCCGATGTTATTCAATCTGTATATTGAGCAAGCAGTAAAGGAAACAAGAGAAAAATTCGGAGTAGGTATTAAAATTCATGGAGAAGAAGTAAAAACTTTAAGGTTCACCGATGACATTGTAATTCTGTCAGAGACAGCAAAGGACTTGGAAGAGCAGTTGAATGGAATGGACAGTGTCGTGAAAGGAGGATATAAGATGAACATCAACAAAAGCAAAACGAGGATAATGGAATGTGGTCAAATTAAGTCGGGTGCTGCTGAGGGAATTAGATTAGGAAATGAGACACTTAAAGTAGTAATGGAGTTTTGCTATTTAGGGAGTAAAATAACTGATGATGGTCGAAGTAGAGAGGATATAAAATGTAGACTGGCAATGGCAAGGAAAGCGTTTCTCAAGAAGAGAAATTTGTTAGCATCGAGTATAGATTTAAGTGTTAGGAAGTCATTTCTGAAAGTATTTGTATGGAGTGTAGCCATGTATGGAAGTGAAACATGGACGATAACTAGTTTGGACAAGAAGAGAATAGAAGCTTTCGAAATGTGGTGCTACAGAAGAATGCTGAAGATGAGGTGGGTAGATCACGTAACTAATGAGGAGTATTGAATAGGATTGCGGAGAAGAGAAGTTTGTGGCACAACTTGACTAGAAGAAGGGATCGGTTGGTAGGACATGTTTTGAGGAATCAAGGGATCACAAATTTAGCATTGGAGGGCACCGTGGAGGGTAAAAATCGTAGAGGGAGACCAAGAGATGAATACACTAAGCAGATTCAGAAGGATGTAGGTTGCAGTAGGTACTGGGAGATGAAGAAGCTTGCACAGGATGGAGTAGCATGGAGAGCTGCATCAAACCAGTCTCAGGACTGAAGACCACAACAACAATACTAATAAAATGTAATGTAGATTTAAGACCCACTAATGTATATGGTGGTGGGTTATGATGTATGAAATAATTGGATAGAATAAAAGAATTTTTAAAGAAACTTTCAGGGGTGATGGAGAATGGTAAAACGAATAATTTCACGTAAGAGACGCCGATTTGGAAGCGACCGACTCGAAAGTTATAAGCGAAAATCTTTCTGTTACCTCTCTGACAGTAGAATACGTGTACCGGTACTGTTGTTGCTAATATAACAGGAGGGAAAGTTTCGGAGGTGGTGGTATGGACCAAAACAAGAAAAAAGTGTCAATTAAACATGGGCTCTGAAGTGGATACCTTAAGAGCTATGGGAACTTGTTAAGAAGAAGAGTTCTGTTTCACTGTAGCGAAGGTGAACAAGTACTCACAGCTCTTACGGTAAGCCTTTTAGAGTCCAAATTTACTAGACTGTTTTTTCTTGCTTTGGTTCATACTACCATCTCTGAAAGTTGACTCTCTTGTATTTAGAACAACAACAGTACAGGTACATGTGTTCCATCGTCAGAGGCATCAGAACGATTTTCGCTTATATTTTTCTACTCGGTCGTTTCCGGATCAGGGTCCCTTCTCTTTTTCAGAAATTATTCTCTTTCTATTGGCATTCTGCATATTATCTCCTCTCTAATAACGACACCATGAGTTATTTTGAGAATGTCCCCCTATACGACAGACACTTACCTTTCTACTGGAAAATGCCAAAGGTACTCAACTAAAATAACGCAGACTGTAAGCACTGTTCTTCTACCAATGAATATAGTCGCTGTAGAAGCTTTATGGAATTGTTGTTAAAGTCTATAGTTACTGTCTAAAGCAGTGAAATGACAGGATCTGCAGATAAACAGTCACTACAAGGGCAAATGCCTACAATAAATTCAGCAGCTTATTGCATCTACGTGTATACTCCGCTAACCACTGTACAATTCGTGGGAGGAACTGTTCCCGGCCGGGGTGGCCGAGCGGTTCTAGGCGCTACAGTCTGGAACCGCGCGACTGCTACGGTCGCAGGTTCGAATCCTGCCTCGGGCATGGATGTGTGTGATGTCCTTAGGTTAGTTAGGTTTAAGTAGTTCTAAGTCCTAGGGGACTGATGACCTCAGAAGTTAAGTCCCATAGTGCTCAGAGCCATTTGAACCATTTTTGAGGAACTTTCCTCCAATATTAATCACCCTCTGTCCTACGAGTAACCCCCACCCCGATAGCTTAAAGAATCGAACATCCTGCGTAAAAGAGTGTTTTATGCAACTCATATTATGTGTCGGTAATAATATCATTTTGCAAGTGCATTCAGTGGTATACAGGGTGATCTAAAATTCTCTTTACAAACGTCTAGGACTTGCAGAGGGTACTGAGTAAATAATGTTTTCAATTGGAATTCATGTCCGGAAACGTACCTTTCTCGGCTACAGCAGTTTGAAAACATTTTGGTAAAGCAACCAGTTTTACAAGTAAATTGTTAGGCGTGACCCAATACATCAGTTGGTTTTCAATCTCACTCGTTAATAATCAAAGAAATAAAAAAAGAAACTTATTCATATTTCGCAAACTCTGTTGTTTACTGTTAAACCGTTTTTGTCCTTTTCAAAGGAGGGTAGAATTCTGATCCGCTTCAAGTGGCGGCCGCCAAGTTCGGTGCACACATTGTACCTTAGAATGACGTTCTCTTCAAAGTGATGCAGTACAGCCTCTGCCAGTTCTGGTGCGGGTCGTCACCTTGGACACCACAGTGACGTCTGCTGACATTGAAGGTACCCATTTCTCGAAGCCGTCGTATAATTGTGGCGAAAAGGTTACGCGATGGAGTCGAACGTTGTGGATAACGATCTTGATAAAGGCATCGAGTAGCACTTCTATTACCGTGAACTTCGCCATTCAGAAGGATCGTGTCGGTGTATTCTGCAAACGTGTAATAAGTCTTGTTGCGCTAACACTCACAGACACGTCAATGAGGCCCGAAACAGGTCAGCGAGGTAGAATAGACGTCAAATGACATCAGCCGATCCGACGTAACAGCCCGCCACTATTACTACCCTGCTGCATACCTATCTAGCGAACATGTTTTCAAACGGCTGTAGCACGGAAACGGTACGTCTTCGGACATGGGTTCCAATTCAAAATATTGTCTATTTCAGTCGCCTAGACAAGTCCTAGAATTTTGTAAGGGAAATTTTAGAACACCCTGTATGTGGATACTGTCTGAAAAATGTGTTCCTTTTATTATTCTGTGTGCGTGGAGGTTCACGGAGAGAAACGTTGGAAAAAGTCTGAAATCATGTGTAAAGTTTTTCCAAATCGCTAAATGCTCTCATTCTCAAATACTGGACGAGTATGATGCGGGTAATCTGCACACCATGAATTACGCTGCCTCAACGCATAAACACAGTGTCTAACTTTAATACTTGACTTACTGTGTTATACCTTTGATGTAAGATTATACCCTTTAATGAGTAGATTATGACAACCTTTTTAAATTTGGTCAATAATAATATGAAGTAATCAAAACTGAATTTTTGTTGCTGCTGAAGCAGCATCCTGTAAGTGCTTCTGGGGTTTTCTAGCCGTTTAGTAATGCCTGTCCCATTGTCATAATGTGCGATGGAGGTATACTGTGGAGAAATTGAGTATTGAATGCCTGAATTTATTAAATTGTTTTTAGAGAGAACTCTCTCAGCACCTCTGCTACGCCTTCGCATTGGTCATACGTAGCTGTTACGATCCCAGTGGCGCGTCTCCGAATGCCTTGCATGTCTCCTCACCTACCTACTTCATACGGACTGCTAAAAATGGGGCAGAATTCTTCGGATTGGTCGCATTAGGGTCTTGTGGACAGTTTCCTTTACAGCTGCGCCACACTTTGACTACGTCCTCTCACAAAATCTATATCTGCCATTCGCGTTACCTATAATCTATTATGTTTGTCCCATTTCATGTCGGTTCGCTGTTAATACTCCTAGATATTTAAATGGACTTCTCCCAACGAACCTATGTCTGCCATTCTTCTCCCCAATAACTGATTTCACATATTGTTCCATTTGATATCGGTTCGCAGTTAATGTCCCTAGAAACGTAAGCAGATTCCGGAACCTAGCCACTAATATTGTAGTTGGGCACTATCTCGTTCTTCTCTTTGCTATGGTCAGCGACTTGCAGTTATCCTTACTTAAAGAGAGCTACCATACAGTCCACCAACGGGGAAGACTCTCAAAATCGCTCTAAATTTCCTAAGAATCATTCAGCGATCATATATTCTTGTAGACCACACCATCTTCAGCGAAGAATCTATGCTACTGACAAATCGTTTTATTGTGAACACATATACATCTATACTGGGCAAATCACTGAGAAGTGCATAGCAGAGAGTACTTAGCATTGTACATTATGTTGGGGATTCTTACCCGTTCCTATCACGTATGGAGTAGAGAAAGAATGAAGTGCTTTAATGCCTCTGTATGCCCTGTAATTGATATTGTCTTTGCGGTCGTTACGAGAGCAGTACAGAGGATGCTGAAGTATATTTCTAGATTTTCAACTTAGTACTGTTTCCTGAAACTTTACAAGTAGACTTTTACGGAGCAAATGGCGTTCATCTTGAAGCTTCTGCCAATTCAGGTTTTTAAACAATTCGACGACGCTCAGCCGTGAGTCAAACAAAAATATAGGGTCTAACCGGTATAACTGTACATATTGTTATATGCGGTATCTTAATACACACATTAGTGTGATGGTTGTTTTTTTTCTTCACGTCAAACAGCCTTCCTGCAAACACGTCACGTAATTTACTAACTGATGTTTTCTGCTTGATCATAACTGCACCCCTAAATGGACTATCTCTGTCGGTATAGACTAACCATTTTGCTTTCATACGTCCAGACTTCAACACCTGACATTTCGCTCAGGGCAAAATAAGCATTAATAGCTTGCTCTTGCCACATGTACTTGGAGGTACTACCCAAACCCAAAACATACAACTTGTAATAGCTATAATTATTAGTGGGCAGATGACGTAAATATTGAAGTAATGCTGTTCAGTACACCATCCTCAGTCACCAGTAGGAACATCTGCACTTATACTGGTTCAAATGGTTCAAATGGCTCTGAGCACTATGGGACTCAACTTCTGAGGTCATTAGTCCCCTAGAACTTAGAACTAGTTAAACCTAAGGACATCACAAACATCCATGCCCGAGGCAGGATTCGAACCTGCGCCCGTAGCGGTCCTGCGGTTTCAGACTGCAGCGCCTTTAACCGCACGGCCACTTCGGCCGGCTGCACTTATACTCATTCCACCCTGCATATTTAGACAAAAACTCTTCCATCCTGCCACAAATTCGTGAAAATCGTATAATCGTGATTTGCTTACCAGAAAAGTGATACAGAGTCGAAACCATTCCGTGTATATAGGAAAGTGAACTCTACTGGCAAAATTACGTCAGTTACTTGCAAGGCAAACATTAACAGCCGTTGTGCAGAAAAACCACTCAGGTTTGATTTATTTGTTTATCAATTTATTTTTGAGATTGTAAGTGTGTATTGCTAAAGAGACAACATTTTCGGAGATCGTTTATTTTGTAATGTGTCACACAGCATATACAGTTCAAAATTAATTTTATGTTGAACGTAATGCATATTCTAAGGAAAATAAACCAACTACCTGCTAGTCGAATGTATTTTGGTTAGTCTCGCTTCCAAGATGACGTTCAAGCAAACGTCTCTGAGGCCGTATTTTTCTGCGGGCAAAGCTACAAGGACGATGCTGTGTTCTCCTTCGCTATTAGCCTCGGCACATGGCAGCCAAACTGTTTTCTTTGATGGATAGCCAACTGTGGTCGCATAGTCGGTGGTGTGGAGGGGGGTGAGGTGGTAGGCACACGTCAGTCGCTTGTCTAGCCGGATCTGGTACCACAGCAGTCGGTTGAAAACTTTGACTGAGTCTCTATTCTCCATTTCAATTTTTATTTACACCTCTGTATCACTCTAGGACACAGGGTACCTTTGAATGATGAAACTTTTGTTACTTTATTAAACTCTATAATCTTTCCTGATTATTTTGATAGATACATAATTCGGTTTAAAATGAAAAATGACCGCTACATACTCAATTTTAAAGTTACAGTCGTATACGCTGTCATGCAATTATAAAAACTATTTGCAATTCGCAAAAAAGAAATAAAAGTAGGAAAATTTTTGCTTCCAGCGGTTCTGTTTGGGATACATTGCATATGTTCGTAACACTGCTGGTTTTCAGCATCTGTAAATGAGCATCTTTGCTCCAGTTTAGTTTTGCTTTGGTGAAGTGTTTTGTTTATGCCCTACTGAATGTTTGTTGTCTAAGTATTTGTGGGTGCAGATATTCTTCTGTTTGCAGTGATATGTTTCAATGATGTAGTGATAGCTAGATTGGATGAGTCGAGAAATTTAATGTGAAAGCCCAACTGCTTGCCTGTGACAGACTATGGGTGCAGGAAACAGAAAGATTCTCTCTTCAAGTCACCAAGGAAGTAAAAAGTGGTAAAAGGAATGGCAAGGGGGAGCTTGAAGATGATGAAACCCTTCAGGCATAATCTGAGGCACAGTAGAATATGACTCATGTCTCGAGTCACAATACCTTGATTTCCTGCAAGTTGGAGTTTTTCAGAATTAAGGCACATGTATCCCTTAGGGTTATAAAGCGTTGCACTAATTTGTTTTCTGTGGCTTGCAATTGTCTGTACCTGTCTAGTAGACATTCAATTTATTTCAATTTCAGCTAAATTACAGAGAAATGAAACTTTTAATAAGGGGAAGATAATATTAAAATATAAGATGTAATAATATTTTTTCTGGTTAACATACGCAACATGTGGAACTGAGTAGGTCTAGAATATGAACCATCATGACAAACATATCTGGTAAAAATTTGCTGTCAATGAGATGTATGTTATGAGGTTCAATGTTACCTGAATTTGAGGAAGCATTTTAGAAGATTGTGCACATCAGTTTTTTAGTATCATTTTTTGTAAATATAATTATGTCCTTAATCGTTCAAAATACTTGTAAACTGTTTAGAAAGTATTCTGGATTAACGTCAAGAAACTACAAAACTGTAAATCACATACAAAATAAATAATGCATGAAAGAAACGTGCTGATTATCACATAACACGAAGCTGAAAGAGTGCCACGTGTCCTTATTAATCAGCCTGTTCGCCTTTTTAATCTCAAAGCAATGAACGACATTCAAATACACATGTTGTAACTTTGCATCACAAAACCACACCAAACTCAGCATAGCATTTTTCTAATGCTGTTTCGCGTCGAATCACTCAAAATTTGCACTCCTTTGACTTCGTGAATGGTTCTAGATGTGGAACAATGTTTTGATAGCAGACAGTAAATTGTTAATACTCGTAAGTCTTGTATCAACCGAGATACTGAATAAGATTTGCCATTCCTTTAATGAAGTGATGTTGTTTAAATGCGCCAGGAATCTTTTTAAGAGACGAGTGTAGGTAGTGGTATAAAGTTCGGTAACGTTGGAGTTTAAACTTTTCGCAGAAATATCAAAGATATAGATGTAGCAGTCAGGGCGAACAGGCTTAGATGGTGGGGTCATGTTACACGCATGGGAGAAGCAAGGTTACCCAAGAGACTCATGGGTTCAGCAATAGAGGGTAGGAGGAGTCGAGGCAGACCAAGGAGAAGGTACCTGGATTCGGTTAAGAATGATTTTGAAGTAATAGGCTTAATATCAGAAGAGGCACCAATGTTAGCACTGAATAGGGGATCATGGAGGAATTTTATAAGGGGGGCTATGCTCCAGACTGAACGCTGAAAGGTATAATCAGTCTTAAATGATGATGATGATGATGATGATGATGATGATGATGATGATGATCAAAGATGTGTGCTTAAGCTGAATGGGAAGGCGGCCTGAATCATCGTAGTGGTGTAAACTCGTTGCTGACTAATCTGGTTACAACGTGCTGTGATAAATAACTCTGATGTTCACACCTCATATTAAACACTCAGCGTCTTCTTTGGCACAGATGGTACACTTCCTAACCAAGCACACTGGGAAACCCTGCCAGAGAGTGATGGGGTGGTGGAAATGGTCGAACACGGCGGTCAGGACCCGTGCCACTGTTGCCAAGTCGGCATGGGCTTCAGGCCATGTGGCATCGAAGGGCCAGTGGATTTTGTCTTAATGCCTTCTGCTTGAGGTGCCGTATTTGCATTTGTATTTTTCTGTATTTGAATGTTTTAAATCCTAAAATGACGGGTGGCGATGTTCTTAAGATTGTTTGTGCTTTACATGAAGCGGATCCGCGCCTAAGAAAATAACAAGATGGCAGCGGATAGCTCTGGAACGGCAAAGCAGACCAAGTCCCCAAAGTGACAGAAGGTGATGCACAAAATCATGTCGACAAGGCGTGCAGAAGAAGGACGAACTCGAAGCGCTCGTCAACAGAGTGGTGTAGAGGCTCCACCAACAGCTAGAAGCCAACCTCTTCCAGTAGGCGACGCTTATGCTATGAAATAGGCGGCAACGTCAGCAGTTCCAGCAACCTTTTACAGAGGTTTTCCTTGGGCACTCAAAAGGGCATAATCATTGACTCCAGACTTAGAGTGGAAGCATTTCCGTAAAGACTAAGTTTGTGAACAGTTAGTGTGCCATCATCCTTAAAGTACATCATGCACAGAAAAATGGTGCTATAAAAAGCTGCCACCAAGGCAAATGTGGTGCAGCATGGGCCATAGATGATATGGGCGAACAGTGGCTGTGGAGATGCGTTTGGGCGAATAGATGTGCAAGTATTGAGAACTAACCACCTACACTCATGCTCATAAATTAAATTGTAGAATGTGGTGCCACACAACGTGACACTACACAAGACTGGCACTAATAGCATAGGCACATGAGGAACACACACGGCACAGATCTGTAGGTCCACGATATTGGTGATAAGTTGAGAACACCGTCCTGAAACACATGTGCTACAAAACGCCACTGTTTCTTGCGCATGTACCCCGACATCAATATGGGATATGATCACCATGCACATGTTCACAGGCTGGACAAAGGGTTGGCCTACTCTGGATCAGGTGGTCGAGTAGCTGCTGAGGTACAGCCTCCCATTCTTGCACCAGTGCTTCTGAAGTGTCGTAGGGGTTTGAAGACGTGCAGCCCAGATGTGCTCGATGGGGTTTAGGTCTCGAGAACAGGCAGGCCACTCAGTTTGCCTGATATCTTCTGTTTTAAGGTCCTCTTCCGTGATGGTAGCTCAATGGGGCCGCGCGTTATCATCCATCAGGAGGAAGGTGGGACCCACTACACCCCTGAAAAGGTGGTGCAAAATGATGACCCGTAACACCTGACCTGTTACAGTTCCTCTGTCAAAGACATGCAGGGGTGTACGGGCACCAATCATAATCCCACCCCACACCATCTAACCATGACCTACATACAGGTCCCTTTCAAGGACATTAAGGGGTTGGTATCAGATTCCTGGTTCACGCCAAATGAAAGCCCAGCGAGAATCACTGTTCAGACTATACCTGGACTCGACTGTGAACATAACCTGGGACCATCATTCCAATGACCATGTACTGTGTTCTTGACACCAGGCTTTACGGGCTCTCCTGTGACTAGGGGTCAGTGGAATGTACCTTGCAAGTCTCCGGCAAATAAACCATGTCTGTTCAGTAGTCTGCAGACTGTGTGTCTGGAGACAACTGTTCCAGTGGCTGCAGTAAGGTCTCGAGCAAGGCTACCTGCAGTACTCTGTGACCGTCTGTGGGCACTGATGGTGAGATATTGGTCTTCTTGTGGTGTTGTACACTGTGGACGTCCCGTACTGTAGCGCCTGGACACGTTTCCTGTCTGCTGGAATCGTTGCCATAATCTTGAGATCACACTTTGTGGCACACGGAAGGCCCATGCCTTGACCCGCTGTGTTTGACCAGCCTCCAGTCGCCCAAGTACTACCCCTCACAACGTCATCAATATGTGTTCTTTGAGCCGTTTTCAACACACAGTCACCATTAGCACGCCTGAAAACATCTGCACACTTACTCGCTGCACTGTACTCTGACATGCACCAACACATCTCTGTGTATGTGGACTGCTGCCAGCGCCACCGTGCAACGACCGCAGGTCAAATGCACCGCAAGGTCATACCCCGAGGTGATTTAAACCCGCAAATCGTCCACCAGAGCGTTGTTTCACCATGTATCAGGATTATCCTTAATTTATGAGCATGAGTGTAGATTAACCAAGCAGCTACACACAGTGTCCCCTCAATAACTGATCAGCCAATGTGCTGCAAATGGGCCTCTGCAGAAGGCTCCTGGTTCGTGCACCCATTCTGGCTGTTATTTATCGGTTATGAAGGCTGGAATTTGCACACTAATACCACACCCCAACAGCCCTGAGTGGTGACAGGTGACCTTTTCAGATGATCACGTTTCACACTCCATCAGACAGATGGCTGCTGGCATGTACAGTGTGAAACGTCTGAAAGCAAACACACTGCAACAGAATCGTCCAGGCCAAATGGCATTCCCTGCGTCATATTCTCATTCTGGAAGGCATAATAGATGAACACAAGTATGCATCTATCTCTGTGGACCGTGTCCATCCCTGTATGCAGTCTTTTTTCCTTAGCATGATGGCATCTATCAGCATAACTATGCAATGTGTCACACAGTTCAAAGCGTGCGTGCGTGGCTTGAAGAGTACCAGGATGAGGTTATCGTACTCCCCTAGCTACCAAACTCCCCAGATTAAAACCCAGTCGAAAATCTGTGGGACGACTTCGACCTCGATCGGGCTGTTCGCGCCGTGGATCCTCAGTGGTGTAACACAGCGGACTTGGCCACGTCTCTGGAGTCGGTGTGGATCCACATCCCTGCCGGTACCTTCCAGAACCTCACTGACACACTTCCCGCTCGGCTTGCAGCAGCCGGCGCTGCAAAATTTGCTTATTCCGGACTTTTACAGGTGATCACATTAGTGGTGACTGGACAGTGTAAAACTTGTAATGTTCTCAGCTTCGAACAGCATACAGAACACTCTCAAACAGTTATTAAGAGGGTAGCTTCGGAACTGTCACCACGTTAGTTAGCTACAAATATAATAATTGTCCCAGTCAGAGTAAATTATGGTCGCTTTTCACGTGAAACTGCCCAAATAATAAAACTCATCTACTGTTTTTAGTGTCTCATTTCCCAGTCTAATTCCTCCAGCGGCACCTGATTTAATTCAACGACGTCCCATAGCCCTTGTTTTGCTTTTATTGCAGTTCATCTTATATTCTCTTCTCCTGCGAAGGAGGGCTTCTGTAAAGTTTGGAAAGTAGGAGACAAGGTACTGGTAGAAGTAAAGTTGTGAGGACGGGGCGTGAGTCGTACTTGGGTAGCTCAGATGGTAGAGCATTTGACGCGAAAGGCAAAGGTCCCGAGTTCGAGTCTCGGTCCGGCACACAGTTCTAATCTGCCAGGAAGTTTCATATCAACGCACACTCCGCTACAGGGTGAAAATCTCATTGTGGATTCTTCTACATGTTTGTGCCTGTGGGTCGGTAAAAATACGTCTCTGAACATGTGATCATACTGAAATCGATATCCACACAGGGCCCTCTCTACGCCCTAGTGGTTTGTTAGGAGAATTTAGGCATCCTCTCCATCTTTACTGTGTACTGTGTATAAATATCGTTGGAATGATGAAGCCTTGGTGCTGTGCAGTACCGTAAGAAATATTGGGGTTTAGCATTTTGTCGACGATGTGGTCGTTAGAGACAGATCATACACTCGGATTGAACACGTATGGGGAAGTAAGTCCTTTTCCAAAGGAACCATCCCGGCATTTGCTTTAATAGATTTAGGGAAACCATGAAGACACAAATCATGGCAAGACAGGATTCTTTACCCTATTCCACATATACATTGCTGCTGTGAATGATTCATTCGTGTCCAAACTTCTGTATTTTCCAAAGTATTACATGTACAAATATGACAGAGTTTGCATTGTGTCCACTAGTTACCTTTAGAGTGCAGTGCCTTGACAAAATGGTGACAAAGGAAAGAAAGAGTTTCCGTGTGTTGTACTATGCGAGATGTTTATCTGTTACTACAGTGCTGCTTGCATTCCGAAATAATTTTAGAAAAGAACTGCCATGTAAACAGAGTACTGGGTGTTGGTATCGACAACTCAGGAATAATGGTTGCCTATATAAAAAGAAGAGTACCGGTCGAGGCCAAGTTTACCAGATGCAGCCTTAGAGAGGGCGAGGAAAACTTTCGTACGCAGTCAAATATCAGTTACATTACAAGCCGTACAGTCTGCAGCTAGTGCAGCAATTAAAACCGGAAGATTATTGTCGGCGCCTTGAATATTGCATCACAATGCAAGAAGCGATTGAGAACGAACATTTCGACTAGAAAGCTGACGAAACAACCTTGCATTTATCTTGAAAGGTTAATCGCCACAGTCTAAGAGTGTGGGGCACGAAGCATACTCATGAAATTGTGGAGCATGATGAGATTCGTCGAAGGTTAATATTTTCTATGCAGTGTCGCAGATGAAGGTGTATGGGCAGTTTTTCTTCTGTGAGAATACTGTGACGGGTACCTCTTACCTCGGTATGTTGCAGTTGTGGTTATTATTTCCACAAGTGACTGCTGATTCCGAGAATTTCAGCTTCCAACAAGACAGGGCATCCCCTCTTTGAAGCACTGATGATCGTTGCTACCTAAATGACGAACTTCGGTTCATTGGATTGGGTGTAGAAGTAATGATGTGGCTCTGCTCCCTTGAACCCAGATCGCCTGACCCAACGTCTTGTGACATTTTCGGTTTGGGGGTACATTAAGGGTCATGTTTACGTACCGCTACTGCCAAGAACACTGGAACAGCTGAGATGACCATCGACAGGATGGGGCTACATAAGACACGCAAGGAACCTGATTACCGCTTGTACGAGCGTCACGTGAGTTGGGGACCATTCATAGATCATTTGTAGAACGCAAAACGCTTACTTGGAGAATTTACGATTCAATTGATGCATTAACCATACTTGTATATGTAATACTTTGGAACATACAGAGCCTTTAAAACGAATTAATCATCTGTAATAGCCCTGTGTTCTTGTACTATTAGGGGGTTGAGGGTTTGCGTCCATTTTGAGAGTAATAATCTTTAGACTTTTGTGTTGAAGATCCTATACTCACCCTGAATAGAAATCCTTTTCTTCCAGCCACCACACTTCGCAAATTTCCGCTATACCCAACTCCATACTAAACAGACCGATTTTCAAACTCTCCAAGTGGCAAACACGTTTGTTTTTGTTGTGGTATTCGGTCCTAAGACTGATGCGATGCAACGCTAAATGCTACCCCATCTTCTGCAAGCCTCTTCATTTCAACCTATATCCATTTGAACCTTCTTACTGTATTCATCTCTTGGTCTTCCTCTACAATTCACGTCTCGCCCCCCCCCCCTTCCCCCCCACCGCCCCTCACCCGTCCCTCCTTCCCTCCTCACATTCAGACACTTCCCTCCATTAAATACTAAACTGAAGATTTCTCGTTGTTCCAGAATGTGTCTGAGTCATGTTGCGGCTCGCGTTCGTGCCGTCGGTAGGTTGGCATCGTGGCATAGGGATAGTGGCGTCTCGTTTTCTTCTCGTGTTTACTGGCGCCATCCGGTTAAGTGAAAACAGCTCTTGACTGCCTGTCTCATCGTTTACGAAGTTGAGCGGCTTTCCCAGGTCGATCCTTGGAGCACTGTCTGAGGCCCACTTCTCTCTTAATTTGGCCAGATTGTGATAGTTGTCAATAAGGCCTTCAGCCGTGAATGCAATTTACCTCAAGAATTTTTAATTAGATATTGTCTCTTAATAGTGAAAATTGATGATTGTCCTTTTTTATAATATTTTAGTATCTTGGAGAAGTTTAATTCGTTCTTAAGAATTTGCTATCCAGGCCTTCAACCATCAAATTGTTTTATGAGTTATTACTATTGGGGCCTTCAGCCGACAAATAAGTTGAATTTCTGGTCAATAAGGCCTTCAGCCGTGATTGCAGCTTGCTTAAGAAATTTTTTATTAGAGATTGTGTCTTAACAGCCAAATTTGATAATTGTTCCTTATTGTGGCCCTATTTTGCAATTGTTTTCAAATAAAGTGTACGTGATTAAAAAAAACTGAGCAACCAACGGTAACTGAGCACGGCCCCGTCTACACTGAATCCTGCCTTTCCCTAAGTACCGCGCCTGTGTCATTCCAAGCGATCCCTTCTTTTAGTCAAGCTGTGCCACAAATTTCTTTTCTCCTCATTTTTGTACAGTACCTCTTCATTAGTTACGCTATTTATGCATCGAAACTTCCTCATTCTTCTATAGCACCACATTTCAAAAGCTTCTATCTTCTTCTTGTCTAAACTTTGTCGTCAAAGTTTCATCCCATACATGGTTACACTACAAACACCTTCAGAAAAGACTTTCTAATACTTAAGTGTATTTTGGATGTTAACAAATTTCTCTTCTTTAGAAACTCTTGTCTTGGCACGGCCCGTCTATATTTTATATGGCCTCTACTTCGGCTGTTATCGGCTATTTTATTGTCCAAATAATAAAACTCATCTACTATTTTTAGTTTCTTATTTCGCAGTCTAATTCCCCCAGCGGCACCTGATTTAATTCAACGATGTTCCATAGCCCTTGTTTTGCTTTTGTTGCAATTCATCTTACATTCTCTTCTCAATACACTGTCCATTTCGTTCAGCTGCTGACTGTGTCGGAACTACAATGTCATCTGCAAACATGAAAGTTTTTATTTCATCGCCCTGAAATTTAATTCCATTTCCAAACTTATCGTTGATTTCCTTTAGTGCTTACTCAACGTACACACTGAAAACATCGGGGACCGGCTACAATCATTTCATGCTCCATTCTCAACCCTGCTTCCCTTCCATGTCCTCGTATAACCAACGTCTAGTTTTTGGAGAAGTTGTGAATAATCTTTCGCTCCATGTATTTCATCCCTGCTAGCTTAAAAATTTCAAAGTGTATATTCCAGTCAACATTGTGAACAGCTTTCTCTAAGTCTATAGGTTTGCCTTTCCTTAATCTATCTTCTATGCTGCTATTTTCTTTCTACTACTGAACTCCATCTCCCCCCTCATAACAAAGTTTTCCTATCCCTTATCTATTTAAATAATTCCTTTTATCTCATCATACATTTCTTCAGTCCCTTAATCACCTGCGGCGCAAGTTGGCATATAAACTTGTACTGCTGTGGTAGGTGTTGGTTTCGTGTATATCGCGGCTACAATAATGCATTCACTATGCTGTTCATAATATCTTACGCGCATTCCTATCTTCTTATTCGTTATTAGATCTACCCTTGCATTGCCTCTACTTGATTTTGTATTTATAGCTCTGTTCTCATCCGACCGGAAGTCCTGTTCATCCTGACACCGAACCTCGCAAATTCCCAGTACATTTAAATTCAGTCCAACCATTTATCTTCTTAAATTTTCTAACCTACTTGCCCGATCAACGTGTGTAACATTTCACACTTCGACTCGTAGAACGCCAATTCTTCTTTTCCTGAAGAGATGCTTAAGGGAGCTAATACTTCACGGGACGACTCCTAGAATGCCATATTTGTTCTGTCTCTTATGACGAAATTCTCCTGACTAGTCGCCGCCCGCAATATTTTGTCCAGGAGGATGTGATAATCATAAAAACCACACGGTAGAGCTGCCTCTTCTTGGGAAATATTATAGCTGTAGGAGAAAATTAGCAACACATGGGGCAGAAAATTCGTAATTAATAACTGAAACCTTTAAGAAGAAATTGTTGCCGATGGGGACAGGGTTATGGAGGTGTTGTTGTAGGTTTGCACTATGGGATGAAATTAGAAATGAGGACATACGTAAAAGAATGAGCGTTGGTACCGCTGTAAGAAAAACGACTGAGATGGTGTGGGCGTGTATGCCGTATCGGTGGCGATAGATGGCCTTACGTGATGGAATGAGTTCCAGGTAATAGAAGAAGAAGACATCGTCCGAAAACAAAATGTGAAGACAAAGTCAGAAGAGCTATGTCAGAGAGAAATTTTCAGACAGAAAATTAAGATGGTGTGGGCATGTAAGGCGTTTGGGTAGGAATAGACGGCCATAGTTGATGGAATGGATTTCAAGTTATAGAAGACAGAAAGGACGTCCGAAAAAAAAAGGGTAAATCGAGTCAGAAGGGCGATGGCAGACAGAAATTTGTAGGCGGAAGACTGGAAACATAGAAGATTATGGAAACTAAGATGCGAGAAAAAGTGTTGCATTAAATCCCAAAAATAAGTTACTCTTGCTTTCTAATGTCCGCAATACCAGTGTAATGAGGCCATGTTGGTTGTTGTTACAAGGCAAGCTTTGTCAATAATCCAGACTTCTGTCCCTGTAACTACCAGAAAGGGAACTCCCACTCTTTAGGGGCCATATATTAGTGTGGTATATCCACAGATACCCCTCTGATGTGGGTGCACCTATTGTAGGGCTGTCTGTATCAATGAGATGTAGAAGCTGTCCAATAGCAAGGCCCTGCTCCGTGAAATGACATATTTTCCAACATTTTAAGATAAACAGATAAGTATTCAAATTCGTAAACAAATAAGACGCAGCATTTATTTCTAATACAATTTTGAATTTTCCTTGTATTTTTCCCTTAAAGTATTACGGTAGTGGATAAAGAGATATAAAATGTCTAACAAAGAACTTCTTAGCTCTAAATATAAATCTAAGTAAAAGTTAATCGAAAGCTCAGTAACAGTAAAACCAGAAATTTTCAGTCGTATTCTTTTTTGAGCAACATCTTTCTACACAAGATCACATCATAATCATAATCATCATCATCGTCATTATCATTACCATCACCATCACCAGGTTTTTGATATCCAGTACTGAATAAATGCGTCCTGTAGACTTTTCTATTCATCCAAATTGCTACCGCTTGTTTTTTAATGTCCTCCATTGAATTTACATTACATTAATACTTGTTCAATAGATCATGAATATGACGTTTCGTAATGACGTGGAATGTCTCAGTTTTCTTTAAACAATATAATTTAATTTACTTTGATCTTGCGTTATGTCATTGTAAAAACTTTTTATTATCTCTAGGAAGCTCCTTTGGTCCATTTTCCATCCACTTACCTGGCTACATGGTCTGCTCAGTTCCGTTTCACTGTTGCCTGTGTTTATAATTATGTCGTATGATAAACCATGATATGAACCATTTATTTATTTATTTTCCTTTCGCTCCTAGTAATGCCCAACAGTACCTCGATTACTCGATGGGAAATTCTCTGTTTTTGGATGATTTTCTCATTAAAAGTGCTGATCTCATGGCCATAAGTCAAAGTAGGCAATCACTGATTGTAATGTTTACTTCTCACTGGCAGCTTAGATTTTAAAATCCTGTTTAATTTACCGAAAGCACTCTAGAAAATTTGGTTCTCTCCTGTTTATTTTGCCCTTACCCATCCAAACATTCGTCAGTCTGTAACGTCAAATCTCCGTACCCATTAATGATTAGTGCATCGTTTTAGAACATATAGGAGAAAGACGACAAAAAACAAAAACAATCCTACAACTTCTTTTAGAGTGAACTGTCTACAGCTGTGAATGGATAATTAACAGGCATGCGTCATCTTATGGTACCAGAAACCTACCTGCCATTTCAGTTCACTCGCTGCTGATCTTCACTGCTTTCACCCGTTAAAATCTACCTGTCCTTACTTGGTCTGCATGCGTTGCGAAGACGTGCTCCAACTGGCGTGGAATACTTCTCTTTGCATTACCTAAAACAACGCATGCAGAGTTCGTGAACCATAAAATAAGTTACACACGAATCTGGTAAAGACACACTATATTGTCGAGGCTCTGAGCCCTTCTATTATGGTGGTGTACATTAGCAACAATATAAACTCAAAGATAAAAGCGGCATGCACCAGACTTCACGGAGCCTGAACAGTAGCCGCTTATTCCCAGTAGTAATATTTGCCCACAAATTTGACTATGTAGCAACTCCAGTCTGATATAAAACAATGATACTGCTGCGACATGCAACTTTATAAACGAAACGCTAGGATACTTCTGAAACTGCTTGGTACCGAAATGCCTACTATTCTCCAAGACAATAAAACTGACCCCCTCCCCGCCCCCCTAAAAAAATCCTGATCAGACGGTCTCTGCGATATTTAATCCAAAACTGAGAAAGTACGCAGTAAGATATGAAGCGTTGTTCTATCGCAAACATTAATATAAGAAATGAGGCAATAGCACGAGATTAGCTCTTTTCATCTGAACTAACCACATATAAATCTGTAGTTATTGTAACAGCGAAAAATATAACGTTCTTTCACCTGTTGAATCGTTGAGTTGGAAAAAGAGTCATGTCAACCTTTTTTTCAAATTACGTTTACCGGCGATAAACGATCTTTATATCTGCACAAATCGTTTGGTATAATAGATGGTCGTACCCTGTCAACAGAAGTGCTCTTTAGATGGGTATTAAAAATGGTTCAAATGGCTCTGAGCACTATGGGACTCAACTGCTGTGGTCATAAGTCCCCTAGAACTTAGAACTACTTAAACCTAACTAACCTAAGGACATCACACACAACCATGCCCGAGGCAGGATTCGAACCTGCGACCGTAGCGGTCGTGCGGTTCGAGACTGTAGCGCCTTTAACCGCTCGGCCACTCCGGCCGGCTAGATGGGTATTAAGAAGGGGCCATGTCCACATAGACAAGTGTATGGTGGACCTCCTTTTTTTAAAAAAAAAAATAAACGATGTAAAGAAAATTCTGCAATACACAGCTGGTGAGCAGAAACCAATTTATAACGGTGTTTGCTAGTGGCCAGCGAAAGGTGGGCAAGATGAAGATGAAGCATACCCACTTTTGTCTGCTTTGCTGTATTTTGAATGTGGTTGAATTTCGAGTGCATTATGAATAAACCTAAATGCTCATAACACACTCATTTTTCTGCTATAATGAATATGAATTATATAAACTTGTGAAATACAATCCTTCCGCTGCAAACCGAACTCTAGTTGCTTCACATCGTCAGGTTCGAAAAAGGGTCACCTCCAGTACATTAAAACTGGATTACTGAGCGCATTCGATAGCTAAAGTATGTTGTAATGCTGTATATTGTTTCAATTTCTTCAGGACATGCTTGTTATTCCTAAAATGAGCGTGGTCAGTGAAAAACATAGTACTGCCACTTCGAAGGTTGGTTCTATGCCTTGATTGTTCGTATGAACAATTTTCCTCACGATGTGTTCACTGTACATTATTTTAGTGTTATTATAACTGATTTTCATACCTTCTATCAAACATTCTGCAGTAATTTCTTCCAGTCATTGTCGAAGTTTATGTGCACTTCAGCCGAACAGTAGAACGTAATCACAAAATGAAGCCGGCTCAGATATATTCAATTGGCATGTATTTCCCCCTTACGTCCCCAGCGTAAGGATCTGGACACTTCCTCTAGATCTCTGATAAAAGACTTAGTGATATGGAATATTCTTATCTGACTTACCTACCAGTTCTGAATTTCTTACTACATTGATGAAGCTTGATGGAAGCTATTGCATTCTTCAGTGTACTGAAATATGTTTAATGCCTTATTTTTCAAGGGCTGTTAGTATCTATTTTGTGGCAATAGAATCAAAATCTTTCTCACAATCTATGAAAGAAATGGTAATTCGTATACTCATCGCTCTGATCTGTATTTTTGATCACGACTTACGAATGTTCCAGCTCGACCTTATTCCGTTACTTGCTTAAAAGTTTTATTTCTATATGACTGGTGATAATCTGAGTGATTCCTGCAGTGGTATCAAATATATGTTATGAAAGTGGCACATACTCTTGGAGTCTTTTTGTTTTGCTTGGACTTTCCTGTTTTCAATCACATTTATTTCATAAATAGAGTAAATAGTGATAAAATTATATGGGTTACAGAAACATCATATTTCAAATCTGTAACACGTTGAAAACCAGGAAAGTTATGTGGCATATTGTAACTTTAAATTTCTTTCCTTTTACACACTCTATAGATAAATATTCCGTAATTTTAGACTATTATAATGATAAAGCATTTAACTGACTGTTCTTACAATTTTTGCAGTTCTAAGGTAGCTATGGTTTTCTAAATATCTTTCATAAAAAAATGAAGCTAATTGTGACTAGACATAACAAATGTTACGTAAATGAAATGAATTTAACTCTGTTAATGTGGTGCCCTAAATTCAAAACTAGCTTTAATATTTTTAAAATTACCTTTAGTTTTCGAACTGCAGCCACTTTCCACAGCAAGGCTCCTCTATTTAAGTAATGGATTTCATGTGAGCAGTTGGCATCGCTGCCTCGTCATACCGTAGTTCTCACATCACAGTATCGTTATGTGATTGGATATATTAGGTTTATGCTCCAAATTTGTTCATCACGTGGTTTGTGGTATTGTAGCTACACAGGGACGTTCGATTCTTAAGAACTGTTGTAATGAAGTCGGCATGTCTTGGTTCTTTTCTAAGACGCAAGAGTAATTCGTTAACAGACAACCACCTCAATACAGAAACAAGAAAGAAGTTCATGACCTCATTTTTTTGGAGCATTATATGTGATTGGGAGAATTTGGAGAAATGAGAAAACAGAATTATGTAGGAGATCGATTGACACAGGAAGAGAAGAAAAACTAAATTTATTACACACCTAATTCGACATAAAAGCTTGACAAAAACATCTTGGAAGGAGAATCCTGAATAAATATCTAGTGGTAGGCCTAGAACATCCACATTACGAAGTGTTATTAGCGGAATGAACTGTAGCAACTACATCCAAATGGTAAAGATGACAAGAGACAGAGAAGAATGGCTATACTAACAAGGCGTTGCCCTCAGCGTATGCTGACGAAATGTTGATGATACGTGTTTTCACTAGAATTTTTGGTTGGTTCCAATTGACAACCGCCTATTAACAGTCGCATAAAGCAATGTTTTGTAAATGTGTTGGTAACACAAAGAACTTTTCTGTAGTTTCTATGCAGCAACGTCTGCTTTAAGGAAGTATTAAATCGTGACTTCTATGAAAAAGAAACGTATTTATCGTATTGTAGCTGTAATATAGGAGAGCAGGTTAAAAGTTAGGTACCACACATGTTATTCCAACCATAATGCGAAGCTGGATGGAAAAGAAAGTTGTGTGAAAAGTGGACTTCTGGTGTATGGAGGCATTCCAACAACCGTACTAATCATTGACTCTTGGTTCTCCAGTGTTCTCCACAAAGGAATTTTCACGACGAGAAACTCATATTGAATTTACCTTTTGCCTCATGACAAAGAAAGTTCTGTTTCTAGACACTTGAGGATCTCGTGAGAAACCTCAAGGCCAGCCTCAGCCTGGGCAGAAACGACGGGTTTAGACTGCGTAGTCCAAACCTTGCGGACTGCCTGTCTGTGTGTGTTTGGGAGGGGAGGGGGGGGGGGGGACGGGTGACATCGTAAATCACAATCAAAAGTCATGCAGGTGGTCATGTGTCCATAGAATACGAAAGCCAGTCTGAATCGGATGTACACTGACAAAAACAAAAGTGCACCACGAAGGTATTATCTGAGTGGAAGGGGAATCGGCAGATGTGAGATACATGTACAGAAAAACAAATGTTTACAGTTTCAAAAAAACTGAATGATTTATTGAAGAGAAAGAACTTCACAGACTGAGCAAGTTAATGAGGTATTGGTCTATCTCTTGTCCTTATGGATGCAGTTATTGTGCTTGGCGTTGATTGTTAGAGATTTTGGATGTGCTCCTGAGGGACATCGAGCCAAATTCTGTCCAATTGGCGCATTAGATCGTCAAAATCCCGACCTAGTTGGAGGGCACTGCCCACAATGCTCTAAATGTCCTCAATCAGTGAGAGATTCGGTGACCTTGCCGGTCAAGGCAGGGTTTGGCAAGTACGAAGACAAGCAGTAGGAACTCTCACCATGTGAGAGCAGGCATTATCTAGCTGAAATGTAGGCCCACGATGGCTTGCCATAAAAGCAGCAAAACGGCCCTTGAATATCGTTGACGTACCGCTGTGCTGTAAGGGTGCCGCGGATGACAAACAAAAGGAACTTGGTATGACAAAATATGGCACGCCAGACCATCACTCCCACTTGTCGCGAAGCATGGCAGGCGATAGTCAGGTTGGTATCCCACCAGTGACCCTGACGTATCCAGATACAGCTTCGCCGGTCATCGGGGCTCAGTTTAAAGCGGGATTTATCAATGGAGACAGATCTACTCAATTAAATGAAATTCCAGGCCGAAGGCATGTCTGGAGACGCCCCAGACAGCGGTGGTGCGATGGAATACCAACCGGACTGTCGCCCGCCATACGGCCGACAACCAGGAGTGATGGTCAGGGACGCCATTTCTTTTCATAGCATAGCGGTTATCATACGCGGCACCCTTACAGCACAATGGTACGTCGACGATATTCTACATCCCGTTTCGTTGTCCTTCATGGGAAGCCATCCTGGGCTTACATTTTACACGGCGAGAGTTTCTACCGCTTGTCTTCTTTACTGACAAACCCTTCTTTGGCCGGCAAGGTCGCCAGATTTCTCGCCAATAGAGAACGTTTGGAGCATTATGGACACTGTCCTCCAACCAGCTCTGGATTTAGCGATCTAACGCGCTAATTGGAGGAAATATGGCACGATTTCCCTTAGGAGGACATCCAATAACTCTGTCAATCAATGCCAAGCCGAATAAATGCTTGCGTAAGGGCCAGAGACCAATGCCTCATTACCTTGCTCAGTTTGGTAAGCTTTTTCCTTTGAATTTTTCTGAACTTATAATCAGTTGTTTGTCTGTAGATGTACAGCACATCTACCGTTTTCCGTCCCATTCCGATAATTCCTTCGTGGTGCGTCGTTTTTTTTTGTCTTGGAGTGTATTTCGCGTTAAGTCTACTTACAATGTTTCAAGTCAAAATGTTCAGATGTTCAGAAGTGTGTGAATTCCTAAGGGACCAAACTGCTGTGGTCATCGGTCCCTAGACTTACACACTACTTAAACCAACTTTTGCTAAGAACAACACACACACATCCATGCCCGAGGGAGGTCTCGAACCTCCGGTGGGAGGGGCCATCCAATCCGTGACATGGCGCCTCTAACCACGCGGCCACTCCGCGCGGCTGTTTCAAGTCATGTACCGGCAGAAGCGAGGAGTCTAGGAATATATTACAGCCTACTAGAAGGTTTCAGATAGATTATATAATGGTAAGACAGAGATTTAGGAACCAGGTTTTAAATTGTAAGACATTTCCAGGGGCAGACGTGGACTCTGACCACAATCTATTGGTTGTGAACTGTAGATTAAAACTGAAGAAACTGCAAAAAGGTGGGAATTTAAGGAGATGGGAACTGGATAAACTGACTAAACCGGAGGTTGTACGGAGTTTCAGGAAGAGCATAAGGGAACAATTGGCAAGAATGGGGGAAAGAAATACAGTAGAAGAAGAATGGGTAGCTTTGAGGGATGAAGTGGTGAAGGCAGCAGAGGATCAAGTAGGTAAAAAGACGAGGGCTAGTAGAAATCCTTGGTAACAGAAGAAATATTGAATTTAATTGAATGGAGAAAATATAAAAATGCAGTAAATGAAGCAGGCAAAAAGGAATACAAACGTCTCAAAAATGGGATCGACAGGAAGTGCAAAATGGCTATGCAGGGATGGATAAAGGACAAATGTAAGGATGTAGAGGCTTATCCCACTAGGGGTAAGATAGAAACTGCTTACAGGAAAACTAAAGAGACCTTTGGAGAAAAGAGAAGCACTTGTATGAATATCAAGAGCTCAGATTGAAACCCAGTTCTAAGGAAAGAAGGGAAAGCAGGAACGCGGAAGGAGTATATAGAGGGTCTATACAAGGGCGATGTACCTGAGGACAATATTATGGAGATGGAAGAGGATGTGGATGAAGATGAAATGGCAGATATGATACTGCGTGAAGAGTTTGACAGAGCACTGAAGGAACTAAGTCGAAAAAAGACCTCGGGAGTAGACAACATTCCATTAGAACTACTGACAGCCTTGGGAGAGCCAGTCCTGACAGAACTCTACCATCTGGTGAGCAAGATGTATGAGACAGGCGAAATACTCTCAGACCTCAAAAACAATATAATAATTCCAATCCCAAAGAAAGTAGATGTTGACAGATGTGAAAATTACTGAAGTATCAGTTTAATAAGTCACAGCTACAAAATACTAACGCGAATTCTTTACAGACGAATGGAAAAACTGGTAGAAGCCGACCTCAGGGAAGATCAGTTTGGATTCCGTAGAAATGTTGGAACACGTGAGGCAATACTGACCCTACGACTTATCTTAGAAAATAGATTAAGGAAAGGCAAACCTACGTTACTAGCATTTGAAGACTTAGAGAAAGCTTTTTATAATGTTGACTGGACTACTCTCTTTCAAATTCTGAAGGTGGCAGGGGTAAAATACAGGGAACGAAAAGCTATTTACAATTTGTACAGAAACCAGATGGCAGTTATAAGAGTCGAGGGACATCAAAGGGAAGCAGTGGTTGGGAAGGGAGTGAGACAGGGTTGTAGCCTCTCCCCGATGTTATTCAATCTGTATATTGAGCAAGCAGTAAAGGAAACAAAAGAAAAATTCGGAGTAGGTATTAAAATCCATGGAGAAGAAATAAAAACGTTGAGGTTTGCCGATGATATTGTAATTCTGTCAGACACAGGAAAGGACTTGGAAGAGCAGTTGAACGGAATGGATAGTGTCTTGAAAGGAGGATATAAGATGAACATCAACAAAAGGAAAACGAGGATAATGGAATGTAGTCGAATTAAGTCGGGTGATGCTGAGGGAATTAGATTAGGAAATGAGACACTTAAAGTAGTAAAGCAGTTTTGCTATTTTGGGAGCAAAATAACTGATGATGGTCGAAGTAGAGAGGATATAAAATTGTAGACTGGCAATGGCAAGGAAAGTATTTCTGAAGAAGAGAAATTTGTTAACATCGAGTATAGGTTTAAGTGTCAGGAAGTCGTTTCTGAAAGTATTTGTATGGAGTGTAGTCATGCATGGAAGTGAAACATGGACGATAAATAGTTTGGACAAGAAGAGAATAGAAGCTTTCTAAATGTGGTGCTACAGAAGAATGCTGAAGATTAGATGGGTAGATCACATAACTAATGAGGAGGTATTGAATAGAATTGGGGAGAAGAGGAGTTTGTGGCACAACTTGACAAGAAGAAGGGACCGGTTGGTAGGACATGTTCTGAGGCATCAAGGGGTCACAAATTTAGCATTGGAGGGCAGTGTGGAGAGTAAAAATCGTAGAGGGAGACCAAGAGATGAATACACTAAGCAGATTCAGAAGGATGTAGGCTGCAGTAGGTACTTGGAGATGAAGAAGATTGCACAGGATAGAGTAGCAAGGAGAGCTGCATCAAATCAGTCTCAGGACTGAAGACCACAACAACAACAACAACAACAACATTGCATATCGCTGCTACAGTGGTCGCATAGACAATAGTAAACTAATTTCAGCTTGCACAGAAGCACTGAAGTTATTTTTCCCTCGCTCCACATGCAAATGGATTGGGAAGAAACAAGGTACTGTGCGAAATACCCCCTGCCATGCACTTCACATTGGTTTGAAGACTTTGGATGTAATCAGAGATGTAGAAGATGTATGGTGAGCGAGGAACCGCGCGACGAGCAGAAGTCAAAACACGGCACTGCTACAGTGGCCTTCAGACAGCCAGTCAAATGTCGAGTTTCAGAAGATACTGCAAAGGTCGTAACAGGGGAAAAAAAATATATTTGATACGTTGCACCGTTGCCTGGTTAGGATCGTAGCGAGCAACGGTGGCCAGCGGCGATGTTGCAGGTCAAATGAGCCGCTAGGAAGCTGAGGGTCCAATTCAATATCGCCGGACCATGCCGGGGAGCAGTGAGCAGCGAAGTGGTAGCATGAACCCACTCCTACCAGGCCTCATAACAACACGAACGACACAAATGCACTGTGGTGTCCATTCTACGCCTCACAGAGAATTACATCACTGACCATTTACATACCCGCCGATGGTGCGTACGTGTACGAAGTTGCACTGATATCCGACCATCTCTCCTCGGTTTCTCACCTTTTTTTTGGTCACAATTTTATTTACGTCTTCCACCGCAATACGTTAATGTTTCTCTTAGTAATTCCAAACATGCGTCCCTCCGTTACTTGCCTTCCATCTATCTCGTTTTGAGTGGTTTTAAAATGGGAACAGTTTGAAAACTGTATTTAGTTAACCAAGAAAGACGCCAATCTACTTACACTCGTCTATTTCTTTTTCTGTAGATGAAGTCATTATCTTCAACTGCCCTAGATACAAAAATGCGTCCACTGTTTCTATGACTTCATTGTTTATTTGGACTAATTGTTTTTCAATTCGTTGATTGTACTTTAGTTTGTAAACCATTCTCAGCCCTACTTTCAAACTTCCCGTATTAAATTCTTTCACTGATTCGTCACTGAGACTGGGTCTGCATCTGCGATAATTTTTTTAAATGACTTAATGTCACCTGCACCTGTCATTTCTTTCTTTGCTCGGTGTATGATTTTAAAGTGTCTGTGTTAGGCCATTATCAATTATCCTGGTAAATGGCAGAAACATATGTTAAGTGCATTAGTAATCAATTTAAAGGCGACGTTCATTAAAAAGAAGCACTGTACCTTCCTCAAAAGCTGAAGGACCTGCACTGGGGAAAAGGATTTAGAGAGCTGAAAATGTGTTCTGTAGGGCTGAAGGCTGTGGGTCAAAAATGTAGGGTGTGTGCAGGTCTCTGTATTTGTGTATACTGGAATGGTGCCCACAGTCACTGTGCTTGCTAGTGTAGGTGACGTAGGTTTCCTAAAACCCATGTCATTAGTACCGTTTGTAAAGGTGTACTTCACTGTCTTACAATTATTTGTATCATCACACTCCACATACAGTTTAAGACCGCAAAGTGTTTAATGTGAAAATGGGACTGCGGAGATGCTGTTGCAAATATGCTAAAGTGTACACAGACATACAGAGCCGATAAATGATGAACGTAAGTGTCGTGAATAACGTATATCTATCGACTTCTTTCATGTCGAAATCAGAAGAGAGGTTAAATTAAAGGTCACTGCGTATAATTTACCACTTGAGTAAACTAAAATTTAGTGACAGCTAAAAAAATAAAATAGAAACACCAAAACTGGTCACTATATGCCTATATAATCCTTCGTATTCTGCAGCGAGGACTGTGCATTCTGTGGCCCTGCAAAGCATCGTCGCAGAACAGGCGCAAAATTATCCAGAAATTCTCACTTTTGCGAATTTTTCTGTTCATATAGAACCCTATCAAATTGGTCCCTAACTTTGATTTTGTGTACCTTGCAAGCTTCCTACTTTCAATTGTAATCAAGACTTTAATAAATAACAATACATTTATTCATTCTTGACATCACAAGACACAAAAAATACCTAAAGAAGAGTACCCAAACATTTTTATTTGACAAACGCTTTCACTAATATGCTGTCTATGGTGAACAAATTGATTAGCTGGGGATCAACATAAGGCACTAACCAGAACACTAAACGCTTTATCTGACTTCATACGTGTGAATCAGTGGTATGGCCCAAAAAACTACGCTACAGTCATGTATCTACACTCTACTATTCCATAAAGAAAAACATGGTTCCAAAGAACGCTAAGGACAACAAACACACCCATGCCCGAGGAGGGACTCGAACCTCCGACATGGGAAGCCGCGTGAACCGTGGCTAGACGCCTGAGACCGCACGGCTACCCCTCGCGGCATTATAAACATACTGCTGGATTTAGAACTGTATATTTAAATATTGGTTTATTATTAGATATTCTGTACCTAAACAAGCTACCAGACTGCTTATCCCCGAGCAAGAATCGATAGGAAAATGCTGCACGTTCAAGCTTAGCGATAACTACTTCGTTAACAATGGTAACTGCATGTAAGTGACATAATAAAATGTGTACGATGGGTATGTCGTTCGGTTTCGTCACATATCCGATTTGTCCAGAACACTTCATGTCGACTTCCCTGGTTTATCTCTTCTGCAAATGCCAGCAACGTAGCAGCTGTAATGCCAAAATTCCGTGATGAAGATAAAACGTTGCAGTTTCTGCTGGTGCAGATTACGTCAGCATTTCGCCTCATACACTGGTGTCCAAAATTAAAGCAAAAAGGTGCTGTTTACCCATCCTGTGTCCAGTTCACGATATAATCATACAAACTACCAACAGATGTCGTTACGATCATGTTCTGCGCGGAAGATGGCATCCCAATCAACGAATAACCACACCAGAAATGAGGTCAGGGCACCTTTCAAGTGGGGTAGCGTTTACAGGGAAGTCCTACATCCACAATCGCTGTGTACCCAGTCACAGATGGTGCACTACGGCACAGAAAAGACGCGTACAGATATTTTACTGTGGAGCGCCATAGGAAGAATAGAAGCGAGAGAGTCGCAAACTGATGTGGCCCGATGGCTTAACGTGAATCATTCTGTTGTTTCTCGGATGAGGTGAAGTTTATACCGACCGAAACTGTATCCAGGAGACCAGTACAGGGCCGACCATGTGTGACAGCAGAAAGAGTGGACCATTATTTGGCTGCGCTGCAACTGGCGTCTGACATCGCAGCATCCCCTTGACGTGTTGTAACGAGGCAAACGGTGTACAGAAGGCTCCAGCACAGTAGCCTTTATTATTGAAGACCTGTTATCTGTTTACCTCTGGCGTCTCGTTACAGATGGGAACGTCTAGAATGAAGGCGTCAACATACCACCTGGACAGTCGATCCGTGGGCCAATATTCTTTTCACAGATGAGTCCCTATTTGGTCTGAAGAGTGATTCTCCACGGATTCGCATCGAAAGGGCACGTGGAACACGATTTCGGGACCCAAAAACTGTGGAAAGAGACCGATATCGAGGACGATCCCTAATGGTGTGGGGAGGGATTATGTTGCTCACTCGAACACCTCTTCATGAAACTGTATGGGTGAATCTGCAAGATTTAACTGCTGTCAGGTACCGTGAGGAGATCTTAGGGCCTCATTTGCGGTTGTTGCGAGGAGCTGTGGGTCCAGACTTCTTACTGATGGACGATAATTTTTTTTTGAAACGGAAGATATTGCGCGCCTAGCGTGGCCTGCTCGCTCTCTCAATTTGAATCCCATAGAGCATGTTTCGGATGCATTAGGGAGAAGGGTTGCATCACGTCAGCGTCCACCAAACACTCTCCACGACTTCGAGCAGCTCTGCAGGAAGAATGGACGTTGTTGCCTCAACATGAGGTTGATGACATCATTCACAGCGTGTCCCGTCGTTGTCACCCCTGTATTGGTGCCAGAGGTGGTCACATCCCATACGGGCACATAAACCATTTGTCAGAATGCGTGTGCAAATCAGTTAAGTTGAAAAAAAACGAAGAACATTTTTGTCTACCATTATGCATGTTGCAGTTGATTACGTGCTGTATTCTTTGTATTATTTCTACTTTGCTAGCACCTGTTTAAACTATTTTTTGGGAAAATAAACGCAACTTTGTAAAATTTCCGTTTGTTGTTTCAATTTTGCGTTAATTCTTTTTAACGCACCTGGTTAGCTATTTCTTCACATCGGTAATTTCGTTATTCTATTCACACCGCCACCCCCAGTATAATCGGACTTCTTTTTTGTCCCACCTGTACTTGCTTCACACAGTTAAAGAGAAAGACTGGACATGATGAAAGCTGTAAAAGCAGTCAAATTCCTTCACACAGTGAAAGTAAAATTATGTTCTACGATTTCAAATGAACAATTTCAAATATTTTCCCGAAAATTGCGAAAAAATGTAATATAAAATAAAAATATCTACATTCAATATTGCAGTTTCGGTATCTATAGGTGAATAAATAACGCCGGTACATACGGATATTATTTGGAAGAAATATCGATATGTCGATATTTTATCAACAGCACTATTTGTATGTAGGATTTACAGCGATTATCTCGTTACTAAAAGCAATGATAGAAGTCTACTGGCTGAATCGTGTTCAAAATTAGTTACAATTCCGCTCGAATGGAATCAAAACGCCGCTACGTCAACTTCAGTTTCATTTTCGGGTGAAGATGTAATCGCAAGGACATAGGTCAGGTGAGCAGAGTGGATGGGGGACAAATGTCATGTTGTACCTTTGCAAAGAATTCCATTACAATAATAGAGATTTATGCAGGTGCATTGTAATGAAGCAGCAACTAGTCTCACATCCGTTACTCCATTTGCATCTAACATCTGCCCTAAATATCCTCGAAGCAGCGCAGCAGAACTCCTCTATGACACATGGAAGAAAATAATTATAGACTATTCCATGAATATATAGAGGAGTATCAGCAGCAACGATCACACCAGTGCACTTACAATGCCACCGAATGGCAGAGTGGCTGTTAAAACACTCAGTTAGAGGTGGCTAGCAGCGGAAGTTTGTACCGTCGATTGTTTGGGAGTCTTTTACAGATACTTGAAAAGTTTGCGTCCCACCTCGTAACATGGTTTGAAACAATGCCAAACGGTCATCTGAACACGCTTTAGATTAGATTAGATTAGTACTTGTTCCATAGATCATGAATACGACACTTTGTAATGATGTGGAACGTGTCAGGTTGATAAAAGGTGTCTATACAAGATATTACATTACACAAAATATTACATGACACTTAATATTTTCAATTTTTTGTGGGGGTTGGGGAAATTACCCACTTATTATATCCAAAAATTCGTCTAATGAGTAGAAGGAGTTGCCATTAAGAAATTCTTTTAATTTCCTGTTAAATGCTATATGGATATCTGTCAGACTTTTGATGCTATTAGGTAAGTGAACAAAGACTTTCGTCACAGCATAATTTACCCCCTTCTGAGCCAAAGTTAGATTTAACTTTGAGTAGTGAAGATCATCCTTTCTCCTAGTGTTGTAGCTATGTACACTGCTATTACTTTTGAATTCGTTCGGATTGTTAAAAACAAATTTCATAAGTGAATATATATATTGTGAAGCTAAAGTGAATATCTCTAGCTCTTTAAATAAGTATCTGCAGGATGATCTTGGATGAGCTCCAGCAATTATTCTGATTACATGCTTTTGTGCAATGAACACTCTTTTACTCAATGATAAGTTACCCCAGAATATGATGCCATAGGAAAGCAGAAAATGAAAATAGGCATGGTAAGCTAATTTACTCAGATGTATATCGCCAAAATTTGCAATGACCCTAATAGCATAAGTAGCTGAACTCAAACGTTTCAGCAGATCCTCAGTGTGTTTCTTCCAGTTCAACCCCTCATCAATGCATACACCTAGAAATTTTGAATATTCCACTTAGCTACCGATTTCTGATCGAATTCTATATTTATCAATGGTGTCATTCCATTTACTGTGTGGAACTGTATATACTGTGTTTTGTCAAAGTTTAATGAGAGCCTATTTGCAGAGAACCACTTAATGATTTTCTGAAAAACATCGTTTACAATTTCACCAGTTAATTCTTGTCTGTTGGGTGTGATCGCTATACTTGTATCATCGGCAATAAGTACCAGCTTTGCATCTTCGTGAATACAGAATGGCAAGTCATTAATATATATTAAGAACAGCAGAGGACCCAAGACTGAACCTTGTGGTACCCCATTCTTGATTGTTCCTCAGTTTGAGAAATCACCAGTTTTTTGCATATTATATGTACCGCTTATTTCAGCTTTCTGCACTCTTCCAGTTAGGTATGATTTAAACCATTGGAGCACTGTCCCATTCATACCACGGTACTTGAACTTATCTAGAAATATTCCATGATTTACACAATCAAAAGCCTTTGATAGATCACAAAAAATCCTAACAGGTGACTTCCGGTTACTCAGAGCATTTAATATTTCATTAGTGAAAATATATACAGCATTTTCCGTTGAAAAATCCTTTTGGAAACCAAACTGACATTTTGTTAAAACTTCAGTTTTACAAAGGTGTGAAGCTACTCTACAATACATTACTTTTTCAAAAATTTTGGATAAGGCAGTCAGAAGAGACATCAGATGTACCCCCTTTTTTTATGCAGTGGTTTAAGAATGACATACTTCACTCTATCTGGGAACATATCCTGCTTCAGAGAGCTATTATATATGTGGCTAAGAATCCCACTTATTTCTTGGGGAGAAGCTTTTATTATCCTGCTGGAAATGCCATCAATTCCATGTGAGCTTTTATTCTTGAGGGAGTTTATTATCTTCCTAATTTCAGCAGGAGAGGTGGATGGAATTTCAATTGTATCAAATGGTGTGGGTAAGGCCTCTTCCATTAACTGCCTTGCTTCTTCTAATCAACATTTAGATCCTATTTTCTCTACAACATTTAAAAAATAATTATTCAAAATGTTTTCGAATTCCGGCTTGTTGTTTATCAAGTTTCCATTCGCTTTGATGGTGATGCCATCATCCTGTACTCTTACTTGCGCTGTCTCCCTTGTAATAATATTCCAAATTGTTTTGATTTTGTTATCAGAGGTATTAATCTCAGACATGATGCACATGTTTCTGGACTTTTTAATAACCTTTCTTAATGTAGCACAGTAGTTTTTATAATATTTGGCTGTTTCTGGGTCATTACTCTTTCTTGTTGTTAGATACAGTTCCCTTTCGTGGTTACAAGATATTTTTATTCCTTTAGTAAGCCAAGCTTTTTTCCATGGTTACTTATAATTTGATTTAACTACTTTCTTGAGGAAACAGTTTTCAAATTCTCTTACAAGTGTATCATGAAATAAGTTATATTTTAAATTAGCATCGGGTTCCTTGTACACCACATCCCAGTCTAACTGCTGAAGATTTTCTCTGAAATTTCTAATTCTTGAGTCATTAATTGAACGCACAACTTTGGAGGGTAGTTTTGAATTACTGAATGGAGCTAAGTCATATACTGTAACTAGCTGAGCATCGTGATCAGATAGCCCATTCTCAACAGGACAAGAATTTATGTTTTTAAACCTGTCTTGGTCTATAAAAGTGTTATCTATCAATGTGCTGCTGTCCTTTAGTACTCGAGTAGGAAAATTAATGACAGATATCAAATTGAAAGAACCGAGCAAGACTTCCAGATCATTCTTCCTATTACATTCTTTCAGTGAATCAACACTGAAGTCCCCACAAATAATAATTTGCTTTCCCCTATCTGACAGATAGCACAAGAAGGCATCCAAGTTTTCCAGGAATAAATGAAAATTCCCTGAAGGGGACCTATATACTGTTACAATTATAAAAGAGCCCTCCTTCAGTTTAAGTTGACAGGCACATGCTTCTGTTGCTCTAGACAAAACATTTTTGTATCTAAGCTTTCTACACAGTGATAACTTTTGACATATATGGCAACTCCTCCTCTCACCTTATTCTCTCTACTCATATGTGCAGCTAGTTTATAACCACTGATATTTTACCTTTTCCATATCAGACACAATGTGATGAACTGAGTCTAGAGATTTCTCAAACTCTTTGAATTCCATGCAGAATGTTAACACAGTGCCATTGCTACATTTTATAATTTTGTTCACGACTTGCTGATGCTCCCGTGTGCTAATTCTGCTTCTCAAACCAGCTTACTACTTTGTTTAAAACGCATTTTTTGTGTGGTGGATGATAATATTAGTAAATACGCTGTACTTTACAGAGAGCTGGTTGAAACTCTGAAGGTTTTTGTGTCACATCCGTCTCCTTTCTTATGAAATAGACAGGTTAAAACATGTTTCCGGTTTTGAAGAATTATCTTCATTCAGAGTCGTTCTTATAATTCTGAAAGATAATTTTGTATTATTTTTCTCCAACTTTACTCATCTCTATTGTAACACCATAATCTTTGTCCAATCTTTTTCTATTTATGTGAGTTTTCTTTTGTTCATAACACTTAAACAGGTGTAACTCAACACATACTGAAAAGTGAACAAACGTTCATCGGATTAATGTCTCTTTAAATGGTCACATTCTCTCCGTCTGTGTTATGACGGTTTGTGTTGAACAAATAACGCCACAAGTTATAGAGGGGTGGTACCACAGAGATACATTATGTATAAATGTAATGTAATCTGAAGATAAAACAGAATTTGATGCAGGGAACTGATGTTTGATCCAAAACACGAGAAATTTAAGGTATTTTGCAAAGGCAGACCAAGATCTCTGAATTGCAAGATCGCTGGACAAAAATAATCTCCTCTTTGGTAATGACGTATAAAACCACGATGACGTCTGGAAAACCATGGGTAAAGACAGTCAAGCAGACACAATATTTCTTGACTTCCGAAAAGCGCTTGACTCAGTAACTCATATACGTTTACTATCGAAAGTATTACCTTGTGGGATGTTAAACGAAATTTGTGATAGGATTGAGGATTTCGCTGCATATTGTCTTAGATGGAGTGTTATAGAAAAAATGTAGAAGTAACTTCAGGAGTATCCCAGGTAAATGTGCCAGGTCCTTGCTATTCATGTTGTACTCGTATATTGATAACCTTGAAGCGAATGTAAAAAATAACCTCAGACGTTTCACAGATGATGCCTTTATCTATGATGTACTGTCGGAAAATTTTGCGTTTTGTGACTCGGAGAAAGTAGTGTCCTGTGGCTACAATATTAGTGAGTCACAGTTGGAATCAGTCAACGCATACAAATACCAAAGAGTAACAATTTGTAAGAATATTAAATGGCACGATCACACAGGCTCAGTCATGGGTAAAGTAGGTGACAGACTTTGGTACATTGCTAGAATACTACGGAAATACAATTAGGCTACAAAGCAATTGCTTACAAAACACTCGTGCGGCCCATTTCTGAACATTGCTCAAGTGTGTGGGATCCGCACCAGGAAGGACTAACAGGAACATTGAACGTATACAACACGAATGTTTATAGGTGTTTTTGACCCATGGAGAGCGTCACGGAGATGCCGAACAGTTTAAGATAGACTCAAGCTACACCATGAAATCTTACCCAGTAAGTTTCAAGAATGATGTATCTAGGAATACAAATACTTCCCCACAGGTGTCGCTCCCGTAGGGATCGTGAAGATAAGATGAGACGAATTACGGTGCGCACAGAGGCGTTTATGCAATCATTCTTCCCGCACAACACACGTGAATAGAACGTGAAAAGGCCCTAATAATTGGGATGTACCCTCTGAGAGGCACTTCAGAGTGGTTTGCAGAGTATGAATATAGATGTAGGAGACAAATGATTCTTACGGCACGCCAAGGACCTTATGATGTTCCTGGCATGGTGAACATCGATAGTCAACCCTTACTAACTCATTTCGGGCAGACTACGTCGGTCACGACTGACTTCTGACATTGTGTTCCAGGCGGCTCAAATCAAGGTACCTTGCGGGTCAGTGAAGTGTTATTGTCCTTGAAAATTGTTAAGTAACTAAATTTATTCTTTGGATACAAGTATTGCTATGTGAAAGACAGGGGTGACAATAAGGCCGTTTCCTTGCACTCTTTCGGCGTTTACGCTACATTAATTGAGTGAGACAACTTAAAAAAAGTATGCCGGTCTGGAAATGGCGTCTAGGAAATTTAGTGGGCCTCTTAAGCAAGACTCATGAACAAAGTCAAAGATTATTCAACGTATACTAAGCCTAGAGTACGAGAATTCGTTGCAACAATCCTGTGTATGAACCACATTTCTCACCATACCCTCTCACTCAGAGGGACTGAAAGTTCGTGCTGCATAGCTGCTATTATGCAAGGTATATGTCATGTACGAGAGACCTTCAATAAGTAATGTAACACTTTTCTTCTGTAAACATGTTGGTTTTATTCAACATTCTAATACACCATGTTATGCCGCACTCTTTTGGCTACAGAATCCTATTCTTTAATAGTCTCACTTCAATGCGATGGTTTTATGCTGTCTTACTGGAGAGAATCTACAAGTCCGCATTGTACCACACTAGTCGATGTCGGAGCCAGCATCTCGCTGCATCAATAGCCTTTCCATCACCGGCGAACTGCTTCGCTCGGACTGCATCCGTCATGGTGCGAGATCCGATGGGTGAAGAAGAACGGCCCAGTGAAGTTGTGTCAGCTCGTCTTGGGTGCGCAGACTTGTGTGAGGCCTTGCGTTCTCGCGGAGAAAGCGAAGTTAGTTTGTATTTTTGTGGCGACGAGCACGCTGAAGTCGTTTTGGAAAGTTCGGAAATTTGTAGTAAGTTCCTGTGGGACCAAACTGCCGAGGCCATCGGTCCTAAGGCTTGCACACTTCTAACTTAAACTAGCTTGCACTAAAGCCGTCGGCACACGGACCGTGCTGTCGAACGTCAACGTTGAGTGTACTAAATTCAACGTGCTGCTGAACGCTCAGAAACGATGCGACTTGTGCATAAGGTACGTGGGCCCCAACGTGGTACACGCGATCGCAGCGCACTCCGGCGGCAGTTGCGGGAAGTTTCTAGTTCGCAAATCACACTGATTACTGAACGGGCGCGCGTAAAATTCCCACGTTAGCTCTATTAAAACGCACATTTCTTCCATTGTCCACGAAAAGGAAAGTACCATGTCCAATCAATAAGGACACAGGCTTATAAAATTTCCATTACAAACAGTGCGACACAAATTTTCAACACTTCTTCACATAAGACAAACATTATTTCATCATTCCCACACTTCAGTAAAACCCCAAGGTCAGTCTTATTTGATCACTGTTCCTACCCAGTAGCAGAATCTTTGCAACACCTGAATTACGAAGCGTAAAAGAAAAAGGACCAAAATAGCTTAACACAAGTAGCGCAAGGTGTCCAGTAGATCAAGCCAATCGAAGAAGCCAATCAAAGAAAGGTGAACTTATATTTACATAACATCAAAAATTATAGTATATACTTACATTAAACTAATAATAAAGTAATAGAACCTATTAAAAACGCAAATGTTAGGAAAGAAATTTATGTACTGGCGAGTCGTGTACCACCACCCAAACATAAAATTTCATTAATCAATAATACTACTCACCACGCTAAACCAACATCATGAATTTGATTGCTATTCCTAGAATCTTAGCACTTGCCGAAAGCTTTAATCGTAGCTATGTTACTAACTACAATTTAATTATTACAAGTTGTACCAAGAACAATGAGTTTTGGGTGCATCCTCAGTGTATTGCTGCCTTCAGATAGCATACTCTCGTAATACGCAAGTTACAATAATTCTTTTGCCACGAATATGATGTTTCTCATTATTATTTTTTTTTTGCAACGGGTCACACAGTTAACAACGGGTTTTCCAGTGATTCTCAATTTGCTAGTGCTCAGAAACGGCATATATACGTATAGGCTTCAAATGAATGCCAATATGGCGCCCCACAACTTCGTGCTGAATTTGCATGTGACGCAGGTGGCGTTGTGTCATGTCATTGGTCAAGGTTTAGACGCACGCTCTGAATATCTGACATGCTAGATATTGCTCTGCACGTTCGGAAACACTCCCGAACGTGCTATTCCACGCTACGACGTCAGAAACTCGACACGCTCAACGCTCAACGTTCGGATCCACGGTCCGTGTGCCGACGGCTTAAGGACAGTACACACGCCCATGCCCGAAAGAGGGGGGGGGGGGGGGAGACGCGTCAACCGTGGCAAGATGCCCAAGACCGAGCGGATACCCCCGCGCGGCTCTGAAGTCGGCTTCTTCAATTTCCTGAGGATAGCTCAATACACTTTAGTGTTGATCGGTACACCATGAGGCAGGACATCAAACAGAATAACACCTTCAGGGTCCCAGTAGACCATGGCCGTGACCTGATTGGTTGAGGATGCGGTTTGTACTCTTTCTTTCGAAGAGAGGTGGTGGCGACACTCCATGGATATCCTTTTTGTTTCCAATTCTACGTGCTGGATCCATATTTTATCGCCTGTGACGATGTTCGGCAAAAACCTGTCACGATGAGGCTCGTAACGCGCAAGAAACTCCGCACAGCTGGTCCTTCGTAGCTCTTGATGGTCTTGTGTTGGGCGACAAGGAACTCAGCATCGAAGCTGGTGGGTGAGTGTGTCAGCACTACCAACAGAGACCTCAAATTGTGCAACGAGGTGTTTGTTTGTCATTCGTCGATCACTTCGAATGAGAGTGCCTGCATGATCCAACATTGCAGGTGCCACAACCGTGTGCGGCCGGCCGGCGCGCAGGAGGTCGGACAGTTTCGGACGACCTTGTTGACATGGTGACACGCGCCTCGCCCAACTATTCACCGTACTTTTGCTCACTGTCTGGTCTCCGTAGACATTCTGCAAGCGGCTATTAATATCTGCGATGCTCTGGTGTTCCGCCAAAAGAAAGTCAATGACAGCTCTCTGGTTGGAATGCTCTTCCTTTACAGGCGCCATTTTGGAGGCTTTTTATAGCGCCACAACCTATCGGAACTTCATGAAACTATGTGGGTTGAAGCGAGAATATTCCACGATACCACACAATAAATTCCACGCCAAGTAGGGCGAGAAAAATAAATGCGTTGTATTACATATTGGACGTCTGTCGCCAGCCGTGGTGGCCGTGCGGTTCTAGGCGCTAAAGTCTGGAACCGCGTGACCGCTACGGTCGCAGGTTCGAATCCTGCCTTGGGCATGGATGTGTGTGATGTCCTTAGGTTAGTTAGGTTTAAGTAGTTCTAAGTTCTAGGGGACTGATGACCTTAGTGCTCAGAGCCATTTTGAACGTCTGTCATAAAACGAAGTGCCCTATTTCACATATTTAAAATATCCGTAGAACACCACACAGCGTCGTCTAGCTAATCCCATTTCTGCATGTAGTCTCATTTTCGGAAGGCTTCTTGAGGTCAGATATAGGAAAAAATGATTAACGGCGTGTCTTGCCCTTCGATAATTAGGCAGGAATGATCGAGAGTCAAATGCGTATGGTTCTGTTCCAAACAACACTCCGCATGTCGCTGGCAGAATGGAACAGCTCATCTCCACTTTATCAATGAGCTGCGCCATTGTCTTTTGGCTCCTGAACCGGTGCACTACGGTACTCTGGCGTGTGAATTTCGATGTGTACAATGACTTCTCACACGTACCTTCAGACACAAACTTACAAATAATTAATTACGTAACTTTATAGTTTCTGGGTGTAATTAAAGCTTTGTGACCGCCCTTGGTAAACTTAGCAAGTCACAGCACAGTGCTGCACACTGTAGCGCATTTTTACGTAAGGCTCATAGATTCGAAGCTTAAGCACACTTACACCTTGCACAAGAATCGCTTGCACAACACGGTAAAAATAGCGGAAAATACAATCAGGAAATATTTTTAATAGGTAATCGTAAAAGGCCAAATGATATTAGTGCTCTTGACTCCGCACTGTAACGTGGCTTGAACGCTATAAACATCTCGGATTAGGCGTAATTTTAGGTAGAGAAATTATCAGCTGATAAATGCCCCCATCAGAGCACAAAAAAAGAAACGAAAATGTTCCCGGTTAATAGGCTCTGACTGAGAAATGGGGTACCAGCTGCCTCAGTCTACCTTCTTCAGCATTTTTAAAAATTTTACCAAAAAATTTGGCATGTCAACTTATTCGCACTCTTTGTAATATGCAATTCACCTCCCACTCCCACACACTCTCCTAACTGTGAGTCACTCACACGCATTAGTCCACTGCTGTCAGTCTCTCATGCCCATCCATTGCCACTTTTCCATTCTCAATCACTCATTCAGCCCAACTCATTGTCACTATTTCTTTGTGGCTCTCTGTCACTGTCTTCTGTGTCGCAGACCAGTTCCCTTCATTCTGTTCTACTACTACAGTCTCCTCTCACTGTCTCTTTCTCTCTCTGCTAATATCTCATCCCTTATTTCCTACTTCTCCTATCTTTTTTCGCTGTCACTGTCTCTGTCTTCTTCGTTATCATTATCATGGGCTCTGTCTCATTGTCACTGGCTCTCACCCACTTCCACTTTTTCCTTCTCCTTCTCCAGTGTTCTGTCACTGTCAACTACGTTGCACTGCCACTGTACCCCTCTCTTTCTCTGACACTGGCATTGCCTCCTTCGCTTTTTCTGTGCCATAACCATTGTCTCATATCTTTCAGTATTTATTACTTTTCTGTCTCTCTCTCGCTGTCACTGTCTTGTCCTCTCTCAGCGTAAAAAAGCGTGAATATGTTCGCAACCCAAATTTTTTTGGGAAAATTTTGAAAGGTGCTAACGAGGAAAGAAAGGAAACTGGTATCCCATTTTCCAACCCGTCTTTTAAACAGGAGCGTATTCGTCTTTTTTGTCCTCCAATAGGAGTATTTTTCCTCTGCCACAGCAGGGAATGTCTCTCATATGAAAAGAACTTTATGGATCAGTAAAATTTTGATAGTTCAACTATGTGAAATTAAGATAACACAAAATTAATTTTACACCTTATACCGGATTCTATGCGCACAAAAATTTTGCATGTGCTTCATTACAACAACATGGAGATTTCAGAAACGACCTGATGGGAACGGAGACACGTTACAGCATATTTCCGCCACTTCACAAACTACATTTTCGCGTCATACCGGATTTTACTTGTAGAACTAGCGTACTTTTGAAGGTCTTTATCACTGAACCCGATAAAGATACCAAAAAGTTTTTCAAATTTTTTTTAAGATCTGGTTCCTAAGGTTGTATAGTAAAAATTTAGCCATTTCCTGTGCATAGCTGTCTTGCAATTCGTAACTCCGTTTTGCATCGAAAAAATGGTAAAAAAACTGTTTGAGCATTGCTAAGAAACTGCCCATGAACTAATTGTGGCTCCAAGGGCTATCCAAAACACTTGTCCTTACCGTTATATCGCCAACAGAACCCGAGATATGAACCCCGGAAAAATACCGTATTTATACGCGACGTTTTGCATGATAAGTCTGTCGCAAGCGTACCGACCCTAACAGGTGGAACAAACATCACAGAATGAGAAGAATAGGAATATAGAAGTTGTTCACAAATAACAAAAATCCCTATTTTATACTATTTTCGGCCATGGCAGTGTATATTTCGGAGATAAAGAGCGTAAAGCCCACAAAAAGATTTGCTTCCCTGAGAATTTTATCAAGAATGGCGAATTTAAACTATGAACAAAACTTACTCAATCGACTAATACTACTAATACATCTTCTGACAAACGCACCTGTTTTCATTTTTCGCCTTCAAGATATTTGTTATGAAATTTTTGTAAGAGATGTCGTCTGAATTCTTCTCTGACAGCCAAACAGGACGAATTATGGGTGACACGTCGACTTGAATTACGACTGTCTCGCAGCTCCCGTTTAACGCGCACTTGTCTGCCCTGGTGTCGCTCGTGCTCTCGCGAGATATTTATCGCTGTTTCAACACAGATACCTCTCCGGTATTTGGTTTCACCAGAGCCGAAATACGTGCCTTTCCATTCTGGTGGCTTCTATCTATGTTTGCCTGGTACATAACATCAGCTATTTTTGAATAAACATTTTGCGTAGAGTTCTTCTATTTTATGCATTTTTTTACAAAAACCCAGTAATTTCTCTTACAGTGAGTAGATAATGACTTGGCAATTTCATTTATACATAGAGATATGTACCATCAAAGATATATACCATCAAATGAACCAAAAATATCTTTTTTTTAAATTTATTACCGCCTCTTAGGTATCACCAATACAGCCCGCCTCAGACCATAAAGAACAACAATTATCTGTTACATCCATTTAAGCTGAACAAACCACTTAAGTAAATTAACATATTTAGTATATTAGAATGTACATTAGTTCTTTCTAGATTTTAATTTGACCCTTTGTTATAAAATAGTATAGGAGCTTGTACACTTTTGAAGCTTCTGTCGCTGAAAGGATTTTAATGTTTATAGGCAAGGCATTTCCAGAGGTCATCAGATGCTGTATAGTATAGTTTCTTGAAGCCTTCTGTGGCAGCCAAAGGATTAATATCTCCGTCGCAGCCATTTTCAAATGAAATGTGACTATGTTGAGATGGTGAATGCAGTTTCTGTTGTATCTGTAATTTCGAAAATATTTTAAAATACCACACATTTATTCGTTGATATATTACGAACTAATATGTATGGTCTTTAATATGTTAAACTAATACGCAGTTCAATATTTTTATGGTGATGAGGCAATTAGATATGAGCAGTTGCCTTAGCTCAGTGATCGACATAATTATTCTTGTTTTTGCAAACTGCCAGAATTCAGTATTTACTATTTCAGGAATTACTTTTCGATTTGTAGCAAACCACTGAACCAAACAAAGCCAGTGATATTATTTTCTTGAAAATAAAAGAATCAATTTCGTTCATTAGAAACATCTAGAGTATATTACTTCAGGAGTTAATATTCGAGCAAGGCACAGCTTGGGAGATTAAATACCGGCAGAAAATCTGAAAAGGGAATTGCAAAGGCTCAATATAGATATAGTGGAGGTCAGCAAAGTGAATTGGAAAGGACCTAAGGATTTCTAGTCGGATGAGTATAGGGTAACATCAACAGCTTCAGAAAATGCTATAACGGAAGTAGCATACGTTATAAATGGGAAGTTAGGGCCGAATTTACATTATTCTGAACAGTTCAATCACAGGGCTGTTCTCAACCCAGTCGACAGCAAACTGACGCCGACAACAATAGTTTAGGTATACATGCCGACATCGCAAGCAGGAGATGAAGAGATAGATAAAGTATATTAGGACATTAAACGGACAATTCAATAAGTACAGGGAAATGAAAATCTAATAACTGTGGGAGATTGGAAGGTGATTATAGGGGAAGGACTTGAAGAAAGGGCTACTAAAGAATATGGGCTTGATTGTAGGAGTTCTGCAAGTAATACCGAATGCTCTGTTCAAGAATCACAAGAGGAAATGTCGAAAAGGCCTGAAGACACGGGAACGTTCCAGCCGGACTATCAGACAGAGATTACGAAATCAGATATCTGATTGTAAGGCGTACCGAGGAGCAGATGCAGCCTCAGATCACAATTTATAAATCATGAAGAGCAGCCTGTAGTTTAAGAGAGAATCAGTTTGGTTCAAATAGTTCAAATGGATCTGAGCACTATAGGTCTTAACTTTCGAGGTCATCAGTCCCCTAGAACTTAGAACTACTTAAGCCTAACTGAGGACATCACACACATTCATGCCCGAGGCAGGATTCGAACCTGCGACCATAGCTGTCGCGCGGTTCCAGACTGTAGCGCCTAGAGCCGCTCGGCCACTCCGGCCCGGCTGAATCAGTTTGAAGAAAGTGGATACTTAACTACTGAGGAATGATGAGACGTGTTTGAAGTTCGCTGAGGATGTGGTTACAGCGATAGGAATAACACAATGGGGAGTTGAACTGAAGAGGAGTGGTCGTCTCTAAAAAGAGCAATTACAGATGCAGGAAAGACCAACTTAGGCATTAGAAAGATAAATGCGAAGAAACCTTGGGTAACAGAAGAAATTGATCGACGAAAGAAAGAAGTAGAAAAATGGTTAGTAAAGACGGAAGAACACCAATATAAATCATTTAGGAATGAAATAAACAGGAGGTGCAGGGAAGCTAAGGCGAAATGGCTGCGGGGAAACTGTGAAGAAATAGAAAAAGAAATGATCATCAGAAGGACTGACTCAGCATAAGGAAAAACAAAACAACCTTCGGTGAAATTAAAATCAAGAATTGTCAACATTAAGAATGCAATGGGACCTCCACTGTTCAATGCAGGTGAGAGAGAGGATATGTGGAAAGAGTACATTGAAATCCTCCAAGAGGGGGAGGAATTATCTGATGACAGTACAGAAGAAGAAATTGGAGTCAATGTAGAAGAGATAGGGGATCCAGTTGGAGTTTGTAAGACTTGAGATTAAATGAGGCAGAAAAGACGTACAACATTCCATCGGGATTTCTAAAACCAGTGGGAGAAGTAGGAACCAAACGACTATTTAAATTGGTGTGTAGAATATATAAGATTGGTGATATACCATCAAACTTTTACAAACTATCATTCATTCCGTTTTTAACATAGCAAGAGCCGATAAGTGAGAGAATTATCGCACAATCGGCCTAACAGCTAATGCAGACAGGCTGCTAAGAGGAAGGATATTTGGAAGAATGGAAAAGAAAATTCAGAAACCGTGTATACGACTGCCAGTTTGGATTTAGTAAAGCTAAGGCACGAGAGAGGCAGTTCTGAGGTTGCTGTTGATAATGGAAACAAGACGAAAGAGAAGTCAAGACACGCTTATAGGGTTTGTCGACCTGAAAAAGGATTTGACATTGTAAAATGATGCAAAATGCTCGAAACTGTGAGAAAAATAGGAGTGAGCTACAGGGAAAGATGTGTTATATACAGTAAGTACAAGAACCAAGAGGCAACAACAACACTGCAAGACCGAGAACGAAGTGCTCGGGTTAAAGGTACACAGTTTTCTTCTCTACTTTTCAACCTATGCGTCAAAGAAGCAATGACGAAAATAAGAGAAAGGGTCAAGAGTGGAATAAAAATTCAGGGTGAAAGGGTATCAACAGAAAGATTCGCTGATGATACTACCATCCTCAGTGGAAGTGAAGAACAGTTACGGGATCTATGGAGTGGAATGAAGTTCTTATGAGTACAGAACACGGATTGAGAATAAACTGAGAAAGACAAAATTAATGAGGAGCAGTGTCAATGGAAACAGCGACAAACTTAACGTCACACCTGGTGATCACGAAGTACAAGATGTTAAGGAATTCTGCTACCTTGGAAGAAAAATAGCCTATGGCATAGTGTGTGTTGAGTTATCGTGACAGACCGTCTTTGAAGAGGATTGTGATGAAACTTAAAGGAATGACAGTGGCAAAAGTCACAGAAGAACTGAATGTCGATCTCACAAATCCTACCAGAACCAAAGCAACACGAAAGGAGCTTCATAAGAAGAGGGAATTTCAGGGCGAGCTGGAATTCCAAAACCATTCAGTGATGCAAATGGCCCTAAGCGGAAAATGTGGCACAAAAGCCATAAAACGTGGACTATTGATCAGTGGAAGAAATCCATGTGGTCAGATGGGTCTTGATCCCCCACTGTTTCGAACTTCTGACCGAGTTTACGTCCAATGAGTGAAACATGGCGGTGGTTCGGTAATGATTTGGGCAACCATGTCGTGGTATTCGGTTCCCGTCAGATCACCGACGTTAAGCGCTGTCGGGCTGGGCTAGCACCTGGATGGGTGTGCATCCGATCTGCCGACCGCTGTTGGCAATCAGGGTGCACAATAACGATATGGTTACGTAATGTGTATACATAAACATACAGTTATAAATGTCCCCGTTCGTAGTCGCTAATTTTAACAATATGTTTACTTTTGTGCTCTGACATATAGCTATAATCAGCGGTGGAAATATATTTGCGAACGCCGACCGTGTGCAGCTGTTTCATGTTGGATCGTCTGATCAGTCGGAAGTTGCATTGCAGAGGAGAGTAAATGCCTATTCAACATATAATTATTTTTGGATAGCTCAACATGAATTTCCTAAGGGACCGTAGTTTATCATGTATTTACCAGTAGAATATGGCGCGGAGAAAATATTTCGCCGCATGCAACTTCCGTCCGATTTCGACGAAAGAATTCGTGACTGTGAACTCTCTATTTGGCAGAAACATAAAGAAAATTAAATAACTTCATGAAGGAGTGAGACATAGATTCTATATTAAATAAATAGTCCATACATCAGTTCCATTTAACTCTGAATTTATGGCAATTAATAGATGAACTTACACTGCAATGAAGGATTTAACATGGATGCCGTTTTGACTGGCACTTCTCTTCTCGTAATGAAAATAAGTCCTTTGACGTTTTCACATCGTGGTCGTGCGGTAGCGTTCTCGCTTCCCACTCCCGGGTTCCCGGGTTCGATTCCCGGCGGGGTCAGGGATTTTCTATGCCTCGTGATGGCTGGGTGTTGTGTGCTGTCCTTAGGTTAGTTAGGTTTAAGTAGTTCTAAGTTCTAGGGGACTGATGACCATAGATGTTAAGTCCCATAGTGCTCAGAGCCATTTGAACCATTTTGAACGTTTTCACATACACATCGGACAATAAATTTACTGCTATGCACTATTGCACTTTTAGTATTGCACTTTTACTTTACACTAAAATAATATTATTTTTAACGATAATAATACGGCGGCAAGACATGCGCGTCCGACACAAGATACAAGAGACAAGAGAAGAATGAGTAACTGTTCATCGAGAATATCTCGTACATAAAAAAAAAGTGTAAAAGTTTTCTTCTTCTGTCCGTTTTTCGCGCCGCGGTTATCAAAGTCAGTAACTCACTGCATCTCTGACGGCGCTTCGACAATAAACAAGTTGCGTCACAGGTCGTTTACCTTGTACATTCTCGCAACATTATTTGCTAACTGCAGCTGTTGCCGAGCGACTGCTCAGTTAGTGAATGATTTAAAATGATAAGGCAGTCACATAATGTTACATCACTCAGCTCTTGTGAGGCAAACTGAGGAGCTACGTGACTGAGAAGTAGCGGCTCGGGTCTCGTAAACTGACATACGACCGGGAGAACGGTGTGCTGACCACGTGTCCCTCCATATCCGCATCCAGTCACACCCGTGGGCTGAGGGTGACAAGGCGGCCGGTCGTAACCGTTGGACCTTCCAACGCCTGTTCGGACGGAGTTAGTTTAGTATGTCGTGGTATTCCATAGGCCCCATGGTTACTCTGCAAGCTCACATTAACGCCAAGGATTATGCGACCATTTTGGTGATTATTTCCATCCCATGATATACCATCTGTTCGCCAATTGTGATTCTGTGTTTCAAGACAGGGTCCCTGACACACAACTCGCACTGTCCAGGATTGATTTTGTGAGCACGAGGATGAATTGTTGCATTTCCCCTGATCACCACAACCACCAAATCTCAATATTATTGAGCCATTACGGTCTACATTTTAAATAAACGGGAGCATATTCGCAGTTTTTGTGCTCCGATAGGAACATTTCTCCTCTGGTTCCCTTCTTCCCCCCGCTGCAGCAGGGCATGTAACTAATATCAAAAGGGAGGTATTAGTTAGTAAAATTTATATGTAATCGAAATAAATACAAAACTAATTTTGCACCTCAGATCAGATGTTATGTGCAAAAGAATTTTGTATGTTCTTCAGTACTGCAACATGGGGTTCCCAGATGATAACAGAGACATTCTACAGCATATTTCTCTGTTTTATGTTGCTTTATAAACTACGATTCCGCGTCACATCGCTTTTTACGTGCGTGTTTTATGTGTACAAGTAGGGTAACTTCGAATCTGAGGATCTCGCAAACGGCTAAAGATATGAAGAAAATTTTCCAAGTTGTTAGAGATCGGGATCTGAGTAATACACCATAGAACTTACAGCCATTTGCAGTGCACAGCCTTCTTGACATCCTCGGCTGGGTTTTGATTTACTGGTGACGGCGAAAATATAATAAAAACCCTTTTTTCGCGGTTTACCGAGGAACCGCCCACGAACTAATGGAGCCTCTAAAAGCCCATTAAGCGCAACGCAGACCACATCAAATGCGAAAAGAAGCAAGCGATTTGCTCCGTTTGCTTAAGCTGGGGGAAGTGTGTAATATTCATACTTTGACTGTGTATTGTGGGATAGTGACATGAAGACGATCCTTCTGTACGGTATAAAAATGGTTCCTAGCCCAAGGGCTACCCAAAACACTTGACCCTACCTTTTTATCACCAATAGAAGCCAAAGTATGAGCAGCGAAAAACCTTGTTTGTATGCGCGGAGCTTTGGAACATATTAGGTACGCGTGGAGTTACGTGCATACTGTTGAGGCTGTACATGTTGTGAGTTGCAAAGACATTTAATGCATAGTTTTACCTCCAACACAATGTGCTTTACTGCTAATATCAGTTTCGCAGGATTAATACTTCATCTTCATTCAGCCGTCGAATGGAATTATGTAATTGAATTAGTCAAGTTGTTAGTTAATTGAAAGTAGTTTAAAATTAATACTATACAGTTGAAAAAAGTCTCAAGTTGTGGTATCAATTTAAATTTTAATTACTTTCGGTTGATTCTGCATCTATTTACTTCTATATTCCGCAACTCACCTTATGCTGTGTGTGTGTGTGTGTGGGGGGGGGGGTAAATTGTGTACCTTATCCTGTTCCCCCCTCCCCTCCCCCTTTCTCCTCTTCAACTCGCGAAAGGTGCGCAGGAAGAACTGTTATCAGTAAATTTCTGTGTGAGCTCGACTCTGTTTTCTTTTATCTCATGGTCTTAAGTGATGTAGCCGGTATATCTGGTCATATCACAATCAGAAATGTTGCATCGTGTTTCAGTACACGTGCTTCCCATATCTGAGGTCGCTAATAGACAGTTTTGCGCTGGGGCGGGAACCAGAGCTAACTGGTTCCAATCCTGGCGGTGGAATAAATTTTCGCAGCCTGTATTTGGGAGGTAAAATAAGGAGAAATGATGATGTAAGGTTTCTGATCGCCAGACGTCACGTTGATGTCTTGTATTAAATTCCTAGCCTCCACACAGTGGCCTTTCCTCTCGTCTGACGTCTGGGAGCTCCCGTAGCGTGTGACGATGACCCCCACCCGTTGGCGCGGCTAGAAGCACCGTGTGATGTGCGAGGCAGATTACGCAGCGTATTACTCTGTCCTCCGAAACGTTTCTTGTTAACGTTCAGTTAAACATAACGAAGTCCTAACTCAACCTGATTCCTATCACCTGAAAACCTCCTTAAGAGCTACGATCCGTACTCACCAAGCGTTCACCGAGGACTGCCCCTATCTCTTTCCAGATTACTTAGCTCCTCGTGCAGCGGAAGCTACCAGGGGGGTAGCCCTCCGTCACCAACCTCAAACACAAAAACAGCCTTCGACACAGCCCACGACTAAGATGGGTAAACCTCTCTGTTCAGGTACTGGAAACCTAAGTTGGTCATCCTGTGCTCTCCTTTGAACGAGGAGCAACTTCGTGTGCTTCCAGCAGACGATGACCAATTCAGCGATTCCCACAAAACAAAACCGAAACCCACATTAAAACCCATATATAATAATCAATAGGCCTTATTTTAGTGCTTAGTCTTCCTGGAAGAGTTCATGAATTGAGCTAAAATCAGGTAGTAAAGTGAATAGGTTCTACCGAATTCGACAAGCGTCTTATGGAACGACTTCACAGAGACGTTTCAATTGGTACAAAGAAATGGTAAGGAGAGGTGAAGTACAGAGTGGTGTGGCAATTGTTGTCATAGGAAAACTGGAAAGGAGCAGAAATGATTAGTGAACAATTAACACTGCAAAAAGAAGCTTTTCATAAATTGTATTTCTCCAAATGCACGAACACAATGATGTAAAAAGAAATAGAGTCCAGCTATTGACATCACAAGGAAGAAGCACAAACAAAGGTGTTATAGCGTCGTGGCTCCAAGCCCAAGTGGGGCGACTGTCTGCTACGAGCAGCGGCAGAGGCAGAGGGCGCTTGTGGTACCAAGCCACTGGAGGTGTGACTCAGTGGGTGTGCATCGTTGGGTGTGCCAGATCCCACGCTATCGCCATCGGCGTTAACAGAAACTTAGTTATGTTGGTATGACGCGTGCCGGGTGGTATCGATACGTGATACCACAATAACAGACTCAAGGGATAAGCACACACACGCAAACACCACGAGTTTCAACTGGAATCAATGGAACTTATCGTTTTGTACAAGACCGCGCCAGTTCTGCCTAGTTGTTCTCAGATACAACCTCCAACTAGCTGATGTCCCCACGTTTCAATATCAGACCTCCGCCCATCTAGCAAATGCTCGCTCATTAAGTCGATCCCTTCCTCACAAAAAGCAGATAATATTTGTATTGCTCACTGAGGCTCACTCACTCCCGCAACACTTTTAAAACCTCGTCTCTGCTCCATTGGGCCCGTCAGTCCTGTCCTACCTTCCAGATGTCTTCTGATTAACTCCCCAATTCGCAAACTGCAAAGCCACTCCACGAACCTGCAGATACGGTCGCAGGCTCGAATCCTGCCTCGGGCATGGATATGGGTGATGTCCTTAGGTTAGTTAGGTTTAAATAATTTTGAGTTCTAGGGGACTGATGACCTCAGAAGTTAAGTTCCATTATGCTCAGAGCCATTTGAACCATTTGAAAATAGAGGAACTCCGACTAAGCAGCCTCCATAACAGAATGTGGGCAACGCAATTAGCCTTCCCTGCTAACACTCATGGAGTTCATTGTACGGGGCCATTTCCTGTCAATCCAGTGAGAAGTTTCTTTCCGAAAGTGTGTTAGAAAACACCGGCCACCACCACCATTTACTTGGATTGTAGGAAGGCCAGCCCACTACCTCCATTCTGGAATACGGCCCATGTTGCCCGAAAACCGACGCTAGCATTCACAGCGACTACCCGCCCCGATAGCTGAGTGGTCAGCGTGACGTCCTACGGGCCCGGGTTCGATTCCCGGCTGGGTTGGAGATTTTCTCCGCTCAGGGACTGGGTGTTGCGTAGTCTTCCTCATCATTTCATCCCCATCCGTCGAATGTAATAAGACCTGCACCAAGGCGGCCGGACCTGCCCCGCAAGGGGCCTCCCGGCAAATGACGCCAAACGCTCATTTCCATATTTCCACAGCAGCGACCACCACCAGCCGACGGGCGCGGCCAGGAATTGATACGTTGCAATGGAGTGAGGATGTGTGACACGGCTGGTGTGGTCCATCTGGCGGACGCCGACGAATAGCGGAGTGGCTCTCTTGTTGCTGTCGGAGAGGAGCGGGCTTTGTTCTAGCACCGAGAAACAAGTCGGGCTAGGTCACCCAGTGGTAAAGCGCCGGTCTGGAAAACGATAGACTGCCGGACGGACCATGCCATTTTTGTCTGTGTTCCGTGTCAATAATGTGAGGAGATGCCATGTGGTTAGGAATCCACGTTTCGTCAGTCGTCGGACTGGTTTGATGCAGCCGGCCACGAATTCCTCTTATGTGCAAATCTTTTCATCTCAGAGTGTCAGCTGCAACCTATGTCCACAATTATTTGCTCGATATATTCGAGGCTGTGTCCTCCTCTACTGGTTTTACCCTCTACAGCTGCCAACACTATGGAAGTTACTCCCTGTTGCTTTAATACTTGACCTATCATCCTGTCCTCCAAAAAAATGTTCAAATGCGTGTGAAATCTTACGGGTCTTAACTGCTAAGGTCATTAGTCCCTACGCTTACAAGCTACTTAACCTAAATTATCCTAAGGACAAACACACACACACCCATGCCTCCGCCGGGAGCAGCCGCACAGTGCATGACTGCAGCGCCTCAGACCGCTCGGTCCTGTCCTCCATTCTTGACAGTATCTTGCATATAATACTTTCCTCGTCGATTCTGCGGAGAGCCTCCTCATTCCTTTTCTTATCAGTCCATCTAATTTTCAACATTCGTCTTTAGCAGCATGTCTCAAATGCTTCGATTCTTCTCTTTTCCTGTTTTCTCACAGTCTATATTTCACTACTATACAACGGTGTGCTGCAAATGTACATTCCCATAAATTTCTTTCTCAAATTAAGGCCTATGTTTGATATTAGTAGACTTCTCTTGGCAAATAATGTCATTTTCGCCAGTGTTAGACTGTCATGTCCCTGTTGCTCTGACTGTCACGGATTAGTTTGGTGCCTAGGTAACGGAATTCCTTAACTTGGTCCGCTTGGTGATCTCCGACTCTGATTTTGAGTTTCTCGGTGTTCTCATTTAGGCTACTTATATTTACTTTCGCCTTTCTTCGGTTTAGTATGAATCCATTTTCTGTACTCATTAGACTGTTCATTCGATTCAGCAGCTCATGTAATTCTTCTACACTTTCACTCAGGGTTGCAATGTTGACAGTGAATCGTATCATTGATCTCGTTTCACCTTGAATTTTTCTTTTATTTCCGTCATTGCTTCTCCTGTGAATAGATTGAACAGTAGGGGCGAAAGACTACATTCCTGTCTTACACCCCTTCGTTCTTGGTCTGCTGGTCTTATTGTTCCCTCTTAATTCTTGAACAGATTGTGTATTATCCGTCTTTCCCTACAGCTTACCCTTATTGTTCTCAGAATTTTGAACGTCTTGCACCATTATACATGGTGGAACGGTATTTCAAGGTCGACAAATCCTATGAACTTGTCTTGATTTTTCTTTTATCTAAAGCCTTTCTTGCATTATCAACCGCATCATCAGAATTGCCTCTCTAATGCCTTTACCTTTTACCTGAACCTCCTTTAACAGATCCTCATTTTTCTTTTACATTCTTCTGTATATTATTCTTGTCAGCATCCTGGATGCAAGAGCTGTTTAACTGATTACGCGATAATTCTCTCATTTTCCGGCTCTAGTTATCTTCGGAATTGTGTGGATGATATTCTTCCAAGACTCAGATGCCATATCACCGGTGTCATACATTCTACAGACCAGGTTGGATAGTCGTTCTGTTGCCACTTCCCCAATGATTTAAGAAATTCTGATGGAATGTTATTGATAACTTCTGCCTTATTTGGTCTTCAGTCGCCAAAAGCTCTTTTAAATTCTGATGCTAATACTGGATACCTTGTCTCTTCCTTATCGAATCCTGTTTCTTCTTTTATCACGCCACCAGACAAGTCTTCCCCGTCACAGGGGCCTTCAATGTAATCTTTTCACCTATCCGCACTCTCCTCTGCATTTAAGAGTGGAATTCCCATTGCTCTCTTAATGTTACCGCCCTTGTTTGTAACTAAGTTTGTTTTGACTTTTCTGTATGCTGTGTCAGTCATTCCGACAGTCATTTCTTTTTCGATTTCTTCAAATTTTTCATGCAGCCATTTCATCTTTGCTTACCTGCACTTTCTTTATTTTATTACTATGTGCCTTGTATTTCTGTACTCCTGAATTTCTCTGAACATTTTTGTTCATCCTTCTTTCGTCGGTCTTCTGTTACCAACTGTTTCTTGGCAATTACCTTTCTTGTGCCTATAGTTCTTTTTCCAACTTCTGCGATTGTGCTTTTTGGATTTGTCTATTAAAAAAAAATCGGCTCTAAGCACTATGGGACTTAACATCTGAAGTCATCAGTCCCCTAGACTTAGAACTAGTTAAAGCTAACTGACGTAATGATTTCACATACAGCCATGCCCGAGGCAGGATTCGAACCTGCGACCGTAGCAGCAGCGCGGTTCCGGACTGAAGCTCCTAGAACTGCTTGGCCACAGCGGCCGGCCCTTTGTACATTCCTCTTCAACTGTACTGCCTACTGCACTGTGCGTTATCGTAGTATCTATAGCCTCAGGTAATTCCAAGTGTATCTCTTCATTACTTAGTGTGCCGTGCCCCTGTTCTTTGGACATTGATTATTCATGACTAGCGTCTTAATCTTCAGCCTACTCTTTATCGTTACTAAATTCTGATATGAGTCTATATTTGATCTTGAGTATGTCTTACCATCCAGTATCTGATATCGGAATCTCTGCCTGACGATGATGTAATCTAACTAGAATCTTCTCGTATCTCCCGGGCTTTTCCAAGTATACTTCCTCCTCTTGTGATTCTTGAACAGAATATTAGCGATTACTACCTGAAGTTTACTGCAGAACTTCATTGGTGTTCCTCCGCTCTCATTGCTATTTTTTTTTTTTTTTTTTTTTTTTTTTTCAGTCTACTGACTGGTTTGATGCGGCCCGCCACGAATTCCTTTCCTGTGCTAACCTCTTCATCTCAGAGTAGCACTTGCAACCTACGTCCTCAATTATTTGCTTCACGTATTCCAATCTCTGTCTTCCTCTACGGTTTTTGCCCTCTACAGCTCCCTCTAGTACCATGGAAGTCATTCCCTCATGTCTTAGCAGATGTCCTATCATCCTGTCCCTTCTCTTTATCAGTGTTTTCCACCTATTCCTTTCCGCTCCGATTCTGCGTAGAACCTCCTCATTCCTTACCTTATCAGCCCACCTAATTTTCAACATTCGTCTGTAGCACCACATCTCAAATGCTTCGATTCTCTTCTGTTCCGGTTTTCCCACAGTCCATGTTTCACTACCATACAATGCTGTACTCCAGACGTACATCCTCAGAAATTTCTTCCTCAAATTAAGGCCGGTATTTGATATTAGTAGACTTCTCTTGGCCAGAAATGCCGTTTTTGCCATAGCGAGTCTGCTTTTGATGTCCTCCTTGCTCCGTCCGTCATTGGTTATTTTACTGCCTAGGTAGCAGAATTCCTTAACTTCATTGACTTCGTGACCATCAATCCTGATGTTAAGTTTCTCGCTGTTCTCATTTCTACTACTCATTACCTTCGTCTTTCTCCGATTTACTCTCAAACCATACTGTGTACTCATTAGACTGTTCATTCCGTTCAGCAGATCATTTAATTCTTCTTCACTTTCACTCAGGACAGCAATGTCATCAGCGAATCGTATCATTGAAATCCTTTCACCTTGTATCTTAATTCCACTCCTGAACCTTTCTTTTATTTCCATCATTGCTTCCTCGATGTACAGATTGAAGAATAGGGGCGAAAGGCTACAGCCTTGTCTTACACCCTTCTTAATACGAGCACTTCGTTCTTTATCGTCCACTCTTATTATTCCCTCTTGGTTGTTGTACATATTGTATATGACCCGTCTCTCCCTATGGCTTACCCCTACTTTTTTCAGAATCTCGAACAGGTTGCACCATTTTATATTGTCGAACGCTTTTTCCAGGTCGACAAATCCTATGAAAGTGTCTTTTTTTTCTTTAGCCTTGCTTCCGTTACTAGCCGTAACGTCAGAATTGCCTCTCTCGTCCCTTTACTTTTCCTAAAGCCAAACTGATCGTCACCTAGCGCATTCTCAATTTTCTTTTCCATTCTTCTGTATATTATTCTTGTAAGCAGCTTCGATGCATGAGCTTTTAAGCTGATTGTGCGATAATTCTCGTACTTGTCAGCTCTTGCCGTCTTCGGAATTGTGTGGATGATGCTTTTCCGAAAGTCAGATGGTATATCGCCAGACTCATATATTCTACACACCAACGTGAATAGTCGTTTTGTTGCCACTTCCCCCCAATGATTTTAGAAATTCTGATGGAATGTTATCTATCCCTTCTGCCTTATTTGACCGTAAGTTCTCCAAAGATCTTTTAAATTCCGATTCTAATACTGGATCCCCTATCTCTTCTAAATCGACTCTTCTTCTATCACATCAGACAAATCTTCACCCTCATAGAGGCTATCAATGTATTCTTTCCACCTATCTGGTCTCTCCTCTGCATTTAACAGTGAAATTCCCGTTGCCCTCTTAATGTTACCACCGTTGCTTTTAATGTCACCAAAGGATGTTTTGACTTTCCTGTATGCTGAGTCTGTCCTTCCGACAATCATATCATTTTCGATGTCTTCACATTTTTCAAAAAATGGTTCAAATGGCTCTGAGCACTATGGGACTCAACTGCTGAGGTCATTAGTCCCCTAGAACTTAGAACTAGTTAAACCTAACTAACCTAAGGACATCACAAACATCCATGCCCGAGGCAGGACTCGAACCTGCGACCGTAGCGGTCTTGCGGTTCCAGACTGCAGCGCCTTTAACCGCACGGCCACTTCGGCCGGCTCTTCACATTTTTCCTGCAGCCATTTCGTCTTAGCTTCCCTGCACTTCCTATTTATTTCACTCCTCAGCGACTTGTATTTCTGTATTCCTGATTTTCCCGGAACATGTTTGTACTTCCTCCTTTCATCAATCAACTGAAGTACACTCCTGGAAATGGAAAAAAGAACACATTGACACCGGTGTGTCAGACCCACCATACTTGCTCCGGACACTGCGAGAGGACTGTACAAGCAATGATCACACGCGCGGCACAGCGGACACACCAGGAACCGCGGTGTTGGCCGTCGAATGGCGCTAGCTGCGCAGCATTTGTGCACCGCCGCCGTCAGTGTCAGCCAGTTTGCCGTGGCATACGGAGCTCCATCGCAGTCTTTAACACTGGTAGCATGCCGCGACAGCGTGGACGTGAACCGTATGTGCAGTTGACGGACTTTGAGCGAGGGCGTATAGTGGGCATGCGGGAGGCCGGGTGGACGTACCGCCGAATTGCTCAACACGTGGGGCGTGAGGTCTCCACAGTACATCGATGTTGTCGCCAGTGGTCGGCGGAAGGTGCACGTGCCCGTCGACCTGGGACCGGACCGCAGCGACGCACGGATGCACGCCAAGACCATAGGATCCTACGCAGTGCCGTAGGGGACCGCACCGCCACTTCCCAGCAAATTAGGGACACTGTTGCTCCTGGGGTATCGGCGAGGACCATTCGCAACCGTCTCCATGAAGCTGGGCTACGGTCCCGCACACCGTTAGGCCGTCTTCCGCTCACGCCCCAACATCGTGCAGCCCGCCTCCAGTGGTGTCGCGACAGGCGTGAATGGAGGGACGAATGGAGACGTGTCGTCTTCAGCGATGAGAGTCGCTTCTGCCTTGGTGCCAATGATGGTCGTATGCGTGTTTGGCGCCGTGCAGGTTGCGCCACAATCAGGACTGCATACGACCGAGGCACACAGGGCCAACACCCGGCATCATGGTGTGGGGAGCGATCTCCTACACTGGTCGTACACCACTGGCGATCGTCGAGGGGACACTGAATAGTGCACGGTACATCCAAACCGTCATCGAACCCATCGTTCTACCATTCCTAGACCGGCACGGGAACTTGCTGTTCCAACAGGACAATGCACGTCCGCATGTATCCCGTGCCACCCAACGTGCTCTAGAAGGTGTAAGTCAACTACCCTGGCCAGCAAGATCTCCGGATCTGTCCCCCATTGAGCATGTTTGGGACTGGATGAAGCGTCGTCTCACGCGGTCTGCACGTCCAGCACGATCGCTGGTCCAACTGAGGCGCCAGGTGGAAATGGCATGGCAAGCCGTTCCACAGGACTACATCCAGCATCTCTACGATCGTCTCCATGGGAGAATAGCAGCCTGGATTGCTGCGAAAGGTGGATATACACTGTACTAGTGCCGACATTGTGCATGCTCTGTTGCCTGTGTCTATGTGCCTGTGGTTCTGTCAGTGTGATCATGTGATGTATCTGACCCCAGGAATGTGTCAATAAAGTTTCCCCTTCCTGGGACAATGAATTCACGGTGTTCTTATTTCAATTTCCAGGAGTGTATTTCTTCTGTTACCCATGGTTTTTTCGCAGCTACCTTCTTTGTACTATGTTTTCCTTCCCAACTTCTGTGATGGCCCTTTTTAGAGATGTCCATTCCTCTTCAACTGTACTGCCTACTGCGCTATTCCTTATTGCTGTATCTATAGCGTTAGCGAACTTCAAACGTATCTCGTCATTCCTTTGTACTTCCGTATCCCACTTCTTTGCGTATTGATTCTTCCTGACTAATGTCTTGAACTTCAGCCTACTCTTCATCACTACTATATTGTGATCTGAGTCTATATCTGCTCCTGGGTACGCCTTACAATCCAGTATCTGATTTCGGAATCTCTGTCTGATCATGATGTAATCTAATTGAAATCTTCCCGTATCTCCCGGCCTTTTCCAAGTATACCTCCTCCACTTGTGATTCTTGAACAGGGTATTCGCTATTACTAGCTGAAACTTGTTACAGAACTCAATTAGTCTTTCTCCTCTTTCATTCCTAGTCCCAAGCCCATATTCTCCTGTAACCTTTTCTTCTACTCCTTCCCCTACAACTGCATTCCAGTCGCCCATGACTATTAGATTTTCGTCCCCCTTTACATACTGCATTACCCTTTCAATATCTTCATACACTTTCTCTATCTGTTCATCTTCAGCTTGCGACGTCGGCATGTATACCTGAACTATCGTTGTCGGTGTTGGTCTGGCGTCGATTCTGATTAGAACAACCCGGTCACTGAACTGTTCACAGTAACACACCCTCTGCCCTACGTTCCTATTCATAACGAATACTACACCTGTTATACCATTTTCTGCTGCTGTTGATATTATCCGATACTCATCTGACCAGAAATCCATGTCTTCCTTCCACTTCACTTCACTGACCCCTACTATGTCTAGATTGAGCCTTTGCATTTCCTTTTTCAGATTTTCTAGTTTCCCTACCACGTTCAAGCTTCTGACATTCCACGCCCCGACTCGTAGAACGTTATCCTTTCGTTGATTATTTAATCTTTTTCTCATGGTAACCTCCCCCTTGGCAGTCCCCTCCCGGAAATCCGAATGGGGGACTATTCCAGAATCTTTTGCCAATGGAGAGGTCATCATGACAGTTCTTGAATTACAGGCCACATGTCCTGTGGATACACGTTGCGTGTCTATAATGCAGTGGTTTCCATTGCCTTCTGCATCCTCATGTCGTTGACGTATGCTGATCCTTGGGTATGGACCGTAGTTTATTCAATATTTCTTTGTCAAGTAGAAGAGAGGCGATTCTTAAATTCCGTGTTGATAATTCGGTTTTTATGTTTTGATCGCGCCAAAAAAAAAAAAAAAAAAAAAACAAAAAAAAAATTGTCGTGACGACAGACAGAAAATAAAATAATTATGATCACTTCTGATTGTAAAAAAAATTGGTCTTATAGGTGTGTTTGAGCACCTCCCGCCCTTTTCGGCTCTTTTACCTGCTGACCAAGTCTCGATGTTCAAACAGGGGGATTGGTGGACCTATATTTCGAACTTTTCTGGCCGCAAATTTCGCCGCGCGCAGTTAACTGGGTACCGTCGCAGAAGTGACGCCTAGTTGAAAGACTTTGTGCCGGCCACTGATCCAAACGAAATTATTAATACGAGGTGTGCTCAGAAGGTAAGTTTCGATCGGTTGCGAAATGGAATCCACAGTGAAAATGCGGTGTAACTTTGGTCAGTGTCTCTGTTACGCCTGTTTATCGCTCGCGTTACGTCGCACTTTGTGCAGTTCTGAGCGCACAGTGAGCACGTAAAGATGCCTAGAAAATAGTGTCTCCCGCCAAGTATGGGTGCCTGATTTCGTGCGACTCCACGTAACGCAACAGCCGTGCATTTCCTTCTTCATAACAAATCTCGACCGCACACTGCAGTGGTAATGAGGACGGCCCTGCAAAGTTTTCGATGGGAAGTGTTTAACAAACAACCTTAAGGTCCGTGCGTGGCTCTCTCTGATTTTCATCTCTGGTCACATGAACCGTTCGCTGTAAAGACAGAATTTTGCACAGACAACGAACTGCAGACCAGCGTCGTGAATTGGCGGAAAGCACAAGCGGCTGTCCTTTATGACGAGGGTATTGGAAAGTTGGTGCAACGCTACGACAGATGTTTAAGTCAGAGTGGCGACTATGTACAGAAGTAGCTGGAAGGTGTAGCTAACTGTTGCAAATAAAATACTCGTATTTCTGATTTTCACAATGGTTTCCGTTTCGCAACCGATCAGGTTTTTCTTTCTTGATAACCGTCGTACAAACATGACGTATACGCTGGGCTGACAGAAGTCATAGAATCCCTCCTAATATCGTGTCGGACCTCCATTTGCCCGGTGCAGTGTTGCAACTCGATGTGGCGTGGACTAAACAAGTCGGAAGTCTTCTGTAGAAATATTGATTCATGCTGCCTCTGTAGCCGTCCATAATTTCGAAAGTGTTCCCGGAACAGTGCTTTGTGCACGAACTGACTTCTCGAGTTTTCGGATGTCCATCCTTCTGACAAAGTCTTTGGGACGACGGCCGTCTACGAATGTAAAGAAATATAAAACGCCTACAGCCTTCTCGAGCGTTCTCCTGTTCGATGGGATTCACGTCGGGAGATATGGGTGGCCAAATTATTCTCGCGAATTGTCCAGAATGTTCATCATACCAATCGCGAACGATTTTGACTTAGTGATATTGTAAGGGGTTCATTACTATTCGCTAGCGCACTTGAGCAGATGTAATTTCGATGGACTGCTCACGCGCTGCATGCGATATGGAATATCTGTGCTACAACAGAATCGCAGGTCAGAGCAGCGTTGGCAGTAAGTCGAGTTTAGTAGCTCGCAGAGAGCAGTCGTGTTTTGTAGCTCGCACAGAGCACTTGAGTTATGGAGTTCGGACAGAGCAGTCCAGCGGTTGACTTGTGTTCGGTCGGTCGTGAAGAACGATGGCAGTGCCTGAGCGATGTAGTATAAGGTAATAAGGTAAAAAAAAGTATTATTGTTCTTTGTTGCCAAGCGGATTTGTTAATTGCCAAAACTGATTTAACCACAATTGTAATGTTAAAGTCCTATGTAATTCCTTGCAGGAATGTTTCAATAATAACTTTTGTTATGAAGAAAACTTTTTCCAGTCATTTATCTGAGTTTAAAGATTTTACGAATTTTTCCTGTGCATACTCATGTTGATTATGCAAAAGAAAATCTGTTGTTTTCCTACAAATGAAAATCTAGTGCCCAGCATTGCACTGGGCTGCGCCAAAAATTTCTTATAGGAGCAGAAATCTAGATAGTGTTATCCGCGCGACATCATTGTGAGGTAAGAATTTTTCAGTTTATTCAGGATGTTTTCACAGGACCATGACGCAGCGCTGCTGACGTCAAAACTTATTAATCTCGATATGCAGTCAATCTTTAATGGAAGGTCACATTAAAACTTGAATTTTTATTACTAGAAAGAAATTTTTCTATTGGGAATTTAAACGAGATTTTTCTGTTGGGAGGTTACAGTAAATGTGAATATCATAATTACTTTTTTCTGTTGGGAAGTTACAATATGTCGCATTGTTATCCATAAAAATTCTATCGTTGTGTGGGAATATGAAGTCCACGAATGTCTGAAAATAAACATTTCTGGTCAATGATCGGTTCAGTTGGATCAAAGGACCCAGTACATTCCATGTAACTATAGCATTATGGAACAATCACCAGCTTGCACAGAGCCTTGTTGACAACGTGGATCCATGAGTTTATGGGGTCTAAGCCACACTCGAACCCTACCATCAGCTCTCATGAACTGACATTGTGCCTCATCTGACCATACCACGGTTCTCCAGTAGTCTAGGGTTCAACCGATACGGTCACAAGTCCAGGAGAAGCCCTGGAGAGGCGCTGCAGGCGGTGTCGTGCTGTTAGCAAAGTCATTCGCGTCGGTCGTCTGCTGCCCATAACGCCAAATTCCGCGGCAGTATCCTAACGGATACGTTCGTCGTACGTTCCGCAGTGATTTCTGTGGTTATTTTTCGCAGTTGTGTCTGTTAACACTGACACCTCAATGCAAACGCGCTGTTCTCGGTCGTTAAGTGCGTTGTTCGTGGTGAAAGGTAAAGTCTGACACTGTGGACCTTGGAATACTGAATTTCCTAAAGATTTACAAAACGGAATGACCCAGGCCTCTAGCTCCAACTACCATTCCTCGTTTAATGTCTCTTAATTTCCATCGTGCGGTCATAATCACCTTTTCACATGAATCACCTGAGTACAAATGACACTGCCGTTTAATACCTGGAGTACGCGATATTACCGCCATTTGTTTATTATCATATCACTAATCCACCTCAATGTATTCTGATTCTCGGGTATGAACCAGAGTTTAGAGGGTACGAGAGGTACAGTTACTACATTCCTTGTTTTTCTACATCTACATCTACATGGATACTCTGCAAATCACATTTAAGTGCCTGGCAGAGGGTTCATCGGACCACCTTTACAATTTTCTGTTATTCCAATCTCGTATAGCGCACGGAAAGAATGAACACCTATACTTTTCCGTACGAGCTCTGATATCCCTCATTTTATCGTCGCGATCATTCCGCCCTATGTAGGTCGGTGTCAACAAAATATTTTCTCAGTCGGAAGAGAAAGTTGGTGATTGGAATAGAGGACGGACAAGCGTAGTGCGGGCATTCTCCTTAGTAGGTCTGTTACATTTTCTAAATGTCCTGTCAATAAAACGCAGCCTTTGGTTAGCCTTCCACACAATTTTTTCTATGTGTTCTTTCCAATTTAAGTTGTTCGTAATTGTAATACCTAGGTATTTAGTTGAATTTACGGCTTTTAGATTAGACTGATTTATCGTGTAACCGAAGTTTAACGAGTTCCTTTTCGCACTCATGTGGATGACCTCCCACTTTTCGTTATTTAGGGTCAACTGCCACTTTTAGCACCATTAGATATTTTTTCCAAATCGATTTGCAGTTTTTCAGATTGTTTCCCAAATTGTTTATATAGATAAGGAACAGCAAAGGGCCTGTAACACTACCTTTGGGAACGCCTCAAATCACTTCTGTTTTTCTCGATGACTTTCCGTCAGTTACTACGAACTGTGACCTCTCTGACAGGAAACTGCAAATCCAGTCACATAACTGAGACGATATTCCATTAGCAAGCAATTTTACTACAGTGTCAAAAGCCTTCCGGCTTAATTTGGTTTTTATGTTTTTTATTGTATTTTCTGAAGATTCGATCTAAAGTGCAAAATCTTGTAATGGCGACGGACAGAAAGTAAAACGAGAACTTTTAACACTGCAGCGCGTCACCAATCGTGAATAATTTAATGATTATAAAGAATCCGTCTCGACTGCAAATAGAAACCGGATGTTGACCTAGGTTTCGGCGCGGATAACCACGTCTTCTTCGGAACACTACTAACTGCCTAAAGAGGTAATGCAATGATGTTTTTAATTACAAGTCCGAGCTCTGGCCTAAAAATTAGGAAATAAATCCTTAACCTTTTTTAAAAAACGTTGAAGTGACGTTGTACATCTCTTCACGCAAATACACATAACTTTTCATACCATTTTGGTAACACCTGGTATCACCTTGACGTCTGTCGGTCAATAAGGGGGATGAAAGCGACGTTGTACGTCCTTTCACGCATGTATATTAAACCAGTTACATTATTTAACCTTCCACGTCAACAGCTATTAGAACGTAAAGGTAGTTTGTCTGGTCCACGCTATATGGGTTCACAGACCTCACTTGATTAAGCTTCATGGTTCAGTACCTCAAGTACCTGATTTTGAGAAACTAGTTTAGCTTTAGGTTCTTTTTACAATATTTTGATACATATCCGATGCACTATTCAAAATGACCTCTGTCTGTCATTAGATATTAAGGGCGCTGAAGGCGACATTGTACGTCCTTTCACGCAATTACATTAAGACTGTCATACTAATTTGACCTTTTCTGGCCAATAGCGCTTAGTATTTAATATAGTACATTTACACGCTTATCCAAGCGTAGTCATCAAATACTATCACCGACCCCAAGTAATTGAAAAATGGGTTATTCGTCCCCCATATTTTTAGCCTGCTTCTAGCTGATTTTTGCCTGTCCTGCGTGCATGCGTTTTGACCATCCGTGGAATTTGCTATCCCACATGTATAGTTTCAGGCTATCCACGTTCTATAGTTCTATAAAATCGTCCTCGAGCTAGGACATTATATATACATACACATTAACTTCCTGCGCCTTTGACCCGGTCATCAGATCACATACGTAACACATTTTATGCCAATCACATGGAAGAAGACGATTTCTCAATTTTCGCATGAGCGTTCCTTTCTGACATTCTCACAGCCTAGTTTACCTGAGAGCCCGCAGCCCACCGAACGTTGGCTGGGGTGAGGAAGCACGCTTCAGACGTTTGAGTTAAGTACAGCTATTGACATGGTACACACGTACCGTTTATTTTACATTTTATGCGAGCCTTTTGCCCTTTTGAGAATACTGTATGAATGTTGGACCATGCCTCTTTAGGCAGTTTGTAGTTTTAGTGTGTCCCGAAGAAGGCGTGGTTATCTGCGCCGAAACCTAGGTCGACATCCAGTTTCTATTTGCAATCGAGGCGGATTGTTTATTATCATAAAATAAAATAAATTATGATCACGTCTGATGGTAAAAATTTGGCATTACAGTTCTTGTTCGAGAGTCTCCAGCCCTTTTCATGAGTACACTACATAAGAATGGTAGGCTCTTCTGCCTACCGGCCAAGTGTCGGAGTTCAAACAGGACGATAAGTGGACTCTTCCCCAACTGTTCTGGTCGCAAATATCGCTGGGCGCGGTTAACAGGACACCGTCGCTGAAATGACGCCCAGTTGATGGAAGGAATTGCGTCCGGCTACTGAACTACTGTAACGTTGTTGGTTTAATTTGTGGTGTAAGCGGTGCTGATAGACAATAAAAGCGGGTTAAAAGCTGTGAGCTATCTGAGGAAGTTAACCTTGCATTACTGCGCAACTGTTTCACCAGGTATCCAGTCTAGCTTACCAAATTCCCAACCAGCGTAACATTAATTATAATCTTTTAATAGTCATATGACAACCAGTGATATATATATATATATATATATATATATATATATATATATATATATATATATATATATATATATAAGAGAATTTAAATAAAAAGAAATAAATCAGTTTATATTTGGAAATTTATTTTAACATTGATCATTGAAATTTCAGCATATTAAACTTGAGTCGTAACTAAGCTGGTGCCTTATTTAGGATTGTGAAAATGTGAGATTGTAATCTTACGGAACACATCAAATATGGAGCCAAGATTGGGAGACTGCGTACAACACTGCATTCATAAAATAACACACAAAGAACGTTGAAACATATGCAAGAGGAAATTAACCACAACCAACCGATTCAATTTTCACCCAAAGAAATTACGTTCGTAGCACAATCCTGTCCGTCATGTAATTACCACACACAGGTATACTAAATTCATACTAACTCTCTATGAAATCTTCCCAAAAAGAATAGCTGAGGGCTACTTTGATGATTACACCACATGCTTCACGTGGTCAACTTGGTTTACACAAAGCGTGTAACTCCACAATAATTTTGATAATTAAAATAAATTAGATCGAAAAGCAATTTACAAAAGAAAAACCTCGAACTGGTTACTAACGTCTTACTATTAACCTAATGGGTCAAACAATTATATAAGCACGTGGTAGTGGTCTCACAAAGTACACCCCACGTGGGTTGAACATAAAGAAAAGTTGCTATATTGAAAAATATTGTCAAGACGAGATGTTATAATCTCACGCACACTCGCATTTAAGATTGATGATCTTAGTTAGAGTTACTGCTCAACACGTGGTTCCACTTTACTCACAAAGTAGTGACAAAGCAACTACTGGAAAATATTCTGAACTTCACACTCGAAATACACTGCGTTGCAATTTAAGATAACATTAGATATTTTAGAGCTAAACCTGAAATAAAGGTGATTAAATATTCAGTTAGGCTGAACTTAAGAAATCCATTGTCCTACGGACTTAGCAGACATGCGCTTAACTGGAGATCTTACCACTTCAGACGCTCGCCACGGACAGACTGCCGTGGTCCCTTCCTGAGGGTGGCTCCCAAATACAAACGGAAGTGGCCAGAGGGGCAGCTTCCTATACCAACAGGACAAGGGATGGACAGGACCATACTAAGGATAGAAACCTCTTTGCTTTTAGAAAGCGTAGCTACCTGTTCCGACGTTGGTCGTACTGTTCTCTAGCAGACAGGCTTGTCTGCTACCCTCAAGCATGCAACTAGAAATACATTTGCTCATTCATCCTCTCACACAGAAGAGAAGGGGGATGACAGTATCTTATCATATACAGTATATAAAAGAAAGCGGATGTAGGTTCCGTATGAGACTGTGTGACATGAATTACAGATAAACTGTGTTTTAAAGTGTAGTAGTGTGACAGATCGTTCTTGTTTATGTGTAAAAGTAACACGTTTCACTGCTCAGTCTCCGCCCAGATAGTCAGAAACACCACAGTAAATTTAGAAGAGGAATTTATGCCGTAAATGACAACAGATTTAAGAAATTAACATGAAAGGAATCCAACAGAGAACTTTCATAACCCCAACGCTCCGGGAAAAGACTGTGCAGGTAATTTTCTGGCCATGCTAGGACATTCCCAAGCAGGCTTCTCACACCCTACTTAAACCAAAAATGTAAAGAAAAGGCAAAAAGTCAGCAGCTACTTGCTAAAACACAATAATTTCAACACATCTTTAGAATCTACCAATTTGAAAGAGAAAAAATAAAACAATCTGCGACACCTATTTAAAAGATAGTGTAGACCTAATTCGGTCAGCAAGTAAAAACAATGGTTCCTGTGTCATTAATATGAAAACAATTTCTGGTTGTTACCCTTAAGGAGTTCACCAGTATTTGCTCATTGCAAGAGCCAATTGATCACAGGAAAATTTATGACTGTTTATTAACGAGTAAAATTTATGAAAATAGCAAAGGTGCCACAGCAATTAAAAAAAACATGAAAATAACATCAGTATTATAAAGCAGAACATTACAATGCATAATCCGCAAAAGCAAAAAAAGAATAAGAGAAAAAACATGTTTTACAAAGTGGTTATCGCAAAAGAATTCTATATCTTATAAAACTAATAATTTGTAGAATTAAAATAACTATGTGGCACTAATTTAATGAATCTACTATATTTCAATTAGTCAGCAAACAATGAGCACTGTGTCATTGTACTGAAACTATAATAATTATGTGATTGTTACCCTTAAGGGGTTCCTCACAATAAATATGCCCCATGCAAAGGCTAATCGATCACAGTCCAATGAGAATGAATAGCTATCTGACTGATAAACGAAGCAATGCCACTTGAATGAATTTACGAAACAAAATATCACAAATATAATACATCACACAAGAACAAACATTGATCAATAAAACAGTACAATAGTCAACATCTAAAAAAAACACTAATAAATAAAACACCTGCAAAATACAAGAGCCAAAGTCTAAAAAAAATAACAATAAATAGAATACCTGCAAAATACAAGAGTCAGTCTAATAAACATCAATAAATCGAACCCCTGCAAAACACACGAGTCAAAGTTTCTCTGACAGAAACACACGTATATGCATTGAACTAAGAACCGTATAATCACTGTTCACTGACGCACTCAGTAGTTATACTGTTCCGAGGCACAATATAAGGGGAAGGGGGGGGGGGGTTTGTCGCCACAGCTGTCAGTAGGGATTCTTGTCCATCTGTTGCGTGCAATCCCGCCATCTCTGCCCTCTCAGGAAGTTTCTCTTGGTGGCCTGTGTCACGTACATCTCGATTTGGTTCCATGTTTGTGTTGTGAAATTCGTGCGGTATCCTCGATTGACACGCCAGGTTGATATTCCTGGGCAAGGATGACACTTAATGGCTCTTCTTTGTGCCACCCTTAGCGACCAGAGAACATCGAACTATGATTTACTGTCACTTGACAGTGGGCATCCGTCAGGAAATGTTGATAGGCGTCGTTGAAGTCTGCCATTTTCTCTGGACAGTACCTGTCAAAAGGCTCCACGTCCCTTTGTCCCCTGTTTTCTGTCGTTTCACCGCGCCCGTCTCGCCACGGTCGCGTGCGTGTGGTGCGTTGCCAGCAGATGGGTTTCCGCGCGGTGGACCGCTCGCCCATCTCAGGTCATCGCCTCCACGACTGGGGCGGCCGCCCATTAGCTCCAGGTGCAAGGGAAAGTGTTTGTCGCGTGCCCTTCTTTTGTTGTCGACCGCGCTCCCGAAGTGGCCTGGTTGACAGCATGTCCTGCTGGGAATCCCGCTAGTTTACAACTAGCCCTCCTCCTTGCTGCTCCCGCTGTCTCGTAAGAGTTTAGCCGGTTCGCTTTCACGTTCTCAACTGCATTCACAGAAATTGTTCATCATAGTTATGTGATTAAAAAATGTCATACATAATACCGCTTAGTACTGTCTTTCACAATTTGTAAGAACAAAAGTGAGACTTATTCTTTTTTTTAAAATAAAAAAATTACATGAATCGACAATATAAAAAATAAGTGTTAAATTACTTGACAATATAAAAAAAATAAAAGTGAAATGGCTTGACAGTATAAAAATTAAATTTAAATGAACTGACAATATAATATCTAAATCCACATCACTAATGTGGTTCACTTGAGTTTTAAAAAACCAAATGCTACTTATTAATCCACTAAAATGAATAGGATTATGCCTTGTGGAAGTATAGGTCAGGACAGCATAGGGTTCACATGTTATTTACACACACACAAATGCACACCTGTTGTCTATACTACAAACTAACTACCCATAAACATGTATTACTCAAAATTCTACTTCAATCCACTACTAGTTAAGCCAACAAGCTACTTCAATGCTACTTCAACACCGTGTTTATACCACTACAACATTGTTCTAATTCATCCTCTTCTTGACGCTCGCAGCATACGTCTTGTCACATGATAAACATGGAGAAACGTTCCTTAAACATACATAGTAGAAAGAACGATGGTTATTTGCACGTCAAAACATTTGTACCAGTTGACACACCTGATAAGAGACTCGCAATTATTCACACATAAAACAGTAAGAAAATTTCATCTAAAATTACGTTATCACAAGAATTAATCACATAGATGACTCTGAGAAGGGTAAAAACATTTTCATTATACAGGTTATACTACATTTTCTTACCCATTTCGTTCCTTCTTTAAGTTACCTTTCGCTTCCAAATCAGTTATTTAGCCTGTGGTGGTCATTCTGGATTCATTTCTCATGAATGGCAAAATTGTGGTCACCTCTATTCTGTAAAACAGTTTCATCTTAACATATTGAACTTACAACAGACACAAAAGATCCGAATCCTCCTGTAGTTTGAATGACAAATGTTTTGCTTCATCCTTATTACCTTAAACCAAGCTTTCCTTCGTTCCCATAATCAAAATTATGCAATCTTCCTCTATCTTCAAGAGGGAAATTTCCTCAGTACAAATCATATAGGCTGCAGTGCATCCCGAACCAGCGAAAACAGGAAGCTGTAATGCTCACAGCATCAGCAAAACACATAAACGTCGCTTTTCTAGGACAAGTATTAACGCAGAATAATTTTTCAGGCTCAGGCTCAACATCAATCAAGGTTACAAAAAGGATCCATATTTCTGTTCCATTCTCCATTTGCTGGAAAACTGATCGTCATTTGACTGCCATAATACTATTTCAGGGCCACGTAAATTACCCAAACCACAACTCTTCTTTCACCTTGAAGGGAATCAATCTACTTACGAAATCCACAGGCAGCACTTTACGTACTCAGCTATAAAGAACAATAAAAGACATATATCATCAATATTAACATATCATCGCATCTTGGGAAGCCAATGGTTAAACAATCGTATTATCGCATCCTGTTTTCAAGATTCTAAACTTACTCATTCCTTTCTCAGAGTTCTCCTATCTTAAAATATTCATACGGCACGCATACTATAGTAAGAGATCCTCATTTATACTGACAGATATAGAATAGTAATAGATAGATAGTAGCACTGAAAGCAGAAAATCGGAAACAAGGCTACTAACAGCTGGAGACCTGGGTTTGCCAGACCCATAATACCCACAGATCGGATATTCCCCTGAGCTTTGCATTAATTCAACACAGATCTTGCTTCTCTCAGGAGCGACTCGTTTCAATTTACACAAAAAAAAACATAAACAGCATTTCACTCGTTCACAAAGAAACCTTTTATCTTCACCTTTGAACCAACCTAAATCCCAATTGCACAAGGAAAGAAAAAAAATTTAAAAACATCACTTGAATCAATCACATAGAAACATCTTTATCATTATTTTTACCAACATATTATTCAAAATGCATACGTCACAAATTTAAACTAATCAATTCTTTCTCCTTACCGTCCTCTCTACTTCTCACTGTCCTTTCTACTCATTTGCCATGTCGCTCATTTGTTCCGATTGGGCGCCTTCTGCGCTGATCGTTTGTCATTGCCGGTTTAGTTCATTTCCATTTGCTGGATTATGTCTAGGGTTAGCCGGCCGAATTTCAACATCATGTGGGGCTCCGTCTACAGTCCTGTTCCCACCGTGTTCATCGTAGTATCGATTCTGGTTGCCGTACCTGTTGCGTTCACGATCTTGTCCACGTCCTCGATCATTTCCGTTGTTCCACCTGTGTTCGCGACTGTTACCCCAGTTCCTATACGGCCGTTCCCGATTACTGTTCCGTACGCGTCGCGACGACCAGTCACGCCGTTGATTAGTACTACGGCCACGACTGCGGTCGCACTGCTGTGCCCCGTAATAACTTTGTGCCTGATAAGGCGGGCATTCTCCTGTATTATACTCCAACTCTTGGAGAAATGTCTTAAACGTTTCCAAGTCCTCTTTGCATCGTCCCACAAGAGTGACGTGGCGCAAGTGCATCGGAAATTTGGTGATGCATATCCTAATTAGTTCTGCAGGCCCGTATGGGTCGTATAAAAATTGATTTGCCTGCAGCATGTGGTCGAATAGGCGTGCTGGGCTGCCGAAACCAGACTGGTTCAAATTTGGCAGCATAATTGTGCCATGTTTGACCCTATCTTGTGCCGCTTCCGACCAATAGGCGGACAGAAAGGCTTGTCGAAACTCCCGAGTGGAGTTGCAGTGACGCGGTGCCTACCTCATGCGAATCACCGGTTCGCCTTCCAAATAGCCACATATATATTCTATCTTATGTGAACTTGCACAGTCGGGGGGAAGACAAAACTCATACTGCTCGAGCCATGCTCGTGGATGTATTCCTTTTTGCGAATTTCGAAATATCTCAAACTTTCTCACCGTAAGAAAATGTTTGAAATCAAATCCCCGCATTTCCTCCTGGCGAGGCCCTTGAATGTTTCTATTTTTCTCATGTCTGCCCCTCAAAATACATTCTTCCCTGTCGTCAAAATCTCCCTCGTGGCCGGAGTCCCTCTCTGCACTGTCTGTATGGCTATTTTTAGTGCTATTGGCGAGTTCGGAATCACACGCCATGCGTTTTTCCAGATGCGCCACGCATTCTTGTAATTCGCCTGTTACAACTTTGTGCCGCCTGTTCACTTCGAACTGTCCCTTCTGAAACCTAAGAAGCGAACGCACTTCTTCGGTCTCTGCGGCCGCTACCGGTGTAGTATTGTTCTCGCTTTCCGTCACTTTCATCGTGCCTACAATGTCCGCTAGTGCCGCAATCTTATCATGTATTTGTCTGTTGTCCTCCGCCCCAGTCTGCTTCAATTGTTCTACTTGCTGTTCCAGTGCGTGAATCGCTTGACTGATGTCCGCTACTGTGTTGCTAACGGACGCTGGACAATGCGTTTCCGCCTCCTGGACCCTCGAGAGTACCTGCTGGTGTTCTCTTTGGCATTCTTCTCTCAGCGCTTGGAAATTCCTAAGTAGCTGTTCTTCGCTCTCTTTTGATTCCGCATCGCGACTCCGCTTGCCCTGTTCTAAGGCTTGCAGACGGTCATCGATTTGTTCAAATGTACGGCCTAATTCTTTCATAATATCACTTTTTATTTCACTTGCCAGATTGTTTATTCTTTGTCAGATATCATCGGACACTCTCTGCATCGACTTGTCGACTTTATTTGTCTGCTGGAGTAGTTTTTCGTCTATTTGTTCGCCTAGCTCTCGGATCGATTTTTCGGATGATTCTTTTTGTTCTCGGAACGATTTTTCAGATTTCTGCGCCGTTTGTTCGCCTAGCTCTCGGATCGATTTTTCAGATTTCTCTGCGTTTTCTTTATTTTGTTGCAAGAAGGCTTTCATGAGTTCTGCCAAATCAATTTGGTTAGTTGGAGGCAAACTAATTTCTGGCTCTGATGTGAGCCCATTCGTCCTGTTTTGCATTTCCTCTGAAGTATTCCCCATTGCATTTTCGGAACCGTCTGGCGTGTTAATATTCGAAATCAAATTATCCCCATGGTCCATGTTGCTTAAGTTGTTGGACCGCCTACTTTTAGCTTGGTTACGAGTCTGCATTAGTTCAATTTATACCCGGTATGCAACACACAAATCAGAATAAACGCATCCCCCAAAAATTACGACAGCCACACGAAAGGTACCCAACCTAGTACGCACTTTTTCACACGCAAAACAAATTTATATCTTTGATCGAAGTCAGTGAAATTTACAAGCGAGAAAAAAAAACACATACATATAAAACAAACAAATATAGAAAACAGAAGAAGACAAACAACACAACGCCGCTCAACAATGCCGTGAATCTTTTGAAAATATGCTCAGAAACAACGCAGAAGTTATTTGAGCGCTGTAGGAAAAAAAATTAAGATTATACAATGCTCGCAATCTAATGTTTCAGAGATTCCAGAGTCTAGCGGAATCACAGAACAGGGTCGCCATGTGTAACGTTGTTGGTTTAATTTGTGGTGTAAGCGGTGCTGATAGACAATAAAAGCGGGTTAAAAGCTGTGAGCTATCTGAGGAAGTTAACCTTGCATTACTGCGCAACTGTTTCACCAGGTATCCAGTCTAGCTTACCAAATTCCCAACCAGCGTAACATTAATTATAATCTTTTAATAGTCATATGACAACCAGTGATATATATATATATATATATATATATATATATATATATATATATATATATATATACATATATATATATAAGAGAATTTAAATAAAAAGAAATAAATCAGTTTATATTTGGAAATTTATTTTAACATTGATCATTGAAATTTCAGCATATTAAACTTGAGTCGTAACTAAGCTGGTGCCTTATTTAGGATTGTGAAAATGTGAGATTGTAATCTTACGGAACACATCAAATATGGAGCCAAGATTGGGAGACTGCGTACAACACTGCATTCATAAAATAACACACAAAGAACGTTGAAACATATGCAAGAGGAAATTAACCACAACCAACCGATTCAATTTTCACCCAAAGAAATTACGTTCATAGCACAATCCTGTCCGTCATGTAATTACCACACACAGGTATACTAAATTCATACTAACTCTCTGTGAAATCTTCCCAAAAAGAATAGCTGAGGGCTACTTTGATGATTACACCACATGCTTCACGTGGTCAACTTGGTTTACACAAAGCGTGTAACTCCACAATAATTTTGATAATTAAAATAAATTAGATCAAAAAGCAATTTACAAAAGAAAAACCTCGAACTGGTTACTGACGTCTTACTATTAACCTAATGGGTCAAACAATTATATAAGCACGTGGTAGTGGTCTCACAAAGTACACCCCACGTGGGTTGAACATAAAGAAAAGTTGCTATATTGAAAAATATTGTCAAGACGAGATGTTATAATTTCACGCACACTCGCATTTAAGATTGATGATCTTAGTTAGAGTTACTGCTCAACACGTGGTTCCACTTTACTCACAAAGTAGTGACAAAGCAACTACTGGAAAATATTCTGAACTTCACACTCGAAATACACTGCGTTGCAATTTAAGATAACATTAGATATTTTAGAGCTAAACCTGAAATAAAGGTGATTAAATTTTCAGTTAGGCTGAACTTAAGAAATCCATTGTCCTACGGACTTAGCAGACACGGGCTTAGCCAGAGATCTTACCACTTCAGACGCTCGCCACGGACAGACTGCCGTGGTCCCTTCCTGAGGGTGGCTCCCAAATACAAACGGAAGTGGCCAGAGGGGCAGCTTCCTATACCAACATGACAAGGGACGGACAGGACCATACTAAGGATAGAAACCTCTTTGCTTTTAGAAAGCGTAGCTACCTGTTCCGACGTTGGTCGTACTGTTCTCTACCAGACAGGCTTGTCTGCTACCCTTAAGCATGCAAGTAGAAATACATTTGCTCATTCATCCTCTCACACAGAAGAGAAGGGGGATGACAGTATCTTATCATATACAGTATATAAAAGAAAGCGGATGTAGGTTCCGTATGAGACTGTGTGACATGAATTACATATAAACTGTGTTTTAAAGTGTGGTAGTGTGACAGATCGTTCTTGTATATGTGTAAAAGTAACACGTTTCACTGCTCAGTCTCCACCCAGATAGTCAGAAACACCACAGTAAATTTAGAAGAGGAATTTATGCCGTAAATGACAACAGATTTAAGAAATTAACATGAAAGGAATTCAACAGAGAGCTTTCACTACACGAAATTAAAAGCATGTCAGCACACTATACACTCAATACAGAACTCAATCGTTTCGCTAAGGAAATGTGTCGTTGTGCACAAAGAGGGAAAAATCTTTCCAATTACACTACTGGCCATTAATATTTCTACACCAAGAAGAAATGCAGATGATAAACGGGTATTCATTGGACAAATATATTATACTAGAACTGACATGTGATTACATTTTCACGCAATTTGGGTGCATACACCCTGAGAAATCGGTACCCAGAACAACCACCTCTGGCCGTAATAACGGCCTTGGTACGCCTGGGCATTGAGTCAAACAGAGCTTGGATGGGGTGTACAGGTACAGCTGTCCATGCAGCTTCAACACGATACCACAGTTAATCAAGGGTAGTGATAGCGTATTGTGACGAGCCAGTTGCTCGGCCACCATTGACCAGACGTTTTCAGTTGGTGAGAGATCTGGAGAATGTGCTGGCCAGGTCAGCAGTCGAAGACTTTCTGTATCCAGAAAGGCTCATACAGGACCTGCAACATGCAGTCGTTCATTATCCTGCTGAAATGTAGGGTTTCGCAGGGATCGAATGAAGGGTAGAGCCACGGGTCGTAATACATCTGAAATGTAACGTCCAATGTTCAAAGTGTCGTCAATGCGAACAAGAGGTGACCGAGACGTGTAACCAGTGGCACTCCATACCATCAAGCCGGGTGATACGCCAGTATGGCGATCACGAATACACGCTTCCAATGTGCGTTCACCGCGATGTCGCCAAACACGGATGTGACCACCATGATGCTGTTAACAGAACCTGGATTCATCCGAAAAAATGACGTTTTGCCATTCGTGCACCCGGGTTCATCGTTGAGTACACCATCGCAAGCGCTTCCGTTGTGATGCAGCGTCAAGGGTAACCGCAGCCATGGTCTCCGAGCTGATAGTCCCAGCTGCTCCGCAAACGTCGTCGAACTGTTCGTGCAGATGGTTGCTGTCTTGCAAACGTCCCCATCTGTTTACTCAGGGATGGAGACGTGGCTGCACGATCCGTTACAGCTATACGAGGCCGTTGGGATCTAGCACGGCGGTCCGTATTACCCTCCTGAACTCACCGATTCCATATTCTGCTAACACTCATTGGATCTCGACCAACGCGAGCAGCAATGTCGCGATACGATAAACCGCAATCGCGATAGGCTACAATCCGACCTTTACCAAAGTTGGAAACGTGATGTTGCGCATTTCTCCTCCTTACAAGAGGCGTAATAACAACGTTTCACCAGGCAACGCCGGTCAACTGCTGTTTGTGAATGAGAAATCGGTTGGAAACTTTCCTCATGTCAGCACGTTGTAGGTTTCGCCACCGGCGCCAACCTTGTGTGAATGCTCTGAAAAGCTAATCATTTGCATATCACAGCATCTTCTTCCTGTCGGTTAAATTTCGCTTCTGTAGAACGTCATCTTCGCGGTGTAGCAATTTTAATGGGCAGTAGTGTACATCTACACATATAAGTACAACTACAGCATACTCCTCATGAGGCGGTACCTCTGGTAGCACTAGCTGTTCCCAATTCCCCGTTCCACTCACGAATAGCGCGCGGGAAGAACGTATTAGGCCCAACTACCCCTCTGGCTCTCCCAGCTAACCACGCTACAATAAATCTACGGACGCAAGGCGTTACTAAACGTGCTACACAGGAGGTCTAGTTGTCATTGTCTCGCCTCGGGCCGTTCTTTGTACGACAAAAGCCCCTTGTGGCCGAGCCAGGCCCTCAGGGGGAGAGTGTCGGTGTTGTCCGGCGAGCGGCCGTGTGGAGGGGGCAGCAGGTGCCTTACTGCACGTTTCCACGGGCCCGTCTCAATGGTGCCATTTATACACCGGCCGGCGAGTGGCTACGCAATGGCGCCCCCCGACATTTCTGGCGGCTCGGTTTGGCTCCGCCGGCCAGAGGAGGAGAAATATTCTTTATGATATTTTTAAGCGTCGCGGCGCCGGCTACGGCGCGGAGTCTCGGCGCACACACACACACACACACACACACACACGTGGGCGTATGGTGCCGAGGTCGCGGACATGGGGGAGCGCTTCTGGAGCGTCCGACTTGGCAGGACCGGATGGCGGCGCACATCTGGTCTCTCCCGAGCACAAACTGGCTGTTATGCTTGCGACATTTCAGCGGGGACGACACCTCTCAGAAACTAGCGCTTTGAAATATAAGGACGGCGAACGGCAGCCGTCGGCATGTCATCGTGGCTACTACCGCTCGTACTGTTTCAGTGGAGCTCCTCATCCTCTCGACTACACTGTCTGAGAATGAAAGCCTGCCTCTCCCTTCTTCTTCTTCTTCCTCTTGTTCGTCTTTAGTACATCAAAGAGACGGTCACGAGGTCCATAGCCCGTTTGTTAAGGAAGGAAGGAAGGTTCAAATGGCTCTGAGCACTATGGGACTTAACATCTGAGGTCATCAGTCCCCTAGAAGTTAGAACTACGTAAACCTAACTAACCTAAGGACATCACACACATCCATGCCCGAGGCAGGATTCGAACCTGCGACCGTAGCGGTCGCGCAGTTCCAGACTGAAGCACCTAGAACCGCTCGGCCACACCGGCCGGCAAGGAAGGAAGGAAGAGGTACAAATTTACTGCCGGCACATCCCATAAAATAGGAGATACATCGTCAGATTATGCCATTAGTGGTGAACTTCTAAAGTTTTCTAAGAATTCACAGTCTCGCGGATGTAAGTTCTCAGGCTCCTAGCTGCATCAACTGGTTAAAATTACACAATCATTCAAAGAAACACTCCTTCCCCATTGCCAAATTGAATGACTGGCAGTGGACTGGTGGTACGCCCTGATACACGCTAGCTGCCGGCTCTGACGTTACTGATGCTTGCGGCATCACCATATATGGGCATACGTGGACTTTCTCTTCGACGTGCCCCCCTCAACCACACTATCGCTGGAGCCCACGTTGCTCTGGGTGTTGTAGGTGACTGTCATTTTCATGACTTCTTTAGTTACATTGTCCGAGAAGTAGTTAGTGCGAGCCTCTACGGAGGTTTCGCCAAATTTCATCCGGTGACTGGTTTGTTAAGCATGCTCAGCTAACGCGGATTTCTCGGGGTAGCGCAGGCAATGAAGCCTCTCATGGTCCTTCCTGCGTTGTTTCACAGCGCGTACTGTTTGTCCGACGTGAGGTTGGCCAAATTCATAAGGCATCTTGTAGACCCAGGTGTTCTGAGACAAGCTGAATCTCTAGCTGGTCTCAGTAATTGCTGGATTTCGTCGGAGGCCTGAAGACTGATTTCATCTTGTGTCTTATACTGCCCGATATGGAGACACAGAACAGCAGCAAAAGCAAGTTTCTTTCTTGCTCCTCGTCGGTGGTCTTATTGTGATTCTTACTTGAGACCACGCCGGGATATGTTGAACGCTATAACCATTGTTTCTGAAGACCACGCGTAGGTGGCTCAAATCGCGGGGCAGGTTATCGGCCTCTCATATTGTTCTTACGCGATGCACCAATGTTTGTAACACAGTACGTTTCTGTGCCGGCTGATGACGGCTGATGGCGCGCAAGTAGAGATCGGTGTAAGTTGGTTTTCTATAGACACTGTGCCCTAGGAATCCATTTCGTTTGCGGCGTACGAGGACGTCGAGGAAGGGCTGCACGGTGAACTGGAAGTTGCTGTTAAAGCTGTCGACGTGTTCCAAGAACTCATCGTCAAGTTACTTACGTCCGTGGTGTCAAATGACGAACATTTCGTCAACGTATCTCAAGCAGTGGCTTAGCCTGGATTTCCCCCTCCCCCCTCTCTCTTTTCTCGCAATTACGCAACAAATAATACTCGTTTAATACTTATAATCAGAAGATGGGTATGTTACAATGTATTGTAAGTGCATACATCTCATCTCTGCGAATCAAGCTCAAGTGATGGGCAGCGGGTTCCTCGAACCACCTTACAATAATTCTCTCGAACAGCGGGCGGAAAATTCTTTCCTTATTTTATTATGATCGTCTCTCTCTATTTAACAAAATATTTTCGCATTCGGAGGGGAAAGTTGGCCATTGAAATTTCGTGAAGATACCGTCCCAGCGAAATGCACCTTTGTTTTAATTATATCCACCCCAAATCCTGCATCTCTCTCTGCCCCACTGCGCTAACACAAGACGTGCTGATCATCTTTGAACTTTGTCGATGTACTTCTTTGATCCTATCTGATAAGGATCCCACACCACGTAGCAGTACTCCAAAAGAGGACGTACAAGCGTAGTGTATGCAGTCTCTTTAATAGACATGTTACATCTTCGAAGTGTTCTGCCAGTAGAACACAATCTTTGGTATGCCTTCTCCACAATAGTTTCTGTGTGTTCTTTCCAGTTTAACTTGTTAGTGATTGTAATTCCCAGGTATTTAGTAGAATTTACGACCTTTAGATTTGACTGACTTATCGTGTAACGGATTCCTTTTAGCACTCATGTGGATGACCTCACACTTTTCGTTAATTAGAGTTAATTGCCAATTTCCTCAAAATATAGATATTTTTCTAAATCGTTTTGCAATTTGTTTTGATCTTCTGATGAGTTTACTAGACGATAAACGACAACGTCATCTGCAAACAACCTAAGACGGCTGCTCACATTGTCTCCTAAATCGTTTATATAGATATGGAACAGTAGAGGGCCTACGACACTAACTTGGGGAACACCAGAAATACTTCTCTTTCACTCGATTACTACAAACTGTGTCCTCTCTGACAGGAAATCACGAGTCCTGTCGCATAACTGAGACGATGTTCCATAAGCTTGCAGTTTCATTACAAGCCGCTTGTGTGGTTCAGTGTCAAAGCCTTCTGGAAATCTAGACGTACTGAATCAATTTGAAATCCCTTGTCAATAACACTCAACTCTTCGTGTGAGTAAAGAACTAGTTGCGTTTCACAAGACTGCTGTTTTCTAAATCCGTGTTGAGAGTGTATCAATAGACCGATCTGGTCGAGGTAATTCATAATGTTCGAACACAATATATATTCCAGAATCCTGCTGCATATCGACATTAATGATATGGGCTTGTAATTTAGTGGCTTACTCCTACTATCTTTCTTGAATATTGGTGTGACCTGTGCAACTTTTCAGTCTTTGGGTACGGATGTTTCCTAGAGCGAGCGGTTGTATGTGATTGTTAAGTTTGGAGCTACTGCGCCAGTATACTGTGAAAGGAACTTAATTGGTATACAGTCTGGACCGGAAGATTTGCTTTTATTAAGTGATTTAATTTGCTTCATAACTCCGAGGGTAACTGCTTCTAAGTTACTCTTGTTGGCAGCTGTTCTTGATTCGAATTCTGGAATATTTACATTGTCTTCATTGGTGAAGGAATTTCGAAAGGCTGTGTTTAGGAACTGCTTTGACAGCACTGTCGTCGATAGTATTTCCATTGCTGTCGCGCGGAGAAGACATTGATTGCGTCTTGTCGCTAGCATACTTTACATACGATCAGAATCTCTTCAGATTTTCTGCCAGGTTTCGACACAAAGTTAGGTTGTGGAAACTATTGTAAACATCTCGCATTCAAGTCCGAGATAAATTTCAAACTTCTGTAAAAGATCACCAATCCTGGAGATTTTTAATTCTTTTAAATTTGGCATGCTTTTTGCGTTGTTTCTGCAATGATTTCCTGAGTGTCTCTATGCTTTCCTTTGTAGTGAACAAATCGTTTTCGAAGATTATTCGTATGACTATTTGTGTGAGTTGTCCGTAATAGTAGGAATAACATTACATATTTAAGACAGTTTCAACAATGAAAATATATGTAAATTCACCCAATGAGAAGTAGCTAATTTGCTACATCTGAACCTACTGGGAATGGGCTTTCATGGAAATAAATTATTCTTTTCTGATTTAAGTTTGGGGAGTACTTCTACGTATATCAATTCTGTAATAGTTTCTTGACGAAAGGACCTCATCAGATATTTCCACTGCCCATTACACGAGGAGGATCCAGTCTGCGTCGGCTTACCTCTAGCTGACGGGATAAATCCAGGTACCCCTAGAGCACGAAAAGGAGGAAAACGTTACACTGCTACTAGACCAGTATCTGCAAACCGCTGGAGCCAGGCAATAAATGATTCAGCTACTGTTAATAACGATGTTTGCCATGAAAGTACTCAAGAACACGTGTCGCTCACGTGTACAGTTGGCGGGAACCGCGAAAAGATACCGACTGAAATCGTAAATGTTACGAGGGTTCTGTAATCTAGGGTTAAACCAGGCTTCGTTGGCTTCAAGAGAACTTCACCACTCATAAGGGCTTACACTGACGTATGAACTTTTCGAGACGTTAGACTGAAAATAACTGAAACCGACAGTCACGGCAGGAAGCGAAAGGAAGGACTAAAGTGCTTGTAGCAGGGAGAGAAGTATTAATAGCAGAGGAGAATGTGAATGTGTAAGTAGGCTGTTTAGGTTTTTATGTTGGTGACGCCAAGTAGTGCTGTGCTGTGTGAAGTCTGTGGCTGGTTTGCATTGTTGGAATATTCGCTATTGTAATGTTTGGCAGCCGTATGTGAACAGCGCGTAGCGTTGCGCAATTGAAGGTGAGCCGCCAGCAGTGGTGGATGTGGGGAGAGAGATGGCTGAATTTTAAGAGTGGACGATCTGGACGTGTGTCCGCCAGAAAGAGTAAGTTTGTAATACTGGATATCATGGTCTGATATTATATATATATATATACACTCCTGGAAATTGAAATAAGAACACCGTGAATTCATTGTCCCAGGAAGGGGAAACATTATTGACACATTCCTGGGGTCAGATACATCACATGATCACACTGACAGAACCACAGGCACATAGACACAGGCAACAGAGCATGCACAATGTCGGCACTAGTACAGTGTATATCCACCTTTCGCAGCAATGCAGGCTGCTATTCTCCCATGGAGACGATCGTAGAGATGCTGGATGTAGTCCTGTGGAACGGCTTGCCATGCCATTTCCACCTGGCGCCTCAGTTGGACCAGCGTTCGCGCTGGACGTGCAGACCGCGTGAGACGACGCTTCATCCAGTCCCAAACATGCTCAATGGGGGACAGATCCAGAGATCTTGCTGGCCAGGGTAGTTGACTTACACCTTCTAGAGCACGTTGGGTGGCACGGGATACATGCGGACGTGCATTGTCCTGTTGGAACAGCAAGTTCCCTTGCCGGTCTAGGAATGGTAGAACGATGGGTTCGATGACGGTTTGGATGTACCGTGCACTATTCAGTGTCCCCTCGACGATCACCAGTGGTGTACGGCCAGTGTAGGAGATCGCTCCCCACACCATGATGCCGGGTGTTGGCCCTGTGTGCCTCGGTCGTATGCAGTCCTGATTGTGGCGCTCACCTGCACGGCGCCAAACACGCATACGACCATCATTGGCACCAAGGCAGAAGCGACTCTCATCGCTGAAGACGACACGTCTCCATTCGTCCCTCCATTCACGCCTGTCGCGACACCACTGGAGGTGGGCTGCACGATGTTGGGGCGTGAGCGGAAGACGGCCTAACGGTGTGCGGGACCGTAGCCCAGCTTCATGGAGACGGTTGCGAATGGTCCTCGCCGATACCCCAGGAGCAACAGTGTCCCTAATTTGCTGGGAAGTGGCGGTGCGGTCCCCTACGGCACTGCGTAGGATCCTACGGTCTTGGCGTGCATCCGTGTGTCGCTGCGGTCCGGTCCCAGGTCGACGGGCACGTGCACCTTCCGCCGACCACTGGCGACAACATCGATGTACTGTGGAGACCTCACGCCCCACGTGTTGAGCAATTCGGCGGTACGTCCACCCGGCCTCCCGCATGCCCACTATACGCCCTCGCTCAAAGTCCGTCAACTGCACATACGGCTCATGTCCACGCTGTCGCGGCGTGCTACCAGTGTTAAAGACTGCGATGGAGCTCCGTATGCCACGGCAAACTGGCTGACACTGACGGCGGCGGTGCACAAATGCTGCGCAGCTAGCGCCATTCGACGGCCAACACCGCGGTTCCTGGTGTGTCCGCTGTGCCGTGCGTGTGATCATTGCTTGTACAGCCCTCTCGCAGTGTCCGGAGCAAGTATGGTGGGTCTGACACACCGGTGTCAATGTGTTCTTTTTTCCATTTCCAGGAGTATATATATATATATATATATATATATATATATATATATATATATATATATATATATATATAAAGACTTTTGACCATTATTAAGGTAAATACATTGTTTGTTCTCTATCATAATCTTTCATTTGCTGACTGTGTCTATCAGTAGTTAGTGACTTCAGTAGTTAGAATCTTTTATTTAGCTCGCAGTAGTGGCGCTCGCTGTATTGTAATAGTTCGAGTAACGAAGATTTTTATGAGGTAAGTGATTCATGAAAGGTATAGGTTATTGTTGTTCGGGGTCATTCTTTTGTAGGGATTTTTGAAAGTCAGATTGCGTTGCGCTAAAAATATTGTGTGTCAGTTTAGTGATGATCAGAATAAACAAAGAGAGTAATGTCTGAAAAAGGAGCACTTGGAAAGGAAAGAACAGTAAGAAGGGACTAATAACAGTAACAGCATACATAATTTTCTTTTTAAGTACTTGGTAATTTTTTTGTAGAATAAGTTGTTGTGGTGCACCACTTTAATGACATAGACATTAAGATGTGAATAGACATTTCTGCATTGTCTTTAGTGTACTATTTTTTCTGCTTGTGGGTTTGTTATGTTTAAATATTAGTTATTATATTTGCTGTTGTTGTTTGCCTGGCATAGTGCAACTGAATTTCACTTTGTATTACTCTGTTAAGCCAGTTTTACTACTGATTTACTTTTCTTGTTGCTCCACATTGGCTCATATTAGTTGTAATGTTGCATTTGCTCTGCTAATTTAGATTTACTGCTGCTTGCTTTTGCCAGTTTGCATTTTTTGTCATTGCCGTTTGTGTTAATTGTTTTGTGCTGCTGCATTGCCTCGTCCCTTAGTTGATGCAACTGGGCTCAGTAGATTTAAGTTAGCTTAAGAGGGGCTAGGCTATATAAGAGAATGAGTTTTGAAGAATAGGAAAAGAATGCATTGAGAAGTTACATGAAAAAGATTTGGGCCAAAATGAGTATTGTACAATGGGCAATAATTATTTTGAAAGAGGATATGAACAAAACAGTAGGGCTTAGGGACAACAGGTATAGATAGGACTTTTCGGGAATAATGATGAACTAAGGGAGATCTCCAAGACGTTCAGAAAGTTTTGTTTGCAAAACACTGAAAACAAACCCTGTCCTTTCTTTTTGTGTTATCCCACTATGTGTTTGTGTACCCTTGTGTATTTGTGTTCTTCCTGTCTTTATATGTTTATCTGATAAGAGTAATGTTGTAGAATTTTTCCAATACTATGTTATTTACTTTGTAAAGATGTTTAGACATTCTGTTCAGTTTCAATGCTCATGTGTGAAATTAATGTTTCGAAAACTATTCTGATTATTTTATTTATTTACTTAAGTCATAATTCCTGTAACACTGATGTACATGTTTGTTTATATTCTTTTGTAAAGCCTGTATTACTACAAATGTTACCTGTATTGTTATGTTCTTTAATGATGTATTTTGTACCTTTGTAATTGTATTCTCATTTCGTAAATTTATAATTGTATAGAAACTAGTTCTTCAAATTAAATTTCATTTCACTGCACATGTTTTTGTTGGTCATAGTACATGCACAATATGTGAGAAACAAAAGGGGACTGTTAGCATTCGCACGTGTGTTGATAATTCAGCAAGGGACTGGTTAACAACATTGCTGGTTCGAAGTACATACCAAAAAGTCTGTGAGTGCACAAGTGGTGGTTTATGAACTTGCTATATTGCCCGCAAGACTCTTCGATGGTGATTGTGCACCTGCACAGTCGCAACAGATGGCTGCTGGCCGTCTCCTCAAGGACTGCAGTGGGTCTGCACCTTTGATGGCCCACCAATACCATACTTTCTACAAGGACTACAGTGGGTCTGCACCTTTGATAGCCCACGAATACCATTATTTCTACAAAGACTACAGTGGGTCAACACCTTTGATGGCCTATCAACACCATTATTTGTACAGGGACTGCAGTGGGTCTGCAGCTCTGGTGGCACATCATCAAAATCTCTACCAGGACTACAGTGGGTCTGCTCTGTGATGACCTACCTACCAATATTCTTCAAAACTTCGACTGACTCTGTGGTGGGTTTGCTCTGTTGTGGCCCATTACCTGTCTCCATGTCAAGAGTCAGCATTGTCTTTCCGTTGGAAGGACAACACTACTCAAGACTGTGTGGAAATCCACTACTTCCGTGTGCATTTCTTTTACGTCTCAGACTTTGAGAAAAAAAAGAAAACTGTAATTACTACTGTGAAGAATGATCAGGACTGTCTTTATGAGAACAATTTTTGCTTTTGAACAACATTGCATCAGTAAGTATGTGCATTTGATATCTTTGTTATTGTAATTATGAAAAATTTTATCAAATCATTACTGGCCACTGCCCAAAACAATTTGTAACATTTTTTGTGGGGCGCATGGGGGCTATGTAAGTAGGCCGTTTAGGTTTTTATGTTGATAACGCCATGTAGCGCTCTGTATGAAAATTACTGACTGTGCTGTGTGAAGTCTGTGGTTGGCTTGCATTGTTGGAATATTCGCTATTGTAGTGTGTGTGAACAGCACGTATATATATATATATATATATATATATATATATATATATATATATATATGACTTTTGAACATTATTAAGGTAAATACATTGTTTGTTCTCTATCAAAATCTTTCATTTGCTGACTATGCCTATCAGTAGTTAGTGCCTTCAGTCGTTAGAATCTTTTATTTAGCTGGCAGTAGTGTGCGTCTTACGTCACCTGGAACACAAGGGCGTTCTAACGGACGTCGCGAAAAGAGGAAAAGGAACGTCTCAACTTCGCTGTGTTTTGGATTCGTTCATCTCTAATGTCCCAGGAACATTGTTAAACAGAGAACAAATAAAATTGTATTATTGACATCAAAATTATGAACATCGTATATGTAAGTTTATATTTTACATCATTCATGACGAGCCCATTTCGGCAAAGTATCATCATCATGTGCTCTGTAAATACATAGGTAAGCGATGGTCTTAATGTAATGGTCTGTAACTATGATCGGAAAAGCTAGAATACGTCATTAGTTGTTTTTACCTTACATGTAACATCGTTGCTGTCATGGCCTGTCTTTTTTAGAATCATTAATTTCTCGTAGGTGTACACTGGAGACCTGTATCGGATTTTGTTTGGTTTACATGTATGCTACTTTTTTGACAGCTTAGAGGACAATGGATCAGCGATATTTCATGTTTACATAGTTACCATTACAAATAACTGGTGTGAAATTCAATTGTTTTTATTATTTTTATAGGTTTGGTTTTTCCTAGAGCTTGTTTTAGTTTTGAGATTTTTATTTTACGTTTTTAATTTTTTCGTAATAATTTTATTATTGTCTGTGATTTATGTTGGTGTTATGTCTCTGTTTTATACTCTTCATGTCGTTATCGCTGTAACTATGGGTATGTGTTATTTAGCGTCTGTGATTTACTAGTTAACCCGTTTTATTGATTTATAATTGAATAAAGTTTTCTATGTAGTTTTTGTGCTTTAGGTAGGTTTGTTCATTTAGTAAATTTGTAGGGTCGCTGTATCCATGTGAATATATTTCTATTTCCTCGAGGATGTCCATGAATGTTCCCTTCTGCGTAATATGGAGGATTTCTAGTGCTTCGTTTATAGGTTCTACGTCGTGTTTTTCTGCTTGTAGATGTTGCAAAAGTGTGGATGGGTTGTTTTCCTTTTCTCTGGTGTGCTCTTCATGTGTAACTTTGAAGTTCCTACCGATTTATCCCACGTAGAGTTTGTCGCATGTGTTACACGCCCGGGAATGTTCCGTATGGGAATTTCCGAGCAGCTTTTGTGAATTTTGTGTATAAGACTGCTTGTGTTTTGACGGTATGTATAAGCACCTAATGCAGTTGGTTTATTACTTGTAACATTCTTCTGCTTTACACACACACGCACACACACACGCACACACTATTATTTACAACGTCATTGTGTCTGCCATGGAAAACGTACTGCTGTGTTTGGAAGCAGTGGCATTGATCTCTGTATGTTGACTAGTACTTGCAAAAAGTAATAATAAAGGGAATGAAATTTATTAAACTTATTCTTTAATAGTTTTACGTGGAACTGGAGGTGATCTTACAAAAAAAAATCATTTTTCATTGACGCCAAGTGTGTTGTGGACCTTTTTCCGGTCTATATTTCGCAAATACATTTTAAAATCTGAAATACTCCTCATTTTTAAACAAAACTGAGTTCATAACTGATAAGATCTTAAGTCACAATGCCCTAAAATATTTCCCATTTTACACCAAATTGTGACCTAAGAGTGAATATTAGGTTACCTGACTTCGATCAGATCCATATATTCAGACGTAGGATGCATTTTCGTAGACAAATGAAAAATATAAGGGGAGCTTGACCATATATTTAACAGAATGAAACGTTATAATCATACCTTTTGATTTCCTAGCAAATCTGTAAGGGTCTTTGTGTTTTCCATTATAGAAACACGTGACACGAGGATGTGAGGTCTCGCTTTGTAAACCCAAGAACATATTCAGACATGAACCTGGAATGCAGTAACCACATCAGACATTTTCAGCATCGGCAAAAAGTCTCAAGTTCACGAAAGCGCTAACTTACCTTATAGTGGTTATAAAATGTATGCGAAATAAAAAAAAGTCTCTGATACTGGATGTCGCTATTTCAAATGGGTTCCAAAAGAAACGTCTTTCTTAAATTAAAATTTTATTCTGCGCAATTTTTGCAACGCAAACTCTCTAATACATTCGTCAGTACCTCTTGTTCGGTAGGCAAAATAGCTAGATTTGTTAATCGCATTGTGGACATTGTAGATCTTAAATAATTTTTAATCTGTTTCAATTTAGAGAAGCTTCCGTCGCAACTAGCATTACTTATGGCAGCTGTGAGGAATATTATAAGCGTTATAACTGTATTAGGTAAACCGGCTTCAAATGTGGACTCAAAATAAATTTTAGTAAACCCAGTGGGCAAGCATCAATGTTCTTTATTACAGCCTGTCGTAGATACGAAAGCTCGTAGATGCACGCTCTCAAGCTTAAACGCTTCTCTCAGTATCTTGAGAAGCTTGATGGAGGTTGCATTCCTCATCATCAATGCCTAGTGTTGTTGCAAGCTGTCAGGAAGATATATTTTTCAGCCAAATTCTGGAGCTGTTGGAACCTTTCCCGAATTTCAGAAGTTTCTCCATCTAATGAAGAAAACATTTTGCGTTTCAAATCGTCTTCATGCGACATGCGACAAGCCAGAAATGTGCCTCCACCTAATTAGTCTTGTAGGTTCAACAGCAATTGCAAGCGCCAAGCTAATTTTTAGCGTATCTTACAGCCTCGTCTATGAATTCCAATCGCTTCTCTTCTGTCTGTACGGTATTTGTTTTCTGATCTTACTGACCTACTGCGAAGGCCCCCCGTACGCAAATAATTTTGGGCATCATTTCACTTCATTCAGCTTTGATAGACACTCAACAAACATAGGAAAGAAAATAATTACATCCCGACTAACAACGTTTTTGCGTCCGTTCATATGTGCAAACTTTCGTCTGTTTCTGTTACCATCTCTAGCGTTGTCAAAACCATTTTTGTAATGATTTTGTGTCATGTTTATTGCCTCTTGCGCTCCACCGTGTGTCCTGAATCCTCTTCAAACTCTGAAGCGGAAGCCAGTCAATCTGCTATCATAGCAATTATTGGCTGGAACATTTAATCTGAAATTAATGTCCTCCACACTAGAGATTTTGAGGACCTAATAAGAAACACTTGCGGAGTCTAGAGCACAGGTAGACATTCTGTGGGGTATGGGAAGCAGCTGGTAGATCTTTTTTCTTCCAGCTCTGATTTTGACTTAAAACTGAGGAAATTGGCCTGAAAGCGGTCGAGGTGTTGCTCATCAGTCTAAAATTCTGAGTCAGCACAATACACCAAAACGTCTCGATCAAGGAAATACAGAATACATTAAATTCAAAACGCTTCAAGAATTTATCAGGAAATCATATTTTTATGTTTTCAATCAGCTGATTGCGTCACTCGAGAGTAGATTCGACAATAACTATGCCAAGTGTCAAGCTAGTTTTTGGCATAACTTGCAGCCTCGTCTATGAATTCCAATCGCTTCTCTTCCGTCTGTACGATACTTATTTTCTGATCGCTAGAAGTCACTGGTAAAATTTACTGTTGGATATACCGCAGTCGTCGATAAAATTTCACAAAAATGTTCTGATGGAGAGAGACCGATAAGCCATAGATACAAAATAAGCAGGAAAAGAACTTGAGGGAAGTTGTGGTGTTCTTAAAAAAGTTTTAGTGGACATGAGGATTAATTCCAAGTGTTTGTGCAATTTGTTCATTTGATTATTACAATTCCCTTATCATTGTGTTCTAATGAACGACTTTTTGCTTTTTACCTCCATCCAAAACTTATTTAAGGTCAAGTATGTTGCATGATCGACTCAATAATATTGTTATTTGACATAGTTACTGAGATATTGCCAATAAACTAGATTTATATGATTTGTTAACTACACTTATTTCGTGACACACAAAGTGCAATACAGATTTTACATCATGAACGTGACTTTCTGTACTGAACAGAATTTAATAAAATAAAATAATATTTTATGAACAATTTTGAATTGTATTTACAAGGTGAGACCCTGTTTTGGACAACTACCCCCTCACACAAAGCATGAACCGCTGGTACCTATAAAGTGACTTCAAAGTGACTGTAAAAAAAAAAAAAAAAAAAAAAAATGGAAAAAGAAACTTTCTTCACAAGTTTTTGAGATATTATTTTTCAACAGCGTCCTTCCCATTTTTAGGGAAAAATGCATTTCCAGACATTGTTGATGGGCTTCGACTGCCCTCGTCTTCTGTTTGGTAATTACTCAAAAACCCTTGAATTAAATAAATTTTACAAAGAACAATCAAGTTGTGAACATGAATGTATTTTATGGACAGCATAAGTCCACAGAAATATCGCATTTTATGGTTGGAGATGTGATTCAGTGTCATTTGAGCCCAAATCATATGACGAAACAATGTGCTAAAGTAGGTCTCTTTTGCATGTTATGTTCAAAATTTTTTAAATCAACATGTTTATATAGTTTTCTTCATAAACACATTAAAAGAGTACGGATAAAGTTGTAAAAGGTGTGAAATTTGAGAAAAGATCTCCTACAAACCATCTGTATCCTTTGATAATTGCGGAGACGAAAGTTGAGGAAGAAACGAAACAATAATTTTTCATTTCTTGGACGAGCCAGAGAAAGCCTCTGGTGGCCAATACATGAACTAACAAAAATATCCGTACTAAAGACACTGCTGCTACCTACTGAGAAATCGTAGTTGTAACACTCTCATCAGTAACTGTTGCCTCTGACAACAGACCAAAACATTTTTAGCTTTTCTGGGCTGAAGATTACACTGACGGCTCAGATAACCGTAGTTTACGGTATAATTGTTTGGATCAAATCTAGCAACTCCATTCTGAACCCTTTCCATTTGTCCAGTTGCCTTGAAATTCTGTGCAGATATACACTCCTGGAAATGGAAAAAAGAACACATTGACACCGGTGTGTCAGACCCACCATACTTGCTCCGGACACTGCGAGAGGGCTGTACAAGCAATGATCACACGCACGGCACAGCGGACACACCAGGAACCGCGGTGTTGGCCGTCGAATGGCGCTAGCTGCGCAGCATTTGTGCACCGCCGCCGTCAGTGTCAGCCAGTTTGCCGTGGCATACGGAGCTCCATCGCAGTCTTTAACACTGGTAGCATGCCGCGACAGCGTGGACATGAACCGTATGTCCAGTTGACGGACTTTGAGCGAGGGCGTATAGTGGGCATGCGGGAGGCCGGGTGGACGTACCGCCGAATTGCTCAACACGTGGGGCGTGAGGTCTCCACAGTACATCGATGTTGTCGCCAGTGGTCGGCGGAAGGTGCACGTGCCCGTCGACCTGGGACCGGACCGCAGCGACGCACGGATGCACGCCAAGACCGTAGGATCCTACGCAGTGCCGTAGGGGACCGCACCGCCACTTCCCAGCAAATTAGGGACACTGTTGCTCCTGGGGTATCGGCGAGGACCATTCGCAACCGTCTCCATGAAGCTGGGCTACGGTCCCGCACACCGTTAGGCCGTCTTCCGCTCACGCCCCAACATCGTGCAGCCCGCCTCCAGTGGTGTCGCGACAGGCGTGAATGGAGGGACGAATGGAGACGTGTCGTCTTCAGCGATGAGAGTCGCTTCTGCCTTGGTGCCAATGATGGTCGTATGCGTGTTTGGCGCCGTGCAGGTGAGCGCCACAATCGGGACTGCACACGACCGAGGCACACAGGGCCAACACCCGGCATCATGGTGTGGGGAGCGATCTCCTACACAGGCCGTACACCACTGGTGATCGTCGAGGGGACACTGAATAGTGCACGGTACATCCAAACCGTCATCGAACCCATCGTTCTACCATTCCTAGACCGGCAAGGGAACTTGCCGTTCCAACAGGACAATGCACGTCCGCATGTATCCCGTGCCACCCAACGTGCTCTAGAAGGTGTAAGTCAACTACCCTGGCCAGCAAGATCTCTGGATCTGTCCCCCATTGAGCATGTTTGGGACTGGATGAAGCGTCGTCCCACGCGGTCTGCACGTCCAGCACGAACGCTGGTCCAACTGAGGCGCCAGGTGGAAATGGCATGGCAAGCCGTTCCACAGGACTACATCCAGCATCTCTACGATCGTCTCCATGGGAGAATAGCAGCCTGCATTGCTGCGAAAGGTGGATATACACTGTACTAGTGCCGACATTGTGCATGCTCTGTTGCCTGTGTCTATGTGCCTGTGGTTCTGTCAGTGTGATCATGTGATGTATCTGACCCCAGGAATGTGTCAATAAAGTTTCCCCTTCCTGGGACAATGAATTCACGGTGTTCTTATTTCAATTTCCAGGAGTGTATAAAAGGGTCACTTCAAAAGAAATGCACACTATTTTTGTAAAAATACAATTTTCATTCTGCGTGTGTGAAAGTTTTACAGTGTGTAGATACATCCTTCCCGCTTGTTTTCAAACTTAGTTCAACCTGTTCCCGTGAGTGGCGCCATCACAGCATGTCTTCAAGATGGCTGCTACACTTGACGTTCGTCAGAAACAATGTGCTGTCATAGAATTCCTGTGCTGTGAAAACGAGACATTGGGAAACATCCAGAAGAGGGCAAAAAAGGTGTATGGAGATGCTGCTATCGATCGCAGTACAGTTAGTCGGTGGGCAAGCAGTTTACGTGATGAAAGCGGGCCCGGCAATATTGAGGATTGTCCTCGCAGCAGCAGGCCTCTTACTGCACACACTCCAGAATATGTGCAGAGAGCTAACGAATTGGTGACTGCTGACACACGCTTCACAGTGAACGAACTGTCACGCTACGTTGGGATAGGGGAAGGAAATGTTTGCAGAATACTGAAAGTGTTGGCGTTAAAAAAGGTTTGTGCTGGGTGGGTTCCCAGGATGTTGACAGTGGCTCACAAAGAAACAAGAAAAACGGTATACCAGAATGGTGGAGATGAATTTATTGGGAGAATTGTGACAGGTGAAGAAACATGGCCCCATAATTTTTCGCCAGAGACGAAGAGGCAATTAATGGAGTGGCATCATGCAAATTCACCCAAGAAAAAAAAAAATTGAAAACCACGCCTTCTGCTGGAAAAATTACGGCTACCGTGATTTTAGATTCCGAAGGACTCTTGCTTGTGGACATCACGCCAAGTGGAACCACCATAAATTCTGATACATATGTGACGATACTGAAGAAACTTCAAGCTCGACTGAGTCGTGTTCGACCACATCGGCAAATGCAGGATGTTTTGCTGTTGCACGACAATGCACAGCCACATGTCAGTCAAAAAACCATGGAAGCGATCACAAAACTCAGATGGACAACACTGAAACACCCGCCTTACAGTCCTGACGTGGCTCCATGTGACTATCATATCTTTGGGAAATTGAAAGACTCTCTTCGTGGAACAAGGTTTGAAGATGATGACTCCCTTGTGCACGCTGCCAAACAGTGGCTCCAAGATGTTGGTCCAGAATTTGACCGTGCGGGTATACAGGTGCTGGTTTGCTGGTTCCAACCTGCCGTAAGGCAGTTGAGAGGGATGGAAATTATGTGGAGAAAAGAAAATATTGTTCCTAAAGGACGTATCTACACACTGTAAAACTTTCAAGCATATAGAATAAAAGATGGATTTTAAAAGAAATAGTGTGCATTTCTTTTGGAGTGACCCTCGTATGTAGTCCCGATGAAAAGCGTTAACTGATGTAATGAGCATGCAGACAGGATTAACGAACTTGGACGCTCCCTGCCGCCGCCCCCCCCCCCCTCTCATCTCTTCACCTTCACGCTACGCCACAGATCGGAAGAAACAATTAGGCTTTAATAGCTCTGTGTCTAAGGCAATATCGTCGATATTCTCCATGAAGGGATTTGCAACAGCTGGGGCTGACGGGTATCCCATCGCACCGCCTTCCGTCTGATCGTAATGCTGGCCGTTTTATAGAAAACAGGAAGACGTAATAGTGTGTCTAAACAGCTCTACCACGTCAATTAACAAAGAATTGGGATACTGGACCCATAGAATTTTTGATAATCGCATTCGTAAACAGCGCCACCACATTAAAACTGAGCATAATCTCATCCTCGCTATGTCAAAGGTGGTTTATTCGGTTGATGAATAGGGTGAGTTCTTAATATGATGTTGACAGCGTCCTACTTGGAGCGAGCCGGCCGCGCCGGCCGAGCGGTTCTAGGGGCTTAGTCCGGAACCGCGCGATCGCTACGGTCGCAGGTTCGAATCCTGCCTCGGGCATGGATGTGTGTGATGTCCTTAGGTTAGTTAGGTTTAAATAGTTCCAAGTTCTATAGGACTGATGGCCTCAGATATTAAGTCCCATAGTGCTCAGAGCCATTTTAACCATTTTGAACTTGGAACGAGAAGACTGGCCAAGTACGAGAATATCCCCAGCTTGTATGTCTGTGAGACAACTAGATAGTATAAGCAGTACGTGATCTAGTGCCTAAGGGAGAAGATTATTAACATTATCTTCTTCCACCATAGAGCGCTTCAGAATCTCGGATGATTTTCTAATTATTGTCGATATGGTAACTACCTTCGTCCAGTGGCGCGCAGATCTTGGTACCTCAGTCCGCATATTCCATCATTGCTGTTGCATTGCCCTAGTCAGCAGCAAGCACCTCAATTCTCTCACCACTGCGTAGTGCACAGAGACCATTGCCCTCGGCCCTGTTCGTACTAGGTCCAGGTAGATATGCCTCCGTGAGAAAACACTTCGTTTCCGGCCGAATTGTGTCCGCTGCTCCACTGGGGAGCTTGTGGAATGGCTGTTCGGCGTCGCTTATGATTTCACAGACGGGAATGTCCCGCGGCGAAGGCGCGAAGTTAAGTCCTCTCTTAAGTGCCGACATTGCACCCGTGTCTATGTCTCTCCCCATCAAATTGGTCACCGTGTGTTTTAAGGGGCTGTGGTCCGTGCCGTATTGCTGTTGTGAAAAGCGGTTGAATTTCCCTTTCTGCTTCTCTGTAGTTCGTTTCCCATTACGTTTGTTAGAAAACCGTTGCTGTGTCGGCCCAATACCAGTCCAAAGCTGTGAGCGTTATTGAAAGCTGCAGATGAAAGGCGACGAGAACACGTCCATTTACATCCATGTGCTGCCTGGTGTTGAGTATCCTTTCCCGTAGTACGACGCAGCAGCGTATGTCATCAGTAGTATGGTATCCTACGTAGTTTGGTTACTTTTTCCGGCACTTAAACAGGGAATTTCATGACAGACAGTAATAATGGATAATCTATGCTGCACAGCCCGCGCTTGCAATAAAAAACAACGGACAACGGAGTGTGAATTACATCAGATTTACTCAATAGATTCACAGTCGTTAAACAGCTGTTAAGACTCAAGCCTTGGGCCGGAAATCCATCTGCGTACTGCTCGCTAGCACATCCTGACAAGAGTGCAAGAGCAGAAAGGCAGATAAAGTATAATCGTATAAAACAAATGCTGGGAGACAGAATCGCACCAGCTATTGAAAATCATTTGTGACGAGGATTATAATTTTTCCAACAGAGATAAACTATTCAAGCTAAAATTATACAAATGTCTGTTGAAGTACTGAAAGATACCACACTAGGCTGTGAAAGCTTTGTGCATTGACATGTAAATCAGTATGTATTGACTGTCAGTAAACAGCGTGGTCCAGCAGCAGTTCTTATTTTCGTTCAAGGAAAACTTCTTAAAGGCAATTTTCCTTCGATCCCCATCCATCTCGAATTTAGTGAGCGTACTATGCATATGAGCAATGGACAGCGGAAGAGCTTCGATCCCATGTGTCCAGGTCATAAAGATGTCGTCAGTCTAACGAAAGGAGGGAGATAGACGAAGAAAAGCTGAACATAACGCGTTTATCCATCAGTCATAGTTATCTCAAGGATACGAAAAACTTAGAGTAAAAAATTCTCGGGTTTGTAGCCGCGCCAAGTGGTTAAAATTCACGAGCTTTTGACCAAGAAATCTTTGGCCATTGTCAAGTGATATGACTGCCAGTGGCCAGTTAGTACGCCCCTATATGTGCTATCAACCAGCTGTGACGTCACTGGTGCTCGCCGCATTGCCATAATTATATGGGCAAGCACTGATTTGCCCTCTTCAGCTGTGCTATCGCTGTATCCCATCGTAGCTGCTACCGCCGTGTCTGTTTAAGGTGTTATCGGTGATTTTCGTTTCGGTGGCCTCTTTAATTACACAAATTCAGATGTCGTTACTGCAAGCTACGAGAAAGGTTTCGTCAAATTTGATCCTATGACCGTTTTCTAACGCATGCTCAGCTATCGTAGATTCCTGGGGGTAGCGTAGGCGATAACTCTAATGCTCCCTCCCGTATTGTTCTACAGCATGTACTGTTTGTCCGACGTAAGACTGACCGCACCTGCAAGATATCTGGTAGATCCCAGGTGTTCTGAGACCTTTTGCGTCTTAACTGGCCTCAGCAATTTCCAGATTTTTGTCGGAGGCGTGAAAAGCGATTTGGTCTTGTGTCCTTTCAGCAGGCGGCTTATCTTGCCCGACATGGAGACACAGAACGGGAAAAAAACTAGTTTATTTTCTTGCGCCTCGCCTGTGGACTTCCTGTGATTATGTGATTCTTGCTAGAGATCTCAAGCGTTAGAAAACCTCTCGTGGCTCGTAGTAACAGCTTCTAGGATAGTGCATTTAAAGAAAACATAGAAATAAAAATCACCGAAAACACCCGTAATAGAAACGGCAGCCTGGAGCTTAGTGCGGCGTGGGATCCAGCGATCGTGAAGTTAAAGCTGGCACTGCATCAAAACAAGTGTTCAGTTCCTAGTACTGTGAAATGTGGAAAAAACCCCAAGTAGCAATTATAAGAAGAGGAACGGCACCAAAAATGGAACAGAAACATAATATGTAGAAAATCGTCCACGAAACTTGTAAGTAGAATTTAAAATATTACTTCATCATAGTAAAAACCAGCCATCAGCACGGTTAATAAGCTATATGTACATTGCCCCAAAATGTAAACTAAATAGTAAAAATATGTACATATTCCAGGCCACTGAAGATGTCTTGCAGAGAATAAAGGAGAAACGCTTGTGGTATGAAAATTATGTTTCATTCAGTTGTACTCAGACGGTCCAAAAGTAAAAACTATCATTATACCGTAATGTTTAATTTCTGTAAAATTTTCATTTGAGTACCGAAGTAATTGAGCAAGTTGTAAAGAAATCACGAACAGGTATAACGTAAATATAATTAATTAAGGAAAACATTTAAGGTATCACGTGAAAATTACTGTTGTAATATTACAAAACGACGATAAACGTAAAAAAAATTTAAATTAAATAAAAATTAAATATTTTCGACGCTATTTTGCTTCTGAGGCGAAAACGAGTATAACATTCATGTTTACCTCGTCAAGCTACTCCAGAAAAAATACAAAAGAATTTTTATACGTGGTCTAGAAGCCGAGATGTGAAGGATTTTGCAGATCGCTGGCCGTTTAGAATTAGTTTTCAGAGCGAGCGCTCTACGATTCCCCAATACTCCGTTGGCCGCTCCAGCTGCCACAATCCGCACTTTCATGTTTCACTTTATCACTCAATTACTAATCCTAAAATTCAATGAAAAATATCCTCGAATTTTTTCTTGAAAATATAAGTATTCAGTACTAATTTCCGACAAGCGCATCTCTGTAATATGTTAATTGGGTTACAAGATTTATTTAACTTACCTCGGCTCCACATGGTCGTAGAACTTTTTGTTTTAAGGGGAGTTGAAACGCCCTATCCTCGCAATGTTAAATTTAGTGACTTGGTTTCCCTGTATAGCTGGAACCACTGTAGCCATTGACATGAAACTTTTACAGGACATTAAACTATATGTTCTGCGTCTACAGAACTACAATAATTGCATTTCAGCCACTGCATTCGGAAATACGATTTTTTAATTACGCAGCTAAAATTTTGTGTACTTTTTTGTACGTTATCCTAAATAATTTTAATTATACATAACATTATGTTCTCCTTTTAGTTCAGTAAACTCAGGATATGTATGTTATTACTCCCTGAAAATTTGCATACTAGACTCGAAGTGGTTTCTGAGATATAGGGGAAAATACAACAGAAAATGTAAATTTTCAGGAACGGCTTCTAAAGTTTCAAAAGACTGTAACTGTCTTAATATATGGCTTAATTTTTCATTTTTAGTCACTCAGAAGCACCCTGCAGCATACTGTATATCATGCTCGTGATCTTTTTGCAACTTTTTCTTCTTTCTAGACTCTTTAGTGGCCAACTCTGCTGCATACTCTGTTTTATCAATACTCCGTTCAAGTTGTATGATGCAGCTTTCTCCAGGATTAATTCCGATATGCTGTAGAACTTTCATCCTACCAGCGTTGCCATCATTAAAATCAATAACAGAATCACTGACCCCCCCCAATTTAATGTCTTCATTCCAACAAAAACATATTTGCTGAATGTATTCTAGTCCCTTTGTCTTCCTCTACTGTTTTTGCCCTCTACAGCTCCCTCTAGTGCCATGGAAGTCATTCCCTGATTTCTTAACAGACGTCCTGTTATCCTGTCCCTTCTCCTTCTCAGTGTTTTCCACATATTCCTTTCCTCGCCGATTCTCTTGAGAACCCCCTCATTCCTTATCTTATCACTTCACCTAATATTCATCCTCAGAAATTTATTTCTCAAATTAAGGCCTCTGTGCGATATTAGTTCACTTCTCTTGGCCGGCAATGCATTTTTTACCAATGCTAGTCTGCTTTAGATGTCCTTACTGCGACCGTCATGGGTTATTTTGCTGCCTATATACCAGGATTCCTTAATTTCGTCTACTTCGTGATCACCACGTCTGATGTTAACTTCTAGTTTCTGCTACTTTCGTCTTTCTTCTATGTACTCTCTGTCCGCATACTGTGCTCATTAGACTCTTCATTACGTTCAACAAATCATATAATTCTTCATCACTTTCACTGATGACGGTAATGCCATCAGCGAATCTTATCGTTGATATCCTCCACCCTGATTATTAACTCCACTCTTGAACCTCTCTTTTATTTTCGATGTTGCTTCTCCTATGTGTATGTGAACAGTCCCCGTCTTGCGCCTTTTTATTCCGAGCACTTCGTTCTTATTGTTCCCTCCTGATTCTTGTACATACTATATATACTCGACTTTCCCTATAGCTTACACCTATTTTTCTCAGAATTTCTAACGTCTTGCACTATTTTACGTTGTCGAACGGTTTCTCCAGCTCGATAAATCCTATGAATGTGTTTTGATTTTTCTTTAGTTTTGCTTCTATTGTCAACCGCAACGTTTGAACTGCCTCTCTAGTGCCTTTACCTGTCTAAATCCAACTAATCATCAGCTTTCTGTTCCATTCTTATGTATATCATTCTTGTCAGAAATTTGGATGCAAGAGCTATTAAGGTGATTGTGTTATAATTCTCGCGTTTTTCGGCTCCTGCTATCTTCGGAATTGTGTGGGTGATGTTTTTCCGAATGTATGATGGTACACCGCCAATCTCGTACATTCTACACACACACGTGAATAGCCGTTTTGTTGCCACTTCTTCCAATGAATTTTGAAATTCCGATGGAATGTTGTCCATCCTTAGTGCCTTATTTGCACTTAAGCCGCTCAAAGGTCTTTTAAATTATGACCAATACTGGATCCCCTCTCTCTTCCCTGCTGACTCCTGTTTCTTCATCTGTCCCTCAGACAAGTCCTCCCCGTCACAGAGACCTTCAATGTACTCTTTCCACCTATCCGTACTCTCCTCTTCATTTAACAGTGGAATTCATATTGAATTCTTAATGTTACTGCTCTTTCTTTTAATTCCGCCGAAGCGTGTCTTGACATTTGCATATGTTTATTCAATCTTCTGATAGTCATCTCTTTTTTCTATTTCTTCAAATTCTTCCTCCTCGAACCAGAAGTCCTTGTCTTCTTTCCATTTCACTTCACTGGCCCCTAGTATATCTAGATTGGGCCTTTGCATTTCCCTTTTCATATTTTCTAGCTTCCCTATCACATTCAAGCTTCTGACATTCCACGCGCCGACTCGTAGAACGTTACCCTTCCGTTGATTGTTCAATCTTTTTCTCATGGTCGCCTCCCCATGGCAGTGCACTGCTAGAGATCCGAATGGGGGACTATTCCAGAATCTTTTGCCAATGGAGAGATCATAATGACACTCTTTCAATTACAGGCCACATGCTCTGTAGATACATGTTATGTGTCTTTAATGCAGTGGTTTCCATTGCATCTCCATCCTCATGTCATTGATCATTGCTGATTCTTCCGTCTTTAGAGGTAATTTCTCACCCCAAGGACAAGAGTGCCCTGAACCTAAGTCCGCTTCTGGGCCCTCTTTGACAAGGCTTTTGGCAAAACAAGGATGACTTCCTACGATTTTTATTTAAATTTTAGCGCATTGGCGACTTTCGAACTCGGGACAGAGGACGGTTCGATTACTATTCATTTTCTTTCCTGCATTTTGTCATTGTTCTCAGCTATTGGTCGGGTGAGACGTCACATGACACCCCCTCAAGTTCATCGTTGAGTACTTCTCTCAGATTTTTTTTTTAATTACAAAAAGCAGCCAGCCCTCTGACCGAACACGCTGAGCTACCGTGCTGGCGTTCCTAGAGCATGGGTTTCTGCGTATAGTTCCACAGAAATAACTAAAAGAGATCTAACTGATTTTACATTTAATTATTTGCCACATACTTTTAATATTTCATCCTAAATATATTAAATGTATTGACTTGCTCTATGATCAGCTTGTTAATTTCGATCTTAATACGCATAGGCTGGTGTCATTGTCCTTGATTTTATCTTCGTAATGGAGATGTTCGTATTGTATTCTCTGGCCATTTTACTTATAATGAAAACAGTTTCTGGTAGGTCATTTTCATTCTAACTATTACTTGGTCGTCAGCAAAAGTAAGTTTTCTAACCACATTAGTTTTAAAACTTTTTATTGTCTGTTACCAAGTTTTGGTTACATCATCCGAAACAGATCTATTGGAAGTTTGTTATTTGCATTTCTGTAATTTGTACATACTATGGATGACTCAAACGTTAAGCGACAATTTTCAATCGCTTATTATTCGCGCGTAGTCTTTGGTCAGAGTATCTGTTTCGCTGGAAGATGTGATTGTTTTTGTCATCGCTGTTTGACCGCGAGGAGCGCGGGAGTTCTATCGTTAGAGGAGTATCGCTTATTATTCGCGCGTAGTCTTTGGTCAGAGTATCTGTTTCGCTGGAAGATGTGATTGTTTTTGTCATCGCTGTTTGACCGCGAGGAGCGCGGGAGTTCTATCGTTAGAGGAGTAGTGAGACAGACGCCGAGCAGAGGACTCATGGCAATGTAGACGTAAAGTTAAGTGCATCCATATTTAAGTAAACTGATTTGTGTTTGAATATTGTGAAACAGAGGAGAAATATTTGATTAGTGATTTAGAATGAAATGAGATGTAATCAAATTACAAACGAGTACGAAGAGGAATGAAGGTAATATTTTTTATTTAGTGGCGCTGCACTCGCACGTATTTAGAATCGTTGTTGAATGATACTTCCATATCAGGGAATGTTAGATTTTTCCTTAAAGATTACGTAATTTTCACTCTAGGGAATTTTTCATGTTTATTAATTATTTGGCTAACATTTGTGAGAGTTAAGAGTTTGGTATCAATGTTGTCCTTTGTCAGTGTTAATGAGTGGTGTAACATTAAATGCGACCAAGTGGATTTTCTGACTGTGCTTGCTTTGATTCACTCTTAGAGTCATTATATTTTATCTATGACTAACGGTCTTCTTATCAACGGTGTTACCTATGACGCATGTGTGAAGACAACATGAATTTGGCCCTGTTTTATAATCTTTCCAAAAAGTGTGCAAACGATTAAATCTTGAACTTTAATATTAATCTCTTTAATTAAACAAAGTGGTCTCTGTGCGTTAATGATCTGCCTAATAATGCTGTTCATTAAATGGTCCACGTGCGTTGACAATTTTCGTGGCAAACTGTAATGCAATGAAAATATCTTACCTCGTGATGTAAGTGGTTGGAAACGCGATGCTTACTATTCTCTGTATGCCAGCTGCAAATTTCTAAACAGTTGCTGAGAGCTTAGTGCAATGCCCCAGACAGCAAGCAAACTATTTTATACACGTCATTGAGAGAGACACTCATTTAAATAAAAATGACTTGGACCGAGGATGTAGACGTTGAAACATTCCTTTAACAAATTATTTGTAAATTATCTGATATACTTTTATTTGGTTTCTGTCGCAGTTGGAAAGGCACAAAGGCGCCCAAAGCCTAGCAACAACATCAATATTATATGTCCTGTTCCCTGTTTGTATTTTGTTATACATGTATAAACCCTGTAAAGCTCTTATAAGATGAGATGGGATCCTTCTATTTGTCAAAATATTCCACAGTTTCTTTCGATGTACTTTATCAAAAACATTTTTGTAGTCATTGAAGGTAAGGAAAGCTGGTAAATTCAATTTACGGTGTTTTCCTATTATTTATATCATAGCGAATATACAGTCTGACCATAGTCTTCCTTTATGAAGACCACGTAGGGCATCAGATAATACAGTTTCAGCGAAAATCGTTTTGTTATATTTCATGCATACAGTTTACAGCACGTACATAGAAGGCTAAAACCTCTGTAATTCCGACAAATATGTCTATTTCCTTTCTTATAAGTTGGGGACGCTCGGACTGTATTTCCTCTTTCAGGTGTATAACCACTTTCACAGCAGTTATTGACAAATCAAGTATTCTTATTTTTGGAATGTTTAGTGGCTCAAATGGTTCAAGTGGCTCTGAGCACTATGGGACTTAACATCTGAGGTCATCAGTCCCCTAGAGCTTAGAACTACTAAAACCTAACTAACATAAGGACATCACACACATCCATGCCCTTGGCAGGATTCGAACCTGCGACCGTAGCAGTCGCGCGGTTCCGGACTGAAGCGCCTAGAACAGCATGGACACCGCGGCAGGCAATGTTTAGTGAATACCCTATCAGCTCTATATTGATTTTACCACATCCTGCAGCCTTTTTGTTCTTGCTAGACGTTATTTCATACAGCTGTTCCTCCAACGTTATCAAGTCTACATTCCTATCTGCTGCAGCCAGAACCATCTATGTATCCTGCACATCTCCCCCAAAGTGTTTCTTAGTATTGAAACGAATTAGTTTCAGATATTTTCTTTATTTGTATACCGTCTTTATTTTATTTGTTCAAATGTTAATTATTGTGTATGCTTTATCTTGCCCTTCCCTTATACCATGTTCAGTATCTGTAATATATTTTTTGGCAACCATGATTTTCGAGTTGCTTGTCTTTCCTTTTCACTAAAATTTATATTCTTTTATAATCTAGACTCAGATCTTCATCATTTGGGGAATTTCACATTTTTAAACATGCCCCCTCCTCCGGCTCCCACCGCCATCATTGCTTCAACCATCGTCGCCGGTGGGACCAGCCTCGTCTCCTCCGGGCCTGTCTTCTGACGATGCCGATTGCCCACTCGTGTATCCTTGATGACTGCACGACACAAAGCTTTACGCCTCGCATAGACCCATCAACACCGATATTGGACTGTTGATGACTGTAAACATCCATTGTGCATTCCGACGGACTTGGGCAACTCCAGGAGGACGATGCGACACCCCACACATCCAGAACTGCTGCAGAGTGGCTCCATGAACGCTCTCCCGAGTTTAAACATTTCCGCTGGCAACCAAACTCCCCAGACATGAACATTATTGGGCATATCTGGTATGCTTTGCAACGTGCTGTTCAGAAGAGATCTCCACCCCCTCGGACCGCTCTGCAGGATTCATGGCGTCCATCCTCTCCAGCATTATTTCAGACATTAATCGAGTCCATGCAGCGTCCTGTTGCGGCACTTCTGCGTGCTCGCGGGGGCTCTACATTACATTAGGCAGGTGTACCAGTTTCTTTGGTTCTTCAGTGTATCAACCGCTGACTGTATCAGTGCGGGCCGGCCACTAGAGGCCGTCTGTAGGAAGCGTGCAGACGGCACGGTCTTCGCCACACCGTCTACGGGCGACTAACGCCCACACATGCGCGAGGCAGCGCTGACTCACTCTCGCTACGTTATTTCAGTTTCTACAGCTTACATCAGTTGCTCTGTGTATCGCTTTGGTTGCACCTTCTGTATGAATTTTAATTTTAATAATCAACAGCCTCAGTTGCACCGTTTACCTAGAATTTAACTAGGTTTCAGTCGGGATAACCCAACCGTGATTCAGAATAACAGTAACTACCGTTTGTCCGTAGTGGACATCGTTGATTATTAAAATTAAAATTAATATTTATACAGTTGCTGACAGGGCTGCGAAATGTTGAAGATATTTATTTACCTTCTGTATAATTCTTTTATCTTATTACGCGTGGAATCACGAGAGTTATTGTTCAGAATTTTATGGATAAAGCCATACTTGTGTTACTTGGATCGGTTTTATGTATTACTTGATTGCTACGGATACTTAGAAAATATTGTCTCCAGCCAACTATGAGTGTCCACGGAGAGATTTCGCCTGATTTCATGCAACCCTACATAACGTAACTGTCATATATCTCCTTCGCCATGACACCTCTCGGCCGCACACTGCAGGGGCAGTGAAGGCATTTCTGCAGCGTTTCTGATGGGAAGTGTTTGACACAACCCGGACACGGCTCCCTCTGATATTCATTTCTGGTCGCGTGAACCGCTGGCTATGAAGACATCATTTTGGCTCAGACATCGTGCTGCAGACCAGCTTAGAGGATTGGCGGAAAGCACAGGCGGCTGCCTGCTATAATGAGGATATTGGGAAGTTGGTACAAAGCTACTTAAAACGTTCATGTCTGTTCGACGACTATGAACCGACGTAGCCGGAAGGTGTAGCTAATTTTTGCAAATTAAACATTTCTGATTTTCACTTGGGTGGCCATTTAGTGATGGCTCGAAGCGTACGTTCTGGACAACCCTCGTACGTCCACATCTTCCGTGACTGCGCAGCAATTCAAACTTAAATGCCTGGCGAAGGGTTAACTGAACCATCTTCAGCCTATTTTTCTACATTTTATTCCCGAACAGCACGCGGGAAAAACGAACACTTAAATCTTTCACTGCGAACTCTGATTTCTCTTACTACATTACGAGCTAAGCGCTATGCTACGATGACAGTTTGTCCATATATAGATGGACGTCAAAAAAACATTTTCACATTCTGAGAAGAAAGACCGTGATTTAAATTTTCTCAGGAGATCACTTCTAAAAAAAAAAAAAAAAAGAAAAAAAACAGGACAAAAACTGTCTGTTTTAATGACTGCTATCCCAAACCGCGTATCATATCCGTGACACTGTCTCCTTGTTTCGCAGTAATACAAAACGAACTGCCCTTCTTTGAACTCTTTCGATGTTCTGTGTCAGTCCTGCCTGGCAAGGTTCTCCAGCCGCGCAGCAACACTCCAGAATAGGACGGACAAATGTAGTGCAAACAGTCTCTGTAATGGACATGTTGAATCTTCTAAGTGTTCTGCCAATAAAATGCAGTCTTTGATTTGCCTTACTTTCTCCCGGGGAAAAGTTAGGGAATTTATTACGAGTTTTTTTCGCTCTATATTTTCAGCTGAGTTTACACCTGTGGTCCACGGATAGCGTCTTTGACTACTAATCAAAACGTCCTGGGTCCCGGGTTCGAAACACAGATTCTCAAAGCATGAGCAATGGCAGCCCCAGACTTTCGGCATAAGAAGTCACCCTCGTTCTGCCAACGGTCTTGTCAAAGAGGGCGGAGTAGCGGACAGAGATTCAGGACACTTTCTTGCTCTTGAGATGGGAAACTGTCCTTAAAAAGCGATAGATCAGCAATAATCAACGGCACGAGGATGCAGGAGGCAGTGGAAACCATTGCATTACAAGTATTATGAGTACCCACAGGACAGGCCGGTAATTGAAAAAGTCTCTTGATGGTCTCTCCATTGACAAAACATTCCGGATTAGCCCTCCATTCGCATCTAGAGGAGGGGACTGCCACGTGGAGATGACCATGGGAAAAAGAGGAAATAACCAACGACGGGGTAACATTCTACGAGTCGGAGCATGGACTGTCAGAAGATTGAACGTTGTAGGAAAACTAGGACATCTGTAAAGGGAAATGCAAACGGTCAACCTAGTTGTGGTAGGGGACAATGAAGTGAAATTGAAAGAAGAAAAGTGAGCCATGGCGCCATTGAGTTTGTAGACCTGTCTGGCGCCACTGGCTCAAGGATAGTATCGACTATCCCTCTCGCGTCCCCATTGCCAATATCTGTGAGAAAGAGATGGTCTCTGTGAGTTGTGTCCTTAGAAGGTGTTATCTTGCCGATATATACACGGGGTTCGCTGGCCCGAGAGGGAGGCACGAAGTTTGTGGGACTGGCGATAGCGTCGCAATAAGAGGTGGTCACGAGGTCCGAGCGGCCGAAGCCACGAGCTGCCCAAGGAGGGCCTGCGGAGAGCGAAGATACCGGAGTACTTCACCGGGGCCAGCATAGACTACAAGCAGCAGGCCGACATCCCGTCGGTTGGTTGGCAACATTCGTGTCGGACGACCGCGCGTGGCCTGGCTGCCCTCTCCTACCCGGCTTTCATCGGCACCACTCAGTAACCGCTGCGACGCACCGTGGATCCATGGAACTGCTTGCAGATGAAGGGGAGTAACATTCTGTAATCCTCGTGATGATTTGTGTCACTGTCTACCTGCCCTCCTTATTATTTTCTGGTTTGTACCCGACCCTCAGAGTTTTACGCGGTCGGCTCTTTGGTCGTAAATATAGGCCGTAGTATTGTACTAAGACACTAGTTCAGAAATGGTTCAAATGGCTCTAAGCAGTATGGGACGTAACATTTGAGCTCATCGGTCCCCTAGACTTAGAACTACTTAAGCCTAACCAACCTAAGGACATCACACACATCCATGCCCGAGGCAGGATTCGAAACTGCGACCTTTGCAGCAGCGCGGTTCCGTACTGAAGCACCTAGAAACGCTAGGCCACAGAGGCCGGCAAGACACTAGTTTTCGTTTAAAAATTCGTCCCACTATTATGTTGCCTTCCCTTTCCGGTTTGTACCAGATCATTAATGTTCTAATGAATCAGCTCCTGGTGGTAAATACAATTGTACTAAGGCACAGGTTGCCGTTAAACAAAAGAGGGACCTTGTGGTTAGATTTAGATGTTAACCAGTTCAATTTCTCAGTCGTTAGCTATAATCTGAATAACCTGTTGTACTAAGTGTGGTGTCACCGCCAGACACCACACTTGCTAGGTGGTAGCCTTTAAATCGGCCGCGGTCCGGTAGTATACGTCGGACCCGCGTGTCGCCACTATCAGTGATTGCAGACCGAGCGCCGCCACACGGCAGGTCTAGAGAGACGTCCTAGCACTCGCCCCAGTTGTTCAGCCGACTTTGCTAGCGATGGTTCACTGACAAATTACGCTCTCATTTGCCGAGACGATAGTTAGCATAGCCTTCAGCTACGTCATTTTCTACGACCTAGCAAGGCGCCATTATCATTTATTTATCTTGTGATGCATGTACCGTCAGACCGATGTTCACCAATTATGGATTAAAGTTAAGTATTCCAGCAGCTATGTACCTTTTTTGCTAGTCTCAATTCCTTGTCATTTTCCAGACCTCACGCCAGCCTGCGTGAGCTTAAACGCGTACCTTTCGGCTTCCTCTCATAGTGGATTGGCGCTCTTGCCAGTCCACAACACTAAGATGTTCGTTCCTGTGTTTGAAAGACCAGATCTTTATTGCTGTATTTTAGCTGGATATTGTGGTTCCGATGAGTGAGTTCTCTTGTAATAAGTACTCACAAGTAATGTTTTAAGGCGTTCCTCTAACTTTGAAAATATTTACAGCCAACTGTTACCAGGGCTTTAGTCAAAATAAAATTGTCAGAAGGGACAGGTTGGGATCCAGTCGCACCTCGGTTGGCGACTGAAATTAAGAGGCTGGTCGCTTTGAAGTAAGCCTTATCATTGTCATATTGTATGCTAATATGTTTAACCTTTAAGCACAGGTGCGCATCTTAACTCCGAACCTTTAGAAATACAGCTTTTAAAATAAAAGTTACGTCACCTGTTCTGAGTAATTGAATCACTCCTGTCCTCAGTGGTGCTTATATAGTTTTCATGTGTTGCAGAAGGGCATTTAATAAGGCAGACACTGCCCAGCGCGGTGGTAAACACCGCTGTTTTACCCGATAACGGGCGGACTGCACGTCCGGCCGTCTTGTAATCATTGTCGTATTGTTTGCTGTTTGCAATACAGCACTTCTGATTTCTTTTGTGATAGCTTATTCAACTTGAGGTTTAAGGCTAAAAGAATTTTGCAAATTTGTTCATTTTGTTACAGAAAACTTTATGGTTATATATTGTTAAAGAAACAGGTTGAGTGAAAAGAAAGTTATATTGGTGGGTCCTCCTTTCCACGTTTTCCTTAATTCCAGTAAGTACCACGTAACAAAATGTGTTTCTTGTCAGATGAATGTAGGGTAATATCAACAGCAGCAGAAAATGATATAAATGGAGTAGGATTTGTTATGAATAGGAAAGTAGAATAAACAATATGTTATTGTGAGCAGTTCAGTGATGGAGTTGTTCTCATCAAATTCAACAGCAAACATTTTCGACATCGATAACGCAAGTATACATGCCAACCTCGCAAGCAACAATGAAGAGATAAAGTTTGTGAGGACACTGAACGGTAAAGGAAGATGAAAATCTAGTAGTCATGGGGGATTAAAACGCGATTGTAGGGGAAGGTGTAGAAGGAAGGGTTAGTGGAGAATATGGGAGGGGCAGTAAGAATGAAAAGGGAGAAAGTCTAATTTGGCTGTGCAATAAATTTCGGATGGCAATAATTAATACCCTGTTTACGAATAACGTGAGGAGGAAGTATATTTGGAAAAGGCTGGGAGATGCTGAAAGTTTCCAGCTGGATTACAGCATGGGCACACAGAGATTCGAAATAAAATATCGGATTGTAAGGTGTATCCAGGCACACCTATAGACTCAGATCACAATGTAGTACTGATAAGACTGAAGTTTAAGTGAATCGTCGTAACGAACCAGTGTGGAGGAAATGGGATATTATGAATGACGAAATGCTAACAAAATTCGTCTACAGTACCTACCAATACGAAGCGAGGGAAGACAGTCACGTGACGCTCCGGAGGTTGCAGGCAGAAAGTACATCTCAGAACAGCTGTCTTTCTGCCTTTCGTACAACATTACCTATGCGATCGTTTCATTTTAAGTTGTTCGTAATTGTAATCGCTAGGGAGTTAGTTGTACTGACAGCCTATAGGTACATATGATTTATCGCGTAACCGAAATTTGACTGATTCCTTTCAGTACTCTAGTGGACATTGTGGGTGACCTCACATCTTTCATCAATTAGTTAATTGACACTTTTCGCACCATAACGAAATCTTGTCTGAACCATTTTGCAATTGGTTTTGATTTTCTGATGACTTTACTAGACGGTAAAGGACAGCATCATCTGCAAACAATCTAATCGGGTTGCTCAGATTGTCTCGTACTTCGTTTATACGTATAGATTAGGAACAGTAAAGGGCTATAGCACTTTCTTGGAACTCTAGATTTCACTTCAGGTTTACTCCAGAACTTTCCATCAGTTACTACGAACTGTGATCTTTCTGACAGAAACTCACGAATCCAGTCGCACAACTGAGGTGATGCTCCACAGGCACGCAATTTGATTAGAAGACGCTTGAGAAATGATGTCGGAAGCCTTTTAAATCTAAAAATATGGAATCTATTTGACATCCCCGTCGACAGTATTGTTTATTTCTTGAGAATGAGAGGCTAGTTGTGTTTCACAAAGAAAGATATTTTGTGAATCAGTGCTGTCAGTAAGTCGTTTTCTTTTCAGTACTTCATGATGTTTGAATACAATATATGTACTGAAAATAGACGTGAGTGACATGAGTCTCGGCAGTGTGCTAAAGAAGATGGCCAGTCTGCACTTTCTAATTAACAACCAGAAGTACCTCATCCGCGTTTACAGGGCAGCCGGACATAGATATGCATTTCACTATCATGAAAGAAGCAAGCAATAAGAAGGAATTCGGAATTCAGAAACAGAAATAAGAATCAAGAATAACACCAGACTCTCGCATTGGAAATTACAAAGCTTTGCATGCCTCTCTCAATCACAAGGTACGGCACAGTGCAGAGTGTAATGCAAAACGAAAAAATATTCTACCCAGTCCTACTTGTTGTTACATTATACGCTTCCCAGGAAAGCGTCTCCTACTCCCCCTGTGACGTCATCGTGTACAAGACAAAGAGCATTTCTCTTTCCTACACGTTACTAAAGTCACTGCGTTGTCACACTAGGTTGGGAATTTCCATAAAAACTAAACAGCAAAGTTCGGGGCAGGTGTTTCATGGTCCCTCTGCCGAAATTATTAATATTATTTTGTTTTTCAGGAACCTCGCCTCCCCAGCGTAGGTTGCGGAACGCGTTTTACCCCTAATGTGCTGTGAAATGGCGACGAGAAAACTTGTATAGAATATTCGCCGAACCAGGGTTGTGTGGCCTCTGTGGAATTGCAGTGTTTGTGTCACCGGGTGGTCTTGTCTCCACGGCGTCCTCGCCTGGCCAGGTTTGAGGTCAGATACACTGATGAGCCAAAATATTATGACCATCTGCTTAATAGAATGTTTGTTTTCGTCTTTGGAACGAAATACATCACTGATTCTGCCTATCAGGGATCTGACACTTTTTTCGTAGGATTGTGGAGGTATGTGGCCTTCGATGGCTACGCACAGGTCATGTAATTCGTGTAAATAACGGGCTGCTGACTTGTGTACGCGGTGATGGCGCCCGACAGAGAATCAAATGGGTTCCATAGGATCTACATCAGGCGAATTTGGTGGTCGAGACATCAACATTAATTCACTGCAATGGTCCTTAAACCACTGTAGAACCGTTCTATCACCGAAGCACGGACAATTATATTGCTGAAATATGACATCGCCGTCGCGGAAGACATCAACATTGAAGGGGTGCAAGGTGGTTCGCAGCTGACAGTGTGTCTTCGATTACTACCACAGGTCCCATGCAAGCGCACGAGAATGTCACCCACAGCATGACACTGCTCCCAGCAGCCTGCGTCCGTGGCGCGCTGCAAGCTTCGAGACGCCGTTCACCTCGATGACGGCGTTTGTGGAGACACCAGCTACCTAGTGTATCAAAAATGTGATTCACCCGAAGAGCCGACACGTTTCCATCGATCGACGGTCGAACCCCGATGGCCCCATGCGCACTGCGATCGTAATGGTTGCGGAGCACCATATTCAACAATGTACGGTGAACGGTGTGTTCCCAAACACTTGCGCGTGCACCAGCATTGTGTTCTTTTGGCAGAGATCTGTCCTACTTTACAGAGCAGACAAACCACCAAACCTCACGTTCTCTGAAGAGCGGTGGACGTCCAACCATTTAGCACCTAATGGTAGTTTCAGGTTACTGCTACTTCTTTCCATAAATGCTAACGATAGCATCACGTGAACATTTCACCAGCCACGTTGTTTTCGAGATGCCCGTTCAAAGGCTCTGCTTAATAATATAAGCTGCCCTTTGCGATTGCAGGCTTTCTCGGCGTATTTCAGCTATGAAATCTTCACGGGTTATCAGCTGAGTGGCGTCGTCTTCTAGTCGCAACGTTTCAATGGACTGCGTATCCATCATCTTCAAGCGAAGAAGATGGATACGCAATCCATTGAAACGTTGCGACTAGAAGACGACGCCACTCGGCTGATAACTCGTCAACATTGTAAATCTGCCCTTTGTCAAAGTTGCGCATCTCAATGGATTTCCCTATTTGCAGTCCATATCTTCGCTAGAGCGATCCCCGTCTCCGTATACTGCGCTTACATACTTTTGTTACCGCATCTCGTGCCCACAACGCCACCAGATGGCATCCAACGTCTCGCTGGACAGTGGTCAAACGTTTTGACTTATTAATGTCTATGGAAGGCGAGGACTTTCCGTCCATGTGAAATTTGCTCGGCTCCTCTGCTAGTGCCAATTGATTGCAACTAAAATCTGAACGACAATTGTCGTAGGAAGTAGAAAGAAGGTTATTGAATTAAAGGGTAAAGAGAGTAAGAAGGAGAAAATATGTGCACGCTCATAGACTGTTCATACCAGTAACATAACAAATTTGCATAGCCTCCCGTTTTAATGCTCTGTAAGGCACTAAAAAAGGTAGTTTTAAATTAATAAAAATATGAGAAATGGTGATCCTTTTCAAAGTTTCTTTTGTTTTGGGCAGTAGGTAGAGCAAAAACATCGACAGAAGTCGCTGTTGATACGGCCGGCCGTTGTTTACCAGCCAGCGTGAGCGGGAGATAATGGCGAGATTGTTGGCGGGCTGCCAGGTGCATTGTGTGATGTGTAGTATACGTCACGGCGGGCAGGCCGTGTCAGAGTGCCGTCAGTGAGAGTACGACGTGTCCGCCATGCTGACGCTCCGCCTGCTGCCGCTGCTGCTGATCAGTGCGAGGGCTTGCCTTCTAGACGTGAGTCTACAACATGTCGCTTCAGTAATTCATTGCTCTCCGACTGATCAAGCACGCCTTGGTTACTGCAGAGACCTAGAGTAATTTTAGATTAAGTGCAGTACAGGAGAGATTGCACTCCTGCTTCTGTTTTCAAAACGATATTTTCTGACGTTTTGGACGAGCCCCACAACTACTTCCATTGTCAGAAAAGTTCCAGGAATTTTTTTTTTACTTCTGAGTCTGCAACACTAAACAGGAACAAATGTTGTATTTATGTTACACGATTTGTGTGCGTCCTTGAAATGACCTTGGCTATGTTTCCGCAGAAGCTCACCAGTTGACAGGGCAGTGCTAGCAACACACTGTTTGGGTTCTTGGTGCATTATGTGTGGTGCACAGTGGATGCTGATTGTGAGCGAAGAGTGAACATTAAGTTCTGGGTTAAGCTCGGGCAAACGCCAAGTGAAACGTGGAGAATAATTAAGCAAGCATATCCAGGCGAGGCAGTCTCAAGAAATCGTGTTTTCGAGTGGAACAAAAGATTTCGTGAAGGCAGGGATCCAAAGCAAGACGATCCCAGAGCTGGTCTCCCGTCTACAGCACATACCATTGCAAACACGGAGCGTGTAAGGCAGTTATTGGAAGCCGACCGTCATGTAACAGTGAATGCGATATCAGAAGAACTTAATTTGAATTGCGATGTGTGTCATAAGATTTTACGTGAAGATTTATGGAAACGAAAACTTAGTGTAAAACTCACCCCTCACACACTAACAGACGAACGGAATGAGGGAAGACGAAGAATTTCTGATGAACTTGTGGATAGAGCCAGACGTGATCCCACATTTCTGTCAAAGGTTATTGCTGGGGTTGAAAGCTGGCGCTACCATCACTTGAAGCGTCAATGTGCTGTATGCCGGAGTCCTGGATCAACAGCCTCGAAAAAAGTCAAACGACAACTTTCGAGAACAAAGACAATGTTGATCGCGTAGATCGATAGTAAAGGACTACTTCTTCATGAGTATTTTCCTCCAGGTCAAACAGTGAACCACGCTCTTTACATCGAAGGTTTCAAACGTTTGCTACAAGGAATTCGATGTCACCGCCATGATTTGTAGCATTCTCAGGACTGCTTCTTACTGTATGAGAATGCACCGCGTATGTGGGCAGACAGTCTGTTATCGCCATCCCACATCCGCCATATTCGCCCAATCTCTTGTCTTGTGATTTTCTTTCTGGTTTCCGCGAGTGAAAAGGCGGCTGAAAGGAAAACTCCATCAAGATGTCGCAGACATCTAACGGGCTGTGATAGATGAGCTTACAAGCACTGAAGTTGAGAATTTCCCTGTTTGCTTTCAAGACCTCCAGAAACTTTGGCAGCTGTGTATAGATTGCCAAGGGGACTACTTTGACAGGAATTAGGATCATTACTTGGTATGTACAAATTTCTATTTTTAAGAAGAACCTATCCTGGAATTTTTCTGACAAAGGGAGTATGTAGCTGTATTCACCATATTTACCAGTAGATATAAACTGGCGGACTACCTTAGTTGATCTGTTGTTTTACTGGACCGTGTCCTCAAGATTCGGTTGATTCCATTAACTGTATTTGGTGCCGAATAATCCGCGATCTTGAGGGCGCTGCGGCAGATGAGATGTGCCATGTTCGCTAAATTCCTCGTCTGTTCCGGCTCCCTAAGTGCCCTTCAGTCCCTGCCTATGAAGTAGTCCAGGATATCCAGGACGCCCTGGATCGTGTCCTCAAGATTCGGTTGACTCCATTCACTGTATTTGGTGCCGAATAATCCGCGATCTTGAGGGCGCTGCGGCAGATGAGATGTGCCATGTTCGCTAAATTTCTCGTCTGTTCCGGCTCCCTAAGTGCCCTTCAGTCCCTGCCTATGAAGTAGTCCAGGATATCCAGGACGCCCTGGATCGTGTCCTCAAGATTCGGTTGACTCCATTCACTGTATTTGATGCCGAATTATCCGCGATCTTGAGGGCGCTGCGGCAGATGAGATGTGCCATGTTCGCTAAATTCCTCGTCTGTTCCGGCTCCCTAAGTGTCCTTCAGTCTCTGCAACGCTTGTATCCAGCCTATGAAGTAGTCCAGGATATCCAGGACGCCCTTCTCCTCTTACAAAGGCTGTGGAAGGAGGTGTCTTTTCCCTGGGTGCCGGGGCACCTGGGTATTGTGGTGAATAAAAGGACGTATGCAGCATCCGAGGAGACGTGTAACGATCCTTAGTTACTTCACTGTGCCATACCCCTGCATGCTATCGCTTCGCATTTCAGTAACAGAGTCATGCGTCGATGAGAAGATGGGTGGCTGGAAGTGACAGACGATAAGCTGCGTCTAGTGAATCCCACAAGGCGGCCGTGGAGTACATACTTCTCGCCACGCAGACGGGACAAGGTCGTCCTTACTCGTCTTCACATATGCCACAGCCCTGCGAGGCTTCTTGCTCCGGCGAGAGGACCCTGCAATGTGTAGTGTTTGAGACGTGCACATCACTGCTCGCCACATTTTATTTGTTTTTTATTTATATACCAGAGGGCAGCGGCAGATTTTCTGAGAGATCTGTCCTCTATTTCGAGTAACGTCTAAACGAATATGGTGAGAGCTTTAAGGCTTTGTGATTTGTCCAACTTGTTTCCTAAGATTTTAGGGAGATGCTCTTAATGTGTTAACAAGATGACTGGCTCATTTATGTTTATTCTAAATTGTCATCCAGTCACATTTCGCTGTGCCTTCCTTTTAGCTCCTTCGTCGCGTTATTTATGTTTAATCCCCGATGTGGCACCTTTCATCCTTGCTCCGTTCTTTTAAACCACGTTAAGATGGAGTGAGGTCAACGGGAGTGAGCTGGGAGTGAGTGTATGTGTGTGATTTCATAGATTTCCTCCTAGGGGAACGCCAGAAACCGCTTCTGTTTTACTCGATGACTTTTCGTCAATTACTACGAACTGTGACCTCTCTGACGGGAGAGTCACATAACTGAGACGATATTCCATAAGCACGCAATTTCACTACGAGCCGCTTGTATGGTACCGTGTCAAAAGCCTTCCGGAAATCCAGAAATACGAAATCGATCTGAAATACCTTGTCAATACCATTCAAAACTTCATGTGAATAAAGAGCTAGTTGTGTTTCACAGGAACGATGTTTTTTAAACCCATGTTGACTGTGTGTCAATAGACCGTTTTCTTCGAGGTAATTCATAAAGTTCGAACACAATATATGTTCCAAAAGCCTGCTTCATATCGACGTTAACGATATGGGCCTGGAATTTAGTGGATTACTCCTACTACCTTTCTTGAATATTGGTGTGACCTGTGCAACTTTCCAGTCTTTGGGTACGGATCTTTCGTCGAGCGAGCGGTTGTATATGATGGTTAAGTATGGAGCTAATGCATCAGCATACTCTGAAAGGAACCTAATTCGTATTCAGTCTGGACCAGAAGACTTGCTTTTATTAAGTGATTTAAGTTGCTTCACTCCTCCGAGGATATTTACTTCTACTTTACTCTTGTTGCCAGCTGTTCTTGATTCGAATTCTGGAATATTTCCTTCGTCTTCTTTTGCGAAGGCATTTCGGAAGGCTGTGTTTAGTAACTCTGTTTTGACAGCACTGTCTTCGATAGTATCTTCATTGCTATCGCGCAGAGAAGGCATTGATTGTTTCTTACCGCTAAAATACTGTACTTCACATACGACCAGAATCTCTTTGGATTTTCTGCCAGGTTTCGAGACAAAGTTTCGTTGTGGAAACTGTTATAAGCATCTCGCATTGAAGTCCGCGCAAAATTTCGAGCTTCTGTAACAGATCGCCTATCTTGGGGATTTTGCGTCTGTTTGAATTGGGCATGTTTGTTTCGTTGTTTCTGCAACAGTGTTCTAACCCGTTTTGTGTATCAAGGAGGATCAGCTCCGTCGTTTGTTAATTTATTTGGTGGAAATCTCTCAATTGTTGCCGATACTATTTCTCTAAATTTGAGCCACATCTGGTCTACACTTGTATTATTAATGTGGAATGAGTGGAGATTGTCTCTCAGGAAGGCAAATGTATTTTTAACTGCTTTTTTGAATAGGTATATTTTTCACTTATTTTTGGAGGATTTGGGGATTACAATATTCAATCTCGCTACGACAACGCTATGTTCACTAATATCTGAATCAGTTTTTATGCTCGTTAGTAACTCAGGATTATTTGTTGCTAAGAGGTCAAGTGTTTTTTCACAACCGTTTACTATACGGCTGGGCTCATGAACTAACTGCTCGAAATAATTTTCGGAGAATGCGTTTAGCACAATTTCAATGATATTTTATGCAATAATATGACAATAAGCAATAATGTGACAATAATTTTACTCATTTTATCCATATTAGTATCCTTTATGTGTAATGGCGCTGATAGCCTTGCTGTTGAGCGTCCTTAAGTTCCACCCCCCCCCCCCCCCCCCCCTCCCCCACACACTGGATTTTCATCTATCAATATTCCTAGTGTTCTAAAAGTCCACTAAAATTTTGTCCTGATGGAAATGTGATTCATAGGGAGCAGATATCTTTCCTAGCAATGGTGGCGCGATGGTACAGGGCTCGACTTTGTGAATGTGCTTATTCACGACTCAGATTTCCTTTATGTTAGCGGATGCCGTTTCAATCGCCATAACGATACTTCAGCATCGCATATACCTGAGAATCGGATAAATTTTGTTATCTGTGTTTGCTAATTACGCATCTGAGGTAGAGATGAGGAAAGTACTACGTGCACTGCTGTTATTTCCCATTTGTGCGAAAAGAACGAATTCCTGATTTTTCCGTCAGGACGACTATGCGAAACATCTGGGATTAAGTTATATCACAGTACAGCAACAGTCGTGACACTCCTACTAACATTTGTTATAGCCTACACTGCGATAGCAGCACACCAATCGAACAGTAAGCTACACTGTTCAATACATCTAATGAATGCGAATCGTACATCTATATACATACCCTCCAAGCCACCGTAAGGTGCATGACCACTGCTAACCATTTCCTCTCGCAAACAGAGCAAGGAATAAACGGCTATATATACGCCTCCGCACGAGTCCTAATTTCTCATATGTTATCTTCGTGGTCCTTACGTGACATGTATGTTGGCGGCAGTAGAATCGTTCTGCAGTCAGCTTCAAATGCTGTTCCTCTAAAATTTCTCATTAGTGTTCCTGGAAAAGAACTGCACCTTCCCTCCAGGGATTCTTACTTGAGCTCCCGAAGAAACTTCGTAATACTTCCGTGTTGTTCGAACCTACAGGTTACAGATCTAGCAGCCCGCCTCTGAATTACTTTGCTGCCTTTCTTTAATCCGACTTCGAGCAGATCCCAAACGCTCGAGCAGTATTCGCGAGTGGGTGTCAGTAGCGTCTTTACAGATGAACCATGCCTTCCTAAAATTCTCCCAATAAACCGGAGTCGACAATTCTCCTTCCCTGCCACAATACTCACACGCTCATTCCTTTTCATATCGCTTCACAACGTTACGCCCGTCTGTATTGATTTGTAACCTGCTTTGTACAAAATTGCGGGTACATAGCACAATAAAGTGTACTAATGCAAAAAAGAAGACAGCAAATTTTCTCATTACAGTTAAGAAACAGCACATTTCAAGACTGTCTAGTTACGATGTTCTTGTAACCTACAGACATTAGTTGAAGAATAACGTTTTAATTTAAGAAGGAGAAACAGTAAACAGCAGACACACGGCACATATCCGTGCAGTATTTTGAAGTTTTGTTAATTCACTTCAAAACAAACCATTTTATGAATGCATAATAATGAAAGTTGTATAAAATGCGGTAAATACGTTATTTAAAGTACCAGATAACCCACCTTAACTACAGGTAAAGAAAAAATTATCACACAGGCGTAGTAATAAACTAGTGTAAATAATAAAACTGTTTCCCGACTCAAGACAAATCTGTAATTGTTTCTACATCAAAGCCAAAAACGTCAGAATTTTTCAACACAACCGTCTTTTGAAGAAATAATTATACTGAACAAATTTTCGTAGCTTCCGAAGTCGAGTGGAACAACCAGCAAATCTTTAGGCTTAGTGCAAAATTATTGCACGTCGAAAAAGTACCAATCATAAAAACAGTAAGCAGGCGATACATATACTTATGTCATATTCGCTCGATTTCGGTGGAATAATTTGCAAATGTATGCAACTTCGAGAGTATTTCTTCACGAAGACACCGCACCTTACGTCATTTCATTCACGAGGTTTCGTTCTTTTTACGTTTATTTTACAATCATTCAGGCCTTTTGATATTTTACTATCGGTTGAAACTCAAAAATATAATAACCCCTTCCACCATTTAGCAGGCAAAGAGTTAAGTAACAAACGCTAGTCTTGCAGTACATATGACATTAAGTGGTGAATGGCTTTCTTCCACTTGGGACGCTAATGTGCTTTTAGCTGTCAGATGCTAAGAAGTTCCAGAGCATGAGTGTCGCTACCACGCTTGTAAAGCAAAACTAGACTCCCCGGGGCGCTGCAGGCGCGAAATATTTAGCACCTTTAGCTGGACGCCGTTGTTCTGGTAGGGCGCAAGTAAGCAGAAGTTTGTTGTCGCTTGTAAGGACACACATCGAACATAATATATGTACAGTAATTCTTGTCGTAACTGTACTGCCTACATATGCCAGAGTAAGGGAAGGAAATTGGTGAAGAAATGGTTAACTGTACAAATAAATTCAGGGAAGGAATTCGTATTACCTTCCACAGGTATTTTTATATCTTTAGATGTTTTGTATTACGGACTTTTCATAGCACTTGCATTTACATCAATGACCTTATATCCTTTTAACTGTAACTGCTATTTTTGACAGTACTGGTGGAGGCTCAAACTTTTTTTGCGCTATGGAATAGCTCAGATATGAGAACACCACACAGTCAGGTATAAGGATTCACCTACCTACTGCATATGGCACAAAACAATAATAAGTGCCGTAGGGTACCAGATATTGAAAAAATCATGTGATACTAAATTCACCTCACTTAAAAAAGTTCGAGCATTAAAGAACTTAATGCTACAATTGAAGCTCATGCTAACCTAATAAGCTGTGTTTACTGTAGTTGTGAAGAAACAGTACGATGAGTTCCTTGTAGTATGTAAAAAAAATCGCTAAACAGCAACTGGTCGCCGTTTCTTTACAAATTAAATTCGCTATCTTGTAGTTACACATTTACATGAGACATAATGTTTGTGTTATAGCTCAGTGGGAGATGTCTGATAACCAAAGACGACTACTTTTACAACCACAGTGGCTGCTGAGGCGCCTTTCAAATTGTTCACTGTTCATGGTAGACCACTTATGACATTATAGGGCCTTGGTCGCGACTATATGTGTTAGACAGTCGGAACATGCTGCCTGCCTCATCTTGGTACATACAATCTTTGAATGTAAACAGTGAACCTCTCTTGTAGTGTCTGCCACTGGAGTGTGTAAAGTGTCGCTGGTTTTGTCCTACTTAGGAATTGCACTTTAATTGACGTCACCTATCAGACCTTCACAACAACGTAGTTTTATGAACTAGCATCAAACATTCACCTTGTTATAGATTTTAAAAACTTTTCACCTTGAAATCCCTTAACATTGTCTGTAATGCCTTTATTTCTATTACAAAAGATTTTGGGAGGAAAGTCGGATGTTGTACTGCTAGCTACACAATCCAGACCAAATGGGGCTAGAGGGATGGAACAACAATAAAGAAAAAATCATCTGACATTCGCGGACACAGTTACGTGTAGTAGTCAGTAGCGCAGTGGATCCGTAAATCACGCTAGGGGTGGAAACAAGGGGTGTACGGACCATCACACTATCCAATTTAATTAGAGGGACCTTTAATAAATATTTTGGAGCGCCTGTGGTACAAGATGGAGGGGAATGTACCGTCCTATGGTGGCCCTAGAACAGGGCTGGCTACGGCGTGCCAACTACACGCGTGCAACGTGTGCAGGCAGCCTGCTCGGTTTTGCTCGGTCCTTCTTGGAAGTACCCGGAAAAGCGTGACACATCATTTAGCATTGCGGTGCGGTATTTTGCGGTCGGCCCAAGTCTCTGAGTTCGGCAGGATCGTGGCATCAGTGCTGTCTATCCTTCGATATTTGATCATTGTATGAGAGACGTTCACAGTTCCAGAGGCAGTCTAGTGACCTATTATCACAATTTTCTAAAATGAATGGGAGTGGCAGAAGAGAGGGATGAGAATTCTCATTTGACGTAAGCGGCGGGTACTGATTATTTGCTACGAAAGGACATTATACACTGCAGCACCAAAGAAACTGGTATAGGCATGCGTACTCAAATACTGAGATATGTAAACAGGCAGAATACGGCGATGCGGTACGTAACACCTATACAGACAAGTTCAAATGGTCCAAATGGCTCTGAGCACTATGGGACTTAACATCTGTCATCAGTCCCCCTAGACTCAGAACTACTTAAAACTAACTAACCTAAGGACATCACACACATCCATACCCGAGGCAGTATTCGAACCTGCGACCGTAGCAGCAGCGCGGTTCCCGACTGAAGCGCCTAGAACCTCTCGGCCACACCGGCCGGCAGACAACAAGTGTGTGGCACAGTTCCTAGATCGGTTGCTGAGGCTACAATGGCAATCAACGAGATTTAAGTAAGTTTGGTGTTATAGTCGGCGCACGAGCGATGGGACACAGCATCTCCAGGTAGCGATGAAGTGGGGAGTTTCACGTACGTCCATCTCACGAGTGTACCGTGAGTATCAGGAATCCGGTAAAACATCAAATCTCCGTCATCGCTGCGGCTGGAAAAAGATCGCGTCAGAACGGGACCAAGAACGACTGAAGAGAGTCGTTCGACGTGACAGAAGTGCAACCCTTCCACAAACTGTTGCAGATTTCGATGTTGAGCCACCAACAAGTATCATTCAGCGAAACGTCATAGATTTGTGCTTTCGGAGCGAAGGCCCATTCGTGTGCCCTTGATGACTGCACAACACAAAGCTTTACGCCTCGCTTGGGCCCATCAACTCCGACACTGGACTGTTGATAACTGGAAACAAGTTGTCATGTAGGATGAGTCTCGTTTCAAATTGCATCGCGCGGATGAGCGTGTACGGGTATGGAGACAACCACATGAATCCATGGACCTTACATGTCAGCAGGGGATGATTCAAGCTGGTCGAGGCGTATGCAGTTCGAGTGATATGGGACCCTTGATACGTCTAGATACCCCTCTGGCAGGTGATACGTACGAAAGCATCCAATCTGATCACTTGCATCCATTCATGTCCAATCAGCATTCCGATGGACTTGAGCAACTCCAGCAGGACAATGTGGGAGCCCACACGTTCAGAATTGCTACAGAGTGCCTCCAGGAATACTCTCCTGAGTTTAAACACTTCCGCTGGCCACCAGACTCCCGAGACATGAACATTATTGAGAATATTTGGGATGCCTTGCAATGTGCAGTTCAGAAGAGATCTCCCGCCCCCTTCGTTCTCTTACGGATTTATGGACAGTCCAGCAGGATTCATAGTGTCACTTACCTCCAGCACTACTTCAGACATTAGTGGAGTCCATGCTACGTCGTGTTGCTGCACTTCTCTGTGCTCAAGAGGGCCCTACACGGTATTAGGCAGGTGTACCAGTTTCTCTGGGTCTTCAGTGTAGTACCATGCATGAAGAATTTAAACTCTTAGATGACAAGCAAAGAGCAAAAAATTACTACGATCGACAGACGAGCTTCATCATTCTCTACGCCAAGGAGCACTTCGAGCTACATTTGCAGGTATGGAACACTCTAAGAAATTGCTGCTATGAACAGTAAAATTTCTGAAGTCGTACCCATTATTCCATTTTCACTTGCAACAGTTTTCAATGGAAATGAGCTAAGAGTATGGAAACTTCATACATTACTGCAAAGAGCGTTGGTTAAGCCAAGGGACAAGGCTGGAATTATTTTTCGATTCAAATCTCCCTATTGTTAAATTTATGAAGGGAAAGGGAATGTAGGAACGAAAATTAGAACATCGAGAATGGATTCCAGATTTCAGATTTTAGTGGACTTGACTGCACACTACCCACACTAAGACACCGCGAAGCAACTTCTTTCTGATTTGATGAGGATGCATTTAAAATGTAAATCGCATTGTGTAAGGGACACATTCTGACGCAGAGAAACGAGTTCCCTAAGCTTATAAGCGTTTCAAAAAGCGCGAGGTTTGAAGTATTCTTTGTGGCCTTGCAAGAATTACAACAGTAGTTTTATGAACGTCTTGAGAACAATGTCAGTCTTAGATCTGTTTTTGAGACCGTTGGCCATTTCAGCTGAAAGCGACCCTGCGCTTGTGCAGATGTAACTGATTGACCTGCAAGGTAATTCCAGTTTTAATTACAAATCTTTTTACGTTAAAATTGTCCAGGATATCTACACTGCTTTCCATAACGCGGTTGCAAAAGTGCTACAACATTTCGATCGACATATTTGTTTGGAAGCCCTTTTTCAAAGGTGAAACTAAGTAAGTCACGATTATGTGGCAACTTGAGTGCGAATCTCTGTGAAGTTGTCTGCGGCTGTCTGTAGGCCGACAGTTTGTACCAGACAAAAATTATGTCTTCTGCGCGCCAAAAATAATTAGCTAATACCGAAGGTTGTTTGTGACCTTTATTGTTGAGAAAAGTGAAATATAAAACCAAGTAGTATGCAGCAAGACTCTACTGCCATTTAAATGCGGCACGTTTGCTATTTTCCCCCCTTCCTCCTCCTTTCGCTAACAGAGCGCGCTGTGGTGGTGGGGGAAATGTGAAACGAAGTTGAGCACTTTGGCACTCAGGCCCGGGCATGGCCTGCGAACCGAAATCTTGGGGACCCCTGCCCTGTAAGGATGATGGGGTTGCATTCAAACACACACACACACACACACACACACACACACACACACACACACACACACGCACACACACTGTTTACTGCAGTTATATGCTTTAAAATAGTACGATACCAAGTACAATGAATTCTCCAACAACAGAATAATAATAATCTCTCAGTGCAGGGAAGATATGTAAGCTAGCTGTGGTGTCTTGTTACTGATGTTCGGAAAAACAAACATTTATGTAAAAATGAAACACGTTGCACATTTAAACTAACTTATGCCAATCATTATAAGCACTTGGTATCGTTATATTGATTCAGTAATTTGCAAACAGATGGAACAATGTCTGTTAACAATGAATTTTGCCGATAAGAATTTCTGATTCATTGTAATTATACTTTGCATCTGGCAGCACCACAGCTTTAAAACCATTTTACGTTTTTAGTATCATAGCCTCCTGGTATTATGATCATACCAATATCATACATGTGCACATTACTCATTGTCTCAATTCCATGAGAGGTAATTACTTTCAGCTACAGTAACACGTGAAAAGTTGTTTTAACTCTAGAATTATTAGATTAGAATTGGCTGTGACGTTTCGTACAAAAAGAAAGAATGTATGAAAAATGAGGTAACTGGGAATAAGTTAAATACACAGAAACTTGCAAAAATAGTTTTAAACAAGTTATTATTGTTCTAAGATCACAAAAAGTTCGTGACAGCTCGTCTTTGCAAAATACTGAAGTACTTAACTGTAGATTCTTGTTACAACATGTCATAACTATTATAATACAGCACAAAAAACAGGTTTCGAGAGCTTGTTTCCATGCAGCCACCTAAACGCTTAATAACCGATTGTAGAATGTTTCTCCAACTTTCAAGATCAGTTCTTCTAATAATAATCAATACCTATAACTACTGCGAGCTCCTCATATGTCTGTTAGCTACCAGAGCCGTCAGCGAAGTGGATTGTTCACAATACAACTCTTTGCTTTCGTGTTCTTTTATTTATCGTTGACGTACTCAACTTTTCTTACAAAATGTATGAACAACTTTGTCCCTAGCACGACTCGCTCATAATTTCAAAAACAAATACTTACAAATGTTTTCCTCTGGTAGTTGTAAACGTACTATTAATTATGTGATGATAAAAATTGTACAAAACATAATAATTCTCATTCTTAACTCCATAAAAATAAAATATAATCTTTTGCACAAATAATATTCACAGTATGTTGTAGATACAATGGTCACTCGTAGGTGATAGAGGCGTAGGAGCCCATGAAATTTTGATGGGCATTTGGTGTTATGTAAGGGTGCGTAGTAAACTAAGCCGTGACGAAATGCTCCTCTGTTCTGTGGAGCTTACCTCTCTCTTCTACCAGTCATACTTGGCAAGTGTCCCAGACAGACTAACAGTATTCAAGAATCAGTAAAAGGAGTGTTTTCTAAGTCACATCTGCCGTGGGCAAATTATATTTTTTTTTACGATTGTTCTAACTAATCTTAATCTGTTAACTGATTCTCCTGTCGCTGTTTCATAGGAAAAGTTCATAATTATAAACGAAAATCACAAAAGAGTGGACGGTCTACAGTACTAGCTCATTTACTTAACCAATGTTTGGCTTACAATGCCATCGTCTGACTATAACTGATTATCGTTTTCAAAGAGGACACAGTACTGTTTAACAACACTGAAAAATGTTTTGCATGTGGAGAGTGAAACGCAAAGAAAGTACAATGGCAACGTAATTTGAAATATCTTTCGGTACACTATTCCTGAGAAAACAAGATCCAAATTAAAATAAAGGATTTTTTTAAAAATAAAAACAGTCTAAGGTCGCATGTAAGTTGTTGAAATATAAAATTATTTATCAGGTGGCTGGTTTCGATCGTGATATAATCGCCCTCAGATCATTAACACTCTGTGAAAAGAGTAATACAAAGTTTCAGAAGAAAAGACATAAGTATAAAGTAATCTAAGTAACATAACTAATTAAAAGTACGCTGCCATATCTACCAATGATGATTGCTGGAGAGAGTGGCGGGGACAGTCCTTTGTTTAGCGGCAGTAAACACCATTGGATAACGCATGGACGTCTGCAGTTACGTATGAAATTTCATAAGAAGACTGCAATAAATTGTAATTATTTAAAAAAAAGACACGAAACGATATCTGAACTATGCAACGAAAAGAAATTTTATTTACGATATAGAATCGAAGGAAGTTGGTTGGTTGTTTTTGGGCAAGGAGACCAGACTGCGTGGTCATCGGTCTCATCGGTTTTAGGGAAGGATGTGGAAGGAAGTCGGCCGTGCCCTTTCAGAGGAACCATCCCGGCATTTGCCTGGAGTGATTTAGGGAAATCACGGAAAACCTAAATCAGGATGGCCGGACGCGGGATTGAACCGTCGTCCTCCCGAATGCGAGTCCAGTGTCTAACCACTGCGAATCGAAGGAAGGAATATCCTACAATGTACGGTATTTAATCGTCGCCGGCCCTCTGCAGGAAGTGGCAATAGCTAAACGTTGTCCAAAGATGGCTAACCGGACGCCAAGTGGCTACCTAGGAGATGAAACGTGAATCGTTACATGGTGTTAGCGATCAGCGATATTATTTATGGAATCAGTGCCAGTCTGACGCAAGTAAAATAAACAGGAAATGCGTCGTCATTATACACTGAAGCGCCAAAGGAACTGGTATTGGCATGCGTACTCAAATACTGGGATATGTCCACAGGCAGAATAAGGCGCCGCAATCTGCAATGCCCGTGTAAGTCAACAACTGTGTGGCGCAGTTGTTAGATCAGTTACTGCTGCTACAATGGGAGGTTATCAAAATTGAAGTGAGTCTGAACGTGGTTTTATAGTCGGCGCACGAACGATGGGACAAAGCATCTCCTAGGTAGCGATGAAGTGGGAATTTGTCTGTACGACCATTTCACGAGTGCACCATGAATATCAGGAATCCGGTAAAACATCAAATCTCCGTCTTCGCTGCGGCCGGAAAAAGGCCCTGCAAGAACGGGACTAACGACGACTGAAGAGAATCGTTCAACGTGACAGAAGTGGTACCCTTCCGCAAATTGCTGCAGATTTCAGTGCTGGGCCATCAACAAGTGCCACCGTCCGAACCATTCAACGAAACATCGTGGATATGGGCTTTCGGAGCCAAAGGTCTACTCGTGTACCCTTGATGACTATACGACACAAAGCTTTACGCGTCACCTGGTCCCGTCAACACCGATATTATACAGTTAATGACTGGAAACATGTTACCTGGTCGAACGAGTCTCGTTTCAAATTGTATCAAGTGGATGGACGTTTACGAGTATGGAGACAGCCTCATGAATCCGTGGACCCTGAATGTCAGCAGGTGACTGTTAAAGCCGTTGGAGGCTCTATATTGGTGTGGGGCGTGTGCAGTTGGAGTGATATGGGACCCTGATACGTCTAGATACGACTCCGACAGGTGACACGTACGTAAGCATCCTGTCTGATCACCTGCATCCATTCATGTCTATTTTGCATTCCGACGGCCTTGTGCAATTCCAGCAGGACAATGCGAGACTCCCTAAATCCAGAATTGCTACAGAGTGGCCCCAGGAACACTTTTCTGAGTTTAAACACTTCCGATGGCCACGAAACTCCCGAAACATGAACATTATCTGGGATGCCTTGCAACGTGCTGTTGAGAAGAAATCTCGACCTCCTCGTGCTCTTACGGATTTATGGACAGCCTTGCAGTTCCCTCCAGCACTACTTCAGACATTATTCGAGAGCACGCCACATTGCGTTGCGGCAGCTCTGCGTGCTCGCGGGGGCCCAACAAGATATTAGGCAGGTGTACCTGTCTCTTGGCTCTTCAGTGTATATGACCCGTTTAGAAGTCTTCAGTTCACTCAAGATTTATTGTTGTAACAGTGCATATGTAATACGTGAAATGATTACATTTACAGATCAATAGCACAAACAGTCGTGGGGTACCAGCTATCGACCTGTGCTGAAACGCCCATATGAGTATGTGGTGTGGACTCCACGAACGGCAATGCAGGCGCTGACTCTGTCATCCAGTCGAAAGTACAGATGGCGAATACTGTCCTGGGATACATAATACCACGCCTGTTCTACCTGTTCATGTAGTTCTGTAAGAGGTATTGGCTGACGAATTGCACGAGTCGCTTCTTTTTCCATCATATCCTACACGTGATCGATTGGCGACAAGTCATGAGATCGCGCAGGCCAGGGAAGTTGCTTTACGTCTTGCAGGGCACGTTGAGACTGTCTCTGCATCAAACATCGATCCTCTGAAGGTCGTCCTGCATTTGCCAACAATTTTATGGTGTCGTTTTGTTTTGTTTTAGGGCAAAAAAAAAAAAAAAAAAAAAAAAAAAACTAGGTTCACACGCGCCCATGTCAGAACTGTAGAACACGAACACAAAGATAGGAGTTGAAAACGACTACACGTTAATCCCGATCGACGGAAGAAAAGACAGCTAAAAACGGGGGCTTGCAGGGAGGTCCATAAAATATGCCATGGAGAAACGGAGGTCCTGAAGATTTAATGTCCTGCGCCATATTGCTACGACGGATAAAAAGTAAAACTCTGTCGACAGCCAACGCGTCGTTTGCTAAAATGGTCGATAACGTAAGCGGTTAAAAACAGGGCATTACGTCAGGAAATGGCGGACTGTCAAAGGTTGGGGGCAATGAGCACAAATTCGTGGGGGAAGTACCACTTAAAAACACAACCTAGCTAAAATGATCTCCTCACGGCGAGAGGGCCGAGAGGAGGTCGTCCAAGCCGCTGGGCAAGGCTTAATAACCTGGAGCTTGTTCCTGTGAAGGGAAGATCAGTAGTGATGCCAAAGTGACACCATCTGCTTACAGACGGCAACACAGACATCACTGGAGCGAACGTAAGAACTAGTGAGCAGGTGACAGCTTTCCTAGACCCATTGCACTAAGGGGTGACGGTGTACGGCACACAGAGGCTTTGAAGGCCACAGAGAGTCGGAGCAGATGATGCAATTGAAAAGTCTGTGTCGCCCGATGTACTCCGTGGGCTGATATACAGTGAAGAGCTTTGCTATAAATACTGAGCAGTGTTCCGGAAGTTGATATCGAAAAACTTCGATGACAGTGACGGAGGCATGCCCAGCATCACGGTCAGTCCGAGAGCCATCAGTGTGCGCAAAGATATTATCGCGAAGTTACGTGCTAAGGTCGTGAAACTTACGGCGATAGAGCCAGGCTGGAGTAGTTTCCTACCGAGGATGCTCCCCAAGAATTTCTTAGTTTCAACGAACGGAAGAGCAACAGGCGCAAGATGAACAGAAGATGCAAGAAACCAATTGCCCTGCCAGAAATTCATACAAACAGTTTTAATAATGTAAAAACAAAAGCAATTGTCGATTCTCCTTGGGAAAAGACGATCGAGACATCGCTGAAGACGCTCCTCAATGAGACAAGTCCGTGGAGAACTGCAATGTATGGCAAAATCGTCAACTAAAAGGGAGCCACAGATGCCCGGCGATAGCAAAGAGAACGACGCTCAGGACGGAACCCTGAGGCACACAGTTTTTCTGAATAAAGATGTCCGATAAGGCAAAACCCACACAAATCTTGAAAACTCGTGCCTTTTAAAAATTCCTGAAGGAAACAGGGCATCCGGCCATGGAAGTCCCACATGTAGAGAGTACAGAGGATACCAGTCCTTCAAGAGGTGTCGCAGGCTTTCTCCAAATCAATAAACACGGCTACAGTTTGGGATTTACTCAGAAAAACTTTAATGGCATGCGTGGACGAAATGACTAGATGGTCAAAAGCAGAACGGCGCGCTCGAAATCAGTGGTTAATAAATTGCGAGGCTCGAACCACCATAACAGCCAGGCATGAATCATACGTTCCATGACCTTGCAAACACAGCTAGCGAGAGAAATGGGGCGGTAGCCAAAGAGGGAAAGTGTTTGTCCTTACCGGCCTTGGATATGACAGTGGTTTCACGCCAGCATCTGGGAAACGAGCCTCTGCTCAGATGTGATTGTACATTTGAAGGAGAAAATGCTTGCCTTTAAGAGAAAGCTACAGTAACATGTGAATGTGAACATCGTCTGGCCCTGGAGCAGAGGATAGGGATGAAGTGAGAGCATGACCCAGCTCCCTTATAGTAAGGGCATAATTGTAGCACTCACTATTCTGAGAAGGCTATCGCCTGAGCCGCCTCCTAAGGTTTCCGATGGAGTAACGCAGGGCGATAGTGGGAGGAGCTCGAAATCTCCGCAAAATAGCGGTACAAGGTGTTGGAGACAGAAATAGGGTCCACTATGACATCGTCTGCTACTGTCAGACCGGAAATTTGGAACGGACCTTGATCCCAGAGAGCCGTTGGAGGTTCGCCCACATGACGGAAGAGGGTGGATCCGTTAAATGAACTAATAAATGGAATCCAGCTAGCTGTTTTGCTATCCCGAAGAACGCGACGACAATGTGCACGCAAGTGTTTACAATGAATGCAGTTTTCCATCGTAGGATAAAGGTTATAAAGGCGGGGAGCACGTCTCCGCGCGCGAATTGCACAGAGGCACGCCTCAGTCCACCAAGGGACTGGGATACGGCGTGGAAAAGATGATGTGCGAGGAATGAAACGTTCTGTGGCGGTAAGGACCACGTTTATAATATATTCTACCTGGTCATCACAACTGGGCAAATGTAGTTCGTCGAACATCGCCAGGGAGGCGTAAAGTCTCCAGTCGGCCTTAGAAAGCTGCCATTTTGGTGTGCACAAAGGTGGGTAGGAGTCAGTAGAAGGGTATCAAACGAGAAATAGTCACTCCAGTACATGGCAAAGAGAACAGACCATTCGAAATGCTGGGCAAACTGGGCAGGGCAAAAGGATAGGCCCAAATGGTAATAGGTGTGCGTGGAGTCTGAAAGGAATGTGGGTCCTCCCGTGTTAAGGCAAATGAGTTTGAGTTGATGAGAAGGTCAGGCAAGAGGGCACTTCTCTGACAGGTTCTAGGAGAACCTCAAAGGGCATGGTGTGCATTAAAGTCACCAAGCAGCAGAAAGGGGTGAAGTAGCTGCCCAGTAAGCTGGAGGAAGTCTGCCCTGGTGACATCGAATGATGGAGGGATGTAAATAGTACAAAGGGAAAATATGAAGTGAGGAAGGAAAATGCGGACTGCAACAGCTTGAAGCCGTGTAGTCAGGGGGATGGGTTGACTATGAACTACATCCTGGATGAGCAGCATGATTCCCCCATGACATGGAATGCCGTCCTCAGGGGATGGCCAAAGCGGACTTGGAAGAAATGTGGGAGCTCAAAGCGGTCGTGAGGATGCAATTTTGTTTCCTGGAGGCAGAGAACAAGCGTACGTCTCAATTCTAAGAGCAGCTGTAAATCCTCTTCGCTGGATCGAAGGCCTCGATCGCAAGAGAATCATGATGGGGGAAGAAGAAGAGGAAAAAATGAAAGGGTAGCACCTCGGCGGCTGCCGTGTGCCAGTCTTCAAGAGGAAAAAATGAAGGGGTGTCACCTCAGCACCTACCAAGTGCCAGCATTCTAAGTCTCACTACTACAGGTCGCAGAAGCTGGAGGAACCTGCTCCATGAGATCTACAGAGGTGTTGTGTCAGCATTCACCCCCTGTCGGCCTACAGAGTGCAGCGCAGCAAAATGGTTGGCCATGTGCACCTGCCAACGGAGGTCGGCTGGGCGAGTATATCATACGGCGATAACGCCTAAGATGATCCACAAGTTGGCGAAGGAGAAGACCGTTTCCCTCCATTTGACTTCTTGGAGCCTTTCCGGTTGGCAGAGGAATATTCAGATGCGTGTTAGCCGGAGTAACATAGGAAGTCTTCGCAGGAGTATTTCTTATGCCCTTTCCACCCCGCAAGTTGCGTAGTAAGTTTCTTCAGCCCGTGAGGCGAAAGTTTGGTGGCTTTTTCCACAGCTCATGAGGAGACGGGAATGTTATCGTGACACTCGGCAATTTTAAAACCATGGTGAAGGATTTGAAGTCACATTTCTGTGTGGCCATACCCTTCGTGGGGCAAGGTGTAACAAGAGCAGTACTGCAAGTGTCAGATGGTATAACGCAGGGTTTGCGACTAACCAGTAAGCTGTGAGCAAACAGGTAAGGCACTTTTTCCTTTACTCGGATTTCCTGGACAGTCCGCTCATCGATATATGAGGGACGATCTCGAGAGGAGGCAACATGGTCGCCATTACAGCTGATACAGCGGGGAGAAGGATGTGGAGAAGTGCCCTCGTGAGCATCCCTACCAGAGGTTACACATTTGGCCAGGTGTCAACACGACATTGAGTGTGGTTGTGTGATGAGTCTGGTAGCAGCACATCAGGTTTGGAATGTACGGTCAGGCAGTGATAACTTCATAACCTGCTTTCATCTTGGATGGAAGCACCACCCTATCAAAAGTGAGAAAAAGAATGTGTGTCGGCACTAAGGATGAATCTACCTTTTTCATCACTCAATGGACTGCAATGACACCCTCATTAGAGAGGTACATTTGGATTTCTACCTCGGTCAGAACATAGAACAGACCAGTGTAAATAACAGCACGGGAAGAATTCGGTGTTCTATGGGCCTCGACACAAACATGATAACAATGGAGGAGTGAAGCAGCAAGCAGTTGTTGCAGTTGTTGTGCTTGAGAATCGTAAGTAGTCTCTAAATGCAAAATGCCTTTGCATAAACGAGAGCAGGATTTCACAGGACCAGCAATTGCATTAACACCTTTTGGAATAAGGTGCGGATATACTGTTGCTAAGGACTGACCGTTTTCAGTACGTGAAACCACGAGGAACCGTGGTGCAGCTGGTATGGTCTTTGAATCGGGAGCTTCATTCCATATACGTTTGGTAGACGTTGGCTGTGAGGAAGATGACTGGTTCATTGTGAGGAAATCCCCCATGATTGCCATTGTCTCCGATGGTGTGCTCCTTCCAACTGTGAGATGTCTCTGAGGGAGGGGGGTCACCCACCTTAGGTGACTGTTCACATCTCAGGTCACACCTCCCGAACACCTGACAGAGGGACCAATCGGGAATTTTGGAAGGTGGCAGCTCAGACAATTCACCCTTCCCGGGCCCAGCCTCTCCCAGGAGTACATACGAACCCTACCTGTCGACACAGGGCTGGGAATTACGCGTTACCCAGTCACCTGTTGCGCTTGGGCGGCCTTTACGAGCGCACACTGAGGAAGAATAAAAAGAGGAAAGTCAAATGCCAAAGTGGGGAAGGATAGAAGAAGATGAACAAAGAAAGAAAAAAGGAACGGAACAGTGGTGAGACTGTTCTTATGGCAGCTACGGAAAATGCGGAACACTTTCACAAAAACATCCCAGACGTGTTCTCAGAGGGAGGGGAAAAGGAATAGGAAAAGGACAGACATGCAACACACAAGAGAAAAGATGCTGCTAAGGCTGGGGCCCCGTGGTAGCCAAGCACGATCCCGCCAAAGAGCGGCGAGCCCCATGATGGGTTCTGGTGTTGTAACATCCCGATACGGTGTATGGAATATCACTTCACCTTCCTGTTCCAATAACAGGTCTAACAACATTCTACACGTACCTAGCGCTGGTTAGCGTCTGCTCCAGAACTATCACAGGTGGACTATAGTTACAGCTTATCGCACCCTAAGCCATAGGGCTTGAGTTGGGGCCACTGTGTCTTGGACGAACATAGCGTACGAGAAAGTGCTCAGCAGTTCTACATCAGGGATCACAAGCCCTTTGTCCGTACGATGATCCTGGCAGGCGTCTTTGTTTCATGGATATCCAGCAAGTCGTGTACGGGTGCCAGAATGTTCATGTGATCACTGATACACATATCATTGCACAACTGACGCAGCGCGTCCAATTTGTGTCGTAATTCTCAATGAAGGACCTATCCACCACTCGGAAGGCTGAAATTTGACCCCTTTCAAACTCGCTCAGTTAGCTGTAGGGAGCACAGGTGTGTCCCCATGCATGGTTGCCTGCTTCCTTCACACATGTTTGTACCACAGACATACTTCTGGCTGTGAGCATTCCATATCAAAAGGTAGGGACAGATGGCCCACTGATAGCTATGCCACTCACTATCTGTTGCGGAAGACGCTTAAACATTATCAGTACATATACTATTCCCCAGGTGGCATATGCCATCATTGTATGAAAGTCGACGTCGTCTTTCTGGGTGCACTAACTTAATTTTCCCTAGTATATTAGTATGAAGGAAAACGTTGATAGCAAAATTCTCGAAAAGTTCGTGACAGATTTACTTCAACACTAATGAATGAACATTCCATATATATATATATATATATATATAGGGGTTTCTTGTGCAGTTCGCAAAACATATATAAATTTGGGCCAAAAGCATTCCATAGGAAAAAATAAAAGCTCCTCCTCGCACGACAAATATTTTGAACACTCGACGAATACATTACACAGACATTCAACAAACAAAAATAAGATGGCTTCACACGACCACCAAGTTACGAGAGCGCATAACAAAAAAAGGCAAATTTATTGAGCACTTAAACACAACTACACTATTGGCCATTAAAATTGCTACACTACGAAGATGACGTGCTACAGACTGTGATACGCAAATACTTAACTTTTCAGAGCATTCACACAAGGTTGGCGCCGGTGGCAACACCTACAAGGTGCTGACATGAGGAAAGTTTCCAACCGATTTCTCATACACAAACAGCAGTTGACCGGCGTTGCGTGGTGAAACGTTGTTGTGATGCCTCGTGTAAGGAGGAGAAATGCATGCCATCACGTTTCCGACTTTGATAAAGGTCGGACTGTGGCCTATCGCGATTGTGGTTTATCGTATCGCTACATTGCTGCTCGCGTTGGTCGAGATCCAATGACTGTTAGCAGAATATGGAATCGGTGGGTTCAGGAGGGTAATACGGAACGCCGTGCTGGATCCCAACGGCCTCGTATCACTAGCAGTCGAGATGAGAGGCATCTTATCTGCATGGCTGTAATGGATCGTGCGGCCACGTCTCGATCCCTGAGTCAACAGATGGGGACGTTTGCAAGACAACAACCATCTGCACGAACGGTTTCTACGACGTCTGCAGCAACATGGACTATCAGCTCGGAGACCATGGCTGCGGTTACGCTTGACGCTCCATCACAGGAGCGCCTGCGATGGTGTACTCAAAGACGAACCTGGGTGCACGAATGGCAAAACGTCATTTTTTCGGATGAATTCAGGTTCTGTTTACAGCATAATGATGGTCGCATCCGTGTTTGGCGAGATCGCGGTGAACGCACATTGGAAGCGTGTATTATTCATCGCCATACTGGCGTATCACCCTGCGTGATGGTATGGGGTGCCATTGGTTACACGTCTCGGTCACCTCTTGTTCGCACTGACGGTACTTTGAACAGTGGACGTTACATTTCAGATGTGTTACGACCCGTGGCTCTACCCTTCATTCGATACCTGCGAAACCCTACATTTCAGCAGGATAATGCACGATCGCATGTTGCAGATCGCGTGCGGGCCTTTGTGGATACAGAAAATGTTCGACTGCTGTCCTGGCCAGCACATTCTCCAGATCTCTCACCAATTGAAAACGTCTGGTCAATGGTGGCCGAGCAACTGGCTCGCCACAATACGCCAGTCACTACTCTTGATGAACTGTGGTATCGTGTTGAAGCTGCATGGCGAGCTGTACCTGTACACGCCATCCAAGCTCTGTTTGACTCAATGCCCAGGCGTATCAAGGCCGTTATTAGGGCCAGGGTGGTTGTTCTGGGTACTGATTTCTCAGAATCTATGCACCCAAATTGCGTGAAAATGTAATCACATGTCAGTTCTAGTATAATATATTTTTCCAATGAATACCCGTTTATCATCTGCATTTCTTCTTGGTGTAGCAATTTTAATGGCCAGTAGTGTACGTCACACTAAATGGCTAAAATAGGAATAGGAAGATTGCAGTTCGATAACTAGCAGCTGGATGTGGAACAGTCATTTCCATTGGAGAAACATCGAAATTTGGACAAGAGCAATTAAAAATATTCAATTAGAATCCTGTGTTGTACGTCATATGTCAAATTTTTCTTGCCAATCATGACAATATAAACAAATGTGTCTATCGGAATTTTATCATTAAAAGTCGCACATAATTTCATTGTTTTTTGTGCAGTTAAAACATTCATTCTTCGAGTCATATTTATAACAAAAATAGGATAATTTTCCAAAAATTGAGTAAACTCACACTAACATCATCATTCAATTGTGAGATTTTCTTAAAATCACAGAAAGCATCATAAGCCTTCAAAAAGTTATTTGGTGGATCTAGATTCCATAGTTCTTGATGAAAAACTTCGTTTTGTCCATTCTTTATACAGATGTTCTGTAATTTAGCATGAGCGATAAAAGAAGAGCCAACTAGCTGATTTTTTCGATTATTTTTAAGAATAACAAAAACAAAGTAAGGCATATCAAATTCAGTAGCATTATAATAATTAGTATTTTCTAGCTCAAAATTTCTTTTATGAATTAATCCTGCAATCTCGATGGTTTGTGGCTCAAAGAAAGATATAAGAATTTTCGTTTTTTTTTTGTTTTTTTGTTTTTTGTTTTAGCCTTTGTTGCTCAAGCTTGGGTGAATATTCTGGCTCATATCTAACCACAGGAATATGGATTTCCATCGATTCTACTACAATTTTACCTTCGTTTGGGAGAGTATCTTTTATTGCAACTCCAGCGTCATTTTTATCAGCCCAATGAAGAACTGCTTTTTCTGTAGTTGGACTCAAAGTAAAAATTACAGTGTAAATCGCTTTCCTACATGACTTCATTATAATCTTTAAAAATTCGCCGAATAGTTGTAAAGGATAAAATACTTCCTTTTTCTTACTTTTTATTTTCCCATTATTAAGTATGTGGTTTCCATAGCTAACTCATCAGCTAGAGATGAGGTCAATAAGAGCAGATGAAGAAATGAAAGGATACTCAATCCTAGAAAAAATATTGCTTCCTTCCTTTGTGGTGATGACCTCAAACATCTATGCCACTTTGTTATCAGTTTTGTACTGGATTTTCCAGCAAATGTTGGATAAAACGTACCATCGGCAACAGTAATACTGAAACTCATGTACAACAGAGCATCATTAGCATTTATTTTATTTACATTAATAAATACATATTAATAAGTAAATAATTTATATTAATCTCTGTGTTCTTGTTGGGGAGATTTAGATTAATTTTAGTCTTCTCATTCACAGGGAATGAGTACAACTCGTAAATCTCGACTTTGTTCATTATTTGTTAAGGAGAAAATTTATTTAGTAATTTAAAAAATAACTGAATGAACAACCGACCAGCTGGCCAAACAACTGATGCAACTAATTTACTGACTGACCAATTAAATGACTGAACAATTAAAAAAATTTTCCTTCTATAGTAAATATTTTCAAAATACATCCCAGAAGTTGTTAAAAAAGCTAACAAAACTGAAAGATGTATGAAAAATATAAAACAGATCAGCGTTCTATTGATGCAATCGAAAACATTAAAGAAGGAAACATGTGTTCAGGTGATAATGTTTTGAGAGCAGTTAAAGAAAACAGAGATATTGAAAACTAAATGGTTAGGTTAGGTTAGGTTAGGTTAGAAGAATTGACTGACATACCACCAGAATGAGATTTTCAATCTGCAGCGGAGTGTGCGCTGATATGAAACTTCCTGGCGGATTAAAACTGTGTGCCAGACCGAGACTCAAACTCGGGACCTTTGCCTTTTGGGGGCAAGTGTTCTACCAAGGCAAAGGTCCCAAGTTCGAGTCTCGGTCTGGCACACAGTTTAAATCCACCAGGAAGTTTCGACATACCATCAGTTAAACAAAATGATAGATATTACACATTAAGTGGATCAGAAATACAGGAGTTATTGAATAAATATGAAGAAGAAAAGGGAGATTTCAAAAATTAAGGACAGTGATAGTAAAAAAATATATATAAGTGTAAGAATGCTAGAATATGTTAACTACAGTGAAGGTGCTGTTTTTGTATTAAGGCCAGTTGGCGCCTTTAAATATGTAGGAAGATTACTCGTGACATTTGAGGGAGATAAATTAACTGTTAGTGAAAAGACATATAAAGGAACTGAAGGTTTAATGAATCTATTAACCAAAATACAGATTGCCATTAATGATACGGGCAAAAAATTCGATTCAGCTTATTTATTAAATTTTGCAGATATATTGTTTAATACAGGAGCATTATATATTTAAGAAATTCAAATGGAATAAAAGCGAGTGGAGACATCAAATATAAGGGTTTGATAAAAGAAATGTTGGTCTTTTCATTGAAAAAATTACAGTCAGATTTAGGTTCATGTGTAGATGAAAGACTTGGTGAAGGCTTAATTGAAAAGTATACAGAAAAACCAGCTGAGTATATCTGGATTAATGATGTCCACCAATTAATTGATAGATTAGCTGTAATCCAATTATCATGATGAAAAAGTTGGCATAATATCAATGTTAACAAATAAATTTGGTGATTTCATATTCAACAATCCAAAGGGAATTCCATATACAATCTGATTTCTCAATAATCTTCCCCACTGATTTTGGAAAAGGGAGAAGTGTGGTAGAGGAATAGTAAACTGGGCTTTCAAAAATCTGCCAATGCCAAATATGCATTTTCCAGGCTACTCGTACTGTGGTCATTTTTCTAAACTAGAAGAAAGATACAGCAATAAATAAATAAGATTAAGACTGTAAAAAACATGATACTGCTTGTAGAGGTCATAAAGATTTAGAAAAAAGACACAAAGCAGATAAAGAACTTCATCTTGCTGCAAAAGAGAGATTTCACACAAGCGATGCTTTGTTAGGAGAAAAATTAATTGCAGTTAGAGGAATAATGTATAGAAAGAGAAAATTAGGTATGGGCTTAGGTGTGAATGAAGATGGTTGGGGAGCATAAAGATATTAATCCTTATAACTATTTTATCTATAGAAATGAATAACTTCACAGTTAATTATACTGTGCTACCTAGTGGCAAGACTTAACCAAAATCAATTAAAATTAAACTCAATAACGACCATTTATATAGTGTTGATAGATTTAACTGATGCACAAGAAAGAATAGTGAGAGAAACTGGTCGAAATTTACTTATTACATTAAGTATTCCAGTCGTGAAAAGATTATTGAATATCTAACAAAAACAAAACAGATTTTGAAATCACAGAAAATGGAGGTGGATATCTTCCATTAATATTAGCTGCATTATCATATCTAGCAACTACTGTTCACTCACTGGTGGTTCTCCAGCAATCTAAAATGCAGTAATAAACAAGAAAAAAGCTAATAAAGACATAGAAGAACAAAAAAGGCATAATTTAGCAATGGAAAAGAAGGGAAGTGGAGTGAAAAAGTTTGCAGAAAGTAATCCATATGTATCCTAATCCATTAACTAATTTTGATCTAGAAAACTTGCTAAACTATTAAAAATTAAACACATTTGTAGAGTATATACAATTAACAAATTACCTAATGAAACAAAAAAATTTGAGTGTGGAATAGTAAATTTAGATACATATGATCATGTTGGTATTGATTGGATTTGTTATTACAGGAATAAAGATAAAAAATTAGTATTTGATCCATTTGCAGGAAATATTCTAAAAGAATTAGCTAAATATCTCGGTTCAAGTGAGTTGTACTATAATGGACAACGAATTCAGAATTTTGATGAAATAATGTGGTCATTTATGTCTATTTGTTTTAAAACTGTTACTGGATAATTGTCAATTTTATGATATTTTAGATTTTATAAATGTTCTTTTTGGAAATAACACAAATTAAAAAAGTAATGGAGAATGCAGAAATTGAATAAAATGAATTCACTTGACAGTTGGGTAAATAAGGAGGATGTAGTTATTTAATTATCTTTTTAATATTCATGATATCTCTTATAAGAATATATTCAGTTAAACTTATTTTGAACTGAAGTCCTTGAAAAATTACTGGTAACCTTTCTTTTGTTACTTTATATAGATTTATTGAATTTTGTTTTTTTATTCTTAAAATTATTACCATTTCTGAATAATCTCAGAATTCATTCAATCTAGAATTTATAGAAATATTTTGAGTTCTCATATCATAATATGTATATTCCCATGTATGATTTTTCTTTATTGAAATAAATTCACTACATTTATTTAGATTAACTGTTGGAGCAGTAGTTTGATATTCAATAATTTCATTTTTCTCTGGAATTATATATCTAGCAACATTGAATATTATTCTATTACTATCTTTCATACTTTCAGCTATATTTTCTAATTCTTCAACTTTATTTTCTAAATAATTAATTTTATTTTGTAGTTTATATTCCACCTATTTTTAATTGATGGTAAAACATCATGTGTAACCTTTTTTTTCTAAATAGCTTGGCTTCTTGCATTTTTGACTTTAAAATTAATGTATACTAGCCAGGTTAATTAATAAGTAGTGCTCATTTTCATTGCCTTTTATCCCTTCCAAACTTGATGGGTTTAATTTTTCTAATGTGATAGTATCTTCATCGTCAATAAGTTTAAATGCTTTATGTATTTGATTATATTCCAATATCTACATTCCTGGCCATGAACCATGAGTTATTTTCCTTATCAACTATCACAAGTATTTCTGTAGGAATATATAATTTCTTTTCTTATCTTATATTCACCATATTCATGAAGTGATGGTAAGACTTCTTTAGTTACTCAATCTGTAAATTTTTCAGCTGAAATCATTTTAGATTTGAATTTATTTATTTATTTATTTATTTATTTATTTATTTATGCATTTATTTTACCTGGCAAGATTAGGGCCTTCAGGCCCTCTCTTACACCTAACCAGACATACTCAGATTCAACAAATTTCAGTGTCTACAGAAAATTAGGACATATAACATGTTATACAGTATTAATGTTAAAGAAAAAAATAGAGATTATAAAAGTAGTACAATGATAATTATAACAATCAAAAAATAATTATAACAATCAAGAATAATAAAAATAATAATAATAATGATAATAATAATAATAATAATGACTATGTATATGAAAGTAAACATATTTTTCTTATATGAGTGTCAGTCCTATTGCTAGTTGGGAATTTTCTCGTCATATTCTTGCAGCTTGTAAGTTATTCTCATCAAGCAGAGACATAAGACGATGGAATGGGGTGAAAGAGATATAGAAGAGGTAGATAGGTTAGAGGAAGAGAAATAGAATGGTAAAATTCGAAGCTATGATGGAGAGGAGAAAGAAAAAGATGAGGGGGGCGGGGGCACAACAATGGTGGCTATACCGTCCCTAATATGTAAGTCTTAAGTTCCCTCTTGAATGTTGAGTGGTTTTGGATAAGACGCAGATCACAGGGGAGCGCGTTCCATAGTCGTATGGCTGAGATGGAGAATGACACGGAGAAAGATTTTGTGTTATGTAAAGGTACAGCCAAGATGCTAGACGTATCCGATCTGGTATTGCGGTTGTGGAATGATGATAGGTGTTTAATGTGAGAAGATAAGTATTGGGGGCACCAGTGGCTAAGAAATCGATGAAGTAAGCACATCGTGTGGAGATCGCGTGCCTTATGTGGGCGTATCCAACCTAGCTGGGAGTATGAAGGACTGATATGATCATACAACCGTATGTTGCATACGTATCTAACACAAGCATTCATCACTAGCTCGAGGCATCTCGAATTTTCATTATTTGTGCCATGTTGAACTACATCACAGTAGTAAAGATTAGGCAAGACTAGTGTTTGGACTAATTTTTGTTTAACATGGGATGGAAATATTTTTCTAAACTTTTGAATTGCATGTAGGGAGGAGAGCGATTTCCGGCAAGCTGTGACTGTTTGTTCTTCCCAGTTTAGGTGTTCATCCAAGATTATTCCAAGGTCTTTTACTGTTTTTTGGTATGGTAGTTGGGTACCATTGAGGAGTATTTGAGGGACTGTTTCGCGAAAGTACCGACTGATTAACTTTGGATGAGATATAAGTATGACCTGGGATTTCTTGGGGTTTAGTTTCAGACCTAGGTTCTGTGCCCATCGAGAAACAGAGCAAAGATCTGCGTTCATACTCGCTACTGCGTCAGCAATGTTCTTGGGGCTTGCACTTATGTACAGTTGGATGTCGTCGGCATATAGATGGTAGTTGCAGGAGTGAATCACTGAAGAAATATCATTAATGTACAGTGAGAAGAGTAATGGACCAAGGACGGAGCCTTGGGGAACTCCAGAGCGCACGTTTTTCCATGATGACTTTTCCGACCCACAAATGACTTGTTGACTTCTGTTTTTGAGGTAGCTGTCGAACCAGTGTATTGCGCTGTTTGAGAAATTCAACTGCTTCATTTTAATTAGTAATATATCAAAGTCAACTGTATCAAAAGCCTTGCTAAAGTCAAGCAGTGTTAGGATGGTAGCTTCACGTCTGTCCATAGCATGTTTAATGTCATCAGTTACTTTGATTAATGCAGTTGCTGTACTATGGTGCTTTCGAAAACCTGACTGATATTTGTTGTGGATGTTATGAGTTTTGAGGTAATCTGTCAGCTGTTCATGGACGATGTGTTCTAGGGCTTTAGATATTGCAGGAAGTATGCTGATCGGCCTGTAGTCACCTGGCGACTTAGGGTTGTCAGTCTTGGGTATAGGTTGAATTAAGCTTTGCTTCCACTCAGTAGGATATGTACTACTGACAAGAGACAGGTTGAAGATGTCTGTGATAACTGGAGTAATAGTGTTTACGACGTTCTTAATCATGCCAATGCTCACTCCATCATTTCCTACTGCCTCAGAAGAGATTCTCATAAATGCCTTGTGTACTGTGCCGGTAGTGACATGTTTTAGGAAAAACTTGTCTCTCGAGAGACTGATATCTTGGGGCTGGTAATTTGTCGCTGAGTGGCAGTTTACGGCTGTTGAGAAGAAATCGTTTAATTCTTCAGCAGACGCTTGATAAACAGCGTCAGATCTTCGCTTCCCTATACCGAAACTGCGCAGCTTTTTCCACAGTGCGGCAGGTTTTGATATGCCACATACGACAGAGCGGGCATGTCTGATTTTGGCATTCCTCACGCTTTGCTTGGTTCTATTTCGGAGTTTCCTATAAGCTTCGTGCGCCTCGGGAGTTGGGTTACGCTTGAAGGCCCTATGTGCAGCATCACGTTCATTCATTAACTGGCGTAATGCAGTGGTGAGCCACGGAGCGGGAGCTCTCTTTACCTTGACAGTGCGTTGAGGAGCATGTTTATCATACAGTGCAATAATTTTGCGACATAATTCCCGAATTTTTCCGTCTAAAGTCGGTTCATTGCTTATATCATGCCAAGGGATGTCTGAGCAATCCTTTTGAAGAGCGTCATGGTTAACATCTTTTAGGTTTCTGTAGGTTACCAGGTGAGATTTTTCTTTGGTAGTATGTACTGAGTAATTTAAGAAAATCACGTCATGAGCAGAGAGTCCTGGAGCGGATGTCTGATTGGCGCGAATTATTTTATCTGGTCGCTTTGTTGCTATTATATCTATGAGTGTATGGCTGTGTGGCGTGTGATGAGTTGGGTCCAGCGGTGCTAAACTCATATCATTGGAGTGGAACAGTCTCCTAAGTTTTTCTGCAGAGGGAGATTTTAACTGTAAGTCGATGTTTGTGTCGCCCATAATGATTATGTGTTCATACAGTGTCACGAGCGAGGACAGGGCAGACTGAAAGGAGGACATAGCACCGACGTTTGGAGGTTTAAAGATTACTCCAATTAGCAGTTTCTGATTTGATGTATTTATTTCGAAAAACAAGAACTCTGCTTCTCCTTCGCCCTTTGCATCCGATGTGCATAGTATAGTAGGTCTCAGATCAGAGCGAATATAGGCACCCACACCACCCCCGCGTCGTGTTTCACGATCTGCCCTTAGGAGAGAGTAACCAGTGATTCGGATAGCGTCGGAAGAAATGTTTGGTTTCAACCAAGTTTCAGAGACGAGGATAATATGGAACAGCGATTGGCAGAACAGGTCACAGAACTCGTCGAAGTGAGCCGTTAGCGACTGAGCGTTCGCGTGGGCCACAAAGAGCCCGCCTCCGGAACCGGTCCGTCCCATTGTGGCCGCCTGTAGGACCGAGCGCGCTCCGTCTACCTGCTGGCCGGAAGAGGGACAAAAGCTGGATTTCGCGGGGGAAGACATATTTACAGGTGTGTCCAAGGTCGTGACTGACTCAAGCGTCTGTGGGCTAAAGGTGAAAGACAGGCTGGTGGTATCGGAGAAGGGAGCGAAAAGAAAGATGGAAAGTGGCAGTAGTGGTTACGATAAAGATAATAGTAGTAGTAGTGGTAGTGACGAGGATGAAAATAAGATATAGAAAGGCGGTTTCAAGGAGATTCCTGTTAATGGAGAATGTTAATTCCCGTTTGACTGACAATATGAATATAAATGAGCACTTATGATAGGCAACTAAAGAAGCAATATTTATGTGAAACAATTGACTGATTTTAAATAGAGTACTTATGGTACATATAGAAATAACTAAGCAATATTTACGTAAAAAAATGAAAAGAAAGAATAAAAATTAACTTATATTAGACAGAGTAAAATATGAGACTTTGTGTCTCGCGAGATTTCGCTCAGTCTTTCAGTTCGGACATGTTCGTCACCGTTTTCCTCCCTCCTTCCGTCTTGACTACGATCCTGCCATCCTGGGTCCATACATTTTGAAGGCCGAACTGTGTGATCGCAGTGTTCAAAACTTTTAGTCTTTCGCGCGTCAGATCTTCCCTCAGGGTCACCCCACTCTTGGCGAGTTTTCTTTTCTGAGCAAACACTTCAGCTCTTTTCCGGTATGACACAAATTTAATTATTATGGGCCTGGGTTTCATCGCACCTGGTATCCTGCGCCCAACACGGTGGCTTCTGTCAATATCGGCCACGTCGATCTGCACGCCAAGTTTCTCACGCACGAGGCTAATGGCCAGGTCGTCGGTGTTTTCTCGATCGTTTTCAGCTACCCCGAACAAGCGCAAGCTGTTCCTTCGCTGATACTGCTCAATTTCATCGGTGGCCGCAGACAGTTTAGCTTCTAGGTCGGCGGCTTTTTTCTCTTGTGCGGCCAGGGACTTTTTAAGAGACTGGATTTCGGTGCTGTTGCGCCCGACAGACTCTTGCAGTTTGTCCATGACCGCGGCCGTCACAGAGTCCGTGATGGATTGCACTATTACGTCTAGCGTGTCTTTACTGCGCAGCGCCGCACTCACCTGGGACCGGACGAGCTCCCCGATGTCGGGAAGCGAGGCCTCACCTGCCGCCGGAGACCGGGCGCCCGCGCTGCCTGCGCCCCTGTAGCCTCGCCTGCTGCCGCTTACTCGTGCTCTTCCCATTTTTCACTCACTTATCACTTGTGGTAATCAACGGAGAGCAACACACCACGGCAAGTGACACTTGTTTAGTCGGATGTACACGTTGTGGACTGCCGCACTTCTCTGTAACACCTTCAATGAGCGGAAGAACTCGCGAGCCAAAGAAACGCGCGTCACTCAGTGGCCGCCATCTTTAATTAGTTTGTAGACAGCTAATACATTGATTAAAAAAACCGTTTTTACAACAATGTTGTAGATGTCATTGTGAACAATGTAAAAGAAAGTTTTAAAGTTTTGCCTGTCGTCTATATCAACATTTTTAATATTGTATCTCTGCTGTCTTGTTATTCTAAAACATCACAAACATCTTTGGCTTCAAACTATGGATTGTTCTGATTATCAGTTATCATATAGATTTGGAATTCCTTACTGAACAGTTAAAATATCATCTGTAATTAAATCATTTTGTAATTAAAAAAGGAATCCAAATGTCTTTAAATGAGCCACTTTCGTTAATAAACTTTAGCTACCTAGATTTTATCATGTCCTTGTGGTAATGTATCTATTTTATTTTCCAAGACATATCTCTTGTTCTCATGCAGGTCAACTCTTTCTTATTGACTTCAGCTATGTAGATTTCGCGTTTTTCACTTTGAATCAGGTTCATCAACCTACAAGTACAAATAATGTTGAACAGACAGTACTTGTAGTCTTGAAGGCATCTATTGTTCTTTATTTCACATTTCTTGACAATTTTCGACTGTTTTGTCCTCCTTCTCACCAACCTTATAGGCATATCTTTTTTCTCTCAAACCACAGAATTTTTCCATTATCTTGCTATTACATTCATCCTTCATTTTGCCTAAACCTTTCTTGTTTACTCGTGAAATGTTGTGCATATTATCCTCTGGATAATCACTTGTATCAAAGTAATCAATCATCGATTTCATGTCTTTGTAGAAATCATCAGTTTTTATATTGTAAATGTAACTGTCCATATCCAGATAACATAATTCAAGATTTTTCCATATTTTGTTTTCATTATTCTATAGCGAAAATCTTACATCAGTTCTTTAGATAGGTCGAGTATGTTAATGCCAAGCTATATAGGTTCATTGAAAATAATTTTTGTTTTATTCATGTGCTTGGAAACAAAGTTTTCTTTAAATATCTTTACTTCTTTAAGGTTATGTCTTGCAATGAGTTTCTCACATTTCTTTACATCTTGCCAAACACTGAGTTATTCATCAGCTCATAGAAATCTTTCTTGAAGTCATTTGTAGCCTAGGACCTCATCTGTGTGTTCAGATCTATATATTTCTTTAGCTAATCAAACTGCTTAAATTTTAAGACTGTATTTTTGTGAGGTTCATTCTTAGAGAGAGGCACTGTTTGAGATTTCTGTAGTGAACCACACATTTCTGTTTGTCATTAAGTGTTGTCACTGATTTGCTTTCCTTCGTTCCTGGCACAATTTTATTCTCTGGCACTAATGATAAATCTTCATGCAAATCATGAAGTTCCCTCAGATGTTCTAGATCTGCTTCAAATATGTATCCCTCTCAAGAAGTGTTTGACATTTCACTTATTTTTGCAGAATTTTTGGATTATCCCATTCAAATCCTGTGAATGGTCAACATTGGCTCGTAGCCCACCCATACAGACTGTGCAGGTTGTTTGCATCTAAATAAGCTAAATACCATGATACCTTAGTCATATTAAAATCCTTCAAATATTTGTTGTTTACCTTCACATTTCTCTTGCACCACTGGGATATGTCACCTTTTGTACCTTTTTCCTGAATTAGAGTTATATCATAAACATGTATTAAATTGAGTGGTTATCTTGTCATTTTTAACATTGATTCCCATGATAATCCTTGTGCTGTGTAGTACCAAGAAGGAGCAAGATCATACAGTTTCATGCAAAAACACTACACCAGTTTTAAATACAAATCATGATAGCAAGATTTTTCACATTAAATTTTTTTAAACTAATTTTGCATGTTTATAATCTTCATCACTTATTTCACAATCAGTCAGTATATTATAAAAGTCCTTTTTGGTTGGTAATTGTGTGTCTTCAAATTTCTTCCAAGAATCCATTTAATCATATGAAAAACAGCTTTTCTGATCACATGATTGAATAATTCTTTTGAGAAAAATTATCAAATATTTTTCTTTTGATCCTTTTTCAAATTTGATGAAAATTTTTGAAGCGAAAGAGCCATAAATTTAAATGTGTCAAATCTCATTTCCCAAGCTTTCTGTCCTCTTACCAAAATTAATATACTTGTCTTCATTATTTGGCATTAAGTGTGTTTATTATCGTAACCACATACTTTTGGAACAGATGTTAATCATATCCTGATAAATTACCTAAATAAATAGGTACAAAGCTAGGAAGCTTACGTTGCAAATTACAATTATTGCACAATGGGGTCATGTATTTACCAATTAAATGAAAGTGGTGATCGACTTTTTTATTCATTTTCTGAAAGCGACATCTGCATAGTTCACGGATTTTTGATCTTGCATGCATTCATTGTTCCTCAGGTGCTAGCGGTTTCATTTCTTTGATTTCAGAGTAAATTCTTCAGATTTCTCCAACTGCTTTTTTCATATAGTCAATAAATTTTTGAGTGTTTAGTCCTCTATATACAACTGGATTTTTATAATGTTCATTAACGTACTTGGTACAATAACAGAAACTCTTCATTCTTGGGTTGGGTTGGTTTTGGGGATGGAGACCAAACAGCGAGGTCATCGGTCTCATCGGATTAGGTAAGGATGAGGAAGGAAGTCAGCCGTGCCCTTTCAGAGGAACCATCCCAGCATTTGCCTGCAGTGATTTAGGGAAATCACAGAAAACCTAAATCAGGATGGCCGGACGCTTAATTGAACCGTCGTCCTCCCGAATATCTTCATTCTTGTTTTTTATATTTTGTAGTTCATGGTTCTTCAGAGTTTCATTGATTTTTGTCCATCTTTTGGTGTACACTTTGAAAATGTGCATAAATAATGAATGGAACTTTCTGTGTGTGTTGATAATTTTTGGAACGAACATATGAACCTTCCTTTGGCATTTCTACTTGTAATGGTTTGTTGATTAATCAATTTAGTGTGTGATTATCTAATTTTTCTTTGCTACTGAAATGGAGAATGCACACGTCCCAGAAAATTTTTGCTCTTTATGCTTTGTTATCTGAGCTGAAACAAGGTGAGACAAATCTTTTATCCAACAGTAATGTGAATTTTCATCTGTTTTGAAATGAAGCAAATTTATACATTTTTCTTTCTTGCATTTCACAATTTTTAAAGAATATGTTTCATATATTTCATTAAACAAATAGACGCTGATAGATACAGTAACTCAATTTTAAATTTTCAGAATGTTATGACCACTACAGGAAATTCAAACCTTTAGGAGTTTTTCATCTATTTCAAGATTAATGCAGTGGTATTTGCTTAGCCTTTACGGATCGTTCTTTGCTGGATATAATGCAGAATTTATTGACAACAGAGAGCATTTTCGATCATTATTTTTCATATTGATGCAGGTTTTCTTGGTATTTATTTTTTATGGAAAAAAATACGGTTAATTCCTACTTGTAGACTGAAAATTCTGTTTACTGTCCATCCTGATCCTCGAACTTGAAGGTCAGATATTTTTGCTAGGATAACTTGCTTCCCATCCTTGAATGTCTTAATCAAATCCTTCTCTCTAGTGATCGTACAGTATGGTGTTTGAAATCAAACTCCATGATTTTTCCATCTGTTTGAATCTGGTATTCGCAGAAAAGGATGAAATTTACATTCACTCCCCTATGAACTTTTAGTCGATTCTTAACGGTTTCTATGATTTTTCGCTTCGATGCATTCAAGAAGTAGTTTAGATTGTTCTCAAAATTTATTGTTTGCAATCTCTGTGGAAATGCTTTATTAACTAGATATTGGGTAACTGATGGTCTGTCTCTAAGTCTCCGAACACGTTGGTAGAAAATGGAAATACTTCGTTCAGTGGTTTATCCTCGACACTTTTGAAAATACGATCACTACTTTAAATTTTAGGGAAAGGCAGTTTTCTCCAAAACCTTCTATTAGTCATTTTTTGAATGATTTGTTCATCTATAAAATTAATTAAGTCTGCCATTCTCATATTACTACATCCTTTCCAACCTTCTCTCCTAGATAAGGAGCGAAGATCGACGATGATGATTGCGCTAAATTTAAGTACGTTTTGTGAGCTGCACCAGAAACCCCCTTATGTATCTACTTCTACTCAAAATTTTCCCACGATAGTCTAATAAACAATCAGACAACTATGTACAGGTTTTCTGTTAAAACCGACTGTGGCAAAGCAAATGCTATGCTATACTGTGCTGAAAAAAACTGCGCTTTCGTTATCTGTATCGCAGTCAGTTTTAACCAAGGTAAAAGCGCATTAGACAAATTGTTTCTCCCAGATATATTCTTTCTTCTTTTAACTATGTACTGTTTTGCTTTCTTTCTCACCGTTCGTTCTAACAAAAAACAGGAAAGTTGTATTTATGGCTTATTCGCTTAAGGTCATAGTACTATGGAATCCGAATCGTCCGAAACTTCGTAATTCAACCCGTTTATAGATTAAACCCATGATCCCAACTATTTTACCCACTCATTTTAAGCGACTTCAGTTATCAATCATGGTTTCGTTGCAAGCAACAACAAACAAGGGTGAAGATTAGAGAAAGACGGGGAGGGTGGAAGAGGAGATGGACAGAGGGGGAAGGATGGATATAGAAAGGAGAGGGAGGAGATGGACAGAAGGAGGTGGGAGGAGGAGGAGGAGGTAGTGGAGAGTGAGGGAAAGGAAAGGACATTAGGAGGCATACCCGACTCCCATCATGTTTGGCAATTGGGTAGCTATTATAATACGTTGATCATACCACAGAAATGTAAAAAAAAATGACAGCTGCGTTTACAAATTATCATATCAACGTATACAGTACATTTACAGAATACGCGGCGGATGGTGAGGGGCAAATAATTACCATCATCATAAGAGGAGATGTAGGTGTCGATTGAACAGTCTGATGGACTACATACCAATTTCTTGAATTAATAATCTCAACAAATGTTCTCCACTTGGAAAAGGGGAAAACAGAATCTGTTGGAAGCCCTGAGGATCCATAAACATCTGGCGCACAGTCCTCATTAAATGATCAAAGACAGCCCAACTCTCCTGTCTTCTAAACCAATTTACTCTAGCTGCAAGGTGGCACTGCGCCATAACGAAGTGACGACTAACTCTATGAGGTCGTTCCATCTTAGTAGCTCATATCTGGTTGCCACTATTTTCAGTGACTGATTGAGTAGGTTGTAATCAAACAAAAATCGTTCTTTCTGCGCAATAGGCTACGTTTATTTACGCTGAGAGTCAACTGTCTGTCTCTGCATTATGCATCGATCCTCTTTAGATCTGCCTGCATTTGCCAACAATTTTCTGGTGTTGTCACATCCCCATACATATTAATATCCTTCAGGGAAAAACTAACAGAGTACCTACATCATTTATATGTATGATGAATAGTAAAGGCCGTATTAAACTCCTAGTGCTACTCGCTAAATTCGTTTTACACCTTTTTACACCAATCAACTTCGTCCTAGTAAGAACATTTTGATTTCCATCCGCTAGGAAGTACTAAAAGCAGTTACAAATCTGGTGCGATACTCGGTAAGCTTGTATTTGGTTCACCAGTCGATATTGCGGAAAAAGGTACACAGCGTCCAGCTGGAGGGCGTTATCTGCGACGTTCTGGATCTCATGGACGGACGGAGCGATCTGAGATTCACTTCTGGGATCTGTTGCTGAGATATGCAACCGAAATCCCCCCCTGCCCCCTTAGCTGAGACTGCTCAACAGTGACCTGTCGGCGATTCTTCCTTAAGGCCGATGGACTCCGCGTTCACTGTCCTGTCACATTAATGCGACAAACTGTCAAAAACCTGATTAATCATCTGTGGCAGCGCGGAGAACGTTGAGAAAGAAATTCAGTAAGGTTCTGGAAGGTTCCGACAGGGATATGGAGGCATGTCGACGCCAGCGCCATGATCAGCTGCGCAAGGCTTCTCGGTTGAGGATCTGTGGCGCGTACAACCCAACTGAGGTGGTCCCACAGATTCTCATCTGGGTTTAAATCCGGTGAGTTTATGAGTTTGATGGGACAGTAAGCTTATCCTGGTGCTCCTCGAAACACGCACGTATACTGCGAGCTGTGTGACACACTGCCTGCAGGTACCATAGTGCTGAGGGCATGCAAACTGCATGTTGGGGTGGACATAGTCTCCAACGATATATGCATACTTGGGTTGAATCATTGTGCCACCCCCCCGCCCCCCCCCCCCCACCATAACGCGCTCCTGCTTCCAACCTGGACCGTTACGACGATTGTTGCAGGGTGTTCACTTTCAGACGTTTCACGCCGTACGTGCCGACGGCCATGTATCCAATTGAGCATGAAACGTGATTCATCTGAAAAGCTGCCGATTTTAGATAGCGCCATTTTGCCGTCGCTCCAGTTTCGTATTACGGCAAAAACTACACTGCTTTCCGCATCCCCCTACACGCTTTGTATACCCTCCATTCACGTTGACAATAAACAGAGTCCGTGGCCAATTTAATGGGACTGGACCATGTTTCTTCACCTGGCATCTTGTCTGTCTTCCATAAAATCGAATTCTTGTTAGTAAACATTGTTGCGCCACCGAATCAAATGCTCCTTGTGAGTCAAGAAGAACTACCTCAACTTCATTGCGCCTGTACATGGCTAAGGCACACCGTGTGAGAAAAGCACCATTTCGGAATCTATGGTCGTCGGCACGGAGTAGGTTATTTTATCTGAAACACACAGAAGCGCCAAAGAAACTGGTACAGGCATGCGTATTCAAATACAGAGACATGTAAACAGGCAGAATACGGCGCAGAGATCGGCAACGACTGTATAATACAACAAGTGTCTGGTGCAGCTGTTAGATCGGTTACTGCTGCTACTATGGCAGGTTATCAAGATTTAAGTGAGTTTGAACGTGATGTTATAGTCGGGACACGAGTGATGGGACACAGCATCTACGGGGTAGCGATGAAGTGGGCATTTTCCCGCACGACCATTTCACGAGTGTACCATGAATACCAGGAATCCGGTAAAACATCAAATCTCCAACACCGCTGCGACCGGAAAAAGATCCTGCAAGAAAAGGACCAAGAGTGTCTAAAAAGAATCGTTCAACGTGACAAGTGCAGCCCTTCCGCAAATTGCGACAGATTTCGATGTTGGGCCATGCAACGAAACGTGATCGATATGGGCTTTCGGAGCCGAAGGCCCACTCGTGTACTCTTGATGACTGCACGACACAAAGCTTTACGCCTCGCTTGGGCCGGTCAACACCGACATTGGAGTGTTGATGACTGGTAACACGTTGCTTGATCGGACGAATCTCGTTTCAAATTGTATAGAGCGGATGGACTTGTAGGAGTATGGAGACCACCTCGTGAATCCGTGGACCCTGCATGTCCGGAGGAGACTGTTCAGGCTGGTGGAGGGTCTGTAATGGTGTAGGACGTGTGCTGTTGGAATTGTATGGGACCCGTGATATCTCTAGATACGACTGACAGGTGACACGTACGTAAGCATCCTGTCTGATCACCTGTATCGATTCATATCCATTGTGCATTCCGACGGACTTGGGTAATTGCAGCAGGACAATGTGACATCCCACACGTCCAGAACTGCTGCAGAGTGGCTCCAGGAACAGTCTTCTGAGTTTAAACGCTTCTGCTGGCCACCAGACTCCACAGACATGATCATTATTGAGCATGTCTGGGATGCCTTGCAACGTGCTGTTCAGACGATATCTTCACGCCCTCGTACTTTTACGGATTTATGGACAGCCCTGCAGGATTCATGGTGTCAGTTCCCTCCAGCACTGCTTCAGACATTGGACGAGTCCATGCCACGTCGTGCTGCTGCACTTCTGTATACTCGCGGCGGCCCTGCTAGATGTTAGGCAAGTGTAGCCGTTTCTTTGGCTCTTCAATGTAGTTCATTACCTTTGAGTTCAGTATTTCTTGGATGCTGCAAATTAGTAGAAGTATTTAAATTCAGTCTGTTCAGTGGGGGTTTGAGATACAGCTATGGGTTGTCGAATACATTGTGGGCACAGGCGTGCCAGCCGGTGTGGACAAGCGGTTCTAGGCGCTACAGTCTGGAACCGCGCGACCGCTGCGATCGCAGGTTCGAATCCTGCCTCGGACATGGATGTGCGTGTTGCCCTTAGGTTAGTTAGGTTTAAGTAGTTCTAAGTTCTAGGGGACTGATGACCTCAGAAGTTAAGTCTCATAGTGCTCAGAGCCATTTGAACAATTTTTTGAGCACAGGCGCCCTGGCCGTGGTTTGGTCTTTGGTCGCCCCCGCGGCGCCACGCAGAGTTCTTTACTGTACTGACCGATAGCACGCGGTGGGCCTTCCGCCTTCCACTACCCGATATAACTTGAAAAGCGCCGGCACTGTTGCGCCCTCCACTATCTGGCAACGCACCCTCAACTCCGGTTGCCTTCGATAAACCTACACGGCTCTACGAAACTTACAAGGGGACTGTGCCTACTCGTCCTTCTTCGAATTTATAGCATATGTAGGTGCTGGCCAGAAATGAGAGTGACAGAAGTGGAAGCTCGAGAGGACAAAGCGTTTAGGAAAAAATATTTTTAGCACGGGTCACGCGAGGTATAATCTACTTACATTACCGTATTTTCCAAGCCGCGGTCGGCGCTACAGAACGGTAATCCGAGGATCGTGAGGTGGGGTCGCTATTCAGATTTTTTTCCATTTTATGCGTTACTTACATTGCAAATAAACCGAAATAATGTTCAAATGTGTGTGAAATCTTGTGGGACTCAACTGCTAAGGTCAACAGTCCCTAAGCTTACACGCTACTTAATCTAAATTATCCTAAGGACAAATACACACACCCATGCCCGAGGGAGGACTCGAACCTCCGCTGGGACCAGCCGCACAGTCTATGACTACCGAAATAATATTTTAATAAAAGGCATAAAAAGGAAAACCAAAGGAAAACTTGGGATTGCAAAGAAATTTCCAGGAAGGGATCGTGAGGCGTACAAATGAATTTCGTATCTAAAATTAGATAGTTCTACCATTTTACAATTGATGACTTGCAGTTCCTAGGGTGATATTCACCGTCAAAATAGCGGAAGCGTAATTATCTCCGTGTCTTCCACACTTTGTAAGCGCCGCATTTTTACAATTACATGACTGTTTTCAAATTTATATAGGAAAATAAACTTATTTACAGTCATAAAATGTTCTCTTATCACACAGATTGGCAGCAAACCACGCGTAACGCATCATTTCGCCAAATGTTGGTGAGGATTGCTGGTGATATACAATTGAATGTATTTGGATGCCGACTTCTCGGGACTTTTGTAGCTTCTGGATCAAATTCTTTACCTGAAGACAGAAACAGACATCGCAGGGTTGCGCTAGATGAGTCCATTTGCGGGAAATCCCTATATACTGCACGGTGGCAAACATTCTTCGTCTTGAAAAATCTCGTCGTATAGTTGTGGATTTGTAGGTCCTCCCTACGAGTCAATTAACATCAGAATTTATTCTCTTGCATATATGGCATCACCACATCGGTCAAAAAATTCATTTTCACAAATTTTATTAAAATATTAATAAACACAATGCATTGAACTTTATTTCAGTGTATTTGCAATGTAAAAATCGAAAATTAAACGAGTTCCCGCATAGGTATTCGACTTCCCTACACCCGGATTACCGTTCTGTGCTCTTTCCGCTACGCCGAGCGCTGCCTGGAAAGTACTTTAACATAAATAGCTCATGCCTCGCCCGACCCGCGCCAAAAATGCGATTTTCTCTTATCGTTTGACCATCTGGGGCTCCCATTTCTGTCTCTTTCATTTATGTTCAAGCCCTGTCTATTCTATAAATTTGGGCGAAATCAGTGATGACGTGTAGGCGCGGCCCCCTTGTTCGTCGCCTGTTGTCTGCGTTTCCCGATTACGACTGCGGAGCGGAACCTTGTCGTTGTTTTCGGCCAAGACGTGTGACCTAAGGTACTTTCACAAAGGTCATAAATTTTGGATATTGCCGATGATGTAGCACGCCAATGTCGCCAGCCGGTTTGCAACAACATGTTGGACTACGTTGGTGGACAGTTGTCCGATAATGTTTTCAGCAATACATTTCCGGTCCGGAAGTATTCACACGAGTCCCGCTATAGCCGCGAAAGCGAGCTAGCGGAAGCGAGTACGGTCTCCTGCATTTCTACTCCTAACTAAAAAGTTAGCAGGAAATAGAAAAATCACGCTTTGTGAATCTATACTTCTTTCAAGTAAGCGAACTCGTTCCGATACTTTAACTCGTTGACTGATGCCTGATACATCTGTTTTTCACAATGCTGGAACACTATTTTGAATCTACAAACAATCCTGTTGACAGAACATCCGCAACTGGGGATTATAGCAGAGGTTGAAAAGACCGCTTCAGTTGTAAATTACTTTATTTTCACACGACCGGTTTCGGACTGTTATAAGCCCATCCTCAGGTCTCGTAGCTCTTCTGTGGTCCCCGAGCGCTCATAGGCACCACACCGCGCTCGGGAACCACAGCACAGCTGCGACACCTGAGGATGGGCTTATAACAGTCCGAAACCGGTCGTGTGAAAATGAAGTAATTAATAATATATATGAAGACAGTAACTGTTCTCGAAAGAAGCTTTTCGCTGGAATAAATGATGACTAACTGAAATCCTCAGCTGACAACAGGTGTTGTTGATATACCTCGATGTGGACAGCTGAAAATGTGTGCCCCGACCGGGACTCGAACCCGGGATCTCCTGCTTACTTGGCAGACGCTCTATCTATCTGAGCCACTGAGAACAGAGATGAATAGCGCGACTGCAGGGACTTATCCCTTGCACGCTTCTTGTGAGACTCACATTCCAAACTGTCCACATATATATATAGGTAATGTACCTTATAGACATCAACAATACCTGTCGGCAGCTGAGAGTTTCAGTTAGTCATCATTTATTCAAAGTAATTAATAACTGAAGCGGTATTTCCAACCTCTGCTATTTTGAATGTTTCGTTCAAAATCAATTCATTTGAATACTGATAAGAATATGAAAGACCGTATACCAGTTACAACCAGAATAGCGCTCACCCTTCAGCTTTTTGTTACTGGTGATTCACACAGAATTGAAACGTATTTTAAAGTGTACTTCTCATCGACATGTCTGATGATACCGTACCTTTCATTACAATTCATTAAATTAGTGTGAAACAACAATGAAATGTTATTTTCGATTTTTTGTTGTAGTCCAGCATTAAACTGAGATAACAATGAATTTCATAAATTAAATGTAAACTGTAGGTGACCACTGCTGTCAGCTGCAGCGGGACATTAGGCGGAAACAGCGGCGACGACCGAAAATGTGCACCGGACCGGGAATCGAACCTCGGATCGCCTGCTTACTAGGCAGGTGCGTTAACCATTGCGACATCCGGGACACAGCGTTATCGCAACTGGGTGGACTATCTCGGCACTCCTTACGGCCGATCCACATTCCCGCCGATCGCCACCTATACGCAGTCCCTGTCCATTTACTCACAGTTCGCTACTCAGATACCCAGAGGAGGGAGGACGTATTTATGCTTCCACAATGAAGAAAGTGGTTCATTACCCAACTAGGCATTACAGTTATATGAATGCGTGGGGTCTGTTCTTTCGGACATCGATGAGCGATTTGATTGTCTGCTCTTTTCTTGCCTACTATTGAGGAGAGTAAAAGGGCTGCTAACACAGGCAGAAGGCACGGTGGCAATGGCTGAGTTTCCTCCCGTCCATGCAGAGGTTTTCCAAAAGTGGGGATTAAGCTTTAGAAGAAGATAATTTTGCGCTTTTGCCGTGGAGGAAGACAGACTTGCCACCCAGCTACACAGTAAGAGAGACTTTGGACTTGGCGCCGACTGGCGCATACTTCTGAGTAGTTCGCAATTTGTGGTACTTGCTACGCACCTTGTGTTGTCTCATTAATTGTATTGTTTCGTGGGTCTTGGACTCTTTTACTTTGGTTTTACGAACTGCACAGACTAGGAAAGCTTGTAGCGTATTCCAAACAGTCTTCCACGTAGCTAAGGTACCTTCTCAGTCTTAGCGGGACATTCGCGATTAAACTGAGCTTCGAGAGAGCATTATGTTTCAATATTTTAGGTGACTGTGGTTCAAATGGCTCTGAGCACTATGCGACTTAACTTCTGAGGTCATCAGTCGCCTAGAACTTAGAACTAATTAAACATAACTAACCTAAGAACATCACGCACATCCATGCCCGAGGCAGGATTCGAACCTGCGACCGTAGCGGTCTCTCGGCTCCAGACTGTAGCGCCTAGAACCGCACGGCCACTCCAGCCGGTGGTGACTGTGATAGTCCTGAAGTTAAAATCTTCTGGGTTATTAGACCGCGTCATGTTTCTTCTAAAATGTTCGACGCTTCGACCCCTCTGCTGGGATCAGTGTTCTAGCAGTAGTGGACACCAAAAGATCCTGAAGAAGATCCCAGCAGAGGGGTCTAAACGTCGAACATTTTAGAAGAAACATGACGCGGCCTAATAACCCAGAAGATTTTAACTTCAGTGACAACGGCCACGAAAGCCTGCAGACTGTGATAGTTCTGTTGGAGAAGTTCCTCAGTCAACAATATGACTCATTCTCTGTAATTTTAATGTGGTGTTTATAGAGATCTTAGAGTAAGTAAATGACTTATTAAACTCGGACTTGATCTAAATTTTAGTGCAAAACTATTGTTTTACAACTGATCCTGATTAGGTGACCGTCTAAAAGCAAATATTATCCCTGCTTCCCTAATTTGTTTATCTCCCTGTGACGGTGTTTCACTGCAAAGCAGGTGCCAAGCCTTTTTGTTTAAGTGTTAAATGTGAGTGTATTTTGATTTGTGGTTATGACTTTCGATTTACGAGCATCGCACTGAGCTCGTCACAGATATTTTTAACGCAGGCTTTACAGAGACATTCAACTATAATAAAAAAGACAATTGGCGATGCTACTAGTGGGTTACAGACCACATCTAAGCTCGTTTTCCGTACCAGTCAGGAATCTGAACCTAATCTCATTTATTTCACAATTACAGATGGAGATAATGAGTTGGAAACTAACATCCACTCCGAGTGACTAAAATCTACGCAAATCGAATTGTGAACTTTTAAGGCCAGAATTCAAGATGCAGCCACTGCAAGGCGGTGGATTTAATGTTGACGCCAAAGCGGGCGCATTGGTGCGAGCGCTACAGACGGCGCAACAGCTCTTGCAGTCTTCGGAATTGTGTGGATGATATTTTTCCGAAAGTCAGATGGTATGTCGCCAGACTCATACATTCTACACACCAATATGAATAGTTAGTTTGTTGCCATTCCCCCAATGATTTTAGAAATTCTGATGGATTATTATCTGTCCCTTCTGCTTTATTCGATCTTAAGTCCTCCAGGGCTCTCTTAAATTCTGATTCTAATACTGGATCCCCAATCTCTCCTAAATAGACTCCTGTTTCTTCTTATATTACATCAATAAAACTTCCCCCTTGTAGAGGCCTTCATTGTACTCTTTCCACCCATGCGCTCTCTTCTCTGCATTTGACATTTGCAGAACTGGTGGAGACAACAGATCAGTACGAGACGGCTAAAAGAAAAACAGATATATTCTTGCAAACACATGGAAATGAGAGGCAGTCTCGATAAAGATAGAGGGCAACTAGCCAATCCACAATTTGGAACTACACAGGCAATCCGTATGCTAGCTGTGGGCCAAGCCACATGCACATTGAAAGACACACGAACAAAGGTAACGATAACTATTCCAGTCCCTAGAGAGAGTTTCGCTGCAGCTTAATAGAATCGAACTCCAGGTTTCGAATCACAAATTAACATAAATATCCATGATTAGAAATATTTTGCGAGCACCCCGGACAGGGGCAGCACGAAAAAGGCTACCGAATTAACATTAATAAAACCATGTGGCTGATCTCTCACGGTAAGAACCAAATATCTGCTTCTCCAACACGGTTGACTTTGCTGTGAGCGTTCTACCGCAAAGTTGATAAAAACTGAACCTAATTGTGCATGGTTGCTTCCAAGGCGATGGAAACGAACATGTGAATCACAAAATGGAGGTTATTATTGCGGAACTGCTGCTCACAAAGTAAAGCGTATCAAGTACTGCCACGAATTGAGGGAGAGAGGTCGTCTCTCAGTAACTTTGTAAACTCTAATCGCCGCACGCTATATGCTTCCTCGGAGAGAAAATGGTCCCTGATGCCAACACGAGTGGGGTAGGTTTTTGGAACTAAATTAACCGATGGGTGAATCCAGAAATTTCTCCGTCGCCACCAGTTGATAGTCCTGTGCTCTGGCAAATTATCTGTGGTTACAGATTGCTTGCGAAAAATACATTCAATGTATAACTATTAATTTTCTTCTGGGTTTGAGGCCGCACTGTCATCTGTAAAATTCCGTCGTTTCCGCGACTGTTGCAAGGCGCTTTCCTCAGGGTGTCTTGCTTATTGACTGTGACTACGGCCGCGGAAGCCTATGTTTACATTAAAAGAATTGAACTCAGCGTCCTTTTAATAAAGGAGGTGGTAAGTTCTTATGGGGCCAAACTGCTGAGGTCATCGGTCCCTAGGTTTACACAGTACTCAGTCAAACTTAAACTAACTTAGGGCAAGGCCAAACACACACCCACGCCCGAGATAGGACTCGATCCTCCGACGGGGGAAGCTGCGCGGACCGTGGGAAGGCGCCCAGGACCGGGCGGCTTAATAAAGGAGAGTGCAGCCCTGTGCCTACAACAACTCAACCCTATAAGCAACTGGAATCTGTGATTGGAACAGCAGTTTTAATTTTGTTTTATTCTCTCTTTACTCAGGGACTGGGCTGTACCGCTATAGCGACTTATACATGTGCTAGAAATGTCCCTCGAAAGTTTCTGTGTTACAACATGCGACCACTTGTTCAGTCTGCTGCCTCACAACAAGAGCTGGGATAATGTTAAGGAAAAAACACGTGGAAGGTGGGGCCACAATTTTCGTCATTTGTCATTAATGAAATACACGTTATTACTTAACAACAATTGTTACGATTACAAATTAAAGACCTTGTAAAAAAATGAAGAACAACGCTCACAATAATTTAAAGAACTTGAACAGGAACAATCCACTAACAAAAACATTTTAACATTTTGTACCATTAAGAAAAGGGCTTAAACCCAGGAATATACGCTAGTCCCCAAATACAAGTAAGAATTCGCATCAAGCAGGTGTGACTGCAAGCTGGTTCAACAAACTGAGTTTTACCAGTAAAATGAAGTACAAGTGACTGCCACTAAAAGTACGAACAGTTCCCAAACGTGAATAAAACTTTAAACAAGTAGATAACGCCCAACAAATATACAGAAAGGATAACAAGTCACACCACTGACTGTGGCTGTTGGAAAGCCCTTAACAATTCATAAACCTTAATGAAATCCCTCAATCAAATACACAACCCCCAAAATGCAAGATTAGCTTTGACGGCATACAATTTGAAAGTGACTCCCGAATGGTACACACCAACAGAAACATTAATACTGACCCTTAAAAAAATATACAATCCCCAAAAATACAAGAAAGATGACAAATTACAGCAACCAGTTATCACAGCAACCGTGCAGCAACCATGCAAGTTTGACAATGAATGCAGCTAGCTAATGACTGTGGAGGAAAAAGCTTGACAGTTCATATTCAAAAGTAAAAGCCTTTGAAACTTAACACGCTTCAGAACTAGTAAAACAGGGCCTGCAAGCTTTAAACAAGATGTTAGAGTGCAAATGTAGTAGCCGGCCGCGGTGGCCGTGCGGTTCTAGGCGCTTCAGTCCGGAACCGCGTGACTGCTACGGTCGCAGGTTCGAATCCTGCCTCGGGCATGGATGTGTGTGATGTGCTTAGGTTAGTTAGGTTTAAGTAGTTCGAAGTTCTAGGGGACTGATGACCTCAGATGTTAAGTCCCATAGTGCTCAGAGCCATTTGAACCATTTTGAAAATGTAGTCACAACGTACCTCGGACTCTCAGAACACCCCTTAAGGCCTGTGTGCTTGCTCAGCTCTCAATATTTGAATAGATCAAGAGTTTCGGAATTAATTGCTTGACACTCTGTTGTGGCACGTACAAAAACAATCAGATTAACTTAACTTGAGCTAGCACGAGGCAGCTGATAGAGGCGCCTGTCTGCGGGCAGACCTAGAGGTGAAATGATAATTAAATCAAGACCCTAAGCTGTCCACAGGCGTTGATACACATCAACTGGGACAGTTGAAAACGTGTGCCCTGACCGGGACTAGAACCCAGGATTTCCTGATTACATGGCAGACGCTATCCAGCTGAGCCACCGAGGGCACCCGAGAACAGTGTGACTGCAGGGATTTATCCCTTGCACGCTCCCCGTGAGACGCACATTCCCAACTTAATGTCCACACACTACATTCGTAGTGATCCTGCTCATTACACTCATTACTCACGGCAGACAATCTTACCGAATCCCGTAAGAGTTCGGGCAAAGTGTGTGCATCCAGCACAGAAGAAGAAGGTCAATGGCCGGTTAGCCTTAACTATATGAAGATGGTATCTGTTCTTTCAGACATGTCCGAAAGAACAGGTACCATCTTCATAAACCTAGTGGTTGTGCGACGACGGAAGTGTAGCCGCAGCAGGAAGAAAAAATCTCTCCTCTGGGCCCAGGAAACAGGAACGCCTCGTCCGCTGCCAGAACTGCCCTGCCAACATGTATCAGAAAGAAAACAGTAATCTGCCCAAATAAGGCTACGAATGACAATATCTGAGATGTAGGAAATATTAACTTATTGTGGACGTTGTTACGCCTACAAGTCACGAGCTTGACGTTCCTTAATCTTACATTGAAACTGACGACGTGGACTACAGCCACCAGAAAATCTGAATACCGGGCACACCTTCTTTTAACAGCGCATTACCTTCGACACAGACTATACTGCAGTCCCAATTACATCTACTCAGTTTGTAACAGACAATATTCATACACTTTCAATGAATATGATCAGGAACAAACAGATTAAAATCAATTGCAGTGACCAGTGACCATCCATACAAGACTCGGGGGCGCAATGATAATAACAAGTCTAATTCAGCATTGATGCAGACGTCGGCTTACGATAACAAGTACCAATACAAGATCAACACTTAACTCCACTCAGATGCGAAGGAGCCATGGTGTGTTATTGCCTCCAATCCATGCAGGTGATCTGCAGCTGCCGTGATGTTGAAGCCTCTAGAGGTGACCCAGTGCTTGTTGACTAGGTTGTATGCGGCGTCAGCTGCCCTTGCTGCAACTCGGAGCTATCAATACTTAATCCAGCAGGAAAACTTTGGCTGGGACCGAATTAACAACTCACGGATTCACGTGCTCCACGCCCAGGCAGCAGCAGTGCTGCAAAAACGAACTCGCCAGCCCCGTGGCCACCCGCTAACTGCCCATACCACGACCCCCCAATCCAATAACACACTTCTCGACCGAAGATCCTAGCCCTGGCATGAGCCGTAATGGATATCGGCTGTACAGGTAGTTAGTACCGCCAGTGGAATGGCATGCCCGCTAAAATTTAAGCCTCCACGGCTCACCGTTATTTTGACAACCTCTGCCATTTAATAGAAAATTAATGAAGAGATTAGGACTAGTCCGTGAAGACAGTCACTAATGTTGCGCCGCAAAATGACGTACATAGCGCGGCCGGGGAAGAATTAGAATGTCTCCCTCGGCCACTGCCATAAGCCAGAGAAGCAGGTCAAGAAAGACGGCTCAGCTAAGTTTCACCAGAAACGTTTGCCGATACAGCGAGTACTGTCACAGAGGCGCCAAGGCGGTTACTTCGTGTCGTCGCCAAACAGAGAGACCAAAGGCGCGGCAGAGAGCTGGAGCCACACTGACTCCACACACGGTAAACCGGTTCGGCTCATACACTGAGCCAAAGAAACTGGTACACCTGCCTAATACCATCAAGGGCCCCAGCGAGCACGCAGAAGTGCCGCAACACGACGTGGCATGGACTCTACTAATGTCTGAAGTAGTGGTGGAGGGAACTCATACCTTGAATCTAGCAGGGCTGTCCATAAATCCGTAAGAGTATGAGGGAGTGGACATCTCTTCTGAACAACACCTTACAATGTATCCCAAATTCGCTCAATAATATTCATGTCTGGGGAGTCTGGTGGCAGCGGAAGCGTTTAAACTCAGAACAGTGTATCTCGAGCCACTATGTAGCAATTCTGGACGTGTGGGGTTTCTCATTGTCCTGCTGGAATTACCCAAGCCCGTCGGAATGCACTTGAATGGATGCAGGGTGCATAGATTCATGAGGTTGTCTCCATACCCATACACGTCCATGTGCTCGATACAATTAGAAAAGAGATTCGTCCGACCAGGCAACATGTTTCCAGTTCGTCAACAATCCAATGTCGGTTTTGACAGGCCCAGTCATCAAGGTTACACGAGTAATGGAAAGGCGAATTGACGACTTTGGTTTATTTGGAGAATTTTAGAAAAATGTGGTTCATCTGTAAAGGAGACTGGATGTAGGACACCAGCGCGACCCATTTTCGGGTACTGCTCGGGTGTTTGGGATCCTCACCAGGTCAGATTAAAGGGAGACATCGAAGCAGTTCACTGTTGGGCTGCTACATTTGTTACTGGTAGGTTCGAACAACACACAAGTATTACAGACATGCTTTGGGAGCTCAAATGCGAATCCCAGGAGAGAAGACGACGTGCCTCTCGAGGAAATTTAGAGAACCGGCATTTGAGGCGGGCTGGAGTACGATTCTACTGCCGCCAACTTAAATTTCGGGTAAGGACGAAGAAGATAACACAAATTAGGGCTCGTGCAGAGGCATACAGACAGTGTTATTTTCCATTTTTGGGAGTGTAATAGGAAAGGAAATGACTAATGGTGGTACAGGGTGCCCTCTGGCATGCTCCGTACGGCGCCATGCGGAGTATGTATGTAAATGTATATGTAGAAGGAAGGAAATGTCTTTTGTAATGGAAGGTAGACCATCAGTCTCGAAGAGGGACCTATGTACGTCTATAAATCTATGTGGCTCAACCAGTCACCCTCTTCGGTCTGTGACTGCTAACTGTTGCACTGCTGCTGGTGCCAAGTCCGGTCTACTTGCTGGCTAGGAGTGGGAGCGGGGGGAGGGGGAAGAGCGGCGGGCTGTACCAGCTGCTGCCGGCTTCCACTGAGGAGGTATCTGGCTCCCCCTCAGCCACGTGCAGCCACTTGCCCACCCATCTGTAGTGCGGGAAAACTTCTTGCTGCCTACCCCTACTGGCACGGACCGACTCTGCTGTTGTGAGCTGCCTCTTCCACTCTGGGTCTACGGCACGGATCGGCTCCCTCCGCTCGCCTCATCCAGAGCTGCTGGATTGCCTCCAGGCAGCGGCAACGACTTGCGAGGTCGCTGACGTTGGCACCACTACTTGCTCAGCCACTGCCTGCCGTGACCACGCCCGCCTGCTGATTACAGGGCTTTCCTTGATGGGTATGCTCTCTTTACGTCCTGTGGGTGCTGGCATTCCGAGCAACGACACGGCGGTTGTACTTCGAGTAGTAAATGACTGTTGTTCCAACGCTGTTTCTCTGACTTCCAATCGGACATCTACTGGGCACCCACTCACCAAAGCAACCCTCCTCTTAGGTTGTGCTGTTCTGACATTAGCTGGCCACACAGGAGCTGATATTTCCGACGAATTCTGCAAAATCTGCAAGCCCCACCTTTGAGTAAGTGGAGGAGCGACCGCCAGGCTGTTACCCGCGGTTTTCTGAACTGGCGATCCCTCTTTCCCAGCTGGGCACACACGTGCGGATTTCTGTAACGGGCTACGTCCGTGGATTTTCCTGTGGTTTTTGGATGACACCAAGTGTTAGTTGCTACAAATAAAGTAAAGGAGCAGATCAATGACAGCATCTAAAAACTTATACAATTGTACCTCAAAATCTACTTGTGGAAATTGACACATGAACAGTACACCAACAAAAATGTGACAAACATGGTGTACAAACAGATGTTTGCAATGTTTGTTGACAGTTGTAAACAGTCTTCACGGGTTTGCGGCCGGATGACGTTGTGCAAATTCCACAGTATTTTCTTGGAGCAACTGTCCGACATCTTCAGGTGGTTCACCCTTGCTGGTAGCTAGGGATGACTGGCGGTATCCGCTTTTATTTTCTTCTTTGTTTATTTAATTTCGATTCCCTCCCCCAAAGCGGCCGGGCTGGCAGCACCTTAGTATGCTGCTCTTCAGCCTACAGAATTTTTAAAACATAAGAAGACAAGAAAAAATAAAAGCTCACGATAAAACGGTGACGTAAATTGTAAAACGGCGGAAAATTATGGAAAGTGAAAACATAGAACAAAGGGTGGGCGATGCTAATAAAATACACAGGAAGCAGACAAGTAAAATTTTAGACAGACAGTTAAAAAACACGGCGACAATCTGCTTTCTGTTCGCAAGAGATATAAAAAAATCACACCCAGCGACAGTATGATGTCCATTCGCAACACCACGGAAAAGACGCTCAACACTTAACAATCACTGGAAACACTGCACTAAAAAGTCGGCTTAGAAGATGACACACCACAGCCAAGAGCAGATGGGGTGGGGGGGGGGGAGGACCCGGACAGATGAGGGGGAAGAAAAGGGGGAGGAGAGGAAAAATGAAAGGGGGGGACCGATGGAGGGAGAGGACTCCTTAGGGGCGGGGGGTGGGGGGCAGGGCAGACGCGAGAGGGAATGGGGAAAGGCAGAGGAGGGGAACACAAAAGGGCTCGGGGGAGAGAAAGGAGGCAGAGGCGGGGAAAAAACAGGATAGAAGGGGGGGAGAGGGAGCCCAGGGAAAGAACGGAGGAAGGGAGGGGGAGGTGAGGATCAGAGTTGATAGGAGGGATAAATGGAGAGAGAGAGGGCATCATTCAGGAGGGGGAGTTGACAGAAGCCACCCTGGGAAAGGAGAGGAAGTGTGTAGACGGTATCCGCACGTCGACGTCCTATATAAAGAACACGCGCCCAGAATTCGCTGACGTGGAAATCTCGCATGCGCTATAAGTTGCAGATTGATGACGCCATTCTACAACGCTCTCTGCCGAAAATCGCAGAGCGACCCTCCTGCCCGTGCGCTGTACGCTGTGTTTACTAACACCGCGGCCAGACGTCTCTCACTAAAAACTATACTGGACCAGCGTTATGATGGGTCTGTTATCGAAGAAATCTTGATTTTCTCGTCGTGATTTAATAGCAGCCAATGCAGGGTTCCAGGCTGTGCTCACTCGAAATCCCGCATCCCTGTTGATGAGATTATCGGCTGTACGGATACGTGTTGCTTCCTTAATGACGCAATCTCAGAAAGATGATGCCGGGGATTAAACTTCCGTCGTTTCACAAATCATGTGATGTCCTGTATTCAGACAGTGTTCCGCAATCGCCGTAGGCGTGTATGACGCTGATGTTCATCGCAGCGTTCTTGTACTGAGTGACTTGTCTGGCCTATACACGCTGCCCCACACTGACAGGGCATATTGTACACACCGTATTCCCTCAGGCCAGGATCATGCTAAACCAAACCCAACAGGTTCCTCCGTTTTTCAGATGGTCGAAAAACATACTTGACGTCATATCTTCTGAAGACTCTTTCGTGACTTGACGACATGGCACCAAAATACGGCAAAAACGCCAAAGTGGTTTTTTTTTCGTATCTTCATTCTGCTCCATAAATTGAATTCGCTTGGGCCTGAATGCATTACGTATCTGTCTTTCAGAATAACCGTTTTGTCGGAACATTGTGTTCAAATGTTGTATTTCACTCGACAGGCTTTCAGCATCAGATACCACATGCGCTCTATAAACTAACATATGTAATGCGCTATCGCATTGTGCTTGATGATGACAGGTTGTGTCCTGCATACATAGATTTATGCGTTGTCTTGCGTTAGATGCTGTGCCGCAATGTTCCATCTGCTTTCCTTCACACCAAAACATCAAGAAAAGGCACAGAAAAAAAAAAAAAAAAAAAAAAAAAAAAAAAAAAGGGTTCAAATGGGTCTAAGCACTATGGGACTTAACATCTGAGGTCATCAGTCCCCTATACATAGAACTACTTAAATCTAACTAACGTAAGGACATCACACACATCCATGCCCGAGACAGGATTCGAACCTGCAACCATAGCAGCAGCACGGTTCCGGACTGAAGCGCCGAGAACCGCTCGGCCACAGCAAAGGTACAGTACCATCTTTTTCCACTTCCATTGTGAAGTTTATGTTCGAATTGAGTGAACTTACATTCTGAAGGAATTTTGGTAGACTATCAAGTGCTTGTGGCCACACCACAAATGTATCATCCACATAACGCAGAAAACAAGATGATTTGAGAGTGGCTGACTGTAGCGCTTTTTCTTTAAAGTCCTCCATAAAATAACTGGGCACCGTAGGAGACAGAGGGCTGCTCATGGCGACACCGTCCACATGCCCAAAATATTGGTCAGGGAATAAGAATTATGTTGAAGTAAGTACGTGTTCAAATGATGCCACTATGTCCTCCTCAAACTTCTTGCTAATGAGCTCTAAAGAGTCCTGCAAGGACACATTTGTAAATAAAGACACAGCATTAAAATTTCCTAAGAGATCCGACGATTGCAATCTAAGAGTTTTCAGACGACCCATGAAATCTTCAGAGTTTCGAATATGATGGTTGTACTTGCCTACGAGAGATTCCAATAGTGATGCCAGAGATTTGGCAACAAAATAAGCATGTACTCCTACGTTACTTACAATGGGACGGAGAGGCACCCCATTTATATGGATCTTGAGTAGGCCATCAAGTCTAGGAAGTGCTGCAGCCTGTTGACGCAAACCCTTAGTGACTTGCGCTGGAATCAATCTCTTCCTGATGAGGTCCAAAGCCTTTCTCTGGATCCTACCCGTCCTCTCCATCAAAATGGTAATTCTGAGAGACAGGTATGTGATGCATTGAGACTCACGCGAATTCAATTTATGGAGCAGAATTATGATACCAAGAAACCCACCTCTTTGGCCTTTTTCCCGTATTTTGGTGCCATGTCTTCAACTATCAGAAGAGTCCTCGGAAGATACGACATTGTGTTTTTCGACCATCTGCAAAACTGAGGAACCTGTTGGTTTCGGTTAGCATGGTCTTGGCCTGAAGAGACGAGGTGTGTACAAGATTCCTTGTCAATGTGGGGCAGCATGTATAGGCCAGACAAATCGCACAGTACAAGAACGCTGCGATGAACATCAGCGTCATATACGCCTACTTCATCCGGAAAGTCGGCAATTGCTGAACACTGTCTGAATACAGGACATCGCATGATTTATGAAACGACGGAAGTTTTATCCCTGACATCATCTTTTTGAGATTGCGTCATTGAGAAAGCAATATACAGGGTGGTCCATTGATCGTGACCGGGCCAAATATCTCACGAAATAAGCGTCAAACGAAAAAAAAAACTACAAAGAACGAAACTTGTCTGTCTTGAAGGGGGACACCAGATGGCGCTATGGTTGGAGCGCTAGATGGCGATGCCATAGGTCAAACGGATATCAACTGCGTTTTTTAAATAGGAACCCCCATTTTTTATTTCAGTACGTAAAGAAATATGAATGTTTTAGTTAGCCCACTTTTTTCGCTTTGTGATCGATGGCGCTGTAATAGTCACAAACATATGGTTCACAATTTTAGACAACAGTTGGCAACAGGTAGGTTTTTTAAATTAGAATACAGAACGTAGGTACGTTTGAACATTTTATTTCGGTTGCTCCAATGTGACACATGTACCTTTGTGAACTTATCATTTCTGAGTACACATGCTGTTACGGCGTGATTACCTGTAAATACCACATTAAGGCAATAAATGCTCCAAATGATGTCTGTCAACCTCAACGCATTTGGAAATACGTGTAACGACATTCCTCTCAACAGCGAGTTGCTCGCCTTCCGTAATATTCGCACATGCATTGACAATGCGCTGACGCATGTTGTCAAGCGTTGTCGGTGGAGCACGATAGCAAATATCCTTCAACTTTCCGCACAGAAAGAAATCCGGGGACGTCAGATCCGGTGAACGTGCGGGCCATCGTATGGTGCTTCGACGACTAATCCACCTGTCATGAAATATGCTATTCAATACCACTTCAACCGCACGCGAGCTATGTGCCGGACATCCATCATGTTGGAAGTACATCGCCATTCTGTCATGCAGTGAAACATCTTGTAGTAACATCGGTAGAACATTACGTAGGAAATCAGCATACATTGCACCATTTAGATTTGCCATCGATAAAATGGGGGCCAATTATCCTTCCTCCCATAATGTCGCACCATACATTAACCCGCCAAGGTCGCTGATGTTCCACTTGTCGCAGCCATCGTGGATTTTCCGTTGCCCAATAGTGCATATTATGCCGGTTTATGTTACCGCTGTTGGTGGATGATGCTTCGTCGCTAAATAGAACGCGTGCAAAAAATCTGTCATCGTCCCGTAATTTCTCTTGTGCCCAGTGGCAGAACTGTACACGACGTTCAAAGTCGACGCCATGCAATTCCTGGTGCATAGAAATAGGGTACGGGTGCAATCGATGCTGACGTAGCATTCTCAACACCGACGTTTTTGAGATTCTCGATTCTCGCGCAATTTGTCTACTACTGATGTGCGGATTACCCGCGACAGCAGTTAAAACACCTACTTGGACATCATCATTTGTTGCAGGTCGTGGTTGACGTTTCACATGTGGCTGAACACCTCATTTTTCCTTAAATAATGTAACTATCCGGCGAAGGGTCCGGACACTTGGATGATGTCGTCCAGGATACCAAGCAGCATACATAACACACGCCCATTGGGCATTTTGATCACAATAGCCATACATCAAGACGATATCGACCTTTTCCGCAATCGGTAAACGGTCCATTTTAACACGGATAATGTATCACGAAGCAAATACCGTCCGCACTGTCGGAATGTTACGTGATACCACGTACTTATATGTTTGTGACTACTACAGCGCCATCTATCGCAAAGCGAAAAAAGTGGTCCACGTAAAACATTCATATTTCCATACGTACTACACGAATATGTAATAAAAATGGGGTTCCTACTTAAAAAACGCAGTTGATATCCGTTTGACCTATGGCAGCGCCATCTAGCGGGCCAACCATAGCGCCATCTGGTTTCCCCCTTCAAGCTAGACGAGTTTCGTTCTTTGTAGTTTTTTCGTTTGATGCTTATTTCGTCAGATATTTGGCCCGGTCACTATCAATGGACCGTCTTTGGACTTACGTACGTCTCCCTGTATTGCTGCAGTTGTCTGTCGCTGCACATACACTAACGGGAAAAAAATCGCAACACGAAGAAGAACCTGCGCGACATAAACGAAAGTTGGTAGGCGTGTTTCTACAGGTGAAAGATGATGTGTATTCCAGTTTCGCCAGATGCAAATCAGGTTTTGCTTTAAATACACGCTGTAACGATCGTGAACGTTAGTTACCTTTGAGACTGTACGCGGAGAGTTGATGTTACAAAGAATGCCTTTAAAATAACAAGGACGCAATTATCAGTACCTCAACGAGTTTGAACGAGGTCGTGGAATAGGGCTAGGAGAAGCTGGAAGTTCTTTCAGCAGAATTTCAAAAAGACTTGGCAGGAATTTAGCCAATGTGCATGACCCGTGACTCGGTCCGCTCTTGCATCAACACGTCCGTGTCACATCAACTCGTCCGTGTCACGCTCCGAACTCGGCAACACCTCCGGCGGGCCACCGAGACGTACGTCATCGGCAGTTGGGTAGGAACTTCTCGCTGTGACGCTTCTCCGAGCGGACTTTCCTTCTCCACCACAGCCAGTACATGTCCGTGGCTGGCCGTCGCAAATCACAATACTTCGACATCCTCCACTACATAAATATGTAGGGATATGTTTGTTAAGGACGATCCGCACCTGTCGGACGCCGTTTGACACGGGATAGGTGCTAAAACTCGCTCACTGTTCAGGCGTATGCCTGAGTAACGTTCCAAATGGTCGCAGCGATTTAAGAACTATCGATTCTGGCACCTCAATCGGCATTTCAAAGATCCGAATGACCCTCACTCACAAGCCATATGGAGCTACTGTTAAATCGCTGATACTCCTTTGAGAGTGTCGGAATTTAAATCCCCTTTGAGCAGCGGTGATAATTCTTTCACCCACAGCGTCATCGATCATCTTGACGTACATTGTGCTGCTTATAATGGATAGGTGTATCCCAACTAGGCCCGTAGCAGGTAAACGAAATTCTACTCTCAAAGAACTCTCTGTTTCAAAGGCATTGCGTCTGGCGTATCATAGTGGTTGTCAAACCTATATTGGAGCATAGTCTTTCTAAAATTGTGTGCCATGACGATGTATTCAAACACGCGCGAGTATCTGCCGTGTAAACACTTCCTCTTCCACGCGCACCCACCGCTAGGACGACAGTTCCAAGCCAACCTGTCTTCACTAAAATTTTTGGAAGGTTGGATACTTGGTACTGAGAGAAGTAATCTGTGAAGACAGGTCCTGAGTCGTGCTTGGGTAGCTCAGTAGGCACAGAATTTGTCCGTGAAAGACGAAAGTCTCAAGTTCGAGTCTCGATCTGGCACACAGTTTTAATCTGCCAGGAAGTTTCACAACTTATTAGTCAAGAAGTATCAAGATTACGAAAGACGCTACAAAGGCCATCCGGGCGTCCTCCACAGCCTACGCCCCCCCCCCCCTCCCCCATACCCCGTGTACCCCTCGTGGACGTCACCATAGTGTTAGACAATTGCACGCAAGTTCAGCACCCCACCCTTCGAGCAGCTGTATTTAAGCTTCTCGTGATAATACGCTTATAAAAAGAAAACACTAGGATATGACGTAACTATGGCCTCAATCATCGTTTTTCCAGTGTTCCACCGCTCCTGTACAGTACATACATCGTGAAGCGCCAAGAAATAAAGAGCAGATCTTTATGGCCTGACGCCTGGGAACGAGCATCTCTGAATTTGGTCGGCTGTACACATACTACGGTCGTGAGCATCTAAAGAAAGCAACTGAAGGAAAATAAAACCATGAGCAGGTGACAAGGTATTGGATGTCCATGACCCACCGTAGAATGTTGAGACTGGAGTCTTGCCTACCGTGTAAAACACGACAGGCAGCGATCTGTGGCACATCTAACGAGAGTACAGTACAGCTGCAGGCACAGCAACTGAAGGAGGATGAAACCATGAGCAGGTGACAAGGTGTTGAATGTCCATGCCTCATTGCAGAATGTTGAGACTGGAGGCTTGCCTACCGTGTATAACATGCAGACGGCACGAAGTGTTCTCATGTCGATACATCGACATCGATAATTAAGACTGCAGTGGCCACGGGAAAGTCCAGATTGGAGGTGATTGGGTAAATCACGTTTCTAGTTACAGCAGGTCGATGGTCGTGTTCTGCTACGCCGTCATCAGGGCAAAAGGCTGTATGAAATGTGCCCATTGGCACGGTCGCAGGTCACTGGAGGCAGTATCTCGTTATGGGAACATGCACTTGGGTCTCTTTGGAACGCCGGCCGGGGTAGCCGAGCGGTTCTAGGCGCTACAGTCTGGAACCGCGCGACCGCTACGGTCGCAGGTTCGAATCCTGCCTCGGGCATGGATGTGTGTGATGTCCTTAGGTTAGTTAGGTTTAAGTAGTTCTAAGTTCTAGGGGACTGATGACCTCAGAAGTTAAGTCCCATAGTGCTCAGAGCCATTTTTTTTTCTTTGGAACCTGTGGTGGTAATCGAAGACACCGAAACAGTTGTGGCCAATGTGAACATTATTGCAGACCATCTGTATCACGTCATGCTTGACCTCTTCCCCAACGGTGATATCATCTTCCAGTAGTATTATTGCCCATATCACAAGGCCAGAATCGTGCTACAGTGGTTTGGAGAGCTTGATAGTGGACTTACATTGATGTCTTGACCACCATATTCGTCTGATCTGAACCCTATGGGACACTTCTGGGATGTCATCGGGAACTGGGTCCATGGCTACAAACCAACGGTCCGCAACTTTGCTAGAATTACGTGACCTGAGCATCGACGTCTGCTATCACCTATCTCTGGAAACCTACTAACGATTAGTTGAATTCATATCACTCAAAATCGCTGCTGCGTTGATTTCCATGATCTACGCGATCATGCCTTATCAGCGTATCTTTCAATTGTCGCTGGACAGAATCAGAGATGCATCAAGTGCGCAACTACCTGATTTGAATTAATTAACGCAAAGTCTCATTCACATGAGTTTTTTATTAAGATATTAGATGGAACATATACTCCTGTTGCCCAGCAACGAATTCAGTTCGCTTTCAGCCTTATACACTCCTGGAAATTGAAATAAGAACACCGTGAATTCATTGTCCCAGGAAGGGGAAACTTTATTGACACATTCCTGGGGTCAGATACATCACATGATCACACTGACAGAACCACAGGCACATAGACACAGGCAACAGAGCATGCACAGTGTCGGCACTAGTACAGTGTGCATCCACCTTTCGCAGCAATGCAGGCTGCTATTCTCCCATGGAGACGATCGTAGAGATGCTGGATGTAGTCCTGTGGAACGGCTTGCCATGCCATTTCCACCTGGCGCCTCAGTTGGACCAGCGTTCGTGCTGGATGTGCAGACCGCGTGAGACGACGCTTCATCCAGTCCCAAACATGCTCAATGGGGGACAGATCCGGAGATCTTGCTGGCCAGGGTAGTTGACTTACACCTTCTAGAGCACGTTGGGTGGCACGGGATACATGCGGACGTGCATTGTCCTGTTGGAACAGCAAGTTCCCTTGCCGGTCTAGGAATGGTAGAACGATGGGTTCGATGACGGTTTGGATGTACCGTGCACTATTCAGTGTCCCCTCGACGATCACCAGTGGTGTACGGCCAGTGTAGGAGATCGCTCCCCACACCATGATGCCGGGTGTTGGCCCTGTGTGCCTCGGTCGTATGCAGTCCTGATTGTGGTGCTCACCTGCACGGCGCTAAACACGCATACGACCATCATTGGCACCAAGGCAGAAGCAACTCTCATCGCTGAAGACGACACGTCTCCATTCGTCCCTCCATTCACGCCTGTCGCGACACCACTGGAGGCGGGCTGCACGATGTTGGGGCGTGAGCGGAAGACGGCCTAACGGTGTGCGGGACCGTAGTCCAGCTTCATGGAGACGGTTGCGAATGGTGCTCGCCGATACCCCAGGACAACAGTGTCCCTAATTTGCTGGGAAGTGGCGGTGCGGTCCCCTACGGCACTGCGTAGGATCCTACGGTCTTGGCGTGCATCCGTGCGTCGCTGCGGTCCGGTCCCAGGTCGACGGGCACGTGCACCTTCCGCCGACCACTGGCGACAACATCGATGTACTGTGGAGACCTCACGCCCCACGTGTTGAGCAATTCGGCGGTACGTCCACCCGGCCTCCCGCATGCCCACTATACGCCCTCGCTCAAAGTCCGTCAACTGCGCATACGGTTCACGTCCACGCTGTCGCGGCATGCTACCAGTGTTAAAGACTGCGATGGAGCTCCGTATGCCACGGCAAACTGGCTGACACTGACGGCGGCGGTGCACAAATGCTGCGCAGCTAGCGCCATTCGACGGCCAACACCGCGGTTCCTGGTGTGTCCGCTGTGCCGTGCGTGTGATCATTGCTTGTACAGCCCTCTCGCAGTGTCCGGAGCAAGTATGGTGGGTCTGACACACCGGTGTCAATGTGTTCTTTTTTCCATTTCCAGGAGTGTATACATGTGGTCGGTCGAATATGGCAATTCTAGATCCTGGTAGCCTATTTTGTTTTAAAACTTAGAGTAATTTATTATGGGCTTCATCCTTATGTCAGTATGCGAATTTGAATTCATTGAAGTGCTTTGCTCATTGTAGATTGGTCTTGAATCACAAGTATTTACGTGCACACATACCCATTACGTTTGGCTAGTAAGAGGTAGCTTTCAAGTGTACGCTTGCTTTGTCTCTGTGAAATATCCATCCAGCTGTCTTTGCAGGACTTTGAATTGTATGTGAGCGTTTCTCAACATGAAATGTTTGTAGCAAACCAAGAATAAATCTGTTGGTTATTTCGACGGTGAATTATTACTCTTACGTTTCTGTAAATTAATGCTGAAATAGGACCGTATAATTAAATCTGTATTCGACGCTGGTATCGCGCATTTCTCTAAAAGCTACAGAAGATAAAAGAGAAACTTGAGCAGAGCAGAGCAGGCAGTGGTGGAATTACGGCGAAATGCGGTGCTGGTGGAGGCGATCGGGTGGCAACGAAGCTGAAACTGTGAGAAACGGCTGAAATCTGAGCGTGTTAAGTCTGCATGAGAAGTTTAATATGGCGCGTGCAGGTAGCTACGCAGATCCATTTCTTTTGCCGCTTCAAGGCAAAATCACACTGAAGATCCAACAAAAACATATTGCACTTCCAACGATTCGTTATAATTAAATGTCAATTAATACTTGAAGAATATAGTAACACACATGAGAAGGTCGCATATTAGACAAGTTCAACGTTTCGAAACGAATAGCGATTCAGAGTTGATATACAGCTGCTTCGCGGTCGATTGGCTTTATCTACAAAAGAGTTTGCGTCACTTACAATAAGACATTTTACAATTTGTTGTTTAAAGTATTGCATTTCACATGTTATAAAGATTCTGCTGCTGAATAGGAACAGTGATTAAGTAAAAATGGCCTTAAGGTATTACTGAAAAGTGAGAATGGTGAAATAATTTTCATATTATGTCGAAGAGTACTGTAAATTTGTATCGCACTATTTGTAATAGAACTTTTATGAGCTGATGTCTTTACTGACTTGACATGGAACTTTTCTTTTTGCCTTATAGCACGTTCCATGATTCTGAAATATGTTCCAGAAAGCTACGCTCGAAAATGCTATTTTTCAAGGTGTCGTAGGTCGGATTCTATTCAACATAGAGATAAAGGGTCAAATGCTATGGATTACCCTTGGTCTCGTGACCATTTCTATACCTTTCGGAGGAAGGGACATACTGTAACTGTCCTTCAGTACCTTCCCGCAGCCCAGGAAAATTGAGCAACCAGGTTTGTTGTTTAGCATTAGGTGTAGTCTGTTCATGGGCGGTCCCTGAGAAAACCCTGAAAAAAAAAACCATGATTTTTGAATAGATAAAGTGTCAATTGTGGGGATGGCCACTTTCATACTTTCTGTTCACGGCAAATCGTCGAAATTTTTACCATATATTGTTAAGATGATGATGTGGGGAAACCTTGACACATTTTTTGGTATCGTTATCTGTTACCGAGATCCCGAGGGTCAAATTTACCGTACTTATACATGTAAAATATCAATATAATGTCCGGTATGAGGCGTAAATTTAGCTTTAATTGAGGTAATGAACACGTGGCTAGGGTTCTGATGCACCAAACTAAGTATTAGTTGCCATTATGTCAGCAATAAAACTTTATGACGCACTGTCTCTGTATGACAGCCATTTCACACCTTTACAGGCAGTCATGACCTGGAAATTATTCGATGGTGTCACCTGGAGGCGTAAGCAATTTACAGAAATTAATTTGTCATACGAAATTCTTCGTACCTGTAAATCAAACACCACAATTTTTGATATAATGTAAGTGTAGCCTGAAAAATGTTGTGCCATTTAATATATAGTAGTGTAAAGAGCGTTGGGTGGGAGACAGTCTTGTGTTAACGTTTTATGCTGAAGCGCCAAAGAAAGTGGTATAAGCAAGCGTATTCAAATACAGCAATATTCCATGTAAACAGGCTGAAAACGGCGCTGCGGTCGGCAACTCCTACATAAGACAACAAGTGTCTGGCGCAGTTGTTAGATCGCTAACTGTTGCTACAATGGCAGTTTATCAAGATGTAAGGGAGTTTGAACGGGGTGTTATAGTTGGCGCACGAGCGATGGGACACAGCATCTCCGAGGTAGAGATGAAGTGGGGATTTTCGCGGACGACCCTCTCACGAGTATACCGTAAATATCAAGAACCTGGTAAAACATCAAATCTCTGACATCACTGCGGCTGGAGAAAGATCCTGCAAGAATGGGACCAACGACAACTGAAGAGACTCGTTGAACGTGACAGAAGTCCAAACCTACCGAAAATTGCTGCAGGTTTCAGTGCTGGGCCATCAACAAGTGTCAGTGTGCGAACCATTCAACGAAACATCATCGACAGGGGTTTCTCGGAGCCGAACGCCCAATCTTGTACCGTTGATGACTGCACGAAACAAAGTTTTACGCCTCGCCTGGACCGTCAGCACCGACAGTGGACTGCTGATGACTGTAAATACGTTGCCTGTTCGGACGAATCTCGTTTCAAATTGTATCGAGAGAATGGACGTGTACGGGTATGGAGACAACCTCATGGATCCAAGGCCCCTGCATGTCAGCTGGGAACTGTCAAGCTGGTAGAGGCTCTGTAATGATGTAGGGTGTGTGCAGCTGGAGTATTATGTGACTCCTGATACGTCTAGATACGACTCTGACAGGTGACACGTACGTAAGCATCCTTTCTGATCACCTGCACATTCATGTCCATTGTGCATTACGACGGACTTGGGCAATTCCAGCAGGGCAATGCGACATCCCACACTTCCCGAATTGCTTACGGATTTATGGACAGCCCTGGATTCATGGCGCCAGTTCCCTCCAACACTACTTCAGACATTAATCGAGTCCATGCCACGAAGGTGGCCGGTGTGGTCGTGCAGTTCTAGGCGCTTCAGTCTGTAACCGCGTGACCGCTACGGTCGCAGGTTCGAATCCTGCCTCGGGCATGAATGTGTGTGATGTCCTTAGGTTAGTTAGGTTTAAGTAGTTCTAAGTTCTAGGGGACTGATGACCACAGATGTTAAGTCCCATAGTGGTCAGAGCCATTTGAACCATTTTCCATGCCACGTCGTGCTGCGGCACTTCTGCGTGCTCGCGGGGTCCCTACATGATATTAGGCAGGTGTACCAGTTTCTTTGGCTCTACAGTGTTAATGCGTACTTATTTGTTGTTCATGTGTGTCAAAGTATGTAAATCTATCGAAGTATATGCGAGGGGCGTTAATAAGTAATGCAGCACGTGTTTTTCTAGGCCAGTTTCGGCTGAAAAAAATGTGGAACGTGTTGTCATCATTTTGAAATATTTCCGTTTCACCCGTTCGGATAGGTGTCGGTTTTATACATAGCCTTGAAAATAGCGTCTGTGACGGAGGTGAGTTTCAAGCAGAGAACTGTCATTGAGTTTCGTTTAGCGGAATGTCTAAGGAGATCTGGCCGAGAACAGAAGCTTGATGTGTCGTCGTGCGAGGCATGTTGTCATCGGAACAAAGTTGCGCAAACTTGTCCGAACTGTACGTGTCGACCGGCAGCACACAGCCGAGATTCCTGCATTGTTGGAAAGTGTGGACTCTCCCATTCGAAGTGAACGATAGACCACAAAAAAAAAAAAAAAAAAATTGAAATGATCGTATGGCATCGTTGGTCGGGAGGCCCCATGCGGGGGAGTTCGGCCGCCGTATTGCAAGCCCTTTTTTAGTGGACGCCACTTCGGTGACTTGCGGGTCGATGGATCACAAACACCTCGCTGCTCAACTGGTCGCCTCTGTTAATGGTGGTGACACCTCGTCCCGCAGTTGGTGTACTCAAAGGTGTGAGCCTGCTAGGTTCCTCGCCGCCGAACAGAACACCACAAAGAGCAACGAATGACCATACTTGCGCGTTGCGAGGCTGACCGTTACAATTTTTTGTCGAACATCGTCACAAGAGATGAAACATTGATTTATCACTTTGAACTGGAAACAAATCGGCAATCCTTGAAGTGTATCCACACCACTTCTCCTCCAAAAGAAAAGTTCAAACACTCATCATCAGTATAAAGTCTATCTGTTGAGCACTTATATTCAGTGAGTGTGTCTTACTATATGTTTCCCACACCACCTTGTGCTTGTCTTCATATGTATGAGTTCCGGCCGCGGTGGTCTAGCGGTTCTAGGCGCTCAGTCCGGAACTGCGCGACTGCTACGGTCGCAGGTTCGAAGCCTGCCTCGGGCATGGATGTGTGTGATGTCCTTAGGTTAGTTAGGTTTAAGTAGTTCTAAGTTCTAGGGGACTGATGACCACAGATGTTAAGTCCCATAGTGCTCAGAGCCATTTGAACCATTTGCATATGTATGAGTGACTGTGTGTGCTCTGTCGTGTTGAATACCTACACCGTTGGTTTGATACAGGGCGATGTGTGAAACTGCTTTCACACTACACACTTCTGTTGTTGTAGCGATCTGATCCAGCTGCTGCAGACGCTGTATTGGAGCTGAAAGTGTTAATCAAAGTTGCCGAGAAATATTCGTCTGGGCTCTGTTGCATAGCAATCAGATTTGCTTTCAGTTCTTAGAAATGTCCAACATTGATGGATCTAAATGATCCGTGAAATTACTCCTTTTCCGAAAAAAGCATCAGACTATTTAATTAGAGCTGAACGCGTTCACGAGCTGGTATTCATTAATAGATCATAATTGAAGTATATGTCAATTGAGGAACAAACACGTACCTTCTTGAAATGAACAATCTTTTATTGACCTTTGTGTCACTGAAATTCTTCTCGTAACATGAATTATCTGTTCACTGACTTATATACAAATATATAATACAATTCCCTTCAAAATATCGCAATGGCGTCGATTTCTACTCCACAAGAATGAAAACTCCTAATGAATTACTTCTTCGCAAGAACAAAGACTTCCTACACTAAGAATAATTATCTGAGCGCTAACGTCACAGAGTAATAAAGGACATCTTTGTATTTCTCTCTAGCACCGTCACGTCAAGTCACGCGGCTTTCTCTCGTATTGCATGATACATCATATATGCCCCTCTTGTGGACGAACGTTTTGGGCAAAAACAAACACGAACGTTCACACAACACTATGTCGATGATTGGTCTTGACGCTGTATACTATTAATGTCCACTACATAGAAATAACTGTAGTAATATTTTCTTATTAGTCCATATACTATGAATTGAAAATTGAACCTAAGATTTACATTGGAGCGCATATACTATAATGAAGTACAATATCGTCCTAACAAATCTGTGCTGCTTCAAAATGACTGTAATGCAGCTTATGTGCATGGCTCATTTAGCCATTTGCCAAGAGATGTGATCAGAATGCCGGCCGCGGTGGTCTAGCGGTTCTAGGCGCTCAGTCTGGAACCGCGCGACTGCTACGGTCGCAGGTTCGAATCCTGCCTCGGGCATGGATGTGTGTGATGTCCTTAGGTTAGTTAGGTTTAAGTAGTTCTAAGTTCTAGGGGACTGATGACCACAGATGTTAAGTCCCATAGTGCTCAGAGCCATTTGAACCATTTGTGATCAGAATCTTTTTTCATGATCACTCTAAGATTCTGTCACGCGCCTTTGGATGTCTCAAACTTGCAATCTAGCCATTCGGCCAAGCCCCACGAAGGAAAACCAAGGAAAACCTCAGGGTAGATTCACCATCCTCGTACTTCTCATTTGCAAAAAAAATTAATTGTATAACAATGGATAATAGAATATTTATAATATGAATATTTTTTTGAAATGAATTTAAACACTTTTCACCAAAGAAATACAACACTGTTTATCTTGTGTGTCTTGAGGTGAACTGTCGATGCACTGGGTTAGGTCCATTCACGATTCCTTTCTATTTGTCATCTCTGGGTGACTGATTGAATTCTATTCCAATTTCATCGTATCCTCCTGGGTATTGTTTTTTTCAGCATAGGATTTACATGAAAATAAGAGTCAGTGTAAGTTCCGCGAAAAAGGTGTTTGATCTGTGATGAGCTGAAATAGAATCTAATCTAAAGTCCTTTCTACTTCTCTGTCCTGATCTCAAAATATACGGAAGTTGTAAGATGTTCTTGATTCTGATCAATAAACATAGGATGCACTATACACTAAACCAACTGGTGATGCCGTCTCAACTTATGCTCGTCATCTTTCAAGTGCACGTTAGCACTACTTGATGTGCATGTAACTGCTCAGGATTCGCTTAGTTGGTAACTTCGCGAGTAACAATTGACATGACAAAATTTACATACATAGGTATGTTACAACAATAATACAATTACAAAGAAAATGTCCATTACAAAAGACTGAAACAAAGTATAAGCGGGTTTTTAACTGAGAACAGGTTACCTCTTCAAGACTGCATGACTTCGGCTCAGCGAGTTAAAAAAGATACAAACATACACTAACACTGTCAAATTTGACATAAGCAAGAAACATCTTTCCATAGACCAGATTCACTTGAGTCACTAACCCATGGTCATTATGCATTGTGAGACCTGACTGAAGTTATTATTAACTACTTAATTAAAAATTAAAAGAAATCAGTCATACTATAGCTAAATTCTCAGCATTCTGGAAAGAAAACTTATCTCTATATTGAAAAACAAATACATAATGTCTGCATACATCTCGAACATTATGCCTGAAAAGAAAAACTAACTACTAAATTGCAAAAAGAAACAAAATATAATAAGTATGGTCATAGTTTCAATGTAAAACTGTCTAATCAATGTTAATTGATATGAATACTATCTTCAGTCTTCAGAATTTTAAGTCATTGTGACATTCCTTCAACAAGTGATAAGGGTACATTCCTTTCACCTTTTCATTCTTCATATCCTTCGAAACATAGGTCCCTGGATGCGGTATTTTTGTAATCACAAGTGGTCCTTGATATAATAATTGCCATTTTTTGTTCCTCCTCTGTATAAGTGAAGCTTTAGGATGAGTTTTTTTTACTAAAACTTGGTCTTTCACTTTATGTGTTTTTATACTTCCTAGTCGACTGTCAAAATAGATTTTTCTTTTCTTTGCTTTGTCCATTATATTGAGTAAGATTTGGTGTGCTTTATTTTGTAGAGATATTCTGTCAATTGCAACTTTAGGGATTGGTCGAATCCAATGATTCTGTTCCTGTTTTCCAAACATCAGTTTGTACGGAGTGCACTCTGTCGTATTGTGTGTCATATTGTTCACAATTTCTTGAAAATCATCAAGATAATAGATCCATTTGGTTTGCTGGTTGTGACAATAAGTTCTCATGAACCGGTTTAATTCACAAAAGATGCATTCTACCGGATTTGTAGAAGGGTGGTACACTGATGTTAGAATTTGTTTTACACCTCAGTTGCTTAGTGTTTGCCTCCAACGAAATTCAATGAACGTTGACCCATTGTCAGAAGGGTTTGGCCACATTGACTATATAATCTTTGACCAGTTTCTGGGCTATGGATTCACCAGTAGCTGATTTTAACTGATAAAGTTTGACATATTTGGTGAATATATCGAGAAAAGCTACAATATATTTGTATTCTCCTCTTGATGATGGTAGAGGACCACAGACATCGAGCAAAATGATCGATAGCGGCTTAGTAGGTATAATAAGATGTAGGAAATCCATCACCCAAAAATTTTCTGGTTTGGATAGTTGACAAATTTTACATTTCCTTAACTGTCGGTGCACTTTCCTGCGAATATTTGGGAAGTAGCTACATTATGGAATCTTTTGAGACAGTTTAATACTCCATAATGTCCCCAAGTGATGAGCGTGTACAAAATTAATTCATTCTCATTCTTCTCGGGAATACGCACCTTCCAATTATCTGAATCAAGATGCCCTTTGAAAAAGAAGACGCCGTCCTCAACTGTGTACAATCGCTTCAGATCTTCGTTTCCGGGCCGGCCGTGGTGGTCTAGCGGTTCAGGCGCTCAGTCCGGAACCGCGCGACTACTACGGTCGCAGGTTCGAATCCTGCCTCGGGCATGGATGTGTGTGATGTCCTTAGGTTGGTTAGGTTTAAGTAGTTCTAAGTTCTAGGGGACTGATGACCACAGATGTTAAGTCCCATAGTGCTCAGAGCCATTTGAACCATTTGAACCATCTTCGTTTCCGGGTTTTCCTAAAGCTTCTTTTATTGAAAGCCAACGAGCATCTTCATTTTGTAGCTTCCCCATGTTCTTACACATCTTAAGAAAATGTTTCCTATATATTTTATCAGGTATTAACAGAATTTTGAATTCGGACAGATTTTCTGGGATGTTGCTTGTTGACATATCACCGTCTGGCATTCTTGATAGTGCATCGGAGATGAAATTATCTTGTCTGCTTATGTGTTTAGTTTCAAATTGAAACTCTTGGAGTGAGAGTGACCATCTTGCTAGTCTGGAATGTAATAATTTACACGTTTGCAAAAATCTTAACGCTTTGTGGTCACACTATACTGTTGGCTTTGGACCGTATAAGTAATAGTGAAATACTTCCTTTTCGTTAGTCATACACGTTCTTTCATAAGCAATTAAGAGTCGGCTACCGAAAGCAATTGGACATAAAGTTGGTTTACCCTCTACCGTTTCTACCTGGAAGAGGCAGGAAACGATTCGAATTTCCGAAGCATCCGCCATTAAACCGAATTCCTGGCTCATATCTGGATAATATAATATTTGCGAGTTAACTAAGGCATGTTTTCTTGCTTCAAATGCATTCTGGCATTGTTGCGTCCACACCCACGGAGTATTTTTGCGCTACAAGCTGTACAACGGTTCTGCATTAATAGAGTTGTCGTAAATGAAACGCGTGAAAAAGGAGGCAACTCCGAGGAATCCCTTTAATTGCTTTTTAGTTGTTGGAACTGCAAAGTTTTTGATTGCCTTTAATTTCTAGGAGTCCGGTAAGATTCCTTTTCATTTATAAGTTGACCCAGAAACTTAATTTTAACCCGAGCAAAATGGGACTTCTGCAGATCTGCACTTATGCCTGCTTCCTTGAAACGTTCCAGCACTCTCATCATTAAATCGAAGTGCTCCTTCCATGTGATCGTAGCTATGTGCATGTCGTCCACAAACAAAGTTAAACTACTTCGAAGTGCAAGTCCCATGCGTAATCTAGAGCATTTATAAAAACTCCCGAGCTCACGTTTATCCCGAAAGGTAGAACCTTAAATTGGTAGCTTCTACCTGCGTGTACAAACGCGGTGTACTTTTCATCATATCAGCTAGTAAGGTGTAGTTGGAACATCTTTACAAACAATGTCTTTTACGAGTCCCCACAAGAAAAAGTCCAAATTTGTCAAGTCTGGAGAACGAACCGGCCACGACAAATCTCCTCCACGTCCAACCCAACGATTTGGGATTTGTCTCTGCAGCTCATTTCTGGCCATCAACGAAAAATGTGCCGGACGCCCATCGTGTTAATACCACCTTCTGTTCCTTGTTCCTAAAGGTATTTCTTCCAATAATAGGGCTAATGTTTCTTGCAGGAATGTGGTGTACTTCCTATCATTAAGATTTCCTTCGATGAAATAGGGGCCTATAATTCTGTTCTCCAGAATCCCACACCCTACATTCACCGACCACGGTTTTTGGTGTGCAACTTGCCGCTGCCAACATGTATTTACTGTTGACCAATAATGTATGTCATGTAAATTAATATTTCCATGGTTCGTGAATGTAGCCTCGTCAGTAAATAAAATCAAATTAATAAATGTGTCATCACTCTGAATCTGAAGTTGAGCCCATCGGCGACGCATACAATCCTTACCTTCTTGATGGAAACTGAAATGGTAAGGATGATATTTGCGGCTATGCAGAGCACGAGCAACACTACTTTTGCTCATTCCAAATTCCCTTGCGATTTGAAGCGAACTAATGCAAGGATCTCGAATCACAGTGACAAGACAACCAATTTCCGTTTCCTCGTTAGTAATTTTCGGATGCGTTAAAGGTCCAGTTGTTCTCAATTTATCATACATATATTTAAATGTACGAAGTGTAGGGTGAGTGCGCTGAGGATGTCTTTCAGCGTATAAGTCTCTAGCTCTCACTGAATTTCGTTGGCATTCTCCGTAAGTGAGAAGCATATCGACATGTTCTTCGAAGAAATACATCATTCACATTCGCTTGATTCGACGATATTAGTCTTACCGTTCCATTAGTGTTGTACTACGAAACCATCAAATTGTGTTTACATGTCAATGGCACGTTAGATGGATACGCCGTCTTCGGCGAAGCCGGCCGCGGTGGCTGAGCGGTTCTAGGCGCTTCAGTCTGGAACCGCGCGACTCCTACGGTCGCAGGTTCGAATCCTGCCTCGGGCATGGATGTGTGTGATGCCATTAGGTTAGTTAGGTTTAAGTAGTTCTAAGTTCTAGGGGACTGATGACCTCAGATATTTAGTCCCATAGTGCTCAGAGCCATTTGAACCATATTCGGCGAAAATATACTATTTGCGCGCTATACGAGAGAGAATTGTCAGAGCATGTGCTTCGATAATTGCTGAAATGATAGGGAATACCACTCAATACGTCGAAGGAGATGGCAGCACTTCATTGATACCAATGGTCATCATTTCCAACACCTTCCGTAAAAGGACGTTCATGCCACCTTTGTGCCCTTCGCTGACCTTCAAAAACCTTACTGTTACACGTCATTGAATTCGTCTCGATAGCCGCTATCAGAAGATAAGTACCAAACTATAGCATCCCATTTAAAGAGACAGCCCGCATCTCGTGGTCGTGCGGTAGCGTTCTCGCTTCCCACGCCCGGGTTCCCGGGTTCGATTCCCGGCGGGGTCGGGGATTTTCTCTGCCTCGTGATGGCTGGGTGTTGTGTGCTGTCCTTAGGTTAGTTAGGTTTAAGTAGTTCTAAGTTCTAGGGGACTTATGACCACAGCAGTTGAGTCCCATAGTGCTCAGAGCCATTTTTTAAAGAGACAAAGTTGACCTTCATATCTCTGACCCGACCTCACCTAGCCACAAAACCCCAATTTCACATTATGCCCCCCGTTGTCCCATGAAACTTTTGTCCCACAAACTTTTCAGCTCCTATCATACTTTCGGAGTTATTCTAGGTGGCAATAGTTAGTGACTCACCCTGTATATGGTGCAAAGAGAGAAGGTGAATCCGGAAAGGGAGAGACGTACAGCGACAGCTTGGGAGGAGCTGTGTAAGGTGATTGGATGATAGTATCATTGAGGAGAATCATAAGTCCCCCAAGTGGCAGAATGCCAGCAACAGAGGGAAAATCAAACCGGACTGATTACAAGTGAGGGAAGACAAAGCAATCTGGGGGACGTAGCTTTGTTTCCTGAAGGCAGAAGATGACTGGGTTGTAGGATCGTAAGAGGATCGACAGTTCGTCCAGATTGGAGCGAATTTAGCGGATATTCCAATGGATAACTGACATAGGGTGGACTAAAAAAGGAAAAATCTCACCACAGTTGCCGCCAACTCAACAACCGCTGAGACGGCGTGGAATGGCATTCAGCCAGAGGCAGAAGATCCTGATCTATAGGTTGTGTGGAGGCAGCTCCTGCCGCCAATGATCGGCTGGTTGATCGGCCGTCAGCAGTGCGTCTTGGTGATATGGAAGATGGCCCAGGTTGGCTCCCGCTGGGTGGCACTGTAGAAGAGACACGCCGTGGTGGAGAAGGAGAGGAACCATGTCCCTTACGAGCCTTCTTGGAAGCAGGACATTGAGATGAAGGAGGAGTGGAGGGGTGTGAGGTCTGGGTAACTAAGAAAAAAATGGCTCTGAGCACTATGGGACTTAACTTCTGAGGTCATCAGTCCCCAAGAACTTAGAACTACTTAAACCTAACTAACCTAAGGACGTCACAGACATCCATGCCCGAGGCAGGATTCGAACCTGCGACCGGAGCGGTCGCGCGGTTCCAGACTGTAGCGCCTAGAACCGCTCGGCCACTCCGGCAGGCGGTAACTAAGAGATCTTCATGAGTAGGCTCGTTTTTGGAAGTCTGTGCTTCCGTTTTGGGGCATGAGCTGATGAAGGTTGAGCCTTAGAGAGAGTAGGTTATAGTGGGGAGGTGAAATGGGCGATCTTTGGGCTGGCCGCTCTGACGACCGTAGCGCTAAAGGTGAGATCCCAAGTTTGCACGGCTATCTCCTTAGTAGGTAGAGGAGAGGCGAGGAGAGCGCTATATTTACCCACTGGGACCACAGTGGGCTTTCTACTGGTGAATAACTTACGAGCAACAAAGCTAGACCATGGTCATCCCTGTCACAGGTAACGCATTTGGCTTCATTGGAACACGACTGGCTGGTATGATTAAACCTCTGACACTGATAACAACACGTAGGGTTGGGGATGTAAGGGCGAACTGAAATTATCTCATAGCCTACTTTCATGTTCGATGGAAGTTTAACTGTGTCAAATGTCAAGAAGACAGTACGGGTCAGTATCAGTTCCTTTTCAACCCTTTTCATTACTCGATGTACGGCCATTACCGCCTTATCAGACAGGTAATTTTGAGTGTCCTCGTTGGATAAACCGCCGCGTGGTCTTGTACAAACCACCCCACACGATGAGTGTAATGTATGGTGCACTTCCACACAGACAGGGAAGGTGTGTTGCAGTGTATTTTGAAGCAATTTGAGTGCCTGGAGGGCACTGTTTGTTTCTAGCATGGTGCCATTTCGTAACTGGGAACAAAACTTTACAGGATCTGCAATTGCTTCGACGCCTTTCTGAATAATGAAAGGGTTGACTGTCGAGAAGTCTCGACCTTCGTCAGGCCGTGAGGCAACTAGGAATTTTGGCACTCTTGGAAGAATTGTCTGTGGCCGAGACTCATCTAGCTTTCTCTTGTGGGCAGAAGTTTTAGAAGTAGGAGAAACCATTCTGAAGGTATCCCCCGTGATTACCAGCCTATCCGATGGTGCACTCCTTCATTGTGGGGGCCCTCTCTGAGGGTACTCTCGCCTTAGGTGATTGTCCACATCTCAGGTCACACCTCCCGAGAAACGGATGGAGGGACCATTCGGCATGTTCGAAAGGTGCCAGCTCCGGTAAGGGCCCGGCCTGTACCAGGGGGTATGTACGTGTCCTAGTTGTCTACCTGGAGTGGGGAATTACGCGTTACCCTGTCACTAGCTACACATGGGAACGTGTGAGTCGGCCTTCAGACACGCACAGGGAGGAAAGAAAGAAAGAGGGAGGAGCAAAGGAAAGGAAAGAAGAATTCTCAAATGCTGCAGCGGAGAAGAAGGTAAAGAGAAGAATCAAGGAAAAGAGAAGGACAAAGTAAGGACAGACACTTTCCATTGAAGAGATAAAAGAAGAGAAACCACTTCATACATTCACAAGCGTCCGTCTCCAGTTGTAGGTTGCAAAACATACTCCAAAAGAGAGGGAGAAGGGGTTGGGAAGGGGCTCGGCTCGGGGAGGGGGAGAGATGGGAAGGATTGGGGAGAGGGAGGGATGTGGAAAGGGAAGGTATGGAGCCCGGAAAAGAAAGAGAGCTGCACTAGCTTGGGGTCCCGTGTCCACCATGCACGTATCAACAAAACAGATGTGGACCCCCAGGGGGGGGGGGGGGGACCCGTGATGACTACAAGACACAAAGCTTTAAGCCTCACTGGGCCGATTAACGCCAACATTGGACTGTTGATGACTGGAAACATGAAACTTTCCTGGCCGGACCAGTCTCGTTTCAAATTGTATCCAGCAGATGGACATGTACAGGTATGGAGACAACCTCATGAATCCGTGAACCCTGCGTGTCAGCGGGGGACTGTTCAAACTGGTGGAGGCTCTGTAATTTTGTGGGATGTGTGCTGTTGGAGTGATATGGGATTCCTGATACGTCTAGATACGACTCTGACAAGTGACACATACACAAGCATCCTGTACGATCACCTGCATCCAATTATGTTCATTGTGCATTCCGACGGACTTTAGTAATTCCAGCAGGACAGTGAGACAACCTCACAAGTCCAGAATGGCTCCAGGAAAAATTCTGAGTTTAAACTCTTCCGATGGTCACCAAACTCTCCAAACATGCCGAGCGAGGTGGTGCAGTGGTTAGCACACTGGACTCGCTTTCGGGAGGACGACGGTTCAATCCCACGTCCGGCGGGCCTGATTTAGGTTTTCCGTGATTTCCCTAAATCGCTTCAGGGAAATGCCGGGATGGTTCCTTTGAAAGGGCACTGCTGACTTCCTTCCCCATCCTTCTATAATCTGATGAGACCAATGACCGTGCAGTTTGGTCTCTTCCCCCAAATCAACCGAACCCAACCCAGACATGAACTCTATTGAGCATATCTGGGACGCCTTGCAATGGGCAGTTCAGAAGAGATCTCCACCCCTTTGTACTCTTACGGATTTATGGACAGTGCTGCAGGATTCATTCTGTCAGTTCCGTTCAGCACTACTTCAGACATTAGTCAAGTCCATTCCACGTCATGCCGTGGAACTTCTGCATACTCGTGGGGGCCCAACACGATGTTAGGCAGCTGTACTAGTTTCTTTGGCTCTTCTGGGTATTATGCGTGCATGTTTGTTGTTCATGTGTGCCAAAGTACGTATATCTATCGAAGTATATGCGATGGGCGTTAATAAGTAATGCAGCACATGTTTTTCTAGGCCAGTTTCGGTTGAAAAAAATGTGGAATTTGTTGTGGGCGTTTTCGAATATTCACGCTTCAGCCCCTATAGCTTCATAAATTTCGAATAGATGGCGGTGTTATACACAGCCTTCAATAAAGTGTGTGTAGGTGCGTACCAAGCAGAGAGCTATAATTGAGTTTGATTTAGCGGAATGTCTACGGTGATCTGGCAGAGAACAGAAGCACGGTGAGTCGTCAGGCGAGGCTTCTGTCACCATCGCAAGAAAGTCGCGCAAACTTGTCCGAACTCTCGCGTGTCGGCCGGCAGCACACAGCCGTGACTCCTGTATTGTTGAAAAGTGTGGACACTCTCAATCGAAGAGCGATAGATCACTATCAAACAACGTCGCTGCTCAACTGGTCGCCTTTGTTAATGGTGCTGACACACTCATCCACCAATTGTGTGTGTCTGGTGTGTTCCTCGCCGCCTATCAGAAGACCACGAAGAGCAACGAAGGGCCACCAATGCGGAATTGCTTGCGCGTTACGAGGTTGATCGTTATGATTTTTATCGAACATCGTCACAAGCGATGAAACATTGGTTCATCACTTTAAATTGGAAACAAATCTGCAATCTTGGAGTGGATTCACACCAATTCTTATCCAAAGGAAGTGCTAAAGCTCACATCCACAGCCAGTAAAGTCATGGCGACGGTCTTCTGGGACTCTGAAGGAGTTATTCTGTTTTATGTCCTCCCTCATGGTGCAACGGTAAACTCTGAAATGTAGTGTCAGGGAATTGAAGAAAAAACTTCAGCGTGTTCGTTGCCACAAAAATGCAAACGAATTTCTCCTTCTCCATGACAATGCCAGGCCTCGAGCAAGTCCGCACACCAGAGAGGAGCTCACAAAACTTCATTAGACTGTCCATCCTCAGCCACCCTGCAGCCTGGATCTCGCACCTTCTCACTTCCATCTGTTTGGCCCAATAATGGTGCACTCTGCAGGAAGCAGTACGTGGATGTTAGCGAGGTTACTGATGTAGTAAGACGTTGGCTCTGACGTAGCCCATTGAGTGGCACCACACGGGCATACAGGCTGTCTCAGTATGGTGGTGTACGGCCGTCGAACTGAACGGATATTATGTTGAAAAATAATATTTTGTAGCCGAGAAAGTGAAGAATATTGTAATCCTGAACAAAACCAACCTCTTTTCAGAACAAATGTGTTGAATTACTTACTGAGCACCCCTCGAAAAAAAAAACACTTAAGATTTTACTGACCTACAGAATTCTTTTTGTATAAGCAGCACATCCTGCAACAATGGGGAAAAGAAGGGAACCAACTGAAAAATGTTTCTGTCGGAGCACAGAAAAGGCGAATATAGTCCTCTTTGCAAAATTGACAGGAAAGTGGGAAACCAGCTGCCTCAATTCTCATTCCACTTCCCTCACCAAATAATCTGAGATGCGAATATATTTTCGCTTTTCTTGTGCTGAGAGAGTAGCAGAGAGAGAGAGAATAGAGGGAGAGATGGTGGGTGAGAGAAACAGAAATGGATGAAGACAATAGCAGTGGGAGCCAAATCGAGAAGAGCTAATGGTGATCGGTGGAAGATGGCAACAGTAAAAGAGAAAGAAATGGGGAGTAGCAGTGGGAGAAAAAAAGAGAGAAGACAGTAAAAGTGTAAAAGAGAAATGTGTGGAGACTATACATAGGCTTGGGCTATCTGGCCTAAACCTGCCCCCCTTCTCCCTCCCCCTCCCTTCCCCCCCCCCCCCCCCCGCCCCCCCCGGCGGCCTAAGGGGCAAAACCTTACAATGGTGGTTGATGGGGACGACAACAAAAATCAAATGGTTCAAATGGCTCTGAGCACTATGCGACTCAACTTCTGAGGTCATCAGTCGCCTAGAACTTAGAACTACTTAAACCTAACTAACCTAAGGACATCACACACATCCATGCCCGAGGCAGGATTCGAACCTGCGACCGTAGCGCTCGCTCGGCTCCAGACTGTAGCGCCTAGAACCGCACGGCCACCCCGGCCGGCGGGGAAGACAACAGACTGTAAGCGAGAAAGATAGAGACAGTTGCAATGGAAGGAAAAAAGAACGGGACAAAGTCAATGGCAGTGGGAGAGACACACAGTGGAAGTTACAGAAACGAAGACAGTGGCGAAGAAGACGAGGGATGCAGCCATTGGCATAGGAGAGGTAGACAAGCGTAAGTGCCAATGGGAGAAAAAGGACACAGTGGGAGAGAGGCATATAAAAACCATAATAGTGAGAGGGACTAGCTGAATATGAGGGCTTGACTATAAAGAGAGACTAGGATAAAGGATTTAGATTTTTCTGTGTTAAAGGAGTGCGAATATGTTTGCAAGTCAAAATTTTTGGTGAGGCAACTGGTTCCCCACTTTTCTGCCAGAGTACTTTAGAGAGCACTTTCGCCTTCTTTGTGCTCCGACGGAAACATTTTTCAGATGGTTTATGTATACTACAGACAGAGCAACATGGCTATCCTATGGACAAGGGAGGATACGCGCGATTTAACAGAGATAACGTAGGAATTTTGGCCCACCCATTTCGTAAACAGACTGTGTGATTTGGCAGCCAGATATATCCAAACGGCTACCGCTGTAGTGCTCTGCCATCTTGTATGTCACCGTACGCACAAGCCGCATGGTTACTGACAAGGGAACCTCCCCATCGCACCCCCCTCAGATTTAGTTATAAGTTGGTACAGTGGATAGGCCTTGAAAAACTGAAAACAGATCAATCGAGAAAACAGGAAGAAGTTGTGTGGAACTATGAATAAAAAATAAGCAAAATATACAAGCTGAGTATTCCATGGGCAAGATGGGCAACATCAAGGAGAGTATGAGCTCAGGAGCGCCGTGGTCCCGTGGTTAGCGTGAGCAGCTGTGGAACGGAAGGTCCTCGGTTCAAGTCTTCCCTCGACTGAAAAGTTTACTTTCTTTATTTTGGCAAAGTTATGATCTGTCCGTTCGTTCACTGCAATAAGTTTAGTGTCTGTGTTTTGCGACCACACCGCAAAACCGTGCGATTAGTAGACGAAAGGACGTGCCTCTCCAATGGGAACCGAAAACATTTAATCGCAAGGTCATAGGTCAACCGATTCTTCCACAGGAAAACACGTCTGATATATTCCATACGACACTGGTGAAGGCATGTGTGTCACATGACAGGAATATGTTGTCGACCCACCTAACTTGTATACTTGGCGAATGGGTAAAAAGATTCTTTTACCTTGCCCGATTTAGGTTTTCTATGGTTTGATTCCCGGGCCAGCACACAGTTTTAATCTGCCAAGAAGTTTCATCTCAGATTTAGGTTTTCTATGAACCACCAAACGCAAACGCCAGGTTGCTGCCTTTGGGCAGATTATAGTTGCTTTCCTTCCAAGTATTTGTTTAACTGATCTAGTGTAATGAAAGAAATGGATAGGCGGATGAAGAAATGCTGATATGCCGATGCGCTAAATGATAATTGCTATCAGAGATGTATTATTTTAAAATGTTGAGGGATCCTATGTGAGTTACTTACGATGTATTTGGATAAAAAGTTATTGATATAGTCACTTTAATTGTTTTATAAACATAGAACTTATTTTTTTAAATTTCAGACTGTAAAATGGTTCAAATGGCTCTAAGGACTATGGGACTTAACATCTGAGGTCATCAGTCCGCTAGACTTAGAACTACCTAAACGTAACTAACCTAAGGACATCACACACTTCCATGCCAGAGGCAGGACTCGAGCCTGCCACCGCAGCAGCAGCGTGGTTTCGGACTGAAGAGCCTAGAACCACTCGGCCACAGCGGCCGGCAACATTTTCATCGTGTACAGGGATAATGCCCTTGGGCAGAGCACAGAAAGAAAATGGTTTTCTGGTTTTAAGGAGAATTGGTTTGACGTTAGTGGCTCTCCACATTCAGGAAGACCTTCTGGCTTCGTTGAAGATCGTTTAAATGCATTAATCGATAATCCTCCACGTCATTGTACTCGAGAATTGGCAGATATGATTAACTGTGTTCCACCCTCACGAGACATTTATTTACAATGGGGAAGGTTAAAAAATCGAGTGTGTGTGTACTGCATGCTCTAAGAAAAAATAAACAGCTGGTGGCTATATCTACATCTCTAATTGCTCCTCATCAGTTGGCTTGTGAACAACGACGACCGTTCCTGTCGTGAGAGAATTGGTGTCTTTACGCTAACATAAGGAAAATAAAGGAATGGTTCATCTCAATCAAAGTAGCAACCCCGAACAAAGCAGCAACTAACCATAAAAAGACATGCATGCATCCACAAAAGATGTTACGCATCTGGTGGAACAGTGATAGTGTGGTGTACTACTAACTGCTTCTCCGAGGTATAACCATCACTGCTGACATTAAGTGTCAAGAACTGAGGCATCTTTGCAGACGTAGTCCAAGAACAATGATGAGGAAGACTGCGTGAAGTGGTGCTACTCCACGATAACTCCCGCCTGCATTCTGCTAGACTGATAAAGAAAATACTATACAGGAGTTTAGTTGGGTGGTCATTCCGCAGTCACTTTATTCACTTGATCTTGCACCCTCAGATTTTCACCTTTCCCGCTCTCTATCGAATAACCTTCAAGGAACTTGCTTTCCGAACGCGCTCTGAACTTATCTCGACGAGGTCTTCGCCTGAAAACCACGTGGTTTATACAATCACTGAAATGAAAAGTACCCTAGCTTTGAGATGCTGTTTTAAATACCGAAAGTGAATATATTATTGATGACTGAAGTCTCTGTTATGTGTATCAATTGCGTTTATGAAACTTATGGAAAAGCGCTACGAACTTACGTACAATCCCAACAAATAAATAGTAGATGAGGTCTGCTCTAATACGCTCCAGTAGATACTTTCTTGTCGCGGCGGCAATAGCTCCTCTTTGATATCTATCCAAGCAGGTACGAACATATTCATAACGGACAGTAAACTGTTTCTGGGTGGCCAGACTTCGAGCCCACCACGCATGCCTCTCCTGCGCCAGACTCTGCATTTCAGAGTAGTACTGACTCCAACGTCCATAATTGTTTGATAAATACTTTTCTATGAGTGTTTTGCCTTACTGCTGTTGCCTTCTGTAGCTACCTCCAGTACTTTTGAAGTTATTCGCTGATGTCAAAACACAGGTCGTCTCAGCCTATCTCTCCTTCTAACCAGTGTTCTCCACATATTCCTTCCCTCACAGATTCTGCCGACAGCCAAATCATTTCATATTAGCCCACATAATTTTCAGCATGTTTCTGTAACAGCACACCTCAAACGCATCAGTTCTATTATTTTCTGGTCTCTTCATCGTCCATCTATCTTAAATAAAAAGTCGTACTGGGAGGCAAATCGTAAATGAAGATACTATTAACAAAGTGTGTAAAAGTGTCATATGGAAGCCACTGAAACCAGAGCGGACAGCCAGACAACACTAATAGTTACCAACATCAGTAGTGATACACATACTGTGGAAGTAATTGCAGTGGATCCCGCAGATCGACAGACGTTTTCTACCAAATTTCATCAGTGGTTCATGAACCTGGGAAAATCTGACATGATGTTTCGCGTTTCTATCGAATATCCAACACGATCAATGTCTGGTCATATGATTCCGAGAAAGCGAGAGCCGCCATTGAAATTGAAGGTGACGGTCGAAAAATAAACAATATTCATGTAATTTCTAACAGTCTTTTCTTATGGTCCACTTTTCGTTGCCGGGAGATTCCAAGGACACGATCTAACAATCCATTTCTCAGCTGCCCGTGCCGCAGCTTTCCAGGCGTTCGCCACGCAAGCGGTCCCGCTACACAGCCTGAAAGCCGTCCTCAGAGTTGGCGTGAAAGCGTTCGTGAACGAGTAGCTGCTCGAATTTTGTCACTTGACAACGTGGAGTTTCACGTTCCACAGATTTCCGTAGCTTGAATGACTGAATAAGAAAAGTGAGAGTTCTACTTCGTGGAGAGAAACATGCACAGTGCGATGCAAGATCGCTTTCTGCGTCACTAGCACAACTTTGGAGACACCTTAAGGGATTACGTCGTCTACAGCTAAAGCCCTTATTTGGTGGGTTTGATACTGTAACATACGTCTTATGAATACGTGCCGCCTCAAAGTAAAAGCACATTGAGGAACTCTCGGAAACGCGTCATTTTCGGTAAGAATTGTTGTAATAAAATGATGGGAAACGTCACATTAGATAATAAAGATTTTTCGTGCTTGGTCGTGTTATGGCTAGCGTATGGTCGAACATTCCATTTCAAGGCAACGACGCACTGCAAGCTTTATAAAATCGCGTCATTCTTGGTGAGCCGTTCTGCGGCTCGCGTTGGTATTGTTTGTAGGTTTCCGCCCTCTCTTTGAGGTCACACGGTATCGTTTAGTTGGCATGGTTGCGGTTGTTTATCTTTTTCTCGTGTTGACTGGCGCCACTCGGTTTCGCAAGCGTTGCTTGTCTGCTAGTGGCAGCAGCGGCGGTTGTCGATATGTAGTAACTGTTGCCCTATCTTTGGTGCGACGTCGTTGTCTTTCCGGGTCGTGCGAGTGGTCCAATTCGGTTGTGGACTCAGGAGGAGCCAGGTCCGCGCAGTGCCAGAACACGCCGGGACCGCTGGCGGCTCGCGTGGACTGCCGGATGGAAGGGCTGTGGTCACGAGGGTGCACGACCTCGGCGTAAACAGGATCCAGCAAGTTTAAAATGAGTACATTTCAGTCCACGTAGAGAAAACTCCACCATTGTGATATCTCGCGATTCTCCAGTGACTTGGGTTCGTGTTACTGCTCGTAGGGTCACCGAGGCGAAGAGTAGCGAGTGGAGTGCTTCGGGAAGGCGGTTCGCTGGCCGCGGTGGTCTCGCGGTTCTAGGCGCGCAGTCCGGAACCGTGCGACTGCTACGGTCGCAGGTTCGAATCCTGCCTCGGGCATGGATGTGTGTGATGTCCTTAGGTTAGTTAGGTTTAACTAGTTCTAAGTTCTGGGGGACTTATGACCACAGCAGTTGAGTCCCATAGTGCTCAGAGCCATTTGAAGGCGGTTCTGATTAGCTTTCCTCGACTTCTTATAACTGTTTACTGCGATCAACTTGTTTCAATTTAAGTTTAACCAGCGGTAATTATTCATGCCTGGTGACCGCTAACGCCCCAGTTACCTGCCCTGGGGGTTAGTGTCTGTAACGGCAGTGTACATTTCCTCGCCTTGCCGCTGCTGTCCAGTAAGACTTGTAGTTTTGACAGCTTTCTTGATTGTAGGCCGGTTGGTGATTCCTCTACTCTGGTGGCAGTGATTCCTTTCTCGTTCCGGGCGCTCTAAACACAGTAATCTGGGGACGTAGTGCAGACTGTCGGTTCCGGCTTTGGCGTATTGTTCCATCGTTGCATTTGGTTTATCGGACGTCAGGTAGCTTCAGCAAGATTATCATTAGTCATTCGTTAGACTGCCACTAGTCTGAGTTACCACCTTGTGAAGTGAATCCAACTCTTGACTGCCTGTCTCATCGCTCCCGAAACTGTTTGTTGCCGAACCTTCTCAGAGCTCGATTCCTGGAGCACCGTCTGTGGCCCCTTTGTTCTTGTAAGACATGTGTGTTCTAAAAGGAGGTCTGATGGCCAGTAGTTCAGTGTAATGCTCCTTCAGCCCACGCCTTCTGCGGGTATAATCTTCCTCACTACCCTTTAAGGAACTTATGTACTGGTCCTTGTGTTTTATTATTGTATTATTTATTACAGTACCTTGCAATGCCTGCATTAAAGGTGGTATATACGTCTAGTTAATAATTCTGATCGCCTTCTGGAATTAATCTAGCAGTGTAGTGTTCAGTGGATGTTAAGGGTTGTGTTACAAAGTTTACCATCATCTTATTTCACCCGTTTGGTGATCAGTTGCTTGTTTTTTAATTAACCTTTGCTATTGTATTTGCTGTTTTTACAGCAGGTTTCTTAATTTTTTATATTATTGCCGTTCCTGGCGTGTAAGGCCTTCAGCCGTGATTGTGGTCAGTTGCCTTAAGATTCTAATTTGGTATTTGTATTTGCGCAGTATGCCTTTAAAACCTTATTTACTGCCATTCCTGGCGTCTGATGCCTTCTGCTGGCTTTGTGGCGACTTGCATTTAATATTTCAATACCTGTAAGTTGCAGCGTGTTTTAAACAATTCTTAATTTATTGCCATTTTTGGCGTATAAGGCCTTCCGCCCAGATAACAGTGGCTTGCTTTTAAAACATTATCTGCTGTATCTGTATGTAATGGTGATTTGCTAAATTGTAACTCACTGAAAACACTATTATTTACACAGTTGCTTATTCCTTCATTAATAACGTTGGGTATTTTTATTTGTTGTTGAGTCTGGAATTACTGGTTTAAAATATATTGTGTGTAACTGATTACGGCAACGTCTACAATCGTAACCGAATCCTGCCTTCCCTTGACTACCAGGTTTCACTTGCTACGAGTTGTTATAATTAAATAACAGAAATGATGTATCTGCGATTAAAGCTTTCAGGACATCGTATCATGACAGACGTAGACTAGTGTTGTGTATTGAGGCGCGGACATGGAAACTCAAATGTAGTTGTTGGGTATCATGCTACGACGAAATATCTTTTAGTTCACTTCCGCGTTTTGTGAAAGATTATGGGACTTCCTTACTGCTTTCTTGCCGGTATGAGTTTGTTAGATTTTATGAACATGCCAGGTAACTTTTAGTGTACAATTACTCGCAAGCATCCATGAGTGTACACACACACACACACACACACACACAACACACACACTCTTTCTTCTCTCTCTCTCTCTCTCTCTCTCTCTCTGTCTCTCTCTCGCTCGCTATTTTTTAACACAAAAGTAATGTTTCCAAGAAAGCGTACGTGACACGGTTAACTTCATACAGCATAAGGAAAATAATTTGATACTGAGTACAAGCAAAGAAAAAAGGACTCATTTCAAAACAGAAGATTCATGTAGCTTATCAGTAATACGGACCTACGTATACAAACAATGGAAAATCCAGGATAGAATGTAACAATATTATGAGAAGGGAACTTGTTACTCACCATATATCGGAGATGCTGAGTCGCAGATAGACACAACAAAAAGATTTTCACACTTAAAGCTTTCTGCCGATGGCCTTTGTCAACAACATACAGATATACGCACAGACGTTTGCATTATAATATGCACACTCCTCCAGACATGCGCGTTTATATAGCCATATTCTAAGACTAGGGATGAGTACATGTTTTCTCGCATAATGAGAAACATAGGGAGAGCTTATGCTGAAAAAAGTCAGCAAAGGTTTTAATTAGTTTTATAGGAATTTCAGACGAGACAGCGGACTGGCAGATGACAGCTCATCGCAGCTTAAGGTAAATACCATGTGCAGAGGTGTAAACTTGTTGGTTCACCAGCTTGTGTCCACCGTAAACTCGAGCAACCTTGGGTAATGCTTTGCTCAATTTGTCACGTAACTAACCATCCACTGAAGACTTGATTGTCATCCTAAAAACAGTACAGAACTTTGGACCGGAATCAGATGATTTATAGTAGTACTGACCAACATCATAACGAAATCGTAAGAATAATTTTGTAAAGAAACTTCTAGTTAATCTTTAATATTATCGTGTTTAAGATAATTTAACTTCCTGAGAGTTAATATTTAATATTGTTGTGTTTAGGATTATTCCACTTTTTGATGTTGACGAGATGCGTTATCCTGACAATTGCTTTATCAGTGTCACATTGCAAATTGTGTAAATGCGTGTATTTCTATGCAAATATTGCGACAATAAACATGTCATTTCAACTTACACATTTTTCCTTAATCATAGAATATGAAAAACCGAAAATTTCACACTCAGACTAATGTACTTTGTAGATCGATTATTTCTCACAATTCTTCGCCTGTTTTTAAGAATACATTTTGTTTTCTATTTTGTAACGACGTCAGTGAAATGTGGTCTTTTTATAGTTATGTGTGACAATGAAAACACGTCATTGTAGATATGGAGAAGGATTTGTATTTAGATGACTATGGAACAGTATCCAAATCAACATCTATTTCTGCAGAACATTTCTGATTTGTTGAGAACAGAGAAGTAGAAAAGTGGTGAGTTGAGTAATTGGCAATAAGAAACAGTACCTACACGAGATCGACACTAAGCGCCACAATGCAGCTTGTACAGCATTTCAACCTCACCCACTTCTTTAGTTTTTTCATCTACCAATGTTAACCACTGACACGACTTGAAATTATTATTATTACAACGATATACATGCAAATTTAAGTCCTAATTTTCGACTGAAATCTTGTATTAAGACATGCCACACATTATGGTGCGTTTTAAAGCAGATAGCTAAACTCCAAGTCTGATCACCACTGAAAACAAAATAAGTTTGCGATTCCTACATTAACAACGAGAGCGCACCGAAACAGCATGCCAACAGCCTCAAAGGTGAACTTAACTAGCTACAAACTACTTTCAGGGCAAAAGGCTGCGACGTGTGTACCACTAACAAAGCTTGGCAGTAGGGCACAAGATCAAGAGCACCTATGGAGAAGCACCTTGGCAAGTCGCCTGCTTGTTATTAGCACATGGTGGTATCTATAAGGCGAGCACCATTCCACACAGATGGAATCAAACCCATCTACTGTACCACCAACGAAAGAAAGAAACTTCATGAGTTGCACTAAAGACACCATAGACAAGCTTCACACATTTGGAGTGAGATTGTGGACTGGTCTACACAAATGAGTCAGGATGCCCCTTAAACACAAGTGTTGCGGACGATGAGTGATACACAATATTTCATCCTTTAATTACGTATTTTTACATTTTATGTGTTGTACACCTATTTGGCACAAGGGCAGATGGTTTGTAGAACTGACAACCCACCCTATCTATAGGGGATGAGGGGGAGGAAACAAATACACTCCTGGAAATTGAAATAGGAACACCGTGAATTCATTGTCCCAGGAAGGGGAAACTTTATTGACACATTCCTGGGGTCAGATACATCACATGATCACACTGACAGAACCACAGGCACATAGACACAGGCAACAGAGCATGCTCAATGTCGGCACTAGTACAGTGTATATCCACTTTTCGCAGCAATGCAGGCTGCTATTCTCCCATGGAGACGACCGTAGAGATGCTGGATGTAGTCCTGTGGAACGGCTTGCCATGCCATTTCCACCTGGCGCCTCAGTTGGACCAGCGTTCGTGCTGGACGTGCAGACCGCGTGAGACGACGCTTCATCCAGTCCCAAACATGCTCAATGGGGGACAGATCCGGAGATCTTGCTGGCCAGGGCAGTTGACTTACACCTTCTAGAGCACGTTGGGTGGCACGGGATACATGCGGACGTGCATTGTCCTGTTGGAACAGCAAGTTCCCTTGCCGGTCTAGGAATGGTAGAACGATGGGTTCGATGACGGTTTGGATGTACCGTGCACTATTCAGTGTCCCCTCGACGATCACCGTGGTGTACGGCCAGTGTAGGAGATCGTTCCCCACACCATGATGCCGGGTGTTGGCCCTGTGTGCCTCGGTCGTATGCAGTCCTGATTGTGGCGCTCACCTGCACGGCGCCAAACACGCATACGACCATCATTGGCACCAAGGCAGAAGCGAATCTCATCGCTGAAGACGACACGTCTCCATTCGTCCCTCCATTCACGCCTGTCGCGACACCACTGGAGGCGGGCTGCACGATGTTGGGGCGTGAGCGAAAGACGGCCTAACGGTGTGCGGGACCGTAGCCCAGCTTCATGGAGACGGTTGCGAATGGTCCTCGCCGATACCCCAGGAGCAACAGTGTCCCTAATTTGCTGGGAAGTGGCGGTGCGGTCCCCTACGGCACTGCGTAGGATCCTACGGTCTTGGCGTGCATCCGTGGGTCGCTGCGGTCTGGTCCCAGGTCGACGGGCACGTGCACCTTCCGCCGACCATTGACGACAACATCGATGTACTGTGGAGACCTCACGCCCCACGTGTTGAGCAATTCGGCGGTACGTCCACCCGGCCTCCCACATGCCCACTATACGCCCTCGCTCAAAGTCCGTCAACTGCACATACGGTTCACGTCCACGCTGTCGCGGCATGCTACCAGTGTTAAAGACTGCGATGGAGCTCCGTATGCCACGGCAAACTGGCTGACACTGACGGCGGCGGTGCACAAATGCTGCGCAGCTAGCGCCATTCGACGGCCAACACCGGGGTTCCTGGTGTGTCCGCTGTGCCGTGCGTGTGATCATTGCTTGTACAGCCCTCTCGCAGTGTCTGGAGCAAGTATGGTGGGTCTGACACACCGGTGTCAATGTGTTCTTTTTTCCATTTCCAGGAGTGTATAAAGACCCTCTGTGGGTCTGGGGACTAGAATAGGCCTGAGGTATTCCTGCCTGTCGTAAGAGGCGACTAAAAGGAGTCTCACACGTTTTGGCTTTTATGTGATGGTCCTCTGTAGGATTTGACCTCCATTTTTCAAAATTTTCCCGAAGAGCGAGTCAATTGGGGAAGGGTGCCTTACATGGTGCATTGTATCCATTGGGCATTGAGATCTTTAGCCTACTTTCTCGCCATCGCATTGCAGTCCCGCCCATTCTCCATCTCTTGGGCGAGGACGCCTTCCTGGGTGCGTTTTCCACTATGCACTATGCAGTATTGCTTTCTGGACTTCTTTGCACCTGGTATTCAGCACGGTAGCCAGTCCATTGTGGTAGGGCCGCCATGTACCCTGTTGGTTGTAGCTCCCTGACCATACAGAGATCGCTCTGCTGATGCCTGTGCTGTTAACTCACCACGTATGCCAAGGGGTAGATGCCCATCCCCCTGGAGGATTGGGACTCCCAGCAATGGCCATCCTGCCAGGTGGCCTTTGCTGTGGCTGGGTGGCACCCATGGGGAGGGCTCCTGGTCAGAGTGGGTGGCGTCAAAGCAGATGACATGTGATGAAGCGTAGTCCATCATCTCTTGCTGGTGGTGAAACACCAGCAGTCTCTAAGCGATCACGAGCTCAATTCAGCGCACAAAAGTACGACCTTAAATCGTTCCCCTCCCTGGCCACAACATGGGAGGAACGTCAGGCTTATTCGCCCTAGTACCTTGTATGTTCGAGAGCTGATGGGGCATCTTTCAGGTGATGAAACCTCAGTTTTTCGTTGAGCATTTAGAGGACAAGTTTGAGGAGGTGGAGGGCTTGTCCAAAATGAGATTTGGGTCAGTCTTGATCAAAACAGCATCCTCTGCCCAGTCACGGGAGTTACTTGCTTGTCACAAGCTGGGAGATGTCACTGTAACCATCACGCCCCATAAGAGCTTAAATGCGGTCCAGGGTATCATATTTCACAGGGACCTTCTTTTGCAGCCCAACGATTAGCTGCACGCCAATTTAGAGTGGCGAAGTTAACATTTCTTCCGGCTTGTCCACCGGGGTCTGATGGATAATCAGGTTGCCACCAGTGCCTTCATCTTGGCCTTTGAGGGTGATACGTTTCCCAAGAAGGCCAAGGTGATGGTCTACTGCTGTTATGTAAAGCCCTAAATCCCCCCCCCCCCCCCCATGCGGTGCTTTAAGTGCTGGAAGTTCGGCCATATGTCTTCCTACTGTACTTCCAATGTCACATGCCAAGATTGCAGATGCCCATCACATTCCAATACTCCATGTGCCCCGCCTCACATCTATGTCAACTGCGGAGAGCACCATTTGCCTTGCTCGCCAGACTGCAGGATTCTCTAGAAAGAAAGGAAAATCATGGAGTAAGGACATTGGTTGGACTGACCTACACTGAGGCTAAGAGAAAATTTAAACGCCTGCATCCTGTGCATATGACATCGTCTGATGCCGCCACTACAACAGTTCTGGTACCAAAAGCTCTGCCAACCCAAGTCACCTCTCAGAGCTGGAAGACTACACCTGCTTCCTTGATGGTGGAGGGCGTTTCCCTCCCTGTTGCTCCTGCACCACCTACTTCGACAGCAACATTCCCCCAACCGTAGGGGACACCTGTCCCCACCTTTAAGCTGGAGATGCGTAAGTCTTCTCTCACTAGGAAGGGGTCCCTTGGGTTACTCCCTTCCCAGGTTTCTGTTAGTGGGAAAGACAACACCCGTCAGTGGCTGAAGAGCCCAAAAGCAGCTGGTTGTAGGGGTTCACCCTCATCCTCAGTCCTGGAGACTGAATCAGTGAAGTCTTCCCAGTCAGAGAAATCCAAAAATAAGGTCCGCAAGACCAAGGGAATTGTGGTGGCATCCAAACCACCACTACCTGCAAGCTCTGCATCTGAGGATGGGGTGGAGATTTTGGCGACTGCTGAGGACCTGCATCTCGCCAGACCCTCAGACGAAACGGATGTTGACTGCTCAGGAAAAATGTCGGTGGCAGCAGGTGACCCTGAGGCGTAAATTGCCTCATTGAATGTTCCATACCTTCCCATTCTCATGATGATGTCATCCTCCAGTGGAAATGCGGCGGTTTTTTCCACCGCCTGGCTGAGCTACGGCAACTGTTAAGATTTACACCCGCTATCTGCATTGCTCTCCAGGGAACCGGGTTCCTGTCATTGCGAACCACTGCCCTCTGCGGCTATAAGGGATATTACAGGAACTGTAGCGACTATAATCGAGTGTCAGGTGGAGTTTGCGTTTATGTCCTAACTCAGTCTGTAGTTAACATGTGCCCCTTCAAACCCCTCTTGAAGCTAAGGCTGTCAGAATAGGGACAACTCAGGAAATAACTGTCTGCAATGTATATCTTCCTCCAGATGGTGCAGTACCCCTGAATGTACCATTCCTACTTGTGTAGATTTTAATGCCCATAACTCCTTGTGGGGTGGAACCATGCTTACTGGCCAAGGCAGAGACGTCGAAACTTTACTGTCTCAGTTCGACCTCTGCCTCCTAAACACTGGGGTTGACACACATTTCAGTGTGGCTCATGGTAGTTACTCGGCCATTGATTTATTAATTTGCAGCTCAAGACCTCTCCCATCTATCCACTGGAGAGCACATGACGACCTGTGTGGTAGTGACCACTTCCCCATCTTCCTGTCACTGCCCCAGCATCAGGCCCATGGACATCTGCCCAGCTGGGCTTTAAACGAGGCGGACTGGGAAACTTTCAACTCTTCTGTCACCGTTGAATCTCCCCCACACGGTAACATCGATGTGATCGTTGAGCAGGTAACAACAACAATTGTTTCTGCGGCAAAAAACGCGATCCCTCGCTGTTTAGGGTACCCGAGGTGTAAGGCAGTCCCTTGGTGATCGCTGGAAGTCGCTGAAACAATTAAGGAGCGGCGGAGAGCTCTACAGCAGCATAAGCAGCACCCTTCTCTGGAGCACCTCATAGCCTTTAAATGGCTCTGTGCCCGTGTTCGCTACCTAATCAAACGGTGGAGGCAGGAGTGTTTGGAGAGATACGTCTCTACCATTTGGTGCCATACGTCACCTTCCCAAGTCTGGGCAAAGGTCAAACGTCTTTTTGTGTATCAGGCCCCAACAGGTGTCCCTGGTGTTACCATAAACAGCGTGTTATCTACCGACGCAAACGCATTGCTGAGCACTTTGCTCGAGTCTCTGGGTCGGAGAAGAATTACTAACCCCCCCCCCCCCCCCCGTAGCCTTTCGGACACTCAAACAGCGGATGGAAGGGAACGTCCTCTCATTCACTGCACGCTGCATTGAATCCTACAACGCCCCATTAACAGAGTGGGAACTCCTCAGTGCCCTTGCTCATTTCCGCGACACAGCTTCTGGGCCCGATCGGATCCACAGCCAGATGATTAAACATCTCTCATATTACTACAAGCGACATCTCCTCGTCATTTTCAACCGTATCTAGTGCGATTGCGTCTTTCCATCGAAATGACCGAGAGCACCATCATCCCGGTCCTCAAACCCGGTAAAAACCCGCTTGATATGGATATCTATCGGCTCATCAGCCTTACCAACGTTTTTTGTAAGCTGCTGGAACGTATGGTATGTCGGCGGTTGGGTTGGGTCCTGGAGTTACGTGGCCTGCTGGCTCCATGTCAGGGTGGCTTCCGACATGGTCGCTCTACCACTGATAATCTTGTGTCCACCGAGTCTGGCATCCGAACAGCCTTTCCAGACGGCAACACCTGGTTGCCGTCTTTTTTGACTTACGTAAAGCATACGACACGACCTGGCGACATCATATCCTTGTTACATTGTATGAGTGGGATCTCTGGGGCCCGCTCGCGATTTTTCCAAAGCTTCCTGTCGCCCCGTACTTTCCGTGTCCAAATTGTTGCCTTTCATAGTTCCATCCATATCCAGGAGAATGGAGTCCCGCAGAGCTCTGTATTAAGTGTCTCTCTATATTTAGTTTCCATTAACGTCTAGCAGCAGCTGTCGGGCCCTCTGTCTCACCTTCTCTGTATGCAGACGACTTCTTCATTTGGTACTGCTGCTCCAGTACTGGTGTTGCTGAGCGACGCCTACAGGGAGCCATCCACAAGGCGCAGTCATGGGCTCTAGCCCACAGCTTCCAGTTTTCAGTCGCAAAGTCGTGTGTCATGCACTTCTGTCGGCGTCGTATCGTTCATTAGGAACAACCACTTTACTTTAATGACGATCCAATCACTGTAGTGGAGACATATCGATTCCTAGGACTGGTTTTCGACGCTCGATTGACTTGGTTCCCTCATCTTCATCAGCTTATACAGAAGTGCTGGCAGCACCTCAATGCCCTCCGTTGCCTGAGCAACAGCAATTGGGATGCAGATACACTCCTGGAAATTGAAATAAGAACACCGTGAATCCATTGTCCCAGGAAGGGGAAACTTTATTGACACATTCCTGGGGTCAGATACATCACATGATCACACTGACAGAACCACAGGCACATAGACACAGGCAACAGAGCATGCTCAATGTCGGCACTAGTACAGTGTATATCCACCTTTTGCAGCAATGCAGGCTGCTATTCTCCCATGGAGACGACCGTAGAGATGCTGGATGTAGTCCTGTGGAACGGCTTGCCATGCCATTTCCACCTGGCGCCTCAGTTGGACCAGCGTTCGTGCTGGACGTGCAGACCGCGTGAGACGACGCTTCATCCAGTCCCAAACATGCTCAATGGGGGACAGATCCGGAGATCTTGCTGGCCAGGGCAGTTGACTTACACCTTCTAGAGCACGTTGGGTGGCACGGGATACATGCGGACGTGCATTGTCCTGTTGGAACAGCAAGTTCCCTTGCCGGTCTAGGAATGGTAGAACGATGGGTTCGATGACGGTTTGGATGTACCGTGCACTATTCAGTGTCCCCTCGACGATCACCGTGGTGTACGGCCAGTGTAGGAGATCGTTCCCCACACCATGATGCCGGGTGTTGGCCCTGTGTGCCTCGGTCGTATGCAGTCCTGATTGTGGCGCTCACCTGCACGGCGCCAAACACGCATACGACCATCATTGGCACCAAGGCAGAAGCGAATCTCATCGCTGAAGACGACACGTCTCCATTCGTCCCTCCATTCACGCCTGTCGCGACACCACTGGAGGCGGGCTGCACGATGTTGGGGCGTGAGCGGAAGACGGCCTAACGGTGTGCGGGACCGTAGCCCAGCTTCATGGAGACGGTTGCGAATGGTCCTCGCCGATACCCCAGGAGCAACAGTGTCCCTAATTTGCTGGGAAGTGGCGGTGCGGTCCCCTACGGCACTGCGTAGGATCCTACGGTCTTGGCGTGCATCCGTGGGTCGCTGCGGTCCGGTCCCAGGTCGACGGGCACGTGCACCTTCCGCCGACCATTGACGACAACATCGATGTACTGTGGAGACCTCACGCCCCACGTGTTGAGCAATTCGGCGGTACGTCCACCCGGCCTCCCGCATGCCCACTATACGCCCTCGCTCAAAGTCCGTCAACTGCACATACGGTTCACGTCCACGCTGTCGCGGCATGCTACCAGTGTTAGAGACTGCGATGGAGCTCCGTATGCCACGGCAAACTGGCTGACACTGACGGCGGCGGTGCACAAATGCTGCGCAGCTAGCGCCATTCGACGGCCAACACCGGGGTTCCTGGTGTGTCCGCTGTGCCGTGCGTGTGATCATTGCTTGTACAGCCCTCTCGCAGTGTCTGGAGCAAGTATGGTGGGTCTGACACACCGGTGTCAATGTGTTCTTTTTTCCATTTCCAGGAGTGTAGCTCTAAGCTGCTGCAGCTTTACAGAGCCCTTGTCCAATCCCGGACTGACTATGGGAGTGTGGTTTCTGTTTCAGCAGCGCCTTCAGCGTTGCATTTACTCGACCCTGTGCACCACTGTGTGGATCGAATAGCGACAGGAGCTTTTAGGACGAGTCCGGTGACCAGTGTACTGGTGGAGGCTTGGGTCCTTCTATAGCAGACCAGACGTGCGCAGCTGCTCGCCAGTTACACAGCACAAATTCTATGTTCCCCTGAGCATCCGAATTACCGTCTCCTTTTCCTGCCCGCGGTAGTCCATCTCCCGCATCGGCGGCCCAGGTCTGGGATAACGATTGCGGTCGTGTGCGGTCCGTTCTATCCGAACTAGAGTCCCCTTTACCACCTCTACTTGCGGTCCGTTCACGTACGCCTCTATGGTGTTCGCCTCGGCCGCAGCTTCGTCTGGACCTTTCACGTGGTCCTAAGGACTCCGTTAACCCTGCGGCTTTCCGCTGTCACTTCCTCTCGATTCTTGACATGTTCCGGGGCTCTGAAGTGGTTTACACCGACGGCTCAATGGCTGATGGTCGCGCTGGCTTTGCCTATGTGTACGGCGGCCACATTGAACAGCATTCCTTACCTGAGAGCTGCAGTGTATTCACTGCAGACCTGGTGGGAATTTCTCGTGCACTTCAGTATCTCCGTTCGTTCCTTGGGGAGTCTTTTCTTTTATGTACTGACTCCTTGTGCAGCCTGAAAACTATCGATCAGTGCTACCCTCGTCATCCTTTGGTAGCGTCCATCCAGGAGTCCATCTATGTTCTGGAATGGTCCAGTCGTTCAGTGGTATTCGTCTGGACCCCTGGTCACGTCGCAATCCCAAGAAATGAGCTTGCTGACAGGCTGGCCAAACAGCCTACACGGAAACCACTTCTGGAGATGGGCGTCCCCGCAACTGACCTGCGTTCGTTATTACGCCACAAGGTTTTTCAGCTTTGGGAGACGGAATGGCAAAATCTCAGCACGCACCAGAAACTGCGAGCCATTAAGTGGAGCACTAATGTGTGGAAGTCCTCGATGAGGGCGTCTCGAAGGGACTCTGTGGTTCTCTGCAGGCTCCGCATTGGCCATGCCTGGTCGACCCACGGCTACCTCCTCACCGTGAAGACCCACCTCAGTGTCGGTGCGGCGCCCGGTTAACAGTGGCCCATATTCTTCTGCCATGTCCTACTTTTGCTGCCCTGCGATTTCATCTTCGGTTGCCTGACTCGTTATCATTGGTTTCAGCAGACAACGCCTCATCGGCTGATTTGGTTTTACGTTTCATCCGTGAGGGTGGATTTTATCATTCGATTTGAGTTTTAGTGCCTGTCCTTTGTCCCTCTGTGTCATCCACCCTAGTGCTTTTAGGATGAAGGTTTTAATGTGTTGCAGGGTGGCTGGCTTCTTATTTTTTACTTTCGTGGTTCAGCCCGCCAATGTAATCTGCTTCCTTGTTTTACTCTCTTCTGACTGTTTCTTGCATCTCTCTGTTGTTCTCTTGTCCTCTGTTTTTCCTTTTAGTGTTCATTGCCTTTCCTTCGTTCTTGCGGTCTTTCCTTTCTTTCCGTTTTGTGTTATATTTCTCGTCTGTTTTATTCTCACACGTTTGGCATTGTTTTAAGAACAAGGGACCGATGACCACGTAGTTTGGTCCCTTTCCACCCTCTTTTAAACCAGCCAACCAACCAACCAACCAACCATAAAGGAAAACAATTGCCATGAAATTACAAACAAGAACTGAAGTACAAGACTGAAGGGTAATCTCATTAGATAGATTAGACCGTATACGGTTAAAGAAGTTCGGATGGAAAAATAGTAGCTTTGGCGATTTCATTGTGCTGTTTTCAGTTTTTTTTCGCTGTTTCTATGTTCTCTGCAATTAGGTTATCAGTTTTTAAAAATATACGGAACAACATTTTCTCTGCGAAGTGCAAGACAGTATGCTTGCATGAATACAATATCAGTGCAGAACAATTTGCTGTGTGGGGTGGCGAGTAGTAAACAAAAGGACTTTGAAAGCAATTCTGATCTTGTTACAGCGGATACTCTAAATCGGTTCACACAACTGTTCGGTGGGTTCGCCAGTAAAATGCAGTATGAGGCAGTTAAGTTTCTCGCTGTTCTTATTTCTGCGACTTCTCATTACTTTCACCTTTTTTCCATTTATTCTGTACTCACTAGACTGTTCCTTTATTCAGACATCTTTTAATTCTTCTTCACTTTCACTGAGGACAACAATGTCATTAGCGATTCTTATCACTGATATCCCGTCACATTGAATTTTAATTCCGCTCTTCAACCTTTCTTTTATTCCAGCACTGCTTCTTCGATATATAGGGGTGAAAGACTACATCCCTACCTTACACCCTTTTTAATATGAGCACTTCGTTCCTGAGATTCCACTCTTGTTGTTCCCTCTTTGTTCTTGTACATATTGTACATTACCCATCTTTCGCTTTGGGCTATTTTTCTTAAATTTTCGATCATCTTGCTCCATTCAACATTTCGAACGATTTTTCCAGGTCGACAAGTCCTACGAATGTGTCTTCATTTTTCTTTAGTCTGGCTTCCACTATCAACCGCAATGTGAGAGCTGCCTCTCTGGCAGCTTTACCTTTCCTAAAGCCAAACTGGTTGTCGTCTAATACATCCTCAATTTTCTTTTCCATTCTTCTGTATAGTATTCTTGTCAACAACTTGGATGCATGAGCTGTTAAGCCGACTTTACGATAATTCTCGCACTTGACGGCTCTTGCTGTCTTTGTAATTAAGTGGGCGACGTTTTTACGAAAGTCAGATGGTATATCACCAGAATCATACGTTCTACACACCGTCGTTTTGTTGCAACCTCCCCAATAATTTTAGAAATTCTGATGGAATGTTATCGATCTTTGTCTTATTTGATTTTAAATATTCCAAATTCTTTAAAATACTGATTCTAATACTGGATCTCCTATCAACTGGATCCCCTATCAACTCCTGTTTCTTCTTCTATCACGTTATCAGATAAGTCTTCCCCTTTCGGTGTACTCTTTCCACCTATCTGCCCTCTCCCCTGTGTTTAAGAGTAGAATTCTCATAGCACTCCTAATGTTACGATCCTTGCTTTTAATTTCACCGAAGGTTGTTTTGTATTTTCTGTATGCTGAGTTAGTCCTTCCGACAATCATTTTTTCCCGATTTCTTCACATTTTTCACGCAGCCATTTCGCCTTAGCTTCCCTGTACTTCCGATTTATTTTATTTGTAAGTGAATTCGATGTTCTCAATTGTTTTATAAATTGTATGTCTGGAGGACGACGATATCTTCTGTATGGCATCTTGGCAGCGTTCAATGCAGTTGCCTGTGCAGCAGCAGCAGCGCGAATGAGCCGCTGCGCGGCGATCGCTCGCTTATATAGAAGCGCGCTAGCGCGTCATCTTGATAAGGACTTAGAATATTTCACAGTGCCAGCGGCGCGTTATCCCGGACGGGAGCACTAGCCGTACTAGGTGCTCCCGTCCGCTGTGCGCTAAGTCCTGCACATATTTTACTTCCTTCTTTCATCGATCAACTGAAGTGTTAATCCCTTTACCCTTGCTTTCTTCGCAGTTACCTTCATTGTACCTACCTTCTTTTCCAAGTTTTGTGATTGTCCTTTTCAGAGTTGGCCGTTCCTCTTCAACTGAATTGCCTACTGAGCTATTCATTATCGCACCATCTACAGCCTTAGAGAACTTCAAGCACACCTCTTCGTTCCTTAGTACTTCCGTATCCCACTTCTTTGCACTTGGTGCTTCCTGACTAGTCTCTTTAACTTCAGCCTACTCTTATCGCTACTAGATTGTGATCTGAGTCTATATCTGCGGGTGGCGACGCCTTAAAGTCCAGTATCTGATTTCGGAATCTCTGCCTGAACATGGTGTAATCTAACTAAAATCTTCCCGTATCACCTGGCCGTTTCCAAATACACTTCCTCCTCTTGTGATTCTTGAACAGAGCATTCACTATTACTAGCTGAAATTTATTACAGATCTAAGTCTTTCTCCTCTCTCATTTCTGGGCCGGCCGAAGTGGCCGTGCGGTTAAAGGCGCTGCAGTCTGGAACCGCAAGACCGCTACGGGCGCAGGTTCGAATCCTGCCTCGGGCATGGATGTTTGTGATGTCATTAGGTTAGTTAGGTTTAACTAGTTCTAAGTTCTAGGGGACTAATGACCTCAGCAGTTGAGTCCCATAGTGCTCAGAGCCATTTGAACCATTTTTTCATTTCTGGTACCAAGTGTTTATACTTCCATAACCCTTTCCTCTACTCCTTGCCCTACAACCGCGTTCCAATCCTCCATGACTATTAGATTTTCATCTCTCTTTACGTACTGAATTACCCGTTCAATATTCTCGTATACTTTCTTTATCTCTTCATCTTCGGCTTGCGATGTCGGCATGTATACGAAAACTATCGTTGTTAGTGTTGATTTGCTATCGATTCTGATGAGAAAAACCTTATAACTGAACTGTTCACAGCAACTCACTCGCTGTGCTATCTTCCTATTCATAACGAATCCTACTTCCGTTTATTTTCAGCTGCTGTTGGTATTATCCTATACTCATCTGAAAATAAATCCTTATCTTCCTTCCATTTCACTTCACTGATCCCATTACATCTAGTTTCTGTACAAGCTAAAATACCCTTCGGATTCCTCTCCATATTTTATCCCTGATACGTTGGAAATCTCGAAGAATGTAGGTTAGTCAACAATGTTAAAAGCTTACACTAAATCTGGAAGCGCTATAAACGTTTTTTCTTAACCTATCTTCTAAGAGAAATTTTAGTCAGTGTTTGTTTGTCTTTCTCCGGGACCCAAACCCTCGGGGTCGGGCTTCTGCCAGTCTTTTCCATACCGTAATTAATTCTTGTCCGTATTTTGCAAACGTGACTGATCAAACCGATAGTTCGGTAATATTCACACCTCTCAGAATCTGGCTTCTTTGGAATAGGAAATGTTACATTCTTCCTGAAGTCTGATGGCGTTTCATCCTCTTTTATATCTTGCATACCAGGTGCAATAGTTTGGTCGCGGCTGACTGTTCGAAGAATCTCAGCAATTCTGAGTGACTTGTTTCGACTAAGGTCTTTCAGAGCTCTGTCAAATTCTTCTCGTCGTATCATGTCCTTTCTCACTTCCATCTACTTCCGCTTTTTTTCTATAACGGTGTTTTCAAGTTTGTTTCTCTTATGTAGACTCTCTGCGTATTCCTTTTACCTTTCGATCTTCCCTTCTTTGCTTAGTACAGCCTTGCCATCTGTGCTCTTAGTTTTCATGTAGGTGCTTCTCTCTTCTCCAAAGGTGTCTAGTTTTCCTATATGCTGACTTCCATCTTTCCTACAGTCACACATGAATCTATAGCCTACGCCTATGTATAGTGTAATCTGGAGGTAATTCCCATTATTAACTGCGTGAGTAGTTCAGCGCTAGTCGGAATACATTGTAGAAGTATCCTGCAGTGGCTTCTCCGTCTGTGAAGGTATAACTTGACTCGTTCGACACCCTTGAAGACTGTCGTTCATGACTGGATTTACGGTACCCGATTTCTGAATGAACCAACGAATGAATGAATGAGTCCATTGTAGTTTGACTGTCAATCTTCAGAAGAGAGAAAACGAACCCACTGTCAAACAATTCCGAATTATTCGAAGAGATTTCGGGATTGCAGCCGTTCGTCGTAAAGTGTACGATGATTGGCTGCAATCCCGAAATCTCTTCGAATATTTAAGTCGGCGGAAAAATTTTAAATTGGACTTCCTAATTAACTCTTCCATAAGGCGAGATTCACATGAATATCGTGTCACTAGAAATATATTCGGCCTTGTGCAATTTTTATTCCCTTTCTGGAAAAAAGTACCAACTCTCGAAGACGGAAAACATATTTCTTCATGATGTATTGGTGGGGCGTTCAGAATGTTTTTCCACATTGTTTGCCCAAAGTGAATAATTGCAGTTGCAACCAGATGAGGTAGTGGGCCTGCCAACGTTCCAGGAAAATCGGCCAAATGTTGGCTTAAAATTAGACATAACACTCGCGGTAATTTAACTTCCCGCTACAAGCCAATTTTCCACAAGCATAAATACCAGTGGGTTTATTACAGAAATACTCAAGTAGTAAAAACCGACATGCATCGTCGACCAAGTTCCACTTCAGAAAATTACCGATAACAAATGTTTTTTATTATTTATTTATTTAATTTATTTATCCATTTTCGTTACAGCCATCTATGGGCTACGTTTACACAACTTCCCTCATTTTCTAAAGTTCTCTTCCTTCCTCTTTCGCTAGTACTCCTTCATCCGTTGTCTCACTCGTGCACATTCTTCTGCCAAGAATACTCTGTTCTTCCTCGTTTTCTTCTCGAAGAAATCGCTCACCTCCGCAACCTTTTTCATAAAGATCTGCCTGATCACAATTTCTTCTGCCGTGATCCCGTAAATTTCTAGATCCCAGTGCACTTCTTTCACCCATGGAACTTGTGTCTTCTTGTTCTCCTGGAAGAGAAGCATCTTGTTGGCGAGCCTCTCTGATTTCATTCTTTTAATATGTCCATAGAAAGACAGTCTTCTTTTCTTAATTGTGGTGGTGATATTTTAAAATCGTTGATAAAGTTCTTGATTTGATCTTAGGCGGAACGTAAATTCAATAGATATTTTTCTGGGCCCAAGAATCTAAGAAAATTCCTTTCTTTCTTTTCAAAGTCTGAAAGTCCCTTCCTGACTATTGTCTCAGATGTATATAAACATTAATGTTGGATGACTGTGCTGTAGTGTTGGAATTTGGCCTGGTGTCAGAGTGGTTTAGATTTGTATGTGTTCTGACACGCTCTGAATGCTACTTCCATTTTTCTTGTCCGTTCTTCAATTGCTGCCTTTCCATTGTTGTTTGGAGTCAAAATTTCTCCTAGGTATTTGAACTTCTGAACTCTTTTGATGTCGCCATACTTGGACCTCATTGTCCAGACTGGATCAGTGGCATTTATGTTCATATATTGCGTCTTCTCAAAAGATATTTGCAATCCTGCTTTCACTACTGTTTCCTTTAGGACTTCAATCTATTTAGTTGCAATTTGCAGTTGCACAAGATCGGAGAGAGACTCCTTGTCTCAAATCTGTTTTGATTTCAAAGGACTCTGACAGTTCTCCTAAAAATTTTATTTGTGATTGGGTATTTATTAGAGTTTGCTGAATAAGCCTCGTTGTCTTATCATCTGTTCCAAATTCTTTCACCACTTCCATTAATGTATCTCTGTGTACGGAGTCGTACGCCTTTTTAAAGTCCACAAATATCATGATCACTTTCTTATTAGCTGCAAGTGTCTTTGTTTTGATTAAGGTTTTGATGTTAAAGATCTGCTCTGCACACGATCTTCCTGTCCTAAAGTCGGCTTGATATTCCCCTAGTTGTTGATCTATGTGATGTTCTACCTATGTTTGAGAGGAATGGCAAGAATCTTATATGCTACTGCTAGAAGTGTTATTTCTTTGTAATTATTGACACTGGAATTGTCTCTTTTCTTGTGCAATGGCTGGATGGCAGCGCCTTTCCATTCTTCTGGGATCTCTCCCGCGAGCCAGATTTTTTGAAAGAGTCTTTCAAGTCGTTCCAAGAAACTGTCTCCTGAGTATTTCAAAAGTTCTGCAACAATTGAATCTTTGCCACACACTTTGTTGTTTTTCAAGCTCCTGATCTCTCGTATTTCCTTTTTATCTGGTGGGGTGGAATCAGAAAGTTTGTTTTTGGTTTTTGGCCGGTTAATTTTCCTGGTGGTGGGTCACAGCTGAGCAACTCTTTGAAGTATCTAGCCAAGTGTTCAAAATTCTGTTAGTTCTTCATAATCAGTTTTCCCTGATCATTTTTTAAACAGATGATGGGTGATGAGTAACCGCTAAATTTTGATTTAAATGTCTGATAGAAGCTTCTGGTATTGTTCTTCTGGAAAAATCTCTTCTAGCTCCTTTAACTTATCTCTTTCAAACCTTCGTTTGGTGTTCCTAAATACTTTTTCTGTCGTCCTCCTTTGAGTTTTAAATTCTTCGAAGTTCTGTTTGGTAGAATTCCACTTGTTCCAAGCTTCAGAACGTTTCCGTAAGGCATCTTCACATTCATCATCCCACCATGGATGTTTCTTTTTCTTATCAGGGAAAACTGATTGTTTCGCTGCTTCCTGAATCTTTTGAGCCATTTTGTCCCACTCGTTGGAGTTTAACGAGTCAAGTTCATGCTGACACTTCACAACTATTTCTTCACTGATTTTCAGTTCTTCAATTCTGTACTTCTGTATTCTGAGGGTTTTCCTTCTCCGATTGCCAGGGATTAGTTTCACTTTGACTCTTTTCAGATAATGGTCGGAATCAAAATTAGCACCTTTCTGCACTTTGACATTCATTATTTCCTTCGGGCTGGTGGTCGCTACGTAATCAATCAGAAATTATCATGACATGGGATTGGATGATCGCTATGTTTTCATCTGCTTTGGAGCCCTCTTAAACTGAGTGGACACAATTTTCATTCCAAATGATTCACATGCATCAAGGACCGTTTCTATTTGTCCTTCTGTGAGCCACATATTTGCCACACATTGTTCTGGAATTTTCTCTCTTTTTCCAATCTGGGCATTGAAGTCCCTCGTAAGGATCTTGACACGCTTGTCTGGGGTTCTGAACAGTTGTTCTTCGAGTTGTGACCAAAATTCTTCTACTTTCTCTGGGTTATTTCTATCGTCTTTATTGATTGGCACATGGGCATTGAATTTGGTGTATAATTTGTTTCCACTTGCAAGAGTTACTATAGACAGTCTAGGAGATGGAGATCTGAACTCTACTATAGATTTAGTTATAGAATTATGAATAAAGAAGGCCGTTCCAAGGATTAACACTGCATTCTTCGTTTTCTCTGTTTTCTTAACCTTGATAGCTGGTCGTCCTTTCAGTATGCTGCAGTTGCCCATAGCTGACACTTCATCTGTTGTGAACCTTGTTTCTAGGACTGCTAGAAGTTTGATTTTGAATTCATCAAGTAGTTTGATCAGTTCCTTTTGTTTTCCAATTTTCAACACAGTGTTCACGTTATGTGTACCAAAGAAATGTTTCTCCTTCGTTCTGAGTTTGCAGGGTGATGGATCCTCCGACTGATCCAAACATGATGGTGTAGGGCCCCCAGAATCCATTGCCCTACTTCAACAAAAATTTTGGTCCCGGATTGAACTGGCTGGGGTACTAGTTTTTGTAGGTTGTGCCATCATGGTAGTTGCGTGGGTTGAGATTTGTGGGATAGGGTGAAACCCTACCCAAAAACAAAACCAAGTTGGTGAGACCTGGAGTAACTAGAACAGCCGTCCCTAAAATGGAATCAAACGCTTACCAGGAAACCGCCCGATACTTTAACCGCAGCGACCTGCAAACGCTTTACAAGTTTCGAAAATGAGACCACCCAGGGCCCGAAAGACAATAGTGATACTCTTTTGGACGTCAGACTCATCGCTCCGTTTCCGTATTATGGCAACGACTGTGTGTTTTCCACGTCTCCGCGCATGCATTTATCCTTAGGAACCCTGTGTTTTCGTCAGTAGGACTGCATCTACTAGCAGGACAATGCAACGTGTCACACAGCTCTCAGTGTGTGTGGGTGGTTCTGAGTTTATCATATTCCCCTTGCCACCAACTCTCAGGATTTAAACCCAGTCGAGAATCTGCGAGAGTACATCGATCAGGATGTTCGCGCCATCACTCCTCAACCTAGAAACTTGGTGCATATGGCTACACATCCCTGCTACTTTCCAGAAGCACTTTGACTCATTCTCTCCATGTCCTCGCTGTAAAAGTGGTTGTTCAGGCTTTTGACTGGTAGTCACATTAATGTGTATAAGGCAAGAAGAAAGTACATGAAATACAGGGTGAGGCAAATAAAACTGGACCGGACCATTTGTGGAAGCATTGACAAAGGAGGAAAAGACCTACAGTTATTTCTAACAGGATGGAGCAACAGCCAGCCGAAACTTGCAGTGCATTTACACAATCTTCACGCCTGACAAGAGCTGTTAGCAGAGGTCAGTCTGGTCCCGCTGTGACCCAGGTCAGCTGATCTGTCAGTGTGCAATTACTTTGTGTGGGGCGCCCTCAAGTCCAAAGTGTATGTCAACAACCCTAATGGTCTTCAAGAACTGCAGCAGAACATTTCAGATGAGACTGCAGCAATTCCCAGTATAGCTCCGATCCGCCTTCAGCGATTGCTGACCAGTATCAGAACTGCCAAGAAACGAATGGTGGGCACTTTGAACGTATGTTATAATCAGGTTCAGTATTCAAATACCTTTCCTTGGCTACGTTTCTTTGTACAGTGCAACTCTGTCCTCCGGGCCACTTTTATTTGCTCCACCCTCTATATTTGCAACTGCGAGTACGGACAACCATCAGCTGTGTAAGGGAATGAAGGCAATGAAGATTTGTTGTGGACTGGGACTTGAACCTGGATTTCCTGCTTCACCCGAGCGGTTGCTTTAAAAGCAACGCTTTGGCCATCCCTGCATTACTGACGGCCAGATCCAAAACTCCATATTCCGTCGTTCTTGCGTCACAAACTGTACTCGTACACATATTGTGTAATTCCCGTACAGGGGAGGACACTTTAATTGGACTACAGTAGATGGTGGTGAGAGGATGTATGGAAAAGGTCTTGCATCTAGATCTACAGGGACATGAGCCATGAGGAAAGTGGTTGGAAGCAGGGATTGTGTAGTGATGGACGAAGGTATTGCGTAGGTTCAGTGGGCGCCGGAGTACCTCTGTGGGGGCGGTGAGAAGGAAGGTGGGTAGGACATTCCTCGTTTCTGGTCATGAGACGAGGTAGTCGAAATCCTATGGAGAATGTGATTCTGTTGCTCCTGTCCTGGGTGGTACTGAGACATGAAGGAAATGCTCCTCTGTCGCTGGATAGTGCAACTTTGGGAAATGGTGGATGATTAGGGAGATAAGACATGGGAGATCAGTTTCTGTACGAGGTTGGGAGGGTAATTACAGTCTGTGAAGGCCTCAGTGAAACCACTGGTATATTTCGAGAGAAGTAAGTCTAATATGGACGGAGGTACTGATGTAACCATCGTTGAGTTGGAGGTCAACGTCAAGCAAGGTGGCTTGTGTTGAGAAGGATCAGGTGAAGCGAGTGGGGGAGAAGGTGTTGAGGTTCTGGAGGTATGTGGATGAGGTGTCCTTATCCTCAATCCCGATCAAAAATATTGTCATCGTTGAATGTGAACTGGCCGGCCGGAGTGGCCGAGCGGTTCTAGGCGCTTCAGTCTGGAACAGCGCGACCGCTATGGTCGCAGGTTCGAATCCTGCCTCGGGAATGGATGTGTGTCACGTCCTTAGGTTAGGTTTAAGTAGTTCTAAGGTCTAGGGGACTGATGACCTCAGATGTTAAGTCCCATAGTGCTCAGAGCCATTTGAACCATGTTTTTTGAATGTGAACTAGGTGAGGAGGCTGGGATTCTGGGTAGTTAGGATTCCTTCCTCTAGATGGCCTACGTGTTGCTTGACATAGGATGGTGCCATGTGGGTGCCCATTGCTATATCCCACATTTATTTCTAAGTGATGCCTTCAAAGTAATTGTGGGTGAGGATGTAGTTGGTCATGATTACCACAGAGGAGGTTGTAGGTTGGAATCTGTCAGTGTTTGGAAAGAAAGCGTTCAATTGTGGTATAGCCATGGGCATTAGGGATGTTACTGTAAAGGAAGGTGGCATCAACAGTGACGAGCAGAGCTCCATGTGGTAAAGAAACAGGAACTGTGGAGAGTCAGTGTAGGAAATTGTTGATATCTATTATACATGTGGGTAGGCTGTGAGTAATAGGGTGAAGGTGTTGGTCTGTGAGAGCAGAGATTCTCTCTTGGGGGCACAGGAACAGGCCACAAGTGGGATCCTGGGTGATTACATTTATGGATTTTAGGAAGTGTGTAGATGGTAGGGTGCAGGTATGGTAGGGATGAGGACAGAGAGAGATTTTGGGTAGAGGATCTGGGATGGGCCTAAGGATTTGAGAAGTGGGGAGAAATGTAAGGTCTCTGGGGCTTTTGGAGGAAATGTTCATGACACTGTTTCGAGTTTGTTTAGGTTCTGGATTCTGTATGGTGGTGGGAGGGAGTTTTTGAAGGCGGGACAGGTGTAGTAGGTCTTTGAGGTAGGGTTTGTCAGCTATGAGGGGAGGTGGGGGGTGGTTCAAGGCTGCTATAGATGAGGTGGATAGAAATAGTCCAAGGTGGGAGAAGGAAGTGAATGGCTTGGAGCGTTTTTTGAGGCGGCATTGTGCATGGTGCTCTAGTTCCTGGAGGTTAAGAGTTTGTGTGTGATGTGGGACCCAGGATTTTGGAACTGCACAGTAGGAGGATCTTACAGAGGAAGAGGAAGTGTTGCAAGGAGGTTTGGGCCTTACTGGCATGGTTTTGCAGGACTATGTAGGTGATGGTTAAGGACTGGCGGAATCTGAACAGATGGAGGTCATTGTGGAAGGAGAGGTTGCTTCTGGAGATAGGTAATTTGATGGTAAGTTTATTTGGAGGATTACATGAGCCAAGCAACAACGCAGGAACAGTATATGAGGTTGGGTACTGGCTAGGAATAAGAAAACGTTTCTTTATTGGCGAGGATTGAATGATCAAATAACCATGGTAGAGGATAAAAACGCGTAAAAAGACGTAAACAACGTCGAAATACGTTGAAAAAATTTGCAAAAATACATCACAATATGTGGAAAAAGCAGAAGAAGGAGGGAACAAATAACAGACTGGGAAACAAGATGAAACCTGAGGGAGCAGGCCAGTAGTGTAAGTCGTGAACGAACTGAACTCACCGAGAAAACAAAATGAGGTCAAAGATAGAAATAAATAAAAAGATATAACCTGGATTGCAGGTCTGTGGGCGGATATGTATGGAGAAAGCGAGTAGCAGATGTGACTAGGTTAGGTGAGATTGGTATGTGTGGACTGGAAAAGATAGAAGGAATAGATGGTGGGGAGGGGTTGGCAAGTTCCAGTGGCACAGAAAGGTACGGAAAATAACACGCGAAAATACGCGAGAGTGACGCAGGAGGTGTGATCAACGTGAAAGTCTAGAATTCATGAGGTCGTGGGAGTAATGTATGAGAAGACATGCAGCACCAACAATCAGCGTGGTCTTGTAGCCGTGTGCTGGTGGTGGATACGACAGTTAATACGGTGTGGCTTTTAAGTAAGAGCGTGCGGTGTGGTTTGGAAGGTGACACGTAAAACATGGGAAAGACGAAAAAAGAAAAGGACGGACACTGAGTATGGTAATGCATTAAAAAATAGTACCAAAGGAAAAGATCACTGGGTTAAGGGATGTAGGAAAAGCCGTTAGGCAAAATTTTCAATTTTATTTAATTATTTTAGGTTCACTGAAGGCATAATACAATTTTTATCTGGTAGAAATTGTCGCCATACGGACAGACACATGCAGTTTCATACATTTTCGCACTCAAGTTGCAACGTGATCGTGGCTTATGTGGTTTTATAATCGGAAAAAGCCTTTCCCACACATATATTGTTCGAAATGATTGATCTCGTTTGCAACCTCGTTATGGAGATGCGGAAATTAATCAGTTACATCTGAATATGAAGGTGGGTGCTCTCTCATAACACTTAGGAAACTGTCCTTCCAAATGTTTCAAGGTCACAATGAATACTTTTTAAGGTGGCAGAATAAATGGAGGTCAGCTTTACACCTTACATCAGAACTTTATACATCACAGTGGGAAGGTGAGTATGGCACCTAACTTAATTTGGCAGTAATGAGAAAATTTGCCTATCAGTATGTAATACAAAAAAGGATGACACTCGATCGACGGTACTAACACACTGATCCTATATAATACATGTCTATGAGCAGAAGGTGGAACAAGCAATGAGAGCAAACATTTTGGTTTGGAAGCAACGGTGGGCAGAGGCGAATGCCGCGCCACAGGGGGCACCATGGAAACGACTTAAGGGGTGTCCCAGGCGAGTCAACGACCGACCGACCAGGTGACTCAGATAGGAGAGAGAGTAATGGGCCGGGCCACCAGGAGGAGGACAGAAAAAGCTTTAGAAAACTGCATTTCAGAATTCCAAATGGATACGAACAAAACCAGTGACGCATTCGATCACGTGAACTGTGAGTGGTACACACGTGATAGACACATGTAACTTTTTAGGCGTCTGGAGTTGGCACAAAACATCTGATTGGCGGAAACACACTGGGATGGAGTAAGGTGCCGAGATTTCGACGTTGTTTAATGGTAGGACCTTTGCAATTGGTAGAGAGAGTTTCCACAAAATACGAGGAACGCTCCTATTGGTCGAAAAAAGCTGTGACGTGGACAATGAAAGAACCCAGGTTGGGAGACAGCTCGGCTATGCGAAAGGTAAGACGGAAATTTTGAGGGACTTTTCTCTGAACTGACGTCTAGAGCAGAATGGGGTGCATAACGCTGTTTACGATGCAGAGGAGAAATTTGTGTGAACATTGCGTTCACAGCAGCTGACATCCAACTAGAAATTAGCTGTAGTGTCGTTGAGCTCCAACTGTGGAGAACGGAAACAGCCAGTTAGTTAACTGTTCTTTCGAGAACTGAGAGGGCATTATAATATGTACGCTGCTTCAGCCATGTGCGTGTATATCGCCACAGTTTGATACTAGGGATGAGTTCATGTTTTATCGCATATCGAGAAACAGAGGAAGAGTTTCTGCTGGAAAATTCAGCAAAGGTTTAATTAGTTTTATAGAAATTTCAGAGGGCTAGAGCAGCCAGGCAGACGACAGCTCATTGCAGCTAAGGTAAATACCTCATGCAGAGGCGTAAACTTGTTGGTGCACCATATTGCGTCCACTGTAAACTCAAGCGACCTTGGGCAATCTTTTGACTTCAGGCCTCGTATTTCCTTTAACACCCGTGAGCAGAACTCTGTTGTTGTTGTTGTGGTCTTCAGTCCTGAGACTGGTTTGATGCAGCTCTCCATGCTCCTCTATCCTGTGCAAGCTTCTTCATCTCCCAGTACCTACTGCAACCTACATCTTTCTGAATCTGTTTGGTGTATTCATCTCTTGATCTCCCTCTACGATTTTTACCATCCACACTGCCCTCCAATACTAAATTTGTGATCCCTTGATGCCTCATAACATGTACTACCAACCGGTCCCTTCTTCTAGTCAAGTTGTGCCACAAACTTGTCTTGTCCCCAATCCTATTCAATACCTCCTCATTAGTTATATGATCTACCCATCTAATCTTCAGCATTCTTCTGTAGCACCACATTTCGAAAGCTTCTATTCTCTTCTTGTCCAAACTATTTATCGTCCATGTTTCACTTCCATACGTGGCTACGCTCCATACAAATACTTCCAGAAACGACTTCCCGACACTTAAATCTATACTCGATGTTAACAAATTTCTCTTCTTCAGAAACGCTTTTCTTGCCATTGAAAGTTTACATTTTATATCCTCTCTACTTCGACCATCATCAGTTATTTTGCTCCCCAAGTAACAAAACTCCTTTACTACTTTAAGTGTCTCATTTCCTAATCTAATTCCCTCAGCATCACCCGACTTAATTCGGCTACATTCCATTATGCTAGTTTTGCTTTTGTTGATGTTCATCTTACATCCTCCTTTCAAGACACTATCCATTCCGTTCAACTGCTCTTCCAGGCCCTTTGCTGTTTCTGACAGAATTACAGTGTCATCGGCGAACCTCAAAGTTTTTATTTCTTCTCCATGGATTTTAATATCTACTCCGAATTTTTCCTTTGTTTCCTTCACTGCTTGCTCAATATACAGATTGAATAACATCGGGGATAGGCTACAACCCTGTCTCACTCCCTTCCCAACCGCTGCTTCCCTTTCGTGCCACTCGACTCTTATAATTGCCATCTGGTTTCTGTACAAATTGTAAATAGCCTTTCGCTCCCTATATTTTACCCTTGCCATCTTCAGAATTTGAAAGAGGAGTATTCCAGTCAACATTGTCAAAAGCTTTCTCTACGTCTACAAATGCTAGAAACGTAGGTTTGCCTTTCCTTAATCTAGCTTCTAAGATAAGTCGTGGGGTCAATATTGCCTCACGTGTTCCAATATTTCTTCGGAATCCAAACTGGTATTCCCCGAGGTCGATCTCTACCAGTTTTTCCATTCGTCTGTAAAGAATTCGCGTTAGTATTTTGCAGCCGTGACTTATTAAACTGATTGTTCGGTAATTTTCACATCTGTCAACACCTGCTTTCTTTGGGATTGGAATTATTATATTCTTCTTGAAGTCTGAGGGTATTTCGCTTATCTCAAATGGTTCAAATGGCTGTGAGCACTATGGGACTTAACATCTGTGGTCATCAGTCCCCTAGAACTTAGAGCTACTTAAACCTAACTAACCTAAGGACATCACACACATCCATGCGCGAGGCAGGATTCCAACCTGCGACCGTAGCAGTCACGCGGTTCCGGACTGAGCGCCTAGAACCGCTAGACCACCGCGACCGGCGCCTGTCTCATAAATCTTGCTGACCAGACGGTAGAGTTTTGTCAGGACTGGCTCTCCCAAGGCCGTCAGTAGTTCTAATGTAATGTTGTCTACTCCCGGGGCCTTCTTTCGACTCAGGTCTTTCAGTGCTCTGTCAAACTCTTCACGCAGTATCGTATCTCCCATTTCATCTTCATCTACATCCTCTTCCATTTCCAGAATTCTAACGTGAACAATATGTCAAGTTCTAGGGGACTGATGACCTCTGAAGTTAAGTCCCACAGTGCTCAGAGCCATTTGAACAATTTGAATACCTCATTTTCCTTTCTATGTATCTCAATGTTGTCTGCTAAAAACTGTGCTACCTGACTAAATAACAACTGAATCGCCTCTGTCAGTATGGAACATTCCCCGACAATATTAGGCCTTAACAACAGCAAATAAAGTCGTTCACTGATACAAAATCGGTATACGGCCACTATGTTGTAGTAGGATGCATTGTGAACACCCCACAGGCTGCAAACAGTGTTCCCTGGCATTGGCAAGAAATTATGACAAATCAGCTGGTTTTACCAGTTTCGCAAATACTACCCTCAAATTCTTGTGACAGCCTCGCCTTGAACCTATCTCCCCTTCACATGAAAGCAGGAGCAACGAAACAGTTCGTTCACTCACGCAACGTCGGCAGTAGTCGACTCTTCAAACCAACATCAGCAGCGCAGCGTGGATAGCCTCTACAGTGGCAGGGTTTAGTAGCGGAAGTGGGTCGTGGTCAGGATGTTGATCATTGGTAGCACAAGAAAACAGCATCAATGATCAAACATTTTATTCGGACTCAAGCTATAAGGGGCGATTAAAAAGTTTTCGTTTGAGGGCGTTTCTGCAGCGTATACGCGACGTAACACGACTCCGATACAGTTGTATAAGCACCGAAATGTAGGCAATGGATTAATGTGTCATTCGCGTCTTTGCGACGCATGAACTATGGCGACGTTATTACCAGATATGTCCAAACAGGACCAACGTGCTGTTATTCTTTTTTCTGCTGCCGCAGGAGAATCATTGGTAGATGTCCTTTGGAGAATGAAGAATGTGTATGAGACAGCATATTCTGGATTGGTGCATGAAGTTTCATGCACCTCGCGATTTGACACAAGAGGCCAGTCGATCTGAGAGGCCAGCCTCATCGATTGTGAACAAAACAACAAGCTGGCGGTTGATAATGCGATTAGGGTGTACCGGCGCTTAATAATCCTCGTGCTAGCAAAGGATCTCGACATCATCTTCGGTGGCATGCAACATATTATCCGGCAGCAGTCAGGATGCCATAAGGTCTGCAGGTAGTGGACACCCCAGGCACTGAATGTCGACCAGGATAGCTGTTTGCCTGAAGCACCTCATGCGTTTCAATGTTAAAGGTTACACCATCCTTCCTGGAGCGCATTATCTCATTCAACGAAAGCTGCTGGCATCATTGGGTATCAGAGACAAATGCATCGACGATGAAGATGCGTCATCTATCATCCCCTCGTCCCAGTTTTCTCTGCCTGGGAAATGGGTGTTTGTGTTGTCCTCATCATTTCATCATCATCATTCGTGGCAGTGGCAAGATTGGACTGTGTAAAAAATTGGACTGCGTAAAAATTGGGGATTTGTATGGGCGCTGATGGCCCCGCAGTTGAGCGCCCCACAAACCAAACATTATCATCCCCTCGTCCCAAGAAATTCAAGAGCCAACCATCTGCAGTGAACCTGATGCTCACCCTGTTGCGTCATCTATCATCCCCTCGTCCCAGTTTTCTCTGCCTGGGAAATGGGTGTTTGTGTTGTCCTCATCATTTCATCATCATCATTCGTGGCAGTGGCAATATTGGACTGTGTAAAAAATAGTACTGCATAAAAATTGCGACTTTGTATGGATGCCGATGAACCCGCAGTTGAGCACCCCACAAACCAAACATCATCATCCCCTCTTCCCAAGAAATTCAAGAGCCAACCATCTGCAGTGAACCTGATGCTCACCCTGTTGGTTACCGGGGATCGTTGCTTATTGATTTTAAAGAATCTGACGTCTCCATGACTGGGGAACGGTACTGCGCGACGCTCGAGAAATTGCGGCTTGCAATTAAGGTCAAACTCCCGGGAAAACTACAAAAATGTGTGCTGCTGCTTCATGACAACACGTCGTATCGCGGAAGCAACGTCAACTGAAGCGAGAGACACTCGAGCACCCACCCCCTAGTCCTGATCTCTGGTTTGGTTTGGTGCTTACGGTAGTCCCGATCTCTCCCCACGCGATTATCATGCCTTTGGCCCATTAAAAGAGACCTCGAGTGGTCGATTATTCCTATCGGACGAGGATGTGGAGCAGTCGCTTATCGACTTCCTCGTGCAGCAGCACATAGTGTGTTACCAAAAGGGTATCTCCACCCTGCTGCGTCGGTCAGATGATTGCGTCGTGGTCACGGCGACTGGCATAACTATCCTGGAATGTACTACGTTCGATTTCTCCTTATATAACATTAGCTTAGCACCCGCTGCTTCACTCCCGTATATTGTATGCTCTGCATGTTTAAAAATTTTCTTTAATCGAATTTTTATGTTGTTCACGAATCGCAATACCTTCTAAACTTTTCTCATTAATTAAGACCACAGAAGCATGGTCTTTTCCGAATGTACTTCTGACCAAGAAGCGATTATGGTTGTTGGTGTCCAAGATTTTTGGTAATCCTACAACTCATCCCCTAAGACATATTTCTTTACGTCAAACCGAGAAGTGAAACACCAATTTCATAGATTTACCTCTAAAAATTTTAATACAACGAAGTATAATTTTAAAAATTTTCATCCCTTAAATCACCCTCTTAGGGGCTGAATTTCCAAAAACAGTGAAACATATTTTTTTTTTTATTTCTAAAAGACAAGCCAAAAACAGATTTTAATAGATTCAGCTCTGACAATTCTTTCACAGTGAAAGAGTTTCATGAAAATTTTCATCCTCTATTTTACTCTCTTAAGGGGTTGAACTTCGAAAAGAGCAGAAACACCTGTTGTTTTATTTCTAAGCGAGGAGTCAAATCCCTATTTTCATAGGTGTAGCTTAAAAATGCTTTAGTAATTCATTGATCATGATTTATTTTTAAAAAATTCAACCACTATTTTACCTCCTTAGTGGCTGAATTTCCAAAAATATTGAAACACGTACCTTTTTATTTCAGACTGCGACACCAAATACCAATTTTCGAAGTTCTAGTGTCAAAATTGCCTTAATAGTGTCATATTTTCAAAAAGACTTTCATATCCTATTTCGCCCCCTTAGAAATTGATTTTAGAACAATCCTTTCTTAAACGATGCCTTCAGTATAAGAAAACACCCTCCCAAACTTCAAGTTTTTATTCGTGCTGGTTTGGGCTGGCCCTATCTCATCTCCTTAGGGGTTCAGTTTCCAAAAGCAGGGAAACACACTTTTTTTCATTTCTAACACAGAAGCAAAAACCAGTTGTCAAAGATTTGGCTTCAAAACTGCTTGCATAATGCAGTATTTCCACAAAAACTATTTCAGCCCATAGGGATTGTATTGCCAGGAACAGTAGCACACATATGTTTTTATTTCTAGCTGAGAAGTCAAATCGAAATTTTCATACATTTAGCTTCAAAAATGATTCCCTAATGAAACATTTTCATAAAACATTGCAGCCATACTTCACTCCATTAGGGGTTAAATTTCTAAAAGCACTCAAATACGATCTTTTTGAGAAGTAAAATACCAATTTTCATAGATATAACTATCAAAATGCTGTAGAGTCGTTTAATAATGATTTGGTTTCAAAAAATCCTTCACGCTTTACAGAAGATATATTCACAAAAATGTTGAAGGACGTATTTCTTCATTTCTCACTGAAAATTAAATACCAATTTTTGTAGATATAGCTTCAAAATTGCCTTAATAACGACATATTTTCAAAAAACTAATCTTCCCCTGTTTCACCCCCTTAGACGTGGAATTCGAAAAATCACTTCTTAAACGACGCCTGCAATATAAGATCAAAACCCTCCCCAAATTTCAAGTTTCTATTCTTAGTGGTTTTGGCTGGGCGATGATGAGTCATTCAATCAGGACATTGCCTTTTCTATGTACAGATTCATAGCGGCCGCTTTGCGGCTACCATGCCCTCCTTTGATGTGTGGTGAGGACAGCATGCGTAGGACTGCTGTAGGCGGTAGGCAGCCAGATGCCAGCTGTGACGTCAGCGACCGGAGGAATGCTGGCGCCCAGACTCCGCACAGCGGCACGTGAGCCGGCTGTGTACGGCGCAGCTGCTTGCGACAAGGTGTGCCAGCTGTGCGTAGGACCGCCGTAGTATCAGCCCTCGGAAAAGAAACTAGTCCTTGAGAAAGAAGGCGTGTGGCACCAGGACGGACGCCTGCACCAGTGTAGGAGGGCGAGTGGCCGCATCTCCCTGGTCTCGAATGGCTGCCCACCAGGACAGAAGCCTGCTGTCTTAGGAGTGAGCAAGAAGGTGGGTCACCACTGGGAAGGCGCAAAGTCCAAGGAGGTGGAATTAAGCTATCGGCACACAGACGGTGCTTTCGAACGTCAACGTTGAGCATGCCGCGTTCAATATGCTGCTGAACGCTCAGAAACGATGTGGCTTGTGCATACGGTACGTGTGCCTCAATGTGGTATACGCGATCGCGGCACGCTCCAACGGCAGTTGTCGGCTGTACCTGGCGTTAAAACCCTACATTAGCTCTATTAAAACGCACATTTGTTCACTTGTCCATGTGCTAGTCATGTTGTTCTCTCTGCGGTGTACATAGTATGAAAATTTCAATATCCATTTACATGTTATAAGGCAAAGGAAGAAAGTACCGTGTCCACTCATTAAGGCTATTCACTTATAAAACTTCCATTAGAAATAGTGCGACAGGCCGGTCGGAGTGGCCGAGTGGTTCTAGACTCTACCGTCTGGAACCGCGCGACAGCTACGGTCGCAGGTTCGAATCCTGCCTCGGGCATGGATGTGTGTGATGTCCTTAGGTTAGTTAGGTTTAAGTAGTTCTAAGTTCTAGGGAACTGATGACCTTAGAAGTTAAGTCCCATAGTGCTCAGAGCCATAGTACGACAGAAATTTACAATAATTCTTTGCATAAGGTCAAAATTATTTCATCATTCTCACTTTTCAGTAAAACGCTAATGTTATTCTTACTTGGTTACTGTCTCTGTTCAGTAGCAGAATCTTTAAAACATCTGAAATACAAGATTTGAAAAAAAGAAAGTACAGAATATCATACTGTAAGTAGTGTAAGCTGTGTTACAGATGAAGCCAATCGAAGCAAAACAATCCTTAAAAAAGCGCCCTTGTATTTACATACCATCTAATACTATAGAATACACTTCTATTAAAGTGTCAGAATCTATTAGAAAACACAAAGGTTAGTAAAAAAGTATTTGGATCCAATAAGACGCGTGCAAACAACACACAACTCTGCGTCTCTACTCATTACACTATAGACCTACTCAATGGTACGCAATACCCGAGTCGGGGTGTTTGTGATAGGAAGGACAGAGCCAAAGGGAGATTTCATCATTCGCGTTGTGAAATTTCTCTTAATTTTAAAAGAACACAGATTTATTAAAAATCTACTGGAAAACACTTCCAGTGGTATTGACTACTAAGAAACAGAATAATTTACAATAATGAAACTGTACCAGGTTGATTAATAGCAAACAGATTACATTCAATAATAAAAGCAGTAGCATTACACATGTAACATATTGGGCATACATACGTAAAGAAATCCACAACTGTGCAGCTGCACTATTGATCACAAACAGCTGGAGACAGCGTCTGCCGCAAAATATCTAGGCGTAACTATCCAGGGCGACCTTAAGTGGAACGACCGCATAAAACAGATAGTGGGAAAAGCAGACAACAGACTTAGATTCATCGGAAGAATCTTAAGGAAGTGTAACTCAGCCACGAAAGAAGTGGCTTATAAGGCGATTGTTCGCCCGATTCTTGAGCACTGTTCATCCATCTGGGATCCTATCAGGCAGGACTGATAGAGCAGATAGAGAAGATTCAACGAAGAGCGGCGCGTTTCATCACGGGATCGTTTAGCTCGCAAGAGAGCGTTACAGAGATGCTAAACAAACTCCACTGGCAGACGTTACAAGAGAGGCGTTGTGCATCACGGAGAGATTTACTATTCAAATTTCGGGACAGCACTTTCCAGGAGGAGTCGGACAACATACTACTTCCCCCACATACATCTCGCGTATTGACCACGAAGAGAAAATTCGAGAAAACAAGCCATGACAGAGGCTTTCCAACTATCATTCTCCCTATGCGTTGTTCGCGAGTGGAACAGGGTTTGAGGGTTCAGACAGTAGTAGCGAAAGTATCCTCCGCCACAAACCATTAGGTTGCTTGCAGAGTATGATGTAGATGTAGAAAGAGGAAAATATTCTTTCTCGAAAGAGACTTTAAGATTTACAGTCCAAAATAAAGCATACGCCGCAAATAAGCACCATATAAGAGAGCTTCTATACCGCCGAATAGCGGAAGTGAGCAAGGCACGCAAGAGAAATAGCCAAACGAAATTGATATTAAGTACTGCGTCTTGAATGGTGCAAATAGTCAGTGAGAACCTTCATGAAATTAATAGGTTTTCAATCTCGTAGTGTTTGGCCAGTTCAAAAAACAACACTGCCTGCAAGCAGTTGGCCGAGACTGACTTGCATAAACACTTTTAAGTAATGAAATGATAATTAAATGGACACCCTAGCTGCAAGCAGGTGTTTATGTACTTCATTGGGGCCATGTTGAAAATGTGTGCCCCGACCGGGACTCGTACCCGGGATCTCCTGCTTACATGGCAGACGCTCTATCCATTTGAGCCACCGCGGGCACAGAGGCTAGTGCGTCTGCAGGGACTTATCCCTTGCACGCTCCCCGTGAGATCCACATTCCCAACATGTCCACACCATTACATTCGTAGTGCGCCTAATAGATGTTTGCCCATCATACTCATTACTCGTGGCAGATTAATCTACCAAGTCCCGTACGAGTTCGGGCATAGCGTGTGCGTTCGCACAAGAAGGTCAATGGCCGGGAAGCCACATATATTTAACTATATATGACGGTAGTATCTGTTCCCGAAAGAACAGTTACCGTGGATGACCATGCAGCTTTGCTAGAAATGAAATGATAATTAAATGGACACCCTAGCTGCAAACAGGCGTTTATGTACTTCATTGGGGACGTGTTGAAAATGTGTGCCCCCACCGGGACTCGTAGCCGGTATCTCCTGCTTACATGGCAGACGCTCTATACATATGAGCCACCGCGGGCACAGAGGCTAGTGCGTCTGCAGGGACTTATCCCTTGCACGCTCCCCGTGAGATCCAAATTCCCAACATGTCCACACCACTGCATTCGTAGTGCGCCTAATAGATGTTTGCCCATCATACTCATTACTCGTGGCAGATTAATCTACCAAGTCCCGTACGAGTTCGGGCATAGCATGTGCGTTAGCACAAGAAGGTCAATGGCCGGGAAGCCATATATATATGTGCGAACGCACACGCTATGCCCGAACACGTACGGGACTTGGTAGATTAATCTGCCACGAGTAATGAATATGATGGGCAAACATCTATTAGGCGCACTACGAATGTAGTGGTGTGGACATGTTGCAGCTAGGGTGTCCATTTAATTATCATTTCATTTCTAGCAAAGCTGCATGGTCATCCACGGTAACTGTTCTTTCGGGAACAGTTACTACCGTCATACAGGGTGTTTCAAAAATGACCGGTATATTTGAAACGGCAATAAAAACTAAACGAGCAGCGATAGAAATACACCGTTTGTTGCAATATGCTTGGCACAACAGTACATTTTCAGGCAGACAAACTTTCGAAATTACAGTAGTTACAATTTTCAACAACAGATGGCGCTGCGGTCTGAGAAACTCTATAGTACGATATTTTCCACATATCCACCATGCGTAGCAATAATATGGCGTAGTCTCTGAATGAAATTACCCGAAACCTTTGACAACGTGTCTGGCGGAATGGCTTCACATGCAGATGAGATGTACTGCTTCAGCTGTTCAATTGTTTCTGGATTCTGGCGGTACACCTGGTCTTTCAAGTGTCCCCACAGAAAGAAGTCACAGGGGTTCATGTCTGGCGAATAGGGAGGCCAATCCACGCCGCCTCCTGTATGTTTCGGATAGCCCAAAGCAATTACACGATCATCGAAATATTCATTCAGGAAATTAAAGACGTCGGCCGTGCGATGTGGCCGGGCACCATCTTGCATAAACCACGAGGTGTTCGCAGTGTCGTCTAAGGCAGTTTGTACCGCCACAAATTCACGAAGAATGTCCAGATAGCGTGATGCAGTAATCGTTTCGGATCTGAAAAATGGGCCAATGATTCCTTTGGAAGAAATGGCGGCCCTGACCAGTACTTTTTGAGGATGCAGGGACGATGGGACTGCAACATGGGGCTTTTCGGTTCCCCATATGCACCAGTTCTGTTTATTGACGAAGCCGTCCAGGTAAAAATAAGCTTCGTCAGTCATCAATCCTGTGCACTATATCGTTAGCGAATGTCTCTCGTGCAGCAATGGTAGCGGCGCTGAGGGGTTGCCGCGTTTGAATTTTGTATGGATAGAGGTGTAAACTCTGGCGCATGAGACGATACGTGGACGTTGGCGTCATTTGGACCGCAGCTGCAACACGGCGAACGGAAACCCGAGGCCGCTGTTGGATCACCTGCTGCACTAGCTGCGCGTTGCCCTCTGTGGTTGCCGTACGCGGTCGCCCTACCTTTCCAGCACGTTCATCCGTCACGTTCCCAGTCCGTTGAAATTTTTCAAACAGATCCTTTATTGTATCGCTTTTCGGTCCTTTGGCTACATTAAACCTCCGTTGAAAACTTCGTCTTGTTGCAACAACACTGTGTTCTAGGCAGTGGAATTCCAACACCAGAAAAATCCTCTGTTCTAAGGAATAAACCATGTTGTCTACAGCACACTTGCACGTTGTGAACAGCACACGCTTACAGCAGAAAGACGACGTACAGAATGGCGCACCCACAGACTGCGTTGTCTTCTACACTCCTGGAAATGGAAAAAAGAACACATTGACGCCGGTGTGTCAGACCCACCATACTTGCTCCGGACACTGCGAGAGGGCTGTACAAGCAATGATCATACGCACGGCACAGCGGACACACCAGGAACCGCGGTGTTAGCCGTCGAATGGCGCTAGCTGCGCAGCATTTGTGCACCGCCGCCGTCAGTGTCAGCCAGTTTGCCGTGGCATACGGAGCTCCATCGCAGTCTTTAACACTGGTAGCGTGCCGCGACAGCGTGGACGTGAACCGTATGTGCAGTTGACGGACTTTGAGCGAGGGCGTATAGTGGGCATGCGGGAGGCCGGGTGGACGTACCGCCGAATTGCTCAACACGTGGGGCGTGAGGTCTCCACAGTACATCGATGTTGTCGCCAGTGGTCGGCGGAAGGTGCACGTGCCCGTCGACCTGGGACCGGACCGCAGCGACGCACGGATGCACGCCAAGACCGTAGGATCCTACGCAGTGCCGTAGGGGACCGCACCGCCACTTCCCAGCAAATTAGGGACACTGTTGCTCCTGGGGTATCGGCGAGGACCATTCGCAACCGTCTCCATGAAGCTGGGCTACGGTCCCGCACACCGTTAGGCCGTCTTCCGCTCACGCCCCAACATCGTGCAGCCCGCCTCCAGTGGTGTCGCGACAGGCGTGAGTGGAGGGACGAATGGAGACGTGTCGTCTTCAGCGATGAGAGTCGCTTCTGCCTTGGTGCCAATGATGGTCGTATGCGTGTTTGGCGCCGTGCAGGTGAGCGCCACAGTCAGGACTGCATACGACCGAGGCACACAGGGCCAACACCTGGCATCATGGTGTGGGGAGCGATCTCCTACACTGGCCGTACACCACTGGTGATCGTCGAGGGGACACTGAATAGTGCACGGTACATCCAAACCGTCATCGAACCCATCTTCTACCATTCCTAGACCGGCAAGGGAACTTGCTGTTCCAACAGGACAATGCACGTCCGCGTGTATCCCGTGCCACCCAACGTGCTCTAGAAGGTGTAAGTCAACTACCCTGGCCAGCAAGATCTCCGGATCTGTCCCCCATTGAGCATGTTTGGGACTGGATGAAGCGTCGTCTCACGCGGTCTGCACGTCCAGCACGAACGCTGGTCCAACTGAGGCGCCAGGTGGAAATGGCATGGCAAGCCGTTCCACAGGACTATATCCAGCATCTCTACGATCGTCTCCATGGGAGAATAGCAGCCTGCATTGCTGCGAAAGGTGGATATACACTGTACTAGTGCAAACATTGTGCATGCTCTGTTGCCTGTGTCTATGTGCCTGTGGTTCTGTCAGTGTGATCATGTGATGTATCTGACCCCAGGAATGTGTCAATAAAGTTTCCCCTTCCTGGGACAATGAATTCACGGTGTTCTTATTTCAATTTCCAGGAGTGTATATCTTTCACATCACTTGCAGCGCCATCTGTTGTTGAAAATTGTAACTACTGTAATTTCGAAAGTTTGTCCGCCTGAAAATGTACTGCTGTCCCAAGCATATTGCAACAAACGGTGTATTTCTATCGCTGCTCGTTTAGTTTTTATTGCCGTTTCAAATATACCGGTCATTTTTGAAACACCCTGTATATACTTTTAAGTAAATAAATCTAGTAATTACTCAATTGGCAAACAATTTATACGAGCTAGAAATAAAGTTAAAAAAGATAGCTGCAGTGGGCGCACAATTATTGACGCACAAATAAATGCATCGATGTGCTGTACTCTCTTGTCAAGGCGTAGTCTTTTTCATAGCTGTTTCACAGAGGAAGACTGCACTGTAGTTCCTTCTCTAGATTGTCGCACAGATGACAAAATGGTAGATATCGAAATAGATGACAGAGGGATAGAGAAACAATTAAAATCGCTCAAAAGAGGAAAGGCCACAGGACCTGATGGGATACCAGTTTGATTTTACACAGACTACGCGAAGGAACTTGCCCCCCTTCTTGCAGCGGTGTACCGTAGGTGTCTAGAAGAGCGTAGCGTTCCGAAAGATTGGAAAAGGGCACAGGTCATCCCCGTTTTCAAGGAGTGACGTCGAACAGATGTGCAGAACTATAGACCTATATCACTAACGACGACCAGGTGTAGAATTTTGGAACACGTATTATGTTCGAGTATAATGACTTTTCTGGAGACTAGAAATCTACTCTGTAGGAATCAGCATGGGTTTCGAAAAAGATTGGCGGATGAAGCTGTAGTATATCGAGAGGTTGTAACAATGGAAAATTGTACTGAAATGCAGGAGGATCTGCAACGAATTGACGCATTGTGCAGGGAATGGCAATTGAATCTCTATATAGACAAGTGTAAAGCGCTGCGAATACATAGAAAGAAAGATCCTTTACCATTTAACTACAATACAGCAGGTCAGCAACTGGAAGCAGTTAATTCCGTTAATTATCTGGGAGTAGGCATGAGGAGTGATTTAAAATGGAATGACCATATAAAATTAATCGTCGGTAAAGCAGATGCCAGACTGAGATTCATTGGAAGACTCCTAAGGAAATGCAGCCCGAAAACAAAGAAAATAGGTTACATTACACTTGTTCGCCCACTGCTTGAATACTGCTCACCGCTGTGGGATCCGTACCAGATAGGGTTGATAGAAGAGAATGAGAAGATCCAACGGAGAGCAGCGCGCTTCGTTACAGGATCATTTAGTAATCGCGAAAGCGTTGAGGAGATGATAGATAAACCCCAGTGGAAGACACTGCAAGAGAGACGCTCAGTAGCTCGGTACGGGCTTTGGTTGAAGTTTCGAGAACATACTTTCACCGAGGAGTCAAGCAGTATATTGCTCCCTCCTACGTATATCTCGCGAAGAGGCCATGAGGATAAAATCTGAGAGATTAGAGCCCACACAGAGGCATACCGACAATCTTTCTTTCCACGAACTATACGAGACTGGAATAGAAGGGAGAACCGATAGAGGTACTCAAGGTACCCTCCGCCACATACCGTCAGGTGGCTTGCGGAGTATGGATGTAGAAGTAGATGTAGATGTAGTGGGCTCGGCTGGAGGACCACTTGCATCCGGCTGATCGCGGACTTTACTCCGCTTCCTGACTGTGCTCCTGCTCTATTAAACAGGCAGATTTTACCCAAATCCCACCTAAAGAAACAGAAGTGGTTGCCTAATTAACAGGGGAATACAGAAATTTTGGTTCAGGAATTGGGCCAGGTGTCTACTATGGACCGAATGCCGCCACGCGACAGTCAAAATCACAGCAACAGGAAAAACAAGCAAATAATTTCTGGATGAGTTGGCGCAGTCAAATAAACGAAACTTGTAAGGGAGCCAAAATCTAAACACGATTCTAAATAAAGTTACCGAGCAGGAAGTTCGACTGCCAATCACGTATTGTACCAAACTTGCGCCACGTGGGCGAGCGGTGAACCAGTAACCGCCACGCGGACCGCAGCGCTAAACCACAATCAAACGGATTCGGATGACTAACAAACTCCTGACTTATGTACGAGGGTAATTTCAAAAGTAAGGTCTCCTATTTTTTATAAGTACAGAACCCTCTTTGTGTGGCAGTTGGTCACACTATTATGAAGAGTGCTTCACGCGCTGTGTGTAAACATGCGCACGCCGCGCTGAGGGGCTCAGTCTTGGCTTGGCGGCCGTTGAGAATGGAGCTGCCGTGGAATGTTATCACCAAGTGCGAATTGCGCGCAGTTATTCGGTTTTTGAACGCAAAGATCACTACGCCGATTGAAATCCATCGCCAATTGACGGCAGTGTATGGTGAGTCGTGCATGGATGTCAAAAAATGTTCGTTAAGTGGTGTAGAGAGTTTGCAGCTTGTCGGACCGAAATTCACGACGAACAAAGGAGCGGGAGACCGTCAGTTCCTGAGGAGACAGTGTTGAAGGTTGAGCAAAGCATGCGTGAAGATCGGCGGATCACCCTGGATGATCTCTGCACGTTGGTCCCTGAGGTTTCCCGAAGCACCGCTCACAGAATTTTAACGGAAACATTGAACGACCGGAAGGTGTGCGCAAAATGGGTGCCACGCATGCTGACTGAGGACCACATGAGGCAACGAGTTGATGCTTCCCGCTCATTTCTTCACCGTCTTGCAGTCGAACAGGACAACTTTCTGGACTCAATTGTCAGGGATGACGAAACCTGGACATACCACTTTACACCTGAGACCAAGTAACAATCACGCCAGTGGCGGCATCCTACTTCGCCAAAGCCGAGGAAATTCAAACAAACACAGTCTGCCGGTAAAGTCACGACAACCGTTTTTTGAGTTCGGTAAGGGGTATTGTTGGACGACTTTATGCCCACTGGGACAACAATTAACGCTGGCAGGTACTGTGAGACTCTGAAAAAACTCAAACGGGCAATTCAGAACCGGAGAAAAGGAATGTTGAGCAAGGGCGTACACATTCTCTATGACAACGCTCGCCCACACATCGCTCGGGAAACCGTTGCTCTCCTACAACAGTTTCAGTGCAACGTAACTACCCACCACCCTATAGTCCTGTTCCCTAGGTTAAAAGAACATTTGGCCGGAAAGCGATTCAGCTCCGACGAGCTGAACTTTCTGAACAGTATGGCGGCGAGCTGGTATGACATGGGCGTACAAAAACTGCCACAGCGTCTACAAAAATGCATCAACAGAAATGGTAATTATGTCGAAAAATAGCTAAATGTTCAAGCTGTAAACTGACGTACCCCACTGTAGAAATAAACGGGTCTATGTACTTACAAAAAAATAGGAGACCTTATGTTATGTTATGTTAACCGGGGACCTAGAAACGACGGAGAGGCTCCGTCTCTGCCGCAGCCGCAGTGGTCCGCAACCCCACGACGACTACCCTACCGCAGTCCACTTCACCCACGTCTCACACCAGGCGAGTTTAACTCCTATGTTTGCGTGGTAGAGTACTGGTGGTGCACGCGTACGTGGAGAACTTGGTTGCGCAGCAATCGCCGACATAGTGTAGCTGAGGCGGAATAAGGGGAACCAGCCCGCATTTGCCGAGGCAGATGGAAAACCGCCTAAAAACCATCCACAGACTGGCCGGTTCACCGGACCTCGTCACAAATACGCCGGGGGGTTTCGTGCCGGGGACCGGCGCTCCTTCCCGCCCGGAAAGCCGTACGTTAGACCGCACGGTCAACCGGGCGGGCAAAGGAGACCTTACTTTTGGGATTACCCTCGTAAATTGAAGGTGGAGAGGGGGAAGAGAGAAAAGGAAACGGAAGGGATTGCTGATGTGAGTCGTATCGGGACATTCGCAGAATCAGCGGCGGCGAGTGAAAATGTGATCCGGACCGAGATTCGAGACCCGGGACCTTCTGTTTACTAGCCAAGTGCGTTAACCTTTGCGCCATCCGGGTCGCACTGTTACCGCAACTGGGCGGACTACCTCGGCACGCCTCACGGCCGATCCACTGTCCCACCGAGCGTCAACTGTCCACAGTCCCTGTCCATTTCACCCATGCTCACTGCCCTGAGAGCGTGTCCGAAAGAACAATCACCAAGCATTCGTAGAGCCCGCGACTAACAGCAGAAGAACTAACCTTGTGAATAACAATAGAGCCACGTTTAAGAATGTAGTAACAGATGCAAAATAAAGTCCTCAATGAGAGAGAGCCATAATAATTGCGATAAACAGGCCCCATCCTTACAAACAATAAAACACACACACACGCACACACACACACACACACCCACACACACACACACACACACAACACACACACAGTCAAACTTGGTAGTATAAACACCCAATAAGACAATAAATGAAATTGTGCTCTCCAGTAATAGTACATGTAGGACGCGGCACATGAAATGAACTCAAGTAATATATAAATGTCCGCCGCCACAAATCTGATGCCTTACAGCAGCTAAATAGGAAGTTGAGACCGAAATTCGCAAATAACACTCAGATTGGAGTATTAAATAAAGAAACAAATGAAGTAGTTTTGTAAAAGTACACACACAACAATCCTGCCTAGAGACAGAAGCTGAATCAATAACCAAAAGTCTGATATGGAACCGGACGTGAACGCGGAACAAACTATCAGAAAGGTACCGAACTGGCAGTCACAGTACTGCTACAACAAATAGCAATTGTAGCTATGGTTACTGCCGATGCTCGGCTCACTCGCATCCTTACAAATTGGAAGCTCACCAGAAATAGCAGTACAACGACCCACCGTGGAACCGACCCAGAGTAGAGCCGACCCACAAGTTTATCACGGCGGCGGTCCTAGTCCGCCTCCAGGTGCGGTCGGTCGCTGAAGCACTCAACACGCTCCTTCCCTCGGCACGCGCCGCACGCAGGCCACAGGCGGCAGCGAGGTAATACGGTTCGCAGTCAAGGAGCCAGCCTGAGTGTCTCTTTCTGGGATCGCTGCTAAGCTCAGGTTCTGTTACTGTTATCTGCCGTTCTTTTACCAGCCATCAACTGCCGGCTCACTACTCGCCTCGCCGCCAGGTTCCAACTCGGCCGTCTCACCCCGAGCGAACTGTTTCACCTTCTCGGTCTCGCTATCACTGCCTTCGCGACTCCGATCTTCGCTCGAACCACGCCTTGCTAATGCAAAGATGGTCTACTAGAGACCGTGGCGCGACCTATCAATCACGCAATGGTTCACCTACCATAATATTATACGATCATACTTTGCATCTTACTATCTCCTGAAACATTTAGTAGTAGATATGTAACTACCTGATATGTAATTACAACCAACTGTACCAAGAACAATGTGCTTTTTGGATCCTCAATCTACCATCGCTTTGAAATGCATACTTTCGTAATATGCAAGTTGTAATAATTCTTTAATCACCTATACGTCGTTACCCATCATTTCATCACAACTAATCGTCCAATTAACGACAGATTTTCCAGATATCCTCAGCTTGCTAGTGCTTAGAAACCTCATACGTACATTCGTGACATAAATTAAGGATAATGCTGATACATGGTGAAACAACGCTCTGGTGGGCGGTTTGCGGGTTTAAATCATCTCGGGCTATGACCGTCCGGTGCATCTGACCAGCGGTCGTCGCACGGTGGCGCTGGCAGCAGTCCACACACGCAGAGGTGTGTTGGTGCATGTCAGAGTACGGTGCAGCGAGTAAGTGTGCAGAGGTTTTCAAACGTGCTAATGGTGACTGTGTGTTGAAAATGGCTCAAAGGACACATATTGATGACGTTATGAGGGGTAGAACACTTGGAGGCTGGTCAAACACAGCAGTCTGGAACCGCGGGATCGCTACCGTCGCAGGTTCGAATCCTGCCTCGGGCATGGATGTGTGTGATGTCCTTAGGTTAGTTAGGTTTAACTAGTTCTAAGTTCTAGGGGACTAATGACCTCAGAAGTTGAGTCCCATAGTGCTCAGAGCCATTTGAAACACAGCAGGTCGTAGCACGGGCCTTCCGTGTGCCACAAAGTGTGATCTCACGATTATAGCAACGATTCCAGCAGACAGGAAACGTGTCCAGGCGCTAGGGGACGGGACGTCCACAGTGTTTAACACCACAAGAAGACCGATATCTCACCATCAGTGCCCTCAGACGGCCACGAAGTACTACAGGCAGCCTAGCCCGGGAGCTTACCGCAGCCACTGGAACAGTTGTCTCCAGACACACAGTCTGCAGATGTCTGAACAGACATGGTTAACTCGCCCGGAGACCTGCATTCCACTGACCCCTGGTCACAGGAGAGCCCGTAAAGCCTGGTGTCAAGAACACAGTACATGGTCATTGGAACAGTGGTCCCACGTTATGTTCACGGAAGAGTCCAGGTATGGTCTGAACAGTGATTCTCGCCGGTTTGTCATCTGGCGTGAACCAGGAACCAGATACCAACCCCTTAATGTCCTTCAAAGGGACGTGTATGGAGGTCGTGGTTTGATGGTGTGGGGTGGGATTATAATTTGTGCACGTACACCCCTGCATGTCTTTGACAGAGGAAATGTACCAGGTCAGGTGTACCGGGATGTAATTTTGCACCAGTATGTCCGCCTTTTCAGCGGTGCAGTGCATCCTTATGGATGATAACGCACGGCCCCACCGAGCTGCCATCATGGAGCAGTACCTTGAAACAGAAGATATCAGGCGAATGGAGTGGCCTGCCTGTTCTCCAGACCTAAACCCCATCGAACACGTGTGGGATTCTCTCGGTCGACGTATCGCTTCACGTCTTCAAACCCCTAGGACACTTCAGGAGCTCCGACTGTCACTGGTGGAAGAATGGGAGGCTATACCCCAGCAGCAGCTCGACCAACTGATCCAGAGTATGCCAACCCGTTGTGCGGCCTGTGTACGTGTGCATGGTGATCATATCCCATACTGATTTCGGGGTACATGCGCAGGAAACAGTGGCGATTTGTAGCACATGTGTTTTGGGACGGTTTTCTCAACTTATCACCAATACCGTGGACTTACAGATCTGTATCGTGTGTGTTCCCTATGTGCCTATGCTATTAGCTCCAGTTTTGTGTAGTGCCACGTTGTGTGGCACAACATATTGCAATTATCCTTAATTTATGAGCATGAGTGTACATACGGGCTTCCACGGAAAGCCAATATGGCGTCTCGCGACTCTGTAGTGAAGGGAGATGAAGTGCATGTGGCGTAGGTGACGCTCTTCCGTCTCATCCGTCTACGTTCAAACGCACATTGAGAATATGAGACATGCTAGATACTGCTCTGCACGTTCGGAAAGACTCCGCAATGCGCTTTTACCGCGCTATGACGTCAGAAAGGCACCTTCGAATGCTCGGTCGGTGTGCCAAAGATTTTACAGCATGCAGTTGGACAGATGCTGGTGAACGCCCAAATTGTTGGTGACTGTCTGCAGAACCACATAGCCCCGATGCATGGAATAGCCCTTTCCTCATACTTGGTGCTGACAAACTGGAACACCTTTAGCTAGAAATGACGGCTATTTATACTTGTTAGGTGCTCATTTTCTATGCTGACGTACCGCTTCCAACCACGTATAGTATTAAAAGTTCGTAACTTGATGATGTGGAAACCCGGCCATCCGGTCCTGCAGTAGTTCCGTCCTTTTGCTGTTTCGTCGCTATTGCGACGCTCAGCTCGCCTCCGCTCGGAATGCGTAAACGAGGTGGTTGCCGCAACTTCCGTGACTGTGTTTTGGCTCCCGTGGGCTTCTAAAGATTCTTGCAACTATTGCGGCAGAGTTTAGCTATTTTCACAGTAGCGCCCAAAAGTAGTGGCTGCACAACAGAAAATACTAAGACCATGAAAAAATATGGGAATAACCTTAAATTTTCGAAGACTGGGCATAAAATGATAACAGCAATCAGGCAAATGTAATGAATTAATGTTATTAATACTGAAACGTAAGAGAAAATAATTTAACCAGATAGCTAAAAAAATGAATAAGTTCTCAAGGTCAACAATTATTTGATCTTTTATTGAGAAATTTTTATTTTTCTCCTTATTAACTTATATTTTTCTTCCAAATATTACAGCAATGAAGGCTAGCGAGGATACGCATAACTAGATGATGCACACAGTTGTGAACCAGAAGTAGGGGGCTGCTGCCTGGACTACGAGGGACTACGAGGTCCTCATGGGCTTGGAGGCCCAGAAAGAAATATGAAAATGGAAAGCAGTTACCGAGAATGCTGCGGAGAAATAGTTCTGCAAATGAGAAAAAGTAAAAAAATAACATGTCAGAAAAATGTGTTTAGTTCGTTATATCTCCATGATGGACGAAATATTCTTTTCAATTCTTTAAGATGTTGTATAATAAGTTACTTTTAAGAAAAAGAAAATATTTCTTTCAAAAAGGATACACTGGATTTACATCAGTTATAGAGACGATTAATTTAGTTATGGAATAAAAAGCGATTGAAGCTGAAGGTAGCTATCCAAAGCAAGAAAAGAACAAGAAAATAAAAGTTAAAAAAGGGATAGCGTCTTTGATTAGTAGTAAAAAAATCCTGGATCCCTGGTTCGATTCCAGCCATTGCTTAATTATAAATAAAAATTGTCAGCAATGGTCACCAAAGACTTCCGGTATAAGGCCTTCTCAAAGAGTACGGAGACTGGACAGAGGTTCAGGGTAGCCGCTTGACCGTGTGGTCGCAGACTGTCCCTGAAAGGCGAAAAAATTGGCAATGATCAACGGCAGGAAGATGAGGAAGGCAGTGGAAACATTACATTAAAGGGATACAATGTGTATAGAAACGATATGTGACCTTATCGATAAAGAGTCATGACGATCTCTCCATTGGCTAAAGATTCTGGATTAATCCTCCATTCCGACCTGCAAGAGGTAACTGGCAAGGGGGAAGTGACGATGAGAAAAAGATTCAATAACCAACGAAAGGGTAATGCTCTACAAGTCGGAGCGCGTAATGTCAGATGTCTGAACGTGACAGGAAATCTAGAAAATCTGAAAAGGGAAATGCAGAACCTATGATAAGATATAATGGGGGTCAATGGAGTGAAATGGAAAGAAAATAAGTATTTCTTATCAGACGAATTTAGGGTAATATCAACAGCTTCAGAAAACTGTGTAATGGAAGTAGGATTCGCTATAAATAGGAAAGGACAGAGAGAGAGTTACTGTGAACAGTTCAGTGACAGGGTTGTTCTCATAAGAACTCACAGCAATTCAACCGCAACACCAATAATTCATGTACACATGACGATGTCACAAGTAGAAGATGTAGAGATGAACTGTCTGAGGAGGTTAACCGTGTAATTCAGTATGTAAAGGAACATGAAAATCTAGTATTAATAGGCGATTGGAACGCTGTAGTAGGGAACGAATAGAAAACAAGAGTTACAGGAAAATATGGGCTTGGTAGCAGGAATGAGAGAGGAGAAAGGATATCTGAGTTCTGAAATAAAGTTCAGAAAACATGAGGAGATATACGTGGAAAACGTCCTGAGACATGGGTAGACTTAAGCCTAGTTACATCATGGTCAGATATTTCAAAATCAGATATTGGATTGTAAGGCGTATCCAGGAACAAATATAGACTCAGATCGTAATTTAATTCTGATGGAGGGTAGTCTGAAGTTTCAGGGATTCTCCCTGAAGAATCAAAGTGGGGAAAATAGGGCATATTGAATTACTAAAGAAAGATGAGCTGTGTCTGAATTTTTCCAAGGATGTAGATGTTGCGATTGTTAATACCACAGTAGGCAGTTAATTTAAAGGAATGGATATCAATAAACGGGGCAATCACAGAAGTTGGACTAACAAACATAGGTCCAGTGAAGATAACTGCTAGGAAAACTCGGCAAACAGATCAGCTGATCGACGAGAAAAGCAAGTACAAAAGGCAGAAGGCAGAAATACAGCTTATGTCACTTACGAATGTAAAAAATAGGAGGAGGAAGAGAAGCCAAACAAAAGACTACATGAGAAATGTGAAGAAATGTAATAAGAAATAGTTATCAGAACGAGTGATTCAGACTATGGAAAAGTCAAAACAAGCTTCGGTGACGTTAAGGGCAATGTGCATTCAGAGTGCTATGGGAGTTTCACTGTTAAAAGAACAGGAGTGCGCGGGTAGATGGAAGGAGTACCCAGCAGGACTCTTCGAGGGGGAAGACTTGTGTAATGATGAGATAGAAGAAGATATGGCAGTCGACGAGGAAGGTATAGCGGATCCAGTATCAGAGTGAAAGCTTTGTAAGACTGGAGGTTAAATAAGACAGAAGGCTTAGATAACAGTCCTTTGGAAATTCTATAGTCATAGGGGTAGGTGTCAGCCAAACGGCTATTTAAATAGGCGTGTAGAATCTATGAGACATACCATCTGACTTTCGGAAAAATATTTCCACACAATATACAGAAGATTGGAAAAGGAAGTAGAGGTTCTCCTAGTTGATGATCAGTTCGGACTTCGTAAATGTAAAGGCACCAAAGAAGCAGTTTTGAAGTTGTGATTGTTAATGGGAGCAAGACTTAAGAAAAATCAAGTCACGTTCATAGGATTCGTGGACCTAGAAGAAGGAATCGACAGTGTAAAATGGTGAAAGAGTGAAATTTTGGAGAAACTATTTGTGAGCAACAGCGAAAGACGGGTAATATATAGTATGTACAAAAACAAACAGGGAAAGATAAGAATGGAAGACCAAGAACGAAGTGTTCGGATTAAGAAGAGTGTGAGCCAGGGATGTGTTTCGCCACTACATTTAGTCTATACATAGAGAAAACAATGAAATAAAAGAAAGGTACAGGAATGGGACTAAAATTCTGGGTGGAAGCATATCAGTGATAAGATTTGCTGATGACATTGTTAGCCTCACTGGAAGTTAAGAATAGTTACAGGATCTACTGGACGAAATAAACAGTCTAATGAGTACAGAATATGGATAAAGCTAAGGAAGACTAAAGCAAATGGGAATAGAAGAAGAGGAAATTAATGATAAAATAAAGTAAACGAAGGAATGCTGCTGCACTGGAAGAAAAATAACGTATGGCGGACGAAGCTAGGAGGTCACAAAAAGCAGACTAACTTAGAAGAAGAGTGCATTCCGGGCCAAAACAAATCTGCTAGTGTCAAATATAGACCTAAATTAGAGGAAAAAAATTCTGAGAATGTACGTTTGAGTACAGCACTGTGTGGAAGTGAATCATGGGCTGTGGGGAAACCGGAACAGAAGGGAAACGAAGCGTTGGAGATGTGGTGTTATAGAAGGCTGTTGAAACTTTGGTGAACTGATAAGATAAATGTGGAGATTCTTCGCAGAATCAGTGAGGGAAGGAATGTATGTAGGACACTTAGAAGATGAATGTACAGGGTGACGGGTATTGTATTAAGACACCAGGGCAGTGGTCGTTAAACTGCGCCTAGTTAAAAAATTCGTGCAGCCCGCTGATCACACCAGCATTTCATAACAAGCACCTATAATCCAAAAACGTCAAATATGGTTAAGAGCTTCTTAATAGTATAGTTTTCCTGCTGACTGACAAAAAGCGAAGGTAAATTTTAAAAGATGCTTAATTTTAATTAACGTTTGTGAATTCGGCCATAAACTAAGTAAAGTTGGCAGCTTACGTTACGGGCAGAGGCAACCTCTGTGGAGTTACAGGATGTATGAGGAGGAATGTTCTGTTATATGCAGACAACCTTGTAGGCAGGGTAACAACAGTTATGAATAGTCATCTTGGGTATTAATATCTGCTTCACCCGTATTTAGTCCTTTATTTTGTTGGATCACTACCGGTTTTGTGGCGCTAAAAGCCACATCTTCAGCCTTCCCGCTCGAATGTTTTAGTCATATGTTCACATGAAAATGTGGCTTTTGGTGCCACGAAACCGGAAATGATCCAATAATAAAGGACTAAATACTGCTGAAGTGGATATTAGTACCCAAGATGGTTCTGTTATATGTCTTCCAGTATGCCAATTAATGGGCGTGCACGACTCATACCGATCATCTGATATGGTACAATTTTTGACACGAAAATAACATGGATTCCTAAATTTGCATTATAGGGGAGATCATCTTTTAATGTGGGTACTTATTTGTAGCAAGAAATGAGAAAGTCAATTAAAGCCTTTTAATACAATACAATGAGGAAAAGAAAAATGACATTCAACACATTTCGCAAACATTTGTGATCGTGTCTCATACTGTATAGTTCATTAAATATAAGTGCAGTTACTGCTATTAATCAATTAATCGTCCGCTCAGAAAGCCACAATTACTTTGTCACAACATTGGGTCACTCAGTGGGACACCAGTCTGAAACAGAACAGTTGACACGAAATGTTTCGAATGGTGTCGACGTTTAACAATCAGTACTTGGGAGCTGGCGGCCAACCTAACACTCGCCTTTAGTCTGCTGAGAGCTCAGAACCTAGTAATTTATGTGAGTCACCAATTAATAATGACATCCGTACGTACGCGGCTCGAGATGCCGTCCCACAGTGTCAATATTGGCTCTTGAGCAAAATGGTATGACGAACCCTGCATCAGGAAGTAACTTCCACGGTATGAGAGGGAGCTGTAGTAGATGAAAATTATAGGGGAAGGCAGAAACTGGAATATCTGCAACAAATTATTGTTGACGTTTCCCAGCAAGTACTATTCAGAGATGAATAGGATGGACAGAATAGGAAGGAGGTCCGCATCGCTCCAGTCAAAAATGACGACGAAAATGCAGAGGCATATTTCGGCACTGTGACGCGGTGATTTCGATGTGTACCTGTGAAAAAAACTGTATTACGTAACATAATTTTTTCGTGGCGGTAATTAGAACTCTACTAGTGCCACTGTCCCTCGTAGAGCTAGAAGAACTGGTGGTTAGGTGGTGTCTGTTACAACTTAAGAGGGAGAATGAGAACTGCTCTAAGGCTGGGAAAAATCTTCCGGCTAAAAGCGACGCCGATATTTTAATCCCGAATAACCGGTATATTTCGGAATTTGTTTGGTCTCGGTTATAACAGGTATCTTTTATTTTTAATAAATTGAGGAGGAAAAACCGAAATGTCAGTTAGCCATAGCAATTTTTATACATACGATTTGAATTATTCTGAAATATTGGGTTATTATAGAAAATGTGGCAACTGATCAGTGCTATTTTAATAACAATGCTAACAGAAACGGTCAACAAACGCATGGCACAAGAATTAGTACACCATACCTAAGACAATAATGTCTCTGTTGCTTGTGCCCTGGCTTAAGGTACGCGTGTGCGTGCAGTGGGGAAGACTTGCCCCCATCTGTTCTATACGATAGTTTCTCATTGTCGTCTCCAAACATCCGCTGTACTGCACCCCAGTGTAGAAACACGAGGGCTATTCGGAAAGTAAGGACCGATCGGTCGCGAAATGGAAACCACTGTTAAAATCAAAAATGTTTTGTTTCCAATTGTTAGCTACACCTTCCAGCCGCTTCTCTATATAGTCACCGCTCCGATTTAGACATTTGTCGTAGCGCTGTACCAACTTTCCAACACCTCGTCATAGAAGGCTGCTGGCAGTGCTTTTCGCCAATTCTCTACGCTAATCTACGGCACGATGTCTGGGCCAAAACATTGTCTTCAGCCAGCATTTCATGTGAGCAGAGATCAAACCCAGGGAAAGCCAATTACGGTCTGTATTGTGGGTAATCAGACAATTCCATCGATAATGCTGCGGGAGCACCTTCATTGTCCCCTGGCCGGCCGGAGTGGCCGAGCGGTTCTAGGGGCTGCAGTCTGCAACATCGCGACCGCTACGGTTGCACGTTGGAATCCTGCCTCGGGCATGGATGTGTGTGATGTCCTTAGGTTAGTTCTAGTTCTAGGGGACTGATGACCTCAGAAGTTAAGTCTCATAGTGCTCAGAGCCATTTGAACCTTTTTTTTTTTTGCATTGCCCCTGCAGAGTGCGGCCGAGAATTGTGACGAAGAAGGAAGAGTATTACAGTTGTGTTTTGTGGGCAGCATGACATCAGGCGCAATCTCTCACCAGGTCCTCATACTTGGCGGAAGACACTAATTTCTAGGCATCTCTAGGTGCTCACCCTTCGCTCAGAACTTAAAAGAGCGACGTGACACAATCGACAGGCAGACTAGAGACACTTTCCAACACATATGTGCAAAGCTTCATCAGATTTTTCACTGCAGTTTCCATTTCGTGATCGATCAGAGCTTACTTTCCGAATAGCCCTCGTAATTTTTTTTTATTTTACGAATTGATGTAACAATGAATCGCAATCCTTCATTTGCTCTAACAGATTAAAGAAGAAAGATTGACATAGTAAAAGATGAAGGAGATTAGGGTAACAGAAATAAATTAAAAACTTAAGAACTATTCATTAAAAATGCACAGTTACAATAGAAATTAGCTCATCTGCTGCCGATGTCTACACAATACGCCTTTACCTGCTTGTAGCCCTTGAAAACGCACAAATTAAAATGAAAACAGACTTCTTCAACTTCAATGATGACGTCTTCTCGGTTTATCAGCCGAGTCAACTCGTCGTTCTGTGGAAATTTTTCAACATGTTTCCTACTTGTCATCTTCAGATTTCGCCTGAAGATGATAAGTAAGAAACTTGTTGAAACGTTGATGCAGAACGACGCCTTGACTCGGTTGATAATCCGAGAGGACTTTATCATCGAGATTCGCCGAGAAAGTCTAAATTCGCAGTTTCTTCAACCTCCGTTTTCAGTCTTTAGCACTGACTATTCGTAAGGCGTAAGTGCGTATATGATCCATGATTACAATATAATTTCTGAGCAGAGATTCAAAAAATTAGAATCAATAAGAGAATGGTGTTTTTTTTTCTAATATTGAACCACTTACCACTTTTCTTTGTCCGATTTCTACCTTTATTACAGGAAATAATGTGAACAAAAAACAGAAAACTGATTATTTCAGAAACCGGTTGCCATGAGTGCTTTTAGCAGTCAGGTTAAATTGGCGTAGAAAAAAACCGATGTAACCGAAAACCGATTGTTTTAGTAGTAACCGCCATCCTTAAACTGTTGCCGGATGTGGTCTAATTTCGATTCGTTCATAGTTACGTATCCTTAAAAAAGGAAAGTGATAAAATTGTGTTCCACATCTCCAAAACAAAGTTCCTAGGTACGCTAGGTTATACAGTAGTAAGGTCGCAACTAATAACTTTGCGATCCTCAGTGTTTTTCCAGGTCTGAAAATAGGGCTGACGCAGCCGTGCAGTACTCGCAGAAACCGCTGACGACGTTTTGCTGGCAGGTGCCGAGATTCCAGCAGCGACAATGTACGGCGCCGCCCACGCTCCCCGTGGCCTATTTTTATTGTCACTAGGATTTCCGCCGGTGCTGGTGGGTGCGGCCTCGCAGAAGCAGGGAGAGGGGAGAGAGAGCGGCGCGCATAGCCGATGTGCCGCTGCAAATAGTCGTCTAGCTGCTTGGGGCGGCGCCTGCTATATAGGCCGCCCGCGACGCACCTCGCGTTCGCCAGTCTGCTCGCAACAGACACCGCCGAGGCTTCGCCGCCAAACACCACACCAGCGTCACCACACCAGCAGCCATGGTGAGTCACGAGCTCCGCAGGTGCCACCCCGGGCAACTGGCCACTCGCCGATCTCCGTAGTATCAGGATTGCACCGCCCACTTGTACAGTGGGTCTTGCGGATTTCAAGTCATCGTGGCAATAGCGTGAAGGTTTTGAATGTGCCGTTACAATCTGAAGCACTCCGATAATGCAGTCGACCAGAATCATGTAGGACTACTGAAACCATTACCGGGCTCCACTGTTTCAGGGCAGCTCAAAAACCTAATAAAAACAATCGATTCGGTTGATTTTAGTTCTGCGTATCACTTGGATTATTATTCACTCATTTCTTTCGAGTGAAACCAGTCTGTGGTGACAACCGAACAAAACAGACGATTCAGATCATTGTGATTTTGCATATTGACTGAATTGCTCTTGTTTTTTCAAGTGAAACCTGTCTGTACTTCTTCTGTCGGTTGAACTATGTATTCGTTCTTTCAGCTAAAAACTCTCTTAGGTGTTTTAGTTTACTGAGCTATCCACTCGTTCTTCTCAGTGAAACCAGTCTTTTCATCACTTAAAACTGATTAAATCATTGGTGGGAATTGTATTGTTCCAGCTACAGTTGCCTTGTAATTAATTAAGCCGATATATCGTTGGGGGTACAATTTTGAGCGTAAAAGTTGCCTTAGGGATACATAAAGAAGACGGGAGCATTGTCAAATTTTAGCGACTGGCTGCATTTCATTTCACTGAAAATATGTAATCTGTCCATGAATTAAAAAGCATTTAAATCTACAGTCGGAACTGCTGGTCTAGCGGTGGGAAGCGAAAATCTCCAGTGAGATTCTCCTGCGTCCCAATAGAATCTTCCTTCCCATAACGAAGAACGATACAAATATGTGGCTTGTCGGACGTTATATTCATTACGTAGTGGGAAGCGGATATGATCCGGACCCTTGTAGCTTTTACCAGTATATTACGGCCCTGGATATGGCAAAGGATACCATGCTATCGTGGGCGTTTTGCGAATATGATGTATCTAGCATTAGTCGTCAAGGATTTGGATGAAAAGTAGTAACCCTTTTCCGTTTGAGTGTTCTGTTTCTGTGTCCTCACTTTTGGTAAAACAAAAAAAAAAAAAAAAAAAAGAAACAAAAAAAAGGTGTTGAGTTAACAGGTCCTCATAGTATTTTCATCATGGTCCCTTTGCAGTGCTATTGATACACAGTGTATTTCCTTTATGTGGCCCTCATTGTCTTGGTTTTTTTCGTTTGATTCATAAAAAATAAAAATTGTTGCAGCTCACGACTGGAAATGATTTTTTTCTTTTTTATGTCGCTGAAACCATGTAGCATAAGCTCCGATTTTGTTTCTTTCTTTCTTGAGTAGCGAGTTGTAAGGTTTCACCAAAAAACAGATAAATAAAAATAAAAAATCAAAGGCCATTACTATGTGGGACCAGCACAGTGACAGGCTGGAGGGGGGTGGGGAGGGAGAGGGTGCAAGTTATCACGCCGAGGCCTCGGGATTCCACCCCATCCCTGCGTACCATGTCTCCACCCAGCCTGAACCTGACTTTCTCCGTTCTTTCCTGCCACTACCAGCTAAAAAAGAGATAGTAAAGTGAGTGCATGGAAACCAGAAGGTAGCGGAAAAAAACAGAGAAATGGGGTAGCATCTAAAAAAAGCTGTAAGGCACCTACCCGAAAACAGGTCACAGCATCGAATTTAAATTCGGTCACGGATTTTTCAGTCTTCCTTTTAACTTAGCCTTCACATCTCAGTGATGTGAGGAGTCGCCAAAAACGACACGTGGTTCGGATTCGACGTTAAACAGTATGTCCACTTTCCCCGGTTGGATAGCTGGGGCAGATTAGAGACATGCAGGCCGCCGAAGTGGCGTCCGATAGAAAGACTTGCATCAGGCCAGTGAGCAGTACGAAATTAGTATTATTACTTGAATTTAGTACTTAAAATTTTATCCAACTATTTGTACCGAAGGTAAATATATTTTACAGAATATTACCTTATTAGGTACGTGCAAACCAATTTACATTTTACAGCTTTGCAGGTGCAGTATTTCACTGGAGTGAAAAAGTACTATTCACATTCACACACTGGTGCTTTAGTTACACAGTTAAGCTGTTCTCTGGCCACCACTGTAAACAGTCTGCAACCACGTTCGAACCTCCCTCGACCGCTGGAAGAGACAAGTGGAGTCGCTTGCTGCAGGTGCACCCAGTTCCGAGTGGAAACATTTGGCATCAAATGATCGTTTTGGCATTGTTAAATATCTTTGCCCACGCTCCGTTGTCGCCCATCATCACTGTTATTGCCGTTCCAATACTTGCTTCTTATTGAGTACTACAAAAGAGATTTACTTCAGTTTCTCATCTATATTTATGAAACGGTATTTTCTTAATACTGAACTTTGTGTCTGGATCGGAATCCGAAACCCTCAGTGGCGTATTAACGGAAGAAATCATAAGACAAGATAAAAAGCGACCCTATAAATTAAGTGCAATGTACAGTGTCTGGAAGTGTGCTTCATCTTCTGAAACTATACTAACTAAAGAAATTTTCAGAATAATAACGAACGAAGACAAATATTTATTGTGAAAGAAAGAATACTTCCGTCAGGTGTCAAAAAAAGAAAAAAAATGTTCAAATGAGTGTGAAATCTTACGGGACTTAGCTGCTAAGGTCATCAGTCCCTAAGCTTACACACTACTTAACCTAAATTATCCTAAGGACGAACACACACACCCATGCCCGAGGGAGGACTCGAACCTCTGCCGGGATCAGTCGCACAGTCCATGAATGCAGCGCCATAGACCGCTCGGCTAATTCCGCGCAGCGGTCAGGTGTCAGTATATGCTTAACGAGCCAGTGATTAACTCACCAAACAGTTAAAAAAATTATCATGTGCTTGCTGTTCACGTCACCTCAGCACTTACTGAAAGAATCGGTGATGAGTCCAAATCAGTGCGAAGAGAGACACAGGGCTTCAATAAATTTAAATAAAAATTAATTTTTTATTTATTCAGAAATAAATTCATATTGTAACACCACCTATTAACCTTTGCAAACCAATCAGAAATCCGTGTTTAATGCCGGAAGTACGAAAGAAATAACATTTAAGAATGGAAATATGTAAATTTCGAAAATAATTCAGTTTTATAAATACCCTTTTTACTCATCTCTGTTTAAAATAAGATTTTGCTCCAAAAGTGTTAGCAGCCCTAATTATGGTTCATATGTAAACGAAATGGTTAAAAGGTTTAAATGAAATAACTAAAACCCGGTGACAGTGGAAACAATCATAAATTGCCGTAGCTGCTAGCGACTTGTGGCAGTAGGTTTTCTCACATTAAGTGAAACCCCTGAAACATGGAGAGTGAGTGAGAAACATTCACGTAGCGGAAATGGCTGAAAGGATAGTTGTTTCCACTCGACTGAAAAAAAAAACGACTGAACGAAAAAAACTACCGACTGTCCAGTCGGTTGGCCCATCAGTAACATTTGTACAGTGGACCTTGCGGATATCTTTCCTCATGCGAGAGTGTAGGTTTTAAATATGTCGCTGCGATCTGAAGCACTGCGATGATGGAGTAGGTTTTTTTTCGCTTTTTAATAATAAGCCGGTAAGAAGCAACTGACAAATCAATTTGCTATAGCAGCTGTATAAAAATTTTTGGTTCTTAAATAAACTTTCGTTCAAAAATGAGCAATGTTTATTTGCAAAATTTCGATTGCATTGAAATACTGGGCTACTATTGCAAATGGGAAAAGTGATATTACAGCACCAACAGTAGAAACGAGCAAAAACACACGACATAAGAATCGTACCTCGTTTGTATTGCAGAAAGGTATCTCCGTAGTTTTAAAGTATTTTATGAAGTGCCGTAGCAATAAAACACACTGCTCCGTTTGCTTCACAAGATTAAAGACGGAGGAGGCATAACAGACTTGCGACCTAACACTAGGAGAAAACATTCACAATGGTTCTTGGGATAGAATGTAAATTTGACTGATATACTTGTAATTTTATTGGCATGTTACAAACCTGGGATAATAACTGAATCCTTAATTTTATGGTTGCTTCAGGGTGAAAAATTGTTGCCATCGAAAGTGACGATGCAGAGCAGTCATCAACCTGGGACCTTTCACTCACGATATTACCGCGCGTCTCCTTCACCTTCACCATCTTTGCTGCAGACAATGAGACCAATTTATGCCACAGCCCCGATCCACTATCGATCGAGATGCCTTAGATTACTTCAGACGGTTTTAACAGTTAGGTTAAACTGGAGACGAGAATACTGGTATAACAGAAAACCGATTATATAAGAAAAAGTACCACCACAGCTGTACCTTGAGAATGCCTTTATTCTAGCGCACGACTAATTTGGATGGCACGTTATTGCCATCCTGACACTGCCAAAAGCGTATTTGACTTCCTTGGCGCATTTACTGTGGGACCCTTGTTACTAGCACACGTGGGCTAGCATTCATCAGGGGTCTATACTCGACACCACGTTGTTTCCAGAGAGTTGAAGCAGCACAGAACAACTTACCAATAACTGTCCTCCCATCCCAGTTTGCCTTGCTGCCAAACTGGGTTAGAGTCTTTGTTGTTGCTAGGTGTGTAACAAACTTCGCACCCGGTAATCCCCCGCCAAGGGACTTGCTGCAGTGGTAACACCGACCCCTGTCACAACACCGAAGTTAAACGCTGTGGTACTTGGCTAGAACTAGAGTGAGTGACCGTCCTGTTCTGCCGAGCGTTGTTGCCAAGCGGGGTGCACTCCGTCCTCGTGAGGCCAGTCGAAGAGTTACTTGACTGAGAAGTAGCGGCTCCAGTCACGAAAACTGACAGAAGCCGGGACACCGCCGACTACTTGCCCCTGCATATCCGCATCCAGTGACGCCTATCGGTTAAGGATGAGACGGCGGTCGAGAAGTGTCGTTGGCCCTCGCGATGCCTTTTCGGACGGAGTCTGTAATCCCCCGAAGCCTAAGGGCTTGCTGCAGCAGTTCTAGGCGCTTCAGTCCGGAACCACGCTGCTGCTACGGTCGCAGGTTCGAATCCTGCTTCGACATGGATGTGTGTGATGTCCTTCGGTTAGTTAGGTTTAAGTAGTTCTAACAAGGGGAGCCCATGACGTTTGGAACGCGGATTTACTGCAAACTTCGTACAATCGTAGCACTCCATCAGGACTACAAAATGTATGAGCAGTAGCGTGTACTTCTCAAGCGTTATTGAGAAAATCGCAAGATAATTTCGGTCGTCAAATATATACCTGCGCGTGGCCATTTTTACCATGAAGCGGCGGCAGCCGAGTGGTTAGCGTTCAAGCCCGTAATCGCTGGCTCGATGGATCTAGTCCCGATCGTCAGTTTTTTTTTATTTTCAACACAGTCATTTTCTTTACTATTTATATGACAATTTATATAATGGGAAAAATACATGTAATAGGATGAACTTTTATGATATTTACAATGTTATTTGGCTGTCTACAAATTTTAATTATCAAAAATAATATAATATTCATAACTATCGACTAGTAAACGACCAAACGCATAAAGTGATACTGAAAATGTATGCTTGTCCGTGATTTGAGAAATCCCTTCTAAATGGAAAGAGCCTGAAACTACCTGTTATCTGCAAGTTTTGACCGGCACACACGGCTTTCGAAAGATGTACAATTAATCGTCGCTTTCGACATTACGACTACAAGTTGCAGGATCGTATTTTTCGTCAAAACATGGAAAACATAAAGTTATGAATATTATATTATTTGTGACAGTAAAAATTTGTAGACTGCCAAATAACATTGTAAATTTAATAAAAGTTCATCCAATTACACGTATTTTTCCCGTTATATCAATTGCAATACAAATAGTAAAGAAAACGACTGTGTTGAAAATAAAAAAGAAAACTGACGAACGGGACTCGATACAGCGATTCCGGTGCTTGAACGCTAACCACTCGGCTGCCGCCGCTTCATGGTAAAAATGGCCACGAGTAGGTGTATATTTGACGACCGAAATTATCTTGCGATTTTCTCAATAACGCTTGAGAAGTACGCGCTACTTCTTACACATTTTGTTGTCCTCATGGGGTACTACGAGTGTACGAAGTTTGCACTAAATCCGCGTTCCAAACGTCATCGCCTCCCCTTGTAAGTCTAGGGGACTGATGACCTCAGATGTTAAGTCCCAAAGTTCTTAGAGCCTTTTGAACCATTTTTGAGCCCACCAGCTCACGGAAAATATTGGTTGTATAAAAAAAGTATTTTTCCAGTAGCTCAAGGTGGTAATACGACAGTTTTCGAAGTAAGCGCAGTCAGGCTTGACTAGCACTTGGATGGGTGACCGTCCGGTTATGTCGCGCACCTGTGGCAAGCGGGGTGCACTCAGGCGTTGGAGGCCATTTGAGGAGCAACGTGACTGAGAAGTAGCGGCTGCGGTCACGAAGGATGACAGCGGCCGGGAGAGTGGTGTGCTGAACACATGCCCCTCCATATCCACGTCCGGTGACGCCTATCGGCTGAGGATGATACGGCGGTCGGTCGGTATCGTTGTGCCTTCAAGGCCTGTTCCGACGGAGCTCAGTTTAGTAATTTCCCAAAATCACCCACGAACATATTCTTCCTACTGTATCGTGTAGGCACAAGACGTAGAAGTCGTAATTTCCCATCGTTCCTGATGTTCCGGATTTTCATAGACAACATTATAAGAATGATCCTAGAGCTAATTGAATGTCTAGGTTTCTCACAAGTCTCGAACTCCCTTGTGATTGATTTTGCGTGAAACGCTGTATACCAATTGGTTCTGTAAAGTATTTCACTGAAAGAGCGCCTCTGAAGTGGCTGTGGAGGAACTTTTGCAGGTACATAAGGTAAGCTTGTGAGGAGGTAGCCAGACGTGCAGGTGACACACAGGCAGGTAGGCCCATAACCTACGCCAAACCTCGGGCCGTTACACACTGTCGTCAGCCTTTTATATCTGACACTGCGACCCGTATTAATAGAGCAGGGCCCTGCTTTTATTCTGCAGAAATGCGCCTGGCTCGCTCCCAGCACCTCGTTACGCCAGACGAGCCGTTTATCTTCGCCACACTGGGGCAAGATAACGGGAAGACTAATTGCGTCTCACTTTGAACAATAACTCGGGCGGAGCTCCGTGGCAAAGGTACGTCTTTGTTGCTAGGGAGACTTCTTTCTGAATGAGCTGATGAAATTATGGCGACCTGGCACGGTCGGAAGTGTTGCCCTTTGTCTTCCTTACTATGTAAATCAATTACTAAATGTAGTGACAGTAACGCCGACGTAAAATCCACACTGTTTCTGATCTCTCTTCTCTCTGAACTCTTCGGGCACCAACGACAACACGTGAAGTGTCAGTACCTGCATATTGGAACCGTATAGATAATACTGTTCGTTGGTGAGAGCATTTAATAACAGTCTTAAAGTTCGTTGACTACTTTACTGTGTACAGGACAGCTAAACACCTGCCGCATGGACAGATTCGTCTTACGATATTTCCTGGAAACTGATTTAACGGTAGACTGGATACGGCGGCGGGAAATAAACGTCTTCAACACTATGACGTTCACACATTCTTTTATGCTATCAGCACGACGGATTGATATACTGTCTTTTTTATCCACAGATCAGCGTTCGAGTTGTATGCGCGGTATTTTGCGAAAATAATTTAAACTTCTGTTCACTCGTGCTATTCACTGAAAATTCTCGCAAGTCAGTTAACTTTATTGTGGAAAATACTGCGAGCCCGCAGACGTAAGCATTTCAGAGCCAGAATGGGCAAAAATCTACCGCAGAAAACCTGAAGTTCGTGAGCACGTGGAGAGATTTTACAAGCTTCTAGATCTGTGGCATAAAATATTTTAAACATTGTTAGAAGCGATTGATTCGTTGCACATCCGCAAAGTTCTTTTCTAAGGCCACTTTCACCTCTACGAATGCTTGCAACAGACTGACTCCGAGCAATGTAGCCTTCATTTCGCCATTAACAAACTCATAACAGTACATTTCCTGTACATGATACAATGCAAACTTTGTATATAGCCACACAACTTGAGGTTAGTGCTTATTTCGCTGAAATGTTACAATATTACAATTTCATTGTGATTCGATGGTACATCTTGTGCGTAATAAACTTGCTCCTCACGTGCAGAGTTTCAAGTGAATAGAAACTGTATTAAAATTAATATCCATCACAAAAGTTACATATCAATGAGGACTAGAATTTTAACAGTTTTACGAGATGCCTTGCGTTTTTTCTGGGGTACTTACTTTCGGTTTTATCTGCTTATTATTATCATTAATCGGCCAAACATTAGAGCTACTTTTAACTATTTTTTTAAAATTAACAAAAATAATGTGTCTACAGCTTGCTACTCTCGTTTATTAACATATAATGCCACTATACTTGCAGTTTTTCGTATTATTGTTACATAAATTATTTTTTAATTATCGGAATCGACATTGTGCCCCATTATTAACGTTGCATATTTTTAATGAAAAATCTGATACTTAAATTCGGTAGGGCTGGTCAAGCGCTGCCAGCAGACACTTTGTTTCCTATGACGGATTAGGGCAAATTGAAGTTATTAATGTATAAAGAACAAAGTTAGCTCTAAATCTATGATCGTCCGTAATTAACTATTCCGCAAATATAATCGGTCTTTAAATTGCCATTCGCCGTGGACTTCCCGATATATAGCAACCTGCTGCTCTCATTAGAGCCATGGTTTACTTTATGTTCGTACATACTGCCGGTACCGGTCGCTGCACAAACTCTGGCAGTTCCCACATGCCATGTGTCCGCACTCACGCCACGCCTCCAATCAAACCTACACGCGAGAATGTTTTCGTATTACAATGTGGAATTAGTTATTCACAAATGATGAATGCTTTTGAATGTACACGCGTCAGACCAGTTGGGAATAACATCTGAAATGCCTTGGATATCTGTTTCAACTAAGTGTTTACAAATTCAGCGATAAAGAAGTAAAACGTTTCCAGAGCATCAAGTCTAGCTGTCAAGAATTTTTTCTTGAATAATATCTTAAAAAACACCATATAGAATCACCGTTTACTTATCAATACTTGCAAATGAAGAAGGTACTGCTAATAGAGAATATTTATGGACATCGTGGTAAAAATTAACTGCCAGTTCGTTCTGAATTATAATGAAATCGTGGCAGGAGTTGCCAACATATCTACTGTTAGCTGTCTATCTGCTTTAATAATTGGACTAGCCTTTGCTAGGCAGAGTCGAGACTGAAAAAAATTATTTGAAAGGTGTGCCCTAGAACCATATAATACGTGATTATATTTTAGTGTAAATGGGTCATTCAATGTAGGGACAGATCTGTGCTGTTGTATTAGGTCTAAAAATACATAAAAGAATAACTGATCAAAGTATACACTCATACTGCTACGGAAATAACACCACTGGTTCGTTTACAAGCTCAAACAATGCCTGCATCTCACCAGTCGCGCTCCAGCTCTCAGCTGATGTACATCTACAGAGCGCCAGGTTAAGTGTTTGTCTTTTTCTGTGTTTTCCTCGTAGTATATTTATAACATGTTGTGCGTGTTTTTCTGTTTAAGAGGTTCAATCTCAGGTTCTTGTCAGTGTGAATTCATTCAACACTTCCTAGTGTACACGACGCGGTGGATCCGCTCTCGCAGCAGGTTGAGTGGCGGGTGGTAACGCGTTCGCGTGGCTCGAGGAGAAGGGCCAATGTGGAGACTGGCCACTTAGCCTCGCCCATTCACCCTGAGACTGGACAGGTGGCCGCTCCTTCAGCAGGGTCCGAGCAGGGGAAGAGGCTTACTAGTTATCGGGAGATCCAAAGCTAGTCTTGTTACGGAGCCCCTTAGGCAGATAATGTGCAGGACTGGAAAGAAAGCCAATGTGCAGTCGGCATATCTGCCGGGGGAGTCTCTTCCGAGATGTAGAAGCAGCTTTGCCTGCGACTATCGAGCGTGCACGATGCATTCTGCAAGTTGTGGCTCACGTCGGCACCGGCGACACCTGTCGGGTGGCTTTTGGGGACATCCCCAGTTTACACAGGCGGCTGGCGGAGGTTGTGAAGATTGCTGGGCTCATGAGCGGGGAGCAAGTAGTGCTCGCAGTTTGCAGCATTGTTCCTAGAGTTGATAGGGGCCCTTTGGTTAGGAGCCGAGTGGAAGGTCTCAAACAAAAGCTTCGTCGACTCTGTGACGGTTTTGGATGCAGATTTATGGACCCGCGTTATCGTGTGGTCAATCGTAGGGCTCCCCTTGATAGGTCAGGGGTGCATTACACAAAGGAAGCAGCTACTTGGGTAGCAGAGTACCTGTGGAGCGCACATTAAGGTTTTTTAGGCTAGGCGGTAGTTTGAGGTGGACTGATGGACACTCGCCAGTCGATGCCCAGCAAGGAAAGTCAGACAGCATAAATACAATTCAAGTGTCAAGACTTCATCAGTAAACTGCCGAAGTATTCGTAATAAAATTCCCTATTTTAGTGCTTTCCATGAAAGTTCTCACGCTCAAATTATCCTTGGAACCAAGAGCTGGATGAAACTTGAAGTGGAAAGCTCTGAGATATTTAGCAAGTCGTGTAAAGCATATCGGAAAGACAGATTTGGAGCCATAAAAGCGGAGGTGTACATGGTAGTTGACAAAAATATCGTCTCTATTGGGATCGAAGTTGAGTGTGACAGTGAAGTTATCCGGTGGTGTATAGCAGGTGTGGGCGAAACTAAATTAATTGTTGGACGTTTTTACCGGTCGCACGAATCAGCTGTGGCAGTTCTATAGTCATTCAAAGAAAGTCTACGGTCAGTAGCGCGGAAATACTCAGATCATGCCATACCAGTTGGAGGCGACCTTAACCTACCGAGTATACGTAGACTGCGATGTTTATGGATTCAGTTCGAGGGGTACAGACAGCCAGTCATTCGAAATACTTTTGAACACATTTTCTGAAAGCTGTCTTGAACAGCTAGCTCGGCAGCCCACACGTAATGGAAATATCTTAGATCTTGTACCTATAAATAGGCGAGACCTTATCGACACTGTCAGTATAGAAATGGGGAATAGCGACGATGATGTCATTATAGCAACTATGGTTACTAAATAAGGCTAGGAGAGTGTTTCTGCTAGACAGAGAAGATAAGCAGTTGTTAGCACCTCACTTAGTGAACTGAAATTAAATGATTTCAGTAAGATGGACGTAGAGGAATCATGGGCAAAGTTTAAGCAGACTGTAAATCGGGGTCTGGACTATTATACCCCTAGCAAGAGGAAAAAGGATGGGAAAAACCCACCATGGGTTAATAACGTTATTCAAAATGTTCAAATGTGTGTGAAATCTAATGGGGCTTAACTGCTAAGGTCATCAGTCGCTAAGCTTACACACTACTTAACCTAAATTATCCTAAGGACAAACACACACACCCATCCCCGAGGGAGGACTCGAACCTCCACCGGGACCAGCCGCACAGTCCATGACTGCAGCGCCTGAGACCGCTCGGCTAATCCCGCGCGGCAATAACGTTAATCGGAAAATGCTGAGGAAGCAGAGGTTGTTGCACTCTCGGTTGCAAAGAAAGCACTCAAATAACGACAAGCAAAGTTTAATAGAGATTAGTGCGTCTGTGAAAAGAACTACATACTAGCATAGAATAATTATGAATGGTGGGCTCCATGTGGTAGCCAAGTCTTTCTGCTATCGTAAACCATAAAATTAACAAATATGCAGCAACCAGTCGCAAAATTACGTTTTATTTATTCACCTCTGCAAATCGATTTCAACCGATTAACAGCCATCATCGGTGCTTTAAACCAATATGTGCCCTGAGTAGTAATACTGCTCTAAGCAGAGGTCAAACATAAAGTTTATGTACCGATGATTGCTGTTAATCGGTTGAAATCGATTTGCAAAGGTGAATAAATAAAACATAATTTTGCGATTGGTTGCTGCATGTTTGGTAATCATACAACAATTACCAGCGTCACACCTTAGCAAAAGATCTGCCACAGAACGCTAGAAAATTCTAGTTGTATGAAAACTCGCTAAGCGGATCTAAGGCTTCCATTCAGTCCCGTGGTAACCAGTCTCGTGCGGGGGTTGAAGAAAGGAAAACTAAAGCCGAAGTTTTGGCTTTCACGTTCAAGAAATCGTTCATGCAGAAGAATCTTACAACTATACCGTCATCTGACCATCGGATAGACTCTTTTACGGGTGACATAGTAATAAGCATCTCTGTAGAGAGACAACTGAAAAATCTGAAAGCATCAGGTCCGGAAGGAAACCCAATTCAGTTACAAAGAGTACTCTATGGCATTAGCCCCTTAACCTAGCTTACGTTTATCGAGAAACGCCCATCACCAAGACTCAAGCGACTGGAAAAAAGCGCAGGTGTTTCCAGTGTATAAAAGGGTAAAAGAACGGACCTCCAAGATTACAGACCAATACATCTAACTTCTGTTTGCTGCAGAAGCCTTGATCATATTCTCAGTTCGAATGTAATAAACTTTCTTGAGACTGATAAGCTTATGTCCACGAACCAGAATGGTTTTAAAAAGCATTGCTCGTGCGGAACTCAGCTTGCCCTTTCCTCGCTTGGTATACTGCGAACTGCGGATGAAGGGCAACAGACAGAGTCGATATTTCTAGATTTCCGGAAAGCATTTGACGTTGTGTCTCATTGCACGCTGTTAAGGTTAGAGCGTATAGAATAAGTTCACAGATATATGAGTGGCGCGAAGACTTCTTAAGTAATAGAATCCAGTTTGTTGTCGTCGACGGCGAATGTTCATCAGGGATAAGGTTATTGTCAGAAGTGCCCCAGGGAAGCGTGATAGGACAGCTGTTGTTCTCCACATACATAAACTATTTGGTGGACAGGGTGGGCCGCAATCTGCGGTTGGTTGATGATGATGATGATGTGGTGTACGGTAAGGCGTGGAAGTTGAGTGACTGTAGGAAGATACAAGGCAATATTTCTAGTTGATGTGATAAATGGCAGGTTGCTCTAAATATGGAAAAAAATAACTTAATGCGGATGAGTAGGAAGAACAAATCTGTAATTTTCGATTACAGTGTTACTAGTGTAAATCATGACACAGTCAAGTCAAGTATATGAGTGTAGCTTTGCAAAGCGATTTGAAATGGAACGAGTATGTGAGAACTGTGGTAGGGAAAGCGAATGGTCGACCTTGGTTTCTTGGGAGACATTGAGGAAAGAGTGGTCCACCTGTAAAGGAGTCACTGGGAGACACTGGGACGACCAATTCTTGAGTATCGCTCGAGTGTTTGGGATCCGCACCAGATCGGATTAAAGGAAGACATCGAAGCAATTCAGAGGCAGGCTGCTAGATTTATTTCTGGTAGGTTCGAACAATATGCAAGTGTTACGACGTGCTTGGGGAACTCAAATGGCAATACCTGGAGGTAAGGCGACGTTCTTTTCAGGAAACACTATTTAGAAAATCTAGAGAACCGGTATTCGAACCTGACTGTCGAACAATTCTACTTCCGCCAACATGCATTGCGCCCAAGGACCACGAAGATAAGATTCCAGAAATTAGGGCTGATACGGAGGCATATAGACAGTCGTTTTTTCCCTCGTTCTGTTTGAGAGTGGAACAGGAAAGGAAATGAGCAGTAGTGGTACAGGGTACCCTCCGCAACCCACTGCACGGTGGGCAGCGAATTATCGATGTAGATGCAGGTGTAGATGTAGAAAGAAAACCAAGCATGAGACCAGTAGTGATTCTCAGCAGTAAGAGGTTCCTACTCAATGGTCTGAAGATGACCACAGCAGTGGTCGAAACCAGTCACCTTGATAAATAAATCGTGATCAAGACTGTTTTTAATAGTAAATATGAGACCATTAAATTTTGTGTCGTTGCTACCCCGACAGCAGAAAATGGTCCCATACTGGACGTGTTTGTTCTTCACTTTTCTTCTGTGGTCCTCCAAAGAATTATCAAAGATATTCTTGTGATAAGCCTGGGTGTTGACTCAAAGATCACAAAACAAAGTGGGCTAGGAGCTTCATTTTGGAAGTGCCACTGACTGCCCTGGTCAACTCATTTTTCAGATCATAATTTGCTGCAGATGCCCATCAGTAGAAAGTTAACGGTTGCTTCACTGTGAGTACAAGGTTTCTAGAAGTGATCGTTAATGGTACTCAGCGCTTTAGCGTAGGTGGCACACATTCAGTCTGATGAGGTGCCTGTATTTACACACTAAGGGAATGTCAGGTGTGATGTCACTCATGTTACGGATTGGTGGCACCACCCTGGTGTCCATGTGCCCCCGGTTGTGATCCAATAATAAAGGACTAAATACAGCTGAAGCGGTTTATCAATACCGTAGATGACAGCTCGTAGCTGTGGCTGGCCCACCTTCAAGGGTGCTGCACTTCTCTGTTTGCTTCCGTACTATTCTGTGAACATGAATATTTTGTAGTTAACCTACCAATATTGAGCATCTGTATGAGAATTTAGAAATGAGGTGACCAAGTTTGACACGGTACAGTGTGTGAGGAAATTCCGCCTCAGTTTCTAATGATGAAAGCTGCTCCTCCAGATCAGTAGGGACACACAGTTGTTATCTGGACTTTCCCGCGGCCGGATCAGCTGCCGCGGAAACCTGCTCAACTCGTGAAGTGTTTGGTTCGTATTTTTCAGTGAATACTAGAGCATATCAGGTATAACAGCACCCCTTTCCACTTTCTGTACTGGAAATAATTCTGTTCAGTTTGCAGTCAAAACCGTCCCCTATTGCAGTATTCCTAAAGCAACTGCAACAATTGTTTTCTAAGCTGGGCTGCAAGTTCATGGCTTGAGTTTGTTCTCTCATGTACACTGTAGTCAGCGTTCCTTGCTGGACATCTAACGTAGTGAAACCCATACTCAGGAGTTCTCCAGTGACCATTTGCTTGGCTTGAGCATTGTTCTCCTCACTGAAATTACGGTTGGAAATTTTCAGGTCTGTTGACAACAGATGCAGGTGCTGATATTGTAATCTTTCAGGGAAAAGCAGAGATACCGTCTGTCGCACAGATTAATGTGATTAGTGGAGTATACGAGAGGGTACCCCTTTCCCCCCCCCCCCCCCCCCCAAAGAAAACCGGAACAACAGTGGCGTGAGCGGAGCTTGTGTAGTACGCATTTCTACCGCTAGGGGTGTATAGCGCAACTCATTGCGAGTTCAATGCCGCTTTTGTTGTAGACCCGGTTTGTTTTGCTCATTTGCAGTGATTGTTTTTGCTAGTGCTGTTCTGTTCTTGTTTCGTTTTCTATGACGGCAAGTTTAAGTCAACAACGCGTAGATGTAAAATTTTGTTTTCTACTCGATAAAGATGCCACTGAAACTGTTTTAATGTTGGAAACATCTGACCAAGCTTTGGGAAAATCTCAAGTGTACGAGTGGTTAGATCGATTTAAAAAATGTCGACATGTCGACTGATGACAAACCTCTTCCTGGACGTCCATCAACTGCCCGAATCGATGAAAATATTAAAACAATTCGAGAGCTTGTGCTCACAGACCGTCGACAAACAATTGTTCAACTCTCAAAGATTAGTGGGTTATCTTGGAGCTAGATTCAGCGAATTTTAACGGAAGATTTGGGAATGAAAAGGATTGCCGCAAGTTTGTTACTCAGTTTCTGACCAACAATGAAAAGGAAAGTCAGCTGAAACATGTCGTGCTTTGAAACAACAGTTTTAAACTAATACAGATTTTCTGTCAGTGATCATTTCTGATGAGAAGTCATGCTACTATGGTTACGACCTAGAAGCAAAGCAACAGTCAAGCTAATGGAAGACGTCATCGTTACCCTGTCCAAAAAAATGTTGTCGAGTCAAATCAAATATCAGAACAATACTGATTTGCATTTTTGTTGCCAACGGTGTAGTTCATTCAGTGTTTGTTCCCCCAGGTCAGACTATCAATAAAACCTTTTATTTGGAAGTTTTAGGAAGATTGTCCTACAGTGTTTGTCAAAGAAGATGCGATATGTGCCAGATTGGAGATTCTTCCACCATGACAACGCACCTGCACACATAGCCGTCTCTGTTAGACAGTTTTTGGCTAAAAATGGCGTGGTTACGCTGCCACACGCGACTTTTACTAATTTCCACCCATGAAAAGGGGCACGAAAGGACAATAATTTGATAGCATTGAAGAAGTCAAGAATGAAACGAGGGAGTAGTTGCCAGCCATTTCTAAACATGACTACAAAAAATGTTTCGAACTGTGGAAACACCAGTGAGACAAATGGATTAGTTGTAACGGAGAATGTTTTGAAGGGGATAAGGTTGTTTTGTAAACATTTGAGAAGATGTACCTTTAAAAAAATAATTCCTTTTTTTTTGGGGGGGGGGGGGGGGTACACCCTTGTACATGTACAGGTAGATGTTGATGTTACGTTCTGGTCACTTCCATGTAAAGTAAAAATTTGTAAAAGTTTTCAACAAAGATTATGTTAGAGATTGATAGTAATCCATCTAGAAGTAGGTACACTACTGGTCATTAAAAATGCTACTCCAAGACGAAATGCAGATGATAAACGGGTATTCATTGGACAAATATGTTATACTAGAACTGACATGTGATTACATTTTCACGCAATTTGGGTGCATAGATCCTGAGAAATAAGTACCCAGAACAACCACCTCTGGCCGTAATAACGGCGTTGACACGCCTGGGCATTGAGTCAAACAGAGCCTGGATGGCATGTACAGGTACAGCTGCGAATGCAGTTCAACACGATACCACAGTTTATCAAGAGTAGTGACTGGCGTATTGTGACGAGCCAGTTGCTCGGCCACCATTGACCTGACGTTTTCAATTGGTGAGAGATCTGGAGAATGTGCTGGCCAGGGCAGCAGTCGGGCCCGTACAGGACCTGCAACATGTGGTCGTGCATTATCCTGCTGAAATGAAGGGTTTCGCAGGGATCGAATAAAGGATAGACCCACGGGTCGTAACACACCTGAAATGTAGCGTCCAGTGCTCAACGTGCCGTCTATGCGAACAGGAGGTGACCGAGACGTGTAACCAATGACACACCATACCATCACGTCGGGTGACACGCCAGTATGGCGATGACGAATACACGCTCCCAATGTGCGTTCACCGCGATGTCGCCAAACACGAATGGAACCATCATGATGCTGTACACAGAACCTGGATTCATCCGAAAAAATGACGTTTTGCCATTCGTGCACCCAGGTTCGTCGTTGAGTACACCATCGCAGGCACTCCTGTCTGTGATGCAGCGTCAAGGGTAACCGCAGCTATGGTCTCCTAGCTGATAGTCCATGCTGCTGCAAACGTCGTCGAACTGTTCGTGCAGATGGTTGTTGTCTAGCAAACGTCCCCATCTGTTGACTCAGCGATCGAGACATAGCTGCACGATCCGTTACAGCCATGCGGATAAGATGCCTGTCATCTCGACTGCTAGTGATACGAGGCCGTTGGGATGCAGCTCGGCGTTCCGTATTACCCTCCTGAACCCACCGATTCCATATTCTACTAACAGTCATTGGATCTCGACCAACGCGAGCAGCAATGTCGCGATACGATGAACCGCAATCGCGATAGGCTACAATCCGACCTTTATCAAAGTCGGAAACGTGATGGCACGCATTTCTCCTCCTTACACGAGACATCACAACGTTTCACCAGGCAACGCCGGTCAACTGCTGTTTGTGTATGAGAAATCGGTTGGAAACTTTCCTCATGTCAGCACTTGTAGGTGTCGCCACCGGCGCCAACCTTGTGTGAATGCTCTGAAAAGCTAATCATTTGCATATCACAGCATCTTCTTCCTGTCAGTTAAATTTCGCGTCTGTAGCACGTCATCTTCGTGGTGTAGCAATTTTAATGGCCAGTGGTGTATTTTGTTTGTGGCGAGCCTTGTCTTGGGGACTGGACGAACTGTAACAGCATGATCCGAGAGTAGTGCTCTGTGCTTGACAGGGTTAGGTGAGCATAAGCGACCGTAAAAGTAACCCTACCAATTATCTGACAATAAAGAGGGTTTAAGCCTCAAGCACAACTGTATTTTGATTTCAGGTAGGGTGTTCAGGAAATACAGTGTTTGCATACCGTTTACCTCCAAGTGAATTCTTATGAATGGTTGTCGAGTTGTGAGGCTGCTGTAACTTCTAGCTGTAGGTGCTCCGCGGCTATACATTTTCCTCCTATTCTCCCCAGTCTGCTGGAACATAGCGGCTAGACACGGAGCCGGTTTTGGCGCGCTGATTGTCAGTGCTCAGTTCTCCTATAAGTCGTTTTGGAACGAACTGTCTCGTTAAACTCTATCCGCATTTGCAGAAGTGTCACCGAGTTTTCCGACGTCACTCGCGACGCAGATTTGCGATGTCTTGCTCTCTGCTCGGATTTCTATTATTTTTAAAGCGAGACTCGGTCGTAAAAATAGTTGGAATGTATGTCGGCTGTCGGTTGCAATTATAGCTCAATTTCTTTGTAAACAGGAATGTTAGATGGCAGCAGAGCGAATGTGAAAAAGGAAGGAAGAGAGCTTGCGGAAAATTAATGCCTGTGCGTTTCGCCGCGAGTCCTTTGAGAAATGAGCGGCGGGCTGGGACTGGCAGAGGAGTCGCGTCTGCTGCCAGCGTTTCCGGCCCACGCACAGCGGCAGCGCCTAGAGGGCCGTCTGCGTTACGTAATTTTAGGGCCGTATCAGAGGCGGCGCCGTAAATAGCAGAGGCAGCGATCGAGGAGCGGTGGTGGATGCGTTCGCTGACCATCGGCCACGGCTTCTGCCGGCCGACGTTTTCTAGTCCTCCAGAGAGCCGCCAACCTTCTCCTCTGGGAAGTTGTTCCACTGCGTAAAAGGACAATAGTTATTGTTACTCTTTAAATCTTTACTTTGAAAGTTGTTTAATCTTCGTATGAAGTTCATATACAGTTGCATCCAAAATTAAAAATAAGGAACATAAAAAAATTGCAGCAACGGTAGAAAAAATGGTCTTCGCTTTTTCCCACACAATGTATTTACACACACATCCAGACAACTCGTTAATCTGCTCACTATGGGGTGTGACCACCTCTGGAAGCAATACAGGCCTGAGAAGGACGAGGCATGCTGTGAATGATATCATCAATCTCACGTTGCAGAGCATAATTCGCAAGCCACCTGACGGTGTGTGGCGGAGGGTACTTTGAGTACCTGTATCGGTTCTTCCTTCTATTCCAGTCTCGTATTGTTCGTGGAATGAAAGATTGTCGATATGCCTCTGTGTGGGATCTAATCTCTCTGATTTTATCCTCATGGTCTCTTCGCGAGATATACGTAGGAGGACTCCTCGGTGAAGGTATGTTCTCAAAACTTCAACAAAAGCCCGTGCCGAGCTACTGAGCGTCTCTCTTGCACAGTCTTCCAATGGAGTTTATCTATCATCTCTGTAACGTTTTCGCGATTACTAAATGATCCTGTAAGGAAGCGCGCTGCTCTCCGTTGGATCTTCTCTATCTCTTCTATCAACCCTATCTGGTACGGATCCCACACTGGTGAGCAATATTCAAGCAGTGCGCAAACAAGTTTACTGTAACCTACTTCCTTTGTTTTCGGATTGCATTTCCTTAGCATTCTTCCAATGAATCTCAGTCCGGCATCTGCTTTACCGACGATCAACTTTATATGATCATTCCATTTTAAATCACTCCTAATGCCTACTCCCAGATAATTTATGGAATTAGCTGCTTCCAGTTGCTGACCTGCTATATTGTAGCTAAATAATAAAGGATCTTCCTTTATATGTATTCGCAGCACATTACACTTGTCTACATTGAGATTCAATTGCCATTCCCTGCACCATGCGTCAATTCGTTGCAGAGCCTCCTGCATTTCAGTACAATTTTCCATTGTTACAACCTCTCGATATACGACAGCATCATCCGCAAAAGGCCTCAGTGAAGCTCTATGGGGCTCAAATCGAGAGAGCTAGCAAGCCACGCCATGTGTCGAATGTCTTGTTTCCAAGTAAACATCAAGCACCCGCGCTCTATAGGGTCGAGCGTTATCGCCCATCAGTACGAAGTCTTGGTCCACAGCAGCTCGTAAAAACCGCACACTGGGCCTCAAGGTCTCATCAAAATAACTGACAACAGTTAAACCCTGCCGATTCACTTGTACAATTTCATGAAGAAGTGTTCCGTGATCAACATAATCCCTGCTCACACCATTAGGGATGTTTGGGTCCCGAAAACGTGTTCCACGTCCCTCCAGATGCAAATCCGTAGAGAATCACTCTCCAGCGCAAATCGGAACTCACCTATGAAAAGAACATTGGGCCAGCGTTCGACAGTCCAGGTGGGGTGTTAACGACTCAACTCTAGACGCTCCCTTCTGTGAAGACACGTTAGAAGTTCACATACAGCAGATCTCCGACAATAAAGGCCACTCTGTCGAAGCCTTCTGTACACACCGTCTGCCCATCAGTACAACAAGTCCAGTGAATGCTGCGACGTCAGATGCCAGTTGCTTGCATTACTAAGGCGATACTGTCGTGCCCTTACGGCCAAATAACGCTCCTCTTTTTCTGATGTTACACGTGGTCGGCCCGGCGAACGATTCACAATCCAATCTTCCTATGGCCCTCCACCGCAGAGAGGCTCGAATGCGTCTTCTCTGCACCGTCTGTGACTGTGCACACCGCGATTCTGGATGTGGGACTACCCGGAAAACGGTACACCATTTGATAGGTGCCCTGACGTCATCGTCGGCATGGTTGCTCGTTGACCGGAATGCGATCTTCCGTGCAAAGCACGTTCATACCGACATCCGTTGACAGTTTTTATAGTTATTTTGGGACAAAGGACGGTGAAATAGTGGTTTGTTGCTTTAATTTTGGACACCAGAGTAAAATCAATTATACAGTGCTGTGAGGAGAATGATGCCCATTTCAAGTAATAGTACACGTAGTTAAAGTCGAACGTCTCTCAATAATTACTATTCGCTTAGGGATATGGCTGGCTTCATAAGAGTATGACAGCGACTTTTCTCTTAAACAGCAGATTAAATAGGACAACATAATCTATTTTATTTTCAGGGTGAATGTGGTTTCTGCTTGTACGGCTGTTGATGATCTAGGACACATTCACAAGTATCTGATAATAGTAAAAGAAAATAAGTTGCTTCGTTGTTCAATCTACGCGGCTGGCTGCGTTCTGGTATACCTGAAGTAATTTGTAATTCTAACCATATGCACTTCTATTTATTGCACATTTTAATCAAGCCAGTTTTTAGCGAATATGTGAGCGCCAGCCCAGCTTTAGGTGAATGTAGAGGATGTTGCAGCAATGGTTGCCAACAATTAACGCACATTTGCTACGCTGAAATTGGCAACAACTCGGAGGAAAAGTGCTCGACACATACATGAACATTAAATAGAATCAGTTATTTTATCTTAACGAACTATAATTATATTCTGAGATAACAAACAGAAATTATTACATCACAGGCCTTTCCAGCCACATAACGAAATGTTAGCGTAGAAGTTTGCGTCTTATTCTTCCAAGGACTCGAACAGAAGTGTAACGGTCATTACACAATTAGTGTGAACAATGAACATTGTATTTTCTATGATTTTGTTGCAACACAGACACGACTAGTATCTTAGCTTAGCGGATTTTGTACTTTTGTCACTTCGTATCTTTTCACACGCAAGAAAATATTTATTTAGCACTTTTTCCATTTTCAGGCGACTATACAGTTAGTTCCTCTTCGTACTCAAAGCCACTGTTTCTAAGAGCGTTAACACTGGAAGTAATTTTGACCTACATTAGGGAAAGAGCGCAATTCGAACATATGTGAAGTTATTACTTGCAATTGCATAGGACTGTTATACGAGGGGCGTTCGATAAGTGATGCCTCGCATTTTTTTTCTGAAAGCAGGTTGGTTTCATTCAGGATTCCAGTACACCATATTATTCCTCGTTCGTTTGGCTACAAAACCCTATTTTTCCACGTAATTTCCGTTCAATGCGACGGCCTTAGGCCATGTTACTGGAAGGGCCTCTATGCTAGCATTGCACCACTCTTCTGGTCGACGTCGGGGCCAACATCTTGCTCCATGAATATTCTCAACATCATCCACATACCGCTTCCCACCAAGCGCATCCTTCATTGGGCCAAAAAGATGCTCTTTACAGTCTTCTGTTAGGCAAAGACGAGGCCAGCGGGCACACATCTCTGGGCTCCCTAACTGTTGAACGAGGCGTTCAGCTGAGCTGCAAGGAGTTTCATTGTGATTCGTCGCCCACCCCAGTGAGAGTATCCGCACGTTCCAACACTGCAGGAGTCACAGCTGTGTACGGCTGGCCGACACGTTAGAGATCGGACAGGTTTGCTCGAACTTGGTGCGATGATGACAGACGCCTCGCCCAACGACTCACCGTGCTTTTGTTCACTGTCTGGTCCCTGTAGTCTGCAAGCGCCTGTGAATAACTGCGATGCTTTGATTTTTCGCTAAAATAAACCCAATGAGCTTACTGGTTGGAACGCCATTCCGTTATAGACCCCATTTTGAAGGATATGTATAGCGCCGTCACCTATCTGAACTTCGTAGAAACTGTGGAGGATGAAGCGGGAATATTCCAACAAATTTCGTATCTTTTCAACGGAAACTGGCCGAAAGAAAGGTTTCAATGCTTACTGAAGGCCTATCGTATATCTCTCTTCATTTTATGGGGGTGCTTTTTGCTGTCAACAAACGTTTCTAATGTAACCCATCTTATCTATACGTTAAATTTAACTTGCAGGTTATTTTTATGGGCAAGATAATCCAAATATATCACCATACGAGACGGATTAAATGTAAAATATGAACTTTCACGGCCGAAAACGTCACGGTTATTGTTTTTTTTCTGATTTAGCACAATATAATAGTTGCTTCTCGTATCCTAGCTTCCAAAGTTTCCTATCTTTGCAATCTTTCCAAGTTGTTTTCGGGCGTCCTTTTTTCCATTAGCTGGGGTTCCTTCCATCATCTTCTTACTCCATCCACCCTAACTTAGACGGCATACGTCGACATACAATCTCAAACCTTTTGTTTCGATTATGTCTGTTACAATGGTACCCAGGTACATTCTCTTACATGTCTTTCATTTCAAATGTTATCCTGTTGTGTTAACGTACAGGAACACCTCGAAAATCCCTCGCCATTGACAATAAGTTCCTCATAGTGTGCATCGGACCGTAGAAAATGTTACAACCCCTCCCCCTCCTCCCCCCTCCCCCTCCGCAGATTCCTTTGGGGAAGGGGTTGAAACGTTGGTTTCTAACAAGAAATTTGTACGACCACGGCATAATAGGCCGAATAGGCCGGAATACTTTAAGAAGTGTGAATTGAACAGATATTGTTAGAACAGTAACAAAATATAATGCACTTCAGCTCATGATATACAAATCCAAAGTCGTAGTTTTTAATCAATAACTTGATCCACTTTTTCGGATTACTTCTTTTTTCAGTCACAAAATCTGTTTAGAAATATCTTCACAATTAGCTTCTCTCACTCTCACATCAAGAAGCACCAAAAGTAGTGTCCAGTTTTAAAAAATGCAGGGCTCAACCATTAGCTGTTCTCCAGTACTGCTCAACCAAGTAATGTACTACAGTTACAAGTGCCTGAGACATCTATAAAATTTTCAACAATACAAAGCCGCGCTCTGTTCTTAACATTTCCAATGTCAACCAAACTGCAAAGAGCTGCCAGCTTCTAGTGGTATTCCCTTGTTGTCATACCTGAATCTTTATCCTCGAAATCGCTATAGAATTGCAAAAAACATCGAATCAAACACATGATGATTGAATAATTACAGCTTGGCAATTTTATGTCTGAATATTTTCCAAAATCGTTATTAACACTTTCACAAGGTTTTTGTGTAATTTATCACAACTCTACACAAATGAATCCTTAAGTAATTTATCACTCCTGAAAGTTTATATGAAAGCTATTAAAAAAACAATGAATACCTCCTACCCACTTGGAATCATTATCAAAGCGTTAAATGTCATAAGAACAGATACTAGCACAAAACACATACCAATTATACGGAAATCTTGCAATTGCAACCGAACGTGGAAGAATGAAGCACCCCAATTAATAAATTAATGTAACTACGAAAAAATACATACGCCATCGCGTTACCTACAAATTGGGAACCGTGCTCCCCAACACCACCCATCATTGGCAAATATATTGCAACTCTCTTTTACTAACAGATTTTCTGTTTATTTCCTCTGCAAAGTGCCAGAAAGAAAATGGAAGCTCTGTGTAGGAAGACTTAGAATATTTATGGGTAAAAGAACTTTCGAGAAGGTGAAATGTTTGTTGACGCTAAAAAAGAATTCCATTAGAACTAAGCAAGAGATTCACCAAGCGTTTTATCTAGGACGCTGTACTGTATGGCAGCGAATCATGGATAGTCAAAAGGAAAGAGGAAATATACCGGGATAGGTTATGCTAACAATGATATGGACAGACAGAGTGATAAATGAAGGAAGAATTCTAATATTGGCACGCGAAAGAAGTGGAGATGATACAAATGAGGATAGCAGACTGCGAAGAAACTGCTGCAACGAACAGTCATTGAGAGAAATATTACTGGGAAGGCAGGAAGAGGAAGAAGAGGACTTGGAATGTTGAATGACATGAGAAATGGACGAAGTTAGGATCAGATTGAGGAAGAAGCGGCAAAAGACAGTTGAGAACGTCCAGTAGATACACGGAACACGTAATAGAGGGCAGTAAAAGTAATAAATCTATTCTGTGGGTGTAACAGGACCCACTAACTATCCAGAAAACGCTAAAAAAGTAACGATTGTGTGGTGTGCGTACTGTAAGACCTTCGGTACACACACCATCAGATTATTTGACTTGTCGCTCTAACAAAGTAGGCGAGTGTCAGCAATATGTCTCGTGGTCTTATCGTTGCGTGTTTATCTTCTGCCGTTAGGTCAGATGATAGAAATGCCACTTGCATGCTTAGAGTAGCAGATTGACAGTGACCAACTTTAAACAGAACTTGATTAATTTTCACACACATTTATTAAAATAATAACAAGCATAAAAATTACTTAACTTGGTTCTGGATACTATTTACAATTGACAATCAGAAGTTGCTTTGGTATTGGTACATTAATCTTATTCTCACATATATCTCTGATACATGACAAAAGTGTCTATACATTTATCTTCATGGCTATGTACAGGAATATGGTAATCTTATTGGGCGCAGACTGAAACTTGACTATAGACTGGTACAGACAAATGTAGACTGGTACAGACTGGTGCAGACAAATGCACACTGAATAATCGGAGGTCTGTACACTTCTTATAATACATCGCGCGTTCATGTATCACTGCGCAAGTGTGATCCACGAGGAGAAAAGGTTCTATGTTAGCAGCAATCTCATTGGCTGCGTTACATATTAATATGCGGATCGGCGGAAGCAGAATTTGGTCTGTCTCTAAGGCAGCGCCATCTCGTAGTGTGGAGACGGACGAGCGCTGCACCTGCGCTGTTGTGCTTAGCGGTGTGCGCTCTAGTGGGAAAGTTGTGTACATGCTGACTACGTAGAACTATGTACACAGTAGATTGTATCTGACTTGCTGAAAGAATGATCTAGTACTTAGACGAGATACAGGGTGAGTAAACACTGTAGGTGTATCTGAAGGCATCCATGAGCGCTAGTTGTTAAATTAACCTAATTCCAATTAGTTTAGAGTCCAAGGAATAGCAGTGACTAATGATTAAACCAAATGGATCATAATGTTACTAGGCAAAATATTAGCCAGCCCATGTAAGAGCCGATTAGTCACTTCAAAGTACTGTAGATGGAGTAGGACCTGTCCCAAACTCTCCACCACTGATGTCCGTCATGGTGGTGAAAACATGTGGTTGAGCTAGACAGGTGCATGGAATTAGCGCACTGTACCTGATATGTATGGTGCTTTAACATACATTATAATATCGTTCCCTGTAACATAACATGCTAATTTAGGTACTACCGCAGTTTTATATTCGTTTGTCTTTTCAAGATATGTTTGTGTATTACTTTTTTCTAGTGAAACTTATAGTATTTAAAGTAACTGTCTGAAGTGTTGGCATTACATCAAGAGGTGGATATTAACTGCCTTCCCTTTTATGTTTCCAGGAGGACGAAGAGCAGAAGATGCTGAGTAAGTACCTATACGACGAGTGGCTATTACAGCGTGAGCGGTATGTTACTGAACATAATTAATTTTAATAAGAAATCCTAAAAGATGATTCATCGAAAATATTTCAGATATATTTTCAGTGTCTAGTTGTCTGTGATAACATTTTTCCATTCCAAATACCTTCCTTTCCTTACCGAAAATGTTTGAATAGTCGAATATAGGCTGTCGCAGACTTTGAACACTTGGGGGAAGGGAAGGAGTCACACTTCACCAACAGATCACAAAGGACATGATCGTAATAAATATAAGGAGAACTTCGGGAGGAAGATCTACCAAGAATTGGAGAGGGTAAGGCCTTAAGTACATCGTAATGGGGATTAATGGGAACAAGATAGGTAAAATCATATTGTCCAGTCCACATGCTCTCCCTTTGCAGATGTTAGCGCCAATAAGGCTATAACTTTGATAGATCACTTCGTGAAGAACGAATATGGATGGTCACTAACCTACACTGTAGACAGCGTGGTGAGTCATCTGCAATCCTTTAAACTAGACGTGAAATATTACGACCGACACAGATTCAGATGGATAGTGCTAAATGACACTATTAACTTGATGGCCCTGATGGCGCTTGACCAACACACGAACTCGTCGTGTTAATGCCAGGATTTGAGATTCAGTAGCCCACTGACGTGAACTGAGACTTCTGTGAAGAAAGTTTAGCACTTCACACGTTTCGAAAAATACTTTGGGCCGTGGTAGCCTAGTGTACAGTAATTGGGATTATCAGAGGCTCTACTGCCTCGGCTCTCTTTTCTAGCCCGTATTAAGAAATATTGAGATACGTGGATTGAGCGAGCTCAGGTAATTGCTTTAGCACATCCAGATACATCTACGCCCATCCCATGATATATAAGGTACGGCGAAATAAAAAATATCGCACACCTTCGATATACCTTTTTTTATTTAGGGAGAAAAAATTATAGAAATTAGGACTAAATGTTTGTTAGTGGAGCTGGAAAAGGAGTTGAATAACAGTAAGTAAGGATAACAAAAGTAATGAAAACACAACCAACGATCGAATGTAATTAAAATCAGAAAATATTTCTTCTTGAAGAAGAACGACATCAGATAATTCAGGATAGGATTTATTGTAAACATTAAGTTAAAGATTCTCGTAGAAGGGTAAGATGTGTTTTAAAAATTAACAAAAAGTGTTCTGTAGGAATCATTCAGCTCTATACGCCGTTGTGTTTACATTATGATGGGGATGTAAAGGACCCTATAAAGACTTGCTGAAACTTATAAACGACAGCAAATCTCACTGCAATGTACTAATGGAGGATTTTAATTCATGTATAAAAACAAGAGAATGATTCTTTAGTAATAAATTTTGGGGTTGATATATGAAATAATCGAGGTCATACTGAAAGTTTACCCTCCTCCAACTGGTAGTTCATAAGGGACTACGACTCTGGTTTTATGCACTGAAATGTTACTCCTTTTCGTATCAAATTTCACTCACGTATAAATAACGGCAATCTAAGAAGATTATGAAAATTTTGGAGTGCAAGGACTTTGTGAAGCGCAACCGAATAAAAAATATGGTGTGTTAGAGGTGGGTGGGGTTTAAATAAAATTAACAGAGGCAAAATTGAAATTAGAATCCTCATCGTAGCCTTCATGCTCATCTGGTACTGTACAGGTAACTAAATTGAATCTTATAGATTGAATTTGTGTAAAACAAATGGTTTTGCCATATGTGCCCTACAGTACCTAATAAGCTGAAAAACCGAAGTGGTAGCAGAAATTATCTCGATAATACCGTCTCCACTGCTACGTGTCATCACTGCTACGTGTGTCTAAGTTACACAGTGACACAGACATACCTGTGTAGCTGAAATTCTTCTTTAATATATTTATAATCTCTGCTTACGGCAGGGGACTTCACTCCAGCTTTGATATCATTAAAATGACCGGGGGATGTTTCGAGAAAGTAGCTCTTGAGTGAACACATAAGCAGGTATGGAAAACTTGAAATGATTCGTTCAACAAAGACCAGGAGGAGGACAATGAGTTCACAAAGTACCAGCTGTACCATTCGTAACATAATGATCAATATTCATTTACACGATGAGATACTTGATGTATCAACACAATTCAGTAGACCATATATACAAAAGAAGAGAAAGTTGCAGCACATCATTATTAATTCGTGAAACATTGTCTTACGAGAGGAAGAACTTCGGGATAAGTCACTTGAAATCTTGGATGGCTAAATTAGAAATGGATATTGATCAGCACGTGTTCTGGCGAAACGCAAACGAGCAAACGAAAATTCTTCACGCCAAATATGACTGCATAATGCATCACGGGTAGAAAGGTCTCGTAAATTACAATCATGTAAATGTAGTGTAAATTGTGCAAGCCAGCAACAATCTCACAATAAGCCAGAATCAACTCACTTAAATGTGTCCATTTCATTATTAGAAGACAAACCGAAAATTGGCACATCCAGTGCTTATGGCAGCAGAAGAGGAAGCAAAGTACCTTTGTTTGCTCGGCCATGGGGTCTTCTGAAAAGAATTCTGTCACCTAACATTCCTATTACTCATCGCAATCAAAACTAGCACCATCCGGCAATATATATCTTGCAGTTTCCTCCCAGGCATGTACTACACTAACAGACAGATAGGTGACTGCATATCTCTGAGGCTGTCAAATGACTATTTGTAGCGCGCATGAACACGTAAAATGAAAGGTTGTCCGCGCCAAAACAGACGCCTTTCTCTACGATAGAAGAATTTTCCAGGGGGAAGGAAATGATTATCAGGAACACAGTTTCACGAAAGGAAATAAGTAGAAACATTTGGCTACTTCAGCTAGGACTAAAAACTAAACCGACTATTTTTCATCAAACAGTAAAAAAAGTGCAAGATGTGAGATTCTATGGCAAAGTCAACATGAAGTAAGACGGAATTATGGGAAATAATAATATATTTAAGAACAGACCATGTTAAATTAGCCAACCAGATCAGTATCTTATATAATGGTTGTACACACATAGACGCAAGTTTTTCCTTTTTTTAAGAAAAGTTACTACTCCTCACAGTTGTTAATGACCATGGAGGTCGAAACAGATTGTGTGTAGCCTATTGTGTTTTTCCAGAACGTCTTTTACTGAATCCGTTAAGGCTGTTAGCGACTGCTATCATCCAACCTTTTATAGTAATCGGAATTGTGCACTATTAGCAAGACTAGTTTTAATATCAATAAATTTTTAAACGTGCATAGAAAACAACGTAACTGCACGTCTCTCATCATTCAACAGGAAAGGACGCCAGAGCGATAAGATACCAGGAAATGACGGTATCCTGAATACTGTAAAAATTTAGGAAGCAAATTATAACAGAAGAGATAAATTTTATCAACCTCATACAGTGACGACTGAAATTTTGTATCTGCAATGTATGAATGAGCAATAACACCATAAATACAGAAATATTAAAACTGAATAGTTTTGAAGATCCATTGCAGTTAAGGCGGCTACAGATTGTACTGTAATTTAATGTTTTCTAGCGTCCGTTCGTAGAGATAGTAATCTAAAAGTATGATTCATTGTGCAGAACTGAACATTGAACGTTGGTGGAAATTGTTCGCGCCTGTTTTAGATCTTGAAAATGCAACATTCTCATGCACCTTGATACAAATAAAAAGGAAAAAAAGTAAAGTGTATGAAGCTTGAAGTTTTGCCTTGATAAACCTGATCCTTAGGAGGTAGATACAGTAAAGGAAATGAGACTCTGGCTTGCCTTACTGGTCTGCTTTTTATTGCATCTTCACGTGTATGCAGTGAACATACAGAAGAGCACAGACACTAGTTTACAACTTCAGTAAGTGTAAAACACTGATAAGGCTCGGTACATTCTCCAGTCAGTCACCAGAACAAATAGCCACCCCGAACCAATATGAAAACTATTCCGAAACCGAAGGATGAGCACAGAGCAAACGGTAGCCGCATGTTGGAAATCGCTAAGAGCTGCGGAAAGAAATAAACCAAGGGCCGTACTGGATTTGGAGACGCCATTATGAATGTAAGGCAATTACAATGTCGGCGGCCGGAATACGGAGCCAAGCAAATGGATGGTGTATGGATCAAGAAAGTGCTTTGGTGACTTGAAGAGATAATAAGTGCTAGGGCTACGACGTGATGGAAAGCAGGTGGGTGGCGTTAGGAAACGTGGGTACTTATTATCTCTGACGGTAAAACACCAAAATATCCCAACGTGGCCTGGATATCAGATGGCTAACGTTAGCCATCACGGTGGCCTACTTAGTGTTAAATTTTAATGTAAGTTGTTAACATGCGGTAAACAGTAGCGATTATTGTTAAGGTGTAGCTTAGACACACCAATTCATAGAATGAGGCCCAACGAAAATTATGAAACTGCATTTAGTACGAACGTGGGATAGAGAGTAAAATTCTGGGTAGAAATAATATCAATGACAAGATTCGCGGATACATTGCTACGTTCATTGGAAGCGAGGAAGGGTGCAAGACATATTGAATGAAGTGTGCAATATACCGAGCTCAGAATACGGAGTGAGAGTTAACCGAAGAAAGACGAAAGCGAAGAGGAGTAACAGAAAAGTGATTAGTCATAAATTTAAACGTCAAAATTGGAGACAAGAAGTAAACCAAGTGAAGGAATTCTACTTCGGAACAAAACTAACTAACGGATAGGGCATGAAGAAAGGAGGACCAAAAAAAGCGGACTAGCATACGCAAAGAGGGCATTTCTATCCAAAAGAAATCTGCTAGTGACAAATACAAACTTTAATGTGAGGAAGAAATTTCTGAGACTGTACATGTGAAACACAGCATTATATGGAAGTGAATGATGGTGGAAAAACCGGAAAAAAGAAGGGAATCGAAGCGTTTGAGAAGTGGTGGCATAGAAGGATGCTAGAAAGTAGGTGGAATGGTGAGAAATGAAGAGGTTCTTCGCAGATACATGTGGAAAACGCTAACAAGAAGAAGGGACAGTATAACAACAGCACGTGTGTAAGACATCAGGGGATACGTTCCATGCATCTAGATGGGGATGTAAAAGGTAAAAATCGTAGAAGAAGATAGAGACTGCAATATATCAAACAAATAGTTGAGGACTTAGGATGCAAGTGCTACGCTGAGGTGAAGGGGTAGGCGCAGGACAGGAAACCGTGGCGGGTTGCATCAAACCAAGCAGACCCATAAAAAAAAGAGAAAAGATAATCTTAATTGGGGTAAACAGTGCCGTAAGGACTACGAAACCGGGATGAATGAGAAACAGTAGGGAGAGTAATCACGTGGTTCTATTTGGTCACAAGAAGAAGATCCTTCGCACATTGGGTGTCAGCAACGCGAGCATGCATGCTTTGCCACAGCATTAGTAACGTTGCGGGAAGAGTAGCAGCGAGGGGAGGGCAGCGTCGACTCTTCCCTGCAGTGCTAACACCATTACCCGTGTTTCGTGATATTATGTAAGCCGAGGTGACTCGCTGGCTAATGTTGGCAGCGCTCGGGGATAAATCAGTATCTTTCAGTTACTGCCGATTTTCTCCATTAGTGGCAGCACCAGTATTTTGGCTCTTCCTATTGGGAACAAACAGTACTGACTGTTGTAAATCAGTACATTACATTACATACGTTACACTTTACTCTTAGCCAATAATAAATGTGAGTTAGTCTGATTAATAGGCTCTTTCGGGCTTGTTTCAATCCCCTCCTCAGGGAAGTTGAAACTGGGCGTGACATACGTGTAAGCTACCTCCATTGTGCCATCCATTGCCTTATACATTTATTTAAATACATAAAAGAAGGATTAAGTATTTCGACTGTGTCACAGAAACTTTTTGTTGTGACTGTTACAGTGTTGCGCAAGGCATTCCAGATGTTCGCCAAGTCGGGGACCATCGATACCATCAAGATCAGCACCATCTTGAACACCATGGGGCAGCTCTTCGATGACGGAGACTTGCAGTCCATCATTGACGAAGTAGACACAGAGGGTAAGCGCCACTTCCATTGCAATGCACGGAACTCATTGCGTCAGTCTTACGAAGTTTATGTTGCACCAGAACATTCTTATACACCAGGATCGTCCGCAGCTCGTGGTCGTGTGGTAGCGTTCTCGCTTCCCGCGCCCGGGTTCCCGGGTTCGATTCCCGGCGGGGTCAGGGATTTTCTCTGCCTCGTGATGACTGGGTGTTGTGTGATGTCCTTAGGTTAGTTAGGTTTAAGTAGTTCTAAGTTCTAGGGGACTGATGACCATAGATGTTTAGTCCCATAGTGCTCAGAGCCATTTGAACCGTACACCAGGATCCAAAATTTTATAACAACCAGGGAATCGGAGTGTATATGTGTGTGGGATATCGGCAGGGAAGCAGAACAAGGTGGAGCTTACTCATAATGCATTCGGTATACAATAAAATCTGAAAATACTCCGCCGGCCGGGGTGGCCGAGCGGTTCTAGGCGCTTGAGTCTGGAACCGCGCGACCGCTACGTTCGCAGGTTCGAATCCTGCCTCGGGCATGGATGTGTGTGATGTCCTTAGGTTAGTTAGGTTTAAGTAGTTCTAAGTTCTAGGGGACTGATGACCTTGGAAATTAAGTCCCATAGTGCTCGGAGCCTGAAAATACTCCAGTAGAAATCCCTCAGCCTGAGATAAAAATTTCAAAACAGGTAATGAAATCAGAAAATGTATTCCATAAACAGTTAACAGCTGGCGAATAAGCTTGGTAGCGATGTACCATGCTCTCTGTGTGGCGATTCGTGAGCTTCGTTGACAGTCAATCCCATTCCTAGAGAAGTGCTGAGTGACGGTCATACCGGGGCGGTGACGGACTGCTATTTGTCTGCACATGCAGTGCCAGACAAGCCCTGTAGAAATCAGTACCAAAAGCCTTGACCGCCATCCCGTATCAAGAGTTTATCTGTAAGATACTCGTCTGCCAGATGATCTCAATAAAACCTGGTTTCTTTTTGAATACACTTCGTATTACAAACAATCCTGTCGGAGGTACATCCGCAACTGAGCATTATATCAGAGTTTGAAAATACCGCTATAGTTGTAAGGTTCTTTTATTTAAGACACGATTGGTTTCCTGCTCCTATACGCCCATCTTCAGGTGTCGTAACTTGGTGCTGTGACCTCGAGCGTGGCGGAGGACGTGTACAAGACGCGGCGTGTTACCAACGACCGCTCACTGGTAGCACACCGTGTCTTGTACACGTCCACCTCCATGCTCGGGGTCACAGCACCAAGTTACGACACCTGAAGATGGGCGTATAAGAGCAGGAAACCGATCGTGTCTTAAATAAAAGAACCTTACAACTGTAGCGGTATTTTCAACCTCTACGACTTCGTATTACACTACTGGCCATTAAAATTTATACACCACGAGGAAAGACGTGCTACAGACGCGAAATTTAAGCGACAGGAAGAAGATGCTGTGATATGCAAATGATTAGCTTTTCAGAGCATTCACACAAGGTTAACACCGGTGGCGACACCTACAACATGCTGACATGAGGGAAGTTTTCAACCGATTTCTCATACACAAACAGCAGTTGACCGGCGTTGCCTCGTGAAACGTTGTGATGACTCGTGTAAGGAGGAGAAATGCGTACCATCACGTTTCCGACTTTGATAAAGGTCGGATTGTAGGCTATAGCGATTGTGGTTTCTCGTATCGCGACACTGCTGCTCGCGTTGGTCGAGATCGAATGACTGTTAACAGAATATGGAATCGGTGGGTTCAGGAGGGTAATACGGAACGCCGTGTTGGATCGCAACGGCCTCGTATCACTAGCAGTCGAGATGACAGGCATCTTATCCGCAAGGCTGTAACGGATCGTGCAGCCACGTCTCGATCCCTGAGTCAACAGATGGGGACGTTTGCAAGACAACAACCATCTGCACGAACAGTTCCACAACGTTAGCAGCAGCATGGACTATCAGTTCGGAGAGCATGGCTGCAGTTATCCTTGACGTTGCATCACAGACAGGAGCGCCCGCGATGGTGTACTCAACGACGAAACTGGGTGCACGAATGGCAAAACATCATTTCTTCGGATGAATCCGGGTTCTGTTTACAGCATCATGATGGTCGCATCCATGTTTGGCGACATCGCGGTGCACGCACATTGGAAGCGTATATTCGTCATCGCCATACTGGCGTATCACCTGGCGTGATGGTATGGGGTGCCATTGGTTACACGTCTCGGTCACCTCTTGTTCACATTGACAGCATTTTTAACAGTGGACGTTACATTTCATATGTGTTACGACCCGTGGCTCTACCTTTCATTCCATCCCTGCGAAACCCTACATTTCAGCAGGATAATGCACGAGCGCATGTTGCAGGTCCCGTACGGGCCTTTCTGGATACAGAAAATGTTCGACTGCTGCCCTGGCCAGCACATTCTCCAGATCTCTCACCAATTGAAAACGTCTGGTCAATGGTGGCCGAGCAACTGGCTCGTCACAAAACGCCAGTCACTACTCTTGATGAACTGTGGTATCGCGTTGAAGCTGCACGGGCAGCTGTACCTGTACACGCCATCCAAGCTCTGTTTGACTCAATGCCCAGGCGTATCAAGGCCGTCATTACGGCCAGAGGTGGTTGTTCTGGGTACTGATTTCTGAGGATCTATGCACCCAAATTGCGTGAAAAGGCAACCACATGTCAGTTCTAGTATAATGTACTTGTCCCATGAATACCCGTTTATCATCTGCATTTGTTCTTGGTGTAGCAATTTTAATGGCCAGTAGTGGAGATACAGGTGCTGTCGCATGCATACCGATGACATGAAAGGCGACATTAAGTGAACTTTCACTTTCAGTCTGTAACGAGGTACTAGAGACCATGCGATCCTTACACTAAAATATTTAAAAAAATGTAGCCGAAAAACTTCCTAAATTTTGCCACTATAGTTCATAGTTTCTTCTCGAGCCGAACAAACACAGCGGAGACAGCCCTCGTTACAGTTTTACTTCGCCCAGACACTGGCAGACTATAGCGAGCCGCCGGCCAGACTTGAGCAGCGTTACGAGCCAGCGAGCTGACAGCCGTCCGTCCACGCAGTGTCCGCACTACACAGCCGCAGAGCGGCCGCGCTCGTTAAATAAGCTCCTGGCCGGCCCGCGTATTGTGGCAGAAGGGGCCTCGCCTCGGCGGCCGCTGTCACGGATGACGGATGGCGCTCTGTTTGGCAGCCGTCCGCCGCATTCCGGGGGCAAATATAAAACCCGGCGCCGACGCCGCTGCGCTGACAGACGCCTCTCACCTTCTGCCCCTGCCGTCCCACCCCCCCCCCCCTCTGCCCCCCTTCTGTTTTTAACCATCTTTTCCTGCGCTGAGGACGCCAGCACTCTGCTCACCCACCACGTGTCGGCCGTGGGTAATTGTGTAGAATCCGTTTGTGGGATGGAGGTGCCTTCGTTCTGTATGATACTCAATCGCAAGCAAATGTTGCGGAACGCCAGCGCTCGGCGGCATATCTCTGGCACAGCCCGGCAGGTGTTTTCCATTCACAATGGCCTATTATTCGCTCCATTTCAAACTTTTCAACTCCTAATTACTCTGTTCTTTCGCAGAAATGTCTTAATGTTTTAAATTCCCTAACATAGCGACAGGGAAAATAATGCGCTATTATAATATTTATGGCACCAAATAGCCGCTACCGATGTCATTTTACCTGTGTCCGCCCCCGGTACCTGAGCGTTCAGCGTGACAGATTGTCAATCCTAAGGGCCCGGGTTCGATTCCCGACTGGGTCGGAGATTTTCTCTGCTCAGGGACTGGGTGTTGTGTTGCCCTAATCATCATCATTTGATCCCCATCGACGCGCAAGCCGCCGAAGTGACGTCAAATCGAAAGACTTGCACCAGGCGAGCGGTCTACCCGACGGGAAGCCCTCGTCACACGCCATTAAATAAATTTGACCTGTTCGGATGAATCTAGCCACCTTCGGGCAACAGGTATTCTGGAGACACTGATGTTGCATGTGATAAGACTGTAACTTCTCAAGCGCCTGTCTTCACCGCTGTTAAAGCTCCGATGAGGACTATGTTTGCGAAATTATGTTTACACATACGCTAATCGATTTTTAATATTTAAGAATGCCTTGAACACACACAAGGAGTGGACAAAATACGGAAACACTAAAACACTATCCCGCGTCCGGTAATCCTGATTTAGGTTTTCCGTGATTTCCCTAAATCGCTCCAGGTAAATGCCGGGATGGTTCCCTTCCAAGGGCACGGCCGACTTCCTTCCCCGTCCTTCCCTAATCCGATGAGACCGATGACCTCGCTGTCTGGTCTCCTTCCCAAAAAACAACCAACAACAACCACTAAAACACATCACATTATCGTGCTTAATAGGGTGGTGGCATACAAAAAATTTTCCAGTCGCCTTGCTGTGGATAAATACAGATCCTGTGTGGTTTTCAAGAGAATCGTATGCCGTTCTTGCTCCAAAATAGTGTTAAGATCGAGTAACGATGATGGAGGTGCATGGCAATCACCCTTCTCTCCAAACTAGACCACAAAGGCTGAATAATATTGATATCTGGTGATTGGGGTGGCCAGGGGAGACACGAAAATTCATCTTCGTGCTCACTAAACCAGTCCTAGACGATGTGAGCTGCGTGAACAGGGGCTAGTGTATTGTTGGAACACAAAAAAATGGTTCAAATGACTCTGAGCACTATTGGACTTCACATCTGAGGTCATCAGTACCCCAGAACTTAGAACTACTTAAACCTAACTAACCTAAGGACATCACACACATCCATGCCCAAGGCAGGATTCGAACCTGCGACCGTAGCGGTCGCGCGATTCGAGACTGAAGCGCCTAGAACCGCTCGGCCACACCGGCCGGCGTTGGAACACAGCACCACCATTGGGGGACTGATATTTTACCATGAACGGATCAGTCTAAATGTGAGCACAATCACTGGCAGTAATGCAACCGCCGGCGGGAGTGGCCGAGCGGTTCTAGGCGCTACAGTCGGGAACTGGTCGACCGCTACGGTCGCAGGTTCGAATCCTGCCTCGTACATGGATGTGTGTGATGTCCTTAGGTTAGTTAGGTTTAAGTAGTTCTTAGTTCTAGGGGACTGATGACCTCAGAAGCTAAGTCCCATAGTGCTCAGAGCCATCTGAACCATTTTTTGAGTAATGCAACCCTGCATAGTAGAGATGTGGCCAATGGAATACTACAATATGGATTCCCAAATCATCCTGAACACTCTTCGAACGTAAAATCGGGCAGAAGTTGGGAACTGTGTGGATCAAGACACATTCGACCAAATGATTTTTCGTCCATTGATCCATAGTCCATGATGGATGATGATGATGATGATGATGGTTTGTGAGACGCTCAACTGGGCGGTTATCAGCGCCCGTACAAATTTACTCAGTCCAGTCTCACCACTTTCACGAATGATGATGAAATGATGACAACACAAACACCCAGTCCCCAGGCGGAGAAAATCCCCAATCCGGCCGGGAACCGAACCCGAAACCCCGTGATACAGAGGCAGCAACGCTAGCCACTAGTCCACGAGTTGCGGACTCCACAGCCCAGGTTTTATGGCTTCGGGACCACGTTTCCCTGTTGCTGAAATTTGCATCACTGATGAATAATTTTGGGATTCCAACTCGCCCTGCATTTCCCAGCTTACGAAGAAGTTGATTTTGTGCTGACAGCGGTCGATACTTCGTGTCGTACTCTTTCTTTTTCGTCACAGTCCTCTTCGGTGACCGTCTGTCGCGATGACTCAACACACACTTTCATCCGCGTTGTTATTTAGCGGATGATGTTTTTCTGCATTTCCTGTATGTGGTATAAATCTTCGATTGGCACCGCTTGAAACACCTAACACTTCGTCTGCTTTGGTTGCGGAACTACCCACCATACGATCATCAACAATTTTCCCACCTTTGAATTTACTTAGCTCCGACATGATGCACTCACAACTGCACAGAACACTGTTCTGACCATGACTGACACTTGTAACGTGTTCAGGACATTTCACGGGTTCCTTTCTTGGTAAATAGAACAGCGCAACCCGCAGCTAGCACATGCATTTATGTTCAAGCAAGAATTTCTCGCACTGTTTCCCTATGTCGTCCAACCAATGTGATTCCAGTAATAAATCCAATGTAGACTGATAACTACTTACCAGAGGAGACCAAAAGGAAAGTTACACACTTTTATGGCTAGCCAAGTGACTATTGAATGGTGCAATACACTTCAAATGCACTACTGGCCATTAAAATTGCTACACCACGAAGATGACGTGCTACAGCCGCGTAATTTAACCGACAGGAAGAAGATACTGCGATATGAAAATGACTAGCTTTTCAGAGCATTCACACAAGGTTGGCGCCGGTGGCGACACCTACAACGTGCTGACATGAGGAAGGTTTCCAACCGATTTCTCATACACAAACAGCAGTTGACCGGCGTTGCCTGGTGAAATGTTGTTGTGAGGCCTCGTGTAAGGAGGAGAAATGCGTACCACCACGTTACCTACTTTGATAAAAGTCTGATTGAAGCCTATCGCGATTGCGGTTTATCGTATCGCGACATTGCTGCTCGCGTTGGTCGAGATCCAATGACTGTTAGCAGAATATGGAATCGGTGGGTACAGGAGCGTAATACGGAACGCCGTGCTGGATCCCAACGGCCTCGTATCACTAGCAGTCGTGATGACAGGCATCTTATCCGCATGGCTGTAACGGATCGTGCAGCCACGTATCGATCCCTGAGTCAACAGATGGGGACGTTTGCAAGTCAACAATCATCTGCACGAACAGTTCGACGACGTTTGCAGCAGCATGGACTATCAGCTCGAAGACCATGGCTGCGGTAACCCTTGACGCTGCATCACAGGAGCGCCTGCGATGGTGTACTCAACGACGAACCTGGGTGCACGAATGGCAAAACGTCATTTTTTCGGATGAATCCAGGTTCTGTTTACAGCATCATGATGGTCGCATCCGTGTTTGGCGACATCGCTGTGACCGCACATTGGAAGCGTGGATTCGTCATCGTCATACTGGCGTGATGGTATGGGGTGCCATTGGTTACACTTCTCGGTCACCTCTTGTTCGCATTGACGGCACTTTGAACAGTGGACGTTGCATTTCAGATGTGTTACGACCCGTGGCTCTACCCTTCATTCGATCCCTGCGAAACCCTACATTTCAGCAGGATAATGCACGACGGCATGTTGCAGGTCCTGTTTGGGCCATTCTGGATACAGAAAATGTTCGACTGGTGCCCTGGCCAGCACATTCTCCAGATCGGTCACCAACTGAAAACGTCTGGTCAATGGTGGCCGAGCAACTGGCTCGTCACAATACGCCAGTCACTACTCTTGATGAACTGTGATATCGTGTTGAAGCTGCACGGGCAGCTGTACCTGTACACGCCATCCAAGCTCTGTTTCACTCAATGCCCAAGCCGTTATTACGGACAGAGGTGGTTGTTCTGGGTACTGATTTCTGAGGATCTATGCACCCAAATTGCGTGAAAATGTAATCACAGTCAGTTCTAGTATAATATATTTGTTCAATGAATACCCTTTTATCATCTGCATTTCTTCTTGGTGTAGCAATGTTAATGGCCAGTAGTGTAGTCCTGACACTATTTTTAAACATAGTCACCAAGTCTCTGTAAACTAGGTCGGATTGTCTACTAATAGTTGATTTCCTCTACGATAGAGATCCGCTCCTTGCTCATAAAGCCATTCGAGAGCCGTTGTGTGTCTCATCTTCGGAAAACCTGTGATTGCTGCGAACTAGTTTCTCGACTGCCTGGAAACTATCCTTTGTAGTCGATGTCCACGACCTTCGTTCCTGATCAAAATCGCCCAATTCTGTGCAGCATTGGTCAAATTCTAGGGTACATTTCACTACATCTGGACGCTAAATTGTATGTAGTCGATTCACCACCAAAATTTCACGGTGAATGTGTGTGCGCTTTATACGTTTTGCCTACAAGAGCCGTACTATCCCGTGTAATCCAACTTTGGTGTAATTTTCCAGCTGCCTCGCTACTTCACTTCCATACTGCGATACACATGTTATATGTACAGCACCTGAACTGTGTCTCCAGGAAATCGTGAACGTTTTATCTGTTCTGGCAACGCGCCACTAATGTTGCGCACTATTCATAGCATGGTACCTCATGAGTAACTTATGTTTTGGTCCTCTCGTATTATAATACGAAATTCAGTACGGCCAATGACTTCCTGTCATAGGCATTACGTGTAGATTGAAAGTCTTGGAAGGGAGAACTGCTGACAAGGAACACTGTGACGTAGAAAGAATTACAGGAGGCTGCGCGGGGTAGCCGTGCGGTCTGAGGCGTCTTGCCACGGTCCGCGCGGTTGCCCCCGCCGAAGGTTCGAGTCCTCCCTCAGGCATGGGTCTGTGTGTTGTGCATAGCGTAAGTTATTGTAACTTAGGGTAAGTAGTGTGTAAGCTTAGGGACTGATCAACTAAGCAGTTTGGCCCTATATGATCTTCGCCCACCACAAAAAAGAATTACGGGAACAGCCTTCTGAAAGTGTGAAGACACTGCCAGTCTTACATCTGTTTTAAGCTGTTGTCGAGACCGTTTGCCATTTCAGCTTATCCGCAGTGTAATTCTTATTTAAAAGACAGATCTATTTAGGCTAATACTGTCCAGGAGTTGTGAGCTGTTTTCCTCAGGAAAGATTCCACATCTCCATCACGAAGTTGCAAACATGATATCAATGTTCCGGTCAACATACGTGTGTGAGAGACATTTTTCGATTATGGAACGAAATAAGACACGATTATGTGATCACGTGAGTGACGAAAATCTGTAAAACTGCCTACATCTTCCCATCTGCTGACTGTCTGTGAGTTATAAATTTTATTAAGTCTTCAACACACCAGAAATAATTAAATATTAACAATTTACTCTGTATGTGATCTGTTTTGTTGAGAAATACGAAATAAAGCCGCATGCTTTCGCAGTTCCCGTCCCTTCCCCCTCTTCCCGCTCAGACAGCGTGAAGTGGCAGACGGGGAAGCGTAGAGCAGGAAGTGTGCGCTTTGGTGAGAGGGAGACGCTGGCACGCGTGCAGGCGAGCAGAGTTGTTGGCCTTCCCTGGCCTACAAGGTCAACTACCTAGGCCTACAACTAGGACGGGGTTAAAAGTATTACATGTCTTTGCACAAGGAACATGTGTGATGGACACAGTTCATTGCTGATCAAAATGAGTACAACATTCAGTAAGTACATGAACAATAGAATGGTGTCAGTAACTAAAGGCTACAGAGAGTCGGTATTAAACTTCCAGTTACATGTCCGAGCACCCATAATGATACGAAATTTTAATCTTGTAACACTTCTACAATTCCAAGTGTCTCCATCACTATGTGTAATGTAACATCTCATGCAAGAAAGCATACCTATGCTTTTGAAGGGCAGGAGCGAGGTCGTGACAAATTACAACTTTGCAACTGCTATGTGCCTGAATGTCTCAAATGGTAGGATGTTGCCTGCAAACGATATAGGCATGGGCTGCAAAAATGTTTTATCTATCACTCGTAATATGATTATTAGATAATCGTGGCCAGATGTTCCATTAACAGTAATGAACATTCGTCAATACTTCCATGCAGGGGCATACGAATAGAATCCTTATCAATGTGGATTAGCAGAAGAGATAGAGATAATACAATGAAGAGCTGCTAATATCCTGTACCGTGCACTGTAACAGAAGCTTGCCTAGTATATATGTTGAAGTTTGGCTTCGTGTACTGTAGATTCCGTCCCAGTGTGCGAAACACAACAGACTGGATCTTGACATTGATACATGCATGCATACACCCTCTCTGGGACTACATCTGTGGAAGTGTGGAGGTTGGCTCTACAGCAGGACAGGTTTCACGTTGGCATGATGGGTTGCCGTCTGGACCTCTCACGGAAGAATCGGATGTAATTCAACATTCGTGACGAGAATGGACGACCTGTAGCATTACGCGAATGGCCTCTGTTCCCAGAAATATCGTATGTGGCTGCCAGTTATCGGGGACTGCTGGAGGTACGTTAACGTAAATCACGGCGATCAATATACCAGAAACAAATGGAACAGCACCGACGTTCAGAATCGTAGACGTACAAATATTCTCACAAAAACCAGATTAATTCTTTGTGTCCCTTTTTGCTGTTCTGCCATTGGCCTACTCATCTGAAAGAACGCCGACTGCTTCCCAGCCCTATTAAAACTTGTTGCCAGTTTGCGGAGGGCCGTATATGCTGTGCAGCTATGTGTAATATGTACATCGGACTAATCAGGCAAGAATGTGACAAAAATCAGAAACTCTTAGAACCAGTAAACGAAATTTGTGTGAATACTGATTGATAACTTTCTTGTGGGCAAATTTAATAAGCTCCGCGACGATGTCTGCCAACAACTTGGCAAATATGAAGCAATTACAAAAGTACAAGAATCATACCGTGATTACGTCCATGAAGATACACGAATGTACAACCCTACTTGGCCATTATTTTCTACTTCTTGCCCTCTGTCATCAGTCATAGCGTAGTGAGAGTCCATCCGACCATAATGTTTTTGTCTTCATCTATTGGATGCAATGTTGAGCGGTTATACAATCAGCGGGCATCCTTTCGTGTGATACGACCTGTTGATACAAGACGTTTGCATTAGCCTTACGATATTTGAGTTTAATCCGAATCTACTGTTATTCAATGTCCGGCACTTCTGTTCCGTCAAAGATTTTACATGAGATTCTTAGCTCAAATTCTATTGTAGTGTTTCAAATCTTATCGTGTATTTTATCAGATAATTGGATATCGTCTGCCAATTTCGGGACATTACTTTTGTACTTACGAGTTGGCTGCGAAAACAAAATGATTTCCAAACGTTTACCCAGAATGCATTCATTTAAATGGACCTCTTTTCCCTTTTCTTTTATACAATACCTACACGGGATCGGCTTCATTATTATCCAGATTTGAACATTTGGTGTTTCGAAATTCACGTAAAGACAAAAATGGACAAAACAGCGTTCCCCAGAAAAAAATAGAGATACAAAAACTGATTCACGTCACATGTATTCGTTTGCCTGCACATTGGCATATTTTTCTATGTTACGTTAGTCAATCCTATAGCATACAAACAGGCGCTAATTGTTTGAATATTCTTATACTGCAAAGAAACAAACGATACGCTGCTGACTATTCTAACCATGTACTACAAGTGTATCCATTTAGAAATGGGCATAATGGGACAAAACCGATTGTGAAAATATAACTTTCTTGGAAATGAGAGTGGAATGAATTCGCTTCAGATAGCAATTAAACGACCTTCAGTTTCATTATAACATCGATTTCGAGGCTTCTAGCCTCATCTTCTAATGCACTGGAACATCTGCATCAAATCGATGTTTGGTGTGTTAGGACCAAGTCTTTCTGTCTTCAGTTGACCTGCAGTAACGTGCATTATTAAACCACGTACCCACAGCACCACAGGGTATTCAGAATATGTTTCCAAAGAAGTCGCGTCTTCAGAACAATTGACAACAAGATGTAGTACTAAAATGAACATACCAGAAATCGATTTGATGCATATGACGGGACTAGAATTCTCCAAATCGATCATGTTGCCATAACATTGAAGGTCTGTTAATTGCAGTGTTATGTAAATTCATTCTTACTCTCAACTTACCATACGACTGCTTTTCCACGATGATGAAATGTTTAAATACTAAGTAAAATAACTTGTATCTGGTTGCGATGTGCCTCAATAGTCTTTAATCGAAGAATAGCCAAGGGGTACAAGTTCAAGTATCGGACAAATACCATTATTTGAACTTACTGAAGAGAATACCTGTCCACCCTAATTTGAAGTAACTTTGGTTTCACTTACTGGATAGTTTGACCGGTAAGTCTCTTTTACAACCAGAATAAAGTAGCTCAATTCTGAAGGTTGACAGCGAGTAGTTGACTGTTGCAGTGTTTCCTAATAAGGAAGAAAAATGTACGAGATGATATGCTAAAAAATCTGTGCAGCCTCATTGTTCATCGTTTCCTTTGTCGAATATGCTGAGCTTGCAAAATAATATAAATGTAAATCTACGAAATGTGCATCATACATTGAACATTTTGGTTCTTACATCCTATTTTCTGCGATTCTTTTTTTTTCATTCAGTTTCTTGCAGTCCCTTACGAAATACTATGCTAATACTACAGGTGTTAGTCATTTGTACATTCTTTTCGAACATTTTATTACTACTTATTGGGATACCGGTACTGATACTGTGTTTGATGCTGATGCTGAAGTTTCATTGCAGAACTGTATACTTATTCCTTTCTATGATTGTCTATGTACATGCTCAGTAGTTTTAGAGCTAGTTGATGGGTGTTTGCGCCGAAGAATACTGTACTCAGAGGTTATAATCAGGAAGTAAAAACAGAACGTAGTTACGATGTTCACTAACTGTTGCAGGATCAGGCAAGGTGAACTTTGACGGCTTCTGCAGGATCGCCTCCCATTTCCTGGAGGAGGAGGACTCGGAGGCCATGCAAGAGGAGCTGAAGGAGGCTTTCAGGCTGTACGACAGGGAAGGTGAGCGACGATACCTCTCAGTGAACTTCTTTCATATTTCTTTACAACTCGCCGAAATTTTTCTGAAGTCGTCACCTTTCGGCTGGTTTCAGGCTTTTCCTACCCTGTGCTTTTCTTTCCATCCCTACATAACTATTATAACCAATATGCTCTGCATGTTTTTGAGTAATATAGCTCTGGATTGCCCGTACTACCTCTCTCCTCTACTGCTCATTCCAGCACCGACGCCCCGTTCCTGTACCTGATGTCTTCACGAACCTGTTCATTCATCCTGTAACAGTCGTCCGTTAACGTCTATCCTTCATCATACTTTGTGCTAGTACTTCATTTCGTATTCCACTAATCTTTTAATCTTTAACAATGCTCGAGAGCACAACGTACTAGACACTTTCAGTTTTTTCTTCTACGGATTACTGATGCTGATGCACACAGCATTGTGCTCCAGACGTACACTTTCAGGAACTCCTTCCTCTGTCCCACTCAAATTTCTTACACTGGTTGAGCTCTTTCATTGAAGAAAACTTTAATCACTGTGCCAATCAACTTCTTATACACTATCTGATCAAAAGCGTCCGAACACCCCTACGTAATGAGGAATTTACCACTGTTGCGGCTTACCTTGATGCGGCAGCAGAGGGAGTTTGGCCGACAGTAACTCGCCGAACGACAACGCTGGACCCCGGGGAGTAGGAGGGCTTCATTTTTCGATCAAGTCCTGGTTCAACGTACACCATCGTGACAGACGTGTTCAGTTGTGAAGTCTTCCAGAGCAACGAACGTTGCCAGATTGCATTCGGCATCGTCATACGGGTCCAGCAACTGATATGATACTATGTGGTGTCATTAAGTAAACCACACTTTTACCTCTACTTCGCGTAGTCTGCAATTTGAGCGACAGGCGTTATTTTGAGTAAAATAATTTTAGTTGTTAGGCTGCGTCATTATAAAACACCGTAACATGTAACTGCCAACGTTTCGAAAGACTTTACAATAGTCCTCTTCAGGACGGTTAACTACACTCTCCAGCAGATAACTGCCCTGAAGAGGACCGCTGCAAAGTCAGTCGAAACTTCGGCAGTTACTTGCTTTAGTAATTTATAATGACGCAGCTAAGTACGCAAAATTATTTTTTTCAAAATAACACTGGCGTTACAAGCCTACGAACTTTTAGGAGATGTTATGTTTATGACGTCTAAGGATGAGTGGCATTCAACGGCTTCGTGATATCTTCCTACGAAATAACACCAAACCACATATTGCTTGTGGTGGCATGACCTACCTCGACACGGAGGCTGTTCGACTGTTGCTCAGGCCGGCGCGTTCTCCAGATGTCTCACTGGTTGTAAACATCTGGTAACGGGTTTCACACTAATGGCTAATGGCTCTGAGCACTATGGGACTTAACTTCTGAGGTCATCAGTCCAATAGAACATAGAACTACTTAAACCTAACTAACCTAAGGACATCACACACATCCATGCCTGAGGCAGGATTCGAACCTGCGACTGTAGCGGTCGCGCGGATCCAGACTGTACCGCCTAGAACCGCTCGGCCACCTCGGCCGGGACGGGTTTCAGAGATTGGTCCCTTACCACTAGCCCACCTCCACGATTGCCTCTGAACTCCGGCTCAGAGTTGAAACAGCATGGATTGACGTTATCTTATCTGCCATTCAGACTCAGTACGACTTGATGCCTAGCCGGATTGCTGCTGCCAAAGTTGGTGTCCAGTATATCCCCAGACCTCTTAAAAATTTAACCCTATTTTCTTCCTAGAATAGTGTTTATGCACAGTAAAACGTAAAAGTTCGTTATTTGATATCCTTTTTATTGTTGTAATTTGATTGCTGGGCATGGATGACTTGCATAAATATTTCGAAAGTATCAAACTTTTGAATAGCGCCACGTGAAAGATGATATAATTGTACATAATTGTATCACACCCCTTTCCGCGAGAAAGTTTTAGCTGTGTTACGCGTATTGTAATCTAGTGCAAGTAACACAGTGGAATGTATGCTCCTAACTTGGGCCAGGCCCCATCCGCTTCACGCTGTCGTTAGCCTGACGGCGCGACCCGTATTAATAGAGCATAGAGCGTAGATCTTTGTACCAAATTTTACGTGATATTATACCCTCTAAATCATTTACTGTAATTTTCCTAGTATGATGAATACGCAAAATAAGTAAAATTTTATTATTTGCTATTCTTTCTAGTGTCACACTTTTAAAGGTCGGACTTTTTGCACATATACGAGTATACCGAAGGCTCCAAACTAAAAAAAGAGAAAAAATGTGAGTGTGCCTTTCCCTGTACACAAGTCTCAAAATTGTTTCTACTGCAGAAAGAAACTTAGTTTTTTTCTGTGGAAGCTTAAAACATGTCAGCTCGCTTCAGCTTTCCAAGGTCGTCATTCTACCCGATTCTACGTAAGTTTTAAATTTCTAAGGCATAAGAAGTGGAATTCAAAACCCAGAACTGTAATTTCGGCAATCATTTGTCAGTGTCTCCAGTGTCAAATCTAGAGACAAACGACATAATTCCTGTGGGTTAAATCTCACCGTGGCTTCATTGAAGGAAAACTGGCTTTAACGTCCGTCGACATTGAGGTCATTAGAGACGGAGCACAAGTTCGGATCGTCTCAAGGATGGGGAATGAAATCGGCCCTGCCATTTCAAAGGAACCATCCGGGAACCTGCCTGTAGCGACTTGAGGAAATCACAGGAAACCTAAATCTGGACGGCCGGACGCGGATTTGAGCTGTCGTCCTGCCGAATGCGAGTCCAGTGTGCCAACCACTGCGTCACATCCCTCCGTTGTGGCAACATTCATAATGAAGTAGTCAGAATTCTTCTTACAGAAACCAGAAAATCTGGAACACTGATCGACCTGACACTTTCTCCTTCTGAAGTGCATCGTTGCTTTTCAGCAGTGTCAAAAGGACTGGAACATGTCTTAGTTCTTCAGGGACTGATGATATTATGCCTATGTTCAGCCTTTTATTTCACATAGACCCCGTTTCACGATGTTCGCCTACCCAGATGGTTGATATCCTCCTTCTACCGTATGAGTTTCAACCTCGACAGATTTCCAAAACATCTTTATCACAAAGAAATTTTTCCAACTGTGGCCTGTGACTGCATACACTACATAAGTTGACTTCAATCACATCGAATGTGCAAAATGGGAGAGACTCAAACAATCGTTTTTGCAACAATTACGTACGCTGAAAGTAGATTTTCCTGCGAATGCTGCCATTTCTCTTTCTTTGGGTATTCCCCGCGTATAATGAAGAGCTTTGTACATTTTTGCAAGCTGTCAAAGTATCTTTGTGTTACTAATGCAGGACTGGTTGTTTCACGTTCATAATAATGTATTTTATATGTGTATGTATCTCAACTTAGGTGCTGAACATTTTTATCTCTGCTGGTCTTCCTGTTTTATTGCACAAACTTGTGGTGCCAAAATAATCAACTCTGTTGAGCTACTATGTAAAATTTTTCACTGCATGTCAAGCACCTTTGTTAAACGTGTACTTGTATCTTCATTTACATTTGTGTCAAAACACCGTTGCTAAACATTAGTATTGTTATTTTGTTATTCCATCTTTTCCTTTAAATTTAAAAACCTTTTTTCACTGTTTGCAAGCATGTCAATTAACAGCAAGCTTCTGAAGCCCTTTGTTAAACTATCATCAATTTATGTTTTGTTCTGTATGTAAGTTACTTACATTTTAGCTGACTAAATGGGCGCCGGAGTAGAAATAAAAGCATAAAAATAAATTAAGGCTAGCAACGTAATATTGGTTAAGACACACTGGAGTATTCTACCTCGCCAATTTTTGACAGGTATTCACTTTTGGCCAGTATCGGCCCTATAGGTCATCTTCAAGGGTAGTAGGTGTCACCTACTATCGTTGAAAATGACTCTTAATGCCGCAATTGGCCAATTTTGTAACATGTGGTAAAGTGAATACTTGTGAAAAACAGCCGAGGTGGATTACGTCAGTACGTCTTTCAACAAGCTTAGTGCTGTGGTACCCCACATGGAGAAAATGAACGTAATATTTAACGGGAGTTGAGGGAATGTGTCTGTCGTGTCTACCCTTTGTCATCCCGACGTTATTTGAAAGCACGACTGTGTCGACTGTATTTCGTTAAGCGTGTGCGTTTCTTGCGCAGGAAACGGCTACATCACGACGGGGACGCTGCGAGAAATCCTGGCGGCGCTGGACGACAAGCTGGGACCAGAAGACCTGGACGGCATCATCGCCGAGATTGATACCGACGGCTCCGGCACCGTCGACTTCGACGGTGAGCGCCCTTAGAGATAACACTCCCTCACCTTCTCTTCCCACTGAGCAATACGAGCCATCAGATACGCTTCTCCATCAGTACAGAAAATCATAGAAGTGCGGGCTATCACAGCCATTACCGATATGAGTAAAATCCTTCTGGGTGTTAGATGGTGTCGCTTTCTTTCTTTTTTATCAGTCTTCTGATTGGTTTCTTGCGGCCAGCCGCCAGCCAAGAATTTTTTTTTTTTTTTCCAGCGCCAACCTCTTCATTTCGGTGTACCACTTGCACCCTACGTCCTAAGTTATTTGTTGGGTGTATTCCAATGTCTGTCTTTCCTGCACCGTTTGCCCTCTGAAGCTCCCTCTAGTACGATAGAAGCTTTTACTTGGTGTCTTAACACATGTGCTATCATCCTGTCTCCTCTTCTTGTCAGTGTTTTCCATATGTTCGTTCCTTCGCCGACTCTACAGTGAAATTCCTCTTTCCTTTCTTTTATCAGCCCACCTAATCTTCAACATTCTTCTGTAGTACCACATCACAAATGCTTCGATTTTCTTCTTTTCCGCATTTACCACAGTCCATGATACACTACTATATAATCTGGTGCTCCAAACCTAGTCTCAGAAATATCTTCGTGTCAAATTGAGGCATATGTTTGATATTATGAAAACTAGTAGGCTTTTTTTGGCCAGGAAAACCCTCTTTGTTTGTCCTAGTCTGCTATTTATGTCCTATTCACTTCGTTCGTCATGGTCAATTTTGCTTCGAAGGTAACAGAATTCCGTAACTTCCTCTGCTTCGTGATTTTTATTTTAAGCTTCTCGATTTTCTCATTTCTGCTACTTCTCATTGCTTTCGTCTTTTTTCGGTGTATTCTCAATCCGTATTCTGTACTCATTAGACTGTTCGCACCATACAACAGCTCCTGTAATTCTTGCTCACCTTTTATTTTCGCCACTGCTTCTTCGATGTAGTGTTTGAACAGTAGTGGCGAAAGACTGTCTCACAATTTTTTTATCCGAGGGACTTCGTTCTTGGTCTTTCAATCTCATTGTTTCCTGTAGGTACTTGTACATATGTTATATTACGCGTCTTTGCCTATAGCTTACTCCTATTTTTCTCAGGATTACGAATCTTGCACGATTTTACATTGTCGAAAGCTTTTTCCAGGTTGACAGATGCTATAAGCTTATCTTCATTTTTCTTCAGTCTTGCTTCCATTATCAACCGCAATGTCAGACTTCGTCTCTGGCGCCTTTATCTCTCCTAAAGCCAAACTGATAGTCATGTAACATTTCTTCAGTTTCCTTTTCCATTCTTCGGTATATTATTCTTGCCAGCAACTTGGATGAATGAGCTGTTCAGCTGATTGTGCAATAGTTCTAGCACTTATCTGCCCTTGCTATCTCCGGAATTTATGGCGTAATTGTCCAAAAGCCTGAGTCTACACACCAACATAAAAACTCGTTTGGCCGCTACTTTCCTCAATGACTTTAGACGTACCGACTGAATCTTGTCTATCCCTTCTGTCTTATTTAATCTCAAGTCTTCCAAAGCTCTTTTAAATTCTGACTCTAATACTGGATTCGCTATGTCCTCCGTATCAACTCCTATTTCTTCATCTGTCACGTCATCAGACAATTCCTCACCATTACAGAGGCCTTCAGTGCTCTCTTTTCATCTACCCGCTCGCTCTGCCTTTGGCAGTGGAATTTCCATTGCACTTTCGTTATTGCCACCCATGCTTTTAATTTCACAAATGGGTGTTCTGACTTCCGACTTTTGAGTCAGTCCTTACGATAATCATTTCAAGTTAGATATCTTCGCATTTGTCCTGCATCCATTTTACTTGTCTTGCTGTATTCTTGTCGTTCCCTGGCCATTTTTATCCTTCCTCCTATCGTCCATAAATTGAAGTATTTCATCTGCTACCCGATGTTTCTTCGTAGTTACCATTCAACTAATTGTGTTTGTCTTTTCAACATCTGCGATTGATCTTATCAGAGATGCCCACTTCTCTTCAACTTAAGTGTCTACCATGGTATTCCTTATCGCAGTACCCAACTTCAAATGCGTCTCGACACTCCTTAGTAGTTTAGTATTCCCCTTAGTTCCACACTGATACCCTAGTACTAACCTCTTGTACTTCAGTCATCATTACGAAAATGTGATCTGAATCTGTATCTGCTGCTGCGTACGGTTTACAATCCAGTATCCCGTATCTTCAGGCCTTTTCCAAGTATATCTCCTCCTCTTTTGATTTTTGAACATTATGTTTGCTATTACCTGCTGAAACTTATTGCAGAACTCGATGAGTCTTTCTCCTTTTTTAGTCATACTACCAAGCCCATATTCTCCCGTGCTTCTTTCTTCTATTCGTTCTCTTATTACCGCGTTGCAATCACCCATGATTCTTAAGCTTTCATGTCTTTATACATTTTGTATTACACATTATATATTCTCATATACTTTCTCTGTCTCTTTATCCTCTGCTTGTGATGTCCACTTGTATCCCTGAATTGTTTTTACTGGGGTTTAGTTGCCGTCTAACTTGATGAGAATAATTCTATCGCTGAACTGTAGTGACTCGCTCTCTGCTACACTTCCCTGTTCATAACATACCCTACTCCAATTACAACATTTTCTGCTGGTGCTGATGTTACCTTACATTCGTCTTCACTGACCCCCCACTACATCTAGACTCAGACTTTGCATTTCCCTGTCCAGATTTTCTAGCTTCCCTATCGCGTTCAGTCTTCTGACATTCCACGCTCCAATTCGTAGAATATTGTCCTTCCGTTGGTTATTCAATCTTTTTCTCACGGTCACCTCCCTGTTTTCAGTGCCCTTCCGGAGATTCGAATGGGGGATCAGTCCTGAATCTTTTGCTAATCGAGAGATCATCATGACACTTTTTCACTTGTGGGCCATATTCCCTGTGGATACATGTTATGTTCTTCAATATGGTGGTTTCCATTGCCTTCTGCATCCTCATGCCATTGATCATTGCTGATTCTTCCGTATTTTAGGGCAGATTCCCACCTCAAGGGCAAGATATTGCCCTGAACCTGTGCCCGCTTCTCCGCCTTCATTGACAAGGCCGATGGTAGAACAAGAATGATTTCTTTTACCGGAAGTCTTCGGCCGCCATTGCTGATGATATTAATTCCAAATTTTAGCTGCGGAGAGGTTCGAAACAGTGGTACAAGATGTTTTAATTACTTGTCAAAGATGCTACCATTCCACGACGCGTCGATTGTTTTGGTGCTATTATAAAGCATTAAAACAGTATAGATATGACTTCAGACTGTCTTTGTATCGTTCCTCCTCAGGGCGGCCGAACAGCAGTCGGATGTATAGGTTTTAATGTTCCATAATGTCGTCGCCTAACATCTAAAATGCTTTTATTCAAATGCAAATCATTTTGCAAACTGATGTAGAGTTTCGGGCCGATGTACCCGTGAATCTGGTGTGAGAATCCACGACTCTCAAGAGAATCACTGTGTTCACCTTTGTAAGGTCGGAATACATTCGACAGGAAACGCTTTTTGCCCGCAGAAACAGTCAAGTACGTTGAATCATTAACGAATACCTGTAGTGGTTTCACTAGATTACTTGGCGAACCTCGATTACAATGAGAAACACAGCCTTTTGCAGCTTGTTCCGTTAGTTATTTATTTGTCAGCTAGGCTTCCATTTATTCTCCTTTTACTGGCGTTACTGACAAAGAAAATTTTTTGCATAATGGGACAAGACAGCAAAGAATTTATAATCGTCAGAGAAATTAATTGTTAATGCTAAAAATACAAAAAATTAATATTTCACACTCATAGAGCTCTAAATTAGTAAATGTCACATGCAGTAACAATAGGTTACTACTTAAAAAAACTGCTGGGAGAAACACACAGGTCTGACAATATGAAGAAGTAGAGAGTAAGTTTCACTTTGTTTATTCAGTAACTATTCAGGATGGTTCTGGCGGTGCCTCCTCATATTAAGTATTTCGAGCAGAGAAACTTTCTTTCCACAGAGAGGTTATGTAGTAGAAGCACTCTAGAGAAATAGGGAATGCAGGTTTTTTCGACATACTTCATTGGTGAAATCGTCTCACGTTATCAGCTGAATCGTGGAGTCGTGTTGTCGCAGTACTTCGACGAGTTTCTTATTCGTCATCATCGCCTGAATTCGCGTCCCATTATGGTCGTTTCTATATTGCTACTGCTTTCTTTTGACTGATTACGTAACCCTTCGAAATGAGTTTTGAATCGCCAATGGGAAAGTCGTACACAAATAATCTATCGAGATGGCTAACAAATGTTATTCCGAACAAAAAAATTATGGATGAGCCCATTTTCCAGTTAACTTGTTTTTTGACTTATTTGTATGGTGTTGATGAAAGTGTTAATGACAAATGGATAAAAATGAGGGAAGGACTCATGGATGCTGCTGAAGAAATACTAGGAATTAGAGTACCATAAAGTAGCAGGAAAGAATGGATAACAGAAAACAGGTTGAAAAAGATGGAAGGGCGGAGAGAGTGGAAAAATGTAGAAACTGAAGAAGGAAAAAAGTGGTACAGGAAACTGAATGATACCAAAGCTATATTTACACAGAAAAGTAAAGATAAGGATTGGAAATGGAATGTCTGAAGGAAGCAGCACTGAACGAGGTGTTAGACAAGGTTGTTGCCTTTCACCACTGCTGTTTAACGCTTATCTTGAAGAGACTATTGCGAGAGGCTTAGCTGGGAAAAGAGGAATATGAATTGGTGGAGAGAGAGTAGAATGTATAAGATTTGCTGATGACATGGTATTAGTGGCAAAACGTGAGCGGATAGTGAATAACGTGCTGAAAGATCTGAATGAAGCTTGTGTGGAATATGGGATGCAAATAAACACAGCAAAAACAATGAGTATGGTCATCAGTACAAGACGCAGACTGTCCAATATTAAAATAGGACAAGCTATCATTAGCCAAGTAAATGCATTTAAATATCTTGGAAGCACAATAACTGAAGACTTGAGATGTCACCAGGAGTTGAAAACTCGAATTGCCATAGTGAAGGAGGCATTCATCAGAAAGAGGAGTCTTTATGTGGCAAATTAGATAAAGGTCTAAGGAAAAGGCTAGGCAAATGTTTTGTCTGGAGTGTGGCACTATATGGGGCAGAAACATGGACGCTGAGACGGGAGGATGAAAAAAGGTTAGAAGCATTTGAGATGTGGATATGGAGGAGAATGGACAAGATAAGCTAGATTGAAAAAGTAAGTAATGAAAGAGTATTTGAAAGGTTTGGTGAGAGAAGATGTCTGCTGAAGGTTATAAGAGAAAGGAAAAAGAAAAGTTGGGACATTCATCGAGAAGGGAGTGCTTGCTAGCAGATGCTTTTGGAAGAACTGGTTTGTGGGAGAAGACTGAGATGAAGAAGGAGATACAAGATGATAGACGACAAAAGGGAAGAGGAAATTATGCGGACCTGAAGAGGAGGGCAGAAGACCGGACAGACTGGAGAACTACCATGTGAAAAACTGCCTTTGGCAGAACACTAATAATGATGATTATGATGTATGGTACCTCAGTAGTTTGCGAAACTATCTCAGTCCTACTTCTGAGTCAAAACTTCTACACATGAATTAAGATTATCTTCCATTTATTAACCACGCCTGCTACTTTCATCCTGCATCTTCTACTTAATCGACACATTCACTGATCTGTAAATAAATTAGCCAATCCGCAGGGTCCTGAACCAACTTAAGGGATACTAAAGATTACCTTCATGTAAAATATTAGTGAATGTAATCACTGAATCTACCCTCGCCTGCATTTTTATAGGATGAGACTAGCCCCAATTTACACGCTTACCTGAGCTGGATTTTATATTACTTGACACGATTGAAATATTCAGTACATTCTGTCCGGCTACAAATCCGCAAGCTGCCAAATTCATTATTTGCCAACTACATCGTAATAGCTTTACGGACATAAATCTGAGAGGATTAAATTAAGCTGCAAAAAGAGACTTACGGTACTGATATTGATAATCATCTTTCTAGGGTTGGTACCTCCTGTTGACTTTTTCCCGTATTGCGAATTAACGTTATGTTTTTGATCTCCGCATTCTGCACGACACGATGAATCTCTTTCTTCCATTTACCCAGAAGTGTTTCGACACCTATGTGTCGTCTTCTGTGGATGTAGATTCGACTTATTTTTATAGAATTATTATAAAAGTTCACAATTGTTTTTCTATTTTACGCCTAAAAATTCTGACATGTATGGTCTTTTGACTGCTCACCTGAAATTACAGTGATTGCGAAAATTTATAGTGCTCTGCTTCTTTCGTTCAGAAGACATGGCATTATGACAACATTTTATTCCTAATTCAATTTTTTATCAAATGTTTCCAGAGACCATTTCAAGTCTCAAACAGATACGATGTATATATGTAGATTGAAGCCACGAATCAAAATGTGTAGCAAGGCCAGGATTCCAACCCGGGTGTCTTACTCACTTGGCAGATGTGCTAACCACTACGCTACACTGGCATGGAGACTTTGCACAACTGCACAGACTACCATAGCAAGTCTCCCTTCTCAATCCAAATTTCCATTCACACCTCAGCCTGCTTGTTATTCCCCACTAAGCTCGAACAGCATTGCAGAGTCTTTCCAGCTGTACTGGAACAGCACCTCTGCATCGAAAGAAACGGGGGATTCTGCCTGAAACTTGAGCAGAGGTGCTTTAATCAAATGAAACTATATCGTTCCAGAGACATTTTCAAGTTACAAACACATGTGATGTATATACGCAGACGGAAGTGATGCATAAAATTTGCACCCAAACCAAGATTCGAATCCGCGTGCCGGCCGCGGTGGGCGAGCGGTTCTGGGCGCTTCAGTCCGGAACCGTGTTGCTGCTACGGTCGCAGGTTCGAGTCGATCCTTGGGCATGGGTGTGTGTGATGTCCTTAGGTTAGTTGGGTTCAAGTAATTCTAAGTCTAGGGGACTGATGGCCTCAGATGTTAAGTCCCATAGTGCTTAAAGCCTTTAGAAAAGCCTCTACAATGCTGTTCGAGTTTAGGGTGAATACCAAGTGGGCTGAGGCGTGAATGGGAATTTTGATTGACGAGGGAGGTGTGTTAGGCCAGTCGTTGCGGTTGCGCAGAGAGAGCCATTGTGCCAGGGTGGCGTAGTGGTTAGCCATCTGCCTAGTGAGCACGAGACCTGGGTTCGAATCTGGGCCTTGGTAAAGAATTTCTCGTCGCTTCGGTCTGCGTATACACACAATTTATTATGTTTTTGTGGGCCAAAAGTAAGTTACCAGGATCAAAGCACATCTTTTTTTCTGTGTGCAATTCAGTTTTTTTTTTAGAATAAGAGTTCCATTTGTTTTCTCTGGTGTGTTGCAGAGTTCATGGAGATGATGACGGGAGAATAAGCCAGCAAATGCGAGGGGTACGGCGCCCAGCGGTTTACTCACTACGAACACCAGGACCAAGTGCAACAGCACCACCTGCTGCGTCATCGCCAAAGCCGCGAACCCTCCTGAAGGGCCACGGAGAAGCAGCAGTCATCACACCTACGCAGCACTCGTCTCAGGCACTATTGCTAACACTTAGCAACAGACATTGTAAATAAATAATTTCACCACTAAGCTGCTTCCGTGTGCATTCATTTTCTTTTCCCAGTTCACTTTTGTCACTCTCCTTATCATCTTGCAAAAATGGCGTCAACGATTGTGGCGCAGTGACATTTTAAGTGAGATGAAGAGATCGTCGATAATGGAAGTCCTCAAAACATGATCTTCGCAGCTTGGTTACACCTGCTTTTTGCAATGTTTATCGTTCTGTGTACCAGATATCTCCTGCTTTACAACCACGGCCTAAATTCTAAAAAAACAGGTGGCATCAATGTTGTGATCACTGGTAATGACAATTTGTGTTACATTTCACTTACGTTGGTTGTAGAATTGGTGTGTGTTGGTATCCGTAGCATTGTGATAATTCACATACATCCTCGTGCAGAGAAAACATTGAAATAGAAAAACTCCATTGAAAAATCGTGTGACTACGTTGAAAATATTCTTGAGAAGCTTCTAGGTGAAACGGAATAATATTACGGTAAAATCGTGCCAAATTAGTCTAATCTGCAAGTAACGAACGAAGAAAGAAAGGGAAGAATGAAGTTGATATTCAGCAGTTAGTCGACATCGAGGGCAGTAGGGATGAAGAATTAGTGAAGTCTGAAAAGGCTGCGGCGAGGAAGCAGTCGTGGCGGCGTAAAGAAATATTCCCGAAACGGTAGAGAAAACCACGGAGAAAGACAAATCAAAATAAAGAAAAAAGTTCTGATATAAAAGGAATAGCGAAATAGTACAGAGAAATCATGCGGTTGATGTATGCTTTTAACAGGGCAAGAACAGAGGGGATATTAAGTCATTAAGTCTGCTGCTGACTTCAGAACTGGTGAGTTGCGTAATTTATATACGATGGGCAGTCAGACAAACACGGAACCATGCAATGCTTTCATTGAAAAATAATCACCATAAACGTTAAAACTTTGATCCAAATGGGAGACGAGACAGTCAAATTATGTTTGTAAAACGCGGTCGGCCACTGACGGATCCACAACATCCACTCTTGCACTTCCTCATCCGACTGAAACCAATGTCCACCGATATTTTTCTTCAGGTCGCCAGCATCGAGCCTGAGGGCGAACGGCAAAGCCAGCAGTGGAAAAATCCCACTTATCTCCGCCAAAGTAGTCCAGAGCCGTTCCCACAAGTTCCAGTAAGGTCATGATGACCTCCTTCGACTGCAGGGTCCCTCTGCTCGTCAAGTTCCCGGAGCGTCACCTGGAGCGTCAGAGCACAGAATTGTGGAGACACTTTGCATAAACTGCGCCATAAACTCTAAACACCCAGGAATGTTGTTGGATGTAATCATGCTGTCTCACGATAACGCCCGCCCGGGCAGTGGGTATCGGACGAATGCTACACTACACTTCAGCGATTTGGTTGGGAAACACTGCAAAATTCTCTGTACCGCCGTGATCATTCACCATATGATTCTCATATCTTTGGCGATCTGAAGAAACATGTGTGTGGATGTCGATTTCAGTTGGATGTGGAAGTGTAAGAGTTGGTGCGATAGTGTATCCATCATCGGCCGGCCGCGATCTACGAAAGAGGAATTGATCGTCTCATCTCCCACTGGAATAAATGTCTTAATACGTCTGGTGATTACTTTTTAATGGAACCATTCCGTGATCTCTTTGTGGGTGGTGTTCCGTTTTCATTTGACTGCCCCTTACGTTATGCATGCTGACATCCGTTGGTGTAAGATGTACCTTAATCTTACCCGTTGTTTATGAACTATATGAATATACACACACCAGGTGTTTCACAATTTTTATTACAGGCTGCTCTTAGGGGTTGTGGAGAGGCCTTACTAGATAACATTTCGTTAAGGAACCCAGGTCTCGAAATGTACCATGTGGGTGTGATATAAGTTTTGTAAGCTCCCCATTACATGTTTCTGTAAGAAATTTAAGCCAAATTTACCTCCCACTCTATAAAAAATCTACATTTTACCAAAAATAAGTACCCACTAATAGTTATCCAATTTAAAGTCGTATGCTGACCTTTGGCTAAACAGAACCTAATTTGAATTCAACTGTAACTGGTCTGAATACAACGCGTCTTTTTTATTGAAAGAGCAACTGAAGTAAAACAGTTATCTGACCCTAATCAAAACCATTGCATACCATATGGTGCAATGTGGCAATGCGTAATGATAAACCTTTAAACACTGGGACGGGGAGTGTAACTATTCGAATGACAACGATTTTAGAATGAAGTACGTATTAAAAAATGCAGTGTCTGCGCACAAACATAGGTCTGAAGAATACTACGCTTAACAAAGTGAACAATAATTTGAAAATGCTACAATGTTAACAGAGAATTTCTACAAAAAACAAACAGCTTAATCAGCTGATATGTTAATGCATGATTCCAGGAAGTGGGATGGTCTCTCTCACAGCTTTGAGCTAGTAAACTAGCTGACAATAATTATTCCTACACACCAGATGCGCAGTGGTGCTGTCTTACCTCAAACTACTTCTTTTCAATATTAGTAACCGTATTAAAAATTCTATTGTTTACGCCTTCCAATATATACATCGTATTTATAGTTGCTGTCGTTTACAATAACTCTTCATTCATCTAACGGATGCAATCACATATCAGCACAGCCTTACTAAATAAATCCATCACCTACCACATTTCAACTAAGAATGTATCAGACTACGGAGAGGCAAAAACTGTGCTACAACAAGACCAAAGATTGTTTAACAGTAACATAACTTGCTGTCTTTCTGACTTTTACATCGACAACTTACAAAAATCAGAATGAGATGCCCACCTTACAGTTTGAAGACGGGATCACTTTCACATCTCCCGCTTCACGTTACGCGTCCCGCGTGGTCTGGGCCGCCTTGCCATATTTCGCGCGGCTGCCCACTTGGGAGGTTAGAGTCCTCTCTCGGGCATGGGTGTGTGTGTTGTCGTGTGGAAGCTTAGGGACCGATGACCTCAGCAGTTTGCTCCCATAGGAACATAACACAAATTTCCAAAATTTTCACGCTATGCACACAGCGGAGACAATGCGGTCTGATCTACGTACTCTACAGGAGTGCATGGCATGGACAGCGTTACAAGTACACCCCATCGGATTCTCTTGTACATTACGAAGGACGTTCTTTTCAAAGTAGAGAGTGCATCCCGTCCGTGGAGCATTACAATCAACCCTCCTAGTTGCGGACATACCAGTTTCTGCCAGCTATTGTTGTAGCTAGGCGCGACTGGTATATGATATAATTACAACAGTTAATGACTATGGTGCCCTTTCCCCACTTTGTGTGTGTACCGTGAAGTGGAAGATTTCATAGTGACCTGATGTTGAAACTCATTTTTTGTCCAAACAGTACACTTACAGACACGGCTTACTTGCTAGAACTTTACTAAATCCGCTCTACAGCCCCTAGGAACTTGTAATCGGAATTGTGAAACACCCTGTGTAGTAGCCTGCAAGCACAAAGAACACTGCTAAAATCTCATCACCTTTATGAGGGCCATTTATATGTGCAGTCGAAACGCTAATCGTTTTCACGACATGACTCACATAGATGTAAAAGCTTTGTTGCAACTGACTGAGGGTCTACACTTGATATTTTATTTTAGAGTACGAACAATCAAAAATCGATCGGTGTGGAACCATCTTCACGTCCTCTGTATTCTAATCTACATGCGTCATTTTATAAGATTTATTGTTTCAGCATGGCAATTTAACTTCGAATAAAATGATAATAACATAAATGGTATAATACAACAAGTAGCGGCTATATAGTGTAGCATTCTTAGATTATACCATATGCTAAAATTTGGATCTGTAGTTGTATAAAGGGACACATGTACCCCTTCTGTCCTGCGTTCTACATAGTCTACACTTGAGTACAACGTACAGAATACGACAAGTTGAAAAAGACAGGGCTAGGCGGAGGGTGATAAGCAGGTACATGTGATAAACCCCTTCCCTTGAAAGTTCCTCTCCTTCATACCTCCTCTGTCACAGATGACGTCTCACTCATCTCATTTGTACTAAGACTGCAGTACAGGCGCTGTGCCAGTTTGCTTCAACCGTCCTGAGTGGAATTTATAGGTTCTAATTAATGTTCACCAGCCTGCAGTCTTCTACAGTTGTCGTCCCCTGCGCATAAAAGAGCACAAACGTCGTTAACCCGCTATATTCAGGCTGTAATAAACTCTTAGCGAGGAACTGATATTGTATGAATAACAAAATTTTCAATTAGGTTGTTTATACGGTATGCCACTCACTTTTTATTAGCAGAATACGAGAAACTGCACAATTATATCCCACTTTATGAATAATAAATCATTTCAATTCTTCACACTCTCATAGAAAATAAACAAAACAATGAACTGCCTATTTGCATAGTTTGCAACTTGAGCGTCGTGATGATGAAATGATGATGAGGGCGGCACAATACCCAGTCCACGAGCGGAGAAAATCTCCAAGCCGCACGGGAATCGAATCCGGGCCCACTGTATGAATGGCAAACTCGTTACCATTCAGCTAAGCAGGCGGACTAGTTACGAGTCCAAACAACCAGAGATTGCTAATTAAGTTCCCAACCGATGCCGACCAAGACAAACAACACCTCTGGTGTCCGAGACTACCGAACCAGCTCTGATCTTACAGCTGAACCACTTCGCCCGCCATCCAAGCTAGGTGCGATCCAAAGATCTCCAAAGTGCTTCGTCTGCCTTTTCGTTTAGCTGTAGTTTATTCTGGAAATTAACACTTTTGAACTAATGGAATGATAGCTTGCTATTGAGAAATGCTTTTACATGAAGTGCAGGTAAATACAGCACTTTCTTTAGTTTTTCTAATGTTAATAACAGGAGATTATCATTTTGGCGCACAGCTTCTGAACGCAGCAGCCAATCGTGGAGGAGGACCACGACTTAGGCGGTCTTTCCCACGATGCACGTACCGAAGAAACCATCTGTCACCGGTACCTGTCACCATATTACGTCATCTTCCCACTTCTGTCTTCTCAGCTGCTCTCGGAAGGGCTTCTTGTAGCCGAATATGATACTGTAAAGGCAGATATATTACAAGAACGTTCGTAAAACAACGTGGAACAGCCAGAAAAGTCATTCTTTGGGATGTCGTTGAACTCACATGTCACACTGTGTTAAATGTCGGTTTTCATCAGGGCGTTGACCCTTCATGTGAATTTCTGCCCTTTGTCTTCTTGAGATAGATTTGTATCGACAACACCAAGTCTTGTGACCTGTGACAAATTTTTACAGGAAACAACGGGCCGCGTTTTGCGTTCAAGTCGCGGCAGACGTCCACAAGTCGTTTTTGGTGCACGGGAGTCAATATACGGCATGTGGGATAAACTTTGCACACTTCTCTCTTCTTCTAAACAATCTGGACAATGTCTTCCAAATTTGATTTAGAGATGTTGCTCCACCGCGATTCATGACACAATAATGTTGTCACCCCACTGCCGCACGTCCACTACTCAACACCTCCTGCATATAACTGACTGCTCGAATGCACATGTGTTGTTTACACTTGCCACTGCATTTACTGCTCTGGCGTAGCTTACATTCAAGGAATAAAAGCAGTGCGAGACTTTTTGGAAGGACAGTGTATATATTGCAGAATCTAGCTCATCAGAAAATAGGGCCGGCAAGTTCCGTGATTTCAACGAGCGTTCCTCAAAGTGACATTCTGGTTTTTGTTCACGGTAACCTGAGTGAATGGCCACAAGTCAGGGTACGAGGATCACCCCAAAACAGTACATAACTCCCGCCACACTTTACTGGTTAGGCGCCTCATTAGGCCGTCGGTGAGGTCGACGCCTTAGGCTGAGCGCCCTATAGAACGGTAATCGTCCGACTAGATTGTCGAGCGTATACGGTCGCACACGACCGACTAATCCCAAGACACGCAGCGCGACTGTGAAAGTTAAGTGTAAGAACTCTAACTCGTGTTTGTGTTTATTGAAACTCGTGTTTATAGACGCCTGTTTGGAACCTGAGAAGAATATAAAACTTATTTTGATATATTATTATTATTATTGGTGTTTTGCCCTTAAAGAGCGCATTTGGACTAAACTACATGGCCAGTTCCTTTTGCTGCCTTCCTTGCTGTCCAAACTTCCCTCATTCGCTCGCTGTGTTTCTGTTTCCGGTCCTCTATCCATGCTTCTTGTCGGCTTTGTGTCTTCGGCTTCATCTTGATTGCCTTTTTGGTTGCCCATATTTCTTTCACCTTCTGGCTGTGATCTTGCTTGCGTTCTTCGGTCCATTTTATGCCTGTTCGTTTGTCACATTGTATCTCATGTAGTTTACTTTTCTTAATGATATTTCTGAACTTTATTCCGTCGTTTATTGTGTCTGCTGTTATGTTGAGTTGGTTCAGGTCGTTTTCTACCTCTGCCACCAATTTGTTGTTTCTAGTGGTTACCCAGTCAAAGATCTGTTTGGTCAGCCTGTGTGATGGTATTCTGTATAGGTGTCTGCGTCTGCGTTTTCTAATCTTTTCTGTGATTGTCTCCGTATGTTTGTACAGTTCCTCTGTAGGTTTCTTGATCCATATTCCATTGTTGTTAGTTGCGCCAAATATTTTCCTAAGTATTTTCCGTTCTACTTTTTCTAATTGTCTGATACGTGTATGCCCTAGGATTAGTGTGGTCTCTACTGCATATAGTGCCTCGGGGAGCACCACCGTGTCGTAATGGCGTAATTTGGCTTTTTGTGAGATAGACTTCTTGTTGTAATGATTCCACACTACTTTGTATGCCTTGTCCAGTTTAGTCTTTCTTTCTTCGTTTGAGTCTCTGTTATGTCCACTCATTTGTAGTGTTTCACCGAGGTATTTGAAGTTTGCCGTTTTGTAAATCGTGCCATACTTTGTGTTCAGAGATGAGAGTTTCTTTGTGCTCATAAACTGTGTCTTTTCGTAAGAGATCTGTAGTCCAATTTTGGAAGCGATTTCGTGCAGTTTTTCAATAGCGTCTTTTGTTTCCTTTCTACCTTTCGTGACAATCGCCAAATCGTCTGCAAAAGCCAGGCATTTAATCTGTAGGTTTCCTAAGGTTATCCCCTGTTGTGATGTTTCCCATTCTTTTATGGCCTTATCTAACACCAGATTGAAAAGGAGAGGTGAGAGGCCATCGCCTTGTCGGACACCTGTGCGAATTTCAAAGGGCTCTGATAGTTCGCCACAGAACTTTACTTTGGAGGTCGTGTTGGTTAAAGTTTGCTCTATGATAGCCCGTGTTTTGTTGTCTACTTTGTATTCTGCTAGGATTTTGAAGAGAGTTTTCCGGTCGATAGAGTCGTACGCCTTTTTGAAGTCAACAAAGGAAATGATCAGGTTCTGTTTGTGTTGTAAAATCATTTTCAGGTTCCAAATTTGTTCCGCACAAGACCGCCCTTTACGGAAGCCTGCTTGGTATTCCCCAATCAAGTGGTCGGTCTGGCATTCTAGTCTGTTCAGTAAAGCTTTAGAGAGGAACTTGTATGTGACCGGTAGAAGGGATATTTCTCTGTAGTTGTTCGGGTCAGTCTTGTCACCTTTTTTGTGTAGTGGGTGTATCAGGGCAGTTTTCCAGTCGTCAGGGATTTTCATGGTCTTCCAGATGTCTTCCAAGATCCTGTGGATGTCTTTGGTGAGTTCTGGCTCGTGTAACTTCCAGATTTCCGCGATGATGCCATCTTCTCCTGGTGCTCTACGATTCTTGAGTGACTTTATTATTTCTTTAACTTCTTCTAGAGTTGGAGGTTCACTATCTGGATTGTATGTGCTCGTTTCTGTCATCATTTCTTCCATGGGGGGGGGGGGGGAGGGGGTCCGTGTTGAGCAGTTTTTCAAAGTACTTTGCCAGAATGTCACAATTGTTTTTGGTATTGGTTTCTAGGGTTCCATCAGGTCTTCTGAAGCACAAGTTGGGTGGTCGATATTCAGTCATATTTTCTCTGAACGTTCTGTAGAAGTTTCTTGTATTGTTCTTCATGAAGTCCGATTCGATCTCTGTCAGTCGCCGTTTGTCATACTGTCGTTTTTCACTGCGAATGATTTTGCTTGATTGCTTCTGTGTTTTCAAGAAGTTCATCCAATTCTCTTAGGATTTATGGCTACTAAATTTTTTCCATGCACTGATTCGTTGGTCAATAGCTTGGTCACATGGGTGGTTCCACCAACGGTGTTTCCGTGTGCGTGGTGCTTGTGCTAGTTTCATGGCCTCTCGGATTCTTCGTGAAAGTTGTGTCCAGTCTGTCGTTTTCTCCATTTTAATTTTGTGTAATATTTGTGTCTGGTTTAAAGTAACGTATTCTGGATCTGGTCTAACAATTTTGTTCTTCTGGAGCTTTTTCTTGGGCAAAAGACGAATCCTGATCTGTAGTAGGTGGTGGTCTGAGTCGAAGTAGCCTTTACGGGTGTCTATGTTCAAAATTTCTTTTTGTGAGTCTTTCTGCACTATTACGTGGTCGATTTGTAGTTCTTGCTTTCCGCTGGGGAATTTCCATGTGGTAAGTTTTCGTGTTGGTTTCTTGAATTTTGTTGACGTAATGGCGAGGTCGTGGCTTTTGCAAAAGTCTGTCAGATGTTTTCCGTTTTTGTTGGTGTCCTTGTGTGGAGTATGTTTTCCTGTGATATGTCTGTATATCTTTTCTTTTCCGAGTTTGGCGTTGAAGTCTCCCAGTATTATTTTGACTCTATGTGCAGGAATTTTTCTGATAGTTTCTTCCATTGTCGTCCAGAAGTCATCAATTTCGTCCGGGTTTTTCCTGTTGTAGTCATTAGTCGGTGCATGTGCGTTGATTATTGTGTAGGATTTATTGGCTGATTTCACTGTGATGGTGCTGATTCTTTCGTTTGGTGACGAAAGGTCGATTATGCTGTCCGTGATGGACCTGTGTACTGCAAATCCTGTGCCAAAAAGCCTTAGGTTTTTCAGTTGTCTCGATGGTTTTCCTTTGTATATTCTGAAATTCTCCGTGTTGAAATGGTCTTCGTCTGTGAATCGTGTTTCTTGCAGTGTACATATTGTGATTTGAAATTTTTTGAGAGTGCCTGTCAGTTGTTTCATCTTTCCTGTCTTCATCAGTGTGTTCACGTTGAGTGTGCCGATGTAATGTTTCCGTTTGAGTTTGAGAAACTCCGATTCTTCTCATGATGTCCGTGAGCCCCTGGAATCCGATGCTCACGACAATCCCAGTCTATTGACTGGGGCCCGGGGTAATGAGATTTTTCTCGTTGTACCATCATGATGTTTAGTAGTTGGATGTATGGCATGCTGCCGAGTACAACCTGACTTTCCAGATCAGGAGGTTGGTTGAGGCCGCCACTGACATGTGGAGCAGACGCCTTTTGTAACCGCCCACTGTGGGAACAGACGCTACTAGCAGTTTTGGTCCGCCCCGAGTATTTCATTTCCTCGGTACCACCTATATCTAGGAGGCATTCCCCTATCCGCCACCTGGGGAGGCGCTCGGTTGCGGGTCTACTAACCGCCCCGAGATTTTAATTTTGAATGTAAATACGATGCGCAAATCCTGGCTAGCCGGTACGTCGAACAATTCGTCTGCGAGAAAGCAATCCGTTTTCATTGAAAGTTACATATGCCATCTGCCTTGCAAACCAAGATGACTCAGATTAAAATGTTGGCCCCGAATATAGGTAATATTTATCTTCAGTCTTGCAAACAATCACTGTACCAGGACTGTTATTCTAATTGTACAGAAACTGAACATAAAATTTAGCGCATCTGACTTTCTGATAAAACTGTTTGAAAACTCGGTGAAATCTTGTTCTTGTATTAAGCCTCTGAACAGATACGACATTATTTTCACAAATACACTCTGAGAGAGTGGACATGAATTCTGATGATAATTAAATTTTTTTGTTACACCTGTGCGCACGGAACTCTTGTCTATTCTGCAACCTGTTATTATTAAATAACAGTCCTTGAGACTGTAAAAAATCAGATTTTGTTTGTCGTGCTTGCGATGTGCAACCAAGACGCTATATTACTAATTTTCAGAAAATGTTTCTCAGTACACAACTCGCGATGTGCAATGCGAGTATGTCATGAAAGTAAAGCAAAGTGGGGGAACGAATCTTAACGGCTAATAAATAAGAACAAGATTCCAAGTTTAGCTGCCCTTCATTAAACCATGACAACAATACACCCTTTTCATAAAGTTCTTACACTTAGACAAGTTAGCAAAATATTTCTTAACAGCTTTACTATGTACAGTTAACTTCCTTGACACTTGTTTCAATCGTAATACAAAGCCATATGCTGTATTGTAAGATTTCTTCAGTAAACTTCGACCAGACGCAGTGTTCTAACAATTAGAAATTGCACAATTACAAATATACAAAACTGGATTACCTTTAAAATTTTCCTTTTGACATTCTTGCAGTAATTTTATCTCCTTTCCACAAAATTTTTACTCAAAACACATTATTACAAAATAGTGCTTCCTCCATCTACATCTACATCTACATCTACATTGATACTCCGCAAGCCACCCAACGGTGTGTGGCAGGTCACCTTCCATTGTTAGCTTCCATTCATCTCAAAGCAATTACGTAGCCAGAGTGTCTAATACACACTGATACTCTCTTCAAAAGCAGTAACCTCTCTGATCAACAACTAGGTCTCAGGAACAGATTTTATGGTTATAAAGATACTACACAGGTTGAGTACATTTGTCATATTGCTACTTCATTAACATTTACAGTCAAAACTTCCTGAAAATCGTGACAGCAAGTAGGATAACCTCCTTTCAACTGGTACGCGTTCACTGCATACGGTGAAGCAGGCCTTAACCTGCCGGCGGCCGGTCGCAACCAAGTGAAATGGGATTGGACGGCCATAGCAGCTGCAATCGAGTGCTTGTTGTTATCTGAGTCTGGGTGTATTTCGTACCTAATTATCAACTGTGGACGTAGAGGTTATAAGTCACACGAATGAGAACAGGTCGCTGTGTGATACGCGTAACAAAATATATAACCACTGCGACTTACAGAGGAAACTAGGGTTGAAAGTTGCAGTAGATATGAGTGTGGAAGCTAAGAGGAAACACTAATCATAATGAAGCAAAAAACATGACGTTGTGCTATCAGATTTAGACAGTATGTAATACAATTTTAAACATGAAATGTGACAGCAACCGTGGTATGCAAATAGAATAGCTAATTGACAGGATAAAATTAAAACCATATGGTCAGTCGTGAAGGAAGTCTGGTCAGCAGCACAAGGTTGACGATATAAAGTCAGTTGGTAGTAAAAATATTTCTGTTACTGATAAATCAGATATATGAACAGTATTTAACGATCTTTTCTGAGCATTCCTTATGAATTAAATAAAAATTTAGTTTCTACGGGGAATTATATAACTCTCTTGGCAAATGCCTTTCCGAGATTGATGTCTGAAATACTCCTCAGTGATACTGACAAGGGGGAGATTGAGTCAATAATTAAATCACTGCTGACTAAGGACTGTCATGGATATGATGGAGTGCCTAGCTGAATATAAAGTGCTGTGCTGTACATGTTAGCCCTGTATTTAGCCATATTTGTAATTTTTATGGTCCGTTTCCTGAACGATTAAAGTACTCAGTAGTAAAGCCGCTTTATAAAAAGGGAGAAAGGTGTAATTGTAGACAAGTTTAGACCTATTTCAGTGCCATCAGTGTTTGCTAAAGTTATTCAAAAGGCTGTGTATGTAAAAGAGAATTGATCATTTCATATCACACGATTTGTTATCAAATGTACAGTTCGGCTTTAGAAGTCGTGAAAATGCTATATTCTCTTTTCTCAGTGAGGTACTGGGTGGGTTAAACAAAAGGTTTCGAACGCTAGGCATATTTTTTGATTTAACTAAGGCGTTTGATTGTGTTGATCACAAAAGATTGCTCCAGAAGTTGGACCATTACGGAATACGGGGAGTAGCTCACAATTGGTTCATCTCTTACTTTAGCGATAGACAGAAAAGGTCATTATTCACAGTGTTGAGAATGGCTGTGATTTGGGGTCTGAGTGGGGTTTGGTCAAGTTGGGGGTGCCCAGGCATCAGTGTTGGGGCCACTCCTGTTCCTTATTTGTATAAACGATGTGCCCTATAGTATTACGGGTAAATCTAAAATATTTCTGTTTGCTGATGACACTAGCTTCGTAGTAAAGGATGTTGTGTGCAGCATCGGCTCGGTTTCAAATAGTGCAGTTCATGACGCAAGTTCATGGCTTGTAGAAAATAAACCAACGATAAATGACAGTAAGACTCAGTTTTTTACAGTTTGTAACACACAACTCAACAAAACCTGACGTTTTAATTTCACAGAATGGGTATATGATTAGTGAAACTGAACAGTTCAAATTTCTAGGTGTTCAGATAGATAGTAAACTGTCGTGGAAAGCCTACGTTCAGGATCTTGTTCATAGACTTAATGCTGCCATTTTTACTATTCGAACGGTATCTGAAGTGAGTGATGGTTCGACACGAAAATTAGTCTACTTTGCTTATATGCATTCGATTATGTCGTATGGTATTACATTTTGGGGTAACTCTTCCCATTGTAAAAGAATATTTTTGTCTCAAAAACGCGCGGTTCGGGCAATAAGTGGTGTAACTTCAAGAACCTCTTCTCGATCCCTTTTCACGAGTATGGGTATTTTGACATTGGCCTCTGGCCTCTCAATATATATATTCCTTACTGTCTTTCTTGTTAACAGTATTAGCTTATTCCCAAGAATAAGCAGCTTTCACTCAGTTTAATACTCGGCAGAAATCAAACCTGTATTGGATCGGACTTCCTTAACTCTTGTGCAGAAAGGTGTGCAGTATACTGCTGCATCCATTTTCAACATGATACCAATAGAATTAAAAAATCTTAGCAGTAATCCACCCGCTTTCTAATCGAAACTGAACGGTTTCCTCATGGCTCACTCCTATGCTGTCGAGGACTTCCTTGAAAAATTAGGCGGATTCTTGTTGTGTTGGTGATGCGTTTACTTAAACTTATGGCTTGACTTTTTTAGAGTTCATAAACATTTTATTTTTTCTTTGATTACTTTTATGTTGTAATTTTATGTATTGACACGTTCCATGACCTTGGAGATTTGCTCCTCAATTTGATCCTACGGAACTTCACGTGTAAATAAATAACATAAAACAGCCAACCGGTTGCAACAAAATTTCATTTCTACCAGTTTTCTACATCGACTATGGGTGCCTTCACCAGCAGATCCACAGTTAGCTAAAAATATTGCAAATAAACATTAATAGAGAAAAAACTAAGGAGTAATCAGTTTTTATTTACATGTAGTAAATGACTCACAAATTTAAGGGCAATAGCGCTCTCGTCACATAAAATTACAGACAATGAGGCCAACATGAAGCTGGTAACTGCCAGTAAAACTATAGCAACATGGACTATCAGGGCTGCGAGAAATACGTCACTAGCAGCGCTGTTTAGCCGCGCTGTCTAGGGTCCCTCGACACGGTTCGCATGGCATTCCCCGTCGGAGGTTCGAGTCCTTCCTCGAGCATGGGCGTGTGTGCTGCCCTTAGCCTAAGTTAGTTTAAGTTAGACTAAGAAGTGTGTAAGCCTATAGATCGATGATGTCAGCAGTTTGGTCCCTTAGGAACTTATCACCAAAAAATACTTCACTGCAGGCGGCATCGGACTACAGGCTTGCATGCCGAAACTGTCACAGTGTGGACACGAAAGAAGTCGGATCGCCTTGTAACGATTGGAGGTAACAGCTGCTTAATTTACCACAAACAGGATGAGCAATTTCTGTTAGATACAAACAACATTTAAAAAAAGGGTACAAACATATGTGATTCGTCATTCGTCAATCATTCATTGATTACTGGCCATAAGACTAAAGGAAAGAATTTCATAAAGTCAGTAAGCTGCACACAGGGAAGAAACACTTCAGACTTAATATTCTTGAAGAGTTAGAAATACTTAAACACCTGTGGTTTAATCGCGGTTTCATTCTTAAAGAACGGTTGCAGTTACGGAATAAAAATGTTTAAGTGTATAAAGCCCTTGCGTAGAAATGCCTAAAGTTGACTCTTCTTTTTTCCTCAGAGTATACTCTAAAATATCGCTTTCCTCTCTCATTTTCATTTATTACATTGCAATCGTTTTGCGCAAGAATGTACTTAATATTTGCTGCTCCACTGTCCTATATAATTTTGTCTTTTTGCGTAATAATTGCTGCTGATATGTGACAGGAACACTTATATGCTATTTGAAATTCCCGTAAATTAAGCAGCTTGTATCTTCGACTGTTACTAGATGGCGCAGATTGTTTCGCGTCCACATTGTAGCAGCTTCGGCATATGAGCCTCGTAGTCTCATGTCACCTCCAGTGACTGTTACCTCTCGCAACCCTTAGCGGCGTGTACTGTGCTGCACCACGTAGATGTAGTTTTACGTTAGTGATCAACATTATGTCAGTTTCAGTGACTTTAATTGTATGTGATTTTAACATTGACTTCTTGGTGAAGTATTTTATGTGACGAGAGCGTTATTGGCCTCAAATTTGTTCTTCATTTTCTTCATTTGAGTGCAGTCTCGTTACAAATCTCTTAGGTATAAAAACTGGTTGTTCTTAGTTCTTTCTGTGTTACGACTTACTCATAATCTTTTTAGGTAATTGTGGATTTTCTGATGAAGACACTCATAGTCAGCGTCTAAACCTGGCAAAAACAAAATTTTATTGCTACCGGTTAGTGATTGGTGACATACAGTGTACATTCAATAACACTAAAACAAGTTCTAGAAACTATATCCGAAAACAAAATTAAGAAGAAGAAGTTCAACCATACGCTCACCCTATGTAACTAGTATTCTGGAAAGTACTCAAACTGCTTTCATTTGTACACTTTGCATGGGGGTTTAATTATTTATTATGAATGCAAATTCATTTTAAATTTTTTAGTCGCTGTATGTCCGATTACGAAGTCTCGTAAACGGTTGGCCCTCACTAGTTTTAGTACGCAATCTGACTGCATAGAATAACAACAAAGAAAGGAGTGAAATTTTTCGTTAACACAATTAATTAATTAAGTCCCCAGCAACTATAAAACCTACGAAACCAAAACACAAGTGTAATTGTTCTGTGTGTGGGAGTGTGATTCAACGTACACACCTGGCACGGTTCTTCTTCAACAAGACAAGAAATTTTAAATACCATTTATACTGAAGTAATTAAAAAAAAATAGAAATACTATAATTGCGCAAGAAAACCAGAATTACACTCTAATACAAGAACACAAGCCAGATGATTCCAAGTAGGCTTTCACGGCCGGCGTCTTTATCAGTAAACTCTTCCGGGCTAAGTTGCCGTGGTCGATCTGTAGAACTTCTTCTCCCTGACGTTTCGTTCTCAACTACGGAGAACATCTTCCGAGGTGAGTCGACGACTGAGTCGTCGACTCACCTCGGAAGATGTTCTCCGTAGTTGAGAACGAAACGTCAGGGAGAAGAAGTTCTACAGATCGACCACGGCAACTTAGCCCGGAAGAGTTTACTGATAAATACAAGCCAGATGCTTTGTTGACTGAACCTGTAATGACGCATTATTTAAGACATTGAAATAATAAAAAGAAAAGGAAATTTTTTTTTTTACCTTGATATATATTGACGAAAAGCACCCTGATCATTACAATATCTCCATTAGAACAACATCTGCTGTCTATCCCATCAAACAACTGCATAAAACACGGAACAAGCACTCCCTACTACAACATCTCAACACCGACTCACTACTACCACATCTCAACAAACACTCTCCACCACGACTTCTCGACAAGAACTTTTCACTACGACATCTCAGCAAGTACTGACTACTACGAGTTCTCGACAAGCACTGCCAGTGGAGGCGGCTGAATAATACTCTTTGGCGGAATCTCTAGCGCTGTGGCTCAGTGTAGCCACCTTTCAACTTCCCGTAGTAAATAAAAGTTGTAAATTTATCTCGGATGAGATACGTTGCGCTGACACCATAGTTCTCACCGACAGAAGCGTATATTTTTGTCAAGTGCGTTCTTTGGCAAGTGAATGTAGTTGCTGGTTCTTCCCCCTCCTTATCAATTACAACGTTGTGTAACAAGCATTTGACAAAAAAAAAGTCAACATTAGCAGGCTTATCAATTTCAATACTACTTCACAGCGATCTTCTTTTAGTAGTCATTATTCCAAATGCACGTTATATCACCTGTCAAGCCACAGAAAACATTGGACCAAGTTTTGCCACCAGGAATGGTCTCGTCGCGTAAGTCTTCAGTTCAGCTACCGGTCGTGTGTCGGATGTCACTCGGCTGCAGTGGACAAGCCTCATTAGTCGGCCGTGGTGCGAGTGGTAAACCACTTCTTGAAGACAAGTTTGATAAGCCGCGGTGATGTATCACCAAATGAGTCCACTTTTTTGTGGGGATCAAAAGCCTCCAAATGCTTAGTAAACTCAATATCTTCATTGTGCCAATCTGTTACGTCTTGACGTCGACCCGTCTTGCCACAATCATCCCGCACAACTGGCTGGAAGATACACACCACTTCACTGCCGTGACTTAAATCATCGCTGGACGGCTAAATAACTGCCTCCTTCCAGTACGTCACCGTCCACAGCAGTGGTCGTTAGACTTTTTTGCTCGAGAGCCAATACTGACATCGTGGAGCGGCACCTCGGGTTGCATATACCGGGTGATCAAAAAGTTAGCATAAATTTGAAAACTGAATAAATCACGGAATAATGTAGATAGAGAGGTACAAATTGGTACACATGCTTGGAATGACATGGGGTTTTATTAGAACCAAAAAAATACAAAAGTTCAAAAAATGTCCGACAGATGGCGCTTCATCTGATCAGCATAGCAATAATTAGCATAACAAAGTAAGACAAAGCAAGGATGATGTTCTTTACAGGAAATGCTCAATACGTCCACCATCATTCCTCAACAATAGCTGTAGTCGAGGAATAATGTTGTGCACAGCACTGTAAAGCATGTCCGGAATTCTGGCGAGGCACTGGCGTCGGATGTTGTCTTTCAGCATCCCTAGAGATGTCGGTCGATCACGATACACTTGCGACTTCAGGTAACCCGAAAGCCAATAATCGCACGGACTGAGGTCTGGGGACCTGGGAGGCCAAGCATGACAAAAGTGGCGGCTCACCACACGATCATCACCAAACGACGCGCGCAAGAGAACTTTCACGCGTCTAGCAACATGGGGTGGAGCGCCATACTGCATAAACATCGTACGTTCCAGCAGGTGTTTATCAGCCAGGCTGGGGATGATGCGATTCTGTAACATATCGGTGTACCTCTCATCCGTCACGGTAGCAGTTACAAAACCAGAATCACACTTTTCCTCGAGGAAAAAAGGGCAGATAACGGTAGATGTGGTAAATCCTACCCATATCGTGACTTTCTCGTCATGCAATGGAGTTTCCACGACAGTTCTAGGATTTTCGGTTGCCCAATTTCTGCAGTTGTGGGCGTTGACAGACCCTCAGAGCGTGAAATGAACTTCGTCGGTTCACAACACGTTACTCAACCAATCGTCATCTTCCGCCATCTTTTAAAACGCCCACACCGCAAATGCCCCCAGCTTCGCTAAATCTCCAGGTAACAGTTCATGATGCCGGTGGATTTTGTACGGATAGCATCGGAGGGTACGCCTCAGTGCCAACCAAACAGTAGTGTATGGAATGCCGGCGCGACGTGCGACTGCACGAGCGCTGACATCCCCGTGCATAGACGAACCCGCTACAGTCTCCATTTCTTCCTGAACTGTCTTAGCAGCATTACGCCTTGTGCTCGGTCGGCCACTACGGGGTCTATCGTCTAATCAACCCGTGGCTTCGAACTTCGAAATCATTCTCGCCACAGCTGCATTTGTCAACGGACCTTTACCCGTTCGAATCCCCTTCCTATGGCAATAGGATCCTAACGCTGAACTAGCACATTTCCCATTCTGATAATACAGCTTCACTAAAAGCGCCTTTTCAGGTAACGTCAACATGCTGCGACTGCTGGCGCATGTTATTCTCTCTCTCATTACAACTCCTTTTATACACGATTGTCATGCGCAGTCACTGACGTTTTTCTGTCCAACGTCATCTGTCGGACACTTCGTGAACTTTGTTTTTATTTTTGGTTCTAATAAAACCCCATGTCATTCCAAGCATGTGTGTCAATTTGTACCTCTATCTACATTATTCTGTGGTTTATTTAGATTTCAAATTTATACTGACTTTTTGATCACCCGGTATACGGATCTTATTAACTGGTATGTAATGAGCTCCCAACAGAGTAGCTCTAGAAAGTGCGTGAAAAGTTGGCCGCCGACCGGCAAGTACTGGTCGTTAAAAGTCGGCACCATTCGAAACACTTCCTATAGACTGTTCTCTGTTTCAGACCGCTCCACCCTCGGTGAACCCAAAGTTGTGACGCTATAATTGACTAACGAAGTGTTGCTGTGTTGTCGGTGTGAGCGGATGACTGTTTAATAACATATCCAAATGCATTACACAAAACGAGACACGGGAGTTTACTAAATGTTTTGAACGCCGTTTTTGTTCTACTCATTGTATTGTATTATAACAGCCTTAAATTAATTTTATACTCCTTGCGACAAATATGTACTGCCTTATTAGATGATCGTCTCTATAATGCTTGTTCAAGAATCCCTCTTGCTTCCGCGCCAAAATGTATACTATATACTATAGCAGCTGATCAATACATGTCTCTCATGTCCATGGGTTGCCCTTCTGGAAGATAAACGGTAAAACATTCCACCTCTCGCATCCTCTAACCCTACAGGGACCGCTCTGCATACTCCTCTAGCCGATGAGGTAAGTGGCCAACGGCCGCCGAATTCATCAACGTCAGTGCAAGTTAAGTACTTCTTAAAATAAGTTTGCTGTTCCTGTATTTTTGTTTGTTACTGATCAGGAAAATGACGCTCTTAATAATCTCTTAGGGTCGTTTCACACTTATCCGGCTGCCGGGCAAACGGCGCCGGTACACTGTTGTCGGGAGATACGAGGCGTGTTTTTTAAGTATGTACCGTTTTGAAATTTAAAAAGGACGTGCTAAGATATATCAATAATTTTATTTTTACATGAAAGCCTGTACCTTAATCTACTCACTGACGCCATTACAGTCTCATTCTTTCTCGTTTACGTTATGTACTGAGTGTTTAAGATGCCTCCGACAATCGTGAGTACCGCCGACTGTGAAGTACGGGCGGTTATAAGATTTCTTAGTGCTAAAGGCCTAAAAGCGATCGATATTCATCGTGAGATCTGCACAGTTAACGGAGAAAACATTATGAGTGATGGAATGATAAGAAAGTGGGTGAGAGCATTTAAAGATGGCCGCACAAACGTGCATGATGAACAACGGAGTGGGCGTCCTTCGGTCGTTAATGAAAGTTTTGGGCAGGAAGTTGACAAATGGTTCAAATGGCTCTGAGCACTATGGGACTCAACTGCTGAGGTCATTAGTCCCCTAGAACTTAGAACTAGTTAAACCTAACTAACCTAAGGACATCACAAACATCCATGCCCGAGGCAGGATTCGAACCTGCGACCGTAGCGGTCTTGCGGTTCCAGACTGCAGCGCCTTTAACCGCACGGCCACTTCGGCCGGCGGAAGTTGACAATAAGGTGAGAGGGAAAGGGCGCTTTACGATTTCCTCCTTGCGGGATGACTTTCCTAATGTTTCTCGTAGTATTTTGTATGGCTTTGTGACCGAGCACTTGAATTACCGAAAATTGTGCGCACGTTGGGTACTGCAAATGTTGACCGATGTGCACAAAACCAAACGTTTAGACAGTGCATTCTGCACAAAACCAAATGTTTAGACAGTGCATTGATATTCCTTGAGCGGTACCACAACGACGGTGGTGATTCCTTAAGCCAAATTGTTACGGACGATGAAATATGGGTGGCCTACGTCACACCAGAATCAAAGCAACAGTCCGTGGAATGGCGGCATTCAGATTCACCCAGAAAAGTGAAGTTTAAGCAATAAATTTCTGCCCGGAAAATCATGTGCATGGTTTTTTGGGACACAAAAGGAGTACTGCTTGTGGTATTTCTGCCTCGTAATGAGACAATCAATGCAGCAGCTTACTGTAAGACATTGCACAATCTGCGCCGTTCAATTCAGAACAAAAGTTGTGGCAAGTTGAGCAAGGGCATCGTTTTGCTGCAAGACAATGCCCGTCCGCATGTGGCGAATCAGACCAAAGATCTCATCATATCTTTTCGATGGGAAACTCTAGATCTTCCTCCGTACAACCCCGATCTTGCGCGCAGTGACTACCATCCGTTTCTACACTTGAAGAAACACCTGGGCGGTCAGCGTCTTCATGACGGTGACGAAATCGAAACAATGATGATGCAGTGGTTAACAAGTCAGGCGGCAGATTTCTATGAGGAGGGTATTCAAAAACTGGTACAATGTTATGACAAGTGCCTCAATATTGAATGAAATTATGGAGAAAAGTAGATTAAGGTGCAGGCTTTCATGTAAAAATAAAATTATTGAGATATCTTAGCACTTTTTTTTAAATTTCAAAACGGTACTTACTTAAAAAACACGCCTCGTACCTTATATGAGTCATTTCGCTGAGTGGTACACGGCTGCTGTGGGAAGCCGGCAGTAGCCATTGCCACCACCCGGCTGCGGGCGACGGCAAGCCAAGCCAACCAGTGGAGTGGCGGCTGTGGGCGCTGACATCTGGCGACATTTGACGTTTGCTGTTCTAGTCTTCACTGCTTTTGTGTTATTTCATGTGAAAATATAATTTTTCAAACAGCCCTTACCTTGTTTAACCACGGTGGATGTAGACTTGGAAGCACTAATTAGAATAGTACATGGTCGGCCCATTTTATGGGACAAAACTCAAGATTGTTATAAGGACAGAATACTCACAAGAAATACCTCACTAGAAGTATTCAAAGAATTATGCGGTTGCTTTAAAGAGATGGATGAAAATGAAAGAAACGATTATGACGAGTACAGTCCTATATTTACTGTACTAAATACAATGCATAATTCACATTCTTTGTTGACACAATAAATCTTAGAATGCTGCGATTTAATTGAATCTGTTGATGTTAAAAAATAATCCATCATCACTTTTCGAACGTTGTTAGCCGAAATTCCCTCACGCACGCATTCAATTCTATTTATACTTTGAAGCACAGTTGTCGACAGAGAATCTTGTGTGTTGTAAGAGTCTCTTTCAAAGACTAAATCGTGTAGAACAGTGCAGGCCTTGACAATATCAATGCCGAAGTCAGGAGGCATGTTTACTTCTTTGTGGAGAATCCTCGAGTGACGATATACATTGTTTTTGCAGTCGTCGGCTGATGTCCAGCAAACGGTCTGAGAAGGTATTTGTGAAGCCCCAAAGCTTCACCAGCAACAAAAATATTTCCTACTTTGGAACTTCTTGTGTCAGGAAGACACGTATCTTCAGAAAGTCCAAGTTCATTTTCCAGCAGTGACTTCCACAATGAACATTCTTGAGATATGATTGAGACGTTATCTTTTCCGTAACTGCTGAATATAGTGAGGGAAATAAGCTATTTCTTCAAATTTTCCAGCAATTTCCTTTCAATGATCTGATGTGTATACAGGGATACATTCGTGCATTAGTGAAGAGATATCTTGACATACGTTTCTGATGATTTTTCCGATAGTGGAAATGTCGAGTCTGTAACTGTAGTGAAAATGTATGAATGCACAACCGCTGGCCTTATATCTGAAACAAACGATCCAAAACCATAATAAATGGAATTTATCTAACTTTGTCAAACAGCCAACATATACAGTGGCTGTATAAAAGTACTATTCTGTACAATAGTTCAAATCAAAACAAACCGCATTTCATCACACATGTCACGACTAATAAGGAGTAATTTTTTCTCAGGGAAAGGTATCATGAAGAATTGATGTATGTTCACGGTCCATTCCAGAAGAATGAGAGGAAGCAAAGGACTGTAAAACAATCCTCTGGAAGCGAAAGGCAGCTACATTTTCAGCAAACCGCCACACTTTGTTTTTTTTAAAAAAAAAAAAAAGCACAGCACTCTAAGAAAACGACAGCTAAGAAATAAACCATCCTGCCACAAGCGAAACACTCAGGAAAGAATCTGAACGCATTTAAAAAACTAACAGAGTTTAAAAGGAAGAAAGAAAACCAGTCCTAGTTGAACTTTAAGTAATCAGTGGTTTCAAGCAAAAGCCAGATCGGCATATATCTTTTTTCAGTGGGATAATTCCACCCTTAGACGGTTTTGACGACGAAGAAATAGTATAGTGCCAGCTGAGCCTGTTGCAAATCGTTTCTGTAATTAAAAAGAAAGTGGAAACCATCAGTAGATGCAAGTATACAAGTGTGGCCGCTTGCCCTAGCACAGCCAAAGGATACCCATTCAGCCAGAGCCATACTCTACAGTCGTGTTACCATTACTTCACAGGAGCATTTTACACATTCCCAGCTGTCTCAGGCCACTACGAACCCTCATCACTTGATTCATTCAGTTTATAAATTATATATTTAAAGTTCTTCCTTGAACGTCGTTTTGAATTTGAGAATATCTATTTCACAGTATCGTATAAATATCTCACAAACACATAATGTTATTAAAATCCTTTGAAATAGGAATAAAAATTACAACCAAATTTAAAATGTTTCATTTTTCGCTCTCGTATTTGTGACTACCAACACACACGTATAGGTTGGATACATTCTCTGAATTATGTGTTACGGCGTTGGATTGAATATTTTTTCGTTACATGGAGATCGTCAAAAGTTTGCATAATCTTAAAATAGCTGAAAAATTTATCAGCATCGTTTTTCAAGTCCTTCAAAAGTGTAAAAAATGCCCCGACGTAGTCTCTTGACATGTCGACAGGATGAACCCATAACATCCAATTTCTCCTTCTTTTCTACAGGCGTCTATGAAAGACCATTCGCCCACGCTAGCAATGTATTGCGATCCAATTCTACATCAGACTGTAAGAATAGACTTACAAGTGCAGACGTCTGACATGCTATTCTTGCTACACCGGGCAGATTCTGGCGGCACAAGCTACCGCGCCGTTTACACGGCAGCCGGGCTGATTGTGGAAAATGCCTGCTCGCTAGCCGTGCAGCCGACAACATTCTTCCAGCAGCCGGATGGATGTCAAAAGAAGGTTTTTCAGTTTGTCTTTTAGTTGCTCCATTCATATTGTTATACAAGGTAGGTCTGAAAAGTTCTACAACTACATCTACATCTACAACACACACCGTAAGCGCTGCAGTCATGGTTCGTGGACTGTGCGGGTGATACCGGCGGAGGTTCGAGTCCTCCTTCGGGCATGGGTGTGTGTGTTTGTCCTTAGGATAATTTAGGTTAAGTAGTATGTAAGCTTAGGGACTGATGACCTTAGCAGTTAAGTCTCAAAAGATTGGAGGGTACTTTTCGTACCACTAACTGAGCCCTCCAACAATGTTCCACTCGCGAATAGCGCGTGGGAAGAATGATTGTCGGTAAGCCTCTGTATTGGCTCTGATTTTTCGAATTTTTTCCTCGTGGTCATCACGCGAGACATATCTAAAACCCGCCCCCGTCCCTGTTGGTGAGGAGGTTTGAGTGCCTCAGCGATACAGATACCCGTACGTAGAAATGTAGGAACACGTGAGGCAATATTGACTCTAAGACTTATAAAATAGACTAAGGAAAGGTAAACCAACGTCTTTAGCATTTGTGGACTTAGAGAAGGCTTTTGACAATGTTTGCTGGAATACTGTCTTTCAAATTCTGAAGGTCGCAGGGGTTCAATACAGAGAGCGAAAGGCTATTTACAATTTGTACAGCAACCAGATGGCAGTTATAAGAGTCGAAGGGCATGAAAAGGAAGCAGGGGTTGTGAGGGGAGTGAGACAGGGTTGTAGCCTATCGCCGATGTTATTGAATTTGTATGTTGAGCAAGCAGTGAAGGAAACAAAAGAAGAATTTGGAATAGGAATTAAAATCCATGGAGACGACATAAAAACCTTGAGGTTTGCCGATGACATCGTAATTCTGTCAGAGACAGCAAAGGACCTGGAAGAGCAGTTGAACGGAATGGACGCTTGAAAGGAGGATATAAGATGAACATCTTCAAAAGCAAAACGAGGATAATGGAATGTAGGTGATGCTGAGGGAATTAGATTAGGAAATGAGACACTTAAATTAGTGGATGAGTTTTGCTATTTTTGGAGCAAAATAAACTGATGATGGTGGAAGTAGAGAGGATATAAAATGTAGACTAGCAATGGCAAGGAAATCGTTTATGAAGAAGAGAAATTTGTTAACATCGAGTATAGACTTAAGTTTCAGGAAGTCTTTTCTGAAAGTGTTTGTATGGAGTATATCCATGTATGGAAGGGAAACATGGACGATAAATAATTTAGACAAGAAGAGAATAGAAGCTTTCGAAGTGTTGGGCTACAGAATAATGCTGAAGATTAGATGGGTAGATCACGTAACTAGTGAAGAGATTCTGAGTAGAATTGGGGGGAAGAGGAGTTTTTGGCACAGCTTAACTAGAAGAAGTAACCGTTTGGTAGGATCTGTTCTGAGGCATCAAGGAGTGACCAATTTGGCACTGGAGGGCAGTGTGGAGGGTAAAAATCATAGGGAGACCAAGAGACGAATATACTAAGCAGATTTAGAAGGATGTGGGTTGCAGCAGGGAAGTAATATGTTGTCCGACTCGTCACGGAAAGTGCTCACTCTAAATTTCAGTAGTGAATCTCTCCGTGGTGCACAACACCTCTGTTGTAACGTCTGACAATGGAGTTTGTTTAGCATCTCCGTAACGGTATCGATCGACTAAGCGAACCCGCGAAGAAACGTGCCTCTCTTCGTTGGATCTTCTCTGTCTCTTCTATCAGTCCTATCTGGTAGGGATCCCAGATAGATGAACGATACTCACGAATCGGTCCAACATGCCCCTTATAAGCCACTTCATTCCTTAGGATTCCTCCAATGAATCGGGCATCTGTTTTTCGCACTATTTTTTTATGTGGTTATCCACTTAAGGTCGCTCTTACAGTTAATCCTAGATATTTTACTGTTTCCAACGGTTTGTCATCAATGATTTAGTTATACAGTAGTCGATTTCTTTTCCTATGTATGAGCAATGTGTTACATTTATTTACGTTCAGAGTCAAGTGCCAGAGTCTGCACCATTCGTCAATTCTCTGGAGGTCATTCTGCAAACCGTTACTATCTTCTGGCTTTGGTACTTGATTATAGACAACCGCATTATCTGCGAACAGCTTCCGAGAGCATCCCAGGCTTTCTACTAGATCATTTATATATATTGGAAGCGGTAACGATCCTATCACACTTCCTTGGGGTACTCATAAATTACCTTTACGTCTGTCGGTTTTGTTCTTTTAAGAACGACGTGTTTTCTGTCTGCAAGGAAGTCTTGAATCCAGTCGCAAATCTGCCCCGACACTCGATAAGCTCGTATTTTTTTTTCACTAAACGGCAATGCGGGACGGTGTCAAATGGCTTCCTGAAGTTAAGGAACATCGGCATCAGCCTGAGCGCCATTGTCTACGACACTGTGGGTCTCTTGGGGGAACAGAGAGAGCAGAGGTTCGGCGAATGAACTCAAAAAATAAAGAAAACCTGAGTTGCAAACAAAATACCTTTACCGGCGTGCAAAGTAATCACCATTAGTTAGAACACACTTCTGATATCGGTTGTAAAGCCGTTGGAAAGTGTCAGCAAACGCTTCTTGTGGAATCCCTTGAAGCACCTTGCTCTCGCGCTGCTGGATAGCCGCAACGTCTGGGTGCTCAATTTCCTCGTTCAACGCAAGGTGACCGTTCTTCAACACCCTCCTTATTCTCCAGGTTTGGTCCCGGTGGCCTTCGTTTTGTTTCCCGCCTTATTATCTAGGAAAGGCTGACGCTTCGGAGACGTTCTGTGTGACAACTGTGTTTCGAGCGATTCCACGTGAAGCGTTTGCTGATTGTTTCCAACGGCTTTACCTTCGATGCCAAAGGTGTGTTGCAGCTAATGGTGATTACTTTGAAGACTGGTGACGGTAAACTGATTGTGAGCCTTGTTTCCTTCCGTAACTTTACAGGCGCATCTTGTGTAATAGGGCTCCGGATCGCGGGCTGAATGAATTCGTCATTCGGGAAGTGTGCGGCCTTCAGGTTGCAGTATGACGACCACCTGTCATCAGTGCTCCAAAGCTGTCTTTGCGCTCTCGTAAATGAGTGACTAATATTTTAACCGATGAGCTTATGTTCTGCATCGTTCCCCGATGGCTACACTTGCGTCCTCTCAGCTTTACATGTTATATTCGAAAGTCATTGAGCTGCAGTTATTCGTGTTGGTTGTTTTCAACTAGAACACTACTGTGGCTATATCGGTGCATCGAAATCTTCAGAGTAGACCTTCCCGGCGTATTAACAGATCAGAATCTTGTCGGATCTTCAGTCGGATCAAATTGTCATCTGCACACAATATTTCCGCGGTCCACCTGGCCGCCATCATCAGCTGAGAAAAGCAAAGCAGCAAATCTGTCGTTGAGGTTACAAATAGTTCGGCCAATGTATATTTCACCGCATTCACATGATATTTTGTAAACACCAGGCTTCCTGAAACCAAAATCATCCTTAACAGAGCCAAGAAGTGCTCTAGGCTTAGCCGGCGGGCGGAATACACATCCGATTTGATGTTTCTTCAAAGCCCTTCCTATCTTGGCAGAGACGTTCCCAGCATACGGAAGGAAAGCCACAGAGCTAAAAGTGTCTTCAGCTGGTTTAGGTAGAGGTCCAACTCAAATGCACGTAAAAAAAAACGGACCCGAAAAATTACAGACTTCTGTTTGCTGCAGAATCCCTGAACATATTCAGAAAGCATCGCTCGTGCGAAACCTGGCCAGCCGGTGTGGCCGAACGGTTGTAGGAGCTTCAGTCTGGAACCGCACGACAGCTACGGTCACAGGTTCGAATCTTGCCTCGGGGATGGATGTGTGTGATGTCCTTAGGTTAGTTAGGTTTAATTAGTTCTAAGTTCTAGGGGGCTGATGACCTCAGATGTTAAGTCCCATAGTGCTCAGAACCATTTGAACCACTTTTTGGAGAAACTCAACTTGCCCTTTACTCAAACGATATACATCGAACTATGGATGAAGGGCAACAGCCAGATTCCATATTCCTAGATTTCCGGAAAGCATTTGACACGGTGCCCATTGCAGACTGTTAACGAAGGTACGAGCATAGAATAAGTTCACAGGTATGTGAGTGGCTTGAAGACTTCTTAAATAATAGAAACCATTATGATGTCCTCGACGGTGAGTGTTCACCAGAGACTAGAGTATCGTCAGGAGTAACCCAGGGAAGTGTGAAAGGACTGCTGTTGTTCTCTCTATGTATAAACGATCTGGAGGAGAGGGTCAGCAGCTATCTGCCTTGGTGGACGGTAAGAAGTTGAGTGACTGTAGGAAGATGCAAGACAACTTAGACAAAATTTCCAGTTCATGCGATGAATGGCAGTGAGCCCTAAATGTGGAAAAATATAAGTTAATGCGGATGTGTGGGAAGATCAAAGCTATAATATTCGGATAAAGGATTACTAGTGTCTTGGTTGACACAGTCAAGTCGTTTAAATAGCTGGGCGTAATCTCAAAGCGAGATGAGATGGAACGAGCATATTAGAACTGTGGCAGAGAAGGCGAATGGTCGACTTCAGTTTATTGGGAGAACTCTAGAAAAGAGTGGTTCACCTGTAAAGGAGACAGCACATAAGACGCTGGTGCGACCTATTCTTGAGTACAGCTCGAGTGTTTGGGATCCGTACTACGTCGAATAGAAGGAAGACATAGAAGCAATTCAGAGGCGAGCATCTAGATTTGTTATTAGTAGGTTCGATCAATCAATACGTAAGTGTTACAGAGATTCTTCGGGAACGCAAATGGGAAACCCTGGAGGGAACGCGACGTTCTTTTCGAGAAATACCATTAAAAAAATTTAGAGAATGGGCATTTGAAGCTGACTGCCGGACGATTCTACTGCCGCCAACATATACTGAAGAGCCAAAGAACTCGTGCACCTCCCTAATATCGTCCAGGGCCCCGCGAGCACCCGGAAGAGCCGCAACACGACGTCTCAAGTAGTGCTGGAGGCAATTGACACCATGAATCTTGTAGGGCTGCCCATAAATCCGTAGAGTATGAGTGGATGGAGATTTCTTCTGAACAGCGCGTTACAAGGCATCCCAGATATGCTCGATAATGTTCATGTCTGGGAAGTTTGTGGCCAGTGGAAGTGTTTAAGCTCAGAAGAGTGTTCCTGGAGCCACTCCGTAGCAATTCTGGACATCTGGGGTGCGCATTGTCCTGCTGGAAGTGCCAAAATCCGTCGGAACGCACAACGGACATGAATGAATGCAGGTGATCAGACAGGATGCTTACGTACGTGTCACCTGTCAGAGTCGTATCAGTGTGCTCCCTGCCGCCGTTGGATAAGCAGCTGCAGCAGCAAGTCGTATACTCCTAGCTCACTCATTTGTTACATAGTTTAATTCTTAATTTCTTTGCGTGTTTTTGGTACTTGCATTGTTTAATTCATAAATTTCGGGCGTATTATAGTATTTGAGAGTTGTAGCATCGCGTTTTAGTACCTGAATAGTGTAAATTCGCGTAGTCGTCTGTCTTCTGTTTTTGTTTTGAACGGCCAGTGTCGGTTGGTCACAGTCAGTGTGCTCCCTGCCGCAGTTGGATAAGCAGCTGCAGCAGCAAGTCGTATACTCCTAGCTCACTCATTTGTTACATAGTTTAATTCTTAATTTCTTTGCGTGTTTTTGGTACTTGCATTGTTTAATTCATAAATTCCTGGCGTATTATAGTATCTGAGAGTTGTAGCATCGCGTTTTAGTACCTGAATAGTGTAAAATCGCGTAGTCTTCTTCCGCCGCCGAGCAGTGCGTCAGAAGTGCGCAAGTAGCAGCATTACTGCATTTACTAGGCAATCTTGTATTTTAATAACCGTTTAAGTTTGTGTCGATTTGTTTGCGCTCTCTGTAGATTAGTTCAGACGTTCTTTGCACAACAGTTTTTAGCATGGATAGGGACTGCAACTGCCAATGGGCATCACTGTGGGGGTCCGGATGGGGGTTTGTTGAGGACGGCCAGCTCGTCCCACGCATCCCCCGATCGGACTACGACTGTGGTTGCCCGGGATACTGCCCGCATTGAGGCTGATCCCTCACCTGTGGTAGAGTGGGAGATCGTCTCAAGGTGTGGCAGGGGGCGAAAGACATTCCGGAGGGCTGAACGGAAGGCCTCTCCAGTTTGTCTGACGAACCGGTTTCAGGCTCTGTCTCAGGCTGATACCGATCTTCGGCCTGACATGGCTGCTTGTTCTGTTCCAGAGGTTGCCCCTCAGTCTGCAAGATCCGGGCGGTCGCAGAGGGTGGGCTTACTGGTAGTTGGGAGCTCCAACGTCAGGCGCGTAATGGGGCCCCTTAGGGATATGGCAGCAAGAGAGGGGAAGAAAACCAATGTGCACTCCGTGTGCATACCGGGGGGAGTCATTCCAGATGTGGAAAGGGTCCTTCCGGATGCCATGAAGGGTACAGGATGCACCCATCTGCAGGTGGTCGCTCATGTCGGCACCAATGATGTGTGTCGCTATGGATCGGAGGAAATCCTCTCTGGCTTCCGGCGGCTATCTGATTTGGTGAAGACTGCCAGTCTCGCTAGCGGGATGAAAGCAGAGCTCACCATCTGCAGCATCGTCGACAGGACTGACTGCGGATCTTTGGTACAGAGCCGAGTGGAGGATCTGAGTCAGAGGCTGAGACGGTTCTGCGACCGTGTGGGCTGCAGATTCCTTGACTTGCGCCATAGGGTGGTGGGGTTTCGGGTTCCGCTGGATAGGTCAGGAGTCCACTACATGCAACAAGCGGCTACACGGGTAGCAGGGGTTGTGTGGCGTGGGCTGGGCGGTTTTTTAGGTTAGATGGCATTGGGCAAGTACAGAAAGGGCAAAAGCCTCAACCGGTGCGGGGCAAAGTCAGGACATGCGGGGACCAAGCAGCAATCGGTATTGTAATTGTAAACTGTCGAAGCTGCGTTGGTAAAGCGCTGATAGAATGCACCGAAGCTGAAATCGTTTTAGGTACAGAAAGCTGGCTGAAGCCAGAGATAAATTCTGCCGACATTTTTACAAAGGTACAGACGGTGTTTAGAAAGGATAGATTGCATGCAACCGGTGGTGGAGTGTTCGTCGCTGTTAGTAGTAGTTTATCCTGTAGTGAAGTAGAAGTGGATAGTTCCTGTGAATTATTATGAGTGGAGGTTACACTCAACAACCGAGCTAGGTTAATAATTGGCTCCTTTTACCGACCTCCCGACTCAGCAGCATTAGTGGCAGAACAACTGAGAGAAAATTTGGAATACATTTCACATAAATTTTCTCAGCATGTTATAGTCTTAGGTGGAGATTTCAATTTACCAGATATAGACTGGGACACTCAGATGTTTAGGACGGGTGGTAGAGACAGAGCATCGAGTGACATTATACTGGGTGCACTATCCGAAAATTACCTCGAACAATTAAACAGGCCCGCATCTCGTGGTCGTGCGGTAGCGTTCTCGCTTCCCACGCCCGGGTTCCAGGGTTCGATTCCCGGCGGGGTCAGGGATTTTCTCTGCCTCGTGATGGCTGGGTGTTGTGTGCTGTCCTTAGGTTAGTTAGGTTTAAGTAGTTCTAAGTTCTACGGGACTGATGACCATAGATGTTAAGTCCCATAGTGCTCAGAGCCATTTGAACCAATTAAACAGAGAACCGACTCGTGGAGATAACATCTTGGACCTACTGATAACAAACAGACGCGAACTTTTCGACTCTGTATGTGCAGAACAGGGAATCAGTGATCATAAGGCCGTTGCAGGATCCCTGAATATGGAAGTTAATAGGAATATAAAAAAAAAGGGTGGAAGGTTTATCTGTTTAGCAAGAGTAATAGAAGGCAGATTTCAGACTACCTACCAGATCAAAACAAAAATTTCTGTTCTGACACTGACAATGTTGAGTGTTTATGGAAAAAGTTCAAGGCAATCGTAAAATGCGTTTTAGACAGGTACGTGCCGAGTAAAACTGTGAGGGACGGGAAAAACCCACCGTGGTACAACAACAAAGTTAGGAAACTACTGCGAAAGCAAAGAGAGCTTCAGTCCAAGTTTAAACGCAGCCAAAACCACTCAGACAAACAGAAGCTAAACGATGTCAAAGTTAGCGTAAGGAGGGCTATGCGTGAAGCGTTCAGTGAATTCGAAAGTACAATTCTATGTACCGACTTGACAGAAAATCCTCGGAAGTTCTGGTCTTACGTTAAATCAGTAAGTGGCTCGAAACAACATATCCAGACACTCCGGGATGATGATGGCATTGAAACAGAGGATGACACGCGTAAAGCTGAAATACTAAACACCTTTTTCCAAAGCTGTTTCACAGAGGAAGACCGCACTGCAGTTCCTTCTCTAAATCCTCGCACAAACGAAAAAATGGCTGTCATCGAAATAAGTGTCCAAGGAATAGAAAAGCAACTGGAATCACTCAACAGAGGAAAGTCCACTGGACCTGACGGGATACCAATTCGATTCTACACAGAGTACGCGAAAGAACTTGCCCCCCTTCTAACAGCCGTGTACCGCAAGTCTCTAGAGGAACGGAAGGTTCCAAATGATTGGAAAAGAGCACAGGTAGTCCCAGTCTTCAAGAAGGGTCGTCGAGCAGATGCGCAAAACTATAGACCTATACCTCTGACGTCGATCTGTTGTAGAATTTTAGAACATGTTTTTTGCTCGAGTATCATGTCGTTTTTGGAAACCCAGAATCTACTATGTAGGAATCAACATGGATTCCGGAAACAGCGATCGTGTGAGACCCAACTCGCTTTATTTGTTCATGAGACCCAGAAAATATTAGATACAGGCTCCCAGGTAGATGCTATTTTTCTTGACTTCCGGAAGGCGTTCGATACAGTTCCGCACTGTCGCCTGATAAACAATGTAAGAGCCTACGGAATATCAGACCAGCTGTGTGGCTGGATTGAAGAATTTTTAGCAAGCAGAACACAGCATGTTGTTATCAATGGAGAGACGTCTACAGACGTTAAAGTAACCTCTGGCGTGCCACAGGGGTCCCACATTATTTCAACTGCATACACCCGACGCCATTACAGAGTTTCCACTAGCTTGAACAGTCCCCTGCTAACAAGCAGGATCCACGAATTCATGAGGTTGTCTCTACACCCGTACTCGTCTATCCGCTCGATACAATTTGAAACGAGACTCGTCCGATTAGGCAACATTTTTACAGTTATGAACAGTCCAATGTCGGCGTTGACGGGTCCAAGTGAGGCGGAAATCTTTGTGTCATGCAGTCATCAAGGGTACACGAGTGGGCCTTCGACTTCGAAAGCCCATATACATGTTGTTTCGTTGAACGTTTCGCACCCTGACACTTGTTGATGGCCCAGCATTAAAATCTGCTGCAGTTTGTGGAAGGATTGCACTTCTGTCAAGCTGAAGGATTCTCTTCAGTCGTCATTGGCCCCGTTCTTGCAGGATATTTTTCCGGCCGCAGCGATGTCGGAGATTTGATGTTTTACCGGCTTCCAGATATTCACGGTACACTCGTGAAATGGTCGTACGGGAAAATACCCACTTCCTCGCTGCTCGGAGATGCTGTATCCTACCGCTCGTGGGCCGACTATAACAGCACGTTCAAACTCACTTAAATGTTGATAACCTAACATTGTAGCAGCGGTAACCGATCTAACAACGGCGGCAGACACTTGTTGTTTTATCTAGGCGTTGCCGACCGAAACGTCGTATTCTGCCTGTTTACATATCTGTCTATTTGAATACGCATTCCTATACCAGTTTCTTTGGCGCTTCAGTGTACATTGCACGTAAGGACACGAAGATTAGATACCAGAAATTGGGGCTCATACGGAGGCATATGGGCAGTCATCTTTCCCTCGCTCTATTTGCAAGTGTAACAGGAAGGTGCATAACAGACGGTGGAATGTAAATACCTATCAGTATATGTCGGTTTCCATAATCTATCTGTCCAAAAGTTCCGTCATCTTTGTTATAAAATGACCCACGCAGTACTTCTAGTGTTATGCTTCTAAGTCATTGTAACGAAAAGATGCAGCCATTTATGTCACATATTTCCATACTTGCATACTCACTCATCAAAACCTACAGGGTATATCTCCTTGGCCTAGAATCATTAAATTTGGTTAGAAGCAACGTTTCACCGTGCAAGTAAAAGAAGTATCCGAAATTTTGTAATTTGTAATTATATTTTTGCCGTTTGTTGTCCATCTGTCTGTCCCTGTGTTAAGACCCTTTTCTCTCAGGAACATAAAGCCGTGTAAAGCTGACATTTATGTCAAATTCTAAGTTCTACGGTTCCTTGTCCGTGTAAAAAATTTCAGCTTCTAAGTCATTGCAGTCTAAAGATACGGTCAATTATGTTATATACTCTCACATTCGAGAAATTACTCATGAAAACCTGCAGATGAACTATCTATAAACATAGTTAAGTTTGTACTCAACCTCAGAGCGCGAGACTTACTAGCACCTGTCCGTTCTTTATGGTATTTCCACTATATTATTCTGGTTTGTGTAGAGTGCTTAACGAAGTGAGGTCTCTTATGTTGCCTCACCATCTCGCTCGGTACACATTTGAATCTAATATTATGTAAAAGTCTTTCCACCTTAACCCAACTGTTTCTCCACCAGTAGTATGTTCCGTTAGAGTTTCTTTCTGCGCGGTACTTCTTCCTTCTCGGTGCGTCGCAAACTAACTTTTGTAAAATGTAAACTTTTACTGTCGGAAATGTAACAATTAATAAAACATTCCGGGCTATTATGCCGTGGTCGAATGGATTTTACATTAAGGCCGGACGTCAATGGCAGTAGCGAGACAGGATCTGAATCGGATATTCAAAGAAGCTATGGTTCCCCTTGAAAATGTCCTCTGCACATGCGAACGAAACGACCGGTTTTAATGTGAAAGCCATTCGATCACTGCATAGCAGCTCGCGACATTTCATTGAGGCAGACTACGTCTGTTGTTTTTTCCGGCCGACGGTTACACAATATATGTTTCTTTTGTGCATAGTACATTTTCTCGACTGTGTACCGTAAATCTCCTTTTCCTCGAGATTAATGACGCGGAACATGTACTGAGTGTTGCAGTTAATTGTGAAATGCTTGACATCCTAATGCGTATCACGTGTCATCATGAGCAAAATGTTGGCAGTACAATGCAAAGACAGCTCTTTATGTAACTCTAAAAGCTCACATGAAAGCTTCTCTTGAATCTTGGCCAGTATTGTTGGAAAACAAATGAGGCAATAAAACCTGCCAACTGCAGCACCTTTGTCTTCTCGTTTATTAATTATCTCACCATTTGCCACCATTCAGACGGTGCACTGAAAGGGTTTCCACTGCCACCAATAGAATAAATGTATTAAGGCTCAAAACAAACAGAGCAAGGAAAGCCATTCACATTATGTTGTCATGCTTCTATAGCCACTTGTCCAAATCCGACAATTCTAATACCTACTTCTTTGCTTTCTATTTTTATTTTTGCCGATGTGATTCCTCCCATCGATAAACAGGTGTCACATTTATTGATTGAGAATAGAAGATAAATCATTCATACCTTGATCTCATAACTAAATTTTGCAGATGTATGCAGAAACTGTGGTTAATTAAAACTGGGTTGACCACAAGGAAATCTGAAACCGATTGTTCTCGTGCGAGAGACCAGCTGTTTGGTGTTCAATTCTGAGAAGCTTACACATTTTGTTGACGTATGACGGGAAGTAAAGGAGGAATGATACAATAGTATAAAGAAACACTGCAGAATGCCAGTTGTTATCATTAGCTACTACTGAATGGTTGGTATAGAGATAACAGCAAGGGCATCAGTGACTACTGAAGCTTTGGCTTGCAGGTAATGCTGTGAAGCAGGAGATCGTCCCAACCACGTAACAGAATCTCCCGTAGTTTTACTGTATTCATTCAGAAAAAAGTGCTAAAATGAGTACCATTCACAAGTTGTTCACGGTTAGTACCTATCAAAGTAACAAATCACAAAACATAATGCGGCGCGGGATTAGCCGAGCGGTCTGGGCGCTGCAGTCATGGACTGTGCGGCTGATCCCGGCGGAGGTTCGAGTCCTCCCTCGGGTATGGGTGTGTGTATGTTTGTCCTTAGGACAATTTAGGTTAAGTACTGTGTAAGCTTAGAGACTGATGACCTTAGCAGTTAAGTCCCATAAGATTTCACACACATTTGAACATTTTTGAACAAAACATAATAAGCGACGTATACGCTGCATTTATGTCACATCTTCGCTAGCATCAGACAAATTCAGCGAAGCAGTGCGAAAATAGCTTTCTGGCTTCTGTTTTCGTTCAACATTGTACCTTCCGAAGACTTTGGCACCAGGCACTGTAGTACTTTCACAGTGATATGTCATATTTCAGTGAGTAATAATCACAGATTCCCTAGTTGCTAACGCATTAGAGATTCAACACGCGAGCACAAGGATTCACCAAAATTCATGATGTTCGTACACACATCGTTGTTCTTTTGTTGCAGGTAATACATACTAATTAAACAATTTAGTCACGCAAGATAATCATTTGACGTCGAGGAGTTTACCTAACTTGACCTTCTGTTGGTAACTCCTCACTCCTCATATAAAATTCAGCCATGTGTCTTATTGCACCTCAACTGGTTTCAGTCCTAAAAATTTATTCATAATTACACTACTGGCAATTAAAATTGCTACACCACGAAAGATGACGTGCTACAGACGCGAAATTTAACCGTCAGGAAGAAAATGCTGTGATATCCAAATGATTAGCTTTTCAGAGAATTCACACAAGGTTGGCGCCGGTGGCGACACCTACAACGTGCTGACATGAGGAAAGTTTCCAACCGATTTCTCTTACACAAACAGCAGTTCACCGGCGTTGCCTGCTGACACGTTGTTGTGATTCCTGTTGTAAGGAGGAGAAATGCGTACCATCACGTTTCCGGCTTTGATAAAGGTCGGATTGTAGCCTATCGCGATTACGGTATCGTGTTGAAGCTGCATGGGCAGCTGTACCTGTACACGCCATCCAAGCTCTGACTCAATGCCCAGGCGTATCATGGCCGTTATTACGGCCAGAGGTGGTTGTTCTGGGTACTGATTTCTCAGGATCTATGCACCCAAATTGCATGAAAATGTAATCACATGTCAGTTCTAGTATAATATATTTGTCCAATGAATACTCGTTTACATCTGCATTTGTTCTTGGTGTAACAATTTTAATGGCCAGCAGTGTAGTATGTAATGCCCTAAACTAAGAACGAAAAGACGTCAGCTGTAGGAAACATCCTGAAAGGAGCTGACAAATAAAAATGACTGCACATTTTCAACTGTTTACATCGGCAAACATCATTACATATTTCATAATGATAAACTCAGCGTGCGACATGAATAGTGGGATGCTCTCAGTTATTTTTCGTATGTCAGCTAATTTGAATGTATCTCACATACTCGAGTGTTTTTTGTTTTAGTATTAGGCACTATATACCACTTGAAAATGGGTTTCCATGTCTGAGCAGTCTTGTTGAACGGTAAAAGACGTACAGCGAAGACGGAAGTTAAATACGCTTCTTACGTCAGCGGCTGCAGTGATCTCAAAAATATGATAAAATCTTGTTATTACTGTTACCACAAACACTGCTCCTGCAGAGGTAGCCAGGGTTTCCCATACGTTGCACGTCGATCCAGCAACATGTAACCCTTACACATCTCTAACAACGCTATCTGCCACGCTGTTTATACAGGGTTATTACAAATGATTGAAGCGATTTCACAGCTCTACAATAACTTTATTATTTGAGATATTTTCACAACGCTTTGCACACACATACAAAAACTCAAAAAGGTTTTTTAGGCATTCACAAATGTTCGATATGTGCCCCTTTAGTGATTCGGCAGACATCAAGCCGATAATCAAGTTCCTCCCACACTCGGCGCAGCGTGACCCCATCAATGAGTTCGAAAGCATCGTTGATGCGAGCTCGCAGTTCTGGCACGTTTCTTGGTAGAGGAGCTTTAAACACTGAATCTTTCACATAACCCCACAGAAAGAAATCGCATGGGGTTAAGTCGGGAGAGCGTGGAGGCCATGACATGAATTGCTGATCATGATCTCCACCACGACCGATCCATCGTTTTTCCAATCTCCTGTTTAAGAAATGCTGAACATCATGATGGAAGTGCGGTGGAGCACCATCCTGTTGAAAGATGAAGTCGGCGCTGTCGGTCTCCAGTTGTGGCATGAGCCAATTTTCCAGCATGTCCAGATACACGTGTCCTGTAACGTTTTTTTCGCAGAAGAAAAAGGGGTCGTAAACTTTAAACCGTGAGATTGCACAAAACACGTTAACTTTTGGTGAATTGCGAATTTGCTGCACGAATGCGTTAGGATTCTCTACCGCCCAGATTCGCACATTGTGGCTGTTCACTTCACCATTAAGAAAAAGTGTTGCTTCATCACTGAAAACAAGTTTCGCACTGAACGCATCCTCTTCCATGAGCTGTTGCAACCGCGCCGAAAATTCAAAGCGTTTGACTTTGTCATCGGGTGTCAGGGCTTGTAGCAATTGTAAACGGTAAGGCTTCTGCTTTAGCCTTTTCCGTAAGATTTTCCAAACCGTCGGCTGTGGTACGTTTAGCTCCCTGCTTGCTTTATTCGTCGACTTCAGCGGGCTACGCGTGAAACTTGCCCGCACGCGTTCAACCGTTTCTTCGCTCACTGCAGGCCGACCCGTTGATTTCCCCTTACAGAAGCATCCAGAAGCTTTAAACTGCGCATACCATCGCCGAATGGAGTTAGCAGTTGGTGGATCTTTGTTGAACTTCGTCCTGAAGTGTCGTTGCACTGTTGACTGACTGATGTGAGTGCATTTCAAGCACGACATACGCTTTCTCGGCCTCTGTCGCCATTTTGTCTCACTGCGCTCTCGAGCGCTCTGGCGGCAGAAACCTGAAGTGCGGCTTCAGCCGAACAAAACTTTATGAGTTTTTCTACGTATCTGTAGTGTGTCGTGACCATATGTCAATGAATGGAGCTACAGTGAATTTATGAAATCGCTTCAATCATTTGTAAAAGCCCTGTATCTTTTCACCTCGAGAGACACAAGTAGCTTCTCGTATTAATACTGCTTAACTAAAGAGAATAAGTTGTTATTATTTGCAGACATACTTCCTACTTCAATTATGTTTATCATGTAGATAAAGATAAAAATCATCCATCGTCTGCAACTGAATTTTTACATAGGGAAATGTATTCATCGTTTGTTTCTGTCTGTTGTATGTGTGTGTACGCAATCCTCAGTAGCATGCTTAACGAGCTCGTTCAATGCCCAAACAAGTAATCACAGTATCTGCTCATAAGCTGAATGATCAGAAGTTTGGCCATTTTATTGAGACGGAACGCCGTCACAACGAGACAAACAAATTAGAAATGCAGCAAAACTGACTATACTTATTTTTAGAGGGTCGCCTAACCGCGACCAGTTGTAGGACAACAGTTTGGTTCTGAGATTCAAATCACGTCTGAGTTTCATAAGTCATTTATTTACTCCGAGATCTCCGCACATGCCACATTGAACGGTGAATAAGCTTCCAATGAAATGAATGCACAAAGTCTCGTAAAACTAACTGAGAAATTTCTCCTGCACAACGAGCACTAAGTTACCTAAAAATTTTGAAACACAAAGCTCTTTAGAAGCTAAATTTACACCAAGAATGTCCCGCTAACACTATGGGAAGGTGCTCATTTACGTGGAAGGCTATTAGGGAAATGCTGCAAGTTTTCGTAACCTGCGCAGCTCGCAAAACAAAGTAAACGAGTCCAAGACTCACGAAACAATGTAATTAATCAGGCAACACAAGTTGCGTAGTGAATCCGGCAAATTGCGAGCTACTCAGGAAGTGGACAGCGCTAACGTGAAGCGCGACACTTACTCCAAAGTCGCAAATTTGCGCCAGGCCGAGTCGATCGCCCCCCAATCAGCTTCAGCAAGCGTGCGTCCCACTGGGCGCCAGGGCCAAAAAACTCTCTCCCTTCACGGCAGGACCGAAATTATGCTCCTCTAATTATAACTCCTCACAATTTAGAAAACTCCAGGTGGAAGGGAAAACTCAATGCTACTGTCAACGAGGCCACAGAAATGTTGCTTTATTTACGCGAAAGCAGGAGAACCCTGCTGTAATTTCCAATTCTTGGCTTTCAGAACGCATGTTAATGTGCAAGAGGTCTGTATTGGCTGCTGGCCATATTCCACTCGTTGGCTCATGGTTCAAATGACCCTGAGCACTATGGGACTCAACATCTTTCGTCATCAGTCCCCTAGAACTTAGAAGTACTTAAACCTAACTAACGTTAGGACATCACACACATCCATGCCCGAGGCAGGATTCGAACCTGCGACAGTAGCAGCAGCGCTGTTCCAGACTGAAGCGCCTAGAACCGCTCGGCCACTCCGGCCGGCCGTTGGCTGATCCTTTGACGCCAAGGCACAGTGACGGATAAGACGCATTTGATTGAATAACAACATTTGGAGTATCAAGCTACGAATTTCTTCACAGTGACCAAACCGAGCTGCAGCGCCCATTCTTAAATCTGGGTACATTGAGGAGAATCCGTCACGCTCAGTGAGACACTAGGGGCACGTAGTGGCTTCACGACAGACTGTCTTCAGAGGAGGAAACCGCTTTTACTGACAAAGCATGGCGCTTTAGCTTACAGCAACTAACTTTCGACAACTGCCAGCACACCGGAGACACACATCCCTTTTGTAGAGCCTCTGCGACTGACCTCCTGTGGTCAAGCCGGGCGATACGGTGAACACCTGGGCCCGCTCGTTTTTAGCAAGATAATCTGAAGCCTTCTTGAGTGAGAAAACCTTGTACTGTCTTCAAAAATAGCTAAGAAACAAGCAGAAAAATAATCAAATATCCTACATCGATATGTGACTGTCATGTCACAGTTGTTTGTAGCCAAAGGTGTTTCACTTATTCGTATTAGGTACATACAAGTCAATAAAACAGAAAATAATTTTTAACTATGCCTATTTTGTAATGGAAAACAAAGCAATCTCACAAGTGTGACAGAAGAGAAGGGGTGAACCAGAACATTACGATTGCTGCCCAACACTAATGCTGCCTGGTGGGGTTGTGGGCTCGTGATTTGTTAAGGAAAGTTTATAAACAAAGTAAAACCGAATGGGAAATCATTTTAATAACATTACGGGCTGCAAACGAGGAAATTTACTGACGTAAACGGCTTTGACAAAGAATGGATTGTTATGCCTCGGTGGCTGAGTACGAGCATCTCGGGTGGAACTGGATGACTGGTCGCGTGCTTTTGTCGTTGGGAAGTAGATGACAAATTCGACGTCCACACTTCCTCACAGAACTTGGAGGGGGGAGGCCTGCCCGCTCTGTAAATCAGTATATGCAACTAAATGTGGAAGATCTGACTACAGAGTACAGTGCTTATGTTGGCACAAGTTTACGCAGCAACCTGTTCAGCGAACATTATTGGGTATGGCGCTCTGTAGCAGACGACCTCTACGTGTTCTCATGTTGACTGAACGACATCTACATCTATACATCTACATCTATACTCCGCGAGCCACCTTACGGTGTGTGGCTATGATTCCAGTGGGCACGGGATACTGGACAGTGGATAAATGTGAACGTGTCGTCAGGTCGGCAGAATCACGTTTCGTGTTACACCAGGTCCTGTCTGGTATGTCGACATCCAGACGAATGGAAGTTCGAAAAACTGCAATACACCACGGTCACAGGATGATGAAGGGGCAGTATTATATTGTATGGAACATTAACGTGGTCTCCCTTCGGACCTGTGGTGGTAAGCAAAGGCACCAGGATAGCTACAGACTATGTCGACTTTGATATGAAGCTCATGCAGCCCTTCGTGCTTGATGTGTTCCGTGACTGCGATGACATCTTCCAGCAGGCCTACTGACCGTGTCATAAGGGCAGAATCGTGCTGTATCGGTTTGAGAAGCGTGTGGATGTAGTGTTCACCAAATTCATCTAATTTCAACTCGAATTTCAACTGGAATGATATCTTTACCAACAAACCACCAGCACCGAGAACTGCGTGAGTTGTGCGTAGACATCTGATGATACAGACCTCCGGAAACAATGCAACTCTGCAGTTCGCACCGCAAACGAATTGGGGTATTTACGTACCGTTCAGTGCCTGGTCGCCGGCTTTGTAACCCGCTCATCATCACTGGGAAACCAGGGCAAGCTTTAGTACCAGCTCCCAGCCAGCAGTCTTGATGAACTGGCACAGCGTGTTTTATAGATGTGGTAAGAAATTACCGTAGATGTCATTTAGAAACTGTTTGCTTCCATATCACAATCGAATAAAAGACGGCATCTGAGCCCATAGGGTTTCGCACCTCATTCTGATATTCATGATGGGGATCAATCTAAAACAACTGAAGACACTTAGCACCCATTACATAGCCACATCACCAGAAACTTAAAGTATATTCGGGCAGATATTATCGGTTTAACACTTTCCTTTTCCGTCAGTGTAATGCATTAAGAAAGAAAGATTAGCATGCCACTGTTGGCTGGTAGACACCGAGGGATGGGGTCAGACTTGTACTCGGAAAGACTCTCTTCCTTCGTGCACAATAGCCGCCATTCTCACGTTGTGTGAATTTTGTGTCTTAAGTGTAGCTGGCAAGTATAGTTGACTATAATGGGGGGTGTGGAAAGTTTGGTGACTGACCGTATTACAACGCCAGAATCGTAGTACAGCGATTTCAGGAGCTCACTATTGAACTCAGGTTGTTTCTTGGCTGGGTATGCGTATAGTGTAGCGTATAGTGTAGTAGTTTCAGGAGCAAAATACTGCACTCACGTTGATTTCTCGACCACGCGATGAAACACATCTGGGGCGCAGTCGGGTGCTGGCTCTGCGCCCGCACACCACCGTCCTGCAGTTTACGGAGACTGCTAGAATTGTGCTTAAACATCTGGCGCCACACGTCTCTCGATTATTACAAAGGAGTTTTCGATTCGATATCGCTGCTGTATTGCGTTTCAAAGATGGAACAAGACGCTTTTAAATAGATGGTCAATGTATGAATTAAAATGCGACAGCGTGGTTATAAAGAAGTCCCAGTTTCAAAACGCTGTAATAAGAAACCCACTGCTCAAAATGATGTCAAAAATGAGAGGTAAACTATCGAATAAGGCACGACCGTTATGAAAAAAAAAAACTGAAGGTAAATTTTGCACTATAAGCGTCTTAACATAAATGGTTTGGCTACAAATGACGGATGAAGCGCGATGTGGCGGCCGAAGTGTGATTTCTTTATTAAACCCAACATACTGTGCACGTTTGGCACTCAACAGTTATGTCATTATTACTTAGATGAGTCCACACTCCACGGCAAGGTCGTACCACAGTAAATAGGAAAACTCTGTTTCTAATTGTATGGGGCCACAAATAGCATAAAAAGCAACAACGAAATCGGTTTTTAATTGTCTTGATGCCAAAACCCGCATGAAAACAACAGTGAAATCGGTTTTTAATTGTTGTGAGACTGGCTCAAAACATATTGTAAGTAGCCTGTTTATGTGTCTGTATATTGGCAATGCGATAATTGTTTGCTCTGCAACAAAATCTTTCCTTTACTAACCACATGCCTATTAGTAGTCAGAGCATACAATAGTTAGTATCTTTTATTTAGCTGGCTGTATTGCTGCTTACTGTATCGCTGTAGTTCGTGTAATGAAGATTTTCTGTGATGTAAATGTCTTATGAAATGTATAGGTTATTATTAGGATTTCTTCTAATTCAGGGCCATTCTTTTGTGTTATTATTTGAACAGTCAGATTGCGTTTGAGTTATATTTGTGAGGAACAATTCTGTAGGTCAGATATGAAATGATAAGACAAGCGCCGGCCGAAGCGGCCGCGCGGTTCTGGCGCTGCAGTCTGGAACCGCGAGACCGCTACGGTCGCAGGTTCGAATCCTGCCTCGGGCATGGATGTGTGTGATGTCCTTAGGTTAGTTAGGTTTAACTAGTTCTAAGTTCTAGGGGACTAATGACCTCAGCAGTTGAGTCCCATAGTGCTCAGAGCCATTTGAACCATTTGATAAGACAAGCAAAGTGACAATACATTCAGTTTCACTCAGCAGTTTAAGCAGGTTCACTTGCATTCAATTTCACTCAGCAGTTTCAGAATTAAATTAAGAAGTTTTACCTTCTCAGTTATTTCAGTCCATGTAAGTAAAAACATGATAAAGAAATTTCACCTGGCAACTTTTAGCCGAGGATAGCTCACTGGAATCTTCTGATTTTCTGGTGGTTTGAACAGTTAGTACATGATTAGAAATTAGTTATTGTCTACTGCTAGTACGTAATTGTATATAGGGAATTTACTTTGTAGTTATAGTTTCTTATTGTTGTACTGTATTGTAGTGGACAAAGCAGTTGTGGCATGCATGTAGATTTGCATTAATTATCTCGCAGTCGCGTTTGCAACTAATTGGATATTTATTATTTACAGTGCTATTTTAGAGCGAATTTTATTTTTGCTTTTCAAATTTTGTTTTTTGTGTTATCGTGTGAGACAGTGTGACAATCATGGCGTGTGAAAAAACTTAAAGGACACAGTATATACGACTTCGACACAAAGGGTCACTCTAAAATTTGGTTCAGAAAACACACGGAGGAAAACACCACATTATCAGAAAAAGTAGCCAAATTTTCGTATCAGGTAACAAATTTATCTACGAAGGTATATGATGATCTGAATGACACAGGACCGGTAGCCTTTACTGACACAGAAGAGTATGAAGAAATTAGGAAATTCAAACAAAGTCAGAAACAAATCAACATGCAACACGAAAGAGAAATGCGGGAAGTACAAAATCAATTGGCACACATGATACAAGAGTTACATATTTCAGAGGACACTCGCGCTCCGACACGGGAAGAGGTATTTAGAAATACCGAAAGGTTACAAAGCAATAATACATGGTATTTCAGAGATCTTGAAAGGAGTCGGTATGGTGCAGCGAGCCTTGAGGAGGAATCGCCGACACGATGTAAGAATGACAGATTTGCGACTTGGCGTCACGATGACTTTGACTATAAGCTCTTCATCACAATGCGTAAATTCAGAACATTGAGGAATTCTAGTAATGATATACATCCACAGGCTTGGCTTTATCAATTTTCTTACTGCTTTGCTCCCAATTGGCATAAAAAAATTAGCAAGAGATTATGCCATATTTCTCGTGTAAAACCGTTTATTGAGAGGCAATTTGCTTTCTGATTTAGCTGTTGCTATCAAATTTTTCACTTCATGTTACTATTACGCTGTTAACATACAGCGATATTTTGATGGTAACTATCTAATTAAGAACCTATGAAACCGTCGACATAGCTGGCATGAATATCAGTTACCACAGTAATTTTACGAGTCCACTCTTATTGAGAACAGACGACACAGTCTTACTGTGTGTACATTTTTACTTTTTAGTTGCACGATTATGTCCAGAATATAATGCTCAAATTCTTGAAACATATACTGATAATGAGGTTTTACTGTGACCTTTTGGTGAACTTGAAAAGACATTTTGTATTTAAGGTACTTTCTGAGAGTTCATAGATGACACGGTGTTTGATTTGTTTGACGGCTACACAATTATACTACGACGATACTTATGAGTGACACAGTCTTCATTATTGCTTTTGCGCCGTATCTGTTTTATGTTTGCACAGTTTTTTTACGTTCTTCTGAAAAGTAAAACATGTTTTGGTTATGACTTTTGTCACATAGCTACAGTGAGACAGTTATTTTCGTAACACAACAATACGTTACGGTACAGTACATTCAAGGTCACGGCAGTGCACGTAACAACTACAACATTTATACACATAGCACTTTACTTTTGTATATGACAAAGATAAGTGCATTGATTTTTGGAGAACTTTGCTTATGCACGACGATAACTATGGCACTTGGCACATTTTTACCATTAAGCAACGACAGAAGTTTTCTTACAGTACATTCAAGGTCACGGCAGTGCACGTAACAACTACAACATTTATACACATAGCACTTTACTTTTGTATATGACAAAGGTCAGTGCATTGATTTTTGGAGAACTTTGCTTATGCACGACGATAACTATGGCACTTGGCACATTTTTACCATTAAGCAACGACAGAAGTTTTCTTACAGCAAGAAGTACATTTTAGCGCTACATGACACGCATTTGAGTAATTAATTTTTGTACCTGGAACATTTTCAGTAACATTTTTGAACTACAATGATACAGAGTAGGGTTTTGGTGATACATTTCATTCTGCAGTTTTAATCTATAACATCTGAGGTATAACTACATTATCCCTCATGGGGGTACGACTACTTTGTGTACCACGTGTGAAGCAAGGAGCCCTAGCTAATATGGTATTTGCTTATGCAGTTTTACACATGGGTACCATATTTCCCTAACACAGAATTACACAGCTATCTGTCATTGAACCGAGAGGAATAAACTTTTTTACTACGTCAGTGACACATATTTATGTAATTACACGGCTGGATAACTCACATTTATGAAATTGTACCTTGTCTGCGTTTTGTGAACTGTCCGCATATATTTTCACAACCATTGTGATACTGTGGGAGCTTTAAGTGATGTATTTTTTATGGGATCATGATTTTTGAGGTACGTTTGAGGTAGATGACACTACTTAAACGAGGAAGAGAGCATTTTTTTAAGGTTTTGAAATTATTGAAGGAGGCTACGACGATTTTGAGATTTGATTAATGTGTTATGATGATATTATTACGACGACAATGTGTATTATGATGTTAAGATATGTTTATGATCAATAAGGTGATGCTAAATGAGAAATGAGATTATGCTACATGTTTATATGAATAATGAGTAGTAGTTAGGGAATCAGGTTGGTAACAAAAAATGATGGAAACCAAACAGATGTGAGTATATATGTGAATGTGTGTACCACAATGCTGACGGAAATTTTTGGACACTTATTGATGAGATTTCGTTTCTAAACACTTCTCCTGTAAATTTTCAACCTGTGAAATTTTTTTGTTGGTATTAAACCGTTCTTGTAGCTCAAACTCCTGTCATAAATATTTCGGTAAAGTGTGCATGTGACCTTGATGTAACGCTGCTGCCAGCTGTGCGCTAGCCACTTTGAAATATACCGATTGTTGTGTGGACTTTAAACTTTACTTGTGCCGATTTAGTCACTTTGAAGCTCACCACACTCCTGTAAACACTTGCATAGCTGCAGGAAAGAAGGCTGTTGGCCTCGTTATTGACGTTTCTTTGCAGAATGCAGCACAAACACGACACACTATTACTTGGAAACATATGATTACGCTTTGGAACTTGTACTTTGTGCTACTTACTGAAATGCTTATGAAGTGATGAGAAATATTCTTACATCTACACACCTGATTATGACAAGTATCTCTCTATGAGAGTTGAGAGAATTTTTACTGACTTATGTAATGCCACATGGTTAGTGAATGATTTTGCTTTGTACGTATTTGCTTATTTTATTTAATATCTATTTTCTAGCTACGCTGCAGCATTGGTTTTACAAAATAAAATTTAATACACATGCTAATGTATTCACTTTCTGTCAACAGATGTATTAAGTAATAATTCTATCATCCACATTCTTTAAAAAAAAGGAGCACTAGGAAAGGAAAGAAGCATAACAAGGAGAAGGGATTAATAACAGGAATCGCAAACATAATTTTCTTTTCAAGGACTTGGTAACTTTTTTGTAGAATACATTGTTGTGGTGCGCCACTTTAGTGATAAGATGTGACATAGACATTAAGATGTGAATAGACATTTCCCTTCTCTGCATTGTTGTCTTTACTGCAATGTTTTTTCTGCTTGTGCTTTCTCATGTTTAGGTATAAGTTATTGCATTTTCTGCTGTTATTTGTCAGGCATTGTCCTACTGCATTTTACTTTATATTTCTGTGCTAAGCTAGTTTTACCACTTATTTTTGTTTGTTTGCTGCATATTGTCTTATATTAGTTGTAATGTCAGATTTTCTTTGCCAACTTAGATATGCTGCTGGTTGCTTTACTACTTTGTAGTTTTTTTTGTCATTGTGGTTTGTGTTAAATGTTATGTGCTGCTCCATTGCCTCGTTCTCTAGTTTATGTGTCTGAGCTCCGTAGATTTAAGTTAGTTTAAGAGGGGGTATGCTGTATAAGAAAACAAGTTGTGCTGAGTTGGGAAGAAATGGATTGAGAAGCTATAAGGAAAAGGTTTCGCCAAAGAGTATTGTATAATGCAGAAAAATTACTTTGTTAGGTAGGATTTTCTTGGAAACAAATTATGAAGTAAGAAATATATGAAAGTATAAATACAGATACACAGGAAATTTTTTCTGAACAATGTTGAACTAAGGGAGATCTCCGAGAAAAAACGAAGTTTTGATTGGAAATGAAGTACCACAAGCACTGCAGTACCAAATGTCACACTGAAAACAGACCCTGTCCTTTCCTTTTGTGTTATTCCGCTATGTGTTTACATGTACCCTTGTGTGTTTGTGTTCTTCCTGTCTCTGTGTGTTTACCTGTCAAGATAAATTTGGTAATTTTTTTTCCTTCTAATACTAAGCTGCGTTCACTTTGATGAGGAATACTGTTATCCTCAAATCTAACCTGTTTTTTGCTTTGAAAAGATGTTCAGACATTATTTATTCTGTTTTGTTTTCTTTTAATGCTCATGCGTCAAGTTAATTTTTCTAAGGATATTCTGATTTTTCATTTATTTGCTTATGTCATAACTCCTGTAATACTCATGTATATGTTTATTTCTATTCCTTTTGTAAAGCTTATATTACTACAAATGTTATCTGTATTATGATGTTCTTTACTGTAATGAGGTTTTCTTTACATTTGTGATTGAATTTGTATGCTGTAAAATTGAAATTATATAGACACCAGTTCTTCAAGTTAAGTAAATACTAGGGATTCATTTAACTGCACACATTTTGTCTCTTGGTCATAATATAAGTATAAAATGTCAGAGGTTATATGACTGTGTTAGTGCTTGCACGTGTGTTGATAATTCAGCAAGGGACTGATTAACAGCATTGCCTGTTCTAAGGATATTGAAAAAAAATAGTGAGTGCACAAGTAGTGGTTCAAGGACTTGATACATTGTCATCAAGACTCTTCAACTGTGATTGTGCACCCGCACAGTCGCAACGGATGGCTGCTGGCCATCTCTACAACACTACAGTGGGTCTGCATCTTTGGTGGCCCACTACTACCATACTTTCTACAAGGACTACGTGGGTCTGCACCTTTGGAGGCCCATTACTACATTAATGTCTACCAGCAGTACTGTGGGTCTGCTCTCTGGTGACCTACCAATTCTACTGATATTCTATAAGACTTCGATTGACTCTGCTGTGGGTCTGCTCTGTTGTAGCCCATTACCAATCTTCGTGTCAAGAGTCTGCACTGTGTTTCCGTTGGGAGGACAACACTACTTCTTCAAGGCTGCATGGAGGTCCACTACTTACATGTGCATTTTCATTTACTGCTCAGGCTGTGCGCATAAAACTGTCATAGACTATTCTTCTGATGAATTATTAGGACTGTCTTTAGTGACTATGAGGATAATTTTTGCTTTATTGACCAACAGTCAATTACTAATTGTGTGCATCTGATCTATTTGATATTGTTAATATAATTTTTTTTAACAAATTAGCCTTGGCCACTGCCCAAAACACTTCGTAAAAATTTTTGAGAGGAGCAGGGGGGCTATGTAAGTAGCTTGTTTATGTGTCTGTATGTTGGCAGCGGGATAGACTGCATTAATAACTTTGACAGCGCTTTGTGGCTGGTAGGGCTCGCAGTTGGAGATGAATAGCCAGCAGTGATGGAGGTTGGAAGTTTGTAGTTAGCAGAGATGGAGGTTACAGGTCTGAAGTGTTAGCTCGAGCGGACGGTCTGGACGTGTCTGCCATAGAGATTTAAAATTATTGACGATTATGTAATTTTTTGGAACTGAATGTCACGGACGATTACATAATTTTTTGAATTGGATGTCACGTTATTAAGGTAAAATTTGCTAACTACATTATTTGCTCTGCAAATCTTCTGCACCTAGTGATAGTTTGGTCAAAATTAAGTAGTAGTAGTTGTTTCTTGGCGTTTTTTAAAACGGGTTTTTGAAAAAGAGCGTCATTTACTTTTTGGATCAGGTTAAATTACAAACCTGGGTATAGTAGGTTGTGAAATACTACCACTTAGATATTCGGTAGCGTCATGTTTAGACAATCTATTTACAGAACCAGAAACTTATGGAAGCTAAACGCAAGCTGCCTATCAGACAGGTAACTACAACATGGGATGATATCACTTAGGGGCCGAAGATACAAAAGTGGAATTGTTTGGTGACTAAGATGTGTCAGGCCGAAAACACTCAATTTTTAAAGCTCTGTACTTGGACGAAGGCTCAGTGGAGACGATCCACTCAGGAGTATTATTAGGGATAAGATTCTTCGTCCTTCTATTGTATCTAGGATATGCAATTTTGATTGAGGGATATAGCGTAAGTGCCCGTGGTCTAGGGGTAGCGTCTTTGATTCGTAATCAAAACTTCTTCGGTCCTGGGTTCGATCCCCGCCACTGCCTAAATTTTGATATATAATCAGCATTGGCGGCCGAAGACTTCCGGCATAAGAAGTCAGCCTCATTCTGCCAACGGCCTTGTCAAAGAGGGCGGAGGAGCGGATAGAGGTTCAGGGCACTCTCTTGTCCTAGGGGTGGGAAATTGCCCCTAAAGGCGGAAGAATCAGCAATGATCAACAACATGAGGATGCAGAAGGCAATGGAAACCACTGCATTAAAGACACGTAACGTGTATCCACAGTGGCCTGTAACTGAAGAAGTGTCATGATGATCTCTCCATTGGCAAAAGATTCCGGAATAGTCCCCCATTCGGATCTCCGGGAGGGGACTGCCAAGGGGGAGGTTACCATGAGAAATAGATTGAATAATCTACGAGAGGATAACGTTCTACGAGTCGGGGCGTGGAATGTCAGAAGTTTGAACGTGGTACGGAAACTAGAAAATCTGAAAAGGGAAACGCAACGGCTCAATCTAAATATAGTAGTGGTCAGTGGAAGGAAGACAAGGATCTGGTCAGATGAGTATCGGGTAATATCAACAGCAGCAGAAAATGGTATAACAGGTGTAGGATTCGTTATGAATAGGAAGGTAGGGCAGAGGGTGTGTTACTGTGAACAGTTCAGTGACCGGGTTGTTCTAATCAGAATCGACAGCAGACCAACACCGACAACGATAGTTCAGGTATACATGCCGACGTCGCAAGCTGAAGATGAACAGATAGAGAAAGTGTATGAGGATATTGAAAGGGTAATGCAGTATGTAAAGGGGGACGAAAATCTAATAGTCATGGGCGACTGGAATGCAGTTGTAGGGGAAGAAGTAGAAGAAAAGGTTACAGGAGAATATGGGCTTGGGACAAGGAAAGAGGAGAAAGACTAATTGAGTTCTGTAACAAGTTTCAGCTGGTAATAGCGAATACCCTGTTCAAGAATCACAAGAGGAGGAGGTATACTTGGAAAAGGCCGGGAGATACGAGAAGATTTCAATTAGATTACATCATGGTCAGATAGAGATTCCGAAATCAGATACTGGATTGTAAGGCGTACCCAGGAGCAGATATAGACTCAGATCACAATATAGTAGCGATGAAGAGTAGGCTGAAGTTCAAAACATTATTCAGGAATCAATACGCAAAGAAGTGGGATACGGAAGTACTAAGGAATGACGAGATACGTTTGAAGTTCTCTAACGTTGTAGATACAGCAATAAGGAATAGCGCAGTAGGCAGTACAGTTGAAGAGGAATGGACATCTCTAAAAAGTGCCATCACCGAAGTTGGGAAGGAAAACACAGGTACAAAGAAGGTAGCTGCGAAGAAACCATGGGTAACAGAAGAAATACTTCAGTTGATTGATGAAAGGAGGAAGTACAAACATGTTCCGGGAAAAATCAGGAATACAGAAATACAAATCGCTGAGGAATGAAATAAATAGCAAGTGCAGGGAAGCTAAGACGAAATGGCTGCAGGAAAAATGTGAAGACATCGAAAAAGATATGATTGTCGGAAGGACAGACTCAGCATACAGGAAAGTCAAAACACCCTTTGGTGACATTAAAAGCAACGGTGGTAAGATTAAGAGTGCAACGGGAATTCCACTGTTAAATGCAGAGGAGAGAGCAGATAGGTGGAAAGAATACATTGAAAGCCTCTATGAGGGTGAAGATTTGTCTGATGTGATAGAAGAAGAAACAAGAGTCGATTTAGAAGAGATAGGGGATCCAGTATTAGAATCGGAATTTAAAAGAGCTTTGGAGGACTTACTGTCAAATAAGGCAGAAGGGATAGATAACATTCCATCAGAATTTCTAAAATCATTGGGGGAAGTGGCAACAAAACGACTATTCACGTTGGTGCGTAGAATATATGAGTCTGGCGATATACCATCTGACTTTCGGGAAAGCATCATCCACACAATTCCGAAGACGGCAAGAGCTGACAAGAGGGAGAACTATCGCACAATCAGCTTAACAGTTCATGCATCGAAGCTGCTTACAAGAATAATATACAGAAGAATGGAAAAGAAAATTGAGAATGCGCTAGGTGACGATCAGTTTGGCTTTAGGAAAAGTAAAGGGACGAGAGAGGCAATTCTGACGTTACGGCTAATAATGGAAGCAAGGCTAAAGAAAAATCAAGACACTTTCATAGGATTTGTCGACCTGGAAAAAGCGTTTGACAATATAAAATGGTGCAAGCTGTTCGAGATTCTGAAAAAAGTAGGGGTAAGCTATAGGGAGAGACGGGGCAGATACAATATGTACAACAACCAAGAGGGAATAATAAGAGTGGACGATCAAGAACGAAGTGCTCGTATTAAGAAGGATGTAAGACAAGGCTGTAGCCTTTCGCCCCTACTATTCAATCTGTACATCGAGGAAGCAATGATGGAAATAAAAGAAAGGTTCAGGAGTGGAATTAAAATACAAGGTGAAAGGATATCAATGATACGATTCGCTGATGACATTGCTATTCTGAGTGAAAGTGAAGAAGAATTAAATGATCTGCTGAACGGAATGAACAGTCTAATGAGTACACAGTATGGGTTGAGAGTAAATCGGAGAAAGACGAAGGTAATGAGAAGTAGTAGAAATGAGAACAGCGAGAAACTTAACATCAGGATTGATGGTCACGAAGTCAATGAAGTTAAGGAGTTCTGCTACCTAGGCAGTAAAATAACCAATGACGGACGGAGCAAGGAGGACATCAAAAGCAGTCTCGCTATGGCAAAAAAGGCATTTCTGGCCAAGAGAAGTCTACTAATGTCAAATACCGGCCTTAATTTGAGGAAGAAATTTCTGATGATGTACGTCTGGAGTACAGCATTGTATGGTAGTGAAACATGGACTGTGGGAAAACCGGAACAGAAGAGAATCGAAGCATTTGAGATGTGGTGCTATAGACGAATGTTGAAAATTAGGTGGACTGATATGGTAAGGAATGAGGAGGTTCTACGCAGAATCGGAGAGGAAAGGAATATGTGGAAAACACTGATAAGGAGAAGGGACAGGGTGATAGGACATCTGCTAAGACATGAGGGAATGACTTCCATGGTACTAGAGGGAGCTTTAGAGGGCAAAATCTGTAGTGGAAGACAGAGATTGGAATACGTCAAGCAAATAATTGAGGACGTAGGTTGCAAGTGCTACTGTGCTACTCTGAGATGAAGAGGTTAGCACAGGAAAGGAATTCGTGGCGGGCCGCATCAAACCAGTCAGTAGATTTATGACAAAAAAAAAAAAAAATAGCGTTACAGTTCTGTCAAACTGCAAATAAATACCATGTACTTAAAGCATACAATCGAACTAAGCAACAACTCACCGCCACCTTCGTGGATCCATGGGGCCAAGTACACTGTAGAACAAAAGGCATTTGAAGGCTATATAACCCAGAAGCAACAAGAACTGCACACCAGCGCTGTTGACCCTGCTATAAAAGTTCTTCATGGCTTGTTCGAAATCCTGACCATATTCATATCATGAAGGATGCACTCCCCGACCTTTCTCAACCACTCGATCTACAAGAACTGATGCAAATTTTTCAATAGGCTTCAGCTAATACCGCGCCTGGAGCACATGGTACGATCACGAACTTTTTAAGATGCTTTGGCACTTAACTGCGGCCACAATAGCTGCAGATCGTTGATGGATTTTTAAGTGGTATACAATTATCGGAGGCTTGCGTTGAAGGAATCACAGTCCTTACAGACAAGCAGGTCTAGCCTTGCTTTATCGACCCATCGTGTGCTTAAAGCTGACTTCAAGCTGTACACCTGGGCCCTTAATGCACGATTGCGGACAGGCATTACCCTAATTGTTGATGAGTGTCTATTTAGCACAGTACATGCCCGATCCATAGGAGAGGTTCTAGCACTATAAGGAGACGTTGTATTTATAGTGTGCCAGCTAACGCTTCCTTGCTGCTCGCACTTTTAGACTTGAAAAATGTCTATGATCGCATTGAGTATTTCTGGATAAGACAGTGATAACTGACTTACTGTTTCGAACCCTCTTCATACAGACTATAATGGGATGCCTCTTGCACACCAAAACAAGAATCAGGTCCAGTCAGTCCCACACATCTCTCATAACCTTCCATCGAGGCCTGAGGCAGGGATGCCCGCTATCGCCGACGCTATACGCTCTAGCCATTGAACAACTTCCCAGACGTCTCAGTTCTAACCTCGAATGATTCACATTATAGGGACATAAATATGGATCACAGGCGTATGCAGACAAAGTGAGCGTCATCGTTTCTGGCGAAGCAGATCTTCGTCTCATGCATCAACTCGTACAAGAATATGAAGAGGATAGCGGCGCCATCCTCAATAGGCGAAAATCAGTCGTTCTACAGGTGGGTCGTAAACAAGCAATGCGCGAATCGTACCGAAGCGCTATGTTCCTTAGGCAACTGCGTTATACATCCCAGCCAACACCACGGACACGTTACGCAAAAAGCTGGGAGAACAAAATGCAGTCCTTCCGGATAATCTTGCGAGAGCACAGACTACGAGACTTTGACAGAATGCAGATGGCCCATTTTGTCAACACCAGTGCTTTGCCTAAGCACCACCACGTCGCATCAGTTTGGAAATTTGGAAATGTGTGGTAAGTTTCTATGGGACCAAACTGCTGCGGTCATCTGTCCTTAGGCTTACACACTACTTCATTTAACTTAAACTAATTCATGCGAAGGACGACACACGCATCCATGCCCGAGGAGGATTCAAACCTCCGATGGGGGAGGGGGGGCGGGGGGGGGGGAGTCACGCGAACCGTGGCAAGGCGCCAAGACTGCGCGGCTACCCTACGCTGCTCGCATCAGTTTTCCCCCCTCCTGGACAACAGGAACAAATTCTGGAAGCCGCTGCTTGGGCACTCTGATAGTCTAATTTCTTCAGGTTATCCTTTCTAACGATAGTCATTGTATTGTATTGTATGTTAACCGGAGGCCTAGAAAAGATGGGAGAGGCTCCGTCCCCGTCGCAGCCGCAGTGGTCCACAACCCCACGACGACTACCGCAGTCCACTTCACCTCTCCGGCGCCCCATACCGAACCACTCTTTCAGGGTTATTGTGCGGTTAGGCCTCTGGTGGACCGCCCCCCCCCTCCCCTCTCCCCCCCCCCCGCAGGAAACGTCTCACACCAGACGAGTGTAACCTCTATATTTGCATGGTAGAGAATGGTGGTGTACGCGTACGTGGAGAATTTGTTTGCGCAGCAATCGCTGAAATAGTGTAGCTGAGGCGGAATAAGGGAAACCAGCCCGCATTCGCCCAGAAACCATCCACAGACTGGCCAGCTCACCGGACCTCGACACAAGTCCTCCGGGCGGATTCGTGCTGGGGACCAGGCGCTCCTTCTCAATCCGGAAAGTCATGCTTTAGACCGCACTGCTAACTGGGCGGGCGACGACAGTAAAAAAATTTTTCGGAAGGTGGCAAACCTGTAGTGTATTTCAACATTCTGTTCTGCAGAAATATTTTCAGTTTCCTACCTGCTAGTAGTAACTTTGTGACTAAAACTTTTGAATATCCAACTGGGCTAACAAGCCTATTTGCTGCTATAAACATGTGTAGCGATTTGTCCGATTTATCAGACAGATCACACCCCATTGACCCAGATCCGGAAAAGAATCTATCGCTTAACGGATTGAACGATATAAATACAATGGCCTTTGTAAATGATTTCTGGGTTTTGGTTGTTACAACAAGCACGAAAAGTTTACATAATTAGAAGGGCGTTCATCTAGATCTATATCTATAACTACATCAGTAGTCCAAAATCTACCTGACAGGGTGACGTGGAGGGTACTTCGGTACCACAAACTGATCCCCTCTTCCCTGTTCCACTCACGAATGGCGCTTGGGAAGAATGATTGTCGCTAACCCTTTGTATTAGCTCTAATTATCAAATTTTCTCGTTGTGGTTATTTCGAGCGAGTTATGTTGGAGGAAGTAATATGTTAACCGACTCTTCCCGGAAACTACACTCTTTCGAAATTTCAATAGTAAACCTCTCAGTGATGCATAATGGCTCTCTTGCAATGTCTGTCACTGAAGTTCGTTCAGCATCTATCTAGGGCTCATGAGATACTAAACGATACCGTGACAAAAAGCGCCGCTCTCGTTGGATCCTCTGTCTCTTTTATCAGTTCTATCTGGTAACGTCTCAGATAAATGAATAATACTTAAGAATTGACAAGCGTCTTACAAGTCACTTCTTTAGTGGATGGATTACATTTACGTAAGGTTTGTCCTATGAATCTCAATCTGGCATCTGTTTTTCCTGCTATTTGTTTTATGTGGTCATTTCACTTAAGGTCGCTCCGGATACGGTGGTTACTGTTTACAGCAATTTGTTATCAACAATAAAAGTTGTACGGTAGTGGATTTCTTTTCCTCTGTTTGCGCAGTATGTTACATTTATTTATGTCCAGATCAACTGCCACTCCCACCGCCATTGATCAATCCTCCGAGGATCCTTCAACAAACCGATACTGTCGTCTGACTCTGCTACCTTCCTATAGACAACAGTATCATCTGAGAACAGTATTAAACAGCTTACGATGCATTTTACTAGATAATTTGTGTACATTGTAAATAGTAACGGTCCTTTCACACTTTTTGGGGTACTCCCAAAATTATCTTAACACCTGTCAATTTTGTTCCCTTAAGAGCAACGATTTGACTTCTATCTGCAAGGAAGTCTTGAACCAATCGCGAATCTCGTCCGATACTCGGTACGCTTGTATTTTTTCACTAACCGGCAGAATGGGGCCATGTTAAATGCCTTTTGAAGGCGAGAAACACGACATCAACCTGAGCGCAGCTGTCTACAGAGCTCTGAATTTCGTAGAGGAACAGAGCCAGCCGAGTTTTGTGGAATCCCTGTATGCGGAATTTATGTCGATTTTTATAGAGGAGATTTTCATTCTCCAAAAACGTCATATTACGTGAGCATAAATCTACAACAGATTGACGTCAACGAAGTGGGTGAGCATCTCTCCTACGACCCTTCTTAAAATGGGAATGACCAGCGCTTTTTCCAGTCGCTAGGTACCCTTCGTGCTCGCCGGCCGGCGTGGCCAAGCGGTTCTAGGCGCTTCAGTCTGGAACCGCGTGACCGCTACGGTCGCAGGTTCGAATCCTGCCTCGGGTATTGATGTGTGTGATGTCCTTAGGTTAGTTAAATTTAAGTAGTTATAAGTTCTAGGAGACTGATGATCTCAGATGTTAAGTCCCATAGTGCTCAGAGCCATTTGAACCGTTTTGAACCCTTCGTGCTCCAGCGACCTACAATAAACTGCTGCTAAAACAGGAGTACGTTTCTCGTATAATCTCTAGAATGTTACAGGTATCTCGTCTGGTCTTAATGCCCTTCGACTACGGTCATTGTAGTTGTCTTTCTGTTCCATGATCAGCTATCTCAATACCTTCCATTTCGAGATTTTTACAGTGATTGAAATGAGAGTCAGTGTTACGATCTTCAGCGGTAAAACAGTTTCGGAAGACCGAATTCAGTATTTCGGCCTTCTCTCTGTTATCTTCTGTTTCGGTGCCAGTACGGTCACTGAGTGACTGAAAGATGATTTCGAACCGTTTGCTGATTTTATATAAGAAAAAAGCCTTTCCCATCCCTTAGTATCTAGCTCGGAAAAAACTTGTCTCAGGGATATTGAACGATGCTTTTGAATTTTTTTCCATTTGTGCTCAATATCTTCGTCATCAACACTGAATATTTGATGTTGACTACGCAGGTACTGTTCAATTTGCATCTTGTCATTCTAGCTAAGCAAAAATATTTTCCTACCATTCTTGGCTGGTTAAAATGGCTCTGAGCACTATGGGACTTAACTTCTGAGGTCATCAGTCCCCTAGAACTTAGAACTACTTAAACATAACTAACCTAAGGACATCACACACATCCATGCCCGAGGCAGGATTCGAACCTGCGACCGTATAGGTCGCGCGGTTCCAGACTGTAGCACCTAGAATCGCTCGGCCACTTCGGCCGGCCTACCTTTCTTAACATTCTTTTTAATGCCAGTAATCATAGACTCTATCAAAGCTTTACGAACACTGATAACCCCTCTAGGTTGACTGATTCGAGAAGTTCAAATCTACTTGTTGCTAGGAGGTCTCTGGAACCAATTATGATAACATGACTCTCCCAATCTACACCTGGTAAGTTGGAGTGATCCCCTGTCACAACAGCATAATCAGGAAACTTATTCAAGATGTTCTGCAAGTTCTCTCTGAAGCGGTCTACAACTACAGCCCCTGACGAAGGTGGTCTACAAAAACTTCCGATTACCATTTGTTACCCGCATTTGATGCTTAACTTCACCAAGATCATTTCACATTCGGAATCCGTGATAACCTCGCTAGGTGTTATAGAATTCCTTACTGAAGTCCGCAGCTCGTGGTCGTGCGGTAGGGTTCTCGCTTCCCGCGCCCGGGTTCCCGGGTTCGATTCCCGGCGGGGTCAGGGATTTTCTCTGCCTCGTGATGACTGGGTGTTGTGTGATGTCCTTCGGTTAGTGAGGTTTAAGTAGTTCTAAGTTCTAGGGGACTGATGACCATAGATGTTAAGTCCCATAGTGCTCAGAGCCATTTGAACCATTTGAACCTTACTGTAGTAACCCCCCCCCCCCCCCCACCCAGTTCAAATTTGAACTTAAAATTTCGTTGTTTTGCACGTCTGGTTTCAACTAACGTTCTGTTCCTAATACTACCTGAGCATTGAAACGCTCGGCAAGTGGTACTAATTCTGAGATATAACCATGGACGCTTCTGCAGTTTACTAATATCAAATTACTTTTTTCTATTTCCGATATACGGGGTCGAGCATTTTCTGAGAATAATGTGGCGGATGTATCTCGGATTTTGGCAGACAATTCATCTCCCACCCCCACCCCTCCCCCCGTCCTGGGAGGAAGGTTCCTCTAACCGAAAAAAAACACCATGTGAACGCCACACGTACTCCGATACGCTAGTAGCCATTTCCTGCGTGTGGTGCACGCCTGATCTGTAAAGGATAATTGAAGGGAACCCTACAACTCTCCACCCGATAGCGGAAGTGGAGAAACTCGCAACAGATACCGTCGTAGAATCGTCTGAGCTTCTGGTTTAGACCTTTCGCTCTGTTCGAAACCAGAGGACAATGGGTACGACGCTGCAAATAGTAAAATGACTACTGAATCAAAAGTCTTGGTCCAGATTGATCCCAATTTATTACAACTACTCCTCAAGAGTACATACATAAATAAAATGCAATAAATTACACATTGCCGTGATAAGCAAAATATAAAGTGTGAAAAATTGCTACTTATGAACATTCAAACAAATTTAAACCAGAGATAGATTTAGCAAAGCCTGGAAGGTACAAGTGGGAGAAAGCATAATGGTTGGTGGATGTGCAAAGATTGTCCCAATCGTGCTAGAAAGATGTAAGGAATCCACATGCAAATGACAACAACTGATCGGTCATAGATGAGTCGTCGAATACCTGACCAAGTGTTAACTCACGGGACGTAACCAAGTTTAAAAGCAACGCACTAAAAACCTCCTAACCTGCGTAGCCTGTGAAGCCAGAAATTCTCACCATAGTTGGCGAGCTGGAGAATCGAATACCGCCTAGGGCCGGGCCTGCTGCTAAACGCTGTTCTTCAGCTGCTGTGACGCGCTGCCCCCATAAATGGAAGTCTGGAATCCGCCGCATCTCCAATGTCAGAGAGTCCTCACATTGTCCGCATCCCACATCTGCAAAACCCAAGTGTCTGCTTTACCTCTCCATCCAGAGTGTCCTCTCTGCTCTGCACAAAACCCACTGCTGTTAGGCAGCTTGTGTTTAGCTTCCACAAGTTTCTGGTTCTGTAAATAGGTTGTCTCGTATGCTGCAACTCAAAGTGACAAGCAAAGTGATCTGAAAAACTAAATGGGAATATTACAGTCTGCTATATCTTTTGGAAAAATAGTATTTTGCGATCTACTATGTCCGACAGCATTTGCATGTGAGTGTATACCCGATCAAGATGGCTAACTGCGGTAGCTGTGACGTAGGTGAAGGCCGACTGTAATGGGAGCTACTTGCATCATACATTGATGCACTATAGTTTGCTCATAATTAGTAGCCGTTCGACATACTAATTAAAATTAGGATTTTGGTCAATTGTTCTATCAAGCAATGAAAATCGCCCACTGTAAACGTACGTATTCCAAAGTTTGTGAGAAGTTGGGTCAGCTGTACTTCAAAGAGTTCTTTTCTCTCGCTACAAGTCCGACGGGATGTAAACGTTCACAATTTGTATGTCAAATTCATCAATCGGAACCCACCATTAGATACTAGCCAATCACATTTTGTCTCAAAACAGCGATCCAAAGCCTCAGCTAGTAAATGTTTCGTAAGCTATCAATGAGCTGCATTCCAATGTATACAATTCTAAGAAAACTGAGCTCCAAAATCTCAATTCTCAGATATCATTTAAATATATATGCCGAAGATTATTCCACGAATATAGCAATTATTTCTCAGCATGTCGGTTCCCATACTTAACGTATACTGTCTATAATGAATCTATATTCCCTGTTTTCAATCCATGAGTGAGCATCTTGAAGTAACTGATAGTTTAACAGTTGACCACGTATAATTTCGGGCTTATACTTTAGTGCGTATATGGTTTATTATTATGACCTTGTATCTGTTACACGTGGACCTCGTGAACTAAACTAGTACCCAAATTTCGAGCTCTAAGTTACGAGCTGAGCTTAGTATTGTAAATTATGTGTAATGGTTGTACGACCCAATTTGTAAATTAATGACTACATTATTTTCATATGTGACAAAGTGAACCATTTAGCGTCTTTCTTGATGATTAGAATTTGAGTAAATTCGCACAGATATCGAGCAATAGCTTTTCATTGTACTTACAGTTTAGACTGCCCTGTTCGTATTGTGGAGTATTTGTTATTTGTTTAAGGAGATAAGGATTACAGTTGTAAATTTTTCTTATGTTGCCTTTCTACAAATATAATACGCAATAAATTTAAAAAATGTTTTACTACGAACTGTATATACTATATCTTGTTCTCTACACTTGACTTGTTTTTCGATATATTTAGTTTGAACACACTTTACGTTGGGCTTCCATAAGTCAAACTGAATGACAATTTTGAGTAGGTTGCGCTTTTATGGTTAACAAAGAATTATAAAGATAATTTTTAAAAAAGTTTTTAAGTTGATTCTTAAATAATAAAGTATGTTATACTATGATTTGGCTCATTCTCTGTATACATTTATATTTGTGCTTTGGCTACATACGAAATGCTGTAATTTAGTTTACTGCTGTAGTGACAGCTGGTGGCTGACTGTAATATCTGCCATGTTTACTACCCTGCCTCCGTCTGTATGCGGCTTTTAGGCAGGCATGAGAATCTATATTCGGTGCACTGTGTGTGATATTTTATATCATGATTTTTTAAGTTAGACACGCTATGCCATGCTTGTTCTTGGAATGTCTTTTTATTGTGTCACAAATGATTATACACATGGACTAGGGTCCTTGAAGTGTAGTGTATAATGTACGTTATGGATCCATATTATGTTAAAAATGCTATATAGATATCCCACACCCAGTTTTGTGCTTACTCTGTCTTTGCTTTACAGTTCCGAAGATGGCAACGTTGTTTGCTGAAACCGGTTGTCTGAATAAATGCGCTACAAAGGCAATGATGGAATTTTAAAGTATGTTACCTCTATCTTGAGATCTTTTTAAGTTGCCCAATGGGCTGTTCTCTCGCATAGAAAATTTCTAGGAAACAAAATCCTAAACTCCCACTTACAGGTATTTTTTAGATCACTCTGTGAGCTACTTTCGCACTTTGTGTGAGAAAGAAATTCTCACTCCACGTGGAGTGGTGCTCGACTGTCAGAGTTCCTTCCCCATAAGGTTTAAGCTGACTCCCGCCCCCTTCCCTCCCCCCTCCCCACCTCTACTGTCCTATTAGGTTATGCTTACGTTCGTAGCGTTTCTGTTTAGCGTGTTGGTATTCCGATTGCTATGGGTTTGTTTATCGATTATTATTTTTTATTATTATTGTAGGTTACGTTTGCTCTTTGTGTTTACATATTGCCATTTTGTCATTTGGAGACAGTGAGTGGAGCTGTGGATACTAGAACATAAGAGTGGCGCGTGGAGAAATCGGAACATTTCCGATGTATTCTTGTGTTTGAGTTCAATAGAATGGTGACAGCAGCACAAGCAGCCAGAAACACTTGCTCCATGTATGGGGATAATTCCACTGGAACACTCGAACAAGGCAAGAAAATGGTTTTCTGGTTTTCAGCAGGATCGTTTTGACATTAGTGACTCTCCACGTGCACGAAGACCTTCGGGAGTTGATGGAGATTGTTTGAACGCGTTAATCCACAATGATCCACGTCAGTGTATTCGCGAACTAGCAAATGTAAATCAGGTATGATCATTCCACCACCAGGCGACATTTACATACATGGGGAAGATTCAAAAATTGGTTGTGTGGGTACCACACGCTCTTAGCCAAAATCACAAAAACCAGCTGGTGGCCATATGTACATCTCTGCTTGCTCTTCATCAATTGGCTCTTGAACAACATCGACCATTCCTAGCCTGTATCGTTCCTGTTGATCTCATCCTGATGCTAACATAAGGAACAGAGAAGAATGGTTGAGCCCAAATAAGGGCCTGCGCGCATACACAAAAGATAATGTAACACACCTGGTGGAACAGCGACGGTGTGATGAACGAGGAATTGCTTCACCGAGATGTAAACGTCACTGGTGACTTTTGTGTTAGCAGAAGAGCCAACACCGTGTTACGAGTGGAGGCCGAAATGCACGCGTTTTAGCTCACGCAGGCTGGCGTGAGGAGGGAAGAACTATACTGACGTGAAGTCTGGAACATGACGAGGAATGAGAATTCAGAAAGCGGACATAATTAGTTTGATACTTAACTTTAATCCATTAATGATGACTGTCGCTCTTGACGGTACATGAGTCACAATATTATCTGTTCAGAATACATTCTTGAAGAATATGGCGCCTTGCTAGGTCGTAGCAAATGACATAGCTGAAGGCTATGCTAAACTGTCGTCTCTGCAAATGAGAGCGTATGTAGACAGTGAACCATCGCTAGCAAAGTCGGTTGTACAACTGGGGCTAGTGCTAGGGAGTCTCTCTAGACTAGACCTGCCGTGTGGTGGCGCTCGGTCTGCAATCACTGATAGTGGCGACACATGGGTCCGACGTATACTATCGGACCGCGGCCGATTTAAAGGCTACCACTTAGCAAGTGTGGTGTCTGGCGGTGACACCACAGTGACATTTATTGTCAACAACAACTGAGACTTCTTTCAGATGCAATCCAAGGGCAACGGCCAAGAAGATGTGACGCTACGACACGATTCCGCCCGCCAGCGTTCTGCTAGACTGAAGGGAACAAAAGGAAAAAAACCGCTATACAAGAGTTGGGTTGTAAAGTCATTTCGCACCCACCTTATTTGCCTGATCATGCGCCCTCAGTTTTTCGCCTTTTTCCGCTCTCTATCGAACAACCTTCAGTGAACTTCCTTTCCGGAGAAAAATCCACCCCGAAAATGGATCGACGAGTTCTTCGCCTCAAAACCACGTGATTTCTACTGTCGCGGAATCGAAAAGTTACTCCAGCCTTGGCAGATTGTTGTGAATAGTGAAGGAGAATATATTATTGATAACTAAAATCTCTGTTATTTGTATCTGTTGTGTTCATTAAACTTGTGAAACAATAAATGTCACCAGTGACGTTTACATCTCGGGGAAGCAATTCCTAGTGCATCAGACGGTCACCCACCAGATGCGTTACATTATCTGGCTAGCCTGATAAACAAAGTAAGAGCCTACGGAATATCAGACCAGCTGTGTGGCTAGATTGAAGAGTTTTTAGCAAACAGAACACAGCATGTTGTTCTCAATGGAGAGACGTCTACAGACGTTAAAGTAACCTCTGGCGTGCCACAGGGGAGTGTTTGGGACCATTGGTTTTCACAATATATATAAATGACCTAGTAGATAGTATCGGAAGTTCCATGCGGCTTTTCGCGGATAATGCTGTAGTATACAGAGAAGTTGCAGCATTAGAAAATTGCAGCGAAATGCAGGAAGATCTGCAGTGGATAGGCACTTGGTGCAGGGAGTGGCAACTGACCCTTAACATAGACAAATGTAATGTATTGTGAATACATAGAAAGAAAGATCCTTTGTTGTATGATTATGTGATAGCGGAAAAAACACTGGTAGCAGTTACTTCTGTAAAATATCTGGGAGTATGCGTGCGGAACGATTTGAAGTGGAATGATCATATAAAATTAACTGTTGGTAAGGCGGGTGCCAGGTTGAGATTCATTGGGAGAGTCCTTAGAAAATGTAGTCCATCAACAAAGGAGGTGGCTTACAAAACACTCGTTCGACCTATACTTGCGTATTGCTCATCAGTGTGGGATCCGTGCCAGGTCGGGTTGACAGAGGGGAGAGATAAGATCCAAAGAAGAGCGGCGCGTTTCGTCACAGGGTTATTTGGTACCCGTGATAGCGTTACAGGGATGTTTAGCAAACTCGAGTGGCAGACTCTGCAAGAGAGGCGCTCTGCATCGCGGTGTAGCTTGCTGTCCAGGTTTCGAGAGGGTGCGTTTCTGGATGAGGCATCAACTATATTGCTTCCGCCTACTTATACCTCCCGAGGAGATCACGAATGTAAAATTAGAGAGATTCGAGCGCGCACGGAGGCTTTCCGGCAGTTGTTCTTCCCGCGAACCATACGCGACTGGAACAGGAAAGGGAGGTAATGACAGTGGCACGTAAAGTGCCCTGCGTGACACACCGTTGGGTGGCTTGCGGAGTATAAATGTAGATGTAGATTTAGATGAACGAGCTTATGAAACAAAACAATATTTATTGATTTATAGTTAGCTATGCCTTGCTAAAGTCTAGCTGGTTGGAAAATCAAGCATCGTAAGTAGCCAGTTGCGGAGGACGAAGTTACTCACAAGGTACATGCCCAGATACTTAAAGTTCTGACCGTGAGGCTAGTCTTTCGCACTGTTCTGTAGTTTATTCCCTCCCAAAATATTCTAATAATAGTGAAGAGGTTGTAAAAATCTGAACATTTTTTATGACCCAGTTAATTTATTCCAGATCAAATTCAGTTATCATGTCTATAAAAGTCCTGAGCGCATTTACACTATAACTGCAGTCACTCATCTACCGTGAGCTTATATGAGTTTACTATTGTCGATTCCTTACTGTGCGATCGCCATATAGTTATATAAGAACTTCACAGATACGAAATTTATCCCGAACTTCAACATTCTTACTTTGCTCACACACATACGTGTCACACCCGTGGATGGCTCTGGCAAACCTGTCTATAATCTTTCCACAAAATACTTCACTTGCGATATCGCGGAAAGTGCTAACACGTGGGACCTGTCCTACAGGCATGCTCCGGCATTCTGTTGATTGACTCCGCGCCAAACGACCTCCACGCGCCAGTCTGTCCCTTCTGGAGTTATGGGGCATCACCGTCAGCCATGTCGCTGAACTGTAGCGAAGAAGCGTAGGGGTAGATTCGATCCTTCAAGTACAAGATTGGTATCCGTATCCTTACCTCCCGAAATCAGTTGTTTTCAAAATCCGAGTGCAACAACGATTTTTGAAAAATAAAAAAAATTTCTCTCAGGTACTAAAAATAAGGAAATCCCAACTAACTGAAAATAATTTAAAATGACAGCAGTACCCTTATGACTTTCTCTTTCTTCACACATGCCACATCCATCCATTTCCATTATTTTGGACATTTACAAAGATACGGGGTGACAATTGTTGAACTACGTGAAATGAAAGCGACGTAACTTCTGGACCGTTTGCGTTAGGACGTTCAAACTGCATGGTTAGCCGCGGGTCATGATGGCAATTGGTATGCGCATGTGCACGCTGCGTGTTGTTGTCGGCCATTTGCACGTGAAAATGCCACGGTACAGCGTGCCTGAGCGTATAGCGCTTGTGAAGGCCTACCATGCGTACAATAACAGCCCAACTGCGGCGGCTCAAAGGAAGTTTGCGACCGAGTCCAAGCGTGTTAACGATAAAAAATTTGATTCGCAAGTTTGAGAGAACGGGTAGCGTTCGGGATGACAGTGTTCGCAGTGTCGGTCGTCCAAAAAGAATGAAAACGCCTGAAAATATCGAGAAGACACGCGCTGTGTTTCAGACAAGCCCCAGGAAATCGATCAGACGAGCTGCGCAACAGGTGGGAATCAACTGGAAGACATTGCGACAAACTGTTGTTGAAGACCTGTATCTGGTCCCATGCAAAATTCAAAACCTTCAGCCATTAAGCCCCAGGGCCATGGAATAGCCAACATTATTGTCCACAGAATTGACGAACAGTACTTTGATGTGAATATGGTTTGGTTTAGCGACGAAGTGCTGTCATTTGGATGGGTTCGTCAATAAGCAAAATTGGTGCATTTGGAAGACTGGAATCCGCATATTGCGATAGAGAAGTCTCTTCACCCTCAACGGGTGACTGTGTGTGGCGCAATGTCCAGTAGCGAAATAATGGGTGCGATATTCCTTGACAGCACGATGACTAGCGAACGGTTCGTGAAGATTTTGGAAGATGACTTCATCCCCATTATCCAAAGTGACCCTGATTTCGACAAGATGTGGTTCATGCAAGACGGAGCTCGATCCCATCGAAGCAGGAGAGTGTTTGACGTCCTGGAGGGGTACTTCAGGGATCGCATTCTGGCTCTGGGGTACCCAGAAGCCGCTGGCGTAGGCCTCCATTGGCCGACATATCCTCCGGATCTAAACACATGCGACTCCTTTTTGTGGGGCTGTATTAAAGGCGAGGTGTACAGCAATAATTCCAAACCATTGTTGAGCTGAAAACAGCCATTCAGGAGGTCATCGACAGCGTCGATGTTCCGAAACTTCAGCGGTTCTTGCAGGTTCGCTATTCGTGTGCGCCATATCATCGCCAATGATGGCAGGCACATCGAACATGTCATAACCTAAATCCGAATATTTGTAGTGACGTGTTTTTCTTCATATAGTTCAATAATTGTCACCCTGTATATACAATTTCACAATGTACAGAATTAATTAGACAGGAGATTACGTTGAAGATTCCTACTACATTTCGTATCAGTTCTCTCAAAATTCATGTTGAAAGAAAAATACATAGATACACATTTCTCACAATTCTTCATACCATATATTGTTATTTAGTTTAAACAAAGACCCAAAATCAGCTAACTATTTCAGTGAAAACAAATGTTATGTGTGAAAAGAAATCTAGAAATCAATGAACTTTACCATATTATCAAAATATGTCACAGAAATTCTTTTGAAATGTAATAAACATGTACAAGGCATACACTTGAAATTTCAATTTTCTGCAAAGAGACAGAAAAGACTACCACAAATAAGAAAAAGATATGATTCGGACATTCGTGAGCACGCCTTTACACTGCTCAATAAACGCACAGGGAGGCACTACTGGCATATCAAAACAGGATCCGCGCACACATTCACACTTAATCATTGTGAAGCGCCGCAAACTCATTCTCCATGCACGCTGCTTTGGCATAGCGCTGCATTAGATACGCAACGACTATGCAAGGTGCCTAAAGCTGGCACGCATCAACTGTTCTCACCTGAAGGGGTCGTAACCGAGCTCGCTGAATTAGTCCTGGCAGCTGTTGGATTCTCCCCCTCCAGTTCTCTGCTTCACGCACTGCCAGAAGTCTTGTCAACGCCCAGGCTCTTCTCCACGGTGCCGCTTTGCGGTTATGCAGCACCTCGCGTCACCAACTCTCGACATGTGACAACACATCACTCTGTGTGAGCAACAGCTCGTAATTTCTCTACGGCCGCTCGCACTTGTCACACCATCTGACAAGCGTCACAAGCGCAGGGCCCACTCTTTCTACCTTTTAAATCACTGAGCTTTAACGCAACAGTATAAATAAGTGGTCACGTAACTGAATATGTTGAAAGCAACCTTAATTAGCATAAAACAGGAGAGTGCATATACAGGGTGTTCGGAAATTCCCGTTACAGACCTCTAGGACTTGTAGATGAGACTGAGTACACAGTATTTTGAATAGGAAACCATGTACGGGAACGTAACGTTTCAGCTTTACGACGGTTTCAATTCAAATGTTTAACCCATCCACTTCTGCTTGAGCAACTGAATTCGGTGTGGCCCAGAACTATTATTGTGTAACAATCTGAAAGGAGACATAACGAATACATCCATTTATCACTTAAGCACATTTGTTTGTATTAACACCTAAACTGTACCTACAGGATGTTGTGTACTTTTTTGTTTTGGAATAATGTAAACACATAATGTATAAGAATTAATACAAACACATTTGCTTAAATGATAAATGGGTGTTTTGTTATCTTTCCTTTCCAACTGTTACCCAATAATTGTCCTGCCTAATGCCTAATTTAATTCGTCAAACAGAAGTGAATGAGTTAAACATCTGAACTGAAACCATCTTAGAACGGAAACGGTACATTTCCGGAGATGGGTTCCTATTCAAAATGCAGGGTGTTTTAAAAAGGACTTTACAAATTTAAAAATTCATATAAATTTATTGAAAGAAGACATGGAGCTGGGTTTAGTGTTATTTTTCAGGGAAACACATAAAGTTTTTATTTACCTTAAACTAAAGATGATGTATGTGGCTTCCGTTGATTATCCTGCGCACATTCCATCGGAAGTCAATGTCTTCCCAAACTCGCTGTAGCATTGCAAGTGTAACTTTCTCAGTAGCGGCGTAAATTCTTGCTCGAAGTTCAGGTATAGAAGCCGGCACAGGAGGTATAAACACGATATCCTTGCTGAAAACCCGTAAAAAAAAAAAAAAAAAGAGAGTGGTGTCGGGTGTGCGGAACGTGGGGGCCATGGAATTGGTGTCGTCGTCAGATGTACTTGGACAATTTCATGATTTCCCATGTCTTGCCGAGCACCCTGTTTCTACAAGAAAGGCCTAATAGGAGGATCTTTAGCGTACTTGGTACGGAAATTACGCTGAACCGTTGTCACCGACTTCGGTTCTTCAAACCAAACCGCACAGCTATCACGCTCGGATCCAGTGAAGGCAGCCAGCCGGCCAGGGTGGCCGAGCGGTTCTAGGCGCTACAGTCTGGAACCACGCGACCGCTACGGTCGCAGGTTCGAATCCTGCCTCAGGCATGGATGTGTGTGATGTCCTCATGTTAGTTAGGTTTAAGTAGTTCTAAGTTCTAGGGAACTGATGACCTTAGAAGTCCCATAGTGCTCAGAGCCATTTGAACCATTTGAAGCCAGCCATCTTTACCGCAACTGCCGCTAGCACTCTTTACGGTGCAATTCAGTGCTAGCGAACTACACGAGACAAAACTTGATGTATTTCCCTACAAATTGACACTACAATCACCTCTGTAGGTACTATGAATTAATTTGTATGAATTTTCAGAGTTGTAAAGTCCTTTTTGAAACACCGTGTATTATGCACTCTCTTCCCTCTTCAAGTCCTAGAACTTTGTAACGGGAATTTCCGAAGCCCGTACATAACATTTCTTTGACATTGTTTATTAGTACAGCCAAGACAAACACACAGCATTGTTCTTAAGAGAAGCATATCAAAGTCTAACTGCAATTTTATTACGCTGTTTATTCCTGATAGTCGCGCCTTTTGCAGTTAGATCTTACTTTTTCAACACTGCTGATTTCTTTCTGCTTTGCCACACTGACTAAAGAGTTATTTTACTGAACTCTAGGCCTCTCTATTTTTCTTGTATTCAGCATTTTTTGCAGTTATTTTTCTACTATTCCTTTTCTGGGCTGTGGGATCGGATGAGGCGTCTTAAAGATTAGTTTATGAGGCTTTATTCTTATACGTTGTGGTGAACCTTTTGTTATTTCCACTCTTTTTTTTCACAAATCTTCCAAATTCTTTCAGTTAATAGAGATAGCTGTCCAGCTGCTACAATTTCTATGTTAGAAATCCTATTTATTTTGCTGTTAATTTCTTTCCATGTAAGATCATGTAAGCCCATGTAAGCATCTTCCTCACGGTATGGAGGTATAACACTTCGGTTAGGATCTACTACATTTTCCTCTTCAGCTTCCTCTTCACAGGCTGCCAATCGGTGTAACTGGGAAAAATCTACTATTCTATATACTGTCGTTTTGTTATAAAATTTTATTTTTTTCTCCTTTTCTCTGTCGGTAAAGCCTCGTCTCATTTACCCCATAATCTATCTCCGCATTGTGCCCCGTCAGCCAACTGGAGGGAATAATGAATTCCTCTTGCAAATTAGACACGACAACAGCAACCATTGGCTATGATTCTCCTTCCATTTCAATTTGCATCATTATTTGAAATTTAACTGTTTTCTGGTATTCACCCACAGCTCCTTTTCTTTTGACTCTACTGACCTGTAAACTCAGTATTTCATCTTCTGATTTCAGTAACTCGTTATAAGCGTGTTTTCAGTCACACACAATTAGCTTCCTGAGTCGACTAATGATTTAGTCCCATGCCCAGATAATTTAACCTCATTTATAGGGGCGATTACTGCCTTACCTTTCAATATAATACCTTCTTCTAACACGTCTTCTTCTTCGCCAAATTCTGCTTTTATTACGTACACGTTTCTCTCTGCTTCCCTAGGTATTAGAGAACCCGTACGTTTCAGGTCGGACCAACCTTAAACCTCTAAGTTTCTCGTCTTCTACCGCTCTGCCGCTTTCGCCCCACTTCTCGACTTCCAACTTTCATATCTAAGTTCGCGCTTAACTGCGTTCTTCTTCCTCTTGTCCGTCTGCATCGAATAACTTGCTTCGTGTCTGCGGCAGTCTTTTTATGCACTTCTGCTGCACAAACATTCTTCTTTGTGTCTTTATTTCTACACTTTTGTCCACTTGGTAGACACATATTTTCCGTTCAATTAGAGCGCACGCTTCAAGTTCGACCAATATCCATATTGCTTGTTCTTCTTCCACTGTTTTCATATCGGCACAAGCAGTATTCATACGTTGTAGCGACATCAGATGTTCTTCATAAGTTTAATCTGGGAATTACAAAGTCTATTCATGTCATTGCCCAAGAGGCATGTCTGCACCTTAATTTTCGTCAGTTTCGCTCACAATCTTCTGTTTGCACTGCATCCAAGCATATCATCCACAGCTTCTGTTCACAGTTAAGACATGGCACATTGGTTGCTTGTGTCTTATGTCACAATGTTTACTAGAGTTGAGGCTTTCGTAACTTGTTTGTCATAATCTTCCACCGGCTGGATGATCAAGAGTTGGTAGTCGGTTGGCTGATCGAGCCATACTAATATCCCAACTTCATATTCCTTGAATTTGTCTTTAACGTAATTAATCCGATTCTTGGTTCCTTCTTGATTTATTTCTTGAAATACCGTTTCGGAGTGTGAGTCCGGATTTTCCTCGATTTCCGGTTTTCTATCCTTACAGGTTTTCTCATCTGTCCTTTCCTTCCATGTTTTAAACATTTTCTTGATATTCTCCTCATGCTTCTCCAACTTTTTACCAATTTTCTCCTCTTCTTCCTTCAATTTTTTATCAAGATTCTGAATTATTGATGACCGGATTACTTCGATCGACGTTTTAATTTCTTTTCTTTCCCTTCCACATTTGTTCCATATCTTCCATTTCTTGCTTCCACATTTTTCTCAATTATTGCATTAATTGTTAAAGATCGATACCAGTTCCTGCCCTGAGTTTTGGAGCTTCTACTGACGTGTAATACCTACTGTTTTTCTGGCTAGTGCTGTTAGTTCCTTTCACGTTTACCGCGTCTACGGTGTTGATAATTTACCTGCGCTTTCCAGATACCCTCTGCTATTCTCAGAGAAGATTTCAGTCTGTCCCCTTTCTCATAAAAGTAGTTCCTATTCCTCTACATTTGACTGATAATCGTCCTCATCCGACACACTCTCTTTTTTGATCTTACCTGTCGACAATTCTAAACCAACCATTATGCTTCCAAAATATTACGTAATTTCTATCAATATTTCAAACTTTTGAGACACAATTTTTCGTCACAGACAGTTTACATCAGTCCCTAGCCTATGCTTCACTGTTAAACTATTTCTACCGCAGTAGTTTTTGTTAGTGACTCTTAGAAATTTGCGACACTTATAGGCTATATTCTCCGCTCCTGTTGGATGTTGTACTGCTGGCTGCATTTCGTTGTGACGTGATAGCTGTTTGATTCTTCGTATCTTTCTGTGGTGCGGCTCCTTCTTCTTCTTTCTTGTAATAGTTGTTCCGCCGTACCAAAACGTCTGAAAACTATTTTTGCACTCGTTCCAGACCTCCTACGATTGCCTCCTGTGAGTGTCACAGCTTGAAAATTGTAAGCCACCTCCCCCCCCCCCCTCCGTACTATTTATTGATTTATGGTTGATTATTATTTTTGTTATAGTTTGGCTGCTTGGAAAATTAGGCATCCGACAGTTAAAAGCAGCCAGTTTTGGAGGGCGAACTTACTCCCAAGGTACATGCGCTGATAACTAAAGTTCTGACCGTGAACCTACAGCTTATGCCCTGTCTATCCATAGACACTGTTGTAATAATAATGAAGTTGTAATATGTGGATAGTTTTGCACGACACAGATAATTTCTTGCACTTTAAATTCAAGTCTTATGTCACTACTGGTTCTGAGTGTACTCACATTGAAATTACAGTCACCCATCTATCATGAACTTATGTGAGTTTACCACTGTCGCTTCCTAACTGTGCAACTCTCCTAGATACGAAATTTATCCCGACTTTCAACATTCTCATTTTGCTCACACACATAAGCATCCTACTTGCATGATGGCTGTGGCGCCACTGCCTATGATGTTTCCATAGAATACCTCACTTTTATGCGCCACTGCGGGAAGCGCGAACACTTGGGATTTTCCCTGTAGAGCTACTCCGGCTCGACTGAGTCACTCCTTCGAATCAAATGATCTCCAGACGCCAATCTCTCCCTTCCAGAACTATAGGGCAATCCCCGTCAGTGACGACACTGTACTGTAGCAGAGAAGTATTGCGGCAGATTCGATCCTTCAAATAGAGGATTGATATGTGTACGTTTACAAAGGGGAGGATAAAAAGCTTTTAACAACAAACAGCCACCAAGATCTTCACGAGAAAGTATAGATGATTATCTCCCGGCCAGCTATCCGTCCTCCAGTTTTCTAGAAAGAGAGTTACCACCATGAACATCATTCCACAATACTACTCTTCGAGCGAAAAGGTGGATTTGTAAAAATAATTTATTTTCTCCTGGCCAAACAGGCAATATGGTTCATTATAAAGGACTTTTCAGCCAGCCTCGCTGGTGCTGAGGCCTCCAATACGAGACCCACAAACAGCTACCAGGTGTTCAGTGTCCAGGTCGCTCCAAGTGCCTTAATCTTTAGAGGTCGACTTTTTTCCTACAGGGGGGGCTGTTCTCCAATGGCCCCTGTCACCTCCTACTACTAAACACCTCATTCTCATACATCACCATTGACAATGACTGAGACGATCACAGAGTCCGCTCATTCCGTTAAAAATTGGAAGCTGAATGCTGAAAATTGCGGAGAACCGCCAGCAGTCTCTTTGAGCTACCCAGATGGGTTGGGGGGGGGGGGGGGGGAGGCCCAATCAACCTTGCAGGCTAATGCAGACTCAACACTCTTCAATACAGCTGTACTTATGACTTAAACTACCTTACAAAACATTCGCCCCAGGTATTAAGTTGGCAGGAAAACTCAAGCAACACTTACATCTTTGAACTACACTCCTGGAAATGGAAAAAAGAACACATTGACACCGGTGTGTCAGACCCACCATACTTGCTCCGGACACTGCGAGAGGGCTGTACAAGCAATGATCACACGCATGGCACAGCGGACACACCAGGAACCGCGGTGTTGGCCGTCGAATGGCGCTAGCTGCGCAGCATTTGTGCACCGCCGCCGTCAGTGTCAGCCAGTTTGCCGTGGCATACGGAGCTCCATCGCAGTCTTTAACACTGGTAGCATGCCGCGACAGCGTGGACGTGAACCGTATGTGCAGTTGACGGACTTTGAGCGAGGGCGTATAGTGGGCATGCGGGAGGCCGGGTGGACGTACCACCGAATTGCTCAACACGTGGGGCGTGAGGTCTCCACAGTACATCGATGTTGTCGCCAGTGGTCGGCGGAAGGTGCACGTGCCCATCGACCTGGGACCGGACCGCAGCGACGCACGGATGCACGCCAAGACCGTAGGATCCTACGCAGTGCCGTAGGGGACCGCACCGCCACTTCCCAGCAAATTAGGGACACTGTTGCTCCTGGGGTATCGGCGAGGACCATTCGCAACCGTCTCCATGAAGCTGGGCTACGGTCCCGCACACCGTTAGGCCGTCTTCCGCTCACGCCCCAACATCGTGCAGCCCGCCTCCAGTGGTGTCGCGACAGGCGTGAATGGAGGGACGAATGGAGACGTGTCGTCTTCAGCGATGAGAGTCGCTTCTGCCTTGGTGCCAATGATGGTCGTATGCGTGTTTGGCGCCGTGCAGGTGAGCGCCACAATCAGGACTGCATACGACCGAGGCACACAGGGCCAACACCCGGCATCATGGTGTGGGGAGCGATCTCCTACACTGGCCGTACACCACTGGTGATCGTCGAGGGGACACTGAATAGTGCACGGTACATCCAAACCGTCATCGAACCCATCGTTCTACCATTCCTAGACCGGCAAGGGAACTTGCTGTTCCAACAGGACAATGCACGTACGCATGTATCACGTGCCACCCAACGTGCTCTAGAAGGTGTAAGTCAACTACACTGGCCAGCAAGATCTCCGGATCTGTCCCCCATTGAGCATGTTTGGGACTGGATGAAGCGTCGTCTCACGCGGTCTGCACGTCCAGCACGAACGCTGGTCCAACTGAGGCGCCAGGTGGAAATGGCATGGCAAGCCGTTCCACAGGACTACATCCAGCATCTCTACGATCGTCTCCATGGGAGAATAGCAGCCTGCATTGCTGCGAAAGGTGGATATACACTGTACTAGTGCCGACATTGTGCATGCTCTGTTGCCTGTGTCTATGTGCCTGTGGTTCTGTCAGTGTGATCATGTGATGTATCTGACCCCAGGAATGTGTCAATAAAGTTTCCCCTTCCTGGGACAATGAATTCACGGTGTTCTTATTTCAATTTCCAGGAGTGTATTACTGCCCTACTCAGAAAATCACACACGCAAAACATTCACACAGTGCACAGCTAATTGTAGCATGTTGGGAAAAGGGAAAAAATGCATGTGCACCAGACAATAAGGTAACACAGTTGTGTTAATTCCTTCTCCAAAGGCTCTCGGTACTTGAACAGATAACATGACCAATGTGCCACTGACGCACAAAAAAAAAAAACACACTATATCACTATGAGTGAAAGTAATGGGACAGTACTAACGGTACCGTCTCAGTCCTTCCATAATATAGGGTCCTAACGTACATCTGAAGTTGGACACAAACATTTTAAAAAAATCCTCTCATACTTTATCTGAAAATAGTGTTCGAACACCCGTCAGACATGGTGGTTAATAAAAAGCAACCTCACATCGCCTTCTAAACGACAGTGTAACTCGCAACTGAGCTCTACCTTTCCTCCAACGGCATCACATATAAGACAAATCTGGAACCCGATACAGTACTGAATAAAAGAAGACCTTGTCACATCCAGAATGACTTGGCTGAAACAAACTCCGTGTCTCCACATAACTATATACCTCCAGCAACAAAATTACCTTGGGTTTTCACTTTTCTCGTGAAGCCCAGCAGCCAATCAAATATTCGCTTGGCACCAGGACTGTCGCAAATAAACACCTCGTACGTCGTGCATCTATTACACTTTCTCGACCTCCAGCCATCTACCACCTTTCATAAAAAATAAGAAGAGAATGTACTTTCCGCGAGAACTTTCAGGTCGACAAAAACGGAAGTTAAAATTGCTGCTGCACTATCAGCGATTTTTCCTCACTGCCATTCTGCCTGACTATTAGCTCGTTTTTCTCTGTCTCTGGCGTTGCCGAGAAATAATTTTGATTTTGCCAGCTGCACCAAGCATACTGTTCTACTGTGCAACACTATGCTCTGCTACAGACCTCTCGAACAAAGAACAGTGTCCAGTAGTTGGAAGTAAGGAGGCCACACTCGTCTACAAGAAGAGTAGCAGAAATGATTAACAAAGCTGCCATCCAATATCCTTGACACCAATTTGTTATAGAATCTTAGACCATTTTGAGTTCAAACGTATGAAGTATCTTGTGACAGAAAGACATCCACCGTGTCAATCAGCATGGATCCCGAAAACTTACATCATGTGAAACTCAAATCTCACTTTTCTCACATGACATCCTGAGAGCCATGGATTAAAGCAGTCAGGTAGATGCTGTATTCCTCGAGTTACTAAAATCATTTCACTCAGTATCATATCCACGTCTATTATCAAAAGTATGATCATACGGGGTATCTAGCGAAACTTTGCGACTGAGATGAGCATTTTTTGGTAGAGAGGATACAGAAAGTTATCTTATATGGAAAATTTTCAAAAGATGTAAAAGTAACTTTGGGCATGCCCCAGGGAAGTATGTTGGGACTCTTGCTGTTCATGTTGTATATTAATGACCTTGCTGTCAATATTGACAGGAATCTCAGACTTTTTGCAGACAATGCATTTATCTCTAATGAAATTCTGTCTGAAAGAACCTGCGCAAATGTAGACAGAACTTGGTAAGATTTCAAAGTGGTGGAAAGATTGGCTACTGGCCCTAAACTTTGAGAAATATAACCTTCCTACAGAACAAGCACATGACCATAGGATATTCACATATGACAATGCATATAGTAATCCTATTTACTTCATGTTAATCTGACTTATTTCACGATGGGCATATATCACTTATATATATATATATATCTTTTGTTTTGATTTTATACTTCATTTTCGTGTCCATAATACCTAGACATCGACCAACACATTGCATTGATGTTACGTATACATCATACATGATTTATGGATATCCATTACACAACGAATGATAAACATAGATTGTATTATTTACAAACCAGTGATAGACTCACAGTGTATTGCTTACTCATTCTTTTTGTTGTTGTTTACCAAGCCCACGATTGGTATGTAGCACCTAGAAATTGGGTTACAATGTGGATTCACATAATGAATACATTACATATATAATAAATAGATGTTTTGCTTATTGTTTGTGTTTTTATTTTGATTGTAAACAAAAGAATTGTACTTTATCTGTCATAATTATGTGTGATACTATTTTGGTCTTCCTGTTCAATAGCACGTAGACCTCAGTTTATATTTCTGTTTAATGTGATGAACACGTTACACAGGATCTATGGACGTCTCTTACTTAATGTTCGTGTCAAATTTCTGGTCTATAATTTGTCTGTAGTGAATATACTGCACTTTAATTAAAGTTACGTTTGTCATCCTCTTAGCAAACAACGTAAAATGTTCGGTGTATATGTGTACCAAAATAAATGCATTTTACTTCTGTTTTATATTCTCATAACTGGATTTGGTTGTGATTTTCCAGTTTCGCCTTTTCACATACAATTTATAGCAGTTCATATGTGTAGACATTAGGCTACAAGCTACATAATCTTTGAGTTTATTATTCATACTAACATCGCATGACAAAGTGTTGGTCAACATCAAAGTACAACATCATTTTGTTAACCTTTTCCTATGTACAAAAACTTATATGTGTTGGTACTGGTATTATATTTAATATAAATATACTTCTGTCATCTTACATCTTGTAACTAACACAAGCCAAGTCAGGCTTGTAATTTCTTAGACTTTCCCTGTGGTTCGGTGTCATCTCGTGGAATCGAGTGTACTGCCGGTTGTCTGCGTCTTCCCAACACAATATTTCGACGTCGTAACTCAGAGTCTTCATCAGATGATTGCTGCAACTGGTTGGGAAGGTGACTGTGTGCTGTTTTTAGGCCAGGGCGGTGTCTGGTGTTCACTATGCCGTCCGTGCCCGTTGCGGACACAGACGCACGTGACTTCTGAAGGTCTCTTAGAACCTTGTTTCGCGTAGTTTGAGCATTGACGATGCTTAGCCCACATACAGTCTTGGGTTTGTTAAATTTGGACCTCGTGTTCTCATTCAGTTTTGTTCAACTTCTGTTGTTGCTTGCCACAGGATTATTGCTCAAGAAGAATGTGCGGCCAGCGAGTGATCGGTAGCCAGTGGACCTGGTTGGCGATGAACTTATTTTCTGACTGCTGCACCGATGCGTAAAATTGGGTTTAGAAGTATGTAGAGCGTTTTCATACGCCCCAGTGCTTTCCCCATGACCATTCGGACGTGCTGTCTGTATGTCAGATGTCTATCGAGGGTCACGCCTAGGTAATTCACGGTTCACGACTGAGGGATGGGGCCTCCAACGATGTGAATAGGTACTAAATTTCCCGGTAGCTTTTTCCTGGTGATAATTAAAGCCTGGCTCTTCGCTGCATTCCTTTTGAGCCGCCACTTGGCGGTCCAAACTCCAAGCGTGTCACACGCTTGCTGAAGGCAAAGTCTTAGTACGTGTATTCCTAAACTGCGCGCAACACGCTAATGTATAGGTGGTGGGTTAATATGTATCATGTAGTTTGAAGAATAAGGATATTTTTTTAATTAAAAAAATTGCGCACAAACAGTGCAGTCTCATCGTCGTATAACGCCAGAATAGCTCTCGGGGTTTTTGGAGTATCGATGGTGAATAGATGTCTAGCAGAGGCCAGAGTCGCGCTGTCGAGACAGCTCTGTTGACATGACATATTCTCTTACTCAGGTATGATTTGAGGAGGGCCACATGCGACACCGGTACCTCCTGATCAAGAAGCTTGAAGGGGGCCGTTATGCCACATGCCGTCGAATGCCTTCGATACGTGTAGCAGTACTGCCCCAAAGTACTCCCGGAGGTCTAGCGCTCCCATGCCCTGCTCAACCAACGTGAGTAATTGTTAATTGTTGTGTGGAGTGCCCCCCCCCCCCTCGAAAACCGAACTGCTCGTCCGGTAAGAGGCTCTCCGCCGCAAGCTGTCTTCATAGCCGTTACAAACTTTCGAAAGAGACGGCAGAAGGCTTAGAGACCTATAACTGCTCGCACGTCTGGGCCCCTTACCCACTTTTCGAATGGCTACCGCCTCCGCATGTTTCCACACGGAGGGGGATGTGCTGCTCCACAATATGTGTTTCTGGCGGCGATATACAGAGTGAGTCACCTAACATTACCGCTGGATATATTTCGTAAACCACATCAAATACTGACGAATTGGTTCCACAGACCGAACGTGAGGAGAAGGGCTAGCGTAATTGGTTAATAAAAAAATGCACGGAAGTATGTTTTTTAACACAGACCTACGTTTTTTTTTGATGGAACCACGTTAGTTTTGTTAGCACATCTGAACATATAAACAAATATGTAATCAGTGCCGTCTGTTGGATTGTAAAATGTTAATTACATCCGGAGATATTGTAACCTAAAGTTGACGCTTGAGTACCACTCCTCCGCTGTTCGATCGTGTGTATCGGAGAGCACCGAAGTACGTAGGGATCCAAAGGGAACGGTGATGGACCTTAGGTACAGAAGAGACTGAAACAGCACATTACATCCACATGCTAACACCTTTTTATTGGTCTTTTTCACTGACGCACATGTACATTACCATGAGGAGTGAGGTACACGTGGTTTCCGTTTTCAATTACAGAGTGGAATAGAGAGTGTCCCGACATGTCAGGCCAATAGATGTTCAATGTGGTGGCCAATCTCTGGCGTAATGAATTTCGTACACGCCGCAGTACATCTGGTGTAATGTCGCCGCAGGCTGCCACAATACGTTGTTTCATATCCTCTGGGGTTGTTGGCACATCACGGTACACATACTCCTTTAACGTACCCCACAGAAAGAAGTCCAGAGGTGTAAGATCAGGAGAACGGGCTAGCCAATTTATGCCCGTGTTTGTTACAACACGCAACTACACATCGGAGGTTTCAAGCGTCAACTTTAGGTTTCAATATCTCCGGATGTAATTAACATTTTACAATGCAACAAACGGCACTGATTACGTATTTGTTTATATGTTCAGATGTGCTAACAAAACTAACGTGGTTACATTTAAAAAAACGTAGGTTTGTGTTAAAAAACATACTTCCGTGCATTTTTGTATGGTTTGTATTAAACAATTACACTAGCCCCTCTCCTCACGTTCGGTCTGTGGAATCGGTTCGTCAGTATTTCATGTGGTTTACGAAATATATCCAGCGGTAACGTTAGGTGACTCACCCTGTATATCTCTAGGCGTTCCGTACTCCGTCCGCGCCGCTTCAGCGTTTTCCCCGGTGGCAGCCATGCCAAGCCGTTCTGTACTAGGTCCGTGCCCGCCATGCTCTTTCCCAGCATTACCGACACGCTGCAGGCGTTTCTTGCGCTGTTGGCGACCGCTCCGGCATTCTATCGTGCCGCTGTTATTCTGCTGGCCTTGTGGGTTCGCTACGCCCCTGCGAGGTGTGCTTCCTGCAGAAGCGGGTTGCTGTGGAAATTGCATTTTCTGTCAGTGCACGCCGTAGCTGACTCTCGTGGCAGTGGCTGCCGTCTGGAGTTCGGTACTGTGTCTACTTCTAGGATGTGTGGTGCCTGAGGTTTCGGGTGGTTAATGTTGTTCCCTCTCTCGTCTGTAAGCTCTACAGTTGTCTCACAAAGAGGTAGTTTCCGCCCGGCGCTCCATAAGCCATTCGATTCCATTAATTATGCCCCTGGCTGTCTGACGTTCGTTGGCGGAGAAGGGAGCTTTTTTCCGTTGTTTCTTTAGTAATTGGCAGTCTTCGAAAGGGAGGGAAGAAGGAAATGACAAGTATTTTGGACAGGTCAGGAAAACTGCTGGTGAATCCTGTTGATGCCTTGGGGAGATGGAGGGAATATTTTGAAGAGTTGCTCAATGTAGGTGAAAATACGATCAGTAATGTTTCAGATTTCGATGTACAATGGGATAGGAATGATGATGGAAATAGGATCACATTTGAGGAAGTGGAGAAAATGGTCAATAGACTGCAGTGCAATAAAGCGGCTGGGGTGGATGAAATTAAGTCGGAAATCATCAAATACAGTGGAATGTCAGGTCTTAAATGGTTACACAGGATTATTGAAATGGCGTGGGAGACGGGAGAGGTTCCATCAGACTCGACAAAAGCAGTAATCACACCAATCTTAAAACACGGAAACAGAAAAGATTGTAACAACTACAGAGGTATCTCTTTAATCAGCGTTGTGGGTAAAATCTCCTCAGCTATTGTTGAAAGGAAAGTGCGAGTATTAGTTGAGGACAAACTGAATGAAAATCAGTGTGGGTTTAGGCCTCTTAGAGGTTGTCAGGACCAGATCTTTAGCTTACGGCAAATAATGGAGAAGTGTTACGAATGGAACAGGGAATTGTATCACGCTTTATAGATCTAGAAAAGGCATATGACCGGGTTCCTAGGAGGAAGTTATTGTCTGTTCTACGAAATTATGGAATAGGAGGCAAACTTTTGCAAGCAATTAAAGGTCTTTACGTAGATAGTCAGGCAGCAGGTAGAGTTGACGGTAAATTGAGTTCATGGTTCAGAGTAGTTTCAGGGGTAAGACAAGGCTGCAACCTGTCTCCACTGTTGTTCATGTTATTTATGGATCATATGTTGAAAACAATAGACTGGCTGGGTGAGATTAAGATATGTGAACACAAAATAAGCAGTCTCGCATATGCGAATGACTTAGTTGTGATGGCAGATTCGACTGAAAGTTTGCAAAGTAATATTTCAGAGCTAGATCAGAAATATAAGGACTATGGTATGAAGATTAGCATCTCCTAAACGAAAGTAATGTCAGTGGGGAAGAGATATAAACGGATTGAGTGCCAAATAGGAAGAACAAAGTTAGAACAGGTTGACGGCTTCAAGTACTTAGGATGCATATTCTCACAGGATGGCAAGATAGTGAATGAACCGGAAGCGAGGTGTAGCAAAGGTAATGCAGCGAGCGCTCGATCTAATGCAGTGAGCGCTACGATCTACTCTCTTCTGCAAGAAGGAAGTCAGTACCAAGACTAAGATATCTGAGCACCGGTCAATCTTTCGACCAACTTTGTTGTATGGGAGCGAAAGCTGGGTGGATTCAGGTTACCTTATCAATAAGGTTGACGTTACGGATATGAAAGTAGCTAGGAGGTACTAGTAGATGGGAACAATGGCAGGAGGGTGTCCACAATGAGGAAATCAAAGAAAAACTGGGAGTGAACTCTAAAAATGTAGCAGTCAGGGCGAACAGGCTTTGATGGTGGGGTCATGTTACACACATGGGAGAAGCAAGGTTACCCAAGAGAATCATGGGTTTAGCAGTAGAGGGTAGGAGGAGTCAGGGTAGACCAAGGAGAAGGTACCTGGATTCGGTTAAGAATGATTTTGAAGTAATAGGCTTAACATCAGAAGAGGCACCAATGTTATCACTGAATAGGGCATCATGGAGGAATTTTATAAGGGGGACTACGCTCCAGACTGAACGCTGAAAAGCATAATCAGTCTTAAATGATGATGATGATGATGATGATCTTTAGTAATTCAGAGGCCGGATTCCACGCTGTACTGAGCTGGTGTTCTCGGTTGATCAGGTTCTCAGTCATCTTGTTTTTGATAGATTCAGTAATCACGCTATCTCAAAATCTGGGAAGAGCCAGGCTCCTGGTTTTCGCATAATACATGGCGTGTGCAAGTTCCGGGCAATGTTCTGCTTCTGCTGATTCAGTGGCCTGTCATAGCCTGGTATATGTTTGGTGTTCTTTACATCTTCTTTCAATTGTTCCGGAGGTTTGATGGATGTAAGACATACTACATTCATGGTATATGACCGTTATAAGGAGCGAACTGATCTTGTTTGGCGGGCGGAACACGCTTCTGATTTTGTGTTTTCTCAGGCTCCTGCTAATCTTAGCAGATATGGGCACGGAATACGCTAGAAAGGCTACGCTCCTAGTCCCTTCTTCTTTTTCTTCTCCCGTTATATTAGGCCGTCTGGTGGGATGTACACTTTGCAGACGTCACTGTTTGAGTACCCGTCGTATGTGAACACTTCCTGTAGATGTTTTAACTCTGTTACCAAATTGTCTAGGTCAGACGGTGTCTTGACTCGTTGTACAAGTGTTTTCAGTACTCTCATTCTTCTGCGACAGACGATGGCAGCTATCAGCCTGCAGATATACACTGAAGCACCAAAGAAACTGGTATAGGCGTGCGTGTTCAAATAGAAATTTGTAAACAGGGAGAATACGGCGCTACTTTCGGCAACCCCCTTGTAAGACAGCAAGTGTCCGGCGGAGTTGTTAGATCGGTTACTGCTGCTACAATGGTATGTTATCAAGATCTAAGTGAATCTGAACGTGGTTTTATAGTCGACGCACGAGCGATTGGACACAGCATCTTCGAGGTAGCGATGAAGTGGGTATTTTCCCCTACGACTATTTCACGAGTGTACCGTGAATGAAGATCAGGAATCCGGTAAAATATCAAATCTCCGACATCACTGCGGCTGGAAAGAGATAATGCAAGAACGCGGGACCAACGACGGCTGCAGAGAATCGTTCATAAGTGCAACCCTTCCGCAAATTACTGCAGATTTCATTGCAGGGCCATTAAGTGTCAGCAAGTGAGCCATCGAACGAAACATCATCGATATGGAGTTTCGTAGCCGAAGGCCCACTCGTGTAACCTTGATGACTGCACGACACAAAGCTTTACGCCTCGCCTGGGTCCGTCAACACCGACATTTGACTGTTAATGACTGCAAACATGTTGCCCCGTCGGACGAGTCTCGTTTCAAATTGTATCGAGCGGATGGGAGTGTACGGGGGTATAGATAACCTCGTGAATCCATGGACCTTGCATGTCAGCAACTGTTCAAGCTGGTGGAGGCTCTGTAATGGTATGGGGCGTGTGCAGTTGGAGTGATATGAGATTCCTGATACGTCTAGATACGACTCTGACGGGTGACGCATATGTGAGCATCCTATCTGATCACCTACATCCATTCATGTATATTGCGCACTCGGAAATTCCAGCAGGAAAATGTGAGACCCCACATGTCCAGGATAGCTACAGAGTGGCTTGATGAAAACTCTTCTGAGTTCAAACACTTCACTGGCCACCAAACTCCCCAGACATGAATATCATTGAGCATATTTGGGATGCCTTGTTGTTCAGAAGAGATCTCCACCCCCTTATGGATGGCCCTGCAGGACTCATGGTGTCAGTTCCCTCCAGCACTACTTCAGCGATGAGTCGAATCCATGCCACATCGTATTGCGACACTTCTGTGTGTTCGTGGGGACCCTACGTTATTAGGCAGATGTACCAGTCTCTTTGGCTCTTCAGTGTATATTTAGATCATTAGTGTTATCAGCAGGAACAACTTTTAATGCTCCTAGTTTGAAAAATGTAATGTGCCACTGTCCTACAACATGTTAAACTGTGTCTAACACTGTTGGCCCGACGTTCCGACGTTAAAGCTCCACATTTCCTTAGGTACTGGGTGGGGTATATCCATTCAACTTCACGATACAAAGGGGCGGGGGGGGGGGGGGGGGGGGGGGTGGAGGCTATATTGTGCTCACCTTTTGAAAATATTGTGAAGAAGTTCTAAAAGAGATATGTATTGTTTTTAATGAATTCCTCTATCAGATTCCATACATGTTCAAATTATTCAGTTAAGTTTAACGTAAAAATGTGTCTCAGTTGAAGATGTGACTTTCCAGTGAACGACAAGTTCAGTATTTCCAGGTTCAGGATCTTCCTTATAAATCAGTATCTCTTTAAGAAGTACGTCGTGATTAAAAGTCAATAGGAGTTAACGAATTTTGCGTTTTCTTAAATTTTTTCTACGATGGCCATAAAGTATACCCTTATCCCCATCCCCCATCGGGCTTACTCGTTATTGAAAGTATGTGGATGTTGCCAAGAGTGTGCTAAATATATCTTCAGGTTATGGACCCTACTTACACATCAATATCTCGTAAAACATGTATTGTTAAAATAAGTCAGGAACAATAAATTTATGAATTTTGTGTTTTTATTCACTTTTTTTAATGTGGGCGTAATGTATTCCTCCCCTCTCCCTTGGTAATGTGCACTATGTAAAATGCCTTCGTGTTGTTAAGGTTAAGTTTAAGGTGTCAATCTGAACCGCGGGTTCTATTCCGGCTGCGGCAGCCGCGTGCTGAGCATGCCGGCCTTGCAGCTGGCACGCCTGCGTCGCATTTAATGTGCGCAGCTGGCGAAAGCATGCCGGGTGTGATGTCAGGCCACGCTCTTTGATCCCACGATCCAACGATAATGGAATACCTGCGAACGGCGCGTGTCCCTTAATTAAGGGGCAACCATGATGGCGTAACCCGCGAAAGTGCCACAAGAATAACCATCGCGGAAATATCCAGAAACACGTGCCGAGTAATAGGACAGCCAAATATCGATTTATTATGTTACGCGAGATCAACAACTCTTTTTTTTCATGTACGATATGTAATAATAGGAATCGTAGTCGACTACTGGGGTAAAATAAGAAGTGAGACGAAGCAAAATTTATTGGCTTCAGAATAATTTAGAGAATTTTGTGATTCATCTATTCATTAACAAGACATGATACCCTGATACTTGAATGCTGCCTGTCAGTCTGGGGCCTGTACCAGATAGATCAGTGATGTTTCGAAAATACTGATGATAGGAATTTAAATGTCAGTGTTCCAGTATCACTACTGATGCATTTGCCGCATCATATCATAGATATTGCAGATATTATTATAAATATGTCACATAATATATCGATATATATACACATATCAAAAAACGTTTTGCATCATCTCTGTTCCCAGAACTCCTGAGGACAGACGTTGACTGTGGATGTTGTATCACAGACACAGTCTCTTTGACTGCCAGAGATGTCACTAAACCCGCCCAAAGATGTGAGCAGCTATGAGTGAGCAGCGCCAGCGCCTATTAGACGGCGGGGGTCCGACAGCCGACCAGTTCCAGTCATTCCGTCAGGAAGGAAATACACGGCTCGTGTTGTCTGTAGTTCAACCATGCCTAGACGGTCAATACCGCGGTTCGATCGCGTTCGCATTGTTACTTTGCGCCAGGAAGGGCTCTCAACAAGGGAAGTGTCCAGGCATCTCGGAGTGAAAGAAAGCGATGTTGTTCGGACATACAGGAGATACAGAGAGACAGGAACCATCGACGACATGCCTCGCTCAGGCCGCCCAAGGGCTACTACTGCACTGGATGTCGGCTGCCTACGGATTATGGCTCGGAGGAACCCTGACAGCAACGCCACCATGTTGAATAATGCTTTTCGTGCAGCCACAGGACGTCGTGTTTCGACTCAAACTGATTGCACTAGGCTGCATGATGCACAACTTCACTCCCGACGTCCATGGCGCGGTCCATCTTTGCAACTATGACACCATGCAGCGCGGTACAAATGGGCCCAAAAACATGCCGAATGGACCGCTCAGGATTGGCATCACATTCTCTTCACCGATGGTTGTCGTAAATGCCTTTCAACCAGAAATTCGTCGGAAACGTGTTTGGAGGCAACCCGGTCAGGCTGGATGCCTTAGACACATTGTCCAGCGAGTGCAGCAAGTTGGAGGTTCCTTGCTATTTTGGGGTGGCATTATGTGGGGCCGACGTACGCCGCTGATGGTCATGGAAGGCGCCGTAATGGCTGTAAGATACGTGAATGCCATCCTCCGACCGATAGTGCAACCATATTGGCGAGGTATTCGTCTACATGGGTGACAATTTGCGCCCCCATCGTGCACATCTTGTGAATGATTTCATTCAGGATAACAACATCCCTCGACTAGAGTGGCCAGCATGTTCTCCAGACATGAACGCTACCGAACATACCAGGGATAGTTTGAAAAGGGCTATTTATTGACGACGTGACCCACCAACCACTCTGAGGGATCTACGGCGAATCGCCGTTGAGGAGTGGGACAATCTGGATCAACAGTGCCTCGATGAACTTGTGGATAGTATGCCACGACGAGTACAGGCATGCATCAATGCAAGAGGACGTGCTTACTGGGTAGTAGGCTTACCGGTGTGTACAGAAATATAGACCACCACCTCTGAAGGTCTCGCAGTTTGGTGGTACAACATGCAATGTGTGGTTATCATGAGCAACAAAAAGGGCGGAAATGATGTTTATGTTTATTCCAATTTTCTGTGCAAGTTGCGGAACTCTCGGAACCGAGGTGATGCAAAATTTTTTTTGATGTGTGTATTGTAGAGATCATATCATAGATATTATAAACAAAAATATCTATCTTCAAGTTGACAAAAAGCAACTAGGCTGTCAATTCATTTTGCAGTATTTAAACGAATCTTTTCTTGAACATGTATCATAAAGAAATGTATCATAAAGACATGATAACCTCATTTCTGCAACTTGTGAAACGTGAACATGGCATAGCGTGTGGGGCATGGGGGTGGGGAGCTAGGGTGGTGAGACAATATTATTGAGCAAACTAGAGCAGGAACATTGGCTATCGTTGTAAGTAAGCGTGGAGCAATGCCTCTCATTGTTCATTCAGTTCAAGGTTTCTTGGTGTAAAGTTCTGTGTTCCTGTATTTTTAGAACGTCTTTCTCTTTATTCGCTAAAAATGGCACCTAGTATTATTTGTCGGTGTTACCATTTATGATGAGTAAATTTACATTATATCTGAGTAAACATAAGTATCTGTACATAAAGAAAGCAAACATGTTCACCATTAAGGTTGACAGAGGACAAGTCACTCTCTCACATATTTTCGTATTCAAAGCTACTATTTATGTCGTTATTACACTCTATACATCATTTTTGTGAGGCGACAGGAAGTTATCACGATGAGCAGGTATCGTTGGGACCATGTAAGATTTTTATGGCAGCTCTCCTTCGAATAATATTTTCTGGTGTTGAGAACAAGCAGGCAGTTTGGTTATTTAACAATAAATCTTGCAGTGGACATTTGAGTCTTGGAAGCCACGTGCAGCTGCTAGGGAAAGGAACATTTCAAAGCACTTACTGGGGATCCAAGAATTTCTCGCACTGGTGTGCAGACAATGCCTTCGGCCGAAGAGGCGAAAAACTGCGTACCTCGATATACATATTAGGCGTTTCTGGCCACGACAGGAACTGGTGTGCAGGATAGAGGTGGGTCGCCCGGCCAAGGCGCTTCAACAGTATCGTAAACGTAAACGCCCATTGTGTACAAAGATGGCGTCCTAAAAAAAATCCGCGAGTTTCCATGTTCTCCTAGGATCAGACGCAATTGTCGAACCATTAGGTAGTGTCATCCCTCTACCTACCAAGTTTTTTGGAAAGCATCAGGCCTTTGGAAGAATTTTACGATGAAATGTTTTACGTTGGGACAAAAAAGCACTGCTCTTAGTTTAACCGAGGACCCTGGTCTGACATGCTGTAATGTTTGGCCCGTTCATATAATGATCTCTGTGGTAAATGTGTTGTTCATTTTAGGCCTAAACGAAAACTCGAAACACTCTGCCTAAGGCGGTTCAAATAGTTCAAATGGCTCTAAGCACTATGGGACATCTGAGGTCATCAGTCCCCTAGACTGAGAACTACTTAAATCAGACTAACTTAAGGACATCGCACACATCCATGCCCGAGGCAGGATTAGAACCTGCGACTGTAGCAGCAGCGCGGTTCCGGACTGAAGCTCCTAGAGCCGTTCGGCCACAGCGGCCGGCGCGTGAGGCGGCCAAGGTAACAAAAGTTAGGGAGCGTAACGTCTTCTCTTCCCTGCGCGGAGATTTACGAGTCAGGGACTGGCTGCTCCTCCGGCAGGGAAAAGAATATTACTAACTTTGGTTAGAATTGGCTGGAAGGTAAAGCAGACGAGCTAGAGGGAAGACATGGCGCTCGTGGACTCTTGTGATTGTCACGAAACCCTTGTAGGGGTGGTTGCGTCGCGCTCTTTAGGCGTTTACCAAGGTTTGATGGAAATGGAGGTCTGGTGCCTTGACGTTTGATCTCGTTGTGTGTAGCCTCCTTGACGTTTGCTCTCCTTTTGTTTACTGCTGTATAAGTGAGTCAAATTGGTCCATGGCATGAGCAGTGAACGGAAGTGTCACATGCTGAAATCTGCCGAGATTTCAGAGTTCCATCAAAGAGTAATTGTGATGTGTCTAACAGATCGCCATCCCGCAAATTTGCTTATTTCGTGTCCCCGATAATGAATGACAGGCACTGAACATCGCTACTCTGCAGACGCTTTCACCACGTCCGTCACCTGAGACAGCACTACACATCGAGAAAGGGGGTATAGTATTGCTGCTCCAGCTTGTTGGGGGAAACAGAATCACAGTGTCGCCACTTGTTCTCAGCTGCGCCAGTGTAGTATAACCTCTGTGTAGAATAAATCCTTCAAAGTCTATTCAGCGTTAGATAATTTCAGATTGCGTTATCCATGTTCTGAGCCAGGATAGATAGATAAAACAGATAAACCTTAGTTTTTGTCAACCATACATCACCCAGTGGAGTTCTAATTGTTTGATGCTTCCATTCATGTTGCCAACAGTTCATGATATATTTATCCTCTCGCTTAACTTCTTTTTGTCCCATTTTATCATCAATAAACTTTGCCATTTTTATAGCAGATTAATCAAACATCATTAATTGACTACAATAATGACATGATCACAACTTCATTAAAATATTTCAGCATTCAAGCTCTATTTAAGATTCTAATAAGACTGCAAACCTCCAATGCACCTAGCAACAACAGCCACTGTCAGAGGGCAGAATGAATTTAGCAGATGCCTGGCCAGCTAGACGTGTGGAGAACTTACAAGTTGAGTGATCACTGTCTGGTGTAAAATTAGAGTCGCCTATAGCCCTTCAAATTAAACTACAAGGCCAGTGTAGTCTTGCAATTTGGTGTCCCTGCCAGGATACCAAAATGATGGCACCTTCTGTGACCATCAGATGCAATTTCCGCTATTACGCTCTTGTTTCCCATGTTGAAATTCATTTGGAGCACTGAGGTAAATTGGTTTTCCATAACCATAAGAATTTCTGGCGCGAAATATATTGACAATTTGTAAGTTTTTGTGTGTTGTTTGTTTGTATTTTCATTCATTTGTTGTTGTGATTTCTGTGTCACTTGTTGATTGTTCCTGGCAGAGAACGGCGTTGTGTTAACGTCTGGGATGATAGATTATTTGAGCTCATGTATGTTGTCATATATCTGGGATGTTTTTATTTGATATGCGTTGTCAGGGATTTAGAATTAGTGGCTTGCTAGAACAAATTTCAGGGACAGTTGTCTGTATTGCGATGAGGAGCAATTGAATTCTCTTGGGAGTAGAGATCTGAATACATACTTGTTAGAAGCAAGGCACGTTTGTTCGAAAGCAGTGAGACTATTCGAATCTCAGCACAAATAGATTAGTGTCAGACCAGTAGCATTGATCAAGAGAAAGTTGCGGAGAATTCTGAGTCGAATGTAGTAGCTGGCCTTGCGGATATGTCCAACGGAGAATTTTCTGATTATGACGAGGTAATTCAGTCAGACAATGAGAGCGAGAGTGAAACCGCAGCAGAGTACCAAATACAATCAGCGGGCATGGCAAGATGTACCGTTAGTGAGAGTGGTGGATCACAGGGCGATCGAATCGCTTTCGTCTAATCCTGGAGGTATTACCAGAGAATCTCATTGTGAGCTTCTCGTGTGATTCATGCAGATGCAGATCGGAAGAAACAGGAATCGGAGAAGGAAATGCAAGAAGCAGAGATGAGGAGGCAGGGGAGAGAGAGACACGAAGGAGATGAGAGAATTAATCACTAAGGAGACGAAGGAGATACGGATGGTAGCTGAACAGATTGTTGGAAGTATAGAACACGTTAAGCAGGAAATCGCAGGTGTTAAAGAAGAGGTAGAAAGCGTCAATAAAACATCAGCAGAGACGCGATACGTCGCGAACGAGGCAAAACGCGATGCCAGGGCGGCAAGATAAGTAGCCCAAGATGCACCCAAGGACGCCTTGTTAGCTAAAGAAGAGGTAGAACAGGCCAAAATCGAAATGTGCAAAACGAAAAAGGTTTTCACCAAGCTCCAAAAACGAGGAAGACAGATCGTCTAGGAACCGCAAGAAAAAATTAGCGAGAACGTGAAGCGCATCGAACAGGTCAAGAACTAACAGGAAGAAATACCTGAGGTTAAAGAAGACCAGATACGGATCACCTCACAACAAAACGATCTAGCAAAAGACGTCCAGCAAGCACGTCAGCTGGTTGCGCAATTAGAATCACAGTTTGGTATGGCAGCGGTCCCTTCGTGATCATGGCACGAGAGAAGCGCATGTTTTACGACATTTAGATGTGCAGTAGGAGCCTATATCACCGACACGAAGGCAAATGCCGCAGGAGATCACACCAGCCGCCACAGGGCGCACGATAGAGCGGCTATTGCCGGTGACGCAAAGCATGGCAGAAACCGAATCATAATACAATTGTGTTCGTCCTCGGCGGACGGAAACATTACTCAGAGTATCTGACGACACAAGAGGAGGCCTTAACAGTGCACAAGGATCGTGTGAACACCGATTTGTGGAGACGCGTGCTGCAGAAACGAGGGAAAATTTGTTCGCAGGAAACGTCGAACCATAAACATTCGGCCATAAACATTTCTTACCTGTTCAATATATCGGAATCGTGGCCAATGAAATACAAGCTGGAATTTATCTGCGGAGTTTAAGAGGGACCGATCGCGGATCATACAGTTTTGCTCACTGCTGTCGCAGATATAAAGAGTTCAAGGAAGCATTCCTTAACACATGCTGGTCGCAGGACAGGCAAGAGTGAATAAAGCAGGAGGTTATGGTGGGAAAAGACCGAGAAGAGTCTGGGTTCCGTCGTCTGATGAAGTTCTTTTAGTCATTAATTAAGGAGAATCGGTTTTTACCAGCCGTGCAGTCTCAAGGAAATCATGAGGCACTGTCACGCCAAATTACCTCTGACCTGCCAGCAACTCCTTATCGGAAGGGGCAACAATCCCACTGATTCAGTCAAGAGTGCGCTACTCGAATTAGACTACGTCAACGAAATACAAAACGCAAGAGACAGGAACAGAAACAATGGCCGCAGTTGAGAAGGCTCGTCAGAAAGGAACGACGACAGACAAAATGGTGAAATTATCGACCACAGGGAAACAACAGCTCGAACTATAGAGAGAATAACCAGCCACCGTGAGAGAACTGAGGTAGGCGAGGCAATTACAACAACAGTTACGGCAAAACGGGAAGTCAAGAGAACAACGAAATCGAAACCAGTTTCAGCAGTATGCTGGAGAACCAGAGCAGTAGAGAAACAACCGGGAGAGCAACAGTCAATGTCAGCAAAATAATCAACATGATCATAACATCCAGATTAGGCCACACAATCCGTCACAAGGGAAACGTAGCAGACGTCTGAGTGGAAACTGGCCCTAAGCTGTTGCGGAGACAGCTCTAAACAATGCCATAGAAACTATCGGAACGAGCAACATCAACGTGTTAATATATGGAGGCAAAAGGTTTGTAGAGCAAGTCTATATGTAGCTCATTTAGGCCAGAGTAAAGAATCAGTTATTACACAGAACTTTAATGGAATAGTAAATTCTACATGATATTGTGTTGCGTAGTCTACATTAACCGTTTACTGAATTCTGTAATTGATGTATTTGTAATTGTCATTTATTAGATTACGCTATGACTCCTTGAGGAAGTTGGTCAAATGAGTTGCGTGGTTGTTATATCATCGTATCAACGCATTCACTGCCTGCTTGAAAATCAAAGTCAGGATTGAATAGAAATTCGTTATGAGTGACAGTTCCTCTCTTGTGGCTTGAGAAGCGACGCACGTTGACTGAACTAAGCTTGGGTGGAAATGGAAATGTGTGGTAAGGTCTTATGGGACCAAACTGCAGAGGTCATCGGTCCCTAAGCCTAAACACTACTTAATCTAACTTAAACTAAGTTACACGATGGACAACACTCACACCCATACCCGAGGGAGGACTCGAACCTTCGACGGGGGAAGGGGCAGCACGAACCGTGACAAGGCGCTTCAGACCGCGCGGCTAAGCTTTGGTTCAACCAGCATTTTACCTAGGTGACAAATCTCCATTACGTCTTCGGACCGCACGCTAGTTGTCAATTATCACACCCCAAGAGAAGAAGAATGTTAATTAAGGAACGACCGCATTATGAACATCTAATTCAACTGTATAATTCTCGTAGCAAAGTCTTCTATAATATCACAATAGTTCGTAAGATTATTTCCGTCCTTTCCCATGGTATCTTGTACATTTCTGTCCTTTCCCATGGTATCTTATATACTGCCCAAGAGGCGAATCTACGTTGCTTTCCACTGTTACGCAGTGACAAGATTGCGGCCATGCCACAGTGCAAGCTTGTCTCTATTTTCGGCTGTGCTATGAGTGGTAGTAGCTGCCCACGCATTAGGTGCACGGAGACGCTAATTCTGCTGGGATTCTGGGTCATCGCCAGCTGTGCGACGAAGGATTTCCCGAGGTCTTTGTATTTTGCTGGCGCCATGAGAGCGCCGCGAGCGAAATGTGAATCGCCCGCTAAACCCGCTGGGCAGAACAAGTAATAGCATTGTGGAAAGGGGCAAGGGTTGAAGTCAGTATCTGCTCCTAATTGTCATTTATTGTAATTTAGCAACTCTTTCACGGCTGAGGGCCTCCAACAAGAAATCTTAACATCTACATCTACATCTACATCTATACTCCGCGAGTCACCTTACGGTGTGTGGCGGAGGGTACTTATTGTACCACTATCTGATCCCCCCTTCCCTGTTCCATTCACGAATTGTGCGTGGGAAGAACGACTGCTTGTAAGTCTCCGTATTTGCTCTAATTTCTCGGATCTTTTCGTTGTGATCATTACGCGAGATATATGTGGGCGGTAGTAATATGTTGCCCATCTCTTCCCGGAATGTGCTCTCTCGTAATTTCGATAATAAACCTCTCCGTATTGCGTAACGCCTTTCTTGAAGTGTCCGCCACTGGAGCTTGTTCAGCATCTCCGTAACGCTCTCGCGCTGACTAAATGTCCCCATGACGAATCGCGCTGCTTTTCGCTGGATCATGTCTATCTCTTCTATTAATCCAACCTGGTAAGGGTCCCATACTGATGAGCAATACTCAAGAATCGGACGAACAAGCGTTTTGTAAGCTACTTCTTTCGTCGATGAGTCACATTTTCTTAGAATTCTTCCTATGAATCTCAACCTGGCGCCTGCTTTTCCCACTATTTGTTTTATGTGATCATTCCACTTCAGATCGCTCCGGATAGTAACTCCTAAGTATTTTACGGTCGTTACCGCTTCCAATGATTTACCACCTATGGCATAATCGTACTGGAATGGATTTCTGCCCCTATGTATGCGCATTATATTACATTTATCTACGTTTAGGGAAATCTGCCAGCTGTCGCACCATGCATTAATCCTCTGCAGGTCCTCCTGGAGTACGTACGAGTCTTCTGATGTTGCTACTTTCTTGTAGACAACCGCGTCATCTGCAAATAGCCTCACGGAGCTACCGATGTTGTCAACTAAGTCATTTATGTATATTGTAAACAATAAAGGTCCTATCACGCTTCCCTGCGGTACTCCCGAAATTACCTCTACATCTGCAGATTTTGAACCGTTAAGAATGACATGTTGTGTTCTTTCTTCTAGGAAATCCTGAATCCAATCACAAACCTGGTCCGATATTCCGTAAGCTCGTATTTTTTTCACTAAACGTAAGTGCGGAACCGTATCAAATGCCTTCCTGAAGTCCAGGAATACGGCATCAATCTGCTCGCCAGTGTCTACGGCACTGTGAATTTCTTGGGCAAATAGGGCGAGCTGAGTTTCACATGATCTCTGTTTGCGGAATCCATGTTGGTTATGATGAAGGAGATTTGTATTATCTAAGAACGTCATAATACGAGAACACAAAACATGTTCCATTATTCTACAACAGATTGACGTAAGCGAAATAGGCCTATAATTATTCGCATCTGATTTATGACCCTTCTTGAAAATGGGAACGACCTGCGCTTTCTTCCAGTCGCTAGGTACTTTACGTTCTTCCAGCGATCTACGATAAATTGCTGATAGAAAGGGGGCAAGTTCTTTAGCATAATCACTGTAGAATCTTAAGGGTATCTCGTCTGGTCCGGATGCTTTTCCGCTACTAAGTGATAGCAGTTGTTTTTCAATTCCGATATCGTTTATTTCAATATTTTCCATTTTGGCGTCCGTGTTAAGATAGACTGATGACCATAGATGTTAAGTCCCACAGTGCTCAGAGCCATTTGAACCAATTAAGATAGCAATAAAATACTTCAAAAAACAACATACGCACAGTGCAATACAAATGGCTGAGGGCCACAATTAATTTCCAAAATTTTATAATATATTACCATAGATCTTTAAAGGCAGAAGCCAACAAGAAATCTTAAAAAAATCAAATTTCAATTAAGATAGCAATAAAATAATTTAAAACCCTTAAGGCAATAGATACAAGGTGCAACACAAATGGCTGGGGGCAAAAATTAAATTTCAAAACTTCAGAACATATTACCATAGACCTTTAAAGGCAGAAGGCTAGCATGTTTAACAACAAGAAATCTTAAAAATCAACAAGATAAAAATCCAATTAAGACAGCAATAAAACAATTTAAAGAAATAACATGTGCAAGGTGCAATGCCAATAGCTGAGGGCCACAATCAAACTTCAAAATTTCAAAATATATTACCATAATCTTTAAAGGCACAAACAAACAATAATCACAAGCTTAAAATTCAAAACAGCTGACAACAGATAATTAAACACCGGTGGCACTCAGAAGGCCACCAGGGAGGTTGGTCTGCCCTCGTTCACTTAGGTGAACAGGTGGTGAGCCCAACTACACTTGATCCATCGGAACCCAACCAGGGGGCTGCCACAGACCGACCGACACAACTACTTGCTTCCCATCAATCAGTACATGAGAACCCCAACCTGTGTGCGTGTTAGACACTCTGGATGCAACACCTGGAACTATGATCTGGGGGCAGTTTCATATGAGCACTCTCTTGGCTATCTCCCACATTCTGGCCGCAAATGTGTATGTCAGTCTGTGGATTCAACCTGTTGTGCTGCAGTGTTTTCTAAGAGGATAACGCTCGGCCTAATGCCACTGTTGTAACCCAACACTCTCCACAGAGTGTCGACATGTTGCCTTGGCCTGCTCGTTCACCAGATCTGTCTTCAATGGAGTACATATGCAACATCATAGGATGACAACTCCAGCGTCATCCACAAATAGCATTAATCGTCCCTGTACTGACTGTCCAAATGCAACAGCCATGGAACTCCATCTCACAAACTAACGTCCAGCACATGTACAACACGATACATTAACGTTTGCATGCTTGCATTCAACATTCTGGCAGTTCCACCCGTTATTAATGTACCAGCACTTCACATCTGCAGTGGCTATCTCGCGCTCACGTTAACCTGTGATATTGCAATGTTAATCGCTTAAATATGTTACCTAGATAAGTTTATTCCCAAAATTTCATTACTTTGCGTTAATTATTTTTCGGTGTTGCGATTTTTTTCCCGTCAGTGTGTTTCCACCATATGAACAGAAAATGAAATAAAAGTATGTGTACTAAGATGTCCGAAAGAACGGATACCATCTTAGTACATATATAGTTAAGGCTCACCGGCCACTTGACCATCTTCTTCTTCTGTGCGAATGCACAAACAGTGCCCGAACTCTTACGGGAATCGGCAACGCGCCACGAGTAATGAGTATAATGGGCGGGGGCACTACGAATGTAGTGCGGGACAATACGTTGAGAATGTGGGACTCGTGGGAGGCGTGCCAGAGATAAATCCCTGCAGTCGCACTATCCTCTGTGTCCACGGTGGCTCAGATGGATAGCGCGTCTGCCATGTAAGCAGGAGATCCCGGGTTCGAGACCCGCTCCGGGCACACATTTTCATCTGTCCCCGTTGACGTATGTCAATGCCTGTAAACAGCTAAGGGTGTTCATTTCATTGTGAAATAAAAGTGCTCAAACAGTTCATGTTGCGTGCAGAAAAAAAGTAGTAGTAATCAAATTTGTGGAGAATTTTGTGTTCTTCTACAAAGAAATAATTGCCAATTTGTAGGAGCACAAAAACTGATAAAAAAAAAAAAACTCAGTTTGGCCCAAGTTTCCGAAGTTTTTTTTTACTACAGAAAGTTTAGCCAAAATAAATTTTGTTTGCAAGACTTGCTTTTCCAGTCTTTCCAACCATATGAACGAGTTAAAAAAATATATAATCTTCTACCCCACCTTTTGCACGAAACATGTTCCTTTCCAGATAATTTGACTGGAATATGTGGAGAAAGAAAAACCGTTTGTAATTCCCTGCGCTAACAAAAAAGCGGAGCAGCTTGTCAGCCGCAGTTACTGTAGTCTTGTAACCAAGAAACGCAACTCTTCCGTATAGGATGCAACATACATTAGTCACCTGTTTGAACGTCATGGGAAAGGCACTGTCCTTTTATAAACATCAGAGACTAATATTTGACGGATTATAGGTTACTATTCAGCATTAATTTTTTTTATCTTGCTTCAGTTGGCGTCTACTTGCATATGAAACGACGGATTTTTTTCCTACTATGCCTTTTAGTTGCGAATCACAGACTAGGGTGGGTAGTAGAAACATGACTATGTTCATAAACATCCTCCACGCTACTCCACCCCCTCCTCCCTCCGCCCTCCACAAACCACCAAATTTGCGATTTTATCCTCACTGCGGAGACGAAAAACACCCAAGTTCGTTTACTTCTATACGAATAAGAGCACACAATAAAAACAAAGTCCGAAACTAAATAAATACCGTCTATTTGCAGGGCTTTCTATCACTACCGTTCCATAAAACTCATGGCTAGTGGAATATGAACATAAGATAGGCTACATGATAAATCTGTATGCTTTCGAAGTGAGGTGTTCCCTTTTGTTCCCTATATTTATACACTATGTGATCAAAAGTATCGGGACAGCCCTAAAACATATGTTTTACATATTAGGTGCATTGTGCTGCAACCTACTGCCATGTACTCCATATCAGCGACCTCAGTAGTCATTAGACATCGTAAGAGAGCAGAATGGGCGCTCCGAGGAACTCACGGACTTCGAACACGGTCAGGTGACTGGCTGTCACTTGTGTCATACATCTGTACTCGAGATTTCCACACTCCTAAACATCCCTAGGTCCACTGTTTCCGATGTGATAGTGAAGTGCAAAAACTAAGGGACACGTACAGCAGAAAAGCGTACAAGCCGACCTCGTCTGTTGACTGACGGAGACCGCCGACAGTTGAAGAGGGTCGTAACGTGTAATAGGCAGACATCTGTCCACATCATCACACAGGAATTCCAGACTGGATCAGGATCCACTGTAAGTACTATGACAGTTAGGCGGTAGGTGAGAAAACTTGGATGTCACGGTCGAGCGGCTGCTCATAAGCCACACATCACGCTGGTAAATGCCAAACGACGCCTCCCTTGGTGTAAGGAGCATAAACATTGGACGATTGAACAGTGGAAAAACGTTGTGTGGAATGATCAATCACGGTACAGAAAGTGGCGATCCGATGGCAGGGTGTGTGCATGGCGAATGCCCGGTGAACGTCATATGCCAGCGTGTGTAGTGCCAACAGTAAAATTCGGAGGAGGTGGTGTTAAGGTTTGGTCGTATTTGTCATGGAGGGGGCTTGCAAGCCTTGTTGCTTTGCGTGGCACTATCACAGCACAGGCCTGCTATTGATGTTTTAAGCACCTTCTTACTTTCCACTGTTGAAGAGCAATTGCATCTTTCACCACGATGGAGCACCTGTTCGTAATGCAAAGCCTGTGGCGGAGTGATTACACGACAATAACATCCCTGTAATGCACGGCCTGTGGCGGAGTGGTTACACTACAATAACATCCCTGTAATGAACTGCCCTGCACAAAGTCCTGACCTGAATCCTATAGAACGCCTTTGGGATGTTTTGGAACGCTGACTTCGTGCCAGGCATCACCGACCGACATCGATGCCTCTCCTCAGTGAAGCAGTCCCTGAAGAATGGGCTGCCATTCCCCAAGAAACCTTCCAGCACCTGATTGAACGTATGCCTGCGAGAGTGAAAGCTGTCATCAAGGCTAAGGGTGGGCCAACAGAATATTGAGTTGCAGCATTACCGATGGAGGGCGCCAAGAACTTTTTCATTTTCAGCCGGGTGTCCGGATAGTTGTGATCACATAGTGTATTTTCGTTGTCTTTACCTAACAGCAATGGCGGATAACTACGTCCTCAAGCTGACTCTAGACACGGATTGCACTTGTGACGTTACGGTGGCATTTTCTTTCCTGCCCATGCTCATTACCAAATATCAGATTAGGTTGTAGAAAAATTTCCGCTACCGGTCACAATAAAAGGTTATTTATTTGTCACACGACTGTTTTCGGGCTGGCGCCCATCCTCAGGTGTTTATGCATTCATGTACTTGTTTATATTGCTGGAGATCAATACAGATGAAGTATCAGTATTATAGTTACGCTGTGGTGACAGTTTTTCCACTTAGTTGCATACTTATTATCATTTTCACGTCCATATTTCAGTTTTATAAAGTTTAGCTGCATATTTCGCTATTACGATGTGCACTCGTGAAATACACTAAGTATGGGCGCAAGCCTGAGACCGGTCGTGTGACAAACAAATCACCTTTTATTGAGACTGGTAGCGGAAATTTTTCTACACCCTATAAAGGAACAGTCACGGAGTTCAACAGCATCCACTATGGATAAAATTAATTTAAATATCAGACTATATAATAACGCAACGTCAACGAAACCAAAATAAGGGTAATGGAATGTAGTCGAATTAAATTAGGTGATGCTGAGGAAATTAAAGTAGGAAACGGGACACTAAAAGTGGTGGATGAGTTTTGCTACCGTATTTGGGCAGTAAAACAACTGATGATGGCTGAAGTAGAGAGGATATTAAGTGTAGACTGGCAATGACAAGAAAAGCGTTTCTGCAGAAGAGAAATTTGTTAACATCGAATATGGATTTAACAGTTGCGAAGCCTTTTCTGAAGATATTTGTTTGGAGTGTAGCCTTGTGTGGAAGTGAAACGTGGACGATAAACAATGAAGACAAGAAGAGAATAGGAGCTTTTGAAATGTGATGATACAGAAGAATGCTAAGGGTTAGATGAGTTAATCATGTAACTAACGAGGAGACAGTGAACAGAAGTGGGGAGAAAAGCCATTAGTGGCACAGCATTACTAAAAGAAGGGATTAGTTGACAGAACACATTGTGAGACATCAAGTACTGGAGGGAAGTGTGGGAGGTAAAAATTGTAGAGGGAGACCAAGAAATGAATACAGTAAGGATCTAGATCGCAGTAATTATTTGAGATGAAGTGGCATGCAAAATGTAAGGTAGCTTGGAGAGCTGCATCACATCAGTCTTCGGACTGAAGGCCACAACAGAAACGACAATAACGTAAGTTCAAGGTAAAGAACAATTCTGTGTGTAAAAGGTTGGAAAATTTGCAGTAGAAAATTGCTATTAATTCATGAAAACCGCATATAAATTGAACTTACAATATGATTTATATGTAGTTTCAAATCTAGCGGAGCAATAGAATTCAGAATGATGCAAACAAGCCATTTTTGCCATTGTTACAATACGTGGGGGGAGAAACGGACGAGGGTGCAGCAAAGTTTTGGACGTGGCCAGATGCCTCATAGCGAGGTGCTGAAAAGGCTTCTTAGACCTTCTAGGGAGTTGGCGTCTGGCTACACTTCTGGCGAAATAAAAAAGTAAGGCGCAGTTTGAGAGGCGAAATATCCCTTGTGCTAAGAGGAATAAATTCGTCTCTGTCTCTGAAGTGCGGAAGAGATACGAAATAGTCAGTCAGCCAAGATATTACACTCATGTTTAGAAAAAAAAGCAGAACACCTTGAACGACTAGAGATAGGAACACGTATACTAGTATGTTCTGCAGAAATGATTAGCATTTGAAGCTTGTCGGCCCGCGGGTTCAAGGAACATAGATATCCGATTCGCGGTGCAACGCCATCCACTGCTAAAATGTGCCTACGGTTCTCATTGTCACTATAAACCGAAGGTAACGTATCACTGTGACTTGAGCAGATTAGATTTTTAGATTAGGTTTACTTTCATTCCAATTGATCCGTAGTGAGGAGGTCCTCCAGGATATAGAATATGTCAGAAAAACAACAATACATGACAAATATTTACAGCTCAAACAAATAAGCTAATGTACCATTCCACAGGTCCCAAGTGGCATGGTCGTCATTTTTTAATGAACGTTATATGAAAGAATCATTTTACAAATACTAACGCACTGAATTTAAAACAAAAAAGTTTTTTATTCATTTATAAGGTGTTAAACGTGTAATACAACTACAAAGTACTTATTTACAATGAACACATTACAGCACTGAACTGGTGCAGAAGTGAGATTGTACTTACACACACACACTTATTTACAATGAACACATTACTGCACTGAAATTGTGCAGAAGTTACGCTGTATACACACAAATCAGTTGGTTCTACTGAGAAATTCATCAATGGAGTAGGAGGAGTTGGCCACCAATAAATCCTTTAGGCTTCTCTTAAACTGAATTTCATTGGGTGTTAAACTTTTTATGGCTGCTGGCAAGTTATTGAAAATGTGTGTTCCTGAATAATGCACACCTTTTTGTACAAGTCTAAGTGACTTTAAATGCTTGTGAAGATTATTCTTATTTCTAGTTCTGATTCCATGAACTGAGCTGTTGGTTTGAAAAAGTGATATATTTTTAATGACAGATTTCATTAAGGAATAAATATATTGCAGTAGTTTGTATCCCTAGTTCCCTAAACAGGCATCTGCAGGTTGTTCTTGAGTCCACACCACATATAACTCTTACTGCACGTTTTTATGCCCAGAAAACTTTATCTTGTCTTGATGAATTGCCCCAAAAAATAGTATACCAGCTTTTTCATTTTTATATCCCCTATGTCGCATTGCAGATAGAGATTTTTTAAGACGCTTCAGCAGTTCTGTGGTGTGCTCCTCCCAGTTGAATTTATTATTAAGCTGTAATCCCAAGAATTTAACACTGTCCACTTCTTCTATCTGCTTGTCATCGTATCTTAGGTATATACTCGTGGGACACCCCTTACAAGTTCTGAACTGCATGTAGTGTGTTTTTTCAAAGTTTAGTGACAAAGACTTGGCTAGGAACCAGTGATTAATAGCCACAAATATTTTATTAGCTGACCTTTCTAAGACTACACTTGATTTGCTATTTATTGCAGTGTTTGTATCATCGGCAAACAAAACGAACTTGGCTTCTGGTAATGTTACTGATGAAAGGTCATTGATATACACAAGAAAAAGTAAGGGCCCTAAAATGGAACCTTGTGGGACCCCACATGTAATTTGTTCCCAGTTAGATGATGCCTGGTAGCTTGATACATGTCTCTTTCCTAATAACACCCTTTGTTTCCTGCCAGAGATATAACATTTGAACCATTTTGCAGCATTTCCTGTTACACTCTAACATTCTAATTTACTTAAAAGTATATTGTGATTTACACAGTCAAATGCCTTTGACAGGTCACAAAATATACCAGTTGCCTGCAATTATTTGTCTAATGAATTGACCACACTGTAAGTGTAGACAGCCTTCTCAATATCAGGACCCTTTAGAAATCCGAACTGTGACTGTGACAGTATGTTATTTAAGATACATGCAGGATACCTCGCAGGCATATGCGTGAACTATAGTGTCAAATTAGTGAGTGTGAAAGAGGACTCATTATTGGCGTAGACATTAATGGCATATACATTCATCTAGTAAACTGCTGCTCATGTAAGACCAAGTATTTCGACAGTGCAAAGGATGTGTGCTAAATGGTTCACAGAAGGCAACAGATCACGATGAGATGGGTGAGGTCGCACCACCCGGCCACTTCCTGAGAAGATCGACACCTCATCCTAATGGCATTGCAGTACAGTTGTGAGTCTTCATCGGCTCTGGAGGAACGGTAGAACAATGTAACAAATCGCACACTACCAGGGATGACAGTCCGTCGCCGTTTGCCACGGCATAGTTTATGTGCGTGTCGTTCACTTCTCTGCCTACTTTTGACGAATGTGCAGAAACATGTTAGACACCAGTGCTGTAGGGAAAGACGTCACTGTGGACAGGAAAGGCATCAGATAGTGTTTTCGGACGAGTCCATGTTCCGTTTGTTTGAAAATGATCGAATTTTGGTTCGCCACTGACAGGGGGAGTGGCATCATAGTAACTGCATTCGCACAAGACATGCAGCGCCAACTCGAGGCCTTATGGTGTGGGGTGCTATTCGGTACAACCATAAATCAAATTTTTTGATGCGTGTCCAGGGCACCGTGACCAGTGTGACCTATGTGAATGACATCCTGCGACCCGTAGCCAAAACCTGTCTGCACAACACTTCAGACGCCGTTTTTCAGCTAGACAATGCGCGACCACATGTTTCTGCACGAGAACTTTCTTGTTGTCATTAGATGTCAACCTTTTGTCCTGGCCTGCCAGATCACCCGACTTGTCACTTCTCGAAAATGTGTGAGATATGGTGAAGCGACAGGTGCAGCACTGTGACCCAAAGCCGACCACCACAGATGAACTTTGCAACCAGGTGGATGCAGCAAGCATGGCTCGACCACAGGACACCATTAACTCCTTACACGCATCGACGTCATCACGCATGGAACAAGTGCTCAGAGCCAATGGCAGACCCTGCGCATACTAGGCAACAAGACACATGCTGACCCGGAGTGACTGAAATGCTAATCATTTCTGTAGAACATACTAATGTACATGTCCTGTGAATATGGATGTCCTATCTCTAGTCGTTCTAGGTGTTCTGTTTTTTTCTGAACGTGAATGTATTTGGATAAGAAATACACATACTAAAGTTCTTGCAACAGTTCCTCTGCATGGACATAGGATTTCATCATGCTTGGTGCGAGCACAGATCACGTCGCTCGTGGCTGTCGAATCTAGGAAGTTATAGGCTGAAACTGTAGTTTATTTGATTTCTACAATTGAAATACCATATGTACAATCGTGTAGGCAATGACTTTGATTGGCATACAAAAATTTTATTTTGAATTGTGACAATAACTTCAGATTTAGATGCAGTTAGATCAAATAAACAAATGTAGGGGCCGCCTTATGCCAGTCTGGAAAGATCTGCTGTTTTGTCAGGTCCCAGGTGGCGTCGTTAGACACAATAAAATACTATTCAAGATTATTCCATTTATTACTCAGAACACAAGTCGTCGCCATGTCTTCTGTAACAATTGGTTTCTAAGTAATCCAAAGAGGAATCCTCCGAATCCAATAGCGTTCTCACGGCTGCCGAGGACGCTGCATCAGCTTGGACCGAAAGTTGATGATACCCTAGTGCGGCAGTTTGCTACCTGCTGTCGGTAGAGCTGCTTGGAGATGGCAGTGACTGTGACTTGTGTGTTTGATTCACACGCCATTTCAGGGAGTAGTCGGGCCCGAGTTGTGTTCTGAGGTGGACTGTGATATCGGATCCCATGACGCCATGCTAAATGCTGAACCTAGCCCACTGGTACGATAGCCTTCAGACTTGTGCTGACTTCAGTATTGGATGCTGGACTTAATTATCCGAGGCTGCGGATCGCTGTTCGTCTCGTAAGAGAGCATGTCAAGACCAACACTAGGATAGCCTCTCACTCAAGATGTTAACGTGCCATAACCAAAGAATCAATCGAGTGCGGATGATGTGAATGCCATCAATCTTATTGATTGAGTGCTCTAAGCTTGGGAGGGGGGAGAGTATTTATGTCGTCAAGAAGAGGCTCCACTCTACAACGTTGTTCATGATTATCTCTTCTCAAGGCTGCGCGCCATTGTCTCAGCAGTTTGGTCCCTTAGGAACTTACGTGGTGAAGTTGTAAGCGGTCTTCAGTTCAGCTATATTTGCTTAACGAATTTATTAGTGTCTTTACGGCTTGGTCAGATTCCTACTAGGTGATGTTGCTGTCATAAACAACAGTGTCGATGTTACTGCCTTCCTGAGATGTAAACAGTATTAAAATGTTTACGCTTCCCCAGCTGGAGTCTGTTGATACTTTCCCGTGACTCAGTAACTTTTGCTGTTTAAACTTAAAAAATCGTACTCCCTCATTTCCTTACTAATTTTTTGCATAACACAAAGCTTACATGAGG